>NC_140582.1:109297293-110618959 GCF_964204655.1 Triturus cristatus | reverse complement strand
GCATGAGTGACTATGTGTGTGAGTAACTCTATGAATGAGTGGCGGTGTGTAACAGGATGTATAGGTGTATGAGTACATATGAAGAGTGAGTACATGTATGAGTGACTATGTAGGACTGTTGGTGAATGAGTGGATGTGTATGTAGATCTTGGAATTACTGAATAGGTTGTTGTAATTGTATTGTATTGTATTGTAGATAAATTTATAGGGCGCACAGCTACCCACAATGGGGTCTCCCGGCGCCAAAGATGGAAAAGGTCAGACTGAGATAGCTGTTTATTGAGAGAAGAGCCACGTTTTCAGGCCCCTACGGAATTGTGTAAAAGTGGGTTGCAATTTTAAAGAAACAGGGAGAGAGTTCCAGAGCTTATGGGCAAGGTAAGAGAAGGAGCGACCGCCCATTCTAACCAGTCTAAATCTAGGGATCACGTAGTTACCCTGAGAAGCTGATCTAAGGTGCCGGGAAGGGGCATAAGGATACACAAGTGAGCGCAGGTACAGAGGTGCCAGGCCTTGTTTGATTTTAAACATAAAGCAGAGAGCCTTGAATTTAATACGGCTCTCTATACGCAACCAATGTAAGTCCCGCAGACAGGGAGAGATGGAAGATCTTCTAGGGACCTTGCAAAGGAGCCGGGCAGCGGAATTTTGCACCAGCTGGAGCTTCTTTCGTACCTCCTGACTACAGCCCAGATAGAGTACATTACCATAGTCAAGACGGGAGGTGACAAGTGCGTGGACCACAGTACGTCTGGTTGAAACAGGAAGCAGCCAGAGGGTTTTTCGAAGCCACCTTAAGATAGTAAAGCAGGTGGCTGAAATGCTGACCGCTTGTTGACGCATAGATAGAGAATCGTCCAGCAGGAAGCCCAGATTGCGTAAATGCGTAACCGGTTGGGGTAACGGGCCCATGACCAAAGGCCAGTGGTTCGGGCTCCAGAGATGTTTATCCTTGCCCAGTATGACTACCTTGGTTTTATCGCCGTTGAGTTTTAATAGATTCACCAGCATCCATTCTGCCACGCAGCTAAGTCCCACCTGTAACATTGACAAGGAACACTCCTTGTTTGAGGATAGAGAAAAAATAATCTGCGTGTCGTCCATAAGAATAGAGAGATAGTCCCGCATCCTCCACAATCGAGGCCAGGGGTCGCACGTAGATGTTAAAAAGCATAGGGCTTAACGTGGACCCCTGGGGAACCCCATAAGCGGATATGCGAATAGAGGAGGAGCAACTTGATGAGCAGACCTGAAAAGAGCGCTGACACAAGAATGAGGCTAGCCAGGTCAGAGCAGACCCAGCCACCCCTGCACTTTTTAGTGCGGTGAGAAGAATGGGATGGGACACCGTATCGAAAGCGGCGCTCAAATCAAGCAGGATCAGCGCCATGGTTTTGCCTTGATCCAAACGAGCACGCAGAGTCTCTGTAACCCCCAATAGGGTAGTTTCCGTAGAGAAGTGAGTGCGGAAACCAGACTGAGAAGAATGGAGATAGCCTGTTGCCTCCACATGGGCAGTCAGATGAGTATTGACATGTTTCTCCAAGATTTTTGAGAACATGGGTAGCAAGGAAATAGGCCGAAAGTTTGCAAACATTTTAGGATCCGCCCCAGGTTTTTTTCAAGAGAGGGATCACCATAGCCCTCTTCCATTCTACGGGCACTATGGACTCCCGAAGAGAGGCGTTAAGTAATTCTTGGACCACAAAGAGGGGAGCAGGTGTGAGCTGGCCAAGAATAGTAGTATCAACAAGGCAATCCCAATGCGACTACACAATGGTACGCTACTATTACACAATATCACACACATATGATTGAATTACAAAGTTATATCACATTTATTAAAAAAGGTTTACATATATCACAATAAAAATCAATCCTCAGTTATTACAACGCATTTTTTTAAAAACCACTTCATTTAAACATTTATGCAGTACATTTACAAATCAAAAATACAAAACACTAACTGTTATGAGCCCGCATAACAGAAAACATAAACAGACAATAAACTTTGTCATTAGTGGCACATCCTATATGACCATAAATTTAACTCCGTAGTTTGGGATATGTACAACCCACTTCTATCTCCAATTCTCTACGGCGGTCCCTTGGATTGTGTGTATCACTTGCGTCGACGCGTTTCGATGGTTTTTACTTTATACAGCCATCTTTATCAAGACAATTTATAGGCTTTTATTGATTCCGGCTCGATTTGAACCTTCATAAGTCTTTCCCTTGGCTTAGAGCACACTTCGTGTGACTGTTGTTAGCGTTGGTCTTGTACGGGCTCAATATATTTATTTGAATTGGCCGGGGTGCACGAACACTCGTTGCGTTACTTTCGACACGCTAGTGAAGCTGTAGCCGAAAAGCGCGTATTCCTTGATAGATAAAGTCAAAGGAGACGGGGGTCCATTCACATCACCCTTATATGGCGTCACCTATTGCATCACTCTTGCGGCTTGTTGATTAATCCGCCGGTATGGTCGTCTTCCTGCTACGTCTGAACAGAAGGAATACGCGCTTTTCGGCTACAGCTTCACTAGCGTGTCGAAAGTAACGCAACGAGTGTTCGTGCACCCCGGCCAATTCAAATAAATATATTGAGCCCGTACAAGACCAACGCTAACAACAGTCACATGAAGTGTGCTCTAAGCCCAGGGAAAGACTTATGAAGGTTCAAATCGAGCCGGAATCAATAAAAGCCTATAAATTGTCTTGATAAAGATGGCTGTATAAAGTAAAAACCATCGAAACGCGTCGACGCAAGTGATACACACAATCCAAGGGACCGCCGTAGAGAATTGGAGATAGAAGTTGGTTGTACATATCCCAAACTACGGAGTTAAATTTATGGTCATATAGGATGTGCCACTAATGACAAAGTTTATTGTCTGTTTATGTTTTCTGTTATGCGGGCTCATAACAGTTAGTGTTTTGTATTTTTGATTTGTAAATGTACTGCATAAATGTTTAAATGAAGTGGTTTTTAAAAAAATGCGTTGTAATAACTGAGGATTGATTTTTATTGTGATATATGTAAACCTTTTTTAATAAATGTGATATAACTTTGTAATTCAATCATATGTGTGTGATATTGTGTAATAGTAGTGTACCATTGTGTAGTCGCATTGGGATTGCCTTGTTGATATTTGTAATTGGTACCCCTTTCCCTTCATTACATGAGGGGTCGCTCTCAGTTCAATATACAAGAATAGTAGTAGGCATAGGATCTAGAGGGGAGACAGATTTCACCTTAGAAAGGCAAAGGCAAAAAGACTCTCGATCCAGTAGAGGCCAGTCGGAGATCACTACCTTGGGAGAAGGGATATCACCATGAATAGTGGGAAAAGACTCACTACTGGGCGGCGGCAAACTAGCTGCCAGTAAATTGTGGATAGATTCAACTTTGGTGGTAAAGAAGTCAGCGATATCATTGCATTGTGATTCCTCAAGTGTCGGAGGGGCAGGGGTGGTGTCAGCCCCTGCCAGCTTCTTTATCATAGAGAAAAGGGCCTTAGGGCGATTGCTGTCCTTAGAAATGGAATCAGAGATAAAAATCCCTTTCGTTTTCCTACAGGCTAGGTGATAGTGTTTTAAAGCTAACCTGTAAGCTAAGTTGCTCTCTACTGAATAGGTTTTCCTCCAACACCTTTCCAGGTGTTTACACTTAACCTTCATCATTTTAAGGTCCTGCGTGAACCAAGGGGCTGGGGGCAGATGCACAGGGGGACGCCTAGTGCATAAAGGAAGATGGTGCTCGATCGTGGATGACAGCCACTGTGACACCTCCAAGTTCAAAGAGGACACAGGAAGAGAGGTATCAGGGCATGTAGATATCAACTCAGCATTGAACTTATCCAGATTCAGTTTAGACCATGCTCTGAACCTAACAGCATTAAGAGGCAAGGCCGATGTAACAGCACTGTCTGAAATAAAGCTGAATTGAACGGCAAAGTGGTCCGACCAAATAAGGGGGAGGGGCGGGATGCTACAGTCAAGCGAAACATTGGATAGAACAGGGTCAAGTAAATGTCCAGCCTGATGTGTAGGTCCTTGATTACGTAAAACTAAGTTGATTGCCTCACAGTCAGCAAGGAACGTTTTGCTCAAGTTGTTATGAATATCTTCTAAATGAAGATTGAGATCTCCTATGATAATGAAATTTGCAGCCTTTAAAACATAGGGAGCTATCAGCTCTGTGAATGAGGAGAGCCAATGGGTGGGTTTGTCTGGGGGACGATAAAGAAGAAGACCCGATAGAGTCAGGTGAGGTGAGAGTGCTAATTTAAATAGCCCGGCTTCGCAGTGGTATTGGTATGTCCATTTTTTTGAAAATTTTAGTTTCTCTTTTTGAATGTGTGTATCAAAGGTTATATTAGTGTGAGAGGAGGTCTGACACTCTATCACAAGGATGATGTCATCAGTGATGTCATGAGTGATATCATTTGAGATGTCATCAGTGATGTCATGAGTGATGTCACTCACCATGTCATGAGTGATGTAATATGTGACGTCATCAGTAGTGCATTGCGGGGGTGCAAGTTGTAGTTAGCTGAACTAACTATAATGGTGGAATTTCAATGGTTTTGTACGAGTGAAATGTCCAGCTAACTATCACACCCCTGAAACCTATGGATGTTTCTGTGAATTTCTAAGGTTTTTTAAATGCTAATTCCTAACTATAACGTTCCTGAAACCTATGGTTTGTTAAGTGAATTTCAAAGGTTTTTTAAATGCTAATTTCTACCTTTAATGTAACTGAAACCTATCGTTTTTTAAGTGACTTTCAAAGCTTTTTTAAATGCTGGTTTCTAACTATGCCTACAGAGGTAGGACATGTGAAGAAAGAAGAAAAAACACACAGAAAGAAGAAAAAGAAATGCAGAAAGAAGCAACAGAAGTCCTCAAAGACAAAGAAAAGTGCAGAAAGAAGGAAGACGTGCAGAAATAACAAACAGAGGAGCAGAAAGAGTCTTTGTTGCAAAATCATCATGTACCCTCAACTTCTTCAGATGGGTACTGGTGGTAACTGACTCTGACTAATCAGTCATAGAGCCAGTGCTATGCTAAAAGACACTTAGAATACAATTAAAACACCTACATACACTAGGGAACACTATGCATTGGGGTACCCCTGTTATTAGCATGACCTCCTCTGTAAGCCCCTAGTATATAATAGGGCAGGGGGATTAAAACTACCTCTCAAAACGCGCCACAGGGTGCGTTTGCATACTGGTGAAGGGAGGGGGGTGGGCTGAGCTGACGTGTGCAAAGACGCCCTGTGGCCGTTTTAATTTAGGGGATAAAGTCCCCTTGAGTCCTGAGTGTCCCTTGGGTACAACTAGCCCATCAGGTATCTCTAGTTAGCACCACAGAGCTGCGTTGCAGAGAAAATAGGCACGGCCTGGACCACCTCTCTGCAACGCAGCACAGTGGCACTTACTGGAAGCACCTGGTGGACTAGTTGGCCCCCATGGGTCCTCAAGATTGAAGGGGAATTATTTCCCTAACTTAAAACGCGCCATAGGGCGTGTTTGCACATGTTACCTCAGGCCCTGTCCCCTCCCTTCCCCACTGTGTAAACACGTCCTGTGGCCATTTTAAGTTGGGAGATTAACTCCCCTTGAATCCTGAGGTTCCCCAGGGGCAAATTAGCCCACTAGGTACGTCCAGTAAGCACCATTGCAGAGAGGTGTAAAAAGGGGCACAGCCTGAACCACCTTTCTGCAACGCAGCGCAGTGGCGCTTACTGGAAGCACCTGTTGGGCTAGTTGGCCCCTGGGTCCCTTAGGATTGAAGGAGACTTATTTACCCAACTTAAAACGCGCCACAGGGTGTGTTTGCACACGTCACCTCAGGCCCCGTCCCCTCCCTTCACCACTGTGTAAACGCGCTCTGTGGCCGTTCTAAGTAAGCCTGGGCGTTGAACTACGCTCCGTTCGCGGAGCTTGCGAAGTTTAGGTAACTTCGCGCTTCGCGTAGAGCACGAAGTTGCAGATTGCTACGCAATCTAGCGCGTAGCGTAGTAAATTTGCTTCCTCGCGCGCTCAATATTCATTCTCGCGCGCGCGGTAACGTCTTACCTTGATTCTGCGATCGCCAACTTGCTTTTCTGTCTGTTTGCGAGCGCCACGAGATTTGTACTATGGCTGCCCAAGCCCGCGAGAGTGTGCGACCCCGAACACGTCATTGGTGCGCGCAAGCTGACTTCCGGCGGCTGTTTTGGTAAGATCGCGATCCCGAACATGGAAAAACTGCAATCTGGCAAAGAATATCTCGCGAGCTTCATAAAACCTTCTCTAAAATGATCATTTTGCTCAGAAAACTCCTCAGATTGTGATCTTGCTGTAGTCTTTTGTGTAAGAAAGAGTCCTTTAATTTTTTTAACTCTTTTTTTTCAAGAGGAAGGAAGTGCCCCTGAGTCTACAACTTCCTGTTCCTGTCCAGCAGGCTCCTCCCACGTGCTTTGTGCATGTGTTGTTCACTTTCATTTGGATTTGGAGCTGGAAGGATCACTTTTTGTGTCTGTCTGCTGCATCATACCATTGGATTGGATTTATTTGAGGAATTTTTGATTTGAGATTTAATTTACTACAAGTAAGTTGGAGAATTGGTGTGTTTGTTTCATTGGGGCTTGTTTGTACCTACATTTTTCTGGGATTTGTATTGTTTTTAAAAATTATTGTTGTGGTGGGTGGCCTGTACTACTTTCAATAGGGGCCTAGTTGTTTTTCTCTGCAATTTCAGCCAGTAGGGTACCCATGGGTCCATGTTTTGTGGTGTCTGTAGAATTTCTACATCATGTAGGGCATGGATGGCATAGGATTGAAATGCTAAACGTGGCTGTGGTGTATTTCACTGTTGGTGTGTGTGTGTGATTTACCTTTGTTGGATGTGTGTGCTTGTGGCCTAGTAGTCTTCCACTAGGCCCAGAGGTAGTCAGCCTCCAACCTGTGGTGCGTGATTTAAATGTACAGTTGGTGTTGTCCGGTGATTTTCCTTTACTCCATGGATGGCTTTGGATTTTATTGCAAAAGGTGTGTTTGGGGTGCAATAGCATTTTTTGGGTGTGTGCTAAACAAATTGGGCTATTTTGGCCTGCATGTAAGGCAAGGGATTCAGCTCGCGAACTTTCGGTAACTCTGCACAGCGCGACAACGCGGACTTACAGTTTTCGTCATTTTTGCGCTCGCAATATGCGTGTTCGCGCACGCGAGAAAGCCTTTTTGTACAGTTCGCGATCCCGAACATGCAGCTTTTGCAATCTGGCAAACAATATCTCGCGAGCAACATAGACCCTTCTCGAAAACGCTTTTTTGTGCATTTCTGCACAAAAAACTCCTCAGGCTGTCATTGAGCTGTAGGTTTGGAGCAGGGAGAAGCTGTTATTTGTCTGGAAAACATTTTTATGAGAGGGATTAAGTTCCACAGACACTACAACTTCCTCTTCCTGTCCTTTGCAATCACTTTTTGTTTGTTATTGTGGTGGGTGGGCTGAGCATGTGTGTGGCGGCCATTTTAGGAAGGCATGCATTGTGCCTTTGCCATAGGCGTCCATTGACTGTCTCCCATTTCTTGTGGTTGTTGTGGGAGTGTGGCGGCCATTTTGTGAAGCCATCCAAGCAGTGTGCTTGCTTTTGCCATCCGGTTCCAAGTTTGTGGCCTAGTAGTCTTCCACTAGGCCCAGAGGTAGTCAGCCTCCAACCTGTGGTGCGTGATTTAAATGTACAGTTGGTGTTGTCTGGTGATTTTCCTTTACTCCATGGATGGCTTTGGATTTTATTGCAAAAGGTGTGTTTGGGGTGCAATAGCATTTTTTGGGTGTGTGCTAAACAAATTGGGCTATTTTGGCCTGCATGTAAGGCAAGGGATTCAGCTCGCGAACTTTCGGTAACTCTGCACAGCGCGACAACGCGGACTTACAGTTTTCGTCATTTTTGCGCTCGCAATATGCGTGTTCGCGCACGCGAGAAAGCCTTTTTGTACAGTTCGCGATCCCGAACACGCAGCTTTTGCAATCTAGCAAACAATATCTCGCGAGCAACATAGACCCTTCTCGAAAACGCTTTTTTGTGCATTTCTGCACAAAAAACTCCTCAGGCTGTCATTGAGCTGTAGGTTTGGAGCAGGGAGAAGCTGTTATTTGTCTGGAAAACATTTTTATGAGAGGGATTAAGTTCCACAGACACTACAACTTCCTCTTCCTGTCCTTTGCAATCACTTTTTGTTTGTTATTGTGGTGGGTGGGCTGAGCATGTGTGTGGCGGCCATTTTAGGAAGGCATGCATTGTGCCTTTGCCATAGGCGTCCATTGACTGTCTCCCATTTCTTGTGGTTGTTGTGGGTGTGTGGCGGCCATTTTGTGAAGCCATCCAAGCAGTGTGCTTGCTTTTGCCATCCGGTTCCAAGCTTGTGGCCTAGTAGTCTTCCACTAGGCCCAGAGGTAGTGAGCCTCCAACCTGTGGTGCGTGATTTAAATGTACAGTTGGTGTTGTCTGGTGATTTTCCTTTACTCCATGGATGGCTTTGGATTTTATTGCAAAAGGTGTGTTTGGGGTGCAATAGCATTTTTTGGGTGTGTGCTAAACAAATTGGGCTATTTTGGCCTGCATGTAAGGCAAGGGATTCAGCTCGCGAACTTTCGGTAACTCTGCACAGCGCGACAACGCGGACTTACAGTTTTCGTCATTTTTGCGCTCGCAATATGCGTGTTCGCGCACGCGAGAAAGCCTTTTTGTACAGTTCGCGATCCCGAACACGCAGCTTTTGCAATCTGGCAAACAATATCTCGCGAGCAACATAGACCCTTCTCGAAAACGCTTTTTTGTGCATTTCTGCACAAAAAACTCCTCAGGCTGTCATTGAGCTGTAGGTTTGGAGCAGGGAGAAGCTGTTATTTGTCTGGAAAATATTTTTATGAGAGGGATTAAGTTCCACAGACACTACAACTTCCTCTTCCTGTCCTTTGCAATCACTTTTTGTTTGTTATTGTGGTGGGTGGGCTGAGCATGTGTGTGGCGGCCATTTTAGGAAGGCATGCATTGTGCCTTTGCCTTAGGCGTCCATTGACTGTCTCCCATTTCTTGTGGTTGTTGTGGGTGTGTGGCGGCCATTTTGTGAAGCCATCCAAGCAGTGTGCTTGCTTTTGCCATCCGGTTCCAAGCTTGTGGCCTAGTAGTCTTCCACTAGGCCCAGAGGTAGTCAGCCTCCAACCTGTGGTGCGTGATTTAAATGTACAGTTGGTGTTGTCCGGTGATTTTCCTTTACTCCATGGATGGCTTTGGATTTTATTGCAAAAGGTGTGTTTGGGGTGCAATAGCATTTTTTGGGTGTGTGCTAAACAAATTGGGCTATTTTGGCCTGCATGTAAGGCAAGGGATTCAGCTCGCGAACTTTCGGTAACTCTGCACAGCGCGACAACGCGGACTTACAGTTTTCGTCATTTTTGCGCTCGCAATATGCGTGTTCGCGCACGCGAGAAAGCCTTTTTGTACAGTTCGCGATCCCGAACACGCAGCTTTTGCAATCTGGCAAACAATATCTCGCGAGCAACATAGACCCTTCTCGAAAACGCTTTTTTGTGCATTTCTGCACAAAAAACTCCTCAGGCTGTCATTGAGCTGTAGGTTTGGAGCAGGGAGAAGCTGTTATTTGTCTGGAAAACATTTTTATGAGAGGGATTAAGTTCCACAGACACTACAACTTCCTCTTCCTGTCCTTTGCAATCACTTTTTGTTTGTTATTGTGGTGGGTGGGCTGAGCATGTGTGTGGCGGCCATTTTAGGAAGGCATGCATTGTGCCTTTGCCATAGGCGTCCAAACTTGTGGCCTAGTCGTACAGTAGGCCCAGGGGTACAACTCAGCAATCATCACGGCGGGTTTTTGTTCCTTGCTATTCTTCTTCCTAAGTGTACACAGTACAAATACAACAGGATCCCTGGCCTTGTCAGTCTCTTAATGGCTGGCTATACTGTTGATGTTGTTCACTGACTTCATGAAATTTAATAATTGTGATGACCACCCACGAGACACTAATAAGTTATATATTATATTATGGATCTTTTGACTGATGTTCTTCTGGCTTTTTTGCTTTTAGGTGCACAAAAGACAGAGGTGTGTCATCATCATCCACTGTTGTGGTGCCAGACCGACATCCTGCTGCTGTAGTGTACACAACGTGACGTGTCAGTGACCTGACCAGGCATCTCTGCAACTTGTGCAACTGAGTGCTGTTTTGACATCTGTTGAAGATGCCCCCAAAGAAAGCAGGTAGCAGGTCCTCCGGTACCAAGAAAGTTGCCATGGAGAAGAAGGAACAGAAGAAGAAGGAAGTGTCACTTAAGTCTGGTGTGCCTCTCAAAACCTTTTTTGGTTCACCAAAAATGAGGCCTGCAGCAGCGGTGTCGGGGGGGCAAGCTGGGGGCAGCACCTCCACATCAGTGGGCCCAACCCACCAACCCATGCCCAAGCAGATGAGTGTGGAAGAGGTAGCCAGCCTTATGGTAGAAAGCAGTGATGCTGAGCCTGAACTAAACTTATCGCTATCTCAAAGTAGTACACAATCAACGCAGGAGGGAACATCATCAAAACAGCAGATAAGTGGTCAACAGCCGCAGCCACTGCCCGCAATAGTAGCTGTTCCTCCCGAAGTAGGGGCAGTTCAGGAAATTGAGCCTCATGCAGAGGAAGAAGAGGAAGCCACTCCTTTAGAAGTTGCATTGGCTTTTAAATCCCCAGGAAGGAAAATGAGGGTTAGTACATCAAGTTCTTCACCAAGCCCCCCTTCTGATGATCTAGATGTCACTTGGAAGCCACAAACTGAGTCTGAGAGGGAAACACATCACAAGAGCAGGCATGGGAAAAGGAAGGTTCCAGAAAGCCTTACACTTATGGATGTTGATGTAGAAGAGCAGGTTGATGATGATGATGATGATGAGCCAGTCATCACAAACATCACTCCCGGGCCTGAGGAGATGGAGAGCAACATTTTTACATTATCCAAAATGGATGCGAGGGATGTAGCACGCATACCTCCAACACAGGTAACATCAACACGACCTCCAGCTTCCATATTTACATTAGCAAAGGGCCGGCAGCGTCCTACATCCAGCACAACAAGCACCACCTCAGCAGAGGTAGGTAGTGGTCCTGCACAGAGGCAAATTCAACACACACCCTCCAGTTCATCCGGCATTGGAAGTGGGAGTGGCACCTCCAGCAGGAGACAAAAGTTAAGCTCCCCAATGTGGGACTTCTTTACGGTTAGCCCAAAGGAGGAGAACATTGCTGTATGCTCCGTTTGTCATTCCTGTGTTAGCCGTGGAAAGCTTGGTACAAACTATGGTACCGGAGGCCAAATGACCCATCTGAAAAAACACCATGCAATCCAGTGGGAGGAGCACCTTAGGCTCATCAAAACTGGAACCATTGCTGTTGGGCATAAACGAGTAGAAAGTCCGCTCACGGTGGAACAGGAAGAAGAGGAAGACATTCTCTGTGCTAGTGGTACACAAAGTAGCCCTGTCCCCAGCCCTGCAGTGGTAACGCCCACATCCTCAGCCACATCTCATTGGCACAAGAGTAAGAGCCAGCCTGAGGCACCAAGTAGTACTGCTGGCCCAAAAAGTGCGACGTTGACCACAGGAAGGAATACCATGCAGCCTACCATTCTTAGCATGTTTAGTAGGCCGGAGGGGCAGTACGAACGCCATCACCCAATAGCACGTTTGTACAATGCTAAGCTGGCAAAAATGTTAGCACTGGACCTTCTCCCTTTTTCTTTTGTTGAAGGGGTGGGTTTTCTTGAGTTTGTGACCACCATCTGCCCAAAATGGAAAGTTCCCAGCCGCTAATATTTTGCAAGAGTTGCTGTTCCAGCACTACATCACGACGTGCTGGAATTGCTTGGAAAAGCCTTAAAAAAGAGTGCTGTTCAGAGTATACACCTGACAACAGACATGTGGACCAGTTGCCAAGCCACTGATTACATGTGCATCACTGCACACTGGGTCTCTTTTTCGGGTGTTAAAGATAAGATATCTGACGGCGTTGTTGACACCGCTGAGTTTTTAAAGACACTCGCAAACATGCAACTGTAGCCATGTTTGCAATGGAGAAATCTCATACTGCTGCTAACATTTTGGAAGAGTTTAACAGCAAGGTGTTTGAGTGGCTGCGACCAAGAGGTCTTACCATTGGTTTTGTTGCCACGGACAATGGCAGTAATGTAGTTCGGGCCATGAAAGATGGTGGCTATTTCAGGGTGCCATGTTTGCATTAACATTGTTGTGCAAGACTTTCGGAAAAATGAAAGCAAAGTCAGCAGCTTACTGACCACCTGCAGAAGAATATGCACACATTTCAACCATTCTTTTAAAGCCCGGAAGGAGCTGAGGGTGATTCAACGTGACCATAAAATGCCAGTCAAAGCACTCATCCAAGAGGTGCCAACACGTTGGAACTCAACGTATTACATGCTTGAGCGTCTGTTTGAGCAGTACATACCACTTAATGCTTATGTCATGAAAAGGTCAGGGGATCCTACAGTGAAAGGCATGAGAGTTGAGATGGCCCAATGGGACCTTGTCAAAAGCCTGACAGAGATGCTACTTCCTTTTGAGGTCTTCACCCGTGAAGTGAGCCGGGAGGACTGTACTATGGGCCAAGCTATCCCATTGTTGTACATGCTAGAGCAAGAGCTGAAGGAGGTGGCAGAAATGTACGCAGGTGTGGATGACAAAGTAGACGCACATTCTTTGGCAGACACCTTATCCGCTCGCTTATCTCACAATACAAGGATTCAAAATAACATTCTGTCAGATCCACATTACATTACTGCCTCAATTTTGGATCCACGTTACAAATTATTGCTGCGCAGTAATGAAGTCATTCCTTTTTCAGAAGTGAATGTTGCCCAGTACAAAACTTTGATAGCTGAGGAAGCCACTGAGTTTGAAAACGAAAGGATTTTCATTAAAGGCCCGCCCCTCCAGGGCAGAAAAAGTACTGCAGGGCACCCAGAACGAAGTTCTACTTCAGAAGCCAAGAGCAGTGCGTTTGCCTCCCAGCAGTCAACACTGCCAGCAGCAATAACATCAACAGCACCAACAGGATCATCAGGCACATTTACAAAAACGGCAGGTGATTGGTTTCTACGGAAAGGGTATTGCACATCAATGACTGATGCAAAGGCAAAAGAGGCCCAGGAAATCGGAGCACCCCTGAACATTGAGCGGATGGTTCAGGCCTATCTAGATGACACAACAGAGGTCTACGTGGAGCAAAGCCCATTGGTGTATTGGTATGGGAAAAGAAGCCAATGGCCAGTGCTCAGCAGGCTGGTGATAAAGTATGTGGCTTGCCCTGTTGCAAGTGTCTCTTCAGAGCGTGTTTTCAGTGCTGCTGGTGCCGTTGTTACTGTCAAAAGGACCAGTCTCTCGCCCAAAAGTGTTGAGAGGTTAACCATGATCAAAATGAATCAACACTTTATACCACCGGAGTACAAAATACGTGTATCACAGGAGGAAGAGGAGAGTGACTTTGATGACATAAGTAGTGGATTGTTAGACGTACTGCTGTCCGAACCATCAGAGTTTGAGGACGAGCTCCTCTTCCCTGACAACTAGGCTTTCAAATTGTTCTCCCTTCCTTTATTTGTGTGTGACTGTGTGTATCTGTTTTTCTGGTTCAAAATCTACATTCACAACAAAGCCATCAACAGTCTCCTCTTTTTATTTCCCTATTGGAGTTGCACGTCTGTGCATAACTGTCCACTCCACTCCTCAGGGTCCTGCTCCATGTTCCTTACTCTCCCTAAGTACATTTCAAGCAAGTCAGACATTGGATGGAGATGGAGAATAGTACAATACAGGTTGCCTCGAACAGTCCCTCCATAAGAAGTGAAACGTGACTCCACCTATATTCCATTTTGTTTCCAATCCGAAAGAAACTTATCACTGACTGGCAGAAGGCTAGGCAGGCATCAGATCAGACAGCCAAAGAGAACACCAAGACAGGTAATGAGTGATTATTGTGAATGATGGTGGCATGCATTGCATTGGATGCTGGCTGACTACGAAGAATTGTGCATGCCTAGAAGTAGAACTATACTAGTTTATCGACAAAGTAAAAGAGACTCAGGTGTGGTGACAGTTAATGTTTCCTTGTTGTTTAATAATGATCACATTGTACTCCTACCACTGCAGGTGCCGGCCAATATCCGTTGCAATTTGGTAATATGGAATATATTATAAACTTAATCAGTCACTACAGACTGAGTTGGTGTTGGAGAATACGTACCACACGGTCACCATCATTGAGGATGCTGAGCATACTATCTTTGCACACAGTCAGTTGGATTGGAGAAAATGTATGGAATAACTGCGTTTCATGGGCTGACATAAAAGGTAAAAAGTTTGAACAAGAACCACAGCAGACCTAGGCTAGATGTCCGTGTAGTGGTGTGGACTGGAGTAGAGTGCAGTGGTATGACGGACAGTGGCGCATTGATTTAGTCACTTCATTGGGAAAATTCTAGGTTGCTGCAGTGCATTTGACATTTCTCTGGCTCGGTCAAAATGTAAGTAAGGGGTAGGGTGCCTGGCCTGTGCCGCGGTTCTCCTGTTCTGTGGCTGTGCTGGCTCCTGAATCCTGTCCCGTTGTTGTTGTACCTTAATGCTGTAGAGTAGACACACTATGTAGCCTATCCAAGCTGCCTCAGTCTGAAAGTGTTCTCTCCAGAGTGTTGTCTTGCACTCCACTGTAATTGAGTTTATTGTTGTAAAGGCTGTAATTTTTCAATACCCCATTTGTTTTTCCATCTACACTTACAGGCCGGCCTTTACCCTGTGCTACAGTGGGAGAAACGACTCACACGTACCTTACCAATCCGCATCAGGCGTTTCATGGGCTGACATAAAAGGTAAAAAGTTTGAACAAGAACCACAGCAGACCTAGGCTAGATGTCCGTGTAGTGGTGTGGACTGGAGTAGAGTGTAATGGTATGATGGACAGTGGCGCATTGATTTAGTCACTTCATTGGGAAAATTCTAGGTTGCTGCAGTGCATTTGACATTTCTCTGGCTCGGTCAAAATGTAAGTAAGGGGTAGGGTGCCTGGCCTGTGCCGCGGTTCTCCTGTTCTGTGGCTGTGCTGGCTCCTGAATCCTGTCCCGTTGTTGTTGTACCTTAATGCTGTAGAGTAGACACACTATGTAGCCTATCCAAGCTGCCTCAGTCTGAAAGTGTTCTCTCCAGAGTGTTGTCTTGCACTCCACTGTAATTGAGTTTATTGTTGTAAAGGCTGTAATTTTTCAATACCCCGTTTGTTTTTCCATCTACACTTACAGGCCGGCCTTTACCCTGTGCTACAGTGGGAGAAACGACTCACACGTACCTTACCAATCCGCATCAGGCAGGCAGTGATACCCAAGATTGATGTGCGGAGTGTCCATGGAAGGGAGGACCAAGAAGAATGACGAGAATGATGCAACTCCACATTTGGACCAGGATAATACAGTAACTTTAGTATCATCATTCGTCTTTACATTTATTTGCTTGCTTTTTTCTCTTTAATCATTACGACTGTGTGTTGTGGTTTGTTTGTTAATTGATCCAACTTTTTTTTAGTTTCCTTAGCTAGCTTGAAAAATAAAAGTAAGCCCGGTACAGCATGTAATTGGGTTCGGTCTGAGCTCTGAGGGCGTCAGACAGGCAAGGCAAATTTCAATTTCGTCCCTGACTGTACTGTCTCATTGGGTCATAGTAGTTATAGTACAACTCATTATCATTAACCATCAAGTTATCCTCCTCAGCATGCATGCATTTGCTTCCTCTCACTTCATACTTTGATTTCTTTGATAATGGATCATGGTCGTCTTACAAGATTGTGTTTTACTTTTGTTGTGTCCATGCATATTGTCTGTTTTTCTTTCTCAAACCTTTCCCAAAACCCCACTTCCCATCCAATCATCAATCCCTAACCCTCTTCCCCCGGCCTGTGTGATTTATATTGAGGTGTGATGTGATGACTATGTACACCAATTGATCACACGCTTGCTGGGGCAGATGTGGTGAAAGCAACACTAATTGAATTTCAACTAAGGCAGGGCAAGGATCTTCTTCTGCTTGACCACCCATGCTGTAGTTTACTTTGTGTTCTGTTCCACTCCTCCTCCCAGAGTCTCAGTCAAGTGACTTTCTCTTTCTTTTTTTAAACGCTATTGCCAGTGTCTACTACTACCACCACTATAATGGCATCTACTCCGTCAATTTGGGAAACCAACCATGCAGCCATCAGTGTGCCGAACTTCCTCATCAATCACAGGTAAGATAAGTTTGGTGGGAGGTATGGACTAGGAGGAGAGACTGACAGTACTATTATGACAATTAAAAATAACTCAGTGAGGGGTACTGCATGTATCTGTTTGTGTGTTACAAAATCGGCAGATCTTTTAAATCAAACACTGGCTGTGGGCATGCAGCAGCACGGAAACAAAGTAAACAACCATGTAACTTACATTGAATTCGGAAAACTGTAACCCACCACAAAAAACATTAACATCGTATAAATAAATAGTAAGTATATTTTTAATGTCCCCTAACAAAAATAAACTATCCCGCTCTGACGTAACCCACCCCCCTCCCTAACCCCAACGAAACGAAACGAAAGTCCCAATGTCCGTAGAAATCCCCAACGCCCACAAACCCACCCACCAACAAAAGGAATTAAAAAAGGGGCAAACGACGAGGTCCTCTATTGTCGGCGGGCCTTAAGATGTTTGTCCACCAGGATCTTTACCCGCTCCTCCATGTTCTCCTCCAAGCGGGCCATCCGGCGGAGCAGCTGGCGGCGAAATGCCCTACAGTTGCATCCAGGGTGGGGGGCAGCAGTGCTGGAAATAGAGGCGCGGCGGCGGGCGAATGCCGGACCACGGCGCCGTGAAAGTGGAGGCCGGGCCTGACTGGGGCCCGGGGCATTGGAGGAGGCTGCAGCTGCAGCCGCCTCCTCCTCCGCCTCCTCCTGAGCCACCAGCCGGCGATAATGCTCGCAGATGGCCTCCAGTTTCCGGCGCCGGGCCCTAGCGGCCAACTCCTTCCTTGATGGTTTAGTGGAAGGAGTATCATCTATATCAAGAAAGAAAAAGAACATGTTGGAGCCAATACTCTTAGCAAAACAGGAACACTAAAATCATTCAACACATAGTGTCACAGTATCACTAGCAAGCACAGTTCATAACATTTGGGATTTGGTGCTGGGGTAAGTATCTCTAATCCTACTTCCTTGGACTCTAACATTTGTGACCGTTTCAGACATTATTTATAAATATAATCGTACTATGTATGTACTCCGGTACACCAGTCGTGCTGTTCTTATCTGTAGTTTAGCCCAATTACATAACCTTGTTGTAGGCGGCATGCCAGGTCCATCAGCTAAGCTTGCACCCAAGAGAAGCAGATATGAGCCACATGATGCAGACTCACATTAGTTTTATTTACTACTACTGTCTGCAGGTGGGGAAGCTCATCTTTTTGTCTGACGGCTTACGGCCGTTGGCGCTGGTCATACTCTGTTACATGAGGGCAAATGGCATGCACAATTTCACTTACACCCTGCCATGGGTACTACAAAAAGGCTGATTATTTTATCGGATCCAACGATCATTGCTTATATTCATATTATAGATGCTGCTAATGCTAATACGATATACGACATCAGGTCGGTAGCGGTCGGTGGTGGGAGTGCTGCCGGTCGGTGACGTGGGAAGGTGCAGGGTGGGGATAGTAAACGATGGATTAAGGACATTCACAGGTAATTAAAGAATACATTAAAAAAAACATTGCTGCACACAGTAGCACACACTGCATCGCATTCGGCGGTGCAGTGCGCACCTTGAAAATAGTTTTATTTATTTTTATGTTGATTACCTGTATTTGGCCGTAACAGTAATACACAGTTTACTCGCCAGTGCCACCCACCCATCCCCTCCCCATGTCACCGCCCGCCAACAATCCCACCACCAACCGCTACTGCAGAGGGTACTTTGCTTTCATTGATTGTGTAACCAATATACATAAACATTAAACAACAGATAGGCCACCCTTTGCAGGCTGGCTGCCCCAATCGAAAATACATTAATAATAATAGGTAGGGAGTGGTCCCCAGAGTGGGAGGAAGGGGTTTCCGCTTGATAATATATGACGTGCTTGCAAACTACTGCAAGTGTACTGTATGCTCATAATACTACCTTGATTCCTCTAGGCTTTGCTACTGTCGCGCAGTTTCTGTTACATTTTCTTCAAAGTAAGAATCTCCAGTGACACTTTCCACCTATACTGTCTCTTGGTGATAGTACATCCAGGCATACATCCATTAAAGTAAACGTCTATCCTTTTGTATATATCTCTTAACAAACCTTAGTTGGTTTCACCAACAAACACCCATGCTTCTGCTCCTTCCTTCCTTGCCTTGGCTTTGAGTTTGAACCAAAAACACCGCTGATTCTTGCTATCTAGTACTATCCACCCATACTGTGTCGCCCACCCAGGCAGGCATTCTTTCACCTTCCACCCATCCTTCAACAACCCATGCATCTGATCTTATTACTATCAGACTCCTATACATGCTTCCAACAACATATCCTTCTCTGCCGGTCAGTCATATTGTTTATCTCGCCCGTCCTTCCACCCTTAGTGCTTTCCCTCTATGTTCAACACATCCATGAAGGTCATCTGATCTGAGTTTGTCTTCTCCATAAAACATTCACAGCTGATTTTGGAGTCAAATAGAAGAGGCCATTGGTTACTCTACTCACGCTGGTAATGCTACGTAAAGGGTGTCTTCTTCAACCGTTGTATAAAGTTGCACAGTACAGTGAAATAGTGAACACAGTTCCATCTAGCTGTAATGTCAAGAAGTAATGAATATAACTTACCGCCGCCGGCCACTGCTGCTGGATCCCCCCTGGGCCCTGTGTCTCCTGCAGGTGCAGCCAGTTCGCCTGCCCCCTCCGGAATGGCCGCATCGCTGGACCCGACGGCACTGGTGGATGGTAGTGTGCCTAGAAAAAAGCATCACAAATTTTTTAGATGCCTGTAAACCTCCCCCTATTTTAAGTGTTCACTTGGAACATTGAAAAAAAAGTTAATGCGATGCAACATACATCAGCACTAGACAGTAAGTACAGTCAGTAGACAGACACTAGTAGGATATGGTTCCACTTCCTAGGGTCATCTAGTCCTACTCTACTCTTTTGAAAGTTAGCCTGAGCCATGAGTAACCCTTTTAGATTCATCATGTCGACTACTACTCTTTTGGTGCATATTATACCTGCCAGCTTATTGGCATGTGCAGTAGATGCCTTTAAGGCCGCTTGACTGTTGCGTACAAGTGAAGAGGTCGAAAAAAACCAACATATTGACTTTGTTTAGTTTATATTGCTTAGCCATCACACATACATGTTACACTTTTTGGCATGACTGCAAAATGCTAGCATCATTCACCAGTATACTATCTAACGGCTAACTCGCAGCGTTTTTCTCATATATCATAGGCGGAAGATTCCCTTCTACAAACCAGAGATTTACAGAGCATATTGGATGCAAGATGATGTAACCAGTATTTCTACGTTCTATGGTGAGGGATCTTCCAGAATTATAAAGATCTTGGCTCTTGTTCTTGTTGTCAATCATGCACTTGTAAATGTTTACTGTTTTAATGTTAGGCTTTTTGCTGGCTTATTGACTATGGCTGTCGTAAATTAAATTTCATATTAACGATGTACAGAGTTTGATACTTGTTTCAAATAAACCTTTTGAACTTACACATAGACTCTGTGGTATTTGGTGTGGTGGAGTGGACTTACATAAGTGTGTGAGCAAAATGGTGCTTGTTATTATGTTCTGGGTTGTCTCTGTCTCAGTCATCATCAACATTGTGTATCGTCTTCGTGGGGGGGTCGGGAGTGGGACCCTAATGTGAGACACTATAGCTAGTCTGTTAGGGGATCCTGGGTTCTTCGGACTGAGGTGTGATCAGTAAGATCCAACCTCCCATCAGCACCATCCTATTTTGTTGTGCATAGTTCTGTATGTGGCTCTGCAGAATCCTAGACAATAGTAGTATCATGTACTATCCGATCAAAAATACTAGTCAAATATCTGGTTGGGCATTTTGTTTGTGGTAATTGTCAAAGCCTCAACATTGAGAAGACTTGAAGAGGACAACCCAAAGGACAGGACCCAGTGGCTAGAGCTATTGGTCAATCAGAGTTTTATTGTTGCAAAGAAAACCTTCTATTAAAGAGTGGGCAACTGTGCAAGCTTCGCTACACACAGAGTAATAATAGTAATAGTAGTAGTAGTATTAGTAGCACAGAGAGTCATAGCAGAGGGAGTTAGAAGCAACTTCGAGGCAGGGATAAACAGAATTAATAAACAGATAGTCAAGGTCAAAGAAGTAAGCTTTTGTAAAAAAGAGATTCAGAAAGTGGAACCATAATATAGAGTTTGGGAAAAAAAAGATGCAGTAACATAACATTTAGGGAAATATAAATGTCAATCAAACCAATGGAGGACTTACTGGGGCCAGCTGCAGGAGCCTCAGTAGAGGAGAGGTCCTTGGGTTCCCCCGCCGACTCCGACCCCGTCTTCTTGCCCCTGGGTGGTGCTGATGATCATGTAAAATATAATAAAGAAAGAGACCAACATTAAGGAGTGCTGTGAGAAAAATAATAAATCATTTGGAAAAACAATAAGTCAAAGAACATTTTAGGAAACAACAAGTGCAATAAAATTGACCTATCTAATCAGATGGATCGACTACTGGCTGCTTTCTAGTGCATTTACGGATTGTCTACTTATTTATGAACACTCCAGTGTTCCTTGATCATTCTGATTCCAAATACTAACAAAGCCTAGTAAGTACCACCTGACCTACACCACCTATTCCAGACGGGCCAATTGTTCACTATGTCTGCACTTCAATTTTTTTCAGCCATCAAATGCATAGATGAGATGGAGGACACATGCATAGTTGCATACATTAGTGCATACATACAACAAATTGTGGGTTGGTTGCATAATGCTGATATAGTTCTGCTACTGACTGACCATGCTAAGCCTACCACTCACTAAACAAAGTACAAAAGGTTCGACGGAGGACTGGGGTAAGCAGCACTCAGTGACAGAGGATGCGTCACGCAGACCGCATAAAACAATTATTAACTACTACTAACAAACTAAACCTAGTATCCAATATCCATCCACCACTATTTCACAGTAGGACAATGGAAGGACTAGAGTCTCTCTAGCAAATCGCATTACCTAACTTCAGTTCTGTAAAGTAAACTCTTACATAATCAGCATCAGCACAAGCTAGCGCAAACTACGTTGCAAACAAGTAAGAGTACCACCGTGCACCTGGGTCCTTAAATCAAAGAACATTTTGCTTTTTGGAACGTAATTTACCAGCAACGCTTGGCACGCAGCAGTAATCTTGTTGTTCATCTAATTTAATATACACAATCAGTTACTCACCAAGCCCGATGACCTCGACACCTAGCAGGTCCAACAGGTCCTGCTCCCGGTCCAGGATGTCGGACCACCGGTGAGCTAGCTGGTTGTGGGTGCGCCGGATCCCAGTGCACCGGAACACGGCCCGGCGCACCTTCGCCCACCGACGGTGCCGCTCCTGGGTAGCGTACCCGGAGCCGGGCCTGCCGCCTGCTGCCAAGGTCAAGGGGAGGAGGCGCTGGATGAAGAAAACAAGAGCCGCCACCTCCTCCTCCCCAAACAGTTGCCGGGCCTGCACCCCTGCAGGACGCATTCTGCCACAAGGCAGGCGGCGCTTCTCTGCGCCTGCAGGTCCCTTGCCCTTGGGACTTGGTGTGCCCTTGGCCATGGTTCTGGGGTGGGTGGGAGGCGGAAAAGAAAAGTCCGAAGGGGAAAAAAAGTTAGGGGGAAGAAGATAGAAAGAACTTTATAAAAGTAACAAAAACACTGTAAAAGTAGAAATAAAATGCAAAATATAAACTGAGGCAAACAGAGAGATAGATAATAACTAAAAAAAGTCAGGAAAAGGCTTTAAAGACAAAGGATTGCTATGATAAAGGGAGGATACAAAAGTAGGCCCAGAAACATGGCATAGAGTGAAAAACAAGATGGCCGCGCCCATTCGCGACCGCGTGGGTAAGTTCGCGCGATATTTCCCGCGAACATGTACTATTTATCGCGAACAAGTAAAATGCGCTCCAGTATGTCCCGGAGAGCTGCGTTGCGGAGAGGTGTTCAGAGGCCACGCCCCTTTTTACAACACTCTGTAACGCAGCTCCGTGGCGCTTACTGAAGGTACCTGGTGGGGTAGTTGGAAGAAGCGCTTAGTTTTTTTTTTATCGGCAGAATCCACGCACCCAGCATGGATTTTGCCGATTTGAACATTTTTTTAAAAAAGTTGGGCCCTGGGGGGTCCTTGTGTGACCCTCTAAGCAGGTCTAGGGGGTCAGGGTGTTTCTACCCTGCCCCCTTTTTGTGTTTTGCACGTTTTTTCAATGCCTTCTTGTGCCTCGGTTCTACCGAGGCACAAGATGGCTGCCAACACTTCCTGGTTTGGAGTGTTGACAGCCAATTAGCATACAGCTCGTGACCGGGAGGGTGCGCGGACCATGCGTGCCCGTAGATATATATGTGATTTTACTTTTGATTTTCTCAGGAACTACTGAATGGATTTACACTATTTAACGTAAAGGCACGACTCTGAACCAAGGGCTACCTTTTTGCCAAATTTGGTGTAATTCCGTTTAGCAGTTCGGGGTGTAGCTGCAACTAAAGGTTCCTATGGAAAATTGCATGGGGAAAACACGTTTTGGGACCCCTTTTTTCTCGGCCCCCGCTTGACGAATCACCTCGAGACTTTCAGGAAAGGAGCGAAACGGAGCTGGACAAACTCTCATATGTTTTCTCTCATGAATCTGCACAAAGGAGGGATGATAATTAAGCGCTGGACATGTGGGGGTACCTTATTACCTATAGGGAAGAAAAGTTATTTAACAGAATATACATTTGCATCACCTCCTATAGGATCCTAACCTTAACATCAAGGCACTCCACCACTTGGTCGACGGACCAATTAGTTGGACTGGTTGATGGTGATTTAGAACCAGCTAAAACACATTTAAGCTTCAGAATCCTCTAATCTCTTTATTGAAAAACCACAAACTCGTAATTTCTGTTAATCAATTATTTGTTTATCTAAATATTGTTTGCAATTAATATTAGCATTTTGGTCAATCAAATCGCATGACATTTTATATTTACCTATTCTTGCTAGCGGGGCTTTTCTAATTCAATTGGCTCTGCATAACCGAATTTAGCTGTTCAATTGTCCCAATAAATCAGGCCAAGGCTCAAAGTCCAGAAAGTTCTTTGCTCAGCACGTTACAGTCCCATAGATCTCTAAAGGACCAAGAATCATGCAAGCATCTGTCATCGCCTGTGGGGTTGATAGGGGTGTGCGGTCATCGAGAGAAAGAAGGTAGCGCTAGCTCCTCCCTATTCCACTACCCTTTTTTAAATAAAATTTGGGATAACAGGAAACATTTCTTAGACTAAGGAAGCATGTGATTGGTCCATTTGATGAAGATTGCAATATCGTCCAATTTTCCCATTAGCTTGGGTTCTCATAGATTTTGCTGGTTCACTTCCTCTGTCCATGTCATCCTCATGCAACATTTTAGCATCTTGCTTGTATGTGACTAATGTTCATTTAGGCCAGTTTTTTACTGACTGAAGTTTGGCAGTCCTCCATGTTCCTATCCTTGACCAGGAACACTGTGCTCTGACTTGAGGTTGCCTGAAGGTCTACGGAGCCATCCGAGTCTGCGCAGTAGACATCGCGCTCACAAGACGGTGGCCACTTCTGAACTCCATTTTGGATGCCATGTTTTGGTGGGCCCAAATGCCAACTTAAGCAAAACAAACACAAAAGTGTAATTAATACAAAGAAATGAAGATTCTAATGTTAGACCCTCACTAATCTCTTTATGTATTAGTATTTTCCTAGCTTTTAGCGACATTTAAAACAATAAAACTCACCCTTTGGTCCAAACGGGAAAGCAAACATCACAAAAGCGACATAAATCATGCGATATCCTATTACCACACGTACTATTATTAATAGGCTTACAAAATGTAGTTATTAGTGTTATTCTGCCATGCAAATAGCAATGAATCCCACGTGTAATTGGTGTTTACTAAAAGTGCAAATGGCTGATTAATATAATCACATCAAGCTGTTAATTCAAATTATTATATAAGTTGGTTAAGTGATGAGTATTTTCATGCAAAATAGAGGAGGTATACAAAACTTTGCTTTACCTGCTCCATCAGCTGCATGGATATTTCATGAAATACTGCTAAGTTAAATAATTAGCAGTGTGGGCAGAGACTCAGGCATTATACAGTGCTTCACAGGTGGTAGGGCTGCACCCTCAAGTCTCTGTTCTGGAGCCAGCACTGAAATACAGTAAGAGCACAAGGAGGTTGCGATATTGACTGCCAAATATCTGGTCATCAAATTAAATATTTGGTTCATTTCTATAGAACGTTTCAAATCAATTTGAAAAAAATGCTTACCCAGGACTGGTGTGTATGTATGTATGAAGCTTTCATAGTTTGAGCCTACCTACAGGTAAAGTAGCAGTGTAGACGTGTGATGGTTAACACATATCAATAGGCAAAATAAACAAAAGTAGAGTGATTTGGAGAAACAAGCAAGATGAGGAGGTACATTTTAGTTGACAGGGAGCGAGTATTACAGTAGGGATTCAAGAAACTCCGTTAGTGAGCGGTTTCTCTTTATTGGGGGTCTTATAGTCATATTGTTACACAGTCCTGATTGGAGAGTTGACTGTTGCTCTCCTAAGGGGATATACTGCATTTGATTTTGATGGCATTCCAGACCCATATTGCAGAACAAGAGCAGAACTGCAATCATGTATTTTCCTTCATCCAGTTTCTGATATCCAGTCTGTTGATGTTGTTGCTGTGGCTGTTGCTAGATCTGGCACAGATCTTGCTTGTTATGTACATTGTGCTGGTGGAGGTTGCTATTTTGTAGATGATGCAGCAGGTTTGGAATGTGATGAGGGCAACCAGAGTGAACAAGTGTAAATCTCAAGAGTTTCATTCTAGTTTACTTCTGGAGGCATTCAATTAAGGAGATCACAGCAGTAAAAACACTATCTAGGGGTGTCAGGTGTGTTTCTGGGATACTTGCTTGAAAGACATTGCATCTGCTGAGATGGCATAGGACCGATGTTTGGGTGGCAATTCTGAAGTTTCCTTCTGGAACATTAAAGGCATATACAAGTAGGAGCAGTTGGTGAAAGGCTATATTAATCTAGTGTGTTATGTGGGTGTTGAAATCAGGAAAGGTGTCTGTGTCAAATCCCAGGGTTGTGGCATCATTTGCAAGTCATGGAAGGAAGACGATTGACTTATTTCTGGATTATTCCACTGGAGTGGCTTAAAGATTAAAGCGACTGGACAGAGGGCATTAAGTGTTATTGAACAAACTACATAAGCTATCAACTTGAAAAGGGGCTTTCAATTCAATTCAAAGTGATAGGGAAAGTAGACTGTCGTTCAGAAATTAAGACCAAAATATGAAACACACAACTGAGCATGCTGACAGATGCTACAAGAGGAGGAACCCCCAATCATCCACTACATTTGTAAAATGAGTTTAATAACTGATTTGGATAACACTCTGAAATTGCTGACCGCCTGTGGTTTAAGTGATGAATACCACTGAGATAGTTAAATATGACAGCTATTATCCAAGTGCCTAGAGAGAATTCAGTTTCTGGTGTATAACATAGACATATTGTTAAAATATCATGTTTGAAAAGAAAAACCTGCCTCTATGGCAGCAGGGGTAGGATCATTAGAGACATCTTAGTCAATGAAAATTGGGGATGAACACAACATTGACAGTTTATTTTACAAGCAGGATATGCACAAGGTGCACAAAGGAGAATACAGAGAATATGGAGTGGGTATGCATACTCCCAGAAAGAACAGACTGCAGATATGATAGACTCTTTCTGGCTGAGGCATTGTTGTCTGGGTCTTTCTCCTCAAAGGAGCAGCCATGCGATAGCATGGTGTTCCTACCTGATGTGTCTCTGATGAGCGGTGGTTCAACAATGGAGGAACGGGGGCATGGCTAGTGTAAGGTTTAAAGTCATTGGTAGACAAGCCCTGTGCCAACCAGCTCCTTATTTCAACAGTTATGTTTTCATGCACAGAAAATTCAAGAAATGACTTCCCTAGCAGGTGCTCAACGTGTTTTGGAACACATACTCTTATGCAGAAATCTGGCCTCTATATGTGAGGTGTTTTTGAAACTTCAGCGGGACTTCGCGTGGCGGGAGATCGATAACCTCTTTGTTGCATCCACGACAGGCAGTGCCGTGATGCTCCTGCTGTAATCATGGACTAAGGAATGCTTGGTGACTATCATATCACAACCATATTTGAAAATACTAATAGAAATTTGAATATGACAACAGCACTTTTCTCAACCTACAAGTTGATCAAAAACCATCGGGCGTATAGGTCGCTTTGGATTAGGACGACACAGTCATAAATATCATACCGGTTTTTCTTCGTGGAAATTTAAAAAGCCCTGAAGAAGTTCTCTGTGGAGAAAGAAAAGAAGATCACAAATCAATAATAAAGAAGGACATTTAATCATTTGATGGATTCAATGCGGACTATTTGATCACATTTTGAATGACAGTGGTGCAATCACGATACAAATTCATTTGTTCTATTGACCCTGTGTATCGGGGTGGTTCCTTTGGACAGAGGGTGCCTTTGTGATTTTGCACACAGAAGGATTTTTGGTTCTGGTGGTAATAATCTTTGGTTTAATTTGTGAATTTGGTGCCTTTTGCCAAGTTGGTCCGCTGTCCAGTTTGTGTGTGAACCTCTATATGTGAGGTACATGCAAAGTGATGTGGAGTTAAGAATGGTAACTCTACACTTACTAATCTATGCTTGCCGTCACAACATTATGGTTGCCAATGTTTAATCCATGATGTTTTGCATGTCAACTTTGGGTGGGTGTACTTACTGTCTTTCTTCATTTTCACATACTTACTACCCTTCCACTCCATAACTTCTTGTAGCCAGGATTGCTGTTTGTTTGGTATGGCTCAACAAAGGACCATTGAAGCACTCTTTGTGTTCACATCATTCGATCAAAGCCAGTTTAGACTGGTCAGCCCTTGACATGCAAAAATTCAACATTTTGAAAAAGACTGCCCAAGAGCATGGGCATTGCTATCACCTGAATGGAACAATGAGATGGTCTTTTCAGCAGTAGTGGTGAACTCTAGTAGCATAGATGAGGTGAAGCCCAGTAAAACTCTAAATTGTCTGGGGGCTCTGTTGATTGGAAATAAGATGGCACCTATACTCATTGAATCATTGAGGACAATATGGGTTGTTAGGTACTATAGGATTGAACTCCACTGGACCTCAATGGGTTGACTTCAACATTTCAAGTGCAATACCAATTTTGCATGGCTGGTCAGTTTGACATCAAATGTTACTGAATGGAAACATAAATGTGCTCTGTAAGCCAGTACTCAAGTTTTCTCTTGCCTTCAAGAATAAGCACGGTGCAATAACTAGAAGAAGGATTGTGCTCAATAGCCTTTTTGACTTTAAGAATAAGCACTATGCAATAGTTATACAATAAGTAGAAGATTAATTGGGCTAGAGGAACAAATTAGGCTTCGCTAATCTTCCTTTGAGTCAGACCAAACTTGAGACTGGAGAAAGGGCTTAGAATTGCTCTCACCTGACATGCAGCTGTAGACTTTCCTTTGTGCTGAAACCCTGCTATAATCCACGCAAGAGCTATAAGGCTGAACTACATACTATGTTGTCAGGAGACAGCTTCCTTAGATCGTTATAGAGGAGACTGCCTAAGACCAGAGATTACTATTGCCCCAAGTCTGCCATGTATGAAGGGACGAGCTCAATAAATCTATGAGTTAAAACATTTTGAAGCACATATTGTTTAAGGCACTTTGCATATGACCTCACCTACTTCATGCAGCAAAGAGGGAGTCTGCCTGTCCACGTACATTCTGCTATAGTGAAGTTGTACTACCCCTTAAATTCAAATGTAACAATGCCCCTTAAAGACTGCCTAACTCCCCTTCTGCCCAAGGCGTCTCCTATTGCCTGAGGACAGCAGCTTCATACATCCCCAATAACTAGATACACAGTTAAGTGAGGGGCATTGAGAATGCTCTACACCTGTATCCACTATCCAAATGGCCTGATAACATCCTGCTCAAATAGTTGCTTGTAGCTAATGTAGCAAAAATAGATCTGTCAATTTCTTACAGTGTATGTGCAAATTATTTCATTAATCTAATTTCAAACCATTGTAAGAAAACAGATGTGCAAATTATTTCTTTAGCATGGTTCACATGCTTGTATGCCAGAGGATTATGTTGAATACATTCATGCCTTTCCAATACACTCTGGGGCACATTACCAAGGACATACGATGATTATCGCAAACAGCGCTTAGCGCGATTTACATTATCACCGTCTATCGCTGGATTCCTGCACCAAGTTAGCGGCCTATTATCAACGCCTTTCACCGAGGCGATGTGAAATCCAGCGATAGAGGGTGTGAACCTGCATAACTTGTGAAAAGCAGCGATAATTATCCTGAGATCACAAAATCCTTGATAATAGGCAGGTGTGGACCTAGCCTTGCAATCCACCTCCCCTGTCACAGATAGCTAAGTAGAAATTTTAGCAGGAGTAAAAATCCAGCATTAAGGGGCATTAG
Organism: Triturus cristatus; assembly: GCF_964204655.1. NCBI lineage: Eukaryota > Metazoa > Chordata > Amphibia > Caudata > Salamandridae > Triturus > Triturus cristatus. Next base: position 110,590,081 of record NC_140582.1, on the reverse strand, counting down.
CGCAACTTCTATCGTCGCTTTGCGGCTCTGGGGCATCCTTATAAATATTGCAATGCTGTGTTAGCGATGTTTTACAAGGATATTATGTGAGGAACACCTACTTTGCATCTAATTAGCGCTAATCCATGTTAGTGCCGCCTTGATGATTGTGCGAAATTAATATCGCCGCTTTTTCGGCGCTATGTGCCGAAAAAGCTGCAATATGTGTCTTGATAATATGCCCCTGTGTCTTTCTGTGTCTTTCTGATCATGCATATGCTTTAACTATTTAATGTATTTACTTTCCTTGCTTGTATCTTTCTCATCTCTTGCTCTACCCTGATTCCACTCAGTCCTTCTGATCCTTATCCAGCCCCCTCCACTGTCATGCCTGTGTGACCCCACTTGTCTGTCTCTCTCTCCCATCTCACTTTCCAAGGATTGTTCTTCGTTTCTCTCCTGGCCTGTCTCTCTCCTACCCTGCCTGACCCATTTGTGTTCTCTCCCATTGTCTCATCCATACACAATAGCCTGTTTCTCTCTTCTCTATTGGTCCCTATTTCCTCTTCTACATCTCACTTATGCCCTTGCCAATATTCCCCTCTTTATTCTCCAATTTGCTCTGACCTGATTGTCACTTTCATCTCTCTGTGCTGCATCTCATCCACACTATCGTTGATCCTCCATTCCCCTACCTTGTCTCTTCCTTTACTGTCTCGTTCCCATATTTCACTCACCATTTCACATTTTCTTTCGTTCTTATAATGTCTGTGTGTCTCTCTGTCAAGTTCCCTCTCTCCTCCAGGTCCCCATCTCTCCTCTTTCTATCTCTCTTATTGTTCTATCAGCGGTGGCGTTCCCCACATAATTGTCCTTATTCTGTGATTGTGGACATGTGAGACAGGAGCTCACACTGCACCGCAATAATCCTGCTTTAGGGCCTCATTTATGAGAAGTGACGCATCGCTGCATGAAAGCAACTCCAGCACTCTTCCAACTTTCCCTATGTGTAACGTGGTGCGTCAAGCCTTACGCCTGCTTTAAGCAGGCGCAGGGTTTTGACGCATCAGCGTTGGAAAAGTGACTCAGTGAAATCTTGTAGATTTCACTGAGTCACTTTTCAGGGGCGTTCCTGCGACGGAACGCCCCCCCCCGGGTGGAAACGCCCACATGAAACCTGACGCAGGTTTCATGTGGCGCAGGGCTTTACACCGTGATGCATCTCCACAGATGCGTCATGTTGTAAATAGGGTGCAACGTGGCGCAGGGTTTATGCCGCCGCTGCGTCATAAAAGTGACGCAACAGTGGCGTAAAAGTGGCGCAAGTCCAACATAAATCTGCCCCATAATTTCTTAATATGAAATGTAAGTGCCTGGGTTCTTTATCAAAACACCATAGGGCACACGCCTTCTTGAAGCACTGGCACACTGTTTATAACCCTACGACAGTAGATGTATTTGACAGTCATATAGCTGTGCACATTATGGAAGCGCTTGAGAGGCCAAGTCTATGCGACCACGTACTCCATATATGCAAGGGTCACAATAATATGGGTGGCCCAGGTGTACCTCTCCTAATATATTGGGCTGTGAGAGATACAAAGGGTAGATACACAATATTTGAGGGAAGACTGGACGGAACTAACCTCTCCATAGCTATTGTGTATGTGCCTGACAACAAGCAGCTGCAGTTTTTAGATACATCCTTTCCTCATCTTGCCAGAACCATTGGTATATATAGGATCTGACGAGGCGACCAAAAGCAAGTTTTAGATTGTGCAATGGACTGCTCTACACTGCCTCCACCATCTACCCCAACTGCATCACTTGCTCGCGTTTCTGGCAGTGAATGATGAAGTGGGGACTGGCAGATCTATGTCATGAAAATCATCCTACAATACAAGAATACTCTTATTACTCAACAGTACATAACTACTGTTGGGTGGGAAGCTGACAGTTGTACCCACATGGCAGTCAGTCACACTGCTAGATCCCCCATTTCGATAACCGATTGGAGAAGCCATTGATCATTATTTTAGGGAGAGAAATGGTACGGCTTCTCAGCCTGCCATAGAATGGGATGCTTTCAATGTAGTCATTCAAGGAATATGTACAAAGCCATCCTATGGGGTTAAACAACAATTTTGAGGGTAATATGCATATGAAACACAGGCATACGGGCCAATAAATGACAGTGTTAGTGACGCCAAGTGTTAGGCCGCAGATGATTAAATTGACGAAAACACATAATTCCCTGACAGAATGACTGCTCTGCTTGCACTATAAAGAGTTCCTTGTGCAAGACCCTGGAGAGGGATAGGGCATGGGCCGCATACAGGCATGGTTACTGCACTCGGAGACCCTACTGAAGCCCATAGAGGCCATCAGATTGCAGGCGGGCCGGGGTGGAGGGCCTTTCATCCAAGTTTTACACCACATAGACTAAACTGGACCCCCAAATTATACCAAATGTTTTAGGAGGTGAGGCTAGGAGGGTTATTCCCAGAGTACACAAGACAGTCCATTATTGTAGTATTGCCTAAGCCAGGTTGAGACTCTTTGGATGTCCAGTGCTGCAGGCCAATTTTGTTGCTGCAAAGAATATAAAATACTGGGAAGATTATTGCGAACACACTATTACCTTACCTCGCATAGTTAGTGCACCCAGATCAATGTTGGTTCATCCCAGAACATAGCACACATGTCAATATCTGCAGCCTACTGCAAATAATGCAAGTGAATGCAGGCTCCGGAACCTATCTGTGCTGTCTGTAGATATCAAAAAGGCCCTTGATACCCTATTGTGGCCACATCTGTTCACTGTGCCTTCTGCAATGGGGATCAGAGATGGCTTCTTGAAGTGGATCCATCTACTCTACGCTTGACCACTACCTAGTGTTCACACAGCCAGGGTTTAGTCAGATAGGTGGCAGTTGCAATGGGGCACCAGACAAGGATACCCCTTGTTCCCCATTTTGTTTGTCCTTGCTTTGGAGCCACTGGCCCAGGCCGGACTGGCAGTAGTGGGCATCGGGTAATTCCCCAGGAGGCTGGACAGGTGGGCGAAGGTTTTGCAACTGTGGAGGCCTAGTTGGTTACTGGGGGCTGGTTTTGCAACAGGTGATACAATATCGGTCCCCAGTAAAAAAGCATCAGTGTTTCAAACTTGCATCCTCCCCAGTACCCAGGGGGGCTGGTCTGATAAAATTGCCAGGGCTGCTTTGGGTTCCCAGTTCGGCCTTGCACTGGCCTGCCTAATCGAAGCAAGGGGCACTTACTGGGGAATCCCACTGGGGACAAATACCAAGTAGCAGCATGGTGTGCAGATGATGCATTGATATTTTTGAGAGACACAGAGAGATAATTATCCCTATTACTACCACTGCTGTCAAAATGTGTGCAGGTGTCAAGACTCAAAATTAGTTGGGAGAAATTTTGCGTATACCCACTGAGGAAGCCTGTTATATCTGGGTAATGCTGGGAACCCACCACTTTCAGATACCTGGGCATCAAGATTTCCCAGACATACTCATGTCTGAAGAGCGGCAACCTAGATAAATGAATTGCAAGGGTGTGTGTCACCCTTCCATTATTGCTCCAGAAGCTGCTCTTTCCTCTTAGCTGGGTGGCTATAATAAAAATGATAGTTCCTCCACTCCTGTTATATTTCTCCATGGCCCTACCTTTACAATTACTGCCGGCACTCTCCAGTCTACAGGGACTTATGATCCTTATTCTCAGAACTGATATGGGGGACACAGCGTAAACTCTTGGCTCTCAATAAGGCCATGCGCCCCCCATATTGTGCTTGATTGGGCATGCTAAATCCAAAACTCTATTATATAGCCGCTTCACTAGTATGGATGATGAGATGGCTGGTGGTAGTGACTGACCCGAAACAACAGGGTCTGAAGTTACTGTTGCAGGAGGGGAATCTCATGAAACCACGATATGACAGAAATATATCAAGACATACTTACCCTAGAGCAGTAAGGGTCATTTAGGCCTGAGGAACATCGACACTCTGGGTGACAATTACTCTGATGGTAAACTACTTACATTTGAAGAGCTAGAGGACCATTTTTACTTACACAGAGAACCCTTTCTAACCTTCAAAGCTGTGTGTGGTCCAATCCAAGGCTTATAGTGCTCCGAGTTGATGGAACCACCAAGCGCAGAGGTTCTGGCCATATTCTTGATGCACAGGATCCAGTGCAGGGCAGTGATATATATGCACCACACTCTGGCTCTCACCTTCTTAGGCCCACTGAAATCTTAAAAAATCAAATGGGAAAAATTATTTAGGCATGCTATATCAGACAAGGAGTGGGGAAAAATACTGGAGTATACTAAAATGGTGACTAGAAACCCACGGTTCAAATATACACAACTCAATTATTCACACTGTACATATCTGTCTTGGGCACGTCTGGGTACTATATACTGAGGGCTCCCATTAGAGTGTCCTATATGCAGCACTGAGACAACATATAGCTTTGCATTTAAAGACTGCAGAGCCCCATCTAGAGCATATTGGCTACAAGAGTTACTTAAATGGAGTGTGGGAGACATAAGTGTAATGGCGCTTATTTCTCAGCCATTGAGGAGGTGATCCACCATGACTGAATGGGACACATTCTTCTTGACTCTCCAAGCTAAGTCTGATAATATGGCCCGTGAACACAATTTATACTGCACACAATAAACATAAGGAATGGATCATTGCTGATGCACCAACGGGGACTACATGCATTTTCGCAATTAGGGGCATATTAACAAGGGCTTTATCTCCGCTTTTTTGGCTTTAAATGCCAAAGAAGCGGAGATAAAAATATCGCCCTATCAACAACAGGGTGCTAACATGCAAAATCGCATGTTAGCACCCTTTTTCACTATGCTTCCATTTGCATCTCTAATGAGATGCAAAGTGGGCATTCCAGAGCAAAATAATAGGAGAAATGTCGCTAAGCGACATTTCTCCTATTATCAAGCTTCACGCTAACCCTGTTAGAGACACAAAAAGCAGCGCTAACCACGGTTAACGCTGCTTTTTTACGTCTGCTAATTTTCAGACTTAGCCATGTAATTCAATGGGAGGTGGATTACATGGCTAAGTCCACCATGGGCTATCAACAAGGATATCCCTATCCCTGTAGTTCTATCGCTGCATTACCAGCGATAACCTCCCAAAATGCCACTATCACTGGATTCTTTATCGCCTAGGTGGTTAGCGTTGCTAATAACGCGATAACCAGGCGATATTATCCAGCGATAGCGGGCGTTACAAAAATTAACGCTAAGCGCCCTTAGCGTTAATTTTCCCTGTTCCTTGTTAATATGCCCCTAAGTCTATTAAATGGAGAACAGTGAACGAACAACAAATGTTAAAGAAGATATGGAGACAGTGGTGTCCTACATATGTTGAGTAGATAATGCACAGTAGAGACGATGCAAAGTATAGCGGCGGTCGTCGAACAGAGGGTAATGAGGATGAGAGGGTGGGTGTATGTGGGTTATGTTGAATACATGTTAATGTGCATATATTCTTTAAGAATACACTGGCTCCGATATGTGACCACAGCATGTATGAGACCAAGTGTAATACAAACAGCATTATTTATGGATGCACCTGTGTAAAGAAACGCATTGGGTTTATCATTGACGTTGTTAAATAGGAAATGGAGAATTAACAGTTGCTGGGAAGAAAAGCCTGGTTTGGCATCTTGTTCAACTTGCTGTTGAAAATGGAGGTTACAGAATCACAGATTAAAAGGAGAAATTGTTGAAACTGGATTAAGACTTTCTTTATATTCATTAGCATTTCATGTTAGGCAGTGCACTATGGTTTAGGGACCTGATGAGACCCCAAACTTCCACAAACATATCATGCTGCTATATGGCATTTAAGCAAGCTGTGCTGTGAAGCCTTATGGTAGTTTGCAGATTTTTTTAGAATGTGCATTAACATGCCTAGTCCTTGCAGTTTTTCACTCAGTGTGCTGTGCACTGAAGACCTCTAACACATTCCTGCCCTGCATAGTACCTTTTGGTGAGGGTAGGCATTGGCTTCATTTCCTCTGTAGTAATATAGCCAGGGGCGGCTTCTCCGTAATGGTGTAGGAGTGCAGCCCCACTTGTCATAGTCAGTCACAGAAACAAAAAATGATAATGAAACAATTTCATTTTATTTTTCTGTGACTGGCTCTGGCGTGCGTGCAGGGCAGGGCCATGAAAGGCAGGTGGTGGGCACTCAGAAGTTTGCATGTAACTTTGGCTGGCCATCCTAGGCCAGCCAAACAGATATGCGCACTTCTATTTCTTCAACCGGGCTGTGTTCACCGCTGGGTTGGAGAAAAGCAGCAGGCTACAAGACAGTGTCTGAGTGGCAGAGCAGGCCACTCAGACTAATCCTGGTGCTGCTCTAAAAGCATGAGAGCAGTGTCTGGTTTGGCTGGGCAGTCTCTGCCTTCCCAGAGACAGCTGGGAGAGCACCGAGGTGGCCGTCGGAGGCAACAGTGAAAGGCAAGTTTTTAAAAATTATTTTCATTTCCATTCCACATCCCTCCCCCTCTGTCTGTCTTCCCCCACACCTCCATCCCCTGCCCCTCCCCCATCTTAGTGTTGTGTCACCTGCCACTGGATATAGCTAGTTAGATTACAGACATAATTGAAAGGGTGATTTTTCATAAGAGTTTCAAGAGCATTAAAAGAGGGGGATAGTGAGAAGGCGGTCTGCTGGCCGCAGATGTTAGGGGCATGCTAATTGAAAAGGGATGTTAACAATGTTAGTATAGTTCCACTTTACAAAACAAGATACCTCAGCCTTTTTTGGTGTCATGCCATGGAAAGCCAAGCAAAGCAGATCCATCCAGTCTCATCGCATATGAGTGACTCTGCCCCAGCCCTACTGACCTTTTGAAGTCACACAGGGGCATATTATCAACGGCCAGCGATAATTATCGCTGGCCGTGCTTAGCGATAACGTTTTTATCGCAGGCTATCTCTGGAATGTATCGCCCTGGTAGCGCGTTATTAACAACGTGTTTCTCCAGGGCGATAAAAATTCCAGAGATAGCGAGGTTATCGCCGTTTTGCAGGGAACGTCGCTGGTTTTCCAGCGATGTTCCCTGCAAAATGGTGATAATCTTGCTGATACCACCCACAGGGTCGTATCCGCATAATCCACCCCCTATTTAAAGCATAGGTAAGTCTGGATTATAGCAGACGTTAGTTTTTGGCGAAAACCGCCTTTTTCGGCAAAATCTAACTTGTGCTAAAATTCTGTGGGCTGCCTTGTAAATATCACGATGTGAACATCAGCGATATTTGCAAGGTAGTCCTTCCGGGGTACGCCCAGTGACGCCCACTTTGCATCTCATTAGAGATGCAAAGGGATGCGTTGGGAAAAAGGATAGTACAACCACTGTAGAAACCTGTTTGTTCTTGCCGTGACAGGTTTGAATCCTAGTCTTTCTTTTTTCTGAGGTCAATATAATTACTGTTACGTTTGGTAAAAAATAAGCATCCAATGTATGTCAGTAGGGCAAAGAGATCACTTTGGGGTGAGGATCCCTTACACAGAAACAGATGGTAATTACCCAGTGGTGGTTGCCACTGTGTAATTATAGTCAGGACCACATTTCAAATGGAAATAGATTTTTTTGGTTTGCTAATAACTTTGGTGCCGTTTGATAAATCTCCACAAAACTTTCCAAAAAAGTCACACGCATCTCAACTTTGTCCGGGTAAGGTTTGGGTGTTCTTTCATTCAAGGGCCTAGAAAAAGAGGGGTCTCAAAATGTGTTTTTGCCATGCAATTGTCTATAGGAAAATAGAACCGCGATACTGCAAAAATGGTGAAACAGAACTACAGTATATTTGGCAGAAAGGTAGATATTGATCCAGAAATTGTGCTTTTTGTGATTTGGTGTAAATCCGTGATTTAAATATAAGATCTGATTGACTGCCACCACTTAAACAACAGCATAGCAGCAGCCATTTTAAGACTCAGGTACTAAGGAGCTCATTACGATGGCGGATCGATCGCCACCGCCGGGCCGGCGGTGGCGATCGTTCCGCCATCGTCATGAGATTTACCCTCCGACATATTATGATGGCGGTTGGTATCGCGGCAGACGGAAAGCCCGTCAGCCACTTTTCTGCCGGTGGCAATCGTCGCGATTGCCGGCCGTGCGGAGCAGGGACTCTAATATAATGGCGGTGCCTAGTAGGCACCGTCCGCCATATTAGGATGTCGAGTTTGAAAGGCCTTTCTCCGCCATGGAAAGGTTAGTGAGGATTGTGTTTGGGGGCCTGTTGCGGGCCCCCTTGTGTTTGGGGGAGGTGGGGTACATTTGGGGGGTACCTATGGTACCCCCCTACATGTCACTGCACCAAGTGGCTGGCACCATGTGGTGCCTACCATGTGGTGCATTGAAAAGCCTGGCATGCGATTTTAACATTGCGGCGGGTGCTTCTGTCAGCCGCACCCGCCGCAATGTTAAATTGCAGAATGGGACCGCCACGGTCCCGCACCGTGGGGATGGCGTGCAGACTCAGTTCTGCCCACCATCCTAATGAGCCCCTAAGTCCCATGTGCTCAAACTATGTTTTAAAAAAACATATGGGGGGCATGATAGGGATACCCTGAAACCCTAGACCTGGGGGGGAGGGTCACTCTGAGACCCCCATCCTGGGAGAAAAAAGTATTTTATTTTAGCAGTACCACAGATCCACTGTAAACGAAACAAAAGGCATGCTTCCACCCTTTTCTATTTTAAGCCCCCCAGGATGGGCAAGGACATGGGGGTCGACACAAGCATAATTTATGGGGAATAATGTGTGCAGCCCCCATCCATGAGTCATTTTGAGGCCCTGGGGATCCCATTCCCCTTGGATACTTTCATTTGAATTAGGAGGTGTATGGGGACCACCGCCAGAGCCATTTGAAGGTACCAGGAAATGTGCAGCCACCCCTTCCCAGAGCCAAAATATGGCCTCAGAGATCATGCCTCTAGGGTCCTAAACAAATTCATGTGTATTCCAATCACCCACCGCAATTGCAGGCCTCAGGCCGCTGGAGGAGCGACAGGGCCCCTGCGGTCCCACCAGCTCCCTTGCCTGAATCCATGCAGGGGTGGGTTCATGTGGCCTTTTAATGGCTCAGGGAAGGGGAGCCCATGAACCCATCCCAAATAAAAAATACATCATCCCCCCCTGATGGGGGCCTCAGGCTTTGAAAAGGCTTGGGAAGGGGGCTGCCTGCCCTCTCCTCTAATAAAAAACAAATCAGGCCCATGGGGATGGGGTCTCAGGACCTGTAAAAAGCTTGGAGATGGTAGCAGAATGCCTTCTTCCCATTATTAAATACTTTGGTCCCTGGAATGGGGTCCCATGGGCCTTCATACAGCTTGGGGAGGGGTAGTGTATGTGCCCTCCTCAAATAAAAGTATATAAATAAAGCTGGAATATGAAAGGAGGGGAATAGATTCTCATTTTAAATTGACTCTATTAGCTGGAGGACGCCACATAATGCTCTGTAAGTTGTTTTTTTCAAAATACTTTTTGATGTTCATGGTGGCCTACATAGTGTAGGAGCACCACCAAGCTTTTTATATGATGTGAGGAGCTGCAGAGAGCTGCCCTAGCACAATGAAAAATGCAGTAAGTCTCTTGAATGATTGAATTCATGACCCCAGTGAAGCTTACCAATCTTTCCAAAGCACTTTGAGCTGAAGCTGTATGTTTGTTAGCTGGAGTTCAGGTAATTATTGTGGTTAATTCTATGGTTGCATTTTGTGTCCTGAAAAATGATGAAAGAAAATATAAAAGGCATGTTTATGCTTGAAAAACAAATGGTTCCGAGAAAATATTTTGTGATAATCATTATTATTAAAATGTGCAATGATTGTATATATAAAATATACATTTGATTACAGTTATCTGTGACTTTCTGACACATCCAATAGGGCTGTTTTCTATATGTTTATGTGCTCACCTCAGTTCTTAATTTGTAAAATATGAAGTGCCAGGGCTCTGACCAGGAGGCCACTGCAGCTTGCACCACCCATCGCCCCTGTCATTGCTGCCAAAACAACTACTAACCATCTCTCTCACATGTAAATGCGACAGTTCCGATTATTCCAGGTCCCCAAAGCTAATGGAATGTCTAGGGAGGCAGGTATGAGCAATTTTTCAATATACATTGTTTTCCTAAACAACTGTTATACTGCTCATCTCTAAATTACATGAGCAGCGCCACTTTGTGGCAGAGTGCCCGAAGTGTGGTGTTGACAATTAGGTGCCAGTGCCGAGCAACGGAAACCAATTAAGTGCCGGTGCTCAGCACCGTAAAGCACCGGCTTAGATTAAGCACTGGCTCACCTCCTGATATAGCAAATAGGCCAGCTTTTTATATTTTGGTGTTTGAGCCTTTGACAAAGCCAGTATGTCTGCCTTACTTAAAATGATACCTTTTATATTGTTACATGACAATTGTCTGTGCACAATGGTGGGATTAGGCACATGTGGGGCTTTGGGTGCATGTCCTTGCGATTCCCCACAATTTCTTGCGGCAGAAAGATGTACAGGCTCTTGCATTATTTGTTTTTAATTCGCCTCTTCTTTGCTCCCCCATTATTGCTTCCTGTCACATTGAGCAAAGAACCAGTCACGGCCGTGCAGGTAAGAGCGGTAGGGCCAGGTGGAGGATGATTTTGACAGACGACGTAGAGGGAAAAAAATTATTTAGTTAATTTTCCCTTGTGGTTGTCTGTCAAATTCCCCCAACCCGGCCGCAGCACCCCACTGCTTTTACTTACACTGGCCGCGGCTGCAAAGAATTGAGGGGCAGAATTACAAGCCTCCTGCGCTACCAGTATGTCACTTTTTGTGACGCACTGGTGGAGCATGTTACTGCTCCATATTCACATGCAGCACTTTGCGCGAAAGGGGCATTCCATGGGTGTTGCTGTGGCTGTTCCCACGCAAAACCCATGGAACAAGACACATTTCCAGATTTAGGAGGAATCATAAATCAGGAAATGTGTCTGAATGCTACACCACAATAGGGGTGGCATGTAATCCATCATCTGCTGCATAATATGCAGATTTTAGAAAAAAAAAATGTTTCAAGTTCAAATGGTTCAAAAGTTACTAAAAACGCAGAATCACATATTACTGCACACTGGAAGACCCTTTGCAAAGGATGATTGGTCAATTTTCTGTTTCTTATCGCTATATTTGGATGTTATGCTGGAACTAATGAAGTGCAACTAATGTCAAGGCAGTGTTAACTAGTGTAAAAATGACAAAATAATGAAGTAATATTGACACAAAATGTGCCACATTATGTCGCTTAATTTGCCTTTTTTTGCCTCATAATTCGCTCAACCCTGCAGCATCATTCCAGTGGCCCTGATTATGACCAACGACTCAGACGATCAACACTTCTCCAGCTCTTCCTGCTTTTAAAGGAAGGAGTGGCTCCAAAAGGCTACATGTTAGACACTTGTCGAACAGATCACTAACTTCCCCATTCTTCATAGGCTCTGACCTGTCTGGAGTCTCCGAATATTCGTAAAAACAAGTCCTCTTATGAGCTAATCACCTTCCTTGGGTCATGGAGGCTGGATGCCTCAAGCATGCCTCAAGCATAAACCTACCTCCTGCTGTTGCCAGGAGAGAAGGTGCTGTCTCACTTCCCATGCACACATGCAAAATGGTCCAGATCTCTGCCTGATAAAAACATGCACACAGACACTTAGGGGCATATTATCAACGGCCAGCGATAATTATCGCTGGCCATACATAACGATAGAAATATTATCGCCGGCTATCGCTGAATATTATCGCCATGATAACGCTATATTTATAACGCATAGCGCTATGGCGATAATATTTCAGCGATAGCGGTGTTTTCAATGGATCATCGCTGGTTTTCCAGCGATGTTCCATTGAAAACAGCGATAACATTGCTGATACGACCCTGTGGTCCTATCAGCATAATCCATCTCCCAGTAAAAGTATGCCTTAGTCAGGAATTTAACAGACGTTAAATTCCTGAGTTAAGGCTGAGGTAGCGCGATTTTTTTTATCGCTGCACCTCCTTGTTAATATCGCAAAGCTGCCTTCACGATATTAACATGTGTTGTTTTCACAGACACGCCTTCTTTGCATCTCATTAGCGATGCAAGCCTGTCAAAAAAAACGGGCTCTACATCAAGGAAACACACGCTAGCGTGTCCTTGATGATATTGTGATATGATTATCGCCGCTTTTCACCCCAAAACGGACGTTAAAGCGGCGATAATTATATCGCCAGCCCTTGCTAATATGCCCCTTAGAACTGTGTTAATTATGAGTCGCCTATGAGACTAACTGACTCCCTCCCCTCCCCCATCCAGAGAGAGTAATCACAGCTCCGTGGATTGGATGATACTTCTGCAGCACAGTCATTACTCACTGTGGCTGGAGGAGGGTATGGAGGCAGATAATTTATGGTCCAGAAACCACCGAATTTGTTAAGGCTATTTTTGAAGAAACAAAATCGATGGTGTGGGGAGAGCATACGAGGTCAATGGAGATGAATACTTACACCTGCGCTCCACCATTTTTGCATCTTTCATATGCAGTCTGAGTCAGCAGCTTTATACTCACAGGGGCAGATTCACAAGCCCCTTGCGCCTCTTTGCGCCGCCATTGCGTCACTTTTTTCGACTCAACGGCGGTGCAAACAATGCGCCCTATTTACAACGTGACACATCTAGGGAGATGCGTCACGTTGTAAAGTCCTGCCTCACATTATACCTGCGTCAGGTATAATGTCTGCCGGGGGGCGTTCCCACGCAGGAAAGCCTCGTAAAAGTGACGCAGTGAAATTTAGAAGATTTCCCTGCGTCACTTCTAGGACGCCACTGCGTCAAAACCTTACGCCTGCTTGAAGCAGGCGTAAGGAGTGAAGAAGTGTAGTGGGAATAGGCCACAAAATGCATTGCTGGAGTTGCGTCATGCTTGCGACACGACTCCAGCAATGCGTGACTTTTGCCTCAACAGATGCGTCAGAATTTCTGACGCATCTGTCAATACTTCCGCCATGGTGCGCCGTATTGTAAATACGGCACATCCATGGTGACGCAACCATTTTTTAGGGTGGCGCAAGGAAAGTGACGCATCTCTATAGATGCGTCACTTTCTTGTAAATCTGCCCCACAGTGAGCACAGCAAAGGCAGAATACGTACATGACATTACAAATGGTAGAATGTAGGCAAATGTCATAACCTAAAAATGTTTAGATACAATGAGGCCCATTGAGTCGCTCTTGCGCTATGCAATGTGGTGCAGGAGCGACGCAACTTGAAAATGAGATTTATGAAGCCACACAAGACCACCTTGCGTAGCCCTGAATGGTTTCCTACATCTCGAATGATGCAACGCAGCACAAATTGCTGCATTGCATTACTCTGCATCAGTGAGACATTTCAATGGGTGTTGCATGATTGTTCCCTCGCAACGTTCATGTATTTTGATGCATTCACAGATTTAGCACAAGGGGTAGACCTGGGAATGCGCAAAATACCCTCGCCTCCCAAGGTGAGGCATAACGAGGAGAAATATCTTTATTTCTCCTCGCTTTTTTGTCTTTCTATGCAGCACACATAGAAAGAGGAAAATGCTTCAGGGGATTGTTTTTGTGGAGGAGGCTAGCCCTTCCTGCGCAAAAACAATCCTCCTTATAACACAGGCACCCTTTCACCATGGTGCAAGGGAGCCTGCGTTTGCACTAGGCAATATAAATAACCCTCATTCAATCATTCAAAAGGGCGATAGCACAGAGGAAAAGGCAGGAATGTGCAATTTTGACTTAAATACAGCATATTCCTACCCTTTCCCTGTCACGCAGCTCAGCAAAGTGATTTGCTGCGCTGCATGGCCCAATGTGTGGTGTTTACACTCCTCTGTAGTATTGAAGGTATCATTCATATGGGTTTTGCTATCCTACATTGCCCACAATTTCTTGCGGCAGAAAGATGTACAGGCTCTTGCATTATTTGTTTTTAATTCGCCTCTTCTTTGCTCCCCCAATATTGCTTCCTGTCACATTGAGCAAAGAACCAGCCACGTCCGTGCAGGTAAGAGCGGTAGGGCCAGGTGGGGGATGATTTTGACAGACGACGTAGAGGGAAAAAAATATTTAGTTTATTTTCCCTTGTGGTTGTCTGTCAAATTCCCCCAACCCGGCCGCAGCGCCCCACTGCTCTTACCTACACTGGCTGCGGCTGCAAAGAATTGAGGGGCAGATTTACAAGCCCCCTGCGCTACCAGTACGTCACTTTTTGTGACGTACTGGTGGCGCATGTTACTGCTCCATATTTACATGCAGCACTTTGCGCGAAAAGGGCATTCCATGGGTGTTGCTGTGGGTGTTCTCACGTAACACCCATGGAACAACACATATTTCCAGATTTAGTAGGAATCGTAAATCAGGAAATGTGTCTGAATGCTACACCACACTAGGGGTGGCATAGCGACGCGCAACGAGGAAAAAATGTTTTAATTTCTCCTAGTTTTTTCCTCTTTCAATGCGTGCTGTATTCTACAGCATGCATTGAAAGAGGAAAATGCCTGTAGTGATTGTTTTGTGCAGGAAGGTGCCTCTTCCTGCACAAAAACAATCTCCCCATGATGCAGGCATCCTTGCACCATGGTGCAAGGGTGCCTGCGCCGCTGCATGTCAGCAGCTTGTGCGCCAGCGCAGGGGAGAGTACAGGAATGTGACATATTACGGTAAATATGTTGCATTCCTGTGCTTTGGAAGCGCCGCAAAGGGCTTACGTTGCGGTGCTGCGGAACTTCCTTATAAATTTGCCCCTGAGTATTGACTCGTGTGTCATATTAATCCAAGAACCAGAGCCACTGCCCCACACAAGGAAATAGATAGGAGGACATGCTCAGCTCTATTACTACGCGTTTCTACCCTCCACACATAACTTCAGCTCCACGATCGCAGTGAAACAATAAGTATATATCGCAGGTCACCACACACAAGCCCAAAACACTTTCCACATAGGCCACCCTTCCAGCCTTTCAATTTCTTTAGCATGTCAACAAAACCTCTGACATTTAGCCAGTTTATGTAAAAATATTGCACTAAAATGTGCCATATCGTCTATTTTTCCCAAACTTTTATCAGGGAGAGATCACCTTCTCCCGGCCCTCCGAACAGTGGTCGGGCTTGCTGGCTTCACTCTGTCCAATTTAGGAAAGGTACTTACGAATCACGGGGCATATTATCAAGAAACGGCGTTAACATTATCGCCACTTTAGCGGCAGAAAACTGCCGCTAAAGCAGTGATAATGGGCTTGATAATATGCCGCAGAAAGTTCCCATAGAAGCCCATGTTCTGGTGTCAACATGGGCTTCTATTGGAATTCTCGGTGTCATATTATCAAGTCCATTATCACTGCTTTAGCAGCAGTTTTCTGCCGCTAAAGCGGCGATAATTTATACGCCATGCTTGATAATATGCCCCCATCACAAGCCTGACGCCGCAGTGCAAACATCAAAGCACTGAAAATCCTGAAAATCAATGGCTCAGCACTAATAAAAACTCAAGTAAGTATTGTAAGAATTGTTATTGTGTAATAGATTTCTATTTTCACCTAGCAGCAGTTGGGCAAAACAAAATTGCTTTTTAAAAGTGATTAACCGAGGAGCTTCGGTGCTTCTATCCCAAGGCAACAGTATTGATATACCATCCACCCAGTCTCAGATGTCACTCGGATCCTCTGGAAGACATACCATGCAGAACGGCTATACGTCGACATCTGATGCAAAATTAGTCCCTCGTGTAAATAAATCAAGGCAAGGTCCCCCCGCCACTCCCGAACTGTGCCCGCCACGACCCTGTGGTCGTATCAGCATAATCCACCCCAATGGTAAGTATACCTAAGTCAGCATTTTTGCAGACGTTAGTTTTTGGCGAAAACCGAGGTTTTCGCCAAACACTAACGTCTGCAAAAATGCGTGGGCCTCCTTGTAAATATCGCGATGTGCACATCAGTGATAATTTACAAGGAGCACTGCCCAGTGACGCCCACTTTGCATCTCATTAGAGATGCAAACCGAGGCGTCATGGGTGCTAACATGCGCTAATGCATGTTAGCATCCCCTTGTAGATAGGGTGATGAGATTTTCGCCGCTTTTTTGGCTTTTTGAAGCCAAAAAAGCGGCGAAATGGACCTTGATAATATGCCCCGACATTCGCCCACTCTCTAATAACTCGAATAACTGCATGTAGATTGTTTAGTGGATTTCTGTTATATACTTTCAAATGAATTTAGTTGCATGGCAGGTGTTCCATAGAAAATTGTTTAATTTTATTTTCTTCAATAAAGGCGTATCCACAGTCGGACTAAGCCCTTGCGACTCCAGTGTTTCAAGCAAATTTAATCGCATCCTTTTGAGTTGAAATGACAGTCGAACTTGGATGTTATGAAATGCCCATCTGACCTACCGAATTGAAGGTGTGTGCAATATTTAATTCGTGTGACCATCCGGAGCAGTAACTGAATACCAAATACATGTCGAAAACATGTGTTTTCTATTGTTTTTCCGATGTGGGTGCTGGGTGGTGTAGATATGAATTGAATGCCTTACTATTGTACTTATGATTTATTTCATTAGATGTCTTACATTAATGATTTCCTACCATGCCTTTTTCTATTGTTGAATTTTCCTCGCATTGCTTGGAGATTGTTGTCTTGTCATTATTGCTTTATTTACTTGGATATGCCTAATCCATGTTGTGTTAGAGAGAACTGTATGCCCTATACTGTTGTGCCATTGGTATGATCCCCTCAGCACTTTATGCTGTCGGTTTAAGCCCTATTTCTGTCTGCCTCTCTGTTTTTATGCATTCTGTCAAACTGTTGACACAGCGTCAATGAGCCTCGTTGGCTTGACCTTAACCTCACACCCCCTGAAGGCCAGAGAGATGCTAAAATATTTCTGAGCCCTGTCATCCTGCTATTCCCAGACCTTGATCTTGGGTCTTCTCATTGTCAGGATACAGGGACAGAGAACAAGTACCATTTGACACGCCAACCCATATATCTAAGAAATGTGGGAACAAATGTTAGTTGCATTAATTTTGATACCATGTATTCCACTTATTATCTCTAACTTTGCAGCACTGTTGTCTCATTCTTTTTGATACTCAATTTTGATTTTTAGGTTTGGCCTAAGCAACGATTGTGCTGTCTCTTCGAGACATGCTGTATTCAGGATGTGTGCATAAAGCTCTGCCTATTTCTTGCCTCTTGTTTTAATTGGCTCCTGTCCCTTTCCTCTGAAAATGGTGGCTTTTAATCAGTTATTATGCTTTGCAGCCCACCCTTAGTACCTCCCTGTCTCTTTTTGTAACATCCGATGAGGACACCCTCTATTTCATGTGGTGTTAAGTCCTAGATTTTAATTACAAACTCAAGCTCCATAGAGAGTACAACCTAATCCGGATTTAATATAATAATTCATTTGTCACATTTCAAAACTACTAATTGTATATATTTCATGTACTGTGGTACTGTCTTTTTTTGCAATGCATTATGGGTGGGGTGGATTTACCACATCTTCAAAGTTTATGATGCTCACTAGGCATATCTAGGCGCAGTTTGCGGTACTGCACCTACACATCTCACATTTATATTAGACCCTCTTTAATTTTTCCTTTCTCAACTCTACATAAAGTACAACTTAATCTGAATTAATATAATTGTTTTGTCACATTTCATAGCTATTAATTGCATATATGGTCATAGCTATTTGAATATACTTGTAGTACTGTCTTGCAAGCAGTGTATTAGGAGAGCACAATATGTGACAAAACGTTTGATGCTCAATGGGGACCTTTACCATATCTTCAAAGTTTATGATATTCACTAGGGACATACAAAAGACACACAATTGAAAAACAGAATGAAGAACAAATCAATACATTCACCCCCAGTCAAGAGATCAGTGTTAAAGCCATCATTATTTTGCTCACCATGCCACCCCAAACTTGACCCTGTACCTCATGGGAACAGTCCAGACCGCACTGCCAAGCTAGGTCTTCCCAGGACCTGAAACAATCAACCTAGGACCAGTTTTGGGGTTTCAATCCTCTTCAACCAGGATAGCTTGATTCCAGAGGCAGAGTGAGCCCAGGACCCACGTCTGGGCATACCTGGCGCACGTAGGGCGAGAAAACAAAAGACACACAATTGATGGAAGGAATGCAGAATAAATCAAAACTTTCACCCCCCCAGTCAAGAGATCTGGGTTAAATCCATCATTCTTTTGCTCACCATGCCACCCCAGTTTAGACCTGGCCATATGCCTCATGGGAACAGTCCAGCCCGAACTGCCAAGCTAGGTCCTGGCTGAAGAGGGGAGGCTCAGGGTTAAGACTGATTTGCATATGGCTGGGTTCAAACTGGAACGGCATGGTGAGCAAAAAAACGATGGATATAGGCCCAGATCTCTGTACTGGGGTGAATGCATGACATTGTTCTTCATTCTGTCCATCAACTGTTGTTTTTGCATTTGTCACCCCGCGTGGGAAGGGTATGCCCAGACGTGGGTCCCATGCTCTCCATGCCACTGGAATCAAGTTATTCTGGCTGAAGAGGGATGAAACCCCGAAACCAGTCCTAGAATGCTTGTTTCCAGTCCCGGAAGGACCTGGCTTGGCAGTTCGGGTTGGAATGTTCCCATAAGGCACAGAGTCAAGACTGATTTGCATATGGTTGAGTTCAAACTTGAACTGCAAATTGAGCAAATAAACGATGGATTTAGGCCCAGATTTCTGTACTGGGGTGAATGTATGACATTGTTCTGCTTTCTGTTCATCAACTGTTGTTTTTGCATTTGTCGCCCTGAGTAGGAAGGGAATGCCCAGACGTGGGTCCTGTGCTCGCACTGCCTCTGGAATCAAGCTATCCTGGCTGAAGAAAGGTGAAACCCTGATCCCGTGCTCTCAATGTCACTGGAATCAAACTATTCTGGCTGAAGAGTGGTGAAACCCTGAAACCGGTCCTAGAATGCTTGTTTCCAGTTCTGGAAGGACCTGGCTTGGCAGATTGGGCTGGACTGCTCCCATGAGGCACAGGGTCAAGACTGATTTGCATATGGCTGGGTTCAAACTGGAACAGCATGGTGAGCAAAAAAAAGATGGATTTAGGCTCAGATCTCTGTATTGGGGTGAATGTATTGTGGTAAATAATTTAATTACCGGGACTTAATTTGATACAGAACATAATAAAAATAGCTCAATAAATAAGAGGCAGAATCCGTGGTATTAGAGGTTAAGAACGGGCTTTATTCCAATGGACGATTTCGAAATCGTGGACTCCAGGTTCCATCACCACGGAGGCTCAGGAAGTGAAGTATATACATTATTGATAATTAATAACTTTTATACAATAGGCATTACAGCGAAGCAAATGCAAGAGGCGTAACAATTGATAGCAAAGATAACATTTCACATGCGTAGCTGAAGGAGGCGTAATTGGGAGTAACAAGGAAACGTCATTGGTTGTGATGTTACATATGGGTGGACCTATGAAATAATTTCGCAATGTCAGCAGAAATACTTTGCAGAGATGCGCGCGCAGCAGCATGACGTGTGATTGACGTGCAGCTAGGGGGTGAAGGGGACTTGACATTTAGCTCTACATGTGGCGACAGATGTCTGGAGGGTCAAGTCAACCTAATCCTAAATCATATCTAACATCCTATGTTTAAAGAACTATGTTATCCAAAAGAGAGGCCTTCTTGGAGTAGAATCTTATTCTATACTGACTATACTGACTGTTAGTGCGTGTACAAGCGTCTAAGTGTCTACACTAGATGCGAGGGCAGGAATCTTCCATAGTAACAGGGCTATGAATTACTTGCATAAAGACAGAGAAGCCGGGCCTTTGCTCGGTAGCTGGCAGAATGTTTACTTAAGCTACTAGACAGGAATGCATTGGGCAGGGAGCGGAGCAGATAATTTCTGAAGGTGAAATACAGTTCTTGGCAGGCAGCAAGCTGATGTCAGGCATCGTGAGCCGCGCAGAGGATGAGACAAAGTTCATGGTCACAGATGCAGGCTCGGACTGGAGCTTCAGAGGTAGAAAGCAGGAAAAGCTTGATGACAGAATCAGGGCCTACTTGCCTGGACTGTAAAATGGCATAAGTGAACCATATAAAGGCGGTGGCCTTTCATACTTAGGAATGGAATATCCGGCTCATTCATGGCGGATCTAAAAGAGGACATGTTAACGGTGGACGCACATGTATTTGCGTCTTCATAACTGGAACTGGAGGGAACATACATGTACTTGTAACATGCACATAGAACCGTTGGGGTCCAAGATAGGGGACATAATTGACCAGAAAAATCCATATTTCCACATTCCCTCCTTGTCCCCTACTTGCCCGTCAAGAGATATCAATCTTCATTAATCCATTGATCTGTTCATATAGCATCATTTGTTCTTCTTTCTTCTTCCGGGATCTTGAATGAAAATCTTGATGTGGAATGCACGATGTGGCACACAGACCACAAATCGCTGGTCCACATTGCAGGCATAAGCAGCAACTGAATAGTATGAGAAGGCCAATACCTAGGAAGGATAGAACTCTCCATCCCCAGGCTGATAACACGCTCCAAAACCAACCGGACCAAGTCCAGGTGCCTGGATTCTGGTGTATCTGGCTTACAATCTTATGAAGGTGGGTTATGGCTTTATATACAGATGGCGAATTTTCTGGTATGAATACGCAACAGCTTGATCCGATGACCCTACAAGCTCCACCCCTATCGGCCAGGATGACGTCAAGGACAAGACGATTTTGAAGCACAACAATCCGCATAGCAGACTGCTCTTCTGTTAAATTGCCTAAGGCGGAAATAGTTTCGTTCACTACTGCTTCCAGTGTTCTAGTTAATCTACGTATCAGCTTACTATTAGTAACGGTACCTATATAGGGAAAGAGACCTTTATTGAAATCTGTGTATTTTTCCCATGCTGTTTCAGTGTAATCGACTATTGGGAGATCTCTCCTTTCTCTATTGTGTACTAAATGAGTATTTCTGTGATCATCAGGAGGAGCTAGAAAAACAGGTGGCAAAAGGAATCCAATGTAGCAGGTACCATCCCAATCTAGAGGCAAACGTACATATGCCGTCTGACCACATATAAAATATGAATGGCGGGAAGCTCTAAATGTCGACTTGCCTTGATCACTGAATTCTATTACAGTGGTGCATCTACTATGGCCCATATGTATGGAACCATTCTTTCTTACACATAATTCACCTTTTACTGGAAATACTGACATGGCGGGCAAACTTGGATTAGCTTCGGATTCGACATTCAAGATCAGGAGATTAAGCATAAAATTACCTAATCCATATACTTCATTTTCTAGATCAGTTCCTGTTCTTTTGGGAAGTCCCTCCTTGTTGGGGTGGCAGACTTTAAGTAAAACTAAGTTCAGATTTCCCCATACCCCATTGTCTTGATAAACTGCAGAGTTCGAATCTTGGGAATTAAGTAAACTAAACCATGCTCCACAGGAGCCGTTGTGTGTGAACGGGTATGGAAAAAGAGGTAGAATTCCTTTATAGTTCTGATAGGGAGGGAGTCGGCCACATATCCAACAATTTGTAGCATTGCTAACCTGATGGGAATGATGTAACATACTAATAAAAGTGTTATTGCGCAGCGCAAATCTGTATGACAATTCATGCGGAGGTAATTCACTAAAAGAATGTTCAGCAGTAATATTATAAACATGTCTAGAAATAGGATAACATATGTGCAACAATATACTTGCAGTAATTATTAAAAGACTTAGGAAAAACAAAATCAATAACGTCACTGTGCAATGACTACGCAGTGATTTACAGTATGTATGTCGTTTCAACATTTTTCGGGTTCTTTCTCTATTCAGATCTAAGGGATACATGTCAGAGACAAATTCAACCGCTTCACCTTGGAGAGGACTTAAACAATCAAATTTCCTGACTGATTAGATCTGAGTTTTAGTTTATAATGTTCGTGACTACCTGAGTCAACCAAAGGAAGTTTTGAGTCAATGGGTGAAGACACGCAAGGTGTGGTTTTTATATCCGATGGTAATCCATAAAATTTCTTGATATGACTTGAATGTATCCAGCCTTTTCTGCCTTCGATCTTCACGGCTGTCCTTGTGGTGAGTAAGACCAATTGAGGCGACTTCCACCTAGGATCCAGCTGAGTCTTTCGATCAAAGTTCCTCACTAAAACGAGATCCCCCGGAATTACGTCGTGGGGTTTCACCTCAGTGTTGTCAGGAAAAGCTGCAGCTACCTGTGAACGACAAGATTGTAGTGCAGACATCAAGGAAGCCAAATAATCTGTCAGCATATTACAGTCAATATCAGTTATTTTACGTGGTATAGGCGTCCCCCACATATTTGGTGGTCTGCCAAAGATCACCTCATACGGGGATAGCCCTGTTCGAGAGTGTGCTACCATTCTCATGTAAAAGAGTGCAACTGGTAATGCTACTACCCAGTCGACACCTTTCTCCCTGCATATTTTGGACAATCTAATTTTCAGGGTCTGATTATGTCTTTCCACGAGACCTGCTGCCTCGGGGTGTCGGACACAATGGAACTTCCACTGATAGCCTAACAAAAGTGAAACGTGTTTCATTAGTTCGGATGAGAACGGCTGGCCGTTATCTGAGTAGACAGCACGTGGTAAACCGTATCGTGGGAAGAATTCTCGAACTAACTGTTTGGCAGTAGTCGGGGCAGTGTAATCTGAAACCGGGTACGCTTCGGTCCAACGGGAAAGAGCACAGACAACTACGAGAACATATTTGAATCCTCGACATCGTTCCATCTGGATATAATCCATCTGGAGAATTTCAAAAGGGTGGTCAGGAGGCTGAAATCCACCCTGCTCTACGGGAATGCTTTTTCCTGGGTTGAACTGACAACAGATCATACAGGTACGGACTTTTTGTTTGGCTGCTGCTCGTAAATGTTTGTTGAACCAAATGTGTTGAATGCTGTCTAGCATAGCTTTTTCTCCTAGATGTGCTGGACTATGGATAGTGTTAATAATGACTTGGACCATTGAATCAGGAAGGAACCACACAGATTTTTCCTTCGTCATCCATCCTTGATCCGTTTGGATCCCTCCTAATTCAGTCCATTTCCTTATTTCGTCTGGAGTAGCATGTGTCTGTATGTCCATTACATCAAGAGCGGGATCCTTAACCATCATGCAATGTGTTGGTGTCTGGACTATTGTCTTTGTCATGTCGGATGTTTGAGTTTGAGCAGTCTGTTTAGCTGTTCTGTCAGCTAGATCATTGCCTTGAGAAATGATATCAGTAATTTTCGTATGAGCTTTACATTTCATAATTGATATTGCAATGGGTAGATGTATTGCATCTAATAAGGCATGAATGAGGGGTCCGTGCTGAATGTGGGCACCGTGAGAAGTTAAATAACCTCTCTCTCGCCACAGCACGCCGAAGTCATGTACAACTCCGAATGCATAACGTGAATCAGTGTATATGTTGACTTTTTTATTTGTGGCTTGAATACAGGCTTGTGTCAGAGCGACAAGCTCTGCTGCTTGAGCGGACAAGGTATTTATACACTTGGTTTCAATAATTTCAGTGTCTGTTGTGACTGCGTAAGCGGCCACTAACTCTCCTGTACCTGTTCTCATACATGAACCATCTACATACAACGTCAGGTCTGGATCTGACAATGGGACATCTGTCAAGTCTTGTCTGGGTTTCGTCGTTATTGTAATAACATCAATACAATCATGAGCTAGTGGGTCTGTTCCATTTACAGGTAAAAGTGTGGCAGGATTCAATGTGTTACAACGTCTGATTTCTATATGTGGCTGAAACAATGTTAATTCGTAACCTGTAAGTCGCGCTATAGTCAAGTGTTGTGTTTGCGTTCGATTCACAAGAACCTCTACTGCATGTGGTACTTGTACTGTCAATGGATGTCCTAACACTATGGCATCGCTTTGTCTGATTGCTAAAGCTGTCGCTGCCACTGATTTCAGGCACGCAGGCAGAGCCTGAGCTACGGGATCTAATGTACTAGAAAAATAAGCACACGGTTTGTGTGATCCTGCTTGTTCCTGTGTGAGTACTGACAAGGCAGTACCTTCTCGTTCTGTAACAAAGAGTGTAAAATGTTTTCTGTAACATGGTGTTGCTAAAACAGGTGCTTGGCATAGAGCTTTCTTTAAGCTTTCAAAAGCTAGTGTGTGTTCCTGAGTCCAAGGGAGGACAGTCGATGTGGCTGCCTCCTGTGTTGTTAATTGAATGAGTGGTTTTGCTAGAAATGCATACTGAGGGATCCACTGCCTACAATATGAAGTGAGGCCTATGAAAGCCCGCACCTCCTTTTGTGTCTTGGGTATTGGCATATTTGCAATTAGCTGGATGCGATCTGGTGTAAGCTGCCTTCCCTCCTTGGACAGCGAGTGACCAAGGTAAATAACTCGCTGGACACAGAATTGCAGCTTAGAAGGGGACACCTTGTGCCCCTTTTCGGCTAGAAATTGTAAAACCGTCAGTGATGATTTTTCACATTCAGGTTCGCTTCGGGCGGTGATCAGCAGATCATCGACATATTGAAGCAGAGCAGTGTTGACTGGCATGTGTATACTGTCAAGTTCTCGTTTCAATGCTTGGCTATAGATGCTGGGGCTTTCTGTAAATCCTTGAGGTGCGCGTGTGAATTTAAAGCTACGTCCATTTAAACTGAATCCGAACAAGTATTGACTTTCTGGATCTATTGGGACGCTGAAAAAGGCATTCTTGAGATCAATTACAGTAAAGAACGTTGCTTCGGAATCAATAGCTGTCAGTAATGAAGAGATGTCTGGAACTACGGGGTATTGTGGTACAATACATTTATTTAATTCGCGCAGATCAATAACCAATCGATATACTGGGGGAGCCTTTGGATCAGTTCGTTTAAGAATCGGAATTATCGGTGAATTACATATATTGGAGTCGGTCTCCACAACCACTCCTTGGCCAATAAGCTCGTCAATGATTTGTAGTAAAGCCATTACAGCATCTGGGGGTAACTTATATTGTCGCATTCGTGGTAGTACCACTCCTGCCTTTAGTGTGACTCGATATGGCGTAATATTCATGCAACCAACATCTGTAGGGCCTTGTGCCCATAAATGTGTGGGCAAATTCTGCAGTCGGGAATCCATGTCTCGAGACACATAATGACCTTTGAAATCACGTAAAAACAATCTTACTCCTTCCGGAGAACAACATATTATAGCTCCTAGAGCTTTCAGTGTTTTTATACCTAACAAGTTTTCTGGACATGATTTAGTAAGCAATAAATCTGTAGTTCTGGTCAAGGGTCCTATCGTAAGTGGAAGAGGCTGTGATACTTCATTAACAATAGGTTTTCCTGAAAAACCAAGGGAAATATTCTGTGAGCCTGAGAGGGGTGCCCCTGGAACTTCACTACGTTTTATAGTTGTTCGACTTGCCCCTGTATCAAGTAAAAATTTTCTATCTTGGCCTAATAATTCACTATGTACATAAGGTCCTTCTTGGTCTACAGGGACCTCGATAAGGGGTAAGTCAACTTCCCTCTCTAGGCTGGTTCATGCATATCGTTGATAATCAGGATAGTCATACTGTGCGGTCTGGTACAGCTGTCGTGTCGTGGTTTGTGTGGCAGCAGCCGGCAGCGCTGGTGCGGCTGGCACAAACTGTATAGACTGTTGTGGAGCTGGCATGGCCTGTGCATGCTGCGGTGCTCCTTGTTCATTCTGATCCTGTCTAAGTGGCCGTGGTCTTTCTTTTGTAATACCTGTGGCGATATTACGCTTCAGGACTGGGCAATCGTGTATGTAATGTCCTGGCTGTTTACAATAGTTGCATGTCCCTTTTACAGGTCCTGCTGAATCACCGGACTGTGTCGTACCCTTTTTATGACCTTCAGCTGGAACTGTCTGGGAGACTAGCATTTTCATTTTCGTGTCTTTCATGCGTCTTTGTTCATGTTCTTGTTCTTCTCTAATTCTATTGTAATGGTACTGTAACATTTGTAACATTTGTGATGGGGTATTACCTTGCCAGGTACTCTCGAATTTTAATACTCTATTCTTCACTTGGGGCAAGGAATTTTCAACTAATTTTGTCACAAACAGATGTGGGTATGACTCGCTACTTGCTTTTATACCACTATTTATACCAAAACATTTTTCGAATCGGGCATAGAAATCACTAGTGTCTTCATCTTGCTTTTGTTTACAGGCTGAGATTGCACCCCAGTCTTCCTTTTTCGTAGTTAATAAACGTGGCAGTACCTGTACTAATAAACCTGGTAGTGCTTTAGTTTTGTCCCCAAGCCCCGAACCTGGACCTCGGGCCTTTTCTTCATTTTCTATTGCTGTCCAATCTATCTTTTGGTCTCCTACCTCCCACTCTTTTTCCTTGAGTTTTTCATAAATGCCAGCAGGCATTAATTCCTTTAATATTGTCATAATGTCGGGATAGGTATACTCTCCCATGAGTAACATGTCTTTAATTTCTCGGTGGAAACCCGCTGGGTCTTTGTCATGACTGGGTACCACTTTCTTCATTTCTAACAATTCTATTTTCGATATGGGCGTATATACATATACACGTTTAAACTGATTGTCCTCGCCCTTTATTGGGTGTACTTCTCGTAAGGGATTCTGTCTGTCCATGTAATACATCGGTCTTTCCTTGATGGGCAATGAAACATGTTCTGGACATACAAAAAGAATGTACTGCTTTCTGGATTCTAGTATTTCCTTAATTAACTTAGTACCTGAACCTCTCCATCTATTCGTGAGTAATTCAGTCAATATATCAGGTAAGGGACCAGGATCTGAATGTTGGCTTTTATATAGTATAAGAAGTTGTTGAATCATATAAATCCCAGCTAAACGCTGTTCATCTGGGGTGAGGTTCAAAAATGTGTGTGCTACTGTATCATCACCATATTTTCCGGGACTGTCAACCCAATGAACGGCTGACCTGGCTAATTCTTGTTCATCCATAGAATCGAGTAAATGATAACCCCTTCGTTCTCGCAGTAATTTGTCAGCGGCTTGGAACGAATGCTCGGGGGACCTCATATTTATTATAGGTGCTTGGAAATTCCTGTTATTATCTGGACATATCGGACGTATTGGGTCAGTAAAGTATCTAGTATTATTACAAGATCTTCCTCTACCTACATAGGCTATCGTTTCTGACTGTCCTGTGGACGGTCCTGATCCTTCTTCCTCCTTGTTTTGTTCAAACTGGTCTACCGCTAATCTTTCTTCGTGTAGGCGTTCTATTTCTTTTCGGATCTTTCTGCACATGGCTATTATACATTTTTGCCTATCATGTCTCCCTTCTGATATATTCTGGCTCCATCTGGTAAGAGTTTGCATTATTTCCGGATCTACCCCCGGTCGGTCTTGATTTCTGATTACGCAATTTATGAGGAAACGTAACAGTTCCCCCTGTATCTCCACTTTCTGGTATTCCATAGCTCTGTTAATACATTCAGAGTCTCGCCCTGTTTGGACAAAATGATATATATTATCTAGATGCATAGTCATTCCTGGTAACTTCCCTAAATACACCGCGGCTCGTCTGATACGTAATGATGCCATGATCATTTCGTCCTCTTTGCCGGGCACAGGGTCATATCTACAATCTACCAGAAGTTCCTTAAGCGTGCGGGCATTTTTGAGTTTGGGGGTACGTGGATGTGCTGATTCTTGAAAGGTAAGTTTATTTACTCTGGGTGGCGTAGAGAAAATGTTGGTAGCACCTCCAGTAACCCCGTCTGGAGTATCGGGCGTGAAAGGATTCGTAGAACGCGATACAGCAACTATAGGTGTGGACACAGCTATAGAAGTAGCTGTAGGAACAGATGTGGAAACGGACGTGCTTGCCGGAACTTGTGTCAGGATTTGATGCTGTAAGGATACAGATACAGGATCTTGGCGTTGAACCTCCCCGGCCAACGGTCTATGTGGGGCGGGGTTAGCATACTCGGGAGCTGCGTCATCTAAATATGAGGAAAGAAAAACATCTTCTGCGGTTCTAGGATGCCCCTTAGGATGTACTTTTATTGGAAATAATGGGGGTGGCAAGTCTTTTGGTATCCCCGGAGTAGCCTTAGGTAATCCCTCGGCCAGAAGGGGATACATACCCTTCATAAGGGCATTTCTTTGTCTGTCTACTTGTTCTGATTTCACTCGTGTACCTTCTTCAATTAATAGATTTTCTCGGACTTTATTTGAATTCTCCTTACTCTTCTCTTCCTGTCTACGTGCTTTTTCTGTTCGTCTATACGATTCTTTACGCCATAATTCAATGGCGTCTTTCTGTGATTGTCTAGCTTTCTTTTTCCATAATTCTTCCTCTACTTTCACGATGCACTCTGCATCCCAGGTCCCAGCTGCGGGCCACCTCTGACTTTCTGGTAATTCCTTAGTGTAGTCTACCCATAAATCAAGAAATAATATAGCGTCTAGGCCGTGTTTATGATACATGAAGTACCCTGGAGTGTCCCTAGGAGGAATAGGAACAGCTTCTTCGAGTACCCCTTTTCTAGTTGTGATCTGTCTTAGTTTCGAAAAGAGCAGCATATTGAGAACTGGTCTGATACTTGGTCTTGAACAAACTTAATACAATAAACCACGATAATGAACAGTCATTCACACCACAATATGCAGGACGTATTAATACATTTAACATTTAACATTTTTAAATGAGCAACAATGAAGATGACGATCTAAGAAAACTTAATCATAAAACGTAATTCTCGACATTAAACGGAATCATTCTGAATTTATATACTTGATATACTAGATATACTGCTAAACAGTACAGATACACTGCTAAAACAGTGCAGACCGGATTTGTGTACCCAAACCCGTCTGGACCGGCACAACTTATGTGCACGCCAGAACGCCTCCCCAGTAATGGTACTCACCGGGTAGCTCGGAACGGAAGGCCTCGGAACGGAACTGAACTGAACTGGACCGGACTGGACTCGACTTGAAAACTTCGGACACTTCAGGACATCGGAAACCTGGTGGGCCTCTGTATACCTCGGATCTTGCTCTCTCAGCTAGGCTCTGGTCGGGATACTTCGCACTTCTCACCGCCTCGTCTGGGTGTTGATCGCAGCCTCAGTCGCCCCCGCTTGACCGGAGGGAGATACAGGAAATCCTGCTGGTACGCGTTGTTGTCCGTCCAGCTGTGGCAGGAGACCGGGCCTGCAACGCACCGCCGGCGCGTGAGATGAGAAAGTGTCCCTGTTCGGGCGCCATTTATGTGGTAAATAATTTAATTACCGGGACTTAATTTGATACAGAACATAATAAAAATAGCTCAATAAATAAGAGGCAGAATCCGTGGTATTAGAGGTTAAGAACGGGCTTTATTCCAATGGACGATTTCGAAATCGTGGACTCCAGGTTCCATCACCACGGAGGCTCAGGAAGTGAAGTATATACATTATTGATAATTAATAACTTTTATACAATAGGCATTACAGCGAAGCAAATGCAAGAGGCGTAACAATTGATAGCAAAGATAACATTTCACATGCGTAGCTGAAGGAGGCGTAATTGGGAGTAACAAGGAAACGTCATTGGTTGTGATGTTACATATGGGTGGACCTATGAAATAATTTCGCAATGTCAGCAGAAATACTTTGCAGAGATGCGCGCGCAGCAGCATGACGTGTGATTGACGTGCAGCTAGGGGGTGAAGGGGACTTGACATTTAGCTCTACATGTGGCGACAGATGTCTGGAGGGTCAAGTCAACCTAATCCTAAATCATATCTAACATCCTATGTTTAAAGAACTATGTTATCCAAAAGAGAGGCCTTCTTGGAGTAGAATCTTATTCTATACTGACTATACTGACTGTTAGTGCGTGTACAAGCGTCTAAGTGTCTACACTAGATGCGAGGGCAGGAATCTTCCATAGTAACAGGGCTACTAATTACTTGCATAAAGACAGAGAAGCCGGGCCTTTGCTCGGTAGCTGGCAGAATGTTTACTTAAGCTACTAGACAGGAATGCATTGGGCAGGGAGCGGAGCAGATAATTTCCGAAGGTGAAATACAGTTCTTGGCAGGCAGCAAGCTGATGTCAGGCATCGTGAGCCGCGCAGAGGATGAGACAAAGTTCATGGTCACAGATGCAGGCTCGGACTGGAGCTTCAGAGGTAGAAAGCAGGAAAAGCTTGATGACAGAATCAGGGCCTACTTGCCTGGACTGTAAAATGGCATAAGTGAACCATATAAAGGCGGTGGCCTTTCATACTTAGGAATGGAATATCCGGCTCATTCATGGCGGATCTAAAAGAGGACATGTTAACGGTGGACGCACATGTATTTGCGTCTTCATAACTGGAACTGGAGGGAACATACATGTACTTGTAACATGCACATAGAACCGTTGGGGTCCAAGATAGGGGACATAATTGACCAGAAAAATCCATATTTCCACAGTATGACAATGTTCTGCATTCTGTCCATCAACTGTTGTTTTTGCATTTGTCACCCCGAGTGGGAAAGGTATGCCCGGACGTGGGTCCCGTGCTCTCCATGCCTCTGTAGTCAAGTTATCCTGGATGAAGAGAGGTGAAACCCCGAAACCGGTCCTAGGCTGCTTGTTTTCAGTCCAGGGAGGACCTGGCTTGGCAGTTTGGGCTGGACTGTTCCCATGAGCCACAGGGTCAAGACTGATTTGCATATGGCCGGGTTTAAACTGGAACAGCATGGTGAGCAAAAAATGATGGATTTAGACCTAGATCTCTGTACTGGAGTGAATGTATGACATTGTTCTGCATTCTGTCCATTACCTGTTGTTTTTCCACTAGGAACATACTGCACCTACACATCTCACATTTATATTAGACCTTCTATAATTTTTCCTTCATCAACTCTACATAAAGTACAACTTAATCAGAAATAATATAATAATGGCTTTGTCATATTTCATAGCTATTAATTGTATATATGGACATAGTTATTTGAATGCACTCATGGTACCGTCTTGCATGCAATGCATTAGGGGAGTACCATATGTGAACAAAAGTTTGATGCTCACTAGGGACCTCCAAGCAGCTTGCAGTACTTCACCTATATAAGACTTTCTATACATTTCCTTTCATCAGCTCCACATAAAATAGAACCTATTATAAAATTAATATAATAATTATTTTTTCACAATTCAAAGCTACCAATTGTACATATTGAATGTACTGTATCACATATAAGGCATTATGAATAAAGTGGATGGATCATATTTTCAAAGATTATCATGCTCACTAAGGTTATTTAGGCACAACTTGCAGCACTACACCTACACATCTTACATTTGTATTAGACCTTCTATACATTTCCCTCCATCAGCTCCACATAGAGTACAACCTAATCCAGAATTAATTTAATAAATGTTTTGTCACCTATCAAAGCTATTAATTGTATATATGGACATAGCTATTTGAATGTACTTGTGGTACTGTCTTGCATGCAATGCATTAGGGGAGTACCATATGTGACCAAAAGTTTGATGCTCACTAGGGACCTCTAGGCGCAGCTTGCGGTACTGCACCTACACATCTATTTTAGACCTTCTGTAAATTGCCCTTCATCAGCTCCACACAAAGTACAATATAATCTGGAATTAATGAAATAATACTTTTGTCACGTTTCAAAGCTACTAATTGTATGTATTGAATGCACTGTGGCACTGTCTTCCATGCAATGCATTATGGGCAGGGCGGATTTACCATATCTTCAAAGTTTATGATGCTCACTAGGGGCATTTAGGCGCAGCTTGCCGTACTGCACCTACAAATCTCAAATCTATATTAGACCTTTTTTTCTCCGTTCTCAGCCCTGTTTGAACAATGGTGCTTTTTCATTGGGGCGGTGGTAGGTCTCCGGCAGGACCAAGCCGATAGCAATTATGCACTAATCCCGCTTCGGCAGTGAATGAAGATGCACTCACTGGGATCCTAATTTACTTTTTATTTAGTGGAAAGAGGCCATTGCCATGCCCAAGGCATTTCGGTCCGTTACTCGGACATGATTATCAGATACTTCTCAGACATCATTTATTTCTAGAGTTATGGGCATTTCCCGTTTCCTGTTTATATTGCATGCTGGTACATGTAGTTTGGCATTTTTTTAAAGTGACAACATGCATAGTTAAATTAGAGAAAGTGCAAACGTGAATCAAGTACAACCTGTGCCATTAAATATATGTTTTAGAATTGATCTGGTAAGGCGTCAATTCCATTATATTCTCACATTTTTGTGTTTTTTTTTTCTTTTGAATTGTTCATTTTATCACAGAGAACATTGATAGCTTACTGCTCTCTGTTAAGCTGTTTTAGTTTTTTAATATGTCACAATACATGCATGTTCTTTTTTTAATTAACATTTTTGTCAGATTGTAAAGATTAATTTTATTTCATGAATGTATGTTTTTTTTTCTTCAATTTTTCTGTTAACCTCTAGGCACAGCTTGTGGTACTGCACTACACATCTATATTAGACCTTCTATAAATTTCCCTTCATCGCCTCCACATTGAGTACAACCTAATCCGGAATTTATGAAATAACTATGTTGTCACATTTCAAAGCTACTAATTGTATATATTGAATGTACTGTGGTACTGTCTTCCATTCATTGCATCATGGGTAGGGTGGATTCACCATATTTTTAAAGTTTATGATGCTCACTAGGGACATCTAGATGCAGCTTGCGGTACTGCACCTACACATCTATTAGAACTTATATAAATGTCCCTTCATCAGCTCCACATAAAATACAACCAAATCCGGAATTAATATAATATTTCTTTTGTCACAATTCAAAACTACTAATTGTATATATTGAAGGTAGTGTGGTACTGTTTTGCATGCAAGGCATTATAGGTAGGTTAGATTTACCATGGCCTCAAAGTTTATCATGCTCACTAAGATATCTAGAAAAACATGCAGTACTGCACCCTCACAGCTCACAATTCTATTACACTTGCTGTAAATTTCCCTTCATCAGCTCCACAAATCGTACAACCTAATCTGGAATTATTATAATTGTTATTTCACATTTCAAAGCTATTAATTGTACATATGGACATAGGTATTTGAATGTACTTGTGGTGCTGTCTTGCCTGCAATGCATTAGAAGTGTTCTCTATGTTACCAAAAGTTTGATACTCACTAGGCACTTCTAGGTGCAGTTTGCGGTACTACACATACACATCTATATTAGACCTTCTTTAAATTTCCATTCATCAGCTCCACATAGAATAAAAACCTAATCAAAAGTTTATCAAGTAATTCTTTTATCACATTTTAAAACTACTAATTGCATATATTGAATGCACTGCAATACTGTCTTTCATGTAATGCCTGAAAAATAGTGTGGCTTTATCATATCTTCAAAGTTTATGTTGCTCACTAAGCAGTATAGCCGCAGCATGCCGTACTGCACCTACACGTCTCACATTTATATTAGACCTTCTATAAATTCCCTTCATAAGCTCCACATAGAGTGCAACTTAATCAGAATTAATATATTAATTGTTTTGTCACATTTCAAAGCTACTAATTGGATATATTGAATGTACAGTAGTACTGATTTGTATGCAAGGCATTATGGGTAGGGTGGGTTTACCATAATTTAAATTTGTTATGCTCACTAGGGACATCTAGGCACAGGTTGCGGTACTGTACCTACATATCTCACATTTATATTGGACCTTCTATAAATTTCCCTTCATCAGCTCCAGATAGAGTTCACCTAATCCGTAATTAATATAATAATTGTTTTGTCTCATTTCAAAGCTATTGATTGTATATATGGACATAATTATTTGAATGTATTCGTGGTACTGTCTTGCATGCCATACATTAGGGGAGTATCATATGTGACCAAAAGTTTGATGCTCACTATGGACCTCTAGGCGCAGCTTACGGTACTGCACCTACGCATCTATATTAGACCTTCTATAAGTTTTCCTTCATTGGCTCCACATAAAATACAATCAAATCCAGAAAATATATAATAATTATTTTTTCTCATTTCAAAGCTACTAATTGTAAATATTGAAAGTACAGTGTTGCATGCTAGGCATTATGGGTAGGGTGGATTTACCATATCTTCAAAGTTTATCATGCTGACTAGGGACATCTAGGCGCAGCTTGCGGTACTGCACTTACAAATCTCACTCATATATTAGATCTTCTATAAATTTCCCTTTATCATCTCCACATTGAGTACAATTTAATCAGAATTCATATATTAATTGTTTTGTCAGATTAAAGAGCCATTAATTATATATATAGACATAGCTATTTGAACGTACGTGTGATACTTTCTTGCATGCAATGCATTAGGGGAGCACCAATTGTGACCAAAGATTAGATGCTCACTAGGGACATCTAGGAGCAGCTTGCAGTACTGCACCTACACATCTATATTTGACCTTCTATAAATTGCCCTTCATCAGCTCCACACAAAGTACAATATGATCTGGAATTAATGAAATAATACTTTTGTCACGTTTCAAAGCTACTAATTGTATGTATTGAATGCACTGTGGCACTGTCTTCCATGCAATGCATTATGGGCAGGGTGGATTTACCATATCTTCAAAGTTTATGATGCTCACTAGGGGCATTTAGGCGCAGCTTGCCGTGCTGCACCTACAAATCTCAAATCTATATTAGACCTTTTTTTCTCCGTTCTCAGCCCTGTTTGAACAATGGTGCTTTTTCATTGGGGCGGTGGTAGGTCTCCGGCAGGACCAAGCCGATAGCAATTATGCACTAATCCCGCTTCGGCAGTGAATGAAGATGCATTCACTGGGATCCTAATTTACTTTTTATTTAGTGGAAAGAGGCCATTGCCATGCCCAAGGCATTTCGGTCCGTTACTCGGACATGATTATCAGATACTTCTCAGACATCATTTATTTCTAGAGTTATGGGCATTTCCTGTTTCCTGTTTATATTGCATGCTGGTACATGTAGTTTGGCATTTTTTTAAAGTGACAACATGCATAGTTAAATTAGAGAGAGTGCAAACGTGAATCAAGTACAACCTGTGCCATTAAATATATGTTTTAGAATTGATCTGGTAAGGCGTCAATTCCATTATATTCTCACATTTTTGTGTTTTTTTTTTTCTTTTGAATTGTTCATTTTATCACAGAGAACATTGATAGCCTACTGCTCTCTGTTAAGCTGTTTTAGTTTTTTAATATGTCACAATACATGCATGTTCTTTTTTTAATTAACATTGTTGTCAGATTGTAAAGATTAATTTTATTTCATGAATGTATGTTTTTTTTTTCTTCAATTTTTCTGTTAACCTCTAGGCACAGCTTGTGGTACTGCACTACACATCTATATTAGACCTTCTATAAATTTCCCTTCATCGCCTCCACATTGAGTACAACCTAATCCGGAATTTATGAAATAACTATGTTGTCACATTTCAAAGCTACTAATTGTATATATTGAATGTACTGTGGTACTGTCTTCCGTTCATTGCATCATGGGTAGGGTGGATTCACCATATTTTTAAAGTTTATGATGCTCACTAGGGACATCTAGATGCAGCTTGCGGTACTGCACCTACACATCTATTAGAACTTATATAAATGTCCCTTCATCAGCTCCACATAAAATACAACCAAATCCGGAATTAATATAATATTTCTTTTGTCACAATTCAAAACTACTAATTGTATATATTGAAGGTAGTGTGGTACTGTTTTGCATGCAAGGCATTATAGGTAGGTTAGATTTACCATGGCCTCAAAGTTTATCATGCTCACTAAGATATCTAGAAAAACATGCAGTACTGCACCCTCACAGCTCACAATTCTATTACACTTGCTGTAAATTTCCCTTCATCAGCTCCACAAAGCGTACAACCTAATCTGGAATTATTATAATTGTTATTTCACATTTCAAAGCTATTAATTGTACATATGGACATAGGTATTTGAATGTACTTGTGGTGCTGTCTTGCCTGCAATGCATTAGAAGTGTTCTCTATGTTACCAAAAGTTTGATACTCACTAGGCACTTCTAGGTGCAGTTTGCGGTACTACACATACACATCTATATTAGACCTTCTTTAAATTTCCATTCATCAGCTCCACATAGAATAAAAACCTAATCAAAAGTTTATCAAGTAATTCTTTTATCACATTTTAAAACTACTAATTGCATATATTGAATGCACTGCAATACTGTCTTTCATGTAATGCCTGAAAAATATTGTGGCTTTATCATATCTTCAAAGTTTATGTTGCTCACTAAGCAATATAGCCGCAGCATGCCGTACTGCACCTACACGTCTCACATTTATATTAGACCTTCTATAAATTCCCTTCATAAGCTCCACATAGAGTGCAACTTAATCAGAATTAATATATTAATTGTTTTGTCACATTTCAAAGCTACTAATTGGATATATTGAATGTACAGTAGTACTGATTTGTATGCAAGGCATTATGGGTAGGGTGGGTTTACCATAATTTAAATTTGTTATGCTCACTAGGGACATCTAGGCGCAGGTTGCGGTACTGTACCTACATATCTCACATTTATATTGGACCTTCTATAAATTTCCCTTCATCAGCTCCAGATAGAGTACACCTAATCCGTAATTAATATAATAATTGTTTTGTCTCATTTCAAAGCTATTGATTGTATATATGGACATAATTATTTGAATGTATTCGTGGTACTGTCTTGCATGCCATACATTAGGGGAGTATCATATGTGACCAAAAGTTTGATGCTCACTATGGACCTCTAGGCGCAGCTTACGGTACTGCACCTACGCATCTATATTAGACCTTCTATAAGTTTTCCTTCATTGGCTCCACATAAAATACAATCAAATCCAGAAAATATATAATAATTATTTTTTCTCATTTCAAAGCTACTAATTGTAAATATTGAAAGTACAGTGTTGCATGCTAGGCATTATGGGTAGGGTGGATTTACCATATCTTCAAAGTTTATCATGCTGACTAGGGACATCTAGGCGCAGCTTGCGGTACTGCACTTACAAATCTCACTCATATATTAGATCTTCTATAAATTTCCCTCTATCATCTCCACATTGAGTACAATTTAATCAGAATTCATATATTAATTGTTTTGTCAGATTTCAGAGCCATTAATTATATATATAGACATAGCTATTTGAACGTACGTGTGATACTTTCTTGCATGCAATGCATTAGGGGAGCACCAATTGTGACCAAAGATTAGATGCTCACTAGGGACATCTAGGAGCAGCTTGCAGTACTGCACCTACACTTCTATATTTGACCTTCTATAAATTTCCCCTATCAGCTCCACATACAGTACAATCTAATCCGGCATTAATATAATAATTCTTTTGTCACATTTCAAAGCTACTAAATGTACATATTGAATGTACTGTGGTACTGTCATCCAAGCAATGCATTATGGGTAGGGTGGATTAAACATATCTTCAAAGTTTATGATGTTCACCTGGGACATCTAAAGGCAGCTTGCCATAATGCACCTACACATCTCACATTTATATTAGTTCTTCTTTAAATTTCCCTTCATCGGCACCAAATAGAGTACAACTAAGTAAGAATAAATGTTTTGTCACATTCCATAGCTATTAATTGTGTATATGGACATAGTTGTTTGAAGGTACTTGTGGTATTGTCTGTTTCTTGCATGCAATGCATTAGAAGAGTTTCATAAGAGTCCAAAAGTTTGATGGTCATTAGGGCCCTGTAGACGCAGCTTGCAGTACTGCACCTGCACATATATATTAAACCTACTACAAATTTCCCCTTCATCAGCTCCACATAAAGTACAACCTAATCAGGAATTGATAAAATAATTATTTTGTCACATTTCAGGGCTACTAATTGTATGTATTGAATGTACTGTGGTACTGTCTTGCATGCAAGGCATTATGGATAGGATAGATTTACCATATCTTCAAATGTTATCATGCTCACTAGGATCATCTAAGAGCAGCTTGCGGTACTGTACCTACAAATAGCATATTACATATGTTCTTCTATAAATTTCTCATCGTCAACTCCACATAGAATATAACTTAATCAGACTTAATATATTATTTATTTTGTCATATTTCATAGATATTAAATGTATATACAAACACAAATATTAGAATATACTTCTGCTACTATCTTGCATGCAATGCATTTAGGAGTACCATAATGACCAAAAATATAGTCATATATAGGAGCCGCTTGCTGTACTGCACCAAGACATCTATATTAGACCATCTATACATTTCCCTTCATCAGCTCCACATACAGTACAACCTAATCTGGAATTATTATAATAAATATTTTGTCTCATTTAAAAGATACTAATTGCATATATTGAATGTACTAGGTTACTGTCTGCCATGCAATGCATTGTAGGTAGGGTGGATTTACCAGATCTTCAAAGTTTATGTTGCTCACCAGGGACATCTAGGCGCAGCTTGCGGTACTGCACCTACACATCTCACATTTATATTTTACCTTCTATACATTTTCCTTTCATCAGATCCACATAGAGTACAACCTAATCCAGAATTAATATAATAATTGTTGTGTCACATTTCAAAGCTATTAATTGTATATATTGACATAACTATTTGAATGTACTGGCGGTACTGTCTTGCATGCAAACATTCTTTTGTAAAAATATATCTTTATTTATAAAGTTTTTGGTGCATGATACATTTTAACCAATCCCTTGTAGGGTGGTGTACTTTTTACCAGTCCAGAGTTTGGTGCTCGCAGGCATGTACTTTGGTGGTTTCTATCTAGCTTCATTAATATATTAAGACTTACCCCATGTTGTGGGGTCTATTATGATGCTTTTATTAGCCATTTGGCCCATTCTTTATATTTCCATGTTTGGCTAGCTTCTGCCTGGCCCAATCGTTTAATGTCATACATTACATATATATCATTGCTTCATTAAAACACAACTTTAAGCATTCATTTGTGGCCAGCTGTTTGTGCGGGAAGAGTAGTAGGTTCCTGGAGGGCCACAGGGTTTCTTTCCCCACGATGATTATTTTCCATGCGATCTCCTTGTCTGCGGAGGGTAGACCCAGGCCTTAGAGAATGTTCTCATGTTGTAGGTTTGTCATGGTGGTGATGTGTTTCAGTAGTTTCCCTAGCTTTTTCCATAGTTTTTGAGCATAGGGTCAGTTCCACATCAGATGAGTTGTTGATTCTTCGTGTTTGCAGCTTTCTCTGGGGCATTTTGGTGTTCTCGCCATTCCTCTGCGGTGTTGGAACTGTCTGGTGGGGAGGCATTTGTGGACAACCATCCAGGCTAAGTCTCTTTGCTTGTTGGTCAGGTGTTTCCAGCTTACTTGTTTCCACGTTTCAGCTGTCTTTTTTTCTGACCATTTGGTGATAGTATTCATTGTTGCTTGATTTTCAATGTCTGTAGTCAGTTGTCTTGCCGTAGTTTTCTCCCCAATGTGTTGTAGTAGTGCTTTGTTTTTCACCATGAAGGGTTCCAGGCATATATACATTGGGGGGGGGGGGGGGGGTGATGAGGTCAAAAACTTTATTTATTACTGAATAGAGTTTGAATTGGTGGAACAGAAATCCTGCGTGGATTTTGATATATGCAGCACTTTTTGTGTTCTTGCAGTGCAGGCTTCTGTAGCTTAGCATGAAGTATTTAGTGAGCAAGAAGTCTCCGACATTTGGAATTTTCTTTCCTCCTTTGTCGTAGGATTTGCAGATGAGTTCTCTTTTTAGTTTTTCTGCTGTTGAGTTCCATAGAAAGGTGAAGAATAACCTGTTCAGTTTTTGTAGCATGGCTTTGGTTTGGGGGAAAACCACTGCTATGTATAAAAGAATCGGTAGTATGACTGCTTTTGTAACCAACATTTTCCCTTCTAGGGTTAGCTTTCTCGTGCACCAGAGGTCTAGTTTGTTTGTGACTTTTTTTGTTGCTTCTTAACAGTTTTCTCCCCCTTGGTGTCTTGGGAGAAATGGATACCCAAGATCTTCGTGGGCTCTGTGGTGGTCTTGACTGGTAGCTTGGTTAGGTTGTCCCATTGGCCCATGGTGAGAACTGTTGTTTTCTCCTAGTTTAGGGTTAGGCCGGATGCTTGGCTGAAAATGTGTACATACAAAATAGTTCTCCTGACTGCTTGTGATGTTTTGCATAATACTGTGAGGTCGTCCATGTAAGCAATGCATTTGGCTTCAGGCCCTTTTGCCCCTGGTATTAGTGTCCCTCTTATGATTTTATCCTTTCTGATCTGGATCAGTAAAGGTTCCAGGGCGCATATGAAAAGGGCTGGTGATAAAGGGCAGCCTTGATGTACTCCTGTCTGGATACAAAAGGGGTTAGACAGTGATCCATTTATATTTACACAGCTGGTTGCATTTGTATATAGCGTTTCTATTGTTTGTACGAAGACGTGGGGAACCCAATCTTTTTTAGTACTTGTAGGAGGAAGGTGTGTGCTACTTTGTCAAAGGCTTTATTGAAGTCTATTTGCAAGGATGCCTAGTGTTTCTTTCCTGTCTTTAGCTGACCAGATTGTATCTCTCAGTGTTATAAGGTTATCCCAGATTTGTCTGCCTGGGACTGCACAGGTTTGATCTTCGTGTATTACGGTTTGTGATACTTTCTTCATCCTGTTGGCTAGAACCTTTGTGAAGAGTTTGTAGTCTACATTTTACAGGGAGATTTGTCTCCAGTTATCAATTTCTTTTTCTGGTCCTTTTTTGTGGATCAGAGATATTATCCCATGACAAAAGCCGTCTGGGATGGAGTTGTTCCGTACACATTCATTAAACATTTCAATTACATCAGTGGCAATGATGGGCCAGCAAACTTTGTAGAATTCCCATGGAAGTCCATCCACCCCCGGGCTCGATAGCTTGTTGCATTTCTGTAGAGCTTGTAAGAACTCTTCCCCTGTGAGATCTTTCTTCAAAAAATCAATTTCATTTAATGACAAAGAGTTTTCAATTAGGTCAACATGTTGGGACATTAAGTCATGGTTTTCATTTCCTTTTTGGTACAGTTTTTCATAAAACATTTTTGCCACTTTTTACATTTTTCTGTCCCTTCCTGACTTTCCCCTTCCTCATCTATCAGCTCTTGAATCTCTTTGTGTACTTGTGGTGTTTTCCTACAGAAAAAGGAGGTGCATTTTTCTCCCTCTTTGTAGAGTTTAACTCTAGCTTTAAAGATAGTTTCTTTCCCTTTTTCCTGTAACCATGTTTTCATTTCTTGTTTGGCTTTTGTCATTTCTTGTTGTACTTTCATCCCTAGACCATCTAACTTGTGTAGGAGGGCTATCCTGTCTTGTAAGATGTCAAAATGTTCTGCCTTTTGTGCGCTTCTTTTTTTCCCTATGGTTTTGAAGTGGGTGGCTATGGTGTTTTTTTGTTTGTACCCACCAGTCTGCCATGGATGTGTGATGTGAACTGTTTTCCCTTAGGTCTTTGTATATTGCCTCAAATTCCTTTAAAACGTCTTCCTATTGTAGGAGTCCAACATTCAGTTTCCAATACCCTTTCCCTCTTTTCTCGTTTGTTTGTATCTGGTAGGTGGCGGTTATCAAGGAGTGGTCTGAGAAGGATGTGGGGGTGATGTGGTATTGTGTGGTGTTGATATTTTTGTTGCAGAAGATGAAATCTATATGTGATTTAGTGGTGCCCTTGTCTGAGTGCCATGTGAAGTGTGAGCCTGGCTTATGTTTGTCTCTGTATGTGTCTTTTAAGTTTATTTCTTTGAGCAGAGTGTGTAGTGTTTTTGCTGGTATGTCTAGATTGTAATTAGTTGCTTTCCCTATTCTGTCTTTTTCTGTTAGAATGCAGTTAAAATCCCCTACTAGGAGGATAGGATGTGAACCTATTAGGAAAAATTTGATTATGTTAAGCAATTCTTCCCTTTCTTGTTTGTCTGGTGATGCATATACATTACATATTTGGAAAGTTTCCCCATACAAGTTAATCGTGGTTAACATTGCCCTTCCTGCACTTATAATAGTTTCCTTGGTTATTTGTGCATTACTGTTTTTACAGAGGATCTCTATGCCTGCATTTCTGTTCCCTCCCCCTGACCATGCAGATGGACCTAGTGTCCACCAGTTCTTTTCTTCTGCGTAGTCTTTTTTTAGGTCTAAAGAGCATTCTTGCAAGCATATAATATCCGCCTCAACATTTTTGCAGTATTCCATTACTGTCAGTTTCTGTGAGTTTTGTCCAAATCCGCTAATGTTTAAAGTAGCGAGTGTGATCGCTATTAGTATTATTTGTGTACCCATCATGATATGTGTTTTTTTTATGATGGTGACCATGGTGAATCTAGATTATCTGACATCGCACCATTCATTATGGAGGTTAGTGGATCATATTCCTCTGTTATCCCTAAGAATGGAGAAAAGATGGCGTTGTTTGCATCCTGTGATTTGGCTGGCAATTGAGATTCCTGGATTTTTTGGATCTCAGTTTCCTCCTGTACCTCCTCCTCATCAGAGAGGTTTTGTAGCACGCTGAACTTCCCCTTTACCACTATCTCTTTTGCTTTGGGGAATTGTTTTTTTTGGGCGTGGTTTGGAGTTTGTCTTTTATGGTTTCTGTGGCTTTTCTCTTGTGGCTTTTTGGGAGTTGCCACCCTTCATCGTCCATGCCGTTTTGAGTATCAAGCTCTGTTTTCTCTTCTTTTTCGTGTGCTATTTTTTCTATGACTGACTACATCTGTTGAACTGCTAGAACAATTTGGGAGTCAGAGGGTGTGTTGTTTCCCTGTGGTTCTTGGGTTGTGTTGTTCGTTTTGGTCTCTTGCCTTTGGGAGTTATTTTCTTGTAGCTGTTCTGTGTTACTGCTTTCACTGTTCGTGGGGTCTGATTGTTGGTTTTGTTCTGTGTCTTTCATGATTTCTTCTCTGAGTTTCACAAAAGCTTCTAGATGGTCAGAGGCTATGCCTATTTGTTGATCTTGTTTGGCTCCTTCTGTTTGATCTATTAGATTGAAGTGGTAGTTATTTTTGCTTGTTGATGCACTCTCTCCTTTGTCTTTGGTTACCTGTGCGTAGGAGTTTTTCCTCATGGGGCATGAATTAAATAAGGGCCTCATTTATGAGAAGTGATGCATCGCTGCGTGAAAGCAGCGATGCGTCACTTCTCAGTGCGCCCTCCTTGAGACATGATGGATGCGTCATATTTACAGTATGACGCATCATGTCGCAAGGAGTTACAGTTACGTCAGTATTTCTGATGTATCTGTAGGCGCAAAAGTGACGCATTGCTGGAGTGTGTCACAAAAGTGATGCAACTCCAGCAATGTGTCCTTTCACATGGGGCATGCCCCATGTGAAAGGGCCTGTGTCAGGCTAACGCCTGCTGTGAGGCAGGCGTAAGATATTGACGCATTTGCACCCAAGAAGTGGCGCAGTGAAATCTCGTAGATTTCACTGCATCACTTCTACAATGCTTACTTACGTGGGAACGCCCACCCTACATACATTATACCTGACGCAGATGTAGTGCAGGGGTTTACAAAGTGACGCATCTACCGAGATGCGTCACTTTGTAAATATGGTGCAACAATGTCCAATTTTTACGTCGCTGGTGCATCACAAAAAGTGACGCACCGGCAGTGTAAAAGTGATGCATGGACTCATAAATGAGCCCCTCAGTGTTTTTCGCTCCCACATATATTGCATCTCTTTGGTTTGGGACATTTAAAGGTTTTGTGCCCGGTTTCATTGCAGTTCTTGCGTACTTCTTCGTTGCAATTTTCTTTGGTGTGTCCAAACGTTTGGCAGGATCTACAGAAGGTTGGTTGGTTGGGATGGTTAAGAAACCCTTTGTTTGACCCTATAGAGAAGGTAGCAGGTGGGTGTCGGAGGTTCC
The DNA here is from genome assembly GCF_964204655.1 of Triturus cristatus. Classification (NCBI taxonomy): domain Eukaryota; kingdom Metazoa; phylum Chordata; class Amphibia; order Caudata; family Salamandridae; genus Triturus; species Triturus cristatus. The sequence goes on along the minus strand of NC_140582.1, from coordinate 110,546,068 downwards.
CCATGCCTGTTTCACCTTGTTAAGTGTGCATAGGTACCTCCTTTTCCCATTCCACACTCCCAAGGAATTTTTCAGGTGCCACCCCCCTCAGATTTTTTCGCAGTATTTACGTAAAAACAAGCTCAACATCTTGATCAGGGACATATGGGTTATACATGTGGATTATTATTGGAATTTCATTTGTCACAGTTGCATTGGTCATGGTTATTCCCTTCATAGCATCTTCATTTAAAAAACAAAAAATGGTACCATACATTATGTTGCTTACTGTTGCTTTGTTAATAAAATTAAATCCATACACTTCCCTACTGGGATATTCCTGTATACATCTTAATTGATCTATTCCCACTTTAAACAATTTTTCAAGTATTTCAAAAACAATGTATTGTATTCCTTTCACATTTCTTTCCTCCTCATTTACTTCAAATGTAATTGTGTTGTGCCCTTGCTTTGGCACATTTTTGTTATATTGCGAGCCTGAGGCATTTTTTTTTTTTAAAACTGTATCTACCCGTCAAGCCCTCAGTCAGCAGGTCAAGCCAGCATGCCACACCAGCCACTCTAGCCTTCCGTTCTGGCCAAATCACTCGGCGTACTAGCCCAGGGGGTACTAGGCATCGCTTATCTTTTCAGCCTCCCCGGTCTGTCCAGCTCCACCCTCCCTCCAGCAGCCAACCAGCCCAGCCGAACTGCGAGGAACCAATCCGCAGTCAGCCATTAGCCGGTCAGCCTTGTGCTGGTCGGACCTAGGAGGGTTTTGGCAGACAGGAGGTCGAGTTAGCCTTCCAGCCATGCCGTTCGGGCCCGCCATTCCACTGAGGTCGTCCGCCCTATCCGTGAGTCATGGCTGACCTGCACAGCAGTCCAGCCAAGCCTGCTGACGTACGTAAAAAATCTCCATCCAGCCAGTCTGCCAGTCAGCCCACTTCACAGTGAGCCGCCCAGCAGTCCAGCCGTCCAGCTACTAAAAAGCGTATGACGTTACAGTCATTTTTCAGCCTGAGGCAAATGCATTAGGAAAGTACCATGGGGCATATTATCAAGACAGGCGATAAAATTATCGCCGCTTTAGCGGCAGAAAACTGCCGCTAAAACGGCGATAATTTTATCGCCTGTTTTGATAATATGCCCCCATATGTGACCAAAAGTTTGATGCTCACTGGGGACATCTATGCGCAGCTTGTGGTACTCCTCTACAAATCTATTTTAGACCGTCTATAAAGTTCCCTTCATATGCTCCACATAAAGTACATCCTAATCTGTAATTAATAAAATAATTATGTTGTCACATTTCAAAGCTACTATTTGTATATATTGAATGTACTGTGGTACTGTCTTCCATGCAATGCATTATAGGTAGGGTGGATTTACCATCTCCTCAAAGTTTATCATACTCACTAGGGACATCTAGGCGTAGCTTGCAGTACTGCACTTACAAATCTCATTTTTATAGTATACCTTCTATACATTTTCCTCTATTATCTCCACATAGAGTACAATTTGATCATAATTTAATTAGTTTGTCACATTTCATAGCTATTAATTGTATATATAGATATTTGAACATATCTGTGGTACTGTCTTGCATGCAATGCACTAGGGGAGTACCACATGTAACAAAACATTTGATGCTCACTAGGGCCATCTAGGCAGCATGTGGTACACACCTACACATCTATGTTAGACCTTCTATAAATTTGCCTTCATCAGCTGCACATAGAGTACAACCTAACCCAGAATTAATATAATATTTCTTTAGTAACATTTCAAAACTACAAATTGTATATACTCAATATACTGTGTAACTGTCTTGCATGCAAGGCATAATGGGTAGGGTGGATTTACCATATCTTCAAAGTTTATGATGCTCACTAGGGACAACTTCTAGGCACAGCTTGCGGTACTGCACCTACACATCTCACATTTATATTAGACTTTCTAAAAATGTCCCTTCTTCAGCTTCACATAAACTATAACCCTATCCTGAATTAACATAATAATTGTTGGTCACATTTCAAAGCTATTAATTGCATATTTGGACATACCTATTTGAATATACTTGTGGTACTGTCTTGCATACAATGCATTAGGAGAGTACCATATCTAACAAAATGTTTGATGTTTACTAAGGACCTCTTGGTTGAGCTTGCAGCACTGCATCTGCAAATCTGTATTAGACCTTCTATAAACTTCCCTTCATCAGATCTACATAGACTGAGTACAACCTAATCAAGAAATAATTTAAAAAAAATCACATTTCAAATCTACTAATTGTATATATTGACTGGACTGTGGTACTGACTTCCATGCAATGCATTATGGGTTGAGTAGATTTTTATTTATTTTTTTCCTTTGTCAGGGCGTCATTTCTGGTTCAGATACATCAATCGTCACCTTCCACAACACCCTTTTTGCTCGTCAGTCGTTGGTAACAAACTTGGCAACAAGTGCACAAGCTATCCTGTTGACCTTTAACCTGTGAAGGGAAAAGGTCACGTTAGTCAAATACATACAGTACATTTTAACATTTACTCTACCTGTCTTCATCTTCCCTCTCCTCTCTCCCGTCGCCAAACTGGTTCCTGGATTGAAGGGAAGAAAAGAAGAAAAACAGTTTAGTGGCCCCTCTTGGTGCCCCCCCGCCAGTTAAGGGTTTGGAGACCCCTTTGGGTCCGCTGTCGTCGCCGTCGTTGCCTGAGCCTTCCTGGGCCCCCCCGTGTAAGGGTACAAAGGGTTTTGTCAGGTTTCGTCGTCGCTTTCTCCATCTGATCCGTCCAGTGCTGCGTAGTCTCGCAGGAGGCTGTGGATCATCTTACGGCATGCCAATTTCTCCTTTTTCGCTACTACCAGGCGGTTTCTGAAAAACAAGAGAACATCTTTAAAACAGCACAGGAGCCTCCAGCTACCCTGGAGGTCTCGTAGTGCATGTGTCCCTGGGAATAGTCCATACATCACAGAGTCAGCGATGATGCAGGTCATAGGTATCCAGGCCCTAAGCTCCGTGCCTAGGGCCTTCAGCAGGTCCTGCGCATACTTTCACTCCCAGAAGAGATGGTATGTTGTCTCGTCCACGGTGCACCCTCTTGGGCAGGACTTGTATCGGTTGAGCCCCCTTGCGTGCATGGGCTCTCACGGGAAGTCCTCCTTGGATGGCCATCCAGGCGATGTCCTTGTGCTGGTTCGTCAGGTGCTTGGATGCGACGTTTCCCCACACGTGGTCTGCTGTGGCTGAGGGGAGGGCGCCGATCGGCTCACTGATCTCTCTTGCACGTATCAGGCATTGGAGAAGTCTTGGAGTCCACATGACGGGGCGAACTGCCACACAGTCATACTCTCGCACAAACTTCTCCGCTTCCTTGTAGAACCACGGGGTCTCCCAGTTGTACGGGACAGCACTCACCCACTCTGCCCATCCAAGGCGCCTCCATGTTGGTAGTAGGACGAAGCGTGCCATCAGAAAGCCGGCGTGACTCTCATCTTTGGACATCAGGGTGTTCCTCACGTAGTGGCACACGAAGGTCCCCCTCAGGATGGTGGCGATGTCTGGCACTCCTTTGCCTCCCTTGTCGTGGGTCTTGAACATCACTGCCCTCTTCACTCTGTCCATCTTCGAGCTCCAGATGAAGTAGAAGATCATTCTTGTGATGGCCTTAGCTGTTCTAGTCTGCACTGGCCATACTTGAGCGACGTACTGGAGCACTGGCAGGGTCTCGTTCCGCAGGACCAAAGACTTCCCTTCGATCGTCAGCTTCCGGAGGCTCCAGAGTCCCAGCTTCTGCCTTGTCTTTGCTAGTCTTTCCTCCCAGGTCTTCTCTGCTGCACCTTCTCCACCGAACCAGACTCCAAGGATCTTCAGGAAGTCCTGCTTGATGGGGAACGGCAGTGGGTCTCGGGTGGGGGTCCAGTGTCCGAAGAGCAGGGTTTCTGACTTGGCGCTGTTGATCTTTGCTCCAGACGCCTTCCCAAACTCGATACAAGTCCTCTCTAGCTCCTTCACAGACGGTCCATCTGCGCAGAAAACGGAGACGTCGTCCATGTAGAGGGAGCACTTCACTTCTCCTCGTCCTCCGCTCCCTGGTACCTTCACTCCTCTGATGTTCCTGTTCTGCCGGATGCGCTCGACGAGGAGTTCGATCACACAGATGAACAGAAGGGGAGATAGCGGGCAGCCCTGCCTCACCCCAGACAGGATGGGGAACAAGTCAGTTCTCCAGCCATTTACCAATGCCGTGCTGGAGATGTCTCTATACATTGTTTTCACCACGTCACAGAAGAAGTCACCCAGTCCCAGAGCTCTGAGTGTCCGGTCCATGAACTCATGGGAAACGCGGTCGAACGCCTTTTCCTGGTCCAGGCTGACCAAGGCCGTCGGGACCTTGCGGCCCTTGACGTACTCGATCGTGTCCCGGACATGGCCCAGACTGTCCGCAATCTGCCGTCCCGGTATCCCACAGGACTGGTCAGGGTGGACTATCTTCACTATCACTTTCTTTAGGCGGTTGGCCATCACCTTTGCGAGAATCTTGTAGTCCACATTGAGGAGAGAGATGGGCCTCCAGTTCTTGAGGTCTTCTCTCTCTCCCTTCTGTTTCTACAAAAGTGTTATCATGCCCTCACGCAGGGATTGCGGCATACTGCCCTTGCCCTCCATTTCCTCGTAGAGGTCCAGCAAGTCTGGCCCAATCAGATCCCACAGTTCGACATAAAGTTCCACTGGGAGACCGTCATTCCCGGGCGTCTTGCCTCTCTTGGAGGTCGTGGCGGCCAAGTGCAGCTCTTCCAGGGTGAAGGGCGCGTTCAGGCCCTCTCTCTCTTCTGGACCCAGTGTCTTCGAGATCCCCCCTAGGAAACTGTCCGCCTGGTCTCTCTCTGACAACTTCGGTGAGTAGAGTTCGCCGTAAAAGTCTGTTACGACTTTCATTACTTCCTCCTTCTCACCTTGAAGGTTGCCCTCCGAGTCCCGAAGCTCAACCAGCGGTGTGTGGGTCGAGTGAAGTTTCTTGAAGAAGAACGAGTTGCATTTCTCGTCCTTCTCTAGGTTCTCGGGTCTGGTCCGGAAGATGATTTTCTTGGATTCCTCCCTAAAGTGCTCTGCGATCTCTTTTCGGGTTTCCTCCAAGTCGTCACCCACGTCCCATCCCCCAAGCTCGAGTTAGTACAGTTGCTGCAGTTTGCTCTGTAGTTTCCTGAACGTCCTCTTCTTTTCCCGTGCAGCAGCTCTGCTTGCATCCTGGAAGAAGCTTCGGAACCTGTCCTTCACCCATTCCCACCACTCGCTGGCGGAGTGAAAGAGGTCCTTCTTGTCCCTCCACTCTATGTACGCGGTTCTGAGGTTCGCCACTAACTCCTCGTTTTCCAACAAAGTGCAGTTCAGTTTCCAGGATCCTGGTCCAGCTGGGAACTTCCCTGCAAGTTCCCCCTCAAAACTGACTGCTCTGTGGTCAGAGAAGTGGACGGCGACCATGGAGCTTTACCCAGGCTTTACTGTTGGGGAGGTGAATAGGAAGTCGATCCGTGAACGCACGGATCCATCCGGCCTACTCCAGGAGAAATTCCTGATGTTCGGTCCCATGCTCCCGAAGGTATCTTGGAGGGACACCTCACCTATCATCTCCACCAACAGCCTGGACGTCACGTCCATCCCTGCAGAGCCAGACCCACTGCGTCCATCCAGCTCTACTATGCAGTTGAAATCACCACCCATCAGAATGGTTCAGGAGGTCACGAGTTGCATCCTGAGCACCCTGAACGTCTCGAGTCGCTCATTCTTCTCCGGGGGGGCATAGACATTGATGAGGATAACAGGCTCACCAGCCCACGAGCCATCTACGACCAGCACTCTGCCGTTGACCTGCTTGGTGACCTTGTCCACGGTGAACTGCCTTCCCCTGATTAGAATGGCCACTCCAGACGATTTGCAATCGTTCCCATCAGACCAGAAAGATGGCACGTGTGTCCACTGCCGTTTAAGCTGGCTGTACGACTGGGCGTACGGAATCCCGTATTCCTGCAGAAAGCAGATATCTTGGTTCTGGGTGGCCAGGATGCACAACGTACCGACCCGCCTGACCTGATCCTTCATGCTTCTGACGTTTGAACAATGATATCGCCATTGTCTCTGCGCTATCGGTCAGTATCTGGTTCTGAACCTACTGGGGTTGAAGGCCCTGGGGTGCTTCACTTGGGTCTTGGACCCCCTGTTGGCCCTGCTCTCCCCTTTCTTCCGGGGCATGCTCGGTGCTCTCAATGGACACTTCTGTTCCTACTTCTGGGGTCCATTGTGCTGCTTCCGGTGGTGGCGTCACCATGGAGAGGTGATGGTGGAGTTCCTGGAGAACCGAATGGATTTCCACTAACCCTTTGTCTTCATCATCCTCCATTTCTGCATTGTTCCCGTTACTCTCGGTGTCGCTTACTAGGATGACGGCGCCGGCATCGTCTTCCTCTTCTTCGGTGGTGCCTGCTGTGTTCACCTTCTTGCTGACCAGGAAGTCCTCTCTGGCTGGCATCTTTCTTTTGTGGGCATTAACTCGCTGGGGGGCTTTTTCTGGTGTTGTCCCTTCCTCCAGTGTCTCCGGCTTGAGTCCGGGTTGCGGTGTTCCGTGCGAGGCCGCCTTCTGGATTCTGGCGCTGGTGCGCCTCTGCTCCTTCGCCTCTTCTCTGTCTTTAGTGGCTTTTTGGTGCAGCGTCTGGGATCGAACCTGGCTCCATGACTCCTGGAGCCTGTCGTCCTCGTCTCCGCTGCTGTCCTCGTATTTCCCCTTCGTCTTCTTCTTTTTCTTCTTCCTCTCTTCTTTCCCTTTTGCCTTTGCAGAGTCTTCTACCTCCGTTTCCACTTCCTTGTCCTCTGGTTCCGGCGCTGGGGTTGTTTCTGCTGGGGCTTCCTCCGGTGGGGCTCCTTGTGGTGCTCCGTCCTCGGGGCCTCCCATGGGTTGGTGGACTTCCTGGGGTGGTGCCGTCTCAGTCGGTGGTGCTGGGCCCTCCGCTGCAACTGGTCCCGCCTTGAGGTCCTCTGGGTTCTTCGTGCCTGTTCCTGTGGGTGTCGGGTTCACTGGAACTTGGCTTTCCTTGTCTCCCTTCTTGGGTGCTGCTGGTGTCTTTGCAGCCTCGTTTCTGGCTTCTGTCAGGAGGGTGTTCAGTCGTGCGTTGGCTGCTGGGGAGACTTTTGGTCTGGTGTGTCTCCAGGTTGGGTTCCATGCGGCTGCCGCTGCGTATCTCTTTGGCAGGTCAGACTTGGGGCATTGGTAGTAGGAGTGGCCCTCACCTCCACAGAGGTTGCAGATCCTGATCCCCTTGCATGTGCCTGCTTCGTGTCCAGACTGCTTACAGATCCTGCAAAACATCTTTGGGCAGTCTTTGCCAGCATGTCCACTCCTTCGTACTTCCTGCAGGTGAAAGGGTGTCCCGGGTAGCGGATCTTCCCTTCGTCTGCACCTAGGTAGAAGGTTGCCGGTGGGTGTTGCAACCCGTCCCTCCCTTTAGGATCTTTGTGGAGTTCGATGGTTGCTCGCCAGGTCGTGTTCCAAACTCCATCGGCGTCTCTGACCTTTGTGGGCCCTGTCTGGATGGTGCCGTACCTCCTGAGAAGCGACGCGATGTCCTTGTCTGGGATGTGTGGGTTGGTCATCTCGACCGTCACCCTCTTCTCCGAGGTCTCCGGCGCCAATTCTGTCATCAGGGTGAACTTGCTGTAGGGTGCCTATTTCTCTTTTGCCAGGAAGAAGTCCCAGTACTTCCAAAAGAGGGCCTGGGTGACGAAGCTCAGGAGAAAGATCATGCCTGAGGCAGAAGCCTGGCAGCTCAGTACGTTGGCCACTGGGACTCCTGCTGGTTGGAGAACCTTGCTAAAAAACGTGGGTCTGTCCAGTCTGGACCCTGTCTTGTCTTTCATCTCCCACCGCATGACCTGGGCATGCCAGTGGGTGACGTTGTACCCATTGAAGGGTTCGGGTGCTGTCCCTTGCCTGGTCCCTGCCTCCCCTTTCCATCCAGTCCCTGGTTTAGCAGCTTTGGGGGGTTCAGGTGCACCTATTTTTGGCCCTGGAGCTTTGGGTCCGGGGGCTTTTGGCCCTGAGGCCTGAGGCCCTGAGGCACCAGCCTTCCCAGCGCTGGTGCCTGCTTCTGCAGGTCCGCCCTTACTTGCCCCTGTGCTGCTCTCCCCAGGTGGCGGGGGGGTTGGGGTTTTGGGCATCCAGTGAGGGGATGCCTTCTGGGATGTTTACTGGGACTCCAGTTTCCATTTCCTCCATTTTGGGGGATTTTTGGGTTTACCGGTAAGTTTCTGGGGTTGCCACCGGAGTGTCTCCCAACAGACCTCAATGATCTGCAGTGCAAGAACCACTGTCCAGTCACTCCCTAGAGTTAAGGCAGTGTTATAGGTGTTGCCACCTAAGCATATATTCCCTTGCCAGAGGTCTGGGTACTATACAGGCCTGTGAAGGGTGTTAGGAGGTTTTTTTTAGGCCTCCACCCAAATGCCAGGAAAGAGAGAGTGAGAGAGCGCAACATTACCGATGCTCTAACGCTGACCACAGGTCCTTGGGGGGTTCTGTTCTGTGTTCCTAATGAACAAACTGACACCAGCACTCTGGTGTCCCTCATTCGGCTTAATTAAAAGCACGTCGGGGCGTCGCAAAATTTGCATAAAGCACATTTATTCACTTCCAAGTCGAAATCATAGCACTGTCAAAATCAAATTTTACTAGCGCAAAAAATTGTGCTTTCAAACTGATAAGAACAGATTTTTTTCTTTTTTGGGGGGATCTACCCGTCAAGCCCACAGTCAGCCGGTCAAGCCAGCCTTCCACACCAGCCACCCTAGCCTTCTATCCCGCCCAACTCACTCAGCCTACTAGCCCAGGGGTTACTAAGCAGGTTCACTAGGGCCATCTAGGCACATGTTTCCGTACTTCACTTACACATCTAACATTTATATTAGACCTTCTATAATGTTCTCTTGATCAGCTCGACATAGAATACAACTTAAACAGAATAAATATAACAATTGCTTTGTCACATTGCGTAGCGATTAATTGTATATATGGACATAGCTATTTGAATGTACTTGTGGCACTGTCTTGCATGCAATACATTACGGGAGTACCATATGTGACAAAAGGTTGATGCTCACTAGGGACCTCTAGGCACAGCTTGCCGTACTGCACCTACACATCTATTAGACCTTCTATAAATTTCCCTTCATCAGCTCCACATAAAGTACAACCTAATCCGGAATTAATATAATTCTTTTATCACATTTCAAAGCATCTAAGTATATATTGAAGGTACTGTCTTGCATGCAAGGCATTATGGGTAGGGTGGATTTACCATATCTATAAAATTTATCATGCTCACTAGGACATCTAGGCACAGCTTTCAGTACTGCACCTACACATCCATGTTAGATCTTTTATAAATTTCCCTTCATCAGCTCCACATAGAGCGTAACGTAATCAAGAATTAACATAATAATTAATTCAAAGCGATTAATTGTATGTATTGAAGGAACTGTGTTGCATGCAAGGCATAATGGATAATATGGATTTACCATATCTTCAAGATTTATGATGCACACTAGGGACATACTGCAGCAACACATCTCACATTTATAGTAGATCTTCTATAAATTTCCCTTCATCAGCTCCACACAGAATACAACCTAATCCGGAATTAATATAACAATTGTGTTGTCACATTTCAAAGCAATTAAGTGATTATATGGACATAGCTGTTTAAATGGACTCTTGGAAGTGTCTTCCATGCAAGGCATTATGGATAAAATGGATTAACCATATTTTCAAAATGTATCATGCTCACTAGGACATCTAGCCGCAGCTTGCAGTATTGCACCTACACATCTCACATTTGTATTACACCAAATTTCCCCTTTGTCAGCTCCACATAGATTACAACCTAATCCAGAATTAATATAATAATTATTTTGTCACATTTGAAAGCTTCTAATTGTACATATTTAATGTATTTGGGGACTGCCTTCTATGCAATGCATTATGGATTGTGTGTATTTACCATATCTTCAGACTTTATGATGCTCACTAGGGACATCTAGGCACAGCTTGGGGTACTGCATCTACACATCTCAGATTTATATTTGGCCTTCTATAAATTTCCCTTCATCAGCTCCATATAGAGTGCAACATAATCAGAAATTAATATAATAATAGTTTTGGCTCATTTCAAAGCTATTAATTGTATATATGGACACAGCTAGTTGAATGTACTTGTGGTACTGTCTTGCATGCAATGCATTAGGGGAGTACCATATGTGACCAAAAAGTTTGATGCTCACTATGGACCTCTAGGCGCAGACCTTCTATAAATTTCCCTTCATCAGCTTCACATAGAGTACAACCTAATCCGAAATTTATAAAATAATTCTTTTGTCACATTTCAAAGTTACTTATTGTATATATTGAATGTACTGTGGTACTGTCTTCCATGCAATGCATAATGGGTAGGGTGGATTTACCATATCTTCAAAGTTTATCATGCTCACTAGGGACATATAGGCACAGCTCGTGGTACTGCACCTACCCATCTCGCATTTATATTAGACCTCCTTAAAAAAAAACTTCTTCATCAGCTCCACATAGAGTACAATTTAATCAGAATTAATATAACAATTGCTTTGTCACTTATTATAGCTATTTAAATGTACTCATGGTACTCTCTTGCATGGAATGTTTAAAAGAAGTAACATATGTGACCAAAGGTTTGATGCTCACTAGGGACATCTAAGCACAGATTGCGATACTGCACTTACTCGTTGATATTAGACCTTCTATAAATTTCCCTTCATCAGTACAACCTAATCCGGAATTAATGTAATTTTTGCATCATATTTCAAAGCTACTAATTGTATATATTGAATGTACTAGCGTACTGTTTTCCACGCAATGCATTATGGGTAGAGTGGATTTACTATATATTCAAAGTTTATCATGCTCACTATGGACATCTAGACGCAGATTCCAGTACTGCACTTACACATCTAAATTTGACCTTCTATAAATTTCCCTTCATCAGCTCCACATAAAGTACAACCTAATCCAGAATTAATATAATAATTCTTTTGTCACATTTCAAAGCTACTAATTTAATAGATAGAATGTACGGTCTTGTATGCAAGGCATTATGGGTAGGGTGGATTTTTTTGTTGTTGTAAAACTATACTTTATTTAAAATATTTGTTTGTTTACAGATACAGATCAACCAATCCCATTTATGTTGGTGTAATTGACTAGGTGATGCACGCAGGCAAAAACCTGTCAGTTTTCCATCGAGATATATGTTTCATAGAGGAAATACACCTTTATGCTAAAGTGTTTTCCAAAGTTTATGTCACCCAGTCTGCCCAATTTTTTTGTTTCCATATTCCCACAGCTTTTTGTTTGCCATGTTTTTTAATATCTGCATAGTAAAACATCATTACTTTATCTAATGCAATATGTATACAGTCTTTGATATAAAAATTCTTGTGTTGGAAGACTACAAGGTTTCTAATAGGCCATAAGCTTTCTTTTGCACAGGCCAGGTCGCTCCCCCACCGCGTCAGCGTCCCCCTTGCTGCCTCTGTGATTCCTGCCTTTCCCGCTGTTTTTCGGGCTCTCCCGCTCCCGCCGCTGCCTCCCCTGCGGCCCTGCCCCCCACGCCTGATTTGCCACCCGCTCCCCCTCTCAGCTGCTCCTCCCTCCCTTGCCCCCCTTCTTAATGGAGGCCGCAGTGCACTAAGGGAGCGACCCTCGACCCTGTTCACAGGCCAGGTCGCTCCCCCACCGCGTCAGCGTCCCCCTTGCTGCCTCTGTGGTTCCTGCCTTTCCAGCCGTTTTTCGTGCTCTCCTGCTCCTGCCGCTGCCTCCCCTGTGGCCCTGCCCCGTGCCTGATTCGCCACCCGCTCCCCCTCCCAGCTGCTCCTCCCTCCCTCGCCCCCTTCTTAATGGAGGCCGCTGCGCACTAAGGGAGCGACCCTCGACCCTGTTCACAGGCCAGGTCGCTCACCCACCGCGTCAGCGTCCCCCTTGCTGCCTCTGTGATTCCTGCCTTTCCCGCAGTTTTTTGCACTCTCCCGCTCCCGCCGCTGCCTACCCTGCAGCCCCGCCCCCACGCCTGATTCACCACCCGCTCCCCCTCCCTGCTGCTGCTCCCTCCCCTGCCCCCTTCTTAATGGAGGCCGCTGCACACTAAGGGAGTGACCCTCGACCCTGTTCACAGGCCAGGTCGCTCCCCCACCGTGTCAGCGTCCTCCTTGCTGCCTCTGTGATTCCTGCCTTTCCCGCCGTTTTTTGCGCTCTCCCGCTCCCGCCGCTGCCTCCCATGCGGCCCCGTCCCCCGCGCCTGATTCACCACCCGCTCCCCGTCCCAGCTGCGTGCCCTCCCTCGCCCCCTTCTTAATGGAGGCGCGCCTAAGGCAAGCCCGTCTGCGCCCGTCCGCGCCTGGACCATGCCCAGCGCCAGAACTTCTGGACCCCACGCTCGCCACGACGCCAGACGCAGATACGACGCCGACTCCCTCCACGCACTCACGCCGGCCGACACAACACCTGCTTCCAGGCTGCCCCGAAACGGACCCACGGACCCTTCTCCTGCCGCACCTGCAGCTTCACCTGCGACAGACTCACCAAACCTCCTAGAACTGGACCCAACCACCTCGCTGCATTCTGCTCAACACCCGCTCCGCACGCAAACACGCCGTCGAGCTCTGGGATCTGCTCGACACCCTCGCCCCAGATGTGGCCTTCCTCACCGAGACCTGGTGGAACAACTCCTCGGCACCCGACATCGCTATAGCCATCCCGGACGGCTACAAGATCACCCGTAGGGGCCGCGCCAATGGAATCGGAGGAGGAATAGCCGTCGTCTACAAGTCCACCCTCAAGGTCACCACCCACGCAGACGACACCCTCAACACCGCCGAACACCTGCACTTCCGGATCCACACCGACCCCAACACCACCCTCAGAGGAACACTCATCTACAGACCACACGGACCCCGGGCTCAGTTCAGCGACTCCATCGCCGACCTCGCCAGCACCCACGCACACGCCTCCACAGACTACATCCTCCTCGGGGACCTGAATTTCCACCTCGAGAACAACAACGATGCTAACTCCGCCACTCTGATCGAAAACCTCGCTAACCTCGGCCTCAGACATCTCGTCACCGCACCCACCCACGCCGCAGGCCACACGCTGAACGCCGTCTTCTCCACAAGCACCCACATTGCCTTCAACCACACCTCCGAACCCCACTGGACCGACCACCGCTGCATCCACTTCACCTTCAAAAAACCAACCACGCACCAACCCACCCAACAGCTGCCGCGCCGCTGCTGGAACAAAGTCACCGAACACCAGTTGACCACCACCCTCGCCCAGAACCCACCTACAAACCCCACCTGCCCTGACGCCGCAGCCCGCAACCTCCGACAGTGGATAGACGACTGCGTCAACACCCTCGTCCCACTCAAGAGACCATCCAACAGCCACGCCAGCAGGAGAGCCACCTGGTTCACCGACGAGCTCCTGACCTCCAAACGCGCCTGCAGTAAGCTGAAGAAGAAATGGCTCCACAAACGAACGCCAGAAAACCACGCAGCCCACAAGGACGCCACCCGCAGGCATCACCACCTCATCAGACTAGCCAAGAGATCCTCCTTCAAAGATCACCTGGATAACAACAGACACAACAGCAAAGAGCTCTTCCGCGTCGTGAAAGAACTCTCCAATCCTGACGCCAGCGCCAACGACATCCCGCCCTCACAAGAACTGTGCGACTCACTGGCCATCTTCTTCCACCGCAAGATCACTGACATCCACGACAGCTTCAACTCCACGACCGCTCCAACGATGCACGACTCCACCCCCCTCGCAATCACCAACAGCGCCAACTGCCTGACCTCCTGGGCCAACACCAACGACAACGAGACACGCAAGATCATGAACTCCATCCACTCAGGATCTCCGTCAGACCCATGCCCACACCACGTATTCAACAAAGCAGACGCGGCCATCGCACCCCAACTACGGAAGGTCATCAACATCTCCTTCGAAAAAGCGACATTTCCGGAAAGCTGGAAGCACGCCGAAATCAACGCCCTCCTCAAAAAGCCCAAGGCGGACCCCAAGGACCTCAAGAACTTCCGACCCATCTCCCTGCTCCCGTTCCTGGCAAAGGTCATCAAGAAAATCGTCAACATTCAACTGACCTGCCACCTAGAAGACAACAACATCCTGGACCCGTCCCAATCTGGATTCAGACGAAACCACAGCACCAAGACAGCCCTCATCGCCGCCACTGATGACATCAGACGCCAACTGGACAACGGCGAAACATCAGCCCTCATTCTCCTGGACCTGTCAGCCGCATTCGACATGGTCTGCCACCGCACCCTAAAGACACGCCTCCAAGAAGCCGGAATCCAAGAGAAGGCCCTTGACTGGACCACATCCTTCCTCTCCGGCAGAACCCAGAGCGTCCGCCTCCCACCTTTTCGGTCAGAAGACACCGACATCATCTGCGGCGTCCCCCAGGGCTCATCCCTCAGCCCGACGCTGTTCAACATCTACATGGCCCCCCTCGCACAAGTGGCCCGCCACCACAACCTCAACATCATCTCCTATGCCGACGACACCCAGCTCATCCTCTCCCTCACCAAGGACTCCCACACCGCCAAAACCAACATTCACGAGGACATGAAGGCCATCGCCGACTGGATGAGGAGCAGCCGTCTGAAACTGAACTCGCACAAGACGAAGGTCCTCATCCTCGGACACACCCACTCAGTCTGGGACGACTCCTGGTGGCCGACCGCTCTAGGGACAGCACCGACACCAACCGACCACGCACGCAACCTAGGATTCATCCTCGACTCCTCCCTCTACATGTCCAAGCAAGTCAACGCCGTCTCCTCCTCCTGCTACAACACCCTACGCTTGCTCCGCCAGATCTACAAATGGATCCCGACCGATACAAGAAGAACAGTGACACAGGCCCTCGTCAGCAGCAGACTGGACTACGGCAACGCACTCTATGCAGGAATCCCAGCCAAACACCAACGGCGGCTACAACGCATCCAAAACGCCTCTGCCCGACTGATCGTCAACGCCCCCCGCTGCAGCCACATCACCCCCCTCCTGAGAGACCTGCACTGGCTCCCCATCAACAAGAGGATCACCTTCAAGCTCCTCACCCATGCACACAAAGCACTCCACAACGCCGGACCAGCCTACCTGAACAGCCGACTTAGCTTCTACACCCCCACCCGCCAGCTCCGCTCCGCCAGCCTCACCCTCGCAGATGTCCCCCGCATCCAACGTACTACCGCCGGTGGCAGATCCTTCTCTTACCTCGCCGCCAAAACCTGGAACACCCTCCCAACCCACCTACGACAGACCACAGACCTACTCGCCTTCAGAAGACTCCTCAAGACCTGGCTCTTCGAGCAGTAGCGGCACCCCCCCCCCCACCCCTCAGTGCCTTGAGACCCTCACGGGTAAGTAGTGCGCTTTACAAGTATATTGATTGATTGATTGAATATTATTTTCCACAGTATGTTTTCCTTGTCTTTGGTACATGTTGTGGGGAAACCATATAGGATTAGTTCATAGTTCACATTGTTTTGTCCTGTGATCCCTTTTAATAGGGGTCCTATGGTTTTCCATGTCTTTTGTGCAAAATGGCAGTTCAAGATAATATGAAGTACGGATTCTTCTGCCACACAATTGTCTCTAGGGCATGTGGGGTCCTTTGCTAGTCCTCTTTTGTACTGGAAGATTTTAACAGGTAAAGCTTTATGGATAGCCAGCCATGCCAGTTCCTTTTGGCTGTTTGTTATTTCTTTGCTGTTTGTTGTTGTCCATGCCTTTTTGGAAAGTTTTTCGTTGAGGTTGTTCGCAGGTGTCAATGCTTCTTTTTTCTGTATGGCTTCTTTTAAAACTGTTCTGTGCGTGAAGTCCTCTGGTTCTAGCTGTATATGTTGCAAGTTTTTTTAGAAAATCCGCAATAATGCTGTACATTTTTTGTGGTACAAAAGCAGTGGGCAATCTATTGTCCTGTTCCACTAGTTTGACTGTTCTAAAAATGTTTGCGGCTCCATATCTAATGAATTGCGCCGCAATATTTCTATTTTCAATGATTGCATTTAGGCACAGGCTGGTGTATGTGATTAGGAAGTACAGGTTTGGCATTCTCTTTCCCCCATTTTCTAGTCTTTTGTAAACTATTTCTCTTTTTAATTTCTCCATTTTGGAGGACCAAAAAAATTGGGATTTCTGCAGTTTCTTTAGGGTCTGTTTGGAGGGAGGAAAAAACATTGCGTAATAAAGCATTAATGGTAGTAGTACTGCTTTGATTACCAGTATCTTTCCAACTAAGCTTAAGGATCTTGTCTTCCATAGCCCAATTTTTTGGTTTACCTTGTTTTGGACTTTTTCCCAGTTTTTTTCCCCTTATGTGTCCTCTGAGAAAGTGACTCCTAGGGGCATATTATCAAGGGAT
This sequence comes from Triturus cristatus, assembly GCF_964204655.1. Classification (NCBI taxonomy): domain Eukaryota; kingdom Metazoa; phylum Chordata; class Amphibia; order Caudata; family Salamandridae; genus Triturus; species Triturus cristatus. The sequence goes on along the minus strand of NC_140582.1, from coordinate 110,529,553 downwards.
ATTCCGCCGCTTTTTCGGCACATAGCGCCGAAAAAGCGGCGAATTTTTTATCGCACGATTTACAAGGACACGCTAACAAGCATTTGCGCGTGTTTCCTTGCTACTTTGCATGTCATTGCCCAATATCGCTAATGACATGCAAAGTAGGCGTTCCTCAGATAACATCATGGAGATACCTCGGTACAACAGCTTAGTGGTATTTACAAGGTTGCCCCAGACCCGCGAAGCGTTATTAGAAGTCACGCTAAGGCCCCATTATCGCAGGATTTTGACTCCTGCTAAAAATATGACTTAGCCATCTGTAACACGGGAGGTGGATTGCATGGCTGAGTCTAAACCTGCCTATTACCAAGGTTTTCTGTAACGCTGGTAAATTATCGCTGCTTTTATGCCGCTAAAGCATGTTCTCACCCTCTATTACTGGATTTCACATCGTCTATGTGAAAAGAGTTGATAATACGCCGCTAACCCGGCGCAGAAATCCAGCGATAGACGCGATAATGATAATCGCGCTAAGCGCGATTTGCGATAATTATCGCATTTACTTGATAATATGCCCCTTAGTATTTTGAGGGCATATCAACAAGGGCTTTAAAAGCCAAAAAAACAGAGATAAAACTAGCGCCCTATCAGCAACAGGGTGCTAACACGCAAATTCTCATGTTAGCACCCTTTTAATCTATGCTTCCCCTTGCATCTCTAATGAGATGCAAAGGGGGCGTTCCAGAGTATAATAAAAGGAGAAATGACGCTAAGCGACATTTCTCCTATTATCAAGAATATCGCTAACCCTGTTAGAGATTAAAAAAAAGCAGCGCTAACTGCGGTTAACGCTGCTTTTTTACGTCTGGTATTTTTCTGACTTAGCAATGATATCCTATGTAAGGTGGATATCATGGCTAAGTATGTCTATCCCTATCAGCAAGCTATTGCCAAACCTTGTGGGATTATCGCTGTATTTCCAGCGTTAATCTCACAATTGGCAGCCTGCGCTCTGAATTTTATCGCTTTGGACATAAGCGTTGCTGATAGCACGCTATCTCCGCGATAAAATTCAGAGTTGGCCGGCGATAATTATCCTCACGCTAAGAGCGCTGAGCGATAATTATCGCCGGCCCTTGCTGATATGCCCCTTGGTTGGTTGCTTAGTGGTTTTGACTGGTAGGTTTGTTAAATTGTCCCAGTTTCCAACTGTGAGGCAGGTGGTGTTGTCTATATTTAGTTTTAGGCCTGATGCTTGTGCAAATATGTTGCAGCGTAAGAGTGTTCTTTTGACTGACTGTGTGTCTTGACAGAGTATGGTTATGTCATCCATGTATGCTATGCATTTGGCTTTATTTCCTCCAGCTTCCGGGACAAAAATTCCTTTTATAATTTCGTCCTTTCTCAAAGTTGCCAAAAGTGGTTCCAAGGTACATATAAAAAGAGCTGGGGATAGAGGACACCCTTGTCTGAATCCTGTGCCTATGTTTACTTCTTTGGAGAGAGGGTTATTTATTTGGAATGAGCTGGAGGCGTTGGTGTATAGAAGTCTTATTAGGTTTGTGAATCCTACTGGAAACCCCATGTGTTTGAGAACATTAACCCCTTCAGTGCCTGCCCCTTTCCCCGCCCTGTGCCGGCCGTTGCATTAGCGGGCGGGGTCTATGACGAGCTGGACTCGTCATGGGCACAGCGCAACCGCGGCCCATGACGAGTCCAGCTCGTCATGGGCACTGAAGGGGTTAAACATATATGCGTGGGAGACACTATCGAAAGCTTTTTGTAGGTCTAGTGAGAGGACTCCTAAACTTGTATTTTTATCCAAAGCCATCCAAATGGCATCTCTTACAGTTATCAGGCTGTCCCATACTTTCCTACCAGGGGCCCTAGATGCTTGGTCTGGATGAATCACAATTTTTAGTACTTTTTGTATTCTATTTGTGATCAATTTGCTTAGAATTTTGCTGTCTACGTTTAGCAGGGTAGTGGGTCTCCAATTTTCAAGACATTGTTTATCTCCTTTTTTATAGATCAGAGTCACCACTCCTTTTAGGAAGGATGAGGGGAGGTTGTTTTCTTGTACGGCTTTATTTATCATATCTACAAAATCCCTAGCTATTTTTTCCCAAAAGGTTTTATAGAATTCCCAGGGCAAACCGTCTTGACCTGGAGCTGAGTTTTAGGGTATTTGAGTAATTACGTCTAAGAATTCTTGTCCTTCAAAGGGTTTATCTAGGAAGGGGCAGATTTATGTTAGACTTGCGCCACTTTTACGCCACCGTTGCGTCACTTTTATGACGCAGTGGCAGCGTAAACCCTGTTTATCATGCTCACTAGAAACATCTAGGTATAGGTACTGCACTTACAGATCTCATTTGTATGTTAGACCACCTACATACTTCCTTCCATTATCTTCACATAGAATACAATTAACAAGAATTCATATATTAATTGTTTTGTTACATAACAAATCTATTAATTGTATATAGAAACATAGCTATCTAAGCAAACTTGTGGTACATTTCTGCATTTAATAAATTATAGAAGTACCAAATGTGACAAAACATTAAACATTCAGGAAGGCCATCTAAGCAGCTTGCAATACAGCAGCTACACATCTATGTTAGACCTTCTATAAATTTCCCTTCATCAGCTCCACATAGAGTACAAGCTAAACTAGAATTAGTATAATAATTCTTTTGTCACATTTCAAACCTACTAATTGTATATATTGAATGTACTAGAGCACTGTCTTCTATGCAATGCATTATGGGTAGGGTGGATTTACCATATCTTCAAAGTTTATCATGCTCACTAGGGACATCTAGGCGCAGCTTGCAGAACTGCACCTACCCATCCCACATTTATATTAGACCTTCTTAAAAAAAATTCTCTTCTTCAGCTCCACATAGAGTACAATTTAATCAGAATTAATATAATAATTGCTTTGTCACTTATTATAGCTATTAAATGCACATATGGACATAGCTATTTAAATGTACTCACTCATGGTACTGTCTTGCATGGAATGTTTAAAGGGAGTAACATATGTGACAAATATGTGATGCTCACTGGGGACATCTAAGCGCAGATTGCGGTACTATACCTACTCATCGATATTAGACCTTCTATAAATGTCCCTTCATCACTTCTGCATAGAGTACAACCTAATCGGGAATTAATATAATAATTAGGCCTGGGCCAAAATTCCGTTCCGTTCGCGGAAATTGCGATAATTTGGCATTTTCGCGTTCCGCGGAAAGCGCGAAAATATCAAAATTTCCGCATTCCGCAGCTTAGCGATAATTTGTTTCTTGCTCGCGCTGTAAAATAGTACATTCTCGCGTGCGCGCGATAACCTTACCTGAATCCCCGCAATCGCTGATAAGTTTTCCCGATCCGGTCGCGTTCTCCACGAGATGTTGGATTGTTGGTAGCCATTTGCGCTGTCTCGCGACAGTTCGCGCCCGCAGTAACGTCATGCGTCGCGCGTTCACGTCTTTCTTCTCGCGATCATGCACAGCGAGACAAGTGAAAACAAGATGGCCGTGCCCGGGAGCAACCGCATGGGTAAGTTGGCGAGCCGCGACCAAGCAGAAAATACCGCGAACGGGCGGGAAAAAAACTTCCGCATCTTAGCGATATTTCCACGTGTTTGCGGAGATCTTTTAACATTTTCGCAATAATTTGCGAAAGTGAATTTCGCAAATTCCGCCCACCCCTAATAATAATTCTTGCATCATATTTCAAAGCTACTAATTGTATATATTGAATGTACTAGAGTACTGTCTTCCACACAATGCATTACGGATAGAGTGGATTTACCATAAATTCAGAGTTTATCATGCTCACTATGGACATGTAGGCGCAGATTCCAGTACCGCACCTACACATCAACATTTGACCTTCTATAAATTTCCCTTCATCAGCTCCACATAAAGTACAACCTAATCCGGAATTAAAATAATAATTCTTTTGTCACATTTCAGAGCTACTAATTGAATATATAGAATGTACTGTCTTGTATGCAAGGCATTATGGGTAGGGTGGATTTACCATATCTTCAAAGTTTATCATACTCACTAGGGACATCTAAGCGTAACTTGCCGAACTGCACCGACACATCTCACATTTATATTAGACCTTCTATAAATTGCCTTCATCAGTTCCACATAGAGCACAATTTAATCAAAATTAATATATTAATTGTTTTGTCACATTTCAAAGCTATTCATTTTATATATAGACATAACTATTTGAATGTACTTGTGGTACTGTCTTGCATGCACTGCATTAGAGGAGTAACATATGTGTCCAAATGTTTGATGCTCACTAGGGACATCAAGGCACAGATTGCGGTACTGTACCAATACATCTATATTAGACCTTCTATAAATTTCCCTTCATCAGCTCCACATAGAGTTCAACCTAATCCAGAACTAATATAATAAGGGGCATATTCTCAAGGAGATATCGCCGAGTTAACAGCACTTTATCGCAGCCAAAGTTGTGATAAATTCACCGCCCCATTTGCAAGCTGGTGCTAACAGCCCATATCACCAGTTTTCCGGCAACAGCATCCTCAAAAAACATCGCCACAGATGACCCCGGCAACTATTGCTAATGAGAAGCAGAGTAGGCGTTCCCGTGCAAAAAACTGGTTCCACTCCACAACGCAACATTCTCAACGACCAGCCAGATCGGCGATAAGTCCACAAAACATGCGATATGGTGCGTTAGCTGCAGGAAATTAACACCTGCTCCGACCTGGGACAAAGTCGGATGACAGCCTGCACCACAAAAGAGAGCCCAGTCCAGAGCCACACCTGAAGAACAATAGATGCCATGGAGCCACTGAACATGCGTGCCTGACACCCAAGAGTGCCACAACACCCACCGCCACCACCCCCAGGACCACACCCCACACCCCCGGACCCCACCCCGACCCCCCACCTCCCCAGCTCCAAGACACTGCACATCAGCACATCAATGGCACAAAAGCATGAACAAAATCACCCGCCTGATGTCGCACAATTACAACAATCAACATACATGTGAGCACTGAAATCCTGATCCATACATTCACCATGGAAAGAACAGACAAAAAGTCACATTCTAATTTGTCACCAAACAACTATTTTGAAGAGTCATGGCGGGGCATCCCTGGACAATCATTGACTCACAGCCTGCAAGACAATATCCAAGATAAGAAGGTGTGTCAGGCACTCATCAAAAGACAGGGAGAGAGAGAAAGAGAGAGAGAGAGAAAGAAAGAGAGCGAAACAGAGAGACTGAACAAGTAGCCAAAGGCCATTTGGGCCCTTGGCTCATGCAAACATGCCAACAGCTGCGTGTGTTGCGAAATCTGTGCACCCCAAATCACAGGCCTGGCATCAAATTCAGCGCGAAGACCGTATCACATTTAAGAAATGCAACAGTAGTCAGACCAAAATCAGGAATGAAAGCTCCTTTGTCTTAACACACAAGGCTGAACGGTAACCAAACCCCCGACCTTGGTCCTGAATGCGGCTGGCACACCCTGCGTGAGATACCATACCAGCCTCTGATGACTCCCACACCACAAACTGCGATAATGAAACACCAACGTTTCCACACCCCACACACACTTGTCACTGCACAACCTACACCTGCAAGGGATGCCCTTGACACGTTGGTTAAGAATGACACATATGTCAAAATGTTGCACATACATACGACTCATTGCCCGGAGCTGTGGCATATCGTCCACTAACCTCCTGCCAGTCTGAGGAGTTCCGGTGCCATGAGCCCAACAAACGCAATGGCAGGCATTCCCGGGCACATGCACAATCCCTGTCACATGTAACTGTACCGTGCACAAATGCTGCATCTGTTGGGATCCTTGCCAATGGCAGTGTTGCGAATCAGTTTGCGTCTGAGTTTCTGTCTTGCCTACGTCACCTGTATCCAGCCCTGGTTCCACTGTCGATCATGCACATTCAAGTGGCCCATGGAGGTCTGCCTATCCAACGCAACGGTAGCTGAATTGGATTATGACCTGACAGTGCGCCCCCTGTTGGCCCACAAACAGGAGTGTTACCGGGATAGCCGTGCATGGGATGCACTGATCTTTGGCGTATGTGCTGGCAGTTGCGCATGGGAGATTGCACAACCCCTCGTGTGCAGTGACCACATCGAGGCACTCCCCTATTGGGCTGTGTTGCGGATTGGGGAAACGGCGTGGAGTGAGCACATCTGCCCAGACCAGTTAATGGATTGGCTCACCCTGGTGTTCCTTGAACCTGACAACGATGTACTATTGCAACACATTGCACATGAAGCTGCGCTGGCATTCATGGACGAGTAACTATGTTCCTGCAGCCACATCGGATTGTCACCCACAGCACAGGCCCCAACACCCTGTCGCATCGTATGGAATGCTCACATATCCCACCACAACAGAGGACATGACTGCCTTCATCTGGACTCTGAATGCATGTGCGTGGAACTATGCATATGTACACACACCTGTGCAAGGTGATGCAGTTCCATGGTCGGAGCAGCACAGCGTCGTTTGGCAACGTTACCAATTCATACACACTGCTGGGGGAAGAGTACACACATGGCAATGTAGCACGACATGTGCCCTTGTCATACCCTTTCACCTGATCACTGTCGGCAGAGCAGATAGTCGGCACAGTCCAGTGGCAGAGCACTATGCAGACCCCATGGGCTGTAAGTCATGCCCCCTCACACGGGGCAATGGGCGGGCGCCAAACAACACATGACTCGTCCAGCAAGGCAAGGTGGGTTGAGACTGTTGCCTACCGTAATGATTGGTGTTCATTTCTGCCTCCCCATTTCCTGCACCTTGAAAAGTTCCCATGCTGCGTGCAAGTGTCTTAGGCATGTCCCTGCATGTTGTGGCCGTTGCCTTGTCCGTACTGACATGCACATGCCAATAAAGTCTACGCAACTTCACTGGTGTCTAACTGTGATGAGTGTTGATTAGATTGACCACTCATGTGCCACAATGAGCATCGTCCCTACACAGGGAGGGTCTGACCGACGCATGTACAATGTGGGTGGGTCCCTTTTGACAGCTCCGCCTCTGTGAGCCAGACATTGTTTTGGAATAGTTGCTGGCAGACCTGTGCACTTACATGTCTCCAGCAATGTGAGTATGGTGTCCAACCTCTCCATGTGGAGCAATGTTATAAATCATAACAGAATGTGTCCACACAGATGTGTGTGAGTAGGTATGCAACGTGAAGTTCTGTTGTCACATGTGATGTAGGACACCACTCCTGGCCTGCTACCGATTTGGTCATTCCTACACACAGCCCTATTCAATACATGGACCTGTGCTTACGTTGGGAGGTTGTGAGATTGTTGTTAATTTGCAATGGGGACACAGCTAGTACTCACTTTCACTGTCATCCAATTGGCCATGAGTCTCAGGTATAAACATGCGCATTGATGTAATTCACTAGAGTGTACCTTCTTGTGCAATCATTGTCCCTACATCCAGCCATACTTTCATATGTGAGTGAACAAAGTCATGACACTTCTGTGTGATTTCGAATGTTTCATTCACATTCTGGTGAATGACGGAGCTGGACCTGTACATGGCCATCCAAGCCCACATAACATGGAAGCCCAGTGGTGGGCCAACCAGAGTCCTTTTTGGACTGAAAAGTGATGTGGAAGAGGGAGGGAGCAGTCCGCAGCAGGATTGCTGTGTAATTGTCAAGCGGTGAAGATGTGGCAGTCCATGTTGGTGTCCAGGTGGATGTCGCAGAGTGTTCCGGGGGTCAGTGGCTGGTGTTGTCCCAGGGCATTATGCATAGGGCAGAACCAGGCAGTGACAGGCCATCTGGCAGGGATGGATACTACTACCTACTTCCTCACACAGTAATTACCATACACATCTTACTCTTCTGATACTTCTTCTGTGTCTGGTGTGTCCAGTGTGTGTGACGGTGTAATGGCTGCATCACTGGTTGCTGCTGACACATCAGGGTGCAAAGGTGATGGGGCTGCATCACTGTGTTCCACTGACACATCAGGGGTCAGAGATGTGTATGTCGAAGTTCCCGCTGCAGTTATCTGGGACAGGCTCAGTGGCAGCAATGGCAAGATGATGAACTGCAGGACATGGAAGAGCTCAGCTACATCTCGCTGGTGTGCAGCCGTGGCAGCCATACTTCCTGCCTGCATCTGCTTCATGGTCTCCATTGCCCTCTGCATCTGTGCCAACTCTGTGCTGTCATCGCTGGTGCCTGTCTGACTGGACAGTTCCTGTATCCGAGTAATGGCCCCAGCAAGGTCAGCCAAGGATTGTCGGTGAGCATGGTGCAGACGGGGTGTCCGTAAGGGACTGTAGGTGGTCCCTGATGGGATTCAGACACCCACGTATGGCATCGAGTTTGGCTGCCACGAGCTCGAAACCCACCCGCAGCTGATCCGTCAACTCCACCTGGCAACCCAAAACACGGCGTTGAAATTCCATGTATTGTTTGTGGAGGTCCTGGGAGACAGCTGTGGTGGTGTGTGTTTCCTGCTGTGTGGTCTGTGCAGGAGGTGGGGTCACCTCCAGGCAGCTGGCCTGTCCTGCTCCTGGGGTTGGGGTGGGGATGCTGTCCTTTATCCGTTGGAGGGTGTCTTGACATATGTGCAGGTTGTCCTCTACATCATCAATGATGGTGTTTGTGGTCTACTCTGCAGTAAGTGTTGATTGTCCCTCTGCAATGTTAAGGGGAGATGCAGGTTCACAGAGTTTCCCAAGTAAGTTGACGCTTCGCAGATATTTACACACAGACTGCATGACAAGGCACAATGTGACTGTTTTGGTGGAGCTGGCTATTTGATGGCAGACAGTGGGATTTTCGACTACATGACAGATGTGTGGTAGTACCCGTACATTTTCTTCACACAGTGTCAGGCAATGCCAGATGTGAGTGGACAGTTACTACGCACAAGCGGAACCTGTTGTGTCCTCTGTCCTGTGGTGTAGGTGTTGCACTTTGTACCACATTGCCATCATTGCTGATGTTCTGTGATTCCTATGTGTGTGTGCTGCATTGTGGGGGTGTTGCCCCTACTGCTCTGATTCCATGTACCCTTATCCCTTTGAGGCGGTGTGCCTTTGAATTGTGTGCTTTTCGGGGGCTGAAATGTGTGCGACTTGGGTCATATGTGCCCTTGGACAGATTTTGTGGCATTGTGCATTGTTCGTCTGCTGCATGTATTAAACGGCATACGTTGTGGGTGCACATGGATATGTCAGAGTGTGACCTGCTCCTTTACGGATGTGATCCGCACTGGGCCACCTCCATGTCAAATCGTGCACCATGTCATGTATTTTGGCTGCTGCCATGCTATCGGTCATGCATTGTCACTTACATAATCAATGTGGTTCACACAGCCGCTGCTTTTCTGGATTCATCACATGTGCATGGCTCGGTTGTGTCATTGGTGATGTGGAGGGGGCCGATATGTGCACATGGTGGACGGGGGCCTACTTGGTGTTTGTATGTGTGCTGCAGTGTTGCAAGTGTATCAGGGACATGTTCCACAGTCATTGTGCGTGTGCAGTGTGCTACACATGATTGTGCACGTGTGCCATTGTGCCCATCTCCCCCGTCCCCCAGTCCCTGGTGGTTACTCACCCTGTTGCTGTTGGGTCAGGTCATATCGAGCTGTGTCCCAACTCCTGCCACCATCTCCACACTGATGGCTGTGGCCACCATTTCCTAAAGCTCATCCAGCTCCACCTGTGGCGCAGGACAACCACCTCCAGTCGCAGTTGCTGCCTTCCTGTTGGAGGTGAGCTTCTCCTTGATTTGGCTGTGCACCTCATGCCAGCGCCTCTTGACCTCCTCCATTGACCTCCTCAACACTCCGACTGCATTGACGGTGACGATGGACTGCCATATTTACGTTTGGGTTGCCAGTGCCGCAGTGAAGGTGACAAACAGTTGTTGATGGTGTTCTATCACCTCCGTGATGATGATTCGGTCTTCCTGCGGACTGAACCCCATCTTCCTCTTCTTCTTCTCCTTGCCCTTCCCCGAACACGGGGTACCTGGCTGTTCCTCCGTTGGGCCTGTGGAGTTCGTCTTGTCCTCTGCACTTGGTCTGGGTGCATCCATGGTGCTACTCAGTCTGAATTGGTTTTGGTGGTTTTCTTTGTTGCCTTTATGGTGCATTTTTCCACATGACGCGTGGGAATTGCAGGCCTGTCGCTGGTTTTTGCAGATTTTGGTATCGCGCTTTGTGGCATCGCAACTTTTTGGGCGTTCGTCTTTTGCATTTTTTGTTTGTCACATTGGTTTTTATGTGGTCATTTGGTGCGTTATCATGCTGCTATCGCATGGTGCCGCCGGGTTGGGAATTGGACACTAAGACGGTGTTATTTTCTCGGCATGGACTGCAATATGCAAAGTTGTGTCAAGCTAAATTTGCGATGGTTATCACACGTTCTTGAGAATATGCCCCTAATCCTTTTGTCACATTTCAAAGCTACTAATTGTATATATTGAAAGTAGTAGAGTAATGTCTTCCATGCAATGCATTATGGGTAAGGTGGATTTACCATAGTTTGTAAGTTTATAATGCTCACTAGGGACATCTCGGCGCAGCTTGCGGTACTGTACCTACACATCTCACATTTATATTACACTTTCTATACATTTCCCATCATCAGCTCCACATAGAGTACAACCTAATTCGGAATTAATATAATAATTGTTTTGTCACATTTCAAAGCTAATAATTGTATATATGGACATAGCTATTTGAATGTACTTGTGGAATGTCTAGCATGCAATACATTATGGGAGCATCATATGTGACCAAAAGATTGATGCTCACTAGGGACCTCTAGGAGCAGCTTGCGGTACTGGACCTACACATCTGTATTAAACCTTATATACATTTCCCTTCATCCGCTCCACATAGAGTACAAACTAATCTGGGATTAATATAAAAAGGGGGAGATTAACTAAGCTTTTTCACTGTTTTGTGTCACAAAAGTGATTCAAAACAACGCAAAATCTATTTTTTATGATTTAGTTTCCAGCGCTAAACATGTTTAGCGCTGGAAATAACGTAAAAGTAATGCAAAGCAGTGCATTACTTTGTGCCATGGGGGCGTGCCTAGGGCGGTGCATGGGAGTTCCCATGCAACCACCCAAGTATTCTCACTCTAAGCACAATTTACTAAAAACAGTAAATTGGTTTTAGCGCGAGAAAACTGCACCCTTTTCAACTATGCACAAGGAAGGAGAAATGCTTTCATTGCTCCTTCCTTTTCCGACTTTGCATGCGTGCTGCACTGTGCAGCACGCAAGCAAAGTGGGAAAAGCTTCCCCTTGTGTCGAGCATAGTATTTTGTACAGGAAGGGTACCCTTCCTGTACAAAATCCATGCTGGACTCAATCACACACCATAGCGCTGCCGCGCTAAGGTGTATGCATGGCACACGGCAGCTATAATCAGCCACGGCCCAAGGAAAAGGGGAGGAGAGAGCCATATCTTTGAAGATATGGAGCTCTCATGCTCCCTCTCTGTCGTGCAACGCAGTGCAGCTTCGCGGGGGCTACGCTGCTTTGTCCGACTTTTTTGTAAATCTCCCCCTAATTGTTTTGTCACATTTCAAAGCTATTATTTGTGTATATGGACATAGCTATTTGAATGTACTTGTGGTACTGTCTTGCATGCAGTGCATTAGGGGAGTACCATATGTGACCAAAACTTTGCTGTTCACTAGGAACCTCTAGGTGCAGCGTGCGGTACTTCACCTACACATCTTTGTTAGATGTTCTTTAAATTTCCCTTCATCAGCACCACATAGAGTACAACCTAATCCGGAATAAAAAATTATCATTTTGTCACATTTCAAAGCTACTAAATGTATATATTGAATGTACTGTGGTACTGTCTTCCATGTAATGCCTTAAGGATAGAGTGGATTTACAATATCTTCAAAGGTTATGTTGCTCACTAGGGACATCTAGGTGCAGCATGCCGTACTGCACCTGCACATCTCACATGTATATTAGACCTTCTATAAATTTCCCTTCATCAGCTCCACATAGAGTACAACTTTATCAGAATGAATGTAATAATTGCTTTTCACATTTCATAGCTATTAATTCTGTATATGAACATAGCGGTTTGAAATGTATTCATAGTACTGTCTTGCATGCAATGCATTAGGGAAAAACCTTATGTAACCAAAAGTTTGTGATACTAAACTAGGAACCACTAGCAGCAGTTTGTGCTACAGGCAATGCTGATGCTTTGCTTACTAAAGACCTCTCAAAACAGCTGGCAGTACTGACAGTACTGGTGCCTTACTCACTAAAATCTTCTAGGAGCTGCTTGTGGAACAGCACCTACTACATCACACAATTATATAAGACCACCTTTAAAGTTCCCTTCATCACCTGCACATAGAGTACAACCTAACCTAATCCGGAATTAACATATTCTTTTGTCACATTTCAAAGCTACTAATTGTATATATGGACATAGCTATTTGAATGTACTTGTGGTACTGTCTTGCACGCAATACATTATGGGTAGGGTGGATTTACCATATCTTTAAAGTTTATGATGCTCACTAGGGACCTCTAGGAGCAGCTTGTGGTGTTGCACCTTGACAAAAGTGCTGGTGCCTTGCTCACCAGGGACCGCTAGAAACAGCGGGGCATATTATCAAGGACGGCGTTAAAATTATCACCGCTTTAGCGGCAGGAAACTGACCCTAAAGTGGCGATAATGGGCTTGATAATATGCCCTTGAGAATTCCAATAGAAGCCCATGTTCACACAAGAACATGGGCTTCTATGGGAATTCTCAAGGGCATATTATCAAGCCCATTATCACCGCTTTTAGCGGTAGTTTCCTGCCGCTAAAGCGGCGATCATTTTAACACCGTCCTTGATAATATGCCCCAGCTTGCGGTACTGCACCTAGACATGCAGTGGTGGTGTTTTGCTAACTAGGGAGCTCTAGGAACAGCTTGCTGTACTGCACTGAGACATACAATGCTGGTTCCTGCCTCACTATGCAATCAGTTGCAATGCACCAGGTCTCGCAATACTGAAAGTATGAGCTATAGGCGTTGCATTATTATTTGCAACACCAATACCTCAAACTATCAGTAATGCGAGACCTATTGCATTGCAAATGCTTGTTAGATTATATTTTTGAAGCATGAGGATTTGAATCTTCCCAGAATTATATTGTTTCAACTGGTTTTTTTTGTCGAAGACCCTCTTTTAAACATTAGGACAAAACTGGGCTGTTACTCACATTGCTTAAAATAACAGACCATTCTGCTTCCTCACACACATTTGACCATCGAGGTAAGTGCTTGAGCACATGCTGTATAGATAATTCATCTGTGGGTCTTTTGGCAGGCTTTCCTAATCAGCACTTATATTCTGAGATCATGGGCCATAAGAATACAAGAAACCCCCGCTACTCCAAGTTCAGCAGTAAAAAGCAACCTTAAGTAGGGTGCGGTGGGCCCCTCATACACCAGGACCCGGGTGCCACTGCACCTAGTGCACCTAGTCAAAAGATGATTGCTACACCCATGTATACCATAAAACAAGGAGAGATGACATACATGGGTTTGTTTGCCAATGCTCCTTTAATGAGATCAGTTCCTGGCTTTTTAGCCAACCTCACTTTGCTTGCCGGGATTTTTGGGCCTAAACTTCCAATGTCAAACATGAGAGTAAAAGGCCCGTAATGCAGACGGATGTTCGCTAAATTGCCAGGGGCAGATTTACAAGCCCCTTGCGCAATTTTTGCCTCACTTGTCCCATGTTAAAAGTGATGCAAAAGTGGCGCAAGGGGATTGTAAATCTACCCCCCAGTACTTAATGAAAGCGTTATATATATTGGGGCAGATTTATGAGGTTTTGCCGTAGGGAAGCGCAGGCCTTCCGGCTGCGCTTCCCTAAGGCAAAAGAAAAGGGCAGGGATGCGCCGTATCTATAAAATGCGGCGCATTCCTGTCCTTTTCCCCTGCGCCGGCGCACAATGGGCTGCCTGCGCCAACGCAGGCACCTCTGCACCATGGTGCAAGGGTGCCTGCGTTGCGGAGATGAATATTTTTGTACAGGAAGGTAAACCTTTCAGTACAAAAATAATCACAAGAGGTTTTTCCTCTTTGTATGGGTGCTGCAGAATGCAGCACACATAGAAAAAGGAAAAACGAGGAGAAATAAAGATATTTCTCCCTGTTGCGCCTCCCTTACACCTCCCCTGGGGAGGCGGAAGCTTTTGGCGCTGCCTCAGATTTACGATTTCTCGTAAATCTGGGGCAGTGTCAAAAGGCTATGGGTGTTGCTGGGAACGCCCCCAGCAACACCCATTGCACGCCCCTTTAACGCAGAACACTGCGTTAAAGGGACTGATATTTATGAGGCAGCATTGAGCCAAAAAAAGTGGCTCAGTGCTGCCTGATAAATATCACGCAGGCTTCTGCGCCACGGAACGTCACAAAAAGTGACGTTCCGATGGCGCAACAGGCCTCATAAATCTGCCCCATTATGTTCTGTTATCTACATTTGTAAACTGCTCGACTGCCACTACTGAGTCATAATATCATTTGAAGCGTCTGGAGCAATAACATGACCACATGTATTTGATTACAGAGTGAATGAATGAATGTGTCTTTATTGAATAAAACATTAAAATGTTCCACACAATAATAAAATGCAATGAAATCACAGATTATATAAATCTTCGGTAAATTCTACGTGTAATTTACACTCCCTTAAGACGACAAAAAACAAGTTATAAAAACTAGGTTAATTTCCCAATAATTTGACAGCCTTCCGCAGAACAACTATTGACCAACTTTTGGTCAACTTCAGCCTCCTTGATTACAATGAATGGTAACAAATGCATGTTTCCAATATTTCTTCTTCAAATCTAGTACACCAGGACACAAACAAATGAAGTGCTTGAATGACTCTTCCTTATAGTTAAACAGTCAGCAGACCTTTGAGGATAAGCAGTTTGTATTCAAAGACCCCTCAAATTGTGATATCAGTATCAGCATTAAACTAAATCTCAAATACTTCAATTGACATCCTGGGTTCAATTTATATTCTAAAGTACTCTTGTTTTACACTAAAGTATAAATCCATTAAATAATGGACATTTCTATATTTTTGTAGTGTTGACAGGTCAGCGGCCCAAGAGTTCCTCCACATATTTTGTCTTATTAGCCTCTTGCACTTCTGACATGCCAACTTTATAAGGTATAATTAGGACAGTAAAATATTTTCCATTATTGCCTTATTAATGGATGCCAGGTTCAACCCAGGGGTCAGCGCACAATGATTTGTTACCTAGTTATAAATCCGGACTCTCGATGAGTCTTTATTTGCAATGGCACAGTCACAATAATAGTTTAACATTGCTGAAAAACATCATGCAGTTAATGAAATCAAACATAGCACCAGTCTACGTTTACAATGTGGAAATGATGAATGAAGATTCAGTACAGATCTGAGTTCTTTTATATAGATTTTTTCAAAGTCATTAATAGCTTTTCCAGGGAGCACTACTGCTCCATACAGTAAAATAGGGACTAGTTTAATTTCACATTTAAAGATTGACAACTCACATGTCCTCCATGAACTTTAATAAATCTTTTAACTGATTGCAATACAGTAAGAGCCTTGGTTTTCAGTTTGGAGAGATGACTTAACCATCTTAATTTATTGTTGACCATAAGTCCCAGATAGTTGTGTATTAAGGGCTTATTATGAGTTTGGCGGTCCCGTGGACAGACGTACTGGCAGTTGCATTCCGAGCAGGGTGAGCTCGGTGGTCCGACCACCATATTACGAGTTGGGTGTATAAGCTGTCTGAACACCGCTGATAAACTGTTGACACCCTAGCCAACTCCGAGCGTAGTGGCTGTGGACGGCCCTGTGAGGCTGTGGGAGGCTTGCACCTTCAGTGAAACCACCCGCCCAATTATGAGTTGCTTCACAGCTGGCGTGACCTTTGTGGTCCAGCCACCACATCTGAGACAGCGGAAAGGGAGGGATATAGGAAGAAACGTACCTCTACTCCTCTTCTAGCATCACATAGCCCATTGTGCTCATCTTTTCACTGCTCTACCTCCTCGATCACCTTCAAAACCCAGTCCATCACAGATGAAATTGCCAGTAAGTCAGACAACTACCTGTTGCCATACACTCCTCAGCAAAACAATGCACCTCCATAGACTATGCAAGGGAGGTGGGGGTCACAAACTTATTTATACATATACAGAGAACCTGTCAGGGATTGTTTCTCACCAATACTCCAAAATATATCTAATGGATGGGTTGACCTCCTCAGCCAAAATGTTGGTACTGCACAGGCACACTGTACACAAATGGACATGTGTTTGCAAATCATATGCAGTGATAGTTATGTGTCCAATATTTTGTGTTACACAACACCACATCCCCAGCAAGATGCCACCTATTAATCTCTTGACGGACATAACTTTTGTCCTTTCTCACTTGTCTCCTATGCCACTACTGATCTTCACTTATAATGCAGGTTATCAATTTTCAAGTGTTGAATTGACTACATCTACTATGAGGCCTTGTGATTTGAACTCTAACCAAGATGATACACTAATTTTGCCCCTTCTCACTTGTCTCCCATGCCACTACTGATATTCACTTATAATGCTGGTTATCATGTGTCAAGTGTTGCTATAGTCACATTGAACTGACTACAACTACTATGAGGCCTCATGATTGGAACTCTAACCAAGATGCAATAGTACATGTGACACACTCACATGATTACACACATCCCAGGTTCTGTTTTGATGTTAAAAAACATTTGTATGGATGTGTCAGTAAAGTCACACACATTTTCTCTGCTACTACTCAGTATTACACTCCCACACATCACCCACGTGCAAAGGCAATGTCGCTAAATGGGAGTACTTAGAACCAGTGTGAGAACCATTTGAAGGGCAAAATGAAAACACTCTCTGCAGGATCAAGGGGAACCCTCAAAGGCTTGGAGCCCTGGAGCACACTACATTTTGTACATGTCTGACAAACTCCATGTGCACTGGACCTGGGAATTAAGGTATATCAGGGACAACCAATTGCAGAACCAAGTTCTGTGCATGTGTAGGCAATGGGTAAGTGCCACTTAGGAAAGCAAGCACATAACATACATCATGTGGCACACATCTAGATGAAGTAGCTGTAAGCTACACACTGCAAAATGGACACACGTCAATGCAGCATTGCACAAAGGGATGACAAATTGACACCCTCCATGTAGTGGATACACAAATACCTTACTTCAACACACCTAACACATACCCAAACTACATCATAGGAAGAAAGGCAGGCTATATGACATTAACAGAGGACAGGTCAAGAGGGAATACTTACCACATAACATGCCACCCAATGCAATGTCTGCTCCATCTGGATGTCAACCCACATAGATATCCATCCAGCATTTACCCTTGTGCTGTCTAACTCCAGCACTGGCTCTGTGGGCACATCATACAAACCACTTCAACAGCATCAGCAATCATGGATGATACAAATACAACTGTACTTACACATCACTAACTACACAATAACATCAAATAGAAAAGTAATGGTAGGATCAATACCTACACAACTCTGAAAGTTTTTAATGAGAGGATGAAATTATTCATTAAATGAAACATAGGCCAATGGCCAGTCCATGATGTCTGAAATGTGCAACAGCACCATGCTGTGCCATAACACATGTGTGCCATCTGACACTGCCAGGTTACCTCCTCACAAAGGGGCATCCATGGGGCACAGCAAGCACCTCAAAGATGGTAGTTTAGAACGGGGGGCAGAGTTTGAGGGAGGGGTGGGTTTAGCCTTGGGAGGGGGTTTCTTGGGTTTGGGTTCTTTGGGGCTGGGTTCTTTTTCTCTGTTTTGAGTTGGGGGACGGGGGTGGGGAGGCTGTTTTTTCAGTGATGGTGTGGGAAGTGGAACAGATGGCTTTGGGAGTGGAAGATGTTTTTGGGACTTTGGGAGATGTCAGGTGTCAGATGATTAAGGGCAAGGGCAAACAAGAGAGATTCATGGGGGAAAATGGGCAGGGTGTTCAGGATGGAATTCGGTTAGAAGGAAGAGGGAGTGGAAGAGTGTGGGGGTCTGCTGTTTGTACAGTGTATTGTGATAGTGACTGTTGTGTGGGTGACTGTGAGCATATGCATTTTTTGGGAGGAGTGTTGAGTATGTACTGGGTGTTGTGGAGGGGTATGTGCATAGTGCTGTGATGTCTATGGGTATGGTTGTGTCTGTGGAGGGTTCTGTGGCTGTTGCTGTAATGCCTGTGGGAATGGCGGTGGAGGTGTCTGTGGCTGTTGCTTTGATGTCTGGGTGTATGGTTGTGTCTGTGGAGGGGTCAGTGTGAGTGGTTATGATGTCTGCAGGTATGGGTGTATCTTTAGAATAGTCTGTGACTGTTGCTATGATATCTGTGGGTATGGTTGTGTCTGTGTGAGGGGTCAGTATGTATTGCTGTGGTGCCTGGGGGTATGCTTGGGGTGATGAGGGAAGTGAGGGTCTGTTGTGTGCCTGCATGTCTGAGTTTCTTGGATGTCTTGGGTTTGTGTGTGGTTCTTGGGTCTGTTGAAGTGTGTGCATGCTTAGGTGTGCATGTGCTTGGCATAGGACTGGGCAGAAGGAATGTGGATGGGGAAGGGACAGGAGGGAAGGTTGGGATGGGATTGGTGGAGGACTGCTGTGAGGGAGGAAGCCAGAACCTGAAAAGGTGTCAGTAGGACAGACATGCCAGTATGAATGCCTTCCAGGAAGGCTGCCACCTGGTTCATCTGGGTGCTTAGCCCCTGGATTGTATTCAGCACTACAGTCTGACCCACATAGATGCTCCTCGGGAGATCAATAGCATCCTCACTCAGGGCAGCAGGACTAACAGGGGCATAGTCTAAGGTGCCTGCAGGAAAGGCGAGCAAGAACATCTAACTGGTGGGGGGACAACAGGGAGGGTGTCGCTGGAACTGGGGGTGGTGGACAAGGATATAGGGGGAATTTGTCCTGTTGTTCCCACCACGACTTCAGAGTGACAGGAAAGATGTTGATGTTGTCCTCCAAGGCACTCCTCACACCCTCCTGGTCACTGGGTCCCTCCGTGCCTGACATATCATGTCTGGAATTGCCGTGACAAGCTGTGCCACCACTGATGTTGGCCCCATCTTCTCCACTTGTTCTGGATGCTTCTGAAATGACAAGTAGCATGGGTTTATTGCAAATACACTTCAACACCTAACCATCAGAAATCACCAGAAAACTTTAAAGAGGTCCACATATTACACCACCTTCCTGGTTCACTCGATAGGTTTCAAAGTTAGCATGCATGATGCATAACCTGCAAACCATTGGGTCCACTCATGTCGAAACCCCAAACTGGCCAAAATGCATGGATGTAATTCTCCACACTCTATCCTTCTGTCCACATATAGTTGATCAACTTGCTTACTTTGGCACTTGTATACCATTGTGAAGAGAAGCAACCAAATAGGATGGATACAAAATAGAAATTCAAACAATGCTCACACAAGGCCCAGAGTCCAACAGATCTATCTATCCCTCATAATACATTATGATGTCATGAAGGTCAAGTTGGACACCAATGTACCATCGAATACTGTTGTGGCAAACATCATTCAAATGTTCATTGTACACTAATGACACTTTGCACTATAAATGACACCATTTGACCACTACCCAAAAAATAAAATGAAATTACAACACAAATGTAGCTATGTATCGCATTTAATAGATAAAGTTCCCTGAAAACAATGAGGTCTTAACATTTGGGGGCTAGATACTCTGAATTCACACAGCACAACACTCCATAGAGCCATGTGAACATCTCCATTCCTGCTTAGTACAGGTGAGGATACCAGTCAGAGATTGTGTATCCACAAGCCAATATACCTTTGAAGGGTTTAGGTGTCTCTGAAAATGCATGATATGAAGATGTGGGATCACTAGAGTCACAATGGACAGGCACATCACGCCACTCTTTGGTGTAGCATACTCAGATCGCCTTGTGAGGATCAGTGTAGACACTCAAATAGGATGCCCACAGTTCTACATCTCACTCACTAATGCATGTCACCAGTCAATGAATATGTGTTTGGGGATACTATTGTAGATGAACCATCAACTGCCAAATGTACACTGGCCAACATGTAGGCACTAATGCTGTTGGCACTAGTGATGTTTGCACATTCATTTCACAGTATGACCAGTACTTACCAATGAGACCTGTTGTGCAGTCATTGCATGTACTGTGAAGTCTATAACATGCCGCATGCAATATGGCCACCATCAAATAAGAGACAGTGGTGAGGGTACATCACTCCTCACACAAGCATGAGCAGTTGCGTGTGTGGTACAAATGTCACCCAGATTTTCTGAGAATGTGAAATGAATACTCAGTTCACTCAGCCAGCTGTCTGCTCAAAAGGAGAGGATTAGATGTGGACATGACTTTGCTGTCTTCTAGGTCAGAAATACAAGAGCCACAGCACAGCAGTATGCACCTACTACCACACTTACACTAATAATGACTCAACTTATGTGTGGCACATGGGCTGCCACTAATCTTGGTTTGGACATGCCTACATGTAACACACAACAGTGGCAGGGTAAAATGTATGACTCTGGCTAGGACTCACCCCCTTGCCGATGTTGCTGGGCCCTCATCTGCCCATCAAAGTATTCAGTGTGCGTCCCATCAGGTTGGTCAGGTTCTGTCATGCGCCCCTTCCACTTTGGGAGGTCTTCCCCAGCTGGACCTCTGTGATCTTACGGGACCAGCGACGCAGGTCTTCTGACCTTTTCTATCAGTGGGCACTACACCGGTTGTAGACCGCCACGGTCCACCCCTTCCAGGCAATGGCTTTCCAAATGGCCTCCTTCTGATGGGTGTTGACCTGTATGGATGGAATCGATGTAGAAACCGATTTTAACTGGAACTTTGAGAACTGTCAGCTCAATACACATCATGTTAACATGTAGCACAAGCCTTCATCAAGAGTCAACATATTAGATGTGTCTATGTCACAGGCTAAGCACAACTGAAGGATGGATACTCAAGTCTGTGGTCATCTTATGACTAACTTCAACCCTGGTCATGACCTACACTGACTGAGCCACCCCACTAACATCATGAAGGTCAATCCCATCCTACATGGAATGTGATGTGAGGTACCATGACACACAACACACAATTTGGACCCTATGGAGGGTCAAATGCCTGTGCATGACTGTCCAGAGACCTTTCCTGCTAGTCCCATTTCATTGAGGCCTATGGTACTTACTAACAAGAAGCATAGTATACACAACATCCTATGACTAAGGTCACAAGGTAAGGGTTGGAATGTTTGACACTCAAAGCTACCTCCCTGGGAGCTATGTGGACATGTGGACTACTTATTTGAATAACCTAGTAAGTCATATTTAGTTTGTGTTGCTTGTACTGCCATCAAAGGACACCCATTTTGCCACATAAGGTACTGTCGTAGTGATAATAATCAGCACATCATTGTATGCGTTGTGTAAATGGGAATATTATAGCTAAGCTGATTAATAAAATTTTTAAATCTCTTCAACAGAAACCCACTATATACACTTTTATATTTAATAGGCTTTATTGAGTAAATAACAACTACAGGAAAGAAAGCCATGTAATTAACATATTAAATGTGAGGAGGTAAAAAGGGAGAGATAGGCAATAAAGTGCTGTAGAAGCTATTTTCATTTTGACAATATCATAGGGAAGGATGGGGGAAAGAGGGGACAAAATACAGATCTGCAACTGAAGATCGAGTAACAATATAAAATGGCAAAAAAAGTAAAGAGATAATTAAACTATCCCCCGAAAAACAATTCAATAATGAAAAATAATACAGAGGAGAAAGCAGAGACAACAACAGCTTATGGAGTTTAAACATATTCTGAATGATTGCGTGAAACATGGATTATTGCAGTATTATTCAAATAATTAGTTAATGGTCACCAAAATAAATCTCTATTTATAAAAGTTTTAAAAGAGGAGGCAAAGGCAACATCCAATCTATGACAGTGACAAACATTGTTCCACCAGCTCTTAACAGACAGTTTAGTTAAACATTTCTAGTTTAGTGAAAATTGTTGAAAGGCTAAAGCCAACAACAATTTGAATAAACGCTTTTCATGTGAAAGCTAACTCAATGACTCTGATAAGCTTCCTGTAAAAAGAATATTATGTGATAAGGGAGTATGTAAATTGAAAATAAGCGATATAAGAGACCAAATATTCCTCCAAAAGGAGGATACAGCAGGGCAGGAGAACAAGAGATGCATCAAATCTGCCAGGTGAAAATCACAAGACCAACAGGTTTTATTATCAGTGTGTGTAAAGTTAGCTATGGAAAGGGGAGTATGATATAGTCTATGATATAAAAAGAACATGGACTGAGTGATGGAGTCAGATCTAGAAATTTTCAAGGATCAAGCCCAAATCTTGTCCCTGAAATCGATGCTCCAAACGCAACCCAAATCCGTCTCCTAGGAAAGTTCACATTTAGATTTAATACGGTCAGGATTTGGGGTATAAAAGTGTTCATAAATCACAGATGCTTTGGGAAGGACTGCCAATATTCTGAGAAGTTGATCTTCTGTAGGTGTTAGTTCATTTGAAGGAACAGAATAAAAGACATCTAGAATCACTCCCATAAGGATTGAGAATTTATGCCAAAACGAACAAGGACATTTAAAAGTGTCTTTAAACTGCTGGAAAGAACAAGGAGACATACCATCAAACATATCCTGGACCCAGACAATTCCCTTAAGTTTCTAGGATTTCCAGTAGTTAGGTCTATTGTTGATAGTAATGAGTCAATTGTACCAAAGCGGCGATCGTAGGAAGGAGTCTCTAGAGATGATTATTAACTGGCAAAGAGGTCTTAATAATGAACATGTGTGTTTAAACAGCGGAAGAGAAGTGACATTGACTTTAGTTGTAAAGGCAAGCACTTCCTTTATAGAAAAAGGTCCAAGTAATGCTCGTTCAACATTAAACCAGAAAGGTGTAAAAGGGGAGGAGGCAGTAAGAAGTCACCTAGAAGCTAGTTTAAGACAAAAAGCAAAAATCAGGAACATTCACACCAATGGATTTAGGTTTCCAAAGATGTGACAGGAAAAGTCTGGATTTCTTATTATTGCTAAAAAATCTATAGAGGAGGGAGTCAATTTTTTAAAAAGTAAATAGACTGAATATGAATGGGGGTCATAGAGAAGATATATAATAAAATCGGAGTGATCATCATTTTAATAGAATCAAGACGATCCCACCAAGCAAGAAAAAGAGGCTTCCAGGAGGAGAGAAGTTTAGAAATACAATCTAGTGCTTCATTCATATTAATTTTAACTGACTCTAATATGGAATTATTGAACTAAATACCTAAGTATTTGATTTTAGAACTGTTGTGATGGAAATCAGTAGAATTGAACTGTTGTTTGTGAAATAATTTGGTCATGGGGGGATTTCTGTCTTGTCAGAATTGATCTTGTAACCTGAAACGAGGGAAAATCTGAGATTTTTTGCAATAACAGGGGGATAGAAATTTCAGGATGAGATTTAAAGAATAAAATATTGTCAGCATAGGTGGATAACTTCAAATGTTGATCACCATAAATAAATCCAGAGATATAAGATAAAAAAGGTACAAGTGTTAAAAGAAAAAGAAGAGGAGGAAGGGGACAACCTTGACGTACACCATGTTGCAGAGTAAAGAATTGAGAAGTGAGACCATTGACTATGACAGAAGTTCTAGGGGCCAAATAAAGCAAGGAGATAAGAGAAATAAATTTGGGACAAAAACCATGCCGATGAAGAGCTTTAAATAAAAAGGATCAGTCTACCCTATTGAAAGCTTTCTCCGGGTCAATAGCAACTGCAGCGAAAGAGTAGGAAAGAGTTGGCGCCTATTCAAAACAATAAAGAATTATCGGAAGTTTCTCTGCCTTTAAGAAAAACCGCATTGCTCCAGACCAATTAGATTTGGTAAAAGAGGTTCCAGTCATAAAGAAAGCAATTGGGCAAAGATTTTATAATCAACATTTAAGGATATGGGAAAATAATTTTTGCACTGTTTGGGATCACGGCCCTCTTTATGAATTAGGCATATTGTAGCTTCTAAAAAGGTTCCCTCCGCTGTACCAGAAGAATAAAGATATTGAAAGAGCTGTAAGAGTTTTGGAAGAAGTAGATTTGAGAAGTATAAATACAATTCTACTGTAAATCCATCAGGGCCCGGAGTTTTATCCTTTTTAAGAAGACTTAAAGATTGAGATGTTAGAGGCAACATATCAGATTATAGAGATGCGAAGTCAAGATCTTTGTGGGAGGAGTATACAACGTGACTAAGATAGGTGTCAATAAGAGAAAGAGGAGAGGGAGACTCCAGAGTTTATAGAGTTTTATAAAATTTCATGAATTCATCTAAAATGCCCTGATTCTTGAAAAGAAGTTTCCCATCTGGTGAATTAATAGATTCCACTAACACACGCTCCTTCCAAGATTTAAGGTAATTAGTCAAAAGTTTACCAACTTTGTTTTGCCCACCATAATAACATTCACTAACACATAGATGAGGCATTGTCTGTATTTATTTCATTAAAATTGAGTTTCACACGAACAAACTCCTGTAAGGCTGAGTCGGATGACGAGGTGTAAAATTGGTGTTCTGGGCAATTGATATTGGCTAGTAGAATTTTTTGTTGGTTAAGTAAGTGTTTCTTTTTCCTGGAAACGTCTATGATAAAGTCACAGGCTGTAGCATTAAATGCATCCTATGTTAATGAAGGGGAAGCATCTGGTTCCATATTTAAGGGAAAAAAATCCTCAGCAAAGGCAATAAAAGAGGAAGAAAAAGTTGGATCTTGCAAAAGGGAATTGTTGAACTTCCATCGAAAGGACCTGGGATGCGAACGAAGCAGACCAAAACCAGCAACAACTGTGGCATGATCAGCGATGATAATAATTTCAATTGAAGAAGAAATTAAGTTCTGAATCAAGGATTTAGAAAGGAAAATGTAATCTAATCAGGACAGGGAGCAATGTGGGGAGAGAAAAAATAATTCTGTTGCATCTGGATTATAGAGTCTCCAAGCATCTACAAGATATGTCTGAGAAATTGTACTCTGGAATTGCTTATGAGACTTGTGAGGGCTAAAACGAACCTGGGATTGGCGGTCAATAAAGGGAGCGATAATTTGATTACAATCACCTCCTAGGATAAAAAAAAATCATCATTATATTGAATACACTTATTAGTAATGTTAGGCCAGAAAGAATAATCCGGTTGAGTTGGACCATACAAATTAAATACTGTTAAAGATATATTAATAATAAGCAACTTAACTAACAGCCATCTACCCTCCAAATATTTTTTCTGAAGAAATAACAGAACATTTAAACTTTTTATGACACAAGATAAACACCCAATTTGTTTTAGTGGTCGTAGGAGACACTAGAACTAAACCAAGCAAACTCCTTTTAAGTTTCAGAGCCTCTGTCTCCGTCAAATGGGTTTCTTGCAAAAATACTAGGTCAGGATTGTATTAGGCTAGATGGGAAAGTATTCTCTGCCTCTTTATAGGGTTAATAAAAACCTTTCACATTCCAAGATATATATCTCTGAGTGTAAAGATATTGAATTAGGTAAAAAACAACACAATCATCAGTGATGCAATGGGAAAAATATAGTATTGGAGAAAAAATTAAATAGGATGAGAAATACAATAGGATCAGTAAGAGAAGAGTTAGAGAAGAGGAATAGGAGAGAAGTAGAGGGAATGATTAAAGATATCAAAAGGAAACAGTACATGTCAAACCTAGAGTAACAATTGTAATACACACCTTCAAAAGGAGACAAGCAAACAACAAGGACTGGCGACAGATAGAAAAGACGGCACATCCAACAGGGGAAGACGTACCAGGCCGGGAGAGCGAAAAGGAACAGGGGATGAATATGTATGGATCCAGATGATCAGTAGTGATGGTAGAAAACAAAACAAGTAGAAACATATAAATATGCTTGAACACAGATATAACCATCAAAAAGTAATCTGCAAAGAAAGCAAAAAAATGTATTGATTTGTTCAGGTGCTAAATTGTTCTTATCTCAAGACGTTTCTACTGCTACTGCTAAATGGAAGAACCAATTCCTTGAGCTCAGACCCTTGGTGAGCCTTGGGCGCGCAATATGGTTTACTCCATCCATTCTTGTTTAAAGTGACTTTTCAGAACTGCACTCCTACTTTTGGAAACCCTGCAGTACCTCAAAAGATTCTTCATTTACACTCTACATCCTCCATGGACAGAGCTGGTCCTTCATATATAACTTGACCCTTAGACAACAGCCTCAATTCACATATACCATGATGTGACTTGAGAACTCATTGTAGCTACTGTATTCAGACCCACATTATAGACTTGGGGAAGACGTTGAACAGAGTGAATAACTGATTTTGAAATAGCGACCTGTTCCTCTGGTGAGCTATAGACTGGAAAATTCAGGGAAAAGTCCTCATCTACTAGAGTCTCTGACTCCTCTGGAGTGAAGGGATGGGCCCTATCCTCTGTAGTACATGCCATGTTAGCTCCCAGAGGTGAAAAGTAGCAGTGAAAATGGAGGACGTCTTGAGAGAAGCAGCGTCAGGAGGCAAGTGAGCTATTTTCCAACCTCCGCGTACATGTACTCCACGTACGCGATCATCAGCATTGGCACACACAGCTATTAGAAAGCTACAGCCATTATGCTCCATGTTAGCCTATGGCTGTGACCGCTGTGCACGTGACCGCCTATGGCATCATCAGCTACTGCCAGCTGCCAACCTTCGACATGTCCTATTAGCTAGGTCAGGCAGCCACCATGTTAGCGGTTGGGAAAACTGTATATAGGCCAAATGTATGGTGCGCACTGTACACTGCGGTTGGTAGTATTTTCACAGTACATGTTCTGCTACCCTCACTATAGTAGAAATTTTAATTTTTCACAATATATGGACAGTTCTGTTACAGACCAGTGAATGCCTAATTGGGGATGACAGGTGGATTTTCAAGATCAGACGATGAGAATGTAAAATTTATACTACTTTATGAAGCATTTATGTTCAGACTCATGACTTTTGCCTTACTCATCACATATGTTACTCTGCACACTGTCTCACAAAATATTTTTGTGATACTTCTTACATTGGTACCCAGGAAGAGGAAGAGATGCCATCCTCCAGCGTACCGCCAATTTCCAGACCAACAAACCATGGAAGAACATCATATAATCACAAAGTTCTGTCTAAATAGGGAAACAATTGTGCATATCGGTCATCAGTTGTAGCCTGACCTGCTACCTTACCTAAATAATCCTATATCAATTCTATTCGCTTGTTAAACTCATGTAAGTTTGGCATATTAAGCCACAAGCTCTTTTCAATTCACTGTTGCTATTTCTGGTGGAATGTTACAACCGCTGTTCAGTCAGAGGGGCTTACAGAAATGTTGAGACACGTGGGCAGCTACATCCAGTTCCCCAGAAGTGAGGATTTGGCCACTGTGAAGGCGGATTTCTATGGATTTGGACACACCCCACATGTGATTGGATCTATTGATGGCACCCATATTGACATAGTTCCACCATACAACAGGGGGCAAGTCTACCAGAATAGGAAACACTACCATTCTACCATTCTACCATACAAGTTGTCTGCCCAGTGGGTTTGTTCATAACAAATGTCTGTGTCAAGTACCCAGTATAGGCTCATGATGCCTATGTACTGTGGAACAGCACCATACCCCAGCTGATGTCACAACGTCAAGCCGAGAGGGCCTGGCTTGTAGGTAAGTGTGACCTGTCCTAACTTTGTATGGGAAAAGTCAGATAGTATGATCTGAAATTGAGTAGCTCTTTGTTGCACTTCTGTCTACCTTCCATCTAGGAGACTCAATGTATCCCAACCTGCCATGGTTGTTGGCCCAGCTGAGCAATCCTATAACACCAGGCAAAGTCCTCTTCAATGAGGCCCATGGAAGAACATGGCAGCCTGTGGAGCAGGCTTTTGGGCTCTTGAAAGCCAGTTCCAGATATCTGGACCAGACAGGGGGAGCCTTCTTCTACTCACCCCAGAACATGTGTAAGATCACTGTGGCCTGCAGCATACTCCACAACATTGCCCTGCAACTTAACATCCCTTCCGCTGCAGAGGATGCAAGCCATGAAGGCCCACTTGGTGTGGACCATGAAATGCCAAACAAAGTCGAAGATAGTGGTTAAGAGGAAAAAGCTGACTTGCATCAGGATCTTATTCAGAACGAATTCTCCTGAATGTTAAGTATAGAGTGAGATGTGATGACTTTGACTAATCTTGCAACTCTTGAAGGGATGTTGTGAGGAGGATATTAATGCTACATACTGGGTATATATGGCTCAGTAAATATCTGTGGAAAGATGTTTGTATTGTAAGTGTAGCTTGATTCAGCTTTAAATGCGGTTTTGTACTGTATTCTATTGAAGCAGACAATATGATGTGTGTCATATGTATGTTATTTTATTTAAACTCTCTGTGTTGGTCTGTTGTAGGTGCCTTCACTATGTCATCTTCATTTGGACATTTCATAGTTGTGTCATTAGCAGATATATGATGCTGTTCAGACATATGAAGTGGACATGAGTCAGTCCGATGACTGTCTGTCACAGTGCTGGGTGTACAATGCAGGTACCAAGACAGCTTGCACAGCAATAGGATGGAAGTGACCTGTCTTCCATTGGACTTCACCCTTGTGGTGCTTTGGTCCTAATGCAATATGTATGCTGACATGGGATCCAACACAATGAAGAGTTGTACAAAAATCATGCTATCAAGCCTTCAGATTGGCTAATTCCTCATTGTCTATGAACTGGATATAGCAGTACCTTTGTCTCCTCATTGTAGTGAAAGTGCACTGATATGTTTGTGACATTCCACCAGATTCAAGCAACACTAGATTGAAATACCCTGTTGTCAGATATTGTTGTACTAACATATATCTGTTTCTTTCTTTATTTTATGTAGGATTCCTTTTGTGAGGTGGTTAAAATGGCACCAGCTGATGATGTAGTCCTAATTTATTGTTGCCTAATAAGTAGAATATTGTCAGATGTATTCCCCATCATCCATGTTGTGAGAGTCTGCAGGTGATTATGTGATCACTGGCAAAGTATAACTGAAATGTCTTATTTGCTTTGTGTCTGACATCATGTCAGCTTATGATTTGAACTGTGGAATAAAAATTTTGTCAGCCCCGACACTTGTAGGTATATGTTGTTGTGACATGGTAGTGATCCTGATTTTAAAATTTTTACAGACAACATATCCATGGTTCCAGAAGTTCCTATTTTTAACATTGCAAAGTTCAAATGGTAGTACACTCACAATGTTATATGTGCAAATTGCAACAGGAGACAATGCTTTGGAGATGTGTGGTTTTATTTGAGTGAACACGCCCAAGAAATCAAGTGACATAATCAAATAGTGACATCAGAAAGCTGAAGTCTTCAGTCATGGTGGATGAACTCATTGTAGCAGAGGCCATTTGTTCTGAAGTCCAAACTTCAACATACTCCTCTCAACAGATATGGAAAAGTGGGCAGGATTAGTCAACAAAGTAAATGTGTAGCACACTCAAAGCAACATTTGGGGCGAGGTCTCTTACTGGCGGTGGTGTGTGTCCTGCCATCCTGAGCTCCTAGATTTTTCCATGGAAGTCCCCTAGTTTGGACAGAGGGGGGATCTGCAAGCTGCTGAGACATTGGTGCTTGCAGGCATGTCATCCTCTGTCAGGGCCTTCCCTCCTGTGGCTGTTGCAGCTTTTGAAGGCCGAGATGTAATGGGCACACAGGAAGAAGTAGATGTATGGGAAAAGCCCTGCAGAGGGTGGTGTTTATGTCCCTCAGCACCCCAACCAGGGAGGACAAGTTGGTGTGGAGGCCAGTCACCTCTGTGCGGACACCGGCCACCTCTGTGTGGATGCCAGCCACCTCAGTGTGGATGCCGGCCACCTCCTGGTATGTGTCCTGCTGCAGCTCCTTCATTTCCTGGATTTCAGTCAAAACCTGGCCCATGACACCCCTAGGAGTTGGGTGATGGCAGCCAGGGTGTCCTTGCATTCAACGGGCTCACTCTGGGGGCCCGCATTTACCCTACCGCAATGACTACCCCTGGCCCTTTGCCCTTGGCACAGACTGCACCCTTCCACCAGGTCCTGGTTCTTCCATGCCTGAGGTGGTGCTAGCTGGATCACTAACCAGGATTGGGGCGCACAGGAAGGTAGTGACTGTGCTAGGTGCACAGGTGGTGGGCAGTGGTTGGCAGTGTTGTTGTAGCTGTGGAGGGAGGTTTTGCAGTAGGCACAGATATCCCCAACATTGGTGTCTGCCCAGGCTAACCATATGGACCAGGACCGTCATCCACATCTACCTCTACAGGAGCATTGTCATCACTGAGGAAGTCTTGCTGGTGAGGAGAGGAACTCTGTTCAGTTACCAACCACCATTCTGGTGCAGTGGTGGATCGACCTGTTGAGAAATGAGGAACAATGTTAATGGTGGAAGTGAGGTATCTTCATCCATATTGTTTGTGTTTAACTCAACGGGTACCTAGCATTTAACAAAATAGTTAGAGATTAGTACTGCCAGCTATTAGCATGGAGTTAAAGGGGGTTACTAGACATTTGTAGACATTCAAACAAAGTATTAAATGGCGGTTCACTGACAAAATATCGAAGGTCAAAAAATCGACCTACAAAAATATCGGAGCAAAAATATCGATGTCAAGAGTATCGACATCCTATCTACAACATGGTAAGTACAAAAATATCGAAAATAAAATATAGAATGTCAAAAATATCGATATTAATAATATAGAGTATTTTTAGTAACAAAAAAATATGTAAAATAAACCAAATAATACTTATAAATAAAATAAACATAATTAAATATATTTTATAAGGTTTAAAATTAATAACTAATCTATATAATTTAATAAAACATTAATTAAACATATACATATATTATATATTATATATACTTACTTAATAATCAGTTTTAATAATTATTTTAATAAAGTATACATTATTAAAAAAATTTATAAATTACAAATACATCATACACAGAAAACAATAACATGAATACAAATTAAATAATTATATATAACACATTAAAAAAATTGCATTTAATTTGAATATTGTTAAAATCAATTATATATTACATTAGCTAAAATAATACAAACAATATTAAATAGCGCAGACAATAAAACTACTACTCCAGCTCCAAAAAAAACAACAGTAAGGAAAATTATGGATAGCGTAGGGCTAAAAATTACTATTTCCACTCCAGGGAGTGTAACAATAGGGAAAGTGTTGGATAACGTAGAGGTATAAATCACTATTCCCACTCCAGGGAGTGCAACGGTAAGGAAAGTGTTGGATAGCGTAGGGGTAAAAATTACTATTCCAACTCCAAAGAGTGCAACAGTAGGGAAAGTGTTGAATAGTGTAGGGGTAAAAATTACTATTCCAACTCCAGAGAGTGCAACAGTAGGGAAAGCGTTGGATAGCGTAGGGGTAAAAATGACTATTCCCACTCCAGAGAGTGCAACAGTAGGGAAAGTGTTGGATAGCGTAGGGGTCAAAATTACTATTCCCACTCCAGAGAATGCAACAGTAGGGAAAGCGTTGGATAGCGTAGGGGTAAAAATTACTATTCCCACTCCAGAGAGTGCAACAGTAGGGAAAGCGTTGGATAGCGTAGGGGTAAAAATTACTATTCCCCCTCCAGTGAGTGCAACAATAGGGAAAGTGTTGGATAGCGTAGGGGTAAAAATTACTATTCCCACTCTAGTGAGTGCAACAGTAGGGAAAGCATTGGATAGCGTAGGGGTACAAATACTATTCCCACTCTAGTGAGTGCAACAGTAGGGAAAGCGTTGGATAGCGTAGGGGTAAAAATTACTATTCCCACTCCAGTGAGTGCAACAATAGGGAAAGTGTTGGATAACGTAGAGGTATAAATTACTATTCCCACTCCAGGGAGTGCAACAGTAAGGAAAGTGTTGGATAGCGTAGGGGTAAAAATGACTATTCCAACTCCAAAGAGTGCAACAGTAGGGAAAGTGTTGGATAGCGTAGGGGTAAAAATTACAATTCCCATTCCAGACAGTGCAACAATAGGGAAAGTGTTGGGTAGCATAGAGGTTAAAATTACTATTCCAACTCCAGAGAGTGCAATAGTAGAGAAAGTGTTGGATAGCGTAAGGGTAAAAATTACTATTCCCACTCCAGATAGTGCAACATTAGGGAAAGTGTTGGATAGCGTAGGGGTACAAATTACTATTCCAACTCCAGAGAGTGCAACAGTAGGGAAAGTTTTGGATAGCGTAGGGGTAAAAATTACTATTCCCACTCCAGAGAGTGCAACAGTAGGGAAAGTGTTGGATAGCGTAGGGGTAAAAATTACTATTCCAACTCCAGAGAGTGCAACAGTAGGGAATGTGTTGGATAGAGTAGGGGTAAAAATTACTATTCCAACTCCAGAGAGTGCAACAGTAGGGAAAGTGTTGGATAGCGTAGGGGTAAAAATTACTATTCCCACTCCAGAGAGTGCAACAGTAGGGAAAGTGTTGGATAGCGTAGGGGTAAAAATTACTATTCCCACTCCAGAATCGTGCAACAGTAGGGAAAGCGTTGGATAGCGTAGGGGTAAACATTTCTATTCCCACTCCAGAGAGTGCAACAGTAGGGAAAGTGTTGGATAGCGTAGGAGTAAAAATTACAATTCCCATTCCAGACAGTGCAACAATAGGGAAAGTGTTGGGTAGCGTAGAGGTTAAAATTACTATTCCAACTCCAGAGAGTGCAATAGTAGAGAAAGTGTTGGATAGCGTGAGGGTAAAAATTACTATTCCAACTCCAGAGAGTGCAACAGTAGGGAAAGTGTTGGATAGCGTAGGTGTAAAAATTACTATTCCCACTCCAGAGAGTGCAACAGTGGGGAAAGTGTTGGATAGCGTAGGGGTAAAAATTACTATTCCCACTCCAGAATCGTGCAACAGTAGGGAAAGCGTTGGATAGCGTAGGGGTAAACATTTCTATTCCCACTCCAGTGAGTGCAACAATAGGGAAAGTGTTGGATAGCGTAGGGGTAAAAATTACTATTCCCACTCTAGTGAGTGCAACAGTAGGGAAAGCGTTGGATAGCTTAGGGGTAAAAATTACTATTCCCACTCCAGTGAGTGCAACAATAGGGAAAGTGTTGGATAACGTAGAGGTATAAATTACTATTCCCACTCCAGGGAGTGCAACAGTAAGGAAAGTGTTGGATAGCGTATGGGTAAAAATGACTATCCCAACTCCAAAGAGTGCAACAGTAGGGAAAGTGTTGGATAGCGTAGGGGTAAAAATTACTATTCCAACTCCACAGAGTGCAACAGTAGGGAAAGTGTTGGATAGCGTAAGGGTCAAAATTACTATTCCAACTCCAGAGATTGCAACAGTACGGAAAGTGTTGGATAGCGTAGGGATAAAAATTACTATTCCAACTCCAGAGAGTGCAATAGTAGAGAAAGTGTTGGATAGCGTGAGGGTAAAAATTACTATTCCCACTCCTGATAGTGCAACATTAGGGAAAGTGTTGGATAGCGTAGGGTTAAAAATTACTATTCCAACTCCAGAGAGTGCAACAGTAGGGAAAGTGTTGGATAGCGTAGGGGTAAAAATTACTATTCCCACTCCAGAGAGTGCAACAGTAGGGAAAGTGTTGGATAGCGTAGGGGTAAAAATTACTATTCCCACTCCAGAGAGTGCAACAGTAGGGAATGTGTTGGATAGCATAGGGGTAAAAATTACTATTCCAACTCCAGAGAGTGCAACAGTAGGGAAAGTGTTGGATAGCGTAGGGGTAAAAATTACTATTCCAACTCCAGAGAGTGCAACAGTAGGGAAAGTGTTGGATAGCGTAGGGGTAAAAATTACTATTCCAACTCCACAGAGTGCAACAGTAGGGAAAGTGTTGGATAGCGTAAGGGTCAAAATTACTATTCCAACTCCAGAGATTGCAACAGTACGGAAAGTGTTGGATAGCGTAGGGATAAAAATTACTATTCCAACCCCAGAGAGTGCAACAGTAGGGAAAGTGTTGGATAGCGTAGAAGTTAAAAATAACATACTTATAAATAAAATAATTATTTAAAATAATTAGTGATTTAATTATTAAATAACTCAAAATTATTTACAAATACCAATAAATAATTATTACAAACATAACTACCAATGAAATTAATTACCAATAAATTAATAATAAATACCAATAAATAATAATAAATAAATATTAATTACCAAATAATAAATATTAAACAATACAAGATTTTTCATAACCAAAAACATATGAATTATTAAAAAGTAATTACCAATTAAAAAATATTGAACAATTAAAAAAAATTATACCACAAAATAATAATTATGCAACATTAATTACCAATTAAAAAACATTGAAATATTAAATATTAAATATTTTTTATACCCCAAAATAATAATAATTAAACAGTAATTAGCAATTAATATTTACTTATTAATATATTAATTAGAAATATCAATACATAATATTTATTCGTATTTAATTCACAAT
The DNA here is from genome assembly GCF_964204655.1 of Triturus cristatus. Lineage (NCBI taxonomy): Eukaryota > Metazoa > Chordata > Amphibia > Caudata > Salamandridae > Triturus > Triturus cristatus. The sequence goes on along the minus strand of NC_140582.1, from coordinate 110,494,812 downwards.
TCATGATTAATCAACAATAAATTATTTTTCAGAACCAAAATATTATAAATTAAAATATTTACCAATTAATAATTAATGTCCAATTAATTAATTAGCAATACCCAACAACAAATGTAATAATTACTTAATTAGATTTCAATTACTTCCAACACTATTCCCCTATAAACTCACGACACACTCCAATAATAAAATAATACACTTAACATAATTATCAATTAATCAATTAATAAAAACTAATTACCAATTAATAACAAGTAATTACCAATTAATACTTAATTAACAATAATATAATTATCAATACCAATAAATGAAAATAAATTATTACTTAATTACAATTAAATTGCTTCCCACCCTATTCCCCTATAAACCCACAACCCGCTACAGAACTTACACGCAAAAATTAATTCAAATTAATTTATAATTCCTAAAAATGTATAATTAATTTCATATAATTGAATTACTTCCCTCCCTATTCCCCTATAAACCCACAACCCGCTACAGTACTAAAACACAAAATGTACTTAAAAAACCATTATTAACATATAAAAATTGTATACATATATTTTAAAACCAGTAGAACACTTAACAAAAAACATATAACACATGCATATTAAATACATAATAAAATACATACCAATAATATAAATATCGATATTAGTAACATCAATATTAGTAACATCGATATATTTGATGTCGATATTACTAACTTCGATATTACTAACATCGATATAAAAATACTTACCTTAGGGTCGATATTCTGTCCATAGATATTATTGACATCGATATTCTGTCCCTTCGATATTTAAAACTCGATATTAGTATAGGTCGATATTTTATTTTCGATATTTTGGCTGCTCACCTTAAATGGCATCAAATCATTAGATGTGAAGATATGTGGCATTTTGCCTTTAGGGATAGAGATGACAACTCCAAAACTCAACTACCAACACCGTGTAGTCGTACCATGTGTTTTTATCTATTCCAAGGACTAGCTGTGTCTAATTCAGACAAACACACAGCTTGTTTGTATATGTAGCATACTTCATCATGTGAGAAATGCAGAGTCAATGGGTCACCTAGCACTGCAAATGAGCTAAGTTTCCTTCATGGCTGACATAAATTAGGGGTACACTGTTGTTATGGTGTCACTCTTGCCATCAGTAGTTTCAGTTGATGGGTCCAGGACACCATCAAGCAAAGCATGCACAAGTATATCTGAGTGGAGCATTATCTGTATATTGCACAGATAATGCTTATTGAAGATCAGTTGTAAAATGGGATACAAGTGAGAAAGGGTAAAAGGAGTGTAGCATCTTGGTTAGAGTTCCAGTCAATGGGTATCATAGTAGTACTGTTAGCTTTTCTATCTTTACTTAGCAACACTTGAGAAAAGGTAACCTGAATGAACAGTTAACATCAGTTTTAACATGGCAGTCAAGTGAGCAAATGGCAATGTGATTATGGCATCTTGGTCAGAGTTGGAGTGACAATGCCTCATGGCAATTCTAGCCAGATCAATGTCACTTTAGCAACACTTGAGAAATGGTAACCTGCATGAAGAACAGCTAACATCAGTTGTAACATGGCAGACAATTGAGCGAAGGGCAAGTGGAGTGTAGCCTCTTGGTTAGAGTTCCAGTCACTGGGCCTCATGGTAGTACTGGTAGCTTTTCTATATCTACTTACCAACACTTGAGAAATGGAAACATGCATGAACAGTGAACATCAGTTGTAACATGGCATACAAGTGAGCAAATGGCAATAGGAGTGTAGCATGTTGGTCAGAGTTGGAGTGACAAGGACTCATAGTAGTAGAGGTAGCTTTTCTGTCTCTACTTACCAACACTTGAGAAATGGGAAGCTGCCTTACTAGGAAAGATCAGTAGTAACAACGTAGACAGGTGAGAAGGACAAAAAGGAGTGTAACATCTTGGTTAGAGTTCCAGTCACTGGACTTCATGGTAGTAGTGGTAGCTTTTTTAATCTCTATTTATCAACACTTGAGAAATGGTAAACTGTCTGAATAGTGAAGATCGGTAGTATCATGGGAGACATGTGAGAAGGAGAAAAAACTGTGTATCATCTTGGTTATAGTTCCAGTCACTGGCCCTCATGGGAGTACTGGTAGCCTTTCTATCTCTATTTGCCAACACATGAGAAATGGTAACCTGCATGAACAGTCAACATCAGTTGTACCAAGGAGAACAAGTGAGAAAAGGGCTATAGGAGTGTGGCATATTGGTTAGAATGCCAGTCGCTGGGCCTTATGGTAAGTGGTAGCTTTTTAATGTCACTTTAGCAACACCTGAGAAATGATAAGCTGCATTACAAGGGAAGCACAGTAGTGACATGGCATACAAGTGAGAAAGGGCAAAATGAGTGCAGCATTGTGGTTTTAGTTCCAGTCACTGGCCCTCATGGTAGTACTGGTAGCCTTTCTATCTCTACTTACCAACACATGAGAAATGGTAACCTGCATGAACAGTTAGCATCAGTTGTACCAAGGCAGACAAGTGAGCAAAGGGCAATAGGAGTGTAGCATCTTGGTTAGAGTTCCATTCACTGGGCCTCATGGTAGTACTGGTAGCTTTTCTATCTCTACTTACCAATACTTAAAGAAATGTTAAGCTACATGAACAGTTAACTTCAGTTGTACCAAGGCAGACAAGTGAGCAAAAGGCAATAGGAGTGTGGCATCTTCGTTAGAATGCCAGTCACTGGGCCTTATAGTAGTCAATGTCACTTTAGCAACACCTGAGAAATGGTAAGCTGCATGACAAGTTAAGATCGGTAGTGACATGGCATACAAGTGAGAAGTGGCGAAATGAGTGTAGCATCTTGGTCATAGTTAGAGTGACAATGCCTCATGGTAGTAGTGATAGCTTTTCTATTTCTACTTACCAACATTTGAGAAATGGTAAGCTACCTGACTAGTAGTATCAGTAGTAACATGGGAGACAAGTGAGAGGGAGCTAAAAGAGTGTAACATATTGGTTATAGTTCCAGTCACTGGGTCTCATGGTAGTACTGGTAGCCTTTCTATCTCTACTTACCAACACTTAAGAAATGGGGAAGATCAGTTGTAACCCAGCAGACAAGTGCGATGAGGTAAATGGAGTGATCTTGGTCAGAGTTGGAGTGACAAAACCTCATGGTAGTTTTTGTCACTTCAATGTCACTTTAGAATCCCTTGAGAAATGGTAACCGCCATGAACAGTTAACATTAGTTGTAATATGCCAGACAAGTGAGCAAAGGGCAATAGGACTGTAGCATCTTCGTCAGAGTTAAAGTGACAAGGCCTCATGATAGTTGTAGTCAATTCAACATCACTTTAGTAAAACTTGAGAATGTGTAACCTGTATGAAGAGTTAACGTCAGTTGTAGCATGGCAGACAAGTGAGAAGGGGCAAAAGGAGTTGTAGTACCTTCAAATTCACTTTGGCAAAACTTGACGAACGATCCACATAACATAGCTTTTGGCAACATGCATATGGGATGGACAATACATTTAAATTTTAACTCATATCATGGGACCAGTATAGATATTTTTAAAGGAAATATACTTTCAGACAAAATTGCAACATGTGGCATGTACTGAAGTTGGATACATGGGCTCTTACACGCAACATTACACATTGCCACAGACAAGCCAATAACTCAGCTACTTTGAGTATTGCATGTTAGGCAAGTAGATAGAGAACAGAATATGTAAAGCAGAGTTGAGAGAAAAAAGGACATTGTGATATTGTGGCAATTCTTGAAGTGTAACTTACTAGAGTCCACGACCGCCTCTATTCCTGACAAGTCCTCAGTATGCAGGATAGCCAAGACCTTCTCCTCCCAAGGTAACAGTTGTAATGGTGCACAGGGAAGGTCACCGCCAGTGCTCTGTGTGTCCAAGTGGTGGCTGTTGTACTTGGCATGTACCCTCAGCCTGAGGTCATTCCACCTCTTCCTAATGTCACCCTGTGTGTTTGCACAGGATGTTACCAACAGCATTCACTTTATTGGCTATCATGTCCCACATTTCCATTTTCCGATTAATGGAGTCTGCTGGTCTATGTACCCAAAAGTGTGTGGCTCTACTCTAACGATTTCATCCACCATGACTGTTAACTCTTGCTCAGTGAAGCTTGTTTTTTAGCAGGTATGACGTAAAAAATGTGAGTGAGTATGTGAACGAGGTAGAAACAAGGGATAGAGGTGCAAAGGTGGCCAAAGAAGTTTCCAGGCGGTGGAGAGTGCTAAATGTGAAGTTGAAAATGGGGGTACCTAATCTAAAAAGTGAAGTAAATGGCTGTCTGTCTTACTGTGCTGCAATTTGGAAGCAAAGGATGTTCGTCAGGGTTCGAGTGTGTTTTATAGTGTTATTTGCAGGCATGTCCACTTGCCATGCAAATCCAGTGTACAGTTTTTAAATCCCTCCAATGGTCACAGTTTTCTAATGTTTTTCTGGGCGCATCCCACATCAGTTAACCACTGTTAGTTAACTGCTATTTGTTGAGCACTGCAGTGCGACCGAGAGTATGACGGTGTAGTCAAAATGACTACAGCCCGAACCGCTGAATGGAATGATACCAAATTTGTCAGGAAGGTAGATTTTGGTTTGCAGATAACTCTTTCAGTTATTTGGTGTAAATCTATTTAGTAGTTATTGAGAAATTGAAGGGGAAGTAAATAAGAATATCTGGGTGGAGCCTAAGCACAGATCTCATGGTCAGATCTGATTGGCTGTTAGCACTGCAACCAGAATGTACTTCCAACAGGAGCAGTCTGTCAGTTGATTTCCGTGTGTTCTACTGCAGTCTCCCAGAGTGTTCTAAAGAACAACTAGAGCAGTAACAGTCTTAGTTATGACAAAAGCATGGCATACCTGAAGTCATCTTGATTGAGTGAAACTGGTAAAACTTAAAACATTTAATTAAGAAAGAAACATAGGGGTATATTATCAAGAAACGGTGTTACAATTATCGCCGCTTTAGCGGCAGAAAACTGCCGCTAAAGCGGCGATAATGGGCTTGATAATATGCCCTTGTGAATTCCCATAAAAGCCCATGTTCCGGTGTGAACATGGGCTTCTATTGGAATTCTCTGCGGCATATTATCAAGCCCATTATCGCCGCTTTAGCGGCAGTTTACTGCCGCTAAAGTGGCGATAATTTTAACGCCGTGCTTGATAATATGCCCCATAATGAGGGGGTTCATTTTGGTGAGTGCTGTAGAAAGAAAAATTAGAGCAAGTTTTAAGTGCAATATCTAATATCTTCCTGTTGTACTTTAACAGGAGCAGTCGGTCAGCTAATTCCCCTGTATTCTACTGCAGCCTCCTAGAGTGTTCTAAAGAACAACTAGCGTACTGACAGTCTTACTTATGACAAAACTATGGCACACCTGAAGCCATCTTGATTGAATCGAACTGATACAACTTAAAACATTTAGGGGCAGATTTACAATAACTGGAGCATCCCTGCATATCAGCAGGGATGCATCAGTTATTTTGCGTCACGGCTCCGCCACCTTGGATGCGCCGCATTTACAATGCGGCACACCATGGGGCAAAAACGGGAAGATGCGTGACGCATCTGTGCCGTAAAGGCGGCGCATTGCTGGAGTTGCGTCACAAGCGCAACGCAGCTCCAGCTTCAAGCAGGCGCAGGGTTTTGACGCAGCATGAGATTTCACTCAGCCACTTTTAGGAGGCGTTCCTGCGACGGAATGCCCCCCCTGCGCTGGAACGCCTACTTCTGGCGCAGGGCTTTACAACGTGACGCATCTCCCAGATGCGTCACGTTGTAAATACCCCGCAGCCTGGCGCTGGTTTTGCGCCGCTGCTGCGTCACAAAAGTGACGCAACGGAGGCGTAAAAGTGGCGCAAGGCGCTTATAAATCTGCCCCCTAATTTGGAAAGGAGAAAAATGAGAGGTTTCATTTTGTCATAGAAATTATGGTTAGCTCTGTAGAAAGAAAAATTAGAACATTCTTTAAGTGAGTTCTCAAATATCTTCATCTTCTATTTCATTAAAATATTCTGACATGTAGACTGGAACATGTACTTTTAACACCAGCAACAGACTGCCAGTTAACTCTCTGGTGATCAGTCTTTTACTACAGTGTTCTGATGAGGAACTAGGGTGCTAACATTCTGAATTTATGCCAAACATCTGGCACATCTGACCCCATCTTGATGGAATCAAAGTGGAAAACAAAGTGTTTTCTACTGAGGATACTGCAGTAAATGAGAAAATTGTGGAGCTTCATAACATATAAGTCTCGCAAGATGGCCCGCTGAGAGAAAAAGGCCCAAATGTAGCACAAATATCACCCAAATGTAGCCAAATGTCATGAGTGTCCAAAACCCCCACACATATTGGGCTTCTTTATAAAAGTGCATGAAAGGGTTACCACATACTAACCATTTAGGCATGACATGACAAACTAAAAAAATGAAAGATATGTTTTTATTTGCTGCCTTTCACACTATCAGAGGGTGAAAAGTTAAACATGCTGCCATTAATGGTTGTGTTGTATGAGAGTGGTGTGTCATTCTTATGCTTAGTTTTTACATTTTGTGACAATATTGTATCTATCCGATAAGACCAAAAGGTAATATTTGATCAACAAACTCATTTTTCAGGTATGTGAATTGTGAATGTGGAGAAAAATAATGATTGAAAATGTATTTGTGTCTGTGAGAATGTTATGAGAGTATCAAATATGTTTGAGAAAATATTATAAGTATATGAGGTAATGTAAGAGTGCTTTTGAGAGTGGCGTTGTATTTTTCAAAACAGGTGAGTAAGACACTTCATGAGTGTATGATCATGTGACAGTTTGTATCATTTGCAGATTAGGTGTTTGAGAAGTTTTTTCACAATGTGTTACTTTGAATTAGTATGGTGTACATGTGATGCTTACTACATGATGTAATTTGTAGTGAAAAAGCAGGAGATTAAGAGTTAAACATTTATTTAGCAATGCATTAGAAGATGTGGAAATATTTACATGTGTAAGTATGATGTACTGTTCTTCAATTCTGGGTTTTGTAGTTCTGCTACACTGCTTTCTCCGCCGCAGAAGCACATATACATTTAGTCACTTACCCTGAAACTTCATGTGCATGAAACAGATTTAAACATAGTTGTAGTCGCATCTTTATTTTGTCTTTTCCTTAACAGAGGTGTTTGTTTATAGCCACTTCAATAGATATTTAGAGAGTCATTGAGATAGTAAAATAAACAGTCACATACAAATGCATTTACTTAAAGGTCTCATGGCACTGCTACAGTGGTACTCTTGCAATATCTCAGATATGTTGGCTAATATTAACACAACCTTCTCATTCATGTAGAGGAATACTCTTTCATTCAAAAACGGGGACCCCCTCTGAGGAAAATAATTTTAGGTCAGGAGAAGAGGGGAAAACCAAAACATTCAATAAAGAGCTCCATAGCGACCTATATTTCTTTCATCAAAATAAAATTAAATTCATTGTGGGCTAAACAGTAATGTAGTTATACCAACAAAGTTTAGAATAAAAGTGATTTTAACATGATTGTTTATGTAGCTTCTTTTTTAACATTGAAAGCATATGTATCAAAAATTCCATTGATTTGTCACGTGTTATATAAAACTAAATACACATTTGTAATAGAATAATTTTTTCTTCTTTTTTAAAAAACATTTTATGAAAATCAGTATATACAAAACTACTACATACAACTCTAGAATATGTAAAGTGCACTGTTATACTTATAACCCCCAAATGTAGACAATAAAACATACAAAAAAATATTCATACATACAGACAGAAGCTATCCAGAATCATACAACATTCACACAGGCATATATATCTGGGTTAAGGGGAGAAAGGGTGTTAAAAAAGAAGCTAAATAAACAATCATGTTAAAATCAATTTTATTCTAAACTTTGTTGGTATAAACATTACTGTTTAGCCCATACTGAATTTAATTTTATTTTGATGGAGGAATACTCTTTCAAGCATGGATGATTCTTAGTAGTACAGGTCCTGTGTGTGCACTTTCACTTGTATCTTGATTTGCCATGTAACAGCTGTTTGTCAAATCTTAAATCCAAGTTTCAGTATGCATAAGTCACATGTGAGAGATGCTGTAGATGTGCTATAAAGCATGCTGGTGTGTGCCTAATAGATGAGAGATGCCATTTTCAGTTCACTAAGCTACTTGTGCAGTTACATGACCCTATGCCAAGTACTGCACAGAGTATTTAATCCCTAAAGCAACTGACATACATGTTCAGAAATACATAAAGCCTCTGTTTCAGCTATTGAGACAGCTACAGAAGCATGTATAGATTCAGTCACTCACCAGAAACTATTGATACATGAAGCAGACTCAAAGGTAGTTGCAGTCACGCTTAAGTAGCTCTGTATTGCCTAACATAAGCACTGAAGTATTTCTGCAGTCACTTACAAATTTAGACTGCCATAGAGGTATTATAGCAGACAGTTACATACCAGCTCATTTACTTAAACATCTCATGACACTGATAAAGGTGCACTTCTAATTCTCAGATATGTGGGCAAGTGTTGACACAGTCCTCTCAACCATGCTAAGAAATAGTATTTTGAAATGGCTGATGGCCACCAGTGCAGACCCTGTCTATGGACTGTCACTGCAAGCTTCACTTGGCATGTTATAGGTGTTTCAGAAGTGTTAAACCCACATTTTAGTGCACATAACACATGCTTAAGATATGCTGTACGTATACCATAAAGGATGCTGATTTGTGCTTAAGAGATTGACAGATGTCCTTTTGAGTTGAATAAGTTACTTGAGCACTTGTAGGCCCATATGCAAAGTACTACATAGAGTATGCCATCTCTAAAATAATTGACGTGTTCACAAAAGCATAGAGCCTGTCATTCACTTACAGAGACAGCTACAGAAGCACTTATACATTCAGTGATTCACCAGAAACTATTGATGCATGCAGCAAACTCTAAGATAGATGCAGTGACATCTACATATTTCCCTATTGCCTAACATAGGTGCTGAAGTATTTGTGCAGCCACTTACATACACATTTAGACAGCCATAGAGGTATTACAGCAGTCAGCAGGGGAAAATGCTTTCAAGTGGATAAACGCTGTACCTACCAGGCTCTTGGGGGCTGCTGTGATTCTCCCTTCAGCTTCGTGCGGACGCTCGGTTCCCCTGCCGCTGCTGCCTCGCGCCACCTGAGGCTGCCGCAGGGTAGAACCGCAAGCCCCAGCATTCCCCTTAGCCCCGCCCACTCACGCTGGACGACGCGCCCGGAGGCGCTATTTCTTCAGAGACTCCCTCCGCGTCGCGGGATCGCGCGCGGGTCGGCGCCGGGAGAAGCCCGGGACAAGGGCGGGCCGTCTGTGGCCGTCCGGGGCCGGAAGAGGCCGGGCAGGGGCCCCCCTCTAAGCATCGAGTGCTGGTAAGCGAATATACAAATTACAATGAATAACCACGCGAGTTGTACGTCTAATATTGGTCCAATCGCCCCTGTACGTGGGACCTATGATATGCTCACCTCTTCATTTGAAAATATGCTGGATGACGCCGTTAACAGGGTCAACAAAGAAATAGAGAATACAGAGAGGAGACTTTCCATGGCCGCATACCATCACACCAACCACTGTTAGAGGGCCCTTGTGATAACAGAATCGCGACCCCTGCGTCATTATTTCCTACTGTCATAATTAACAAACCAGCCCACTGTGAAACCATTGCTGAGGCCCCCCTGATCGCTGATGCTGTAATTACCATCCCCGACTCCCAGCTAAGCCCCAATGTCATTGACACCAATAACTCTGTAACAACATCAGAAAAGACTGTGGGGGAAAAAAGGAAGAGGGGCCCTGGTAAAATCCCCAGAAGCAAGAGGAAACAGCCCCCTTGCAATAAACTACAACCGACACCAATGAGCATGTGGTCACGAGGAGCTGATGACCCTGTTAGGGCACCCATTGACTGTATCGTGCATCCAGTAATCAGCACTCCCGCTCTCACCACAGGGGAACCGACACATTCTTCCACCCTCACACAAACTGAGCCTGCACTAAGGGACGGCCTATCTGCAAACCCGAATGGAAACCTAATTGATACAATAGTGGACTCTACCTTTAACCGATTGAAGGACCTAATGGTAAACCAGTTTAATACTATCTTTAAAAGACTTGATAGACTGGAAAACATCATAAAAAATGAGGAAACAAAAAGAAAAGGGATCATGACGATAGAACAAACCAGAGGTGAAAAGCTATTAAAAGACCTGGATGCTCTCTACAAAAGAACCATAGAGGGTACCGGTAATAGTGTCTTGCCTGGACCAACTGGTGTGTACAAGGAATGTACTGGGGGGGTTAATTCAAATAGACCATCAACAATCCCTATGATTAGTTCTGTGCCTAGTTCGTTGCCACCAAAAAAGGCACATACCCCGAACAACCCCCCTACTAACTCGGTTCTCTCTCCTATCGCACCAATTGTAATACCCACGCCAGGCCTTGAAAAACAATCTGACACCACTAACAGACCTACTTTTCCCCAGGTTATTAAAAGCACGGAAGTCACTCTTCAGTTGCCACCAGAAGCCTGTCCCTACGTAATAATATTAGCTGGCGTACCCCCCCCTTAGACACAACCAGACAGAGACCTGGGACGATTTAAAAAATAAATGCCTGGACTGGTTGTGCAAACACAAGAACGCGGGGTGGGAGATCGCAAATGATATCTTAATGGTCCGTAGGGTAGCCTGGGTGGGTCCCTCCACCAAACACATTACAGGCGATTGTATAATCGTATCCCTAAGGCTTCCTTCATTGGCAAAATGGTTGCTGAATGCCCCATTTGATCCATTTTCTAGTTCCACAAATATTATTCTGGTTCCACTAGGCTTCTTTTACAGACCACGAGCAAGGTTACATAATGTTACTAATCTGGCACCCCAGTTATTTAACAGGTTTAGCACCTTATCTGACCTGGAGAACCAGGATTGACTTGTACATAGCTCTACTTTGACTGAAAAACCACAATCGAGCCATTTGTACGAGAATTCTGTTATAGTTGAATGTACTTTCACTGATAACTCTCAGGGATCAAGGCAGGTAGTAGCTGCATCTGCCGCTCCCCCCGTGACCATCCCCTGCAAATCCTATGAACAAAACCTGAATATACTTAGCTGGAACATTGCAGGCTTGAAAGCTAAATTGACTTCAGATGAATGGGTCAATATGGTTAGTCGATTTAATATCCTGATGTTCCAAGAAACTTGGTGCACCAGTGGTCTATTGCTCGAAGGATTTGTCTGTCATAACAAACTAGCACCGATCCCCGACTCCGGTAGACCAAGCGGGGGTTTATCCACATGGATAAAAATCACTGAAGGCAATAGTATAAAACCTATAGAGACTGACAGCGATAATATTCAGGCTTTGATTTACACGCATGGAATCACGGTTTGTCTGATAAATTTTTATAATAACGATTTTATAACATCGCCTAACAAAAATTTTATCAGGTTATTTGAATTTATCGACAACCTAGTGCATGAAGAAAAATATGGTAAATTAGATGGCATTTGTCTGGGGGGAGATTTTAACGCCCACTTATATAATAGCATAGACACATCTGCCGTAAGTATTGCCGGAAAAATCCCCTGTAAGAGAGGGGAAGAATTGTACAACTATATATCCATTCACGGCTTAATCGATGTAATGGCTAAAGCTGGTCACGACTCAGGCAATCCCCCATTGCCTACTTATAGAGGTCGTGGTTGCTCATCCACCATCGATTATACTTTTATCTCTGCTTCCCTCGAAAAAATTTTAGCGAAGGCTGAAGTTTTAGGCACCATTTATAGCGACCACAACCCAATTTTAACTACTTTTAGATTTTTAAATAAATTCAAGAAATGCCTAGAAATAGGGGCAAAAGATCTGACAGCATCTACCGATAAGTTGAAACTGATCTGGAGAGGGATAGATAATAATGCTTTACTGGCCCGTATTATTAAATCCCACCGTCCACTTATAGAGATGTGTCTGTCTAGCACCCGTCCTGGCACTGATATCATCCAGGCCTTCACTATGCTGTGTGCCGGAATAAAATCAGAAATTTCGAAACCAGTTAACATCCAAGATAAGAACCCTAGATGGTTTGATGGCACCTGCTCAAGGGCAAATAGGTCCTTACGTGAGGCATTAAAAGCTGAACCTAGGGATACGGCATTAGTGAAGCATTTGAGAGAGCGTTATAAGAACGCAACTAAAACACGCGCAGAGGCAGTGTTAATGGAACGGTGGGATTCTCTTGCCTGTGCAGCAGCTCTCAATGACACAACGGGGTTTTGGAGAGAGGTGAAAGCACTTAGATCCACCGGATCAAATATTACCCCCATAGGATGTAATATATCGAGCAATGTATGGGAGGACCACTTCTCAAAAATCTATCTTGCTGATACTCCAAGCACAGACAGTTTTCCATCACCCACCAATCTTATCATATTATTATCTGAAGTTGAAGATGCCATACATGAAAGCGCAGGGAATAAAGCGCCAGGCCCAGATGGCCTGTCAATAGATCTTATTAAATCTGAACCTGACCTCTGGGCCCCTCTTCTATGTAATGTCTTTAATAATTTGATCAATAGCTCCATCCCAGCAACCTGGACGACAAGTATAATAGTACCCATCTTTAAGAAAGGGGATAGATCCGACCCCTGTTGCTATCGCCCTATATCCTTGATCGATAACACCCTAAAGATCTTGGGCCGGGTCGTTTTTAATAAAATCAGGATCTGGGCAGAGGAAGAACAAATTTTAAACTGTTGCCAACTGGGCTTTAGGAGCCGTGTTGGCACAGTTGAACAGTGTTTAAACCTGAATCTTATATTGGGGAAATATACAGTAGCAAAAAAAGTACCCTTATATTTGGGTTTTATGGACCTAACTTCAGCGTTCGATTTTGTTAACCGTTCACGTTTATGGGAGATTCTTTTAAATTATGGATTAGATGATGCACTTGTACACTTTTTGGCTCATCTGCATAAAGACTTGAAGGCACGTGTGAGGATCAACAATGAAGGGGAGGTTTCTAGGGATATTGCAATTGGCAGAGGGGTCCGACAAGGGTGTGTCCTGGCCCCTCTGCTTTTTATTCTTTATATTAATGAATTGAATAATTCCCTGGTTAAACTAACTAGTGACATACCAAAAATCAACGGTCAAATGTATCCTGCACTCTTATATGCAGATGATGCGGCCCTTATGGGCCGCACACCCAAAACATTACGTATTTTAATTTCTGGTTTCGTCTCTTTGAGGGAAGAGTTGGGACTACGCACTAATTTTAACAAATCATTTATAATGTCATGTGGACCCAAAAAATACAACACAAAGAACATAAGGATCGGAACTGATCTTTTAAAAAGCACAAGCACTTTCCCCTACCTTGGCCTAGTCTTCTCCGACACAGGTTCATGGAAATCACACGTTACAAGAGGCAGAAATAAACTAGGCATGACAATTAATTCTATAATCAGTCTGCGACAACCTAAAAAGGCAGACATAGTTACTCCACTACTGCAGATCTACAGAACCCAGTGTTTGCCTACCGCGACCTATGGCTCCGAGGTTTGGGGGTTCGTGGACTGTAGTGGGATACAATCCGAAGAAAACAGATTCTGCAGAAGGTTACTTGGGGCACAAATTTCATCGCCAACTTTCTTATGCCACAAAGAATTGAACCTACATTATGTAGAAGATTTTATTAAATCTCGCCCTGCATTATTCTGGCTGAAGATATGGCGCAATCCTGCTGCCATTTTAACTCAACGGATTATAACAGATTGCCTGAGATGTGATAGGGGTAAAAACATACCTTGGCTCAATGCTGTTTATAAAAGTTTAGCCAGTATACATTTAGAACACAGCTTTTCTTTTCCCGCTGCTGCCGAAAACATTAGCCTAAGATCAGCCAGGGATGCACTTTACGATTTATATCGTACAGACAGAGCAAAGGCTGAGTCTAGCAAACCATCTATTATTAGATACTTGTCCATCCCGAGGATAGTAGGTACCAACCATTCCAAACCACAAGAGTACCTAAGAAAAAACATTGGGAGATGGAATAGGCGCTTGCTCTTTCGCCTTAGGGATAACAGTGTAAAATATTTGCTATGTTTCCCCATCGGCTTTAATAAAAATCTGGAGGAGACAGTTTGTCCATGTGGTGATGGCTGTAAACAAACCCTACCACACTTTCTGTTTTCCTGCAGATTTTATGTAAAGTATACTAAACAATATCTCATCCCCTACTTCAAGGCAAATGGGATAACCAATCACATCCCTGCATACGAAGAAATACTCCAACTGGGCAGTGAGGATATGATTTATCGTGTTGGCTCCTTTTTATCAGCAGCTGTCAAATCACGAGCCTCCATGTTTACCCCGTGAAAAAATGCCACCATATGTAAAAAAAAAGTCTATTAGCTGCCTATTTTGCACAGTGCTCTAAAGTTTACATTTTGTATTTTTGCACACTAAAGAATGTCGATCTTTGCACGAATTATCAGTCTAACCCACTCCCATTTTTTAAATTGTTTTTAAACTCATCTTATGTTTTTATCTCTTTACTGTTTTTGCTCGAGTGAGGAATGAGTATTATATGTATATCGATAGTGATGTTGTACTTTTATGGATCAGATTGTGTCCGAATAAAGAAGAAATTGATTGATTGATTGATTACAGCAGTCAGTTACATATCAGCACATTTACTTAAACATCTCAAGTCACTGATAGCGGTGTACTCCTACACTCTCAGATATGTACTAGGCCTGGGCGAAGTTTGAGGAGTTCCGCTAAATGGAACTCCGTGAAGTGACATAAAAAACATTGGCACACTATGGAAAGTTTCGCTAGCGATGGAGTACGTTGGGTCACGCCATTCATGATGATTTTTTGCGCCACGTGTTTGTCCCACACTGAAAAATCAACATGAACGGCACCATGTGCAGGGCAAGAATGCACTGCTTTTTCTGCCACTCGAACAGATATTCTATTCGAGTGGCACTTTCCTCAACGCGAATGAATGGGTTCTCAACATGAGCTGTCACGACCATCCGTGATTGCCCTTGTTGAGAAATCACGCTGGGAGGTGCTCTAGCATTGGATTTTCCTCACTCACGCTCCCCAACTTAAAGTTGGTGAGCGAGGAAAAAGCTCCACTCACTTCACTGAGCAGAGTGTTTTGGAACTCTGCGTGCTCCGTTGAGTGCGGAAAACTTAGCAAACTCTGTGTATTGGAGTGGAGTTCATTGCCCAGGCCTATTATGTAGGCACTTACTGACACAACCTTGTCAACCATGTCCAGAAATAGTCCTTCAAACATGGGTCATGACTGCTAGTGCAAACCCTTTTTGTCCACTCTCACTGCAAGATTCAGTTGGCATGCTATAAGTCTTTCTGAAATGTCAAACCCACGTTTTAGTGCACAGAACACACTTCTAAGGTATGCTGTGGGTATGCCATAAAGGGTGCTGTTTTGTGTTTAAGACATTGACGGATGTCCCATTGAGTTGGATACGTTACTTTTTCCCTTGCAGGCTTCTATGCCAACTACTACACATACTATGCTATCCCTAAAACAGTTGCCATAGATGTTCACAAAAGCATAGAACCTCTCTTTTAGTTACAGATATAGCTACAGAATAATTTATACATTCCGTCACTCAACCAGAACTATTGAGGCATGCAGCAGACTCAAAGGTAGTTGCAGTGACAGCTACATAGCCCTCCATTGCCTAACACAGGCACTGAAGTATTTGTGCAACAAATTACTTAATCATCCAATGGCACTGATAGAGGTGTACTCCGTGAGATATGGAGGCAAGTACTGACACACCCTTCTTAACCATGTCCAGAAATAGCCTTTCAAAAATGGGTGATAGCTACTAGTGCAGACCCTGTCTGTGTTCTCTCACTCAGGCTTCACTTGGTATGCTATTGGCCTTTCTCAAGTGTCAAATCCACTCACAAAAAATTGATTGACGATGTGAAATGCCCTACCCAGAGTATTTGAACTTATATTTTTTCTTATATTTTATAAACATTAAACAGAAAATGTGTTTTTATGATGTGTGAATCCTCAAAAAACATGGGGATGGTCGGGCCAGCTTAGCCCATCATAAAAGTATTGAATTATTCCCTGAGAGACCCTGATAAACCTTTAGCCATTCAAGGGAAGATCATTCTGTACAGAGCTATATTTCGTACAAATTTATCAACATTTTCTCTCAGTGGTGGAAGTTGAGAACCAAGGATGTCTTGCTCAGTGTATGCATTGGTTACAGTTCAGGGCTGGCCCTTATGCCACATAATTTTCAAGGCTCAAATATAGTTCAATTGGTCCATAACATTTCAAATTTAATGTAAGGTAGTGTACGTATATTGCCACAACCCAATGCACAGTGGTGGCTCCTCTATAAGGGCATGGGGGCGTGGCCCCACTGCTTTCTCGCAGTGCGAGAAGGCAGAAACATAAAATGGTAAAACTACCATTTTATGTTTCTGCTTCTCGCACTGCGAGAAAGCAGAATGCCTGGAGTGCCTGGTTGTGGTAGGGCGGGTGGGCGGTCCTGGTCACGGGCAGGGGGGGAGTGGCTTTGCCCACTGTTGTGGGTAGTGACTGTTTGGTCGGCCACAGGGCCGAACAAAGCAGTCATGCGCACTCCCTCTTTTTCTCTATGCAGGCTGCTGCATGCAGCCTACATAGAGCAAATGGCCTGGCTGGGGCGCTCTCCGCTGCGCCTTACCAATCACAACGTTGCCATTGCAGCGTTGTGATTGGCTTTGGGGAGGGGAGGGTGGCTGCCGAGGCAAAACGCTGCCACGAGCACGGCAAGCAGGAGCTGAGGCGGCGGCGCTGCTGAACCAGAGGTCGAGGATTCGGAACTTAAGGTAAGTTTTTTATTTTAATTACTGCCCCCCCGCTAGACACTTCCCCCCCACCTTACTTACCGGCCGCGACTGCAAATTAGTATTTTGTCACTCTAAACAATTTAAAGGTGGACATTGTGAGGAGTTTGTGGCGGCAATGTGCATGGCATTACTGTCGAGGGCCCAGTCAATATGGCTCGGACCCAGCGTCGGATTGGTAACGAGGGCAAAAGCTGATTTCTCAGTAGATTTTACATTTCGAACAACTTTCTGTTTAATATTTGAACTTGACGATGATTAACTTTTCTCTGTATGTGCCTTATTTTAATTCCATTTTGTTCTGTGATGTTTGATATAGAAACTGCAAGCAGTGCTACTGTAAATACAGCCAGCACTTTGCATCTCAGGGGGCAAGGTGAATGCGACATTCAGAAGTATGTCTGTCTTGGAGGGCTGACAGACTGGGCAGAGCGCAGAGCAAGGCTTCTAAAAAAAAGCAACACTGAGCGATTTACGACGTGAGAGAACAGACTGCAGGGAAAATGACACCACGCTTTGGGCTAGACTGTGAGTCGGTCGAACCATCTCCTGGCTGCTTTGAACTTTTACTAGATGTCGCTCTGTGCCACCGAGGGGCTGCTGTAACTAGTATTCCTGGTTATCTGCTGGCTCTGAAGCGTGAACGCTCGCGCAGGTGTGCACAGGTGCAACAGGGAGCTGTGCTGCGCCCTGCATCTGCAGGTATCATGCCATCCGTGCACTTGCACCGAAGCACTACCTCTGCGAGTTCATTCAGGCGTTGCAGGGAGGGCCATTTCTCACTGACACTGTGACGCATTCTCTTGTCAACTTGCACTAACACACTTGGGGCATATTATCAAGAAACGGCATTAAAATTATCGCCGCTTTAGCTTCAGAAAACTGCCGCTAAAGCGGCGATAATGGGCTTGATAATATGCCGCAGAGAATTCCAATAGAAGTCCATGGGGCATATCAACAACAACCGGCGATAATTATCTCTAAGCGCACTTAGCGCTAGGATAATTATCGCCGGCTAATGTGAATTTTTATCGCTGAGATAGCGTGCTATTAGCAACGCTTATCTCAATAGCGATAAAAATCCTCACACTAACAGGCTAACGTGAGATTATCGCTGGAAACCCAGCGATAATCTCACGTTACCTTGTTGATAGGGACAGGCAAACTTAGCCATGATATCCTCCTTCCATAGGATATCACGGCTAAGTCAGAAAAATACCAGACGTAAAAAAGCAGCGTTAACCACGGTTAGCGCTGCTTTTTTTGTCTCTAACAGGGTTAGCGACATTCTTGATAATAGGAGAAATGTCGCTTAGTGACATTTCTCCTATTATTTTACTCTGGAACGCCCCCTTTGCATCTCATTAGAGATGCAAGTGGAAGCGTAGAGTAAAAGGGTGCTAACATGCAAATTTGCATGTTAGCACCCTGTTGTTGATAGGGCGCTAGTTTTATCTCTCCTTTTTTGGCTTTTAAAGCCAAAAAAGCAGATATAAAGCCCTTGTTGATATGCCCCCATGTTCTGGTGTGAACATGGGCTTCTATTGGAATTCTCTGCGGCATATTATCAAGCCCATTAGCAACACTTTAGCTGCATTTTTCTGCCGCTAAAGCGGCGATAATTTTAACGTGGTCCTTGATAATATGCCCCTTGATTGTGAAGGATGTGTGCAGCCTTTGGTGTTGATGCACGTTCAAAAGCATAGTAGGTTTTATGTACACACCTTTGCAAGCATAGACACAGCACTGATCATTTGCAGTTCACAGTATATTTCATGTTGTTACCTCTACAGAAAAGTTATCTTTCTCCATTTCACGCTATAGAGGACTAAACTTATGTTTTCGTACCCCATTAAGACGTCAGCAAGTGGGCAGTGACCTGTCTCCTGGCTGCAAAGTGGGCAAAGCTGCACATTTTGTCACCAAGTTACATAACGCTAGGTGTGACAGTGAAGTGGGGAAAATAAAGATGTGACCGTGCTCCGTTCCCTTCATTTGTGCCCCCCATGCAGCTGTTATTTATATCTCCCGACGGGCATGTGTTAATCATGCTTGGCTCTTTGCTTAATGAAAGCTTTTTCAAAGAAGGAGGTCTAGTCCGTATTTTGTGCAGTCATCTCTTCTTGCTCGGCCTTGAAGTGGGTGAGAGTCAGCCTACAGTGCCCGAACCAAGCAGCACACATAGGGGCAGATTTATGAGGGACTTGCGCCCCTTTTACGCCGCCGTTGCGTCACTTTTGTGACGCAGCGGCGGCGTAAACCCTGCGCCATGTTGCGCCTCATTTACATCGTGACGCATCTATGGAGATGCGTCACGGTGTAAAGCCCTGCGCCACATGAAACCTGCGTCAGGTTTCATGTGGGCGTTTCAACTCAGGGGGGGGCGTTCCGTCGCAGGACCGCCCCTGAAAAGTGACTCAGTGAAATCTATAAGATTTCACTGAGTCACTTTCCCAACGCTGATGCGTCAAAACCCTGCCCTGCTTGAAGCAGGCGTAAGGCTTGACGCACCATGTTAGGATAGGGTAAGTTGGAACAGTGCTGGAGTTGTGTCGCACTTGCGACGCAACTTCAGCACTGTGCCAACCTTACGCCGGCAGATGCGTCACGTATCTGCTTGTCCTTGCGCCATGATGCACCGCATTGTAAATGCGGCGCACCTGCGGTGGCGCAAGGGCAAACTTGCGTGACGCATCTTCCCTGGCGCATCCATGCTGATTTGCAGGGATGCGCCAGGGAACATAAATCTGCCCCAGAGATTGCCAGCCTGGGCACACTCTTTCATTTGCATACAGACAGAATAGCTTGGAAGTGCACTGATAAAATCTCGTTTTGCAGAGGTGTTTCTTTTACTTGCCAATAATTATTTTCCTTTTCTATATATACATATGACAACAGAATATTGAAATGATCTGTGTATTTTAAACTGTAAAAATATATGTAATGCCTCAACCCATACTAACGGTAGCCCATCTGCCGGGTGTCAAGACTTCCATTATGTCTGTCCTTATTCGGGCCCTGCCTTCTTCCTTCGTGTGCAGATTCCATTTCAGACATGAGAATACTGTTGATAACTAACTACATCAGGTCTATCGATCTGGTCTCTCATTGAGGCTGTAGTGGGGCTGGAACAATTAAAATGCACCATTTGCCCAAACTTTTTTTGTTTTGTTTTAAACTCTCTGGGAAAGAACTTCCTTCCATAAACCCCTTTTATGTCAATTAGGCTTGCTCTCGACGTAACACCCACCTTTAAAACTTTTACGCCCTACCACTTTTAAATATCAGCAGCCGCCACTGCCAATGCGACTTCATTTTTAGAAGCAGTCTGCTTATTTCACTTTAACTAGAACTTTGGCCCCAGAGTATGTATTCTAATCACTGCTGATATTATCTCACTCTGAACAAATGCTATTAATATCTACAGCAGACAAAATGTGAACAGTGAGGGCTCTAGTTTCCTTCTATATTTGATACATTGATACAACCCCTTTTTGACAGAGTGGTTCACTAATGGGATGCTCTAGATTTAGAATTCAATATTTCAATTCTAATGGACTTTATTAATTCAGTGCATCTAAAAGATGAGATTGGTACTTAATCAAAATGTAAATTTTAAGATCATTATTGATATGGACACTGCGCCAGTGCTATTAAATGCACTAATTAAAATAACACCATGACTTTATTACTCGCAGAGCACTTTACCAGTGACTTAGGATTCAAGCAGGCTGCTCACTAATGAAACGTGGCTCTCTGTGCTCCATGCATGTGTGTTTGGTACATAAAATAGCCTGCTACTTACATGCCCAGAATAATATTTTGTAATTAAATAGATTAATCAATGTGCCCAACAGAAAAGTATGTTTCAGTTTAATGTTCTTCTCATCATTAGAACAAAATTAGATCATCTATTAACTAGGCAGGCATTCTTCTGTTTTAGTTCCGGGTAATGTCCGCCAGGGCTCAAGTAATCTTAAAGAAATAATTAAAAAGCGACATACAGACAAGAGCTTTGGTCCTACGCTATTGTTGATTGTCTTCGTTCCGGCTATTTGATTGGGCAGTAGCGGGTTTAGCCTACCTCTGTATTAGTTCAAATACAATAGGACGGCGATTTGCATAGTGTAATCCTACTAGAAATGTACTAGGAAGGGGGTTTACTTTATGTACTCTTTGATAAATAGAGTAGGAATGGGTTTAACATTGTGAACTCTGTAACACACAGCTGGGAGGGGGATGTACATGATTTAACATTGAGAGCCTCATTTACAAGAGGCCTGCACCACCGAAGCATCACTTTTTTGGACGTTCCGGTGGTGCAGGCCTCTCAATCATATTTTTGAGGCGACACAAAGCCAGAGTGTGGCTTTGCGTGGGCTCATAGGTATGGAATGAGACAAGGTGGCACAAAGCACTGCGTTGCCTTACTCTGCGTCAAGGAGACACTCCATGAGTGTGGCTGTGGGTGTTCTCACTCAAGACCTATGGATTTTGACGCTGCCCGAGATTCACAAAATCCTGTAAAACTGGGGCAGCGCCAAATCCTTATGCCTACCCAGAGCAGGTGTAACGAGGAGGAGTGTTATTATTTTTCCTCATTTATTCCCCTTTCTAAGCGTGTTACATTCTACAGCACACATAGAACAAGGAAAACGCCTCCATAGGTTGTTATTGTGCTGGAAGGTGCGCCTTCCTGCACGTAAGTAATCATTCTAACAACACAGACACCCTTGCACCATGGTGCGAGGGTGACTACGTTGGCGCACAGCTGCAAATTGCCGTCCGACTGAAAGGACAGGAATGCACTGTATCTTGTAAATAGAGTTAATATCTGCCCTTTCGTATAGGCATAGGGAAGCACTGCAAAAAGACTTGCGGGTCTGTTCTATGCCAGTTCTTCGTAAATGAGGTCCTGAGATTCTTTTCTGACCCCATCTTTAGTTCAGCAGAGTCTTGTGAAGTATTTTGTTTAATTTTTAGTTGAATGGGACCCCAACAAACCAGTTCCCATAATCCCACATGAATTACCATTGATGCGCACTGTTATTGTCCAGTTCCGTGGAACCATCTCTGCTACTGCCCATCTTTTCCAGCATCCCTGATGTGTCACTGCGAGCTCCAACAGTGCTGGTTGCAACTGAATAAATAGCAATAGTATGTCATGACACCTACACCAAAGCAATGTTGCATCACACACTGTGGTTTTACTACTCTAAAATACAGGGTAATCTAAGCATCATTATACAATGTTGTTTGGCTTGGTCTGTTGGACTCACTGGGGCCAATTCACAGAACTAACTTAAGACAAAATCCTAAACTTACTACTTTTGATATTCACAGAAGTTAGGATTTTGTCTTAAGTTTGTCTTAAGACAAACTTAAGACAGACTTAAGACAGACTTAAGACAAACTTAAGACAAACTTAAGACAAACTTAAGACAGACTTAAGACAGACTTAAGACAAACTTAAGACAAAATCCAAACTTAATTCTGTCTTAAGTCTGTCTTAAGTCTGTCTTAAGTTTGTCTTAAGTCTGTCTTAAGTCTGTCTTAAGTTTGTCTTTAGTCTGTCTTAAGTCTGTCTTAAGTCTGTCTTAAGTCTGTCTTAAGTTTGTCTTAAGACAAACTTAAGACAAAATCCTAACTTCTGTGAATACCAAAAGTAGTAAGTTTAGGATTCTGTCTTAAGTTAGTTCTGTGAATCGGGCCCACTGTTTTGCAGTTACCCAACAAATGACCAGGATGCAGTGGTGTGCTTCCGATACCTATTGTGATTGCGTCACAATATAAATTTGTTTGACCGTCCACTGGCTTCCCCTAGAGGTATTAACATTCGCCATCTAAGTGGGTAGTGACAGTTCTGGATGGTGTCTCTGCTACACTATGCTAGGCTTATGTAGTGCTGGAGAACTTAATTCTTGGGTGCATGAACAAGGATGTGCTTTGTAGTGCAAGCACAGTATAATAATCCTGCGTATTGGTGACCCAGTTGCTCCCGTCATGCTCACTGGACCAAACGTGCTCTGTACATGAAGGGTACTTTTCTGTACATGTGAACTATGTGTACATACATGCAGGGGACCTGGAGTTTATCATGATTGGTGTAGTGGAATTTACCTGAGTCTTGGACACCAGCTGCTTCAAATTGCTCTAGATATCTTCATGCAAGGCTAAAGAAAGAGTACCAGAGCACATGATGAGTTTTTGTGACATTCTGGGGAAACAGGGTTCAAACTCTGTTCACTGGTGTAACTGGGACTTGGTAAAGCCGGTAAACACAACCTGCTGTGACATGATATGATATGAGGTCATTGTTGAATCCAGTGGAGGGGGGGTGTTAACACAAATTGTCAGCAGTGAGCTCTGACATGACCATAACAGACTTTCAGAGACACCATCAAAACAAATGACTGACTCTTTTGTACATGTAATTAGCTCCATCCATAGGGACATATTTATCAAAGTTGTGCATCACCCTTGCGCCACTCAAGTCGCTGTCTTGTGTCACTATGCCCCACGTGGGCTTTCCTGGAAGAAGCATGGGTTTTTCCATGCATTCACCCATGGAGTTTGGTGCATTCCCATTTTTACCATGAGTAGTAGACCTGTGATTGCGTCCAAATTATATGCCTCCCAGGGGAGGCGTAGGAGGAGAAACATTTTTATTTCTCCTCGATTTTTCCTCTTTAACTCGTTTTGCAGCGCACGTGCAAAAATTGAAAAGCCTCAAAGGATTGATTTTGTGCAGGACGGTGTTCCTTCCTGCACAAAAACAATCCTGCCTGCAACGCAGGCAGGGTTACTGAATTGGTGCCAGGCAGCCAAAGGTTGCCCCAGTGCAAGGAGAGAGCAGGAATGTGTCATTACAATGCAGCAGATACATAGTTTTAATTTAGGATCCAGTATACAGGATATGGGTTACATAGTTTTGTTCACTGTACTTATGCAGACTCATTGCATAGTGGTGGGAGGTGTCACCCATTTATAGCCAATGGTTAAGATTTGCTTCACTGGCTTGTCCTTTCCCTTTGGCACCCCAGGGACTGCTCATGCTACCCATGATCTCAGCGATTATAAAGAAAGTGACACGAAATAATGGTAAGCAGTGTTGCAGTAGCTTTGAATACTTTCTGTAATATATGTTGTTTTTCCTTACTCTCGCCTTACTGTTACCGCTCAGGAGCAAATAAAAGGCTATTCATTGGTGAAGAATGGGGCAAGGCAACAACCATGTGATATAATTATTAATTGCACTGTACATGATTTTGCTTCTGCTACCCCTGACAATTTGGCGAACTGGGTCTAGCTGAATGAAATTTCTCCTTTTAATACATAGAGGGCAAGAAAACCAGTGTTAAGACATGTCACATAATATATTCCCTGCATGTTTTTTCAATGCCTTGTTTACTTTGATATGGGCATTACTGAGGAGGAAGAGGATGCTTGGGGAATACTTCAGTTAGATCTTGCACCTGCAAAAAGACGGTCTGCTCCAACTACTCAGCTCTTGGGGCTAAAATGTAATATTGGTCTTAGTGTATGTAATGGTGGATTCCCTTTAGATCTGTTAGGTGCTCACACTTTTAAGAGGTGAACTCACTCCAGTACAGTCTATTGTATTATGTTGTCCCTTCAATTGTGGCCATTCATGGTGGACATGACCATCCTAGAGAGAAGCAATAGTGACCAAAATGCATTACATCTAATAATGAAAGAGTTTCTGTCCCCTAACAGCAATGCAAACTTTTCAGGGTATTGGGGGGATTATGCCTTTCGAATAATAAACAGGCCCTAAAATGGTCTTTTGTTTCAGGTCAGCCCAGTCTTATGGCCCAAATTTACGATAGAGTAGCAGGAGCACTAGAGTGGATGGCCAACGTTGAGCCCTTCCGGGAAGGTGAAAATCTTCCTAAATATCATGAAGATTTATATGTTTCCGTGGGAAAACTTTTTTCCAGGGAATCTAAAAGTACACTTAAAAAAACAACGATACACCCATGGTATAATAGGAAGTGCAGACTTGCCAGGGTGCCTTTAATCCAGTCTATTAAAATTACTTATCGTGGGCAAATTACACTGGCCAGACGGCATTGTAAGGCCGAGTTGAAACAAGCAAGATCTAAGTGGGAGGAAGAAATGTGGGATTATCTGGTAGCTGCAGTAAGAGCAGGTGAACATAAATCCTTTTGCTATATACTTGCCCACGGAAGTCAATTTGCCACAACTCAGGTGAAATTCCATCTCTATCTGCAGACATCGGTTAAGCATTTTGAAGAGTAATATTTCAGTACTGGAATGACTCATGGAGATCCAACAGAGGAAGGTTTATCTTGTGTTGTTGAACCCCTATCTCCCTTGGAAATGACACTCAAAGAATCTATGTCAAATCCATGCTGGTCTACAAGCCTTAGTGGATCGTTTTTTTAAATGTTTGTACTGCGAGAGGACTGGAAATTAATATTAAAAAGACCAAGGGCCTGATTTATGAGATTTTGGCATAGAGCAGTGCAGCAAGGCACCTTGCTGTGCTGCCCTTTGCCAAAGTAAATGGGCAAGAATGCACTGTATTTATGCAATACAGTGCATCCCTTTCCTTTCTCCCTTCGCTGGTGCCATTTCAGCAGCATGGTGCCAACATAGTCACCTGTGCAAAGGTGACTGCTGCATGCAGGATTGTGCAGGAAGGGGCATGTTAAGAGATGTTTTCCTCTTTCTATCTGTGCTGTTTCCCACTGCTGTTCAGTGTTAAAGTACAAGTGCTCCTATTGCAAATTGTGTTATGGATTGGTGTTTCCATGAGTGGCATATTTGATTTACTAGCAAGTCCCTAGTAAAGTGCACTGAGGGTGCCAGGGCCTGTAAATCAAATGCTGCTAGTGGACCTGCAGCACTGGGTGGGCCACCCACACAAGCAGCCCAGTTCTCAGACCTGCCACTTGACAGGCTCTAATCTTTCCTTTTCTTACATATGTCACCCCTAAGGTAGACCCAAGGCACCCCTGATGGCACTATGCAGTGTAAATTAAAGGAAGGATATTTACTGGTGTGTGAAATGTCCTGATAGTGAATTACAACATAATACTTTTTTCTCTATGGAATGGCTTTCTGTCCCATTGGATAGAATGGGATTTTACTTATAACATCTTCCCACTGGGACAAGATAGAGAAATGGGGCTTAGTATGCCTGAACTCAGAATATAAAAATGCATCTTTTAGTAAAGATGATTTTTGTGTTCTGGGTTTGAAAATACCTCTTTTAGAAAGTAGGTATTTTCTTGCTTAGCCATCCTGTGTGCCTCTGCTGGTTTTGTGGATTGACTGCCTGGCTTGGGGGTGACAAGGACTGGGGATGTGCATTCTCTTCAGACAGCCACCGGGGGAGTCTAGGTGTATCCTGCCTTTCCTGGATGAGTCAGGGCTGGGGTGGATAGACCTAGACTGCATTTAGAGTAGTGTAGAGGAGATTTATTTGCACCTGAATGGTCCTGGGCTGCCTTGGACAATGCTGTCTCCACCTCCTGCCGGGAAGCCGGGTCATAGAGGACAGAATTGGTTTGGGCTGGGCACAGGAACGCTCTGCCTGAGATAGCAAAGAGAAATGCAGTATAAATATTGGGGCCCAAACCCCAGAACTTTAGAACTCACTGGAATCAAGGAACCTGCCAACAAGAAGAGCTGGAAGAACTGCTAGGATGAGTACTGCCCCTTTGTTGTTGTTTTGTTGGCTGGCCTGCAGTTGCTGCCCCTGCCTTTGGCAGTGAAAGGACTGGACTGAACTTTCTTAAGTTGTGCTGAGTATCAACAAGGGCTTGAAACCGAACTTACCTACACAATCACTGACTCCATCGCTGGCGTTGTGTGCGGTGTGAGACACATCATTGCCTTCTGCACCGGCAGAGGGCAATGACGTGTCTCACACCACAACCCTGGTCTCACTGACGACTACTGCCACCACCACCGAGCCGCTGCTTGAACCTTGACCTGTGGGCACTGCAATCTGCACTGCCTTGCTGCACTTTGCCGCCCTGGTCTCACCGGCAATATCGCTGACCGTGACACCCGTGACCCCACCGTGGGATATATTCACAAGAACGTGTGATAAACAACACCAAAAAATGTTAACACAACTTTACACATCGCAGCCTATCGCAGGAAAATAACCCCATGTCAATGTGGAATTCACAACAAGGCGGTACCATGCCGACACCGCGGACAATGTCCGCAATACAATCACCTCGAAGGAGATAAAAACACAAACCATAACACAAAAAAACCTGTGATGGGCCAAGGCGCGATAAGAAAACAGTGGAACCAGCGCAAGGGCAGCAATACTCACGCATAATGCAGGAAAAAGCACACGAACAGCCTATGGAAAATGACACAGAAAAATAAGACATCAGCTGCGGAGTACCACGGATGCACCCTGACCGACTGCAGAGGACAACATGTACCCCACAACATCCAAGCACCGTGAAACAACAGAACCGACAGGCACACCGCATGAAAGAGACCAGTGGCTGACAAATCAGAGCCGCAGGAGGGACTCACCCACCGTGCAGCATACGCACATAAGCAAAAGTGCACCTCGACATTGACAACCTCTCGGTACAAACAGCGACACCTCCACAACAGAACACAGGACACAACTGGTTCCGCAAATGTGCACACCATGGCAAATCACATCTGTAACCGCAGGAAAATGTAACATGACAATGTACAAGTACAACCTGTAACCTGTAAATATGTTTTAATCACACATGCTGTGCAATTGGACATCTTGTATTGTCCCATGATTGCCATGGATGGCCACAATGTGGCGTGCTCATTTGAAGTAAGAGTCAATGATGGTGCTCCTACGGTCCATTCCTGCCCCAGCTGCAGTGGGATTCGAGCCACCTGCCCCATCGTCACCATCACTGTCCGGTACCTCTGGAACTGGGATCCATGGGGTATTGATGCGAACACAGATGTTGTGCAACACACAACATGCAACGATCATCTTGCACACAATGTCCGGGCTGTACAGGAGCTTTCCATCTGTGCCATCCAAGGCACCTGAAAAGTGACTTCAACATACTAAATGTGCTTTCAACGATGCCCCTGGTGCATATGTGGGCCGCATTGTACTGTCTCTGGGCGGGTGTGTTCGGGTTTCAGAGGGGTGTCATCATCCAAGGGCAGAGTGCATATCCTTGATCACCTGTGACAGTGTAGGGAGAAAAGAGTCAATACTTGGTTCGGCAGGATGTGATGGCAGGCCCACTAATCCAGTGATGCCTGTGCTGGCTGTGTGTGGGGTGAGTGTAAGCCAGCCCTCAGGGAGTAGCTGGTGCTGTCAAAAACTCCAACAGTCATCAGGCACTCAGAAATGCAATGTCAGAACCACAAGGGGGAAAGACTTGAGTCGCACAGGGCTAGTGGCCCCGGATGCACAGCGGCCGACACGGGCCCATCGCCACGGGACGCTGACCTGCTGGAGACTGGGTTAGGTTCATGAGGGCAGAGCACGGCCTCGCATGTGTCATAGGTGCCTTCCACAAAGTGTCATGGGGGAGAATGGGAGGTCTGCCCCAGGGCATGATACAGAGGGCACATGTCAGCTGTGTCTGGCAGCATGGAGAATACGAATGCCACAGACCCATGCCAGACACCAAGTCTGTACCTGCCCATTGCTGATGACAACCCCCAGGCCACAGGCTCAGACACCAACGAAGTCCTGCCAGAGGATGATGGTTACCCCTGGGCACAGGGTTAGTGGCACCACGTGTCGCCGGCTTGCGTTGAACAGGGTTAGTGGCACCATGTGTCACCGGCTTGCATTGAACAGGGTTAGTGGCACACCGTGTTGCTGGCTTGCATTGAACAGGGTTAGTGGCACCACGTGTCGCAAGCCTGCGATATGGAATTATGCTTCACTGATCAAAGGGAGTCTGGTGCTGTGGCCGCTGCCACGGACTTGGGGTCACTGCCATTCAGGACTAGGGACACAGATCCACATGTGGGACCTACTGGGCCAAAGAGGACGCTGGCGGAGTATGTAAACAAGAAAGGAGTGATGTGGATTAGCGTCGGGGGGCCAGCGATGGTCTGCGGAGGCTGCAGAGGTCGCGGAACTGGGGCTTGGAGCTTGCACCGGCACATGGTAGGCCCTCTTTGACACACAACGGTGTTGGCAGGTGAGCAGTGCGGCCCTGGTGCACAGGGGGGGGCAGGCCTGGTCTGTGCATCAGCGTCCTGGGATGCAGCAGGTGCACAGGGTTGCAGGCCCCGCAGTTCACGGTGTCGGCCTCGTGGCAGGCTGCATGACGCCGCACTGTCAGTGATGTTGGCCTTCCAGGGAGTGAATCATGCTCTGTGCCACAGGGTTTTTTACCACACCCCAGCGCAGCCCTGGCATACACAAGGCCATCCCACTATGCTCACGCGCACAGGGGGGATGCAGCATGTGACACTTCTGCTATCTGACCCACGGCCTGGGGTGACATGGTTGCGTCAACTGCTCACTACTCTCCAGTCTCCAACAGCTGTGGTCTGCATGGACATGTTTGATGTTTGCATACCCCTGTCTGTCCTGCACATCCATGCCTCACTTGTCATTGTATACATTCCCATGCACGGGTCACTTGCATCCTCCACACATGGCTGCATTCTGCATCTCCACACGTTCTGCTGTTGTGTGGCTGTGGTGCCATGATTTGTCTGTATTGCGTGCAGGGGTAGCCCAGGATGACCATGGAGGGGTGTTATCGTTTCTGGTAGGTGCTCATGTTGTTTGACATGTTGTATGTGGTTTGGTCACATAAAAGAGAGAGAATTCCCTTGCTCAAACAAATTCCTTGTAGTGGACAAAAAATTATTGACTGCTCTAATATATGAAGAAAAGGTTTTTATTTTGACAAATATTTTTCTGTGATCCTATATTTATAAAAAGCTATCATGACATATTAATTGTGACACAATCATTAAAAACATTATACAGATCATTCAATAAAAAGATAAAAACAATGTTACAGAGTTACAATATTACAAGATTCCAAAGATGACCAGCATCATGGAGACAAAAACATACGTAAGACACTGATTATGTACTTCACCAATACACATCCATTGGGCTCAGCAGTACAGTTTATAGTTTCAATTTTATGCTTATAACTCTGTGCTGGTCTCAGGATTGTGTTTCCAGTAAAAGGCGTCGACGCGTTTCGATGGCTTTTACCAAATTACTGCCATCTTTATCAAGACAAAAATTAGTTGCTGTCTCCTGTATTCTTGGGTAGGTTTCTTTATACCTAAAAGGAATAGATATATACTTAATTATAAATAACAACCATTACTTATAACAAATGGTGTTAGCATTGTTCCCTGAATACTTAGGTGAGCCCTTATTCCTCATATCCGGGTGCCATCATGTTTTATTATATCAGGGGAGGCAATGGATCTGAAAGCCTATATAATTAATATACTCATTCTCAAATGTCCTCCAATCTTATTATACACGAAGCATCTTATAATCTATGGCATGGTCTTGCAACTGTCCTGGATCCACTTCTATCCATTACAGACATTGTATAAGTTAATTAGATGTAACTATAGGTTTCTGGATTGCTTCTAGCTCACCTTCTTTATTGATGGAGAAAATATCAGTTTTTCATTATGTATGGGTGGACAGATAAATAAAGTCCTCTGTTCTCTCATACGGTCTTCTGATATGCCCGAGATATTGAGTAAAAACGTCTTCACGTGCTATAGTGATCTGCGTATCAAAAATAGGGGTATAAAAAATTACCTAAATACACCTTTCTATATCTTTAAAAGCAACTGTTATAGTTTATTGTTTGTTGTCTCAATCAGTTTATAATTGAAAGTTACCTCACATATGTAATCGGACTGGTTAATTATTGCCGGTTTTCCTTTCCTTGGATACGTATTAGTGTTACCGAGTGACCGTACCTCCTCGGGGCCCAACACCGCAAAGTTCAAATAATTCCTTATTTCTCGGGTGGGTCTAAAACAAAGCAAACGTACATTATCTAATGAGATTGTCGCCTCTCGTAGGGTGGAGACACAAATACTCTACTCCTAACAAAAAATCCATGCTGTATCACCACTCCTTACCTTTGCGTTGATCTATCGCGGGTTCGCGGCGGTCTCTATTTTCGGTTACAATGATTCCCGTTAGAGTATTCTCGCCTTCCGTATTTAGCTTATCTGTCCTGTCATTTAATTGGGTGGATAAGACACGTGATGGGAGTTTCCCTATGTGCGTATTCGATAGGTGATCGCATTAACACCTCCCTGCTTGGTTATACGCGTTCTTATTGGGTTATCTGTCCCCACGTGATCTCGGTATTTTCGATCTATCTATCTTATTGGTCTTTGGGTAAATAAGTGAATACATCACCGCATCGCAAACTCATACTCAGCGTTCCTATTGGGTCATCTGTAACTACGTGATGACGGTGTATTAAATCTAACCATTCATATTAGGCTGGTTGCTTGCATCTTGTTATAACGGCCTCCCATTTGTGTATACACCAATTGTATACCTGTTGTCAATGACCTAACTTTATTGTTAAAATGCACACATACAATGTGAGTTTTAAACACTATTCAATCTACATTTTTGTGAACAGCAATTATATTTTGTTGATACTCCCAATGTTGAACCATAATCACAGTTTACCACACATTATTACAATATACTCGCTAAAGGGCTCCATATATGTGCTCCATAATTATATTGTCTGTATCTCTATCCCATCTCAGTCAGAATTTCAATATGATAACATTGTCAATCAAATCCACAAATACAGTATAAGGACCAAATACTTTTCGAAATGCATATATATTGCAACAACTTAATGCGTATTTTTATGCTATCCAACAGATATAATTGCAGTTATGTTACGTTATCCAATTATGCCCAAAATACACAAATACGTTGTAAAAAACACGCGTATGTGCGGTGTGCATTTCTATATACAACAGCTTGGTACATAGTCATAATAGTGATACAATATAATTACAATCTTCACACATAGTTCCAATAAGGTAAATAAAAGATAACATCTTTAAGGTAAATCACTCTGATTTTACACTTTATACCTGTTTGAGATTATCACTCAAAATTATACAAACATCCTAATGTAGTTGAATGAGAAAAATTCAGATATTCTATCTTGTCCTGTGGCATTTTAGTAGAGTTGTGTTATCTCCGATTACTGTCCAGATATGCTAGTGACTGTATCCTGTCTAATTATGCCTATAGGTATTTAACTTTTCAATATTTCATAATTAACCTCATCCAGTCTTCTCTAGAGTTCAATCCCTTTTCCACTGTATTAAGGTAGCATATATACCACTGTTCTCTTTTCTTTCTCACTGCATCCATATCACCTCCTCGTCTACTCATTGTGATTTTCTCCAGTATGAACCATTTAAAATCATTACAATTATGGTTCAATTTACAGAAATGATCTACTAGGGGAGCATTGTCCTTTTTCGTTCTAATAGCGGACTTGTGTTCTAGGAGGCGCACACGAAGTTCCCTACTGGTTTCCCCTACATAGCCCAATCCGCAGGGGCATGTTAGGAGGTAGACAATATTTTTGCTGCGGCAGTTGTTTAATGTTGTTATGTTTAGATATTTGCCGGCAAACATCATGTTTTTACCTTCCAGGCACTGGGCACATATAGAGCATGTTCCACATTTATTATTGCCTCTTGCTTTCTCACCCCCTAAGGTGATTTGCTTTTCTGTTGCTCTTGGATATGTTTTCACTAGTGAGTTTCTAATTGTTTTATTTCTTCTAAAAGAGAAAATGGGTTTTGGTAACTGTATTTCTGTGCCGTAATTCAGAATCTTCCAGTTTCTGTTCACAATGTTTTTGATTTGGTTGCTTATATTGGAGAATTGAGTTACAAAGATCACTTTTCCTGTTGTTAGATTGTTTTTACTGATCTTAGACTCAAATGTGGTTCGGTCCCATGTGCATTCCCACAGTTGTGTGTTGTGTGTTGGTGGCTTTGGGGTGTGTGATGTGTTGATTTTGCACTTACCAACAAGTAGTCTGGTTCCATATGCGCCATCCTGGAAGCGCTGGTTGATGATGGACTTTCGGAAGCTGTTGGAATCGTGCACCCTGCCGGGGTAGTTTGCGACGACATTGGTGAAGAGTCCCCAGTGGTCCACTATTTCATGCACATTGATGGAATGCGCGTGCTTTCTGTTGCAGTTGTGGTGTGCGGTATCCGCAGGGGGCACAAGTGGGACATGTGTGCAGTCAATTGCCCCCAACACAGTTGGGAATTCGGCAATGGCGTAGAAGCCTTGATTTGTCTCCAGCTGTTCCTGCACAGTGTTGGGGAAGTGAAGGTACTGGGGTATGAAGCTGAGGATGACATCCAGGACAGGTGGGATAAACTTTGATAGGGCTGGCTGTGAGACCCCTCCGACTCTGGCCGTTGTTGTTTGGAAGGTACCAGAGGCCATCAGGTGCAGCACAGTCAGCAGCTTTGACTGCGGAGGGATGTTTGTTCTCCGCTGTGTTGGGACCGTCAACCTGTGGGCGATGTGGGTCATGATGCGGAGGATGGTTGTCCATTTGAGCCCGTAGTGGGCAATGACTTCCTCTGGCGTTAGGTCTGTGAGAGTGGTGCATTTTCAGTAGGTCCTCTGTCTTACTCTGAGCTGCTTCTGTGGTGGTCTGGGGTGGGGGCGGGTCCGGTTCCTGGGGGTGGTGGCAGTCCTGGGGATGGTGGCGGTGGGTGTTGTGGCCCTGTTGGGGCTCCGAGCTGCATGATGAGTAGCTCCATGGTGTAGTTTTTTCTTCTGGTGTGTCTGTGTGCGGGGCTCCATTGTCTACTGCAGGTAGTCATCCAGCTTTACACCTGCTTGAAGCAGGTGTTAAATACCTGTGGCTAACGCGGCTCGTCACGTGTTTTTGTCTCGCATCGCGGATGTGGAATTTCGTTGTGAAATTGGTGTGTGTTTTTTGTGTGTGTTTTTGCACGGGAACGCCTACTCTGCATCTCATTAGGGTTAGTTGTTGGTGTCCACCGTGGAGACAGATTTTGGGGCAGTTATCTCGGGAATAGTGGCGATGTCTGGAGTTTACACCAGCTTTTGAATGGGGTGTTAGATCTATCTCCACTTTTGATGCGTTAAGGTGGAGATAATTCGAATATAAGTCCTTGTGAATATGCCCCCATGTTTTGGGGGCACCGCTCGTAAGACGCACTGCCCCGTCCCACACTGCCATCTGGGCCGACCAATGCCAGCTCCCACCACCTGGCACTGTCGCCTGCACCGTGACCTGTCAGTACCACAACGAGCACCGCCTCACTCCGCACTACAGCCCTGGTCTCACCAACGCTGCTGGATGACCATCACCAAGCCACTGTTAGCACCGCGACTTGAGGGTACTGCACGCTGCACTGCTATGCTTCACATCACAACCACAACACTTTGCCACAACAAAAATGTAGTGTTAATGAGTCTGCCAACACCACGACTGTCGCGGTCAGACAGAACTGTTGGATTCTGTTGTTTTCAGCTCCGCAGTAGCACTGGACAGAGCTACCAACTTCAAGGAACTGCATTTGAAGGTTATTCTTGCAAAGTGCATATTTTTTAGTACTGTATGCTGGATTTTTATCATTTTGGTCTTGTTTTGAATATATAAAGTATTGGATATTTTTCTAAACTGGTGTGTCCTTTTGTAGTGTTTTCACTCCTATTACTGTTGGTTATGTGCAAATGCTTTACACACTGCCTCTGAGATAAGCCAGATTGCTCATGCCAAGGTACCAAAGGTGTGAACAAGGGTTATTTCAGTAGTGTACCCCCCATATCCTGACTAGAAGGAAGGATCCCTAATTGGACAAAGGTGCAAATCATTGCAAACTAGAGACACCCATTTCTAACAGTAGGATATGTACTGTTGTGTTTGACATACCCTTCAAGTGAAATACTGCTAATTTCGTTTATCAGTACAGCAAGGCTTATCTTTCCCATAGTTCAGCATTAGAGCTGTCATGTGACCTCTTACAAGTGTATCTGAAAATTGGGAATTGATAGAAAATTGGAGTTGGTGTCTCTTGGCCCACAATTTAAAAACACATAATTTAGTAAAGTTGGAATTTAAATTGCAGGTCTGAAAATGCCACTTTTAGAAAGATGGCATTTCTTACTTCAACCATTCTGTGCCTCTGCCTGCCTCTGAATAGACATGTGGGTCAGAATGACAGTTGGGCTGTTTGTGCATTCACTCTAAACAGTCACACAAAGGGAGCTGAGGTGTGCCCTGCATATCCTGGTGGCCCATTATTGGGCTGATTGGTCTTCCTGTGCTAGTGGGGTGAGAGAAGTTGACACTGACACCTGAATAGGGCTATGTCTGTCCTCACACAAAGAAGTCTCCACCCCATGTAGTGTGTCTGGAGCTTGGGAGGGGAAGTTGGGGTATTGTGCACTACAAAGACCTGCCTTTGAAGTTTGTCTACTTAAAAGGCTGAAATGGCACTATATACTCAGAACACTGCTGGGTTGGGGGCTTTCAGCCAGGAAGAGGAGCTTGATTGCTGTCAGGAGAGACTACCACTTTACTGTTTGCTTTGCTTTGTTATCCTGCTGCTTGCTCCTTCTATCCTGGGAGTGAAAGGAATGGTCTTTGCTTTCGACATCCCACTTACAAAGTTCTCCAAGGGCTTGATTGGAGCTTCCCTTCTGTTAAGACGTCTAAGGGCCATCAAAGGCTACACCTGCAATCACCGAGACTCTGCTGCTGTGGTGCCAAATCTAGTTCCTGGGATCTTGGAAGTGAGCTTTGGTGATGCAAAGAAGAAAATACATGCATCAACTCCAAGAAATGGAGGCATCTTGCCCGAAAATGATGCATCAGCTCCCCTGTGGCAGTATGGAACTGACGCACCACCTCCCCTGCCTAGCAGTAAGGAAACAACGCATCCCCTCTACTGTAGCACTAAGAAACTGATGCGTCACCTGTTTATTTGATGCCTCATCTCCTTTGTGCATCGCATTGTCTTTGGACTTTTGTCCAGATAAATATTGGCTAGTTTTCTAAACTGGTGTGGAATCTTTTTGCAGTGTTTTCACTGTGTTACTGTTTGTGTGTGTACAAATATTTGACACATTGCCTCTGGGATAAGCCTGACTGCTCTGTGCCAAGCTGCCAAGGGGTGAGCAGGGGTTATCTTAGGTGTGTAACTTACTTACTTACCCTGACTAGAGTGAGGGTCCCTACTTGAACAGGGTGCAAAAAAATGCCAACTAGAGACCCCATTTCTAACAGTTTTATAGAAGGCTTCAGTATCCCAGCTGAAGGGTGTGTTGGCATGTCCTAATACAGGAATCAGCAGTCACTCAGGTCCAACCACAATGTGGCTAGGGTTACGATCAACAAGGAGATGATTCTGGGGAGGGTGGCAGGCCCCTTTAGCGCAGTCCCATTTGATGATTTTATTTGCTCTCCCCTGAGGGTGCTGCCAAAAAAGGAGAATGGCGAATACAGATTGATAAACAATTTGTGAGCACCTTGGGGCCAGTCAGAGAATAAAGCCATTGATGGGGCATTATGCTCGGTCAAATATGCTTTTTTAGACAGGGCGACTCAGATACTTGAAGATTTGGGGCCAGGAGCATAGTCAACCTTCTGCTTGCTCCCTGTGAGTCTGCAGGATTTTCATTTGCTGGGTTTTCAATTTGAAGGGTCCTTCAACTTTGACAAGTGCATGCCTATGATTGCTCAGTTCCATGCTCCTATTTTGAGAAATTCAGCACATTTCTCGAGTGGGTTTTCAGGCAGAAGTTGTGCCTTCAGGCAATGTTGCATTACCTTCACAATTTCTTGTTTTTGCTCCCCTCAGGGTCGGGAGAGTGTGCTGGGGCTTTGCAGTCTTTCCAGGAGCTGATGACAAATTTTGGGTAGCCTTTACCCAAGGTAAGACTTTTAGCGACTCCCGTTGAATTACGTGGGGCTGAGTTTGACTCTGTTGTCATGGTTTCGAGGCTCCCCTTGGAGAAGGCAAACACTTTTTCCCTTGCTTTGAGGAATTCACTGGGAGCTAGTAAGGTGACCTTGCAGCTGCTGGTGGTGGGGCAGCTGAATTTCACCTTGTGCCTTAAGCCCTTGGGTTGCCCCTTTTCTCAATCAATTGCCTAGCCCATGTCTGTTTTGAGGCAGAAATAACACAATACCAGTTTGTCAAAGGAGGTCTGACAGGATATGAGAATCTGGGAGACATTTTTGTGGTGCTTTGGCCCAGGCCTCCATGGTCCAAAGAAACGACAGGCAGATTTAGCTCAATATTTTGGAACTGATCACATTCAGAGGCACCCCAGAGGTAAGGATAGAACTTTACAACTGAAGAGAATGGCGTCAAAATACTTATTGAATTACAGACCAAAT
The DNA here is from genome assembly GCF_964204655.1 of Triturus cristatus. NCBI lineage: Eukaryota > Metazoa > Chordata > Amphibia > Caudata > Salamandridae > Triturus > Triturus cristatus. The sequence goes on along the minus strand of NC_140582.1, from coordinate 110,457,395 downwards.
CCCCAGAATTAGCTGTACAATGGTGGATTTGTTTGAGTTTATGGTGTCAGACTTTGCTGCTTTTGGCAAACTGTTAATGTATCTATACATTTTTAATGTTTCGATATCATTGTTAATTTTTTCTCTAGCGTTTACCTCTTTTATTTTGGTAATCTATTGTTTATATTGTAGGTAATCAGAACATTGAAAGTAAGAGACTAAGAAGCAGAGATTATGATACATTCTGTTTAGGGGCTATTTGCAATTCACAAATGAAATTATGTACCAAATGGATTGGTATAAAGGACAGTTGCAGAGTATTGTAAAAAGGGGCATGGCCTATGAACACCTCTCTGCAGCGCAGCTCCCTGGCACGTAATGGAGGTACCTGGTGGGCTAGTTGGCCCCCAGGGACTCTCAGGATTGAAGAGGAATTAATTCCCCAACTTATAACGCGCCACAGGGTGTGTTTACACACATGTCACCTCAGGCCCCACCCCCTTCCTTCACCACTGTGCAAACGCACCCCCTGGCAAGTTGTAAGTTGGGGAATTAATTCCCCTTCAATACTGATGGTCCCTGGGGCCAACTAGCCCACCAGGTACCTCCAGTATGCGCCAGGGAGCTGCGTTGCAGAGAGGTGTTCAGAGGCCATGCCCCTTTTTACAATACTCTGCAACTGTCCTTTATACCAATCCATTTGGTACATAATTTCATTTGTGAATTGCAAATAGCCACGCCACTTTTTGCACCTCTCTGTAACGCAGCTCTGTGGCACTTACAGGAGGTACCTAGTGGGCTAGTTGGACCCTTGGGATCCTCAGGATTCAAGGGGTCTTGATCTCCCAACTTAAAATGGCCACAGGGCGTGTTTACGCAGTCGTGAAGGGAGGGGACGGGGCCTGAGGTGACATGTGCAAAAACGCCCTGTGGCGCGTTTTAAGTTGGGGAAATAATTCCCCTTCAATCCTGAGGGCTCCTGGGGGCCAACTAGCCCACCAGGTGCTTCCAGTAAGCGCCACTGCGCTGCGTTGCAGAGAGGTGGTCTAGGCCGTGCCCCTTTTTACACCCCTCTGCAACGCAGCTCTGTGGTGCTTACTGGAGGTACCTAGTGGGCTAGTTGGACCCCAGGGACCCTCATGATTCAAGGGGACTTTATCCCCCAACTTAAAACGCCCACTGTGGCGCATTTTAAGAGGTAGTTTTAATCCCCCTGCTCTATTATGTACTAAGGGCTTACAGAGGAGGTCATGCTAATCACATGGGTACCCCAACACATAGTGTTTCCTAGTGCATGTATGTGTTTTCACTGTATTCTATCTGTCTTTTAGCATACCACTGGCTCTAGACCTGGTTAGTCAGAGTCAGTTAACACCAGTACCCATCTGAAAAAGTTGTGGGCACAGGATGATTTTGTAACAAGGCCTCTTTCTGCATTTCCCTTCGTCTTTGAGGACTTCTGTTGCTTCTTTCTGCGCTTCTTTTGCTTCTTTCTGTGCGTTTTTTCTTCTTTCTTCACATGTCCTACCTCTGTAGGCATAGTTAGAAACTAGCATTTAAAAAACCTTAGAAATTCACTTAAAAAATAAAAAGGTTTCAGGCACGTTATAGTTAGAAATTAGCATTTAAAAAACCTTTGAAATTCACTGAAAAAAACCATAGGTTTCAGGCACGTTATAGGTAGAAATTAGCATTTAAAAAACCTTACAATTTCACCGTAAAACCATAGATTTTAGGGGCGTTGTAGTTAGTTGGACATTTCACTCGTACAAAACCATAGAAATTCCCCCGTTATAGTAAGTTCAGCTAACTTTAACTTGTGCGCCCGCAATGCACTGCTGATGACATCACATATTACATCACTCATGACATGGTCAGTGACATCACTCATGACATCTCAAATGACATCACTGATGACATCATCCTTGTGATAGTGTGGCAGATCTCCTCTCACCCTAATATAACCTTTGATACACACACTCAAAAATAGAAACTTTTCAAAACATTGGACACACCAATACCAGTTACAACACACCTATTCAGTAATTCCAAGATCTACACACACATCTACTCAGTCAGCAATAGTCCTATACAGCCACTCATACATGTAGCCACTAATCATATTTACTCATACACCTATACATCCTGTTACACACGATACTCATCCATAGAGTTACTCACACACATAGTCACACATGCAAACAAAGTATCAAACATCCATTTACTTGCATATACAGTTATACACACACCACCACACTTACTTCTACAGAAACTTACACATACTTACTCTCTTAAGCAATCACTTATAGAAATACATACTAATTTATACGGGAACTCTTCCAATCTCTCACTCTCACATATACTCACTTATATACAATAATACTCACATATACTAGTTTAACCCCTTCGCTGCCAGGCCTTTTCCCTCTCCTGTGCCAGGCCTTTTTTTGGCTATTTGGGGTAGTGCGCGCCAAATTTGCGTCCTTTTCTTCCAACATCATGGGGATTTTAAAGGTACTCAGGGTTTGTGGATTCCCCTGGAGGGGTCACAGAAAAGAGCCAAAATACAGCAAAATGTTGGGTTTTTTTGGAAAAATTGGAAAAACGGGCTGCAAATGAAAGCATCTGGGTTTTTCCCTGCAAATGTTATCAAAAAAGGGTTTGTGGGGTTGAAATCACCATTTTCCCAGCTTTTCGGGGATACTTGACTTTTGTCAGAAACCCAACATTTTTTACACAGTTTTGGCATTTTTCTGGGACATAGCCTATTTTTGCAATTTTTTGTGCTTTTGACCTCCTTCCAGTTAGTGGCTGAAATGGGTACAAAAGCAATAGTGGATCCTGGAAAGCTATACATTTTCGAAAAGAAGACAACATTCTGAATTCAGCAAGGGGTAATTTGTGTAGATCCATTAATGTTTTTTTATAGAAACAAACAGTTAAATGTAGGATAAATTGAAATTTAGTTGAAAAAAACAGCCTTTTGTGTCAACGTTTTCACCTGTAACTTCTTCTAATTATGACAGCTCTTTGAAAGCAATATACCGTTGCATCCGCTGGACATTACTGGTTGTGGGGATATATAGGACTTGTAGGTTCACCAAGAACCCGACGAACCCAGAGCCAAAAACTGAGTAGTAACTTGCAATGGTTTTTTATTATGTACCGGGTATATAGTAATTATTCTGTAAAAAAGTGTACATGGAAAAATCGGTATGAAAGACACCTATGTATTTCTGAAATGGGAACAAAATATAGAGTTTAGAAACAGTAGATATTTGCACATTTCTGAAATTGGGAATACTCATACTAGCATGACAATTATCAGTCATTTTTTAGAATGACTTCTTTTTTATACAATATCTTTCATTTGGAAAGCAGAAATGCAGGGAAAGTCAATAGATAATAACAGTTCCTTTACAAATCTGATTTACCCTAAGTCTCCCGATAAAAATGGTACCTCACTTGTGTGGGTAGGCATAGTGCCCACGACAGGAAACGGCGCAAAATGCAACGTGGTCACACCACAATGCAAAATTACCCTTTTTTTGCAAAGTGCCTAGCTCTAGTTTTTGAACCCTAGCTCTGCGGGCACCTTGGGAAACCTAGCAAACCTATACATTTTTGAACACTAGACAACCAGGGGAATCCAGGATGGGGTGACTTGACTGCCTCCCACCAGGGTCTGTTACCCAGAATACCTTGCAAACCTAAAAAATTGTCAAAAAAACCACATTTTCCACACATTTCTGTCGTGGAAAGTTCCGGAATATGCGTGGAACCACAAATTTCCACCCACCCCGGGTTCCCCAAAGTCTTACGAGAAAAACGGTACCTCACTTGTGTGGATCGGCCTAGTGCCCGCGACAGGAAACGTCGCAAAACGCAACCTGGTCACACCTCAATTTCGCAGTGAAAAATGACTCTTTTTTTGGAAAAATGACTAGCTGTAGTTTTTGAACCCTAGCTCTGCGGGCACCTTGGGAAACCTAGCAAACCTATACATTTTTGAAAACTAGACACCTAGGGGAATCCAGGATGGGGTGACTTGACTGCCTCCCACCAGGGTCTGTTACCCAGAATCCCTTGCAAACCTAAATAATTGGCAAAAAAAACACATTTTCCACACATTTCTGTCGTGGAAAGTTCCGGAATCTGCGTGGATCCACAAATTTCCACCCACCCCGCGTTCCCCAAAGTCTTACAAGAAAAACAGTACCTCACTTGTGTGGATCGGCCTAGTGCCCGCGACAGGAAACGGCGCAAAACGCAACCTGGTCACACCTCAATTTCGCAGTGAAAAATGACCCTTTTTTGGAAAAATGACTAGCTGTAGTTTTTGAACCCTAGCTCTGCGGGCACATTGGGAAACTTAGCAAACCTATACATTTTTGAAAACTAGACACCCAGGGGAATCCAGGATGGGGTGACTTGACTACCTCCCACTAGGGTCTGATACCCAGAATCCCTTGCAAACCTAAAAAATTGGCAAAAAAAACACATTTTCCACACATTTCTGTTGTGGAAAGTTCCGGAATCTGCGTGGATCCACAAATTTCCACCCACCCCGCGTTCCTCAAAGTCTTACGAGAAAAACGGTACCTCACTTGTGTGGGTCGGCCTAGTGCCCGCGACTGGAAACGGCGCAAAACGCAACCTGGTCACACCTCAATTTCGCAGTGAAAAATGACCCTTTTTTGGAAAAATGACTAGCTGTAGTTTTTGAACCCTAGCTCTGCGGGCACCTTGGGAAACCTAGCAAACCTCTACATTTTTGAAAACTAGACACCCAGGGGAATCCAGAATGGGGTGACTTGACTGCCTCCCACCAGGGTCTGTTACCCAGAATCCCTTGCAAACCTAAAAAATTGGCAAAAAAAACACATTTTCCACACATTTCTGTCGTGGAAAGTTCCGGAATCTGCGTGGATCCACAAATTTCCACACACCCCATGTTCCCCAAAGTCTTACGAGAAAAACGGTACCTCACTTGTGTGGGTCGGTCTAGTGCCCGCGACAGGAAACGGCGCAAAACGTAACCTGGTCACACCTCAATTTCGCAGTGAAAAATGACCCTTTTTTGGAAAAATGACTAGCTGTAGTTTTTGAACCCTAGCTCTGCGGGCACCTTGGGAAACCTAGCAAACCTATACATTTTTGAAAAGTAAACACCCAGGGGAATCCAGGATGGGGTGACTTGACTGCCTCCCACCAGGGTCTGTTACCCAGAATCCCTTGCAAACCAAAAAAATTGGCAAAAAAAACACATTTTCCCCACATTTCTGTCGTGGAAAGTTCCGGAATCTGCGTGGATCCACAATTTTCCACCCACCCCGCGTTCCCCAAAGTCTTTTGAGAAAAACGGTACCTCACTTGTGTGGGCCGGCCTAATGTCCGTGACAGGAAACGTCGCAAAACGCAACGTGGTCACACCTCAATTTCTCAGTGAAAAATGACCCTTTTTTGGAAAAATGACTAGCTGTAGTTTTTGAACCCTAGCTCTGCGGGCACCTTGGGAAACCTAGCAAACCTATACATTTTTGAAAACTAGACACCCAGGGGAATCCAGGATAGGGTGACTTGACTGCCTCCCACCAGGGTCTGTTACCCAGAATCCCTTGCAAACCTAAAAAATTGGCAAAAAAAACACATTTTCCACACATTTCTGTCGTGGAAAGTTCCGTAATCTGCGTGGATCCACAATTTTCCACCCACCCCGCGTTCCCCAAAGTCTTACGAGAAAAACGGTACCTCACTTGTGTGGATCGGCCTAGTGCCCGCGACAGCAAACGGCGCAAAACATAGTGACACCCGGGGGCTTCCACGGAGGTATGGCTTGCATGGATCCCCCAACGTTTCCTTACCCAGAATCCCCCGCAAACCTCAATTTTAGCTGAAAAAATCACTTTTTCCACACTTTTTTGTGTGGGAAAGTTGTGGCATCACCGGGCTCACTCAAATTTCCCACCTCCCAGCGTTCCCCTGGGTCTCCCGGTAAAAATGGTGCCTCACTTGTGTGGGAGGCCCAAGTACCCGCGACAGGCAAGGGCCCAAAACGTAGTGAGGCGACATCAACATTGCCTATCTCAAAACCACCTGGTTTTGCAAGGGGGGTCTCTTGGCTTTTTGGCCCGGGGCACGGCGGCCATCTAGGGAAACCTACCAAACCCATACATTTCTGAAAACTAGACACCCGGGGGCTTCCAGGGAGGTATGGCTTGCGCGGATCCCCCAACGTTTCCTTACCCAGAATCCCCTGCAAACCTCAATTTTAGCTGAAAAAATCACTTTTTTCACACTTTTTTGTGTGGGAAAGTTGTGGCATCACCGGGCTCACTCAAATTTCACACCTCCCAGCGTTCCCCTGGGACTCCCGGTAAAAATGGTGCCTCACTTGTGTGGGAGGCCCAAGTACCCGCGACAGGCAAGGGCCCCAAACGTAGTGATGCAACATCAACATTGCCTATCTCAAAACCACCTGGTTTTGCAAGGGGGGTCTCTTGGCTTTTTGGCCCGGGGCACGGCGGCCATCTAGGGAAACCTACCAAACTCATACATTTCTGAAAACTAGACACCCGGGGGCTTCCAGGGAGGTATGGCTTGCGCGGATCCCCCAACGTTTCCTTACCCAGACTCCCCTGCAAACCTCAATTTTAGCTGAAAAAATCACTTTTTTCACACTTTTTTGTGTGGGAAAGTTGTGGCATCACCGGGCTCACTCAAATTTCACACCTCCCAGCGTTCCCCCTGGTCTCTCGGTAAAAATGGTGCCTCACTTGTGTGGGAGGCCCAAGTACCCGCGACAGGCAAGGGCCCAAAACGTAGTGATGCGACATTTGAGATGGGCAATGTTGATATCGCCTCACTACGTTTGGGGCCCTTGCCTGTCGCGGGTACTTGGGCCTCCCACACAAGTGAATGCACCATTTTTACCGGGAGACCCAGGGGAACGCTGGGAGGTGTGAAATTTGAGTGAGCCCGGTGATGCCACAACTTTCCCACATAAAAAAGTGTGAAAAAAGTGATTTTTTCAGCTAAAATTGAGGTTTGCAGGGGATTCTGGGTAAGGAAACGTTGGGGGATCCGCGTAAGCCATACCTCCCTGGAAGCCTCCGGGTGTCTAGTGTTCAGAAATGTATGGGTTTGGTAGGTTTCCCTAGATGGCCGCCGTGCCCCGGGCCAAAAAGCCAAGAGACCCCCCTTGCAAAACCAGGTGGTTTTGAGATAGGCAATGTTGATGTCGCCTCACTACGTTTGGGGCCCTTGCCTGTCGCGGGTACTTGGGCCTCCCACACAAGTGAGGCACCATTTTTACCGGGAGACCCAGGGGAACGCTGGGAGGTGTGAAATTTGAGTGAGCCCGATGATGCCACAACTTTCCCACACAAAAAAGTGTGAAAAAAGTGATTTTTTCAGCTAAAATTGAGGTTTGCAGGGGATTCTGGGTAAAGAAACGTTGGGGGATCCGCACAAGCCATACCTCCCTGGAAGCCCCCGGGTGTCTAGTTTTCAGAAATGTATGGGTTTGGTAGGTTTCCCTAGATGGCCGCCGTGCCCCGGGCCAAAAAGCCAAGAGACCCCCCGTGCAAAACCAGGTGGTTTTGAGATAGGCAATGTTGATGTTGCCTCACTACGTTTGGGGCCCTTGCCTGTCGTGCGTAGCTGGGCCTCCCATACAAGTGAGGCACCATTTTTACCGGGAGACCCAGGGGAACGCTGGGAGGTGTGAAATTTGAGTGAGCCCGGTGATGCCACAACTTTCCCACACAAAAAAGTGTGAAAAAAGTGATTTTTTCAGCTAAAATTGAGGTTTGCAGGGGATTCTGGGTAAGGAAACGTTGAGGGATCCGCGCAAGCCATACCTCCCTGGAAGCCCCCGCGTGTCTAGTTTTCAGAAATGTATGGGTTTGGTAGGTTTCCCTAGATGGCCGCCGTGCCCCGGGCCAAAAAGCCAAGAGACCCCCCTTGCAAAACCAGGTGGTTTTGAGATAGGCAATGTTGATGTCGCATCACTACGTTTGGGGCCCTTGCCTGTCGCTTGTACTTGGGCCTCCCACACAAGTGAGGCACCATTTTTACCGGGAGACCCAGGGGAACGCTGGGAGGTGTGAAATTTGAGTGAGCCCGGTGATGCTACAACTTTCCCACCCAAAAAAGTGTGAAAAAGTGATTTTTTCAGCTAAAATTGAGGTTTGCAGGGGATTCTGGGTAAGGAAACGTTGGGGGATCTGCGCAAGCCATACCTCCCTGGAAGCCCCCGGGTGTCTAGTTTTCAGAAATGTATGGGTTTGGTAGGTTTCCCTAGATGGCCGCCGTGCCCCGGGCCAAAAAGCCATGAGACCCCCTTGCAAAACCAGGTGGTTTTGAGATAGGCAATGTTGATGTCGCATCACCACGTTTGGGGCCCTTGCCTGTCGCGGGTACTTGGGCCTCCCACACAAGTGAGGCACCATTTTTACCGGGAGACCAGGGGGAACGCTGGGAGGTGTGAAATTTGAGTGAGCCCGGTGATGCCACAACTTTCCCACACAAAAAATTGTGAAAAAAGTGATTTTTTCAGCTAAAATTGAGGTTTGCAGGGGATTCTGGGTAAGGAAACGTTGGGGGATCCGCGCAAGCCATACCTCCCTGGAAGCCCCCGGGTGTCTAGTTTTCAGAAATGTATGGGTTTGGTAGGTTTCCCTAGATGGCCGCCGTGCCCTGGGCCAAAAAGCCAAGAGACCCCCCTTGCAAAACCAGGTGGTTTTGAGATAGGCAATGTTGATGTCGCATCACTACGTTTGGGGCCCTTGCCTGTCGCGGGTACTTGGGCCTCCCACACAAGTGAGGCACCATTTTTACCGGGAGTCCCAGGGGAACGCTGGGAGGTGTGAAATTTGAGTGAGCCCGGTGATGCCACAACTTTCCCACACAAAAAAGTGTGAAAAAAGTGATTTTTTCAGCTAAAATTTAGGTTTGCAGGGGATTCTGGGTAAGGAAACGTTGGGGGATCCGCGCAAGCCATACCTCCCTGGAAGCCCCCGGGTGTCTAGTTTTCAGAAATGTATGGGTTTGGTAGGTTTCCCTAGATGGCCGTCGTGCCCCGGGCCAAAAAGCCAAGAGACCCCCCATGCAAAACCAGGTGGTTTTGAGATAGGCAATGTTGATGTCGCCTCACTACGTTTGGGGCCCTTGCCTGTCGCGGGTACTTGGGCCTCCCACACAAGTGAGGCACCATTTTTACCGGGAGACCCAGGGGAACGCTGGGAGGTGTGAAATTTGAGTGAGCCCGGTGATGCCACAACTTTCCCACAGAAAAAAGTGTGAAAAAAGTGATTTTTTCAGCTAAAATTGAGGTTTGCGGGGGATTCTGGGTAAGGAAACGTTGGGGGATCCGCGCAAGCCATACCTCCCTGGAAGCCCCCCGGTGTCTAGTTTTCAGAAATGTATGGGTTTGGTAGGTATCCCTGGATGGCCGCCGTGCCCCGGGCCAAAAAGCCAAGAGACTCCCCTTGCAAAACCAGGTGGTTTTGAGATAGGCAATGTTGATGTCGCATCACTACGTTTGTGGCCCTTGCCTGTCGCGGGTACTTGGGCCTCCCACACAAGTGAGGCACCATTTTTACTGGGAGACCCAGGGGACCGCTGGGAGGTGTGACATTTGAGTGAGCCCGGTGATGCCACAACTTTCCCACACAAAAAAGTGTGAAAAAAGTGATTTTTTCAGCTAAAATTGAGGTTTGCAGGGGATTCTGGGTAAGGAAACGTTGGGGGATCCGCGCAAGCCATACCTCCCTGGAAGCCCCCGGGTGTCTAGTTTTCAGAAATGTATGGGTTTGGTAGGTTTCCCTAGATGGCCGCCGTGCCCCGGGCCAAAAAGCCAAGAGACCCCCTTGCAAAACCAGGTGGTTTTGAGATAGGCAATGTTGATGTCGCATCACTACGTTTGGGGCCCTTGCCTGTCGCGGGTACTTGGGCCTCCCACACAAGTGAGGCACCATTTTTACCGGGAGACCCAGGGGAACGCTGGGAGGTGTGAAATTTGAGTGAGCCCGATGATGCCACAACTTTCCCACACAAAAAAGTGTGAAAAAAGTGATTTTTTCAGCTAAAATTGAGGTTTGCAGGGGATTCTGGGTAAGGAAACGTTGGGGGATCCGCACAAGCCATACCTCCCTGAAAGCCCCCGGGTGTCTAGTTTTCAGAAATGTATGGGTTTGGTAGGTTTCCCTAGATGGCCACGGTGCCCCGGGCCAGAAAGCCAAGAGACCCCCCTTGCAAAACCAGGTGGTTTTGAGATAGGCAATGTTGATGTCGCCTCACTACGTTTGGGGCCCTTGCCTGTCGCGGGTACTTGGGCCTCCCACACAAGTGAGGCACTATTTTTACCGGGAGACCCAGGGGAACGCTGGGAGGTGTGAAATTTGAGTGAGCCCGGTGATGCCACAACTTTCCCACACAAAAAAGTGTGAAAAAAGTGATTTTTTCAGCTAAAATTGAGGTTTGCAGGGGATTCTGGGTAAGGAAACGTTGGGGGATCCGCACAAGCCATACCTCTCTGGAAGCCCCCGGGTGTCTAGTTTTCAGAAATGTATGGGTTTGGTAGGTTTCCCTAGATGGCCGCTGTGCCCCGGGCCAAAAAGCCAAGAGACCCCCCTTGCAAAACCAGGTGGTTTTGAGATAGGCAATGTTGATGTCGCCTCACTATGTTTGGGGCCCTTGCATGTCGCGGGTACTTGGGCCTCCCACACAAGTGAGGCACCATTTTTACCGGGTGACCCAGGGGAACGCTGGGAGGTGTGAAATTTGAGTGAGCCCGGTGATGCCACAACTTTCCCACACAAAAAAGTGTGAAAAAAGTGATTTTTTCAGCTAAAATTGAGGTTTGCGGGGGATTCTGGGTAAGGAAACGTTGGGGGATCCGCGCAAGCCATACCTCCCTGGAAGCCCCCGGGGGTCTAGTTTTCAGAAATGTATGGGTTTGGTAGGTTTCCCTAGATGGCCGCCGTGCCCCGGGCCAAAAAGCCAAGAGACTCCCCTTGCAAAACCAGGTGGTTTTGAGATAGGCAATGTTGATGTCGCATCACTACGTTTGGGGACCTTGCCTGTCGCGGGTACTTGGGCCTCCCACACAAGTGAGGCACCATTTTTACCGGGAGAACCAGGGGAACGCTGGGAGGTGTGAAATTTGAGTGAGCCCGGTGATGCCACAACTTTCCCACACAAAAAAGTGTGAAAAAAGTGATTTTTTCAGCTAAAATTGAGGTTTGCAGGGGATTCTGGGTAAGGAAACGTTGGGGGATCCGCACAAGCCATACCTCCCTGGAAGCCCCCGGGTGTCTAGTTTTCAGAAATGTATGGGTTTGGTAGGTTTCCCTAGATGGCCGCCGTGCCCCGGGCCAAAAAGCCAAGAGACCCCCCTTTGCAAAACCAGGTGGTTTTGAGATAGGCAATGTTGATGTCGCCTCACTACGTTTGGGGCCCTTGCCTGTCGCGGGTACTTGGGCCTCCCACACAAGTGAGGCACCATTTTTACCGGGAGACCCAGGGGAACGCTGGGAGGTGTGAAATTTGAGTGAGCCCGGTGATGCCACAACTTTCCCACTCAAAAAAGTGTGAAAAAAGTGATTTTTTCAGCTAAAATTGAGGTTTGCAGGGGATTCTGGGTAAGGAAACGTTGGGGGATCCGCACAAGCCATACCTCCCTGGAAGCCCCCGGGTGTCTAGTTTTCAGAAATGTATGGGTTTGGTAGGTTTCCCTAGATGGCCGCCGTGCCCCGGGCCAAAAAGCCAAGAGACCCCCCTTGCAAAACCAGGTGGTTTTGAGATAGGCAATGTTGATGTCGCATCACTATGTTTGGGGCCCTTGCCTGTCGCGGGTACTTGGGCCTCCCACACAAGTGAGGCACCATTTTTACCGGGAGACCCAGGGGAATGCTGGGAGGTGTGAAATTTGAGTGAGCCCGGTGATGCCACAACTTTCCCACACAAAAAAGTGTGAAAAAAGTGATTTTTTCAGCTAAAATTGAGGTTTGCAGGGGATTCTGGGTAAGGAAACGTTGGGGGATCCGCGCAAGCCATACCTCTCTGGAAGCCCCCGGGTGTCTAGTTTTCAGAAATGTATGGGTTTGGTAGGTTTCCCTAGATGGCCGCCGTGCCCCGGGCCAAAAAGCCAAGAGACCCCCCTTCCAAAACCAGGTGGTTTTGAGATACGCAATGTTGATGTCGCATCACTACGTTTGGAGCCCTTGCCTGTCGCGGGTACTTGGGCCTCCCACACAAGTGAGGCACCATTTTTACCGGGAGACACAGGGGAACGCTGGGAGGTGTGAAATTTGAGTGAGCCCGGTGATGCCACAACTTTCCCACACAAAAAAGTGTGAAAAAAGTGATTTTTTCAGCTAAAATTGAGGTTTGCAGGGGATTCTGGGTAAGGAAACGTTGGGGGATCCGCACAAGCTATACCTCCCTAGAAGCCCCCGGGTGTCTAGTTTTCAGAAATGTATGGGTTTGGTAGGTTTCCCTAGATGGCCGCCGTGCCCCGGGCCAAAAAGCCAAGAGACCCCCCTTGCAAAACCAGGTGGTTTTGAGATAGGCAATGTTGATGTCGCATCACTACGTTTGGGGCCCTTGCCTGTCGCGGGTACTTGGGCCTCCCACACAAGTGAGGCACCATTTTTACCGGGAGACCCAGGGGAACGCTGGGAGGTGTGAAATTTGAGTGAGCCCGGTGATGCCACAACTTTCCCACACAAAAAAGTGTGAAAAAAGTGATTTTTTCAGCTAAAATTGAGGTTTGCAGGGGATTCTGGGTAAGGAAACGTTGGGGGATCCGCGCAAGCCATACCTCCCTGGAAGCCCCCAGGTGTCTAGTTTTCAGAAATGTATGGATTTGGTAGGTTTCCCTAGATGGCCGCCGTGCCCCGGGCCAAAAAGCCAAGAGACCCCCTTGCAAAACCAGGTGGTTTTGAGATAGGCAATGTTGATGTCGCATCACTACGTTTTGGGCCCTTGCCTGTCGCGGGTACTTGGGCCTCCCACACAAGTGAGGCACCACTTTTTACCGGGAGACCCAGGGGAACGCTGGGAGGGGGGAAATTTGAGTGAGCCCGGTGATGCCACAAGTTTCCCACACAAAAATGTGTGAAAAAAGTGATTTTTTCAGCTATAATTGAGGTTTGCGGGGGATTCTGGGTAAAGAAACGTTGGGGGATCCACGCAAGCCATACCTCCCTGGAAGCCCCCGTGTGTCTAGTTTTCAGAAATGTATGGGTTTGGTAGGTTTGCCTAGATGGCCGCCGATCACAGGCCAAAAAGACAGTTGACCCCCTTGCAAAACCAGAACGTTTTGACATTGTTTCTACAACGTGAGAATTTCGGCACAATATTGCATGGACAATGTGACAGATATTTTGAGGTTTGCAGGACATTGAGGATAAAAAACCTTTTTGTAATGCACAAGAGAGACATCACCATGAACTCCCATGGGTTTACGACAATATCTACAGTTGGTGGGTTATTTTTACATGGAACATACACCTTGGCAGAGAAACTAAAAAGACCAAGAATCCTGCACAGCCACCTATTCCTCAAACGCACACACATACTGGTTGGATTTGGCACGAGGGCGAGTGATGGTTCAGTATATTAAATTTTATTAACAAGAGATTTCACAAAAATGAAATGCACTGTCAATAATTCAATGGAGAAAAAACTGAACCAATGACTCGCAGCTCGTGAGCTGTAAAGCCACGGCAAGGCACCAACCGCTTTACAGGCCATTCACACATCTTTCATACGTGATACACACAAGACCATTCGCACCATCAGGCACAAAAACAACACATTACAAAATTCACAAAAGGGACAAGGTACACCCTGCTTCAGAAAGGCAAATATTACTGCACAGCCATCTAATCCTCAAGCACGCACACATACTGGTTGGATTTGGCACGAGGGTGAGTGATGGTTCAGAATATACAATTGTATTAGCAAGTGATTTCACAAAAATGAAATGCACTGTTAATAATTGAAAGGGCGAGAAACGGAACCATTGACTCACAGCTCGTGAGCTGTAAAGCCACGACAAGGCACCAACCTCTTTACAGGCCATTCATACACCTTTCATACGCGTGAGACATACAAAACCATTCACACCGCCAGCCGCGGGCCCATCACATAACAAAACTCACACCAGCACACAGCGCCATTCAAGGGCCCATCACTTTCACACGCCCACATTCCTGACGCAGCAACTACACAAGCAGATGGATTGCGTGGAGTGGCACTCAGCTAGCAGTGTGTGTAGTGACCAGCAGCAAGTCACTACTCACACATAGCCAGCCGAGCGCCAGTCCACGCACACCGCTAGCCGAGCACCAGTCCACGCACACCGCTAGCTAAACACCAGTCCACGCACCCCGCAAGCCAAGCGCCAGTCCAGGCACACCACCAGCCAAGCGCCAGTCCAGGCACACCACCAGCCAATTGCCAGTCCACGCACACCGCCAGCCAAGCACCAGTCCACGCACACCGCCAGCCAAGCACCAGTCCACGCACACCGCCAGCCAAGCACCAGTTCAACCAACACCGCCAGCCAAGCACCAGTCCACACACTCCGCCAGCCAAGCACCAGTCCACGCACACCGCCAGCCAAGCACCAGTCCACGCACACCGCCAGCCAAGCACCAGTCCACGCACACCACCAGCCAAGCACCAGTCCATGCACACCGCCAGCCAAGCACCAGTCCACGCACACCGCCAGCCAAGCACCAGTCCACGCACACTGCCAGCCAAGCACCAGTCCACGCACACCGCCAGCCAAGCACCAGTCCACGCACACCGCCAGCCAAGCACCAGTCCACGCAAACCACCAGCCAAGCACCAGTCCACGCACACCACCAGCCAAGCACCAGTCCATGCACACCGCCAGCCAAGCACCACTCCACGTACACCGCCAAAGAAGTGCCAGTCCACACACACTGCCAACACATTTAGGATTTTTTTAGACAAAAATAGAAACACAAACAAATCACAAATAGATACAAATCTACAAACACAAAATCAGAAACTAAACACATTGCACTAACGGCAACCTTGAAACAGAATCAAATTTTTCAAAGACTACAAACCAATCAGTTAACTTTACCACTCATGAATGCTCCCAAAAATTCTTTTGAGTATGGTACGCTCTAAAACAAGCAGGGACACACAGCCCAGGTTTAGATGGACAGTCGGGGCAATACATACGAATCTCCTTCCGCGTACCTCTTCGCCAACAGACTCTGCATCTCCTAGTGGGAAAATCTTTTGCCGGTGTGGGAGGGATGAAATCAGGAAAGTGGCGATCTTTCAATCGAACCACATCCTCCACCACTCCAAATCTAGGAACACTTGCCTGTTCCACAACAACAAGGCTAGCTATCACAGAGTGCTGAAACTGAAGAAATGTCAACTTTGACGCAGGAGAACACTCCTTGAACACAATAAAAGCATTGAACATTGCTAATTCGAAGAAATGGATGGCCAACTTCTTATATCAAACATAAGCCTTCCGAATAGCAGAGTAAGGTTCCAACCTCTGATCTACTCTGTCAACACCACTCATGTGCTTATTGTAGTCTAGAATGCACACAGGTTTGCGTACTTCAGCAACCTGACCCCAAACAGTCACAGGTGAAGTTCTCTCATCATGGATGGTAGTCAGCATGTACACATCCCTCCTGTACACAAATTTTACAGCTAGTAGTTCATCACTACGCAAGGAACTGCACTGCCCCCTCTGAAGTTTTTTGCAAACAAGCTCTTTCAGATAAGCTTTACGGTTAGAGCGGATTGTGCCACATGCAAAAGTGTCCACTTTATACAATTTCTTAAATAATTGCACAGCAGTATAGAAGTTATCAAGGTACAAATGGTGGCCTCTGTTAAACAGTCTCCTAGCAAGATCCCACACAATTTTCTCTGCAACTCCAAAAGTGGACGGACAACCTGGGGGGTCAATAGCAGAATCTCTACCAGTGTACACACGAAAATTAAAAACATATCCTGTCCTACTCTCAGACAACATATACAGCTTAATTCCATAGCGTGCCCTCTTGCTAGGGATGTACTGCCTAAAAACCAAACGGACCTTGAACAAGACCAAAGACTCATCAATAGATATTTCTTTCCCTGGAGTATAGATCTCAGAAAATCGATCCACTAAGTGATCAAGAATGGGCCGAATCTTAAAAAGACGGTCACAGTCAGGGTGATCTCGTGGCAACGCCATAGAATTATCAACAAAATGCAGCATACGTAGCAAAAGTAAATACCGATTACGAGTTATAACTGCAGGAAATATGGCAGTTGCCAACAAGGGGCTAGTAGACCAATATGAAGCCAAGGTTGGCTTACTTACCACACCCATCAATAAAGTCAAACCCAAAAACTTCTTCATCTCTTCCAGATATGTGGGAGTCCACCGGGTAGCTCTAGACTGGGGCCTAAGTTTGTCGCTGTTGTTCCTCAAAAACTGTTCAGCATACAAATTCGTCTGCTCAACAATCTCACCCAAAAATACATCATCCATAAACAACTGAAAAAACTGTATAGGCAAAACATTTTCACAATTCACTGTACACCCTGCATCACCGCTAATGGCAGGCAACACCGGCTGCACCATGTTTGGATCAACCCAAAGTCCAGCACTTCCAGTAGGAAGCCTAGCAGCCTCAGACTGCAATCCAGATGCCTCTTGCACCATCGGCACAGCAGTTTCCTCCTCTAAGACAGGCACTTCATCCGCACTGAGAGTTGCTTCATCCACACCAAGAGTACCTTCATCTGCACTGAGAGTACCTTCATCATCCGATGATTCCATGTTGAGAGAAAACTCACTGCCAGAATCTTCCCCTCCCTCCTCTCCCTCAGACGCACTGTCAGTCTCATAATCATGCTCAGAGGAAGATTCAAGAAGCATACCGACCACTGTTGAGCACTCATTCTACGGCTAGCCATATTGCTTACTAATAAAGGTAACTTGTCAAACAAGTCAACAACAACAAACTCTTTGTAAAATAAGTAATAAACAAAAAGCACCTTTATCAAAAACTCAAATATACTCCAAAACAATACCACTCACTTGCCAGAGGCAGCTAAACTACTCACCACCACCAACTCTGTACAGACACAGTATGGATCAACAATATCCCACTAAAAAACAAAGAGAAAAGCAATTACACATAAGACTATGCAAAACACATCACAAAGAATTTCATGCTCAAACTACTAACTAAATATGCCGCCATTATGACATCACTTACAAAAAAATTCATTCAGACATTATATTATTACTCATTTGGTGTAAATACAACAACAAAAAAATTCTTACCAACACAATGCAACTACACAAAACTGCAGAACAGCCACCGTCGAAAAGCTTTAGACTAGAATAAAAAGAAGAAAAAAAACTTTATTGTAACATATGCATATAATGCTCTAGACCATCACGTACTGCGAAAAATGTATTGCTTGACCCTCCCGCTTTCAAAAAGGAAAGATCGATGGCCCAATCCTTTACAAGCAACGCGGCGAGAATCTGGAACTGAGCCTCAGCTCCGGACCACCCCCTCCCTCTTCCCAGTCCTTCAAAACTAACCTCAAAGTTCTCCTCCTGCAAAGACACTTCCAAACTTAATTCACACCCTCTCTATTGTGTGAAGGAAGTCTTTACATTATAGGAAATTCTGTTCTCCATGCCCGTAGAAGTGCCTACCCAGTGTGTTCCTGTGTTTTGCGTGTCTGCCATTTATTGCACTTTTATACCTCTACTTGTACTCTTTTGTAAGTTGACACCACTACAGTACACCTGCTTGTGCTAAGACATCAAGCCTTCTAAGGTCCAGTGGGGCCTTCTACGGTGTAGCATGGGAATGTGCTCCCTCAGTACAGTGGTGTGGTGGACTGGTCATGAATGCTGAACCCGGTTCCCCATTTCCAAATTCAACAGCTCCGGCCATAGTGCCACATCCCCACTGAACACCATACTTGCCCACTGAGAGAAACTCGCACTGCCTTCAGCTATAACCTAATTGTGCCCGCTATAAACACTTGGATGTGGCTCAATTCAAATTATGCACTTGATAAGAGTAATATGCTGCCTAAAAAAAAAAAACACTCCTAGGGAATGCAAAGCATGTGAAATGTAAGCAGAAACAACATGGTTACCTAAACGATCTCTCACTAACTATTCAGAAATCAGCGAGTGGTTTCACCGGAAAAGTTATGGACATGACTAGAGGGCCCTGAAGGGAACCGTTTCACTGTCCATTGCTTACATCCTTACAAAACATAAGCAGTATGGTAGACCACATCCATAAACACAGAACCATGGTGCACATTGTGTTTTCCAATTCACCCATCAACCAGGTATTGCAGTACCTCCAGAAATAGTACACTCTCCCACCCTGGAAACAACAATGCTGTTCAAAGGAAGACGAGAAAACGAAAGTAGAACTTCACTGGCAAACTCTGATGCTGGTGTACTTGGATGCAAATGAAATCAATCTGGCCACTTTGCAACCCCTCTGTCTTACTTTATTTCCCCCCCCCCCCTCCTGGGAACAACAATGCTGTTCAAATTTAGATGAGAAAACGAAAGAAGCACTTCACTGGCAAACTCTGATGCTGGTGTACTTGGATGCAAATAAAAACAATCTGGCCACTTGGCAACCCCTCTGTCCTACTTTATTTCGCCCCCCCTGGGAACAACAATACTGTTCAAAGGAAGACGAGAAAACGAAAGTAGAACTTCACTGGCAAACTCTGATGCTGGTGTACTTGGATGCAAATGAAATCAATCTGGCCACTTTGCAACCCCTCTGTCTTACTTTCTTTCACCCCCCCTTGGTACAACAATGCTGTTCAAAGTTAGACGAGAAAACGAAAGTAGAACTTCACTGGCAAACTCTGATGCTGGTGTACTTGGATGCTAATAAAATCAATCTGGCCACTTTGCAACCCCTCTGTCTTACTTTATTTCGCCCCCCCTGGGAACAACAATACTGTTCAAAGGAAGACAAGAAAACGAAAGAAGCACTTCACTGGCAAACTCCGATGCTGGTGTACTTGGATGCAAATAAAATCAATCTGGCCACTTTACAACCCCTCTGTCTTACTTTATTTCGCCCCCCCCTGGGAACAACAATGCTGTTCAAAGGAAGACGAGAAAACGAAAGTCGCACTGCACTGGCAAACTCTGATGCTGGTGTACTTGGATGCAAATAAAATCAATCTGGCCACTTTGCAACCCCTCTGTCTTACTTTATTTCGCACCCCCTGGGAACAACAATGCTGTTCAAAGTTAGACGAGTAAACGAAAGTAGCACTTCACTGGCAAACTCTGATGCTGGTGTACTTGGAAGCAAATAAAATCAATCTGGCCACTTTGCAACCCCTCTGTCTTACTTTATTTCGCCCCCCCTGGGAACAACAATGCTGTTCAAAGTTAGACGAGTAAACGAAAGTAGCACTTCACTGGCAAACTCTGATGCTGGTGTACTTGGAAGCAAAGAAAATCAATCTGGCCACTTTGCAACCCCTCTGTCTCACTTTATTTCACCCCCCTGGGAACAACAATGCTCTTCAACGTTACACGAGTAAACTAAAGTAGCACTTCACTGGCAAACTCTGTGATGCTGGTGTATTTGCATACTAAAAAAAAAAAACAGGGCACTTTGCAACCCCTCTGACTTATTTTGTTTCACCCCCCACCCCCCTGCCAGCACCCACCGATCACAAGATGTAAAATAAATCAATCTGGCCACTTTGCAATCCCTCTGTCTAACTTTATTTTGCCCCCGGGGAACAACAATGCTGTTCAAAAGAAGACCAGAAAACGAAAGTAGCACTACACTGGAAAACTAAATAATTCTGGTGTATTTGAATGCACATAAAATCAATCTGGCCACTTTGCAACCCCTAATGCTTACTTTATTTAGACCCCCACCCCCATCCCACGCTAGCAGCACCCCTAAGCTCGAAAACGAGCGTTTTTTTTTTTTTGAAATTGCACATAAAATCACCTGCGCTTGGACGATCCAAGCGCAGGAACAAAGCAGAGTGTTCCAAAAAACATTTCCAACCCCCCAACATTGTGCCCCCACCCTACCTACCCCACAAATGCACTAACACCCCCTCCCCAGCACCAAAACTGACCTTTACTCTCCGACGCGCAGGAAGCAAATGGGTTCCTGCGCCTCGGAGAGCAAAGGGGAAGCCTCCAGTGACGTCAGCGCGGCTCTGCACTGCCCCCTCTGAAGTTTTTTGCAAACAAGCTCTTTCGGATAAGCTTTACGGTTAGAGCGGATTGTGCCAAATGCAAAAGTGTCCACTTTATACAATTTCTTAAATAATTGCACAGCAGTATAGAAGTTATCAAGGTACAATTGGTGGCCTCTGTTAAACAGTCTCCTAGCAAGATCCCACACAATTTTCACTGCAACTCCAAAAGTGGACGGACAACCTGGGGTGTCAATAGCAGAATCTCTACCAGTGTACACACGAAAATTAAAAACATATCCTGTCCTACTCTCAGACAACATATACAGCTTAATTCCATAGCGTGCCCTCTTGCTAGGGATGTACTGCCTAAAAACCAAACGGACCTTGAACAAGACCAAAGACTCATCAATAGATATTTCTTTCCCTGGAGTATAGATCTCAGAAAATCGATCCACTAAGTGATCAAGAACGGGCCGAATCTTAAAAAGACGGTCACAGTCAGGGTGATCTCGTGGCAACGCCATAGAATTATCAACAAAATGCAGCATACGTAGCAAAAGTAAATACCGATTACGAGTCATAACTGCAGGAAATATAGCAGTTGCCAACAAGGGACTAGTAGACCAAAATGAAGCCAAGGTTGGCTTCCTTACCACACCCATCAATAAAGTCAAACCCAAAAACTTCTTCATCTCTTCCAGATATGTGGGAGTCCACCGGGTAGCTCTAGACTGGGGCCTAAGTTTGTCGCTGTTGTTCCTCAAAAACTGTTCAGCATACAAATTCGTCTGCTCAACAATCTCACCCAAAAATACATCATCCATAAACAACTGAAAAAACTGTATAGGCAAAAAAATTTCACAATTCACTGTACACCCTGCATCACCGCTATAGGCATGCAACACCGGCTGCACCATGTTTGGATCAACCCAAAGTCCAGCACTTCCAGTAGGAAGCCTAGCAGCCTCAGACTGCAATCCAGATGCCTCTTGCACCATCGGCACAGCAGTTTCCTCCTCTAAGACAGGCACTTCATCCGCACTGAGAGTTGCTTCATCCACACCAAGAGTACCTTCATCTGCACTGAGAGTACCTTCATCATCCGATGATTCCATGTTGAGAGAAAACTCACTGCCAGAATCTTCCCCTCCCTCCTCTCCCTCAGACGCACTGTCAGTCTCATAATCATGCTCAGAGGAAGATTCAAGAAGCATACCGACCACCTGTTGAGCACTCATTCTACGGCTAGCCATATTGCTTACTAATAAAGGTAACTTGTCAAACAAGTCAACAACAACAAACTCTTTGTAAAATAAGTAATAAACAAAAAGCACCTTTATCAAAAACTCAAATATACTCCAAAACAATACCACTCACTAGCCAGAGGCAGCTAAACTACTCACCACCACCAACTCTGTACAGACACAGTATGGATCAACAATATCCCACTAAAAAAGAAAGAGAAAAGCAATTACACATAAGACTATGCAAAACACATCACAAAGAATTTCATGCTCAAACTACTAACTAAATATGCCGCCATTATGACATCACTTAAAAAAAATTCATTCAGACATTATATTATTACTCATTTGGTGTAAATACAACAACAAAAAATTTCTTACCAACACAATGCAACTACACAAAACTGCAGAACAGCCACCGTCGAAAAGCTTTAGACTAGAATAAAAAGAAGAAAAAAAACTTTATTGTAACATATGCATATAATGCTCTAGACCATCACGTACTGCGCAAAATGTATTGCTTGACCCTCCCGCTTTCAAAAAGGAAAGATCGATGGCCCAATCCTTTACAAGCAACACGGCGAGAATCTGGAACTGAGCCTCAGCTCCGGACCACCCCCTCCCTCTTCCCAGTCCTTCAAAACTAACCTCAAAGTTCTCCTCCTGCAAAGACACTTCCAAACTTAATTCACACCCTCTCTATTGTGTGAAGGAAGTCTTTACATTATAGGAAATTCTGTTCTCCATGCCCGTAGAAGTGCCTACCCAGTGTGTTCCTGTGTTTTGCGTGTCTGCCATTTATTGCACTTTTATACCTCTACTTGTACTCTTTTGTAAGTTGACACCACTACAGTACACCTGCTTGTGCTAAGACATCAAGCCTTCTAAGGTCCAGTGGGGCCTTCTACGGTGTAGCATGGGAATGTGCTCCCTCAGTACAGTGGTGTGGTGGACTGGTCATGAATGCTGAACCCGGTTCCCCATTTCCAAATTCAACAGCTCCGGCCATAGTGCCACATCCCCACTGAACGCCATACTTGCCCACTGAGAGAAACTCGCACTGCCTTCAGCTATAACCTAATTGTGCCCGCTATAAACACTTGGATGTGGCTCAATTCAAATTATGCACTTGATAAGAGTAATACGCTGCCCAAAAAAAAAAAAACACTCCTAGGGAATGCAAAGCATGTGAAATGTAAGCAGAAACAACATGGTTACCTAAACGATCTCTCACTAACTATTCAGAAATCAGCGAGTGGTTTCACCGGAAAAGTTATGGACATGACTAGAGGGCCCTGAAGGGAACCGTTTCACTGTCCATTGCTTACATCCTTACAAAACATAAGCAGTATGGTAGACCCCATCCATAAACACAGAACCATGGTGCACATTGTGTTTTCCAATTCACCCATCAACCAGGTATTGCAGTACCTCCAGAAATAGTACACTCTCCTACCCTGGAAACAACAATGCTGTTCAAAGGAAGACGAGAAAACGAAAGTAGAACTTCACTGGCAAACTCTGATGCTGGTGTACTTGGATGCAAATGAAATCAATCTGGCCACTTTGCAACCCCTCTGTCTTACTTTATTCCCCCCCCCCCCTCCTGGGAACAACAATGCTGTTCAAAGTTAGATGAGAAAACGAAAGAAGCACTTCACTGGCAAACTCTGATGCTGGTGTACTTGGATGCAAATAAAAACAATCTGGCCACTTGGCAACCCCTCTGTCTTACTTTATTTCGCCCCCCCTGGGAACAACAATACTGTTCAAAGGAAGACGAGAAAACGAAAGTAGAACTTCACTGGCAAACTCTGATGCTGGTGTACTTGGATGCAAATGAAATCAATCTGGCCACTTTGCAACCCCTCTGTCTTACTTTCTTTCACCCCCCCTTGGTACAACAATGCTGTTCAAAGTTAGACGAGAAAACGAAAGTAGAACTTCACTGGCAAACTCTGATGCTGGTGTACTTGGATGCTAATAAAATCAATCTGGCCACTTTGCAACCCCTCTGTCTTACTTTATTTCGCCCCCCCCTGGGAACAACAATACTGTTCAAAGGAAGACAAGAAAACGAAAGAAGCACTTCACTGGCAAACTCCGATGCTGGTGTACTTGGATGCAAATAAAATCAATCTGGCCACTTTACAACCCCTCTGTCTTACTTTATTTCGCCCCCCCCTGGGAACAACAATGCTGTTCAAAGGAAGACGAGAAAACGAAAGTCGCACTGCACTGGCAAACTCTGATGCTGGTGTACTTGGATGCAAATAAAATCAATCTGGCCACTTTGCAACCCCTCTGTCTTACTTTATTTCGCACCCCCTTGGAACAACAATGCTGTTCAAAGTTAGACGAGTAAACGAAAGTAGCACTTCACTGGCAAACTCTGATGCTGGTGTACTTGGAAGCAAATAAAATCAATCTGGCCACTTTGCAACCCCTCTGTCTTACTTTATTTCGCCCCCCCTGGGAACAACAATGCTGTTCAAAGTTAGACGAGTAAACGAAAGTAGCACTTCACTGGCAAACTCTGATGCTGGTGTACTTGGAAGCAAAGAAAATCAATCTGGCCACTTTGCAGCCCCTCTGTCTCACTTTATTTCACCCCCCTGGGAACAACAATGCTCTTCAACGTTACACGAGTAAACTAAAGTAGCACTTCACTGGCAAACTCTGTGATGCTGGTGTATTTGCATACTAAAAAAAAAAAAACAGGGCACTTTGCAACCCCTCTGACTTATTTTGTTTCACCCCCCACCCCCCTGCCAGCACCCACCGATCACAAGATGTAAAATAAATCAATCTGGCCACTTTGCAATCCCTCTGTCTAACTTTATTTTGCCCCCGGGGAACAACAATGCTGTTCAAAAGAAGACCAGAAAACGAAAGTAGCACTACACTGGAAAACTAAATAATTCTGGTGTATTTGAATGCACATAAAATCAATCTGGCCACTTTGCAACCCCTAATGCTTACTTTATTTAGCCCCCCACCCCCATCCCACGCTAGCAGCACCCCTAAGCTCGAAAACAACAAAGAAACGAAAACGAGCGTTTTTTTTTGTTGAAATTGCACATAAAATCACCTGCGCTTGGACAATCCAAGCGCAGGAACAAAGCAGAGTGTTCCAAAAAACATTTCCAACCCCCCAACATTGTGCCCCCACCCTACCTACCCCACAAATGCACTAACACCCCCTCCCCAGCACCAAAACTGACCTTTACTCTCCGACGCGCAGGAAGCAAATGGGTTCCTGCGCCTCGGAGAGCAAAGGGGAAGCCTCCAGTGACGTCAGCGCGGCTCTGCACTGCCCCCTCTGAAGTTTTTTGCAAACAAGCTCTTTCGGATAAGCTTTACGGTTAGAGCGGATTGTGCCAAATGCAAAAGTGTCCACTTTATACAATTTCTTAAATAATTGCACAGCAGTATAGAAGTTATCAAGGTACAAATGGTGGCCTCTGTTAAACAGTCTCCTAGCAAGATCCCACACAATTTTCACTGCAACTCCAAAAGTGGACGGACAACCTGGGGGGTCAATAGCAGAATCTCTACCAGTGTACACACGAAAATTAAAAACATATCCTGTCCTACTCTCAGACAACATATACAGCTTAATTTCATAGCGTGCCCTCTTGCTAGGGATGTACTGCCTAAAAACCAAACGGACCTTGAACAAGACCAAAGACTCATCAATAGATATTTCTTTCCCTGGAGTATAGATCTCAGAAAATCGATCCACTAAGTGATCAAGAACGGGCCGAATCTTAAAAAGACGGTCACAGTCAGGGTGATCTCGTGGCAACGCCATAGAATTATCAACAAAATGCAGCATACGTAGCAAAAGTAAATACCGATTACGAGTCATAACTGCAGGAAATATAGCAGTTGCCAACAAGGGACTAGTAGACCAATATGAAGCCAAGGTTGGCTTCCTTACCACACCCATCAATAAAGTCAAACCCAAAAACTTCTTCATCTCTTCCAGATATGTGGGAGTCCACCGGGTAGCTCTAGACTGGGGCCTAAGTTTGTCGCTGTTGTTCCTCAAAAACTGTTCAGCATACAAATTCGTCTGCTCAACAATCTCACCCAAAAATACATCATCCATAAACAACTGAAAAAACTGTATAGGCAAAAAAATTTCACAATTCACTGTACACCCTGCATCACCGCTATAGGCAGGCAACACCGGCTGCACCATGTTTGGATCAACCCAAAGTCCAGCACTTCCAGTAGGAAGCCTAGCAGCCTCAGACTGCAATCCAGATGCCTCTTGCACCATCGGCACAGCAGTTTCCTCCTCTAAGACAGGCACTTCATCCGCACTGAGAGTTGCTTCATCCACACCAAGAGTACCTTCATCTGCACTGAGAGTACCTTCATCATCCGATGATTCCATGTTGAGAGAAAACTCACTGCCAGAATCTTCCCCTCCCTCCTCTCCCTCAGACGCACTGTCAGTCTCATAATCATGCTCAGAGGAAGATTCAAGAAGCATACCGACCACCTGTTGAGCACTCATTCTACGGCTAGCCATATTGCTTACTAATAAAGGTAACTTGTCAAACAAGTCAAAAACAACAAACTCTTTGTAAAATAAGTAATAAACAAAAAGCACCTTTATCAAAAACTCAAATATACTCCAAAACAATACCACTCACTAGCCAGAGGCAGCTAAACTACTCACCACCACCAACTCTGTACAGACACAGTATCGATCAACAATATCCCACTAAAAAAGAAAGAGAAAAGCAATTACACATAAGACTATGCAAAACACATCACAAAGAATTTCATGCTCAAACTACTAACTAAATATGCCGCCATTATGACATCACTTACAAAAAAATTCATTCAGACATTATATTATTACTCATTTGGTGTAAATACAACAACAAAAAATTTCTTACCAACACAATGCAACTACACAAAACTGCAGAACAGCCACCGTCGAAAAGCTTTAGACTAGAATAAAAAGAAGAAAAAAAACTTTATTGTAACATATGCATATAATGCTCTAGACCATCACGTACTGCGCAAAATGTATTGCTTGACCCTCCCGCTTTCAAAAAGGAAAGATCGATGGCCCAATCCTTTACAAGCAACGCGGCGAGAACCTGGAACTGAGCCTCAGCTCCGGACCACCCCCTCCCTCTTCCCAGTCCTTCAAAACTAACCTCAAAGTTCTCCTCCTGCAAAGACACTTCCAAACTTAATTCACACCCTCTCTATTGTGTGAAGGAAGTCTTTACATTATAGGAAATTCTGTTCTCCATGCCCGTAGAAGTGCCTACCCAGTGTGTTCCTGTGTTTTGCGTGTCTGCCATTTATTGCACTTTTATACCTCTACTTGTACTCTTTTGTAAGTTGACACCACTACAGTACACCTGCTTGTGCTAAGACATCAAGCCTTCTAAGGTCCAGTGGGGCCTTCTACGGTGTAGCATGGGAATGTGCTCCCTCAGTACAGTGGTGTGGTGGACTGGTCATGAATGCTGAACCCGGTTCCCCATTTCCAAATTCAACAGCTCCGGCCATAGTGCCACATCCCCACTGAACGCCATACTTGCCCACTGAGAGAAACTCGCATTGCCTTCAGCTATAACCTAATTGTGCCCGCTATAAACACTTGGATGTGGCTCAATTCAAATTATGCACTTGATAAGAGTAATACGCTGCCTAAAAAAAAAAACACTCCTAGGGAATGCAAAGCATGTGAAATGTAAGCAGAAACAACATGGTTACCTAAACGATCTCTCACTAACTATTCAGAAATCAGCGAGTGGTTTCACCGGAAAAGTTATGGACATGACTAGAGGGCCCTGAAGGGAACCGTTTCACTGTCCATTGCTTACATCCTTACGAAACATAAGCAGTATGGTAGACCACATCCATAAACACAGAACCATGGTGCACATTGTGTTTTCCAATTCACCCATCAACCAGGTATTGCAGTACCTCCAGAAATAGTACACTCTCCCACCCTGGAAACAACAATGCTGTTCAAAGGAAGATGAGAAAACGAAAGTAGAACTTCACTGGCAAACTCTGATGCTGGTGTACTTGGATGCAAATGAAATCAATCTGGCCACTTTGCAACCCCTCTGTCTTACTTTATTTCCCCCCCCCCCCCTCCTGGGAACAACAATGCTGTTCAAAGTTAGATGAGAAAACGAAAGAAGCACTTCACTGGCAAACTCTGATGCTGGTGTACTTGGATGCAAATAAAAACAATCTGGCCACTTGGCAACCCCTCTGTCTTACTTTATTTCGCCCCCCCTGGGAACAACAATACTGTTCAAAGGAAGACGAGAAAACGAAAGTAGAACTTCACTGGCAAACTCTGATGCTGGTGTACTTGGATGCAAATGAAATCAATCTGGCCACTTTTGCAACCCCTCTGTCTTACTTTCTTTCACCCCCCCTTGGTACAACAATGCTGTTCAAAGTTAGACGAGAAAACGAAAGTAGAACTTCACTGGCAAACTCTGATGCTGGTGTACTTGGATGCTAATAAAATCAATCTGGCCACTTTGCAACCCCTCTGTCTTACTTTATTTCGCCCCCCCTGGGAGCAACAATACTGTTCAAAGGAAGACAAGAAAACGAAAGAAGCACTTCACTGGCAAACTCCGATGCTGGTGTACTTGGATGCAAATAAAATCAATCTGGCCACTTTACAACCCCTCTGTCTTACTTTATTTCGCCCCCCCCTGGGAACAACAATGCTGTTCAAAGGAAGACGAGAAAACGAAAGTCGCACTGCACTGGGAAACTCTGATGCTGGTGTACTTGGATGCAAATAAAATCAATCTGGCCACTTTGCAACCCCTCTGTCTTACTTTATTTCGCACCCCCTGGGAACAACAATGCTGTTCAAAGTTAGACGAGTAAACGAAAGTAGCACTTCACTGGCAAACTCTGATGCTGGTGTACTTGGAAGCAAATAAAATCAATCTGGCCACTTTGCAACCCCTCTGTCTTACTTTATTTCGCCCCCCCTGGGAACAACAATGCTGTTCAAAGTTAGACGAGTAAACGAAAGTAGCACTTCACTGGCAAACTCTGATGCTGGTGTACTTGGAAGCAAAGAAAATCAATCTGGCCACTTTGCAACCCCTCTGTCTCACTTTATTTCACCCCCCTGGGAACAACAATGCTCTTCAACGTTACACGAGTAAACTAAAGTAGCACTTCACTGGCAAACTCTGTGATGCTGGTGTATTTGCATACTAAAAAAAAAAAAACAGGGCACTTTGCAACCCCTCTGACTTATTTTGTTTCACCCCCCACCCCCCTGCCAGCACCCACCGATCACAAGATGTAAAATAAATCAATCTGGCCACTTTGCAATCCCTCTGTCTAACTTTATTTTGCCCCCGGGGAACAACAATGCTGTTCAAAAGAAGACCAGAAAACGAAAGTAGCACTACACTGGAAAACTAAATAATTCTGGTGTATTTGAATGCACATAAAATCAATCTGGCCACTTTGCAACCCCTAATGCTTACTTTATTTAGCCCCCCACCCCCATCCCACGCTAGCAGCACCCCTAAGCTCGAAAAGAACAAAGAAACGAAAACGAGCGTTTTTTTTTTTTTAAATTGCACATAAAATCACCTGCGCTTGGACGATCCAAGCGCAGGAACAAAGCAGAAATTTCCAAAAAACATTTCCAACCCCCCAACATTGTGCCCCCACCCTACCTACCCCACAAATGCACTAACACCCCCTCCCCAGCACCAAAACTGACCTTTACTCTCCGACGCGCAGGAAGCAAATGGGTTCCTGCGCCTCGGAGAGCAAAGGGGAAGCCACCAGTGACGTCAGCGTGGCTCTGCACTGCCCCCTCTGAAGTTTTTTGCAAACAAGCTCTTTCGGATAAGCTTTACGGTTAGAGCGGATTGTGCCAAATGCAAAAGTGTCCACTTTATACAATTTCTTAAATAATTGCACAGCAGTATAGAAGTTATCAAGGTACAAATGGTGGCCTCTGTTAAAACAGTCTCCTAGCAAGATCCCACACAATTTTCACTGCAACTCCAAAAGTGGACGGACAACCTGGGGGGTCAATAGCAGAATCTCTACCAGTGTACACACGAAAATTAAAAACATATCCTGTCCTACTCTCAGACAACATATACAGCTTAATTCCATAGCGTGCCCTCTTGCTAGGGATGTACTGCCTAAAAACCAAACGGACCTTGAACAAGACCAAAGACTCATCAATAGATATTTCTTTCCCTGGAGTATAGATCTCAGAAAATCGATCCACTAAGTGATCAAGAACGGGCCGAATCTTAAAAAGACGGTCACAGTCAGGGTGATCTCGTGGCAACGCCATAGAATTATCAACAAAATGCAGCATACGTAGCAAAAGTAAATACCGATTACGAGTCATAACTGCAGGAAATATAGCAGTTGCCAACAAGGGACTAGTAGACCAATATGAAGCCAAGGTTGGCTTCCTTACCACACCCATCAATAAAGTCAAACCCAAAAACTTCTTCATCTCTTCCAGATATGTGGGAGTCCACCGGGTAGCTCTAGACTGGGGCCTAAGTTTGTCGCTGTTGTTCCTCAAAAACTGTTCAGCATACAAATTCGTCTGCTCAACAATCTCACCCAAAAATACATCATCCATAAACAACTGAAAAAACTGTATAGGCAAAAAAATTTCACAATTCACTGTACACCCTGCATCACCGCTATAGGCAGGCAACACCGGCTGCACCATGTTTGGATCAACCCAAAGTCCAGCACTTCCAGTAGGAAGCCTAGCAGCCTCAGACTGCAATCCAGATGCCTCTTGCACCATCGGCACAGCAGTTTCCTCCTCTAAGACAGGCACTTCATCCGCACTGAGAGTTGCTTCATCCACACCAAGAGTACCTTCATCTGCACTGAGAGTACCTTCATCATCCGATGATTCCATGTTGAGAGAAAACTCACTGCCAGAATCTTCCCCTCCCTCCTCTCCCTCAGACGCACTGTCAGTCTCATAATCATGCTCAGAGAAAGATTCAAGAAGCATACCGACCACCTGTTGAGCACTCATTCTACGGCTAGCCATATTGCTTACTAATAAAGGTAACTTGTCAAACAAGTCAACAACAACAAACTCTTTGTAAAATAAGTAATAAACAAAAAGCACCTTTATCAAAAACTCAAATACACTCCAAAACAATACCACTCACTAGCCAGAGGCAGCTAAACTACTCACCACCACCAACTCTGTACAGACACAGTATGGATCAACAATATCCCACTAAAAAAGAAAGAGAAAAGCAATTACACATAAGACTATGCAAAACACATCACAAAGAATTTCATGCTCAAACTACTAACTAAATATGCCGCCATTATGACATCACTTACAAAAAAATTCATTCAGACATTATATTATTACTCATTTGGTGTAAATACAACAACAAAAAATTTCTTACCAACACAATGCAACTACACAAAACTGCAGAACAGCCACCGTCGAAAAGCTTTAGACTAGAATAAAAAGAAGAAAAAAAACTTTATTGTAACATATGCATATAATGCTCTAGACCATCACGTACTGCGCAAAATGTATTGCTTGACCCTCCCACTTTCAAAAAGGAAAGATCGATGGCCCAATCCTTTACAAGCAACGCGGCGAGAATCTGGAACTGAGCCTCAGCTCCAGACCACCCCCTCCCTCTTCCCAGTCCTTCAAAACTAACCTCAAAGTTCTCCTCCTGCAAAGACACTTCCAAACTTAATTCACACCCTCTCTATTGTGTGAAGGAAGTCTTTACATTATAGGAAATTCTGTTCTCCATGCCCGTAGAAGTGCCTACCCAGTGTGTTCCTGTGTTTTGCGTGTCTGCCATTTATTGCACTTTTATACCTCTACTTGTACTCTTTTGTAAGTTGACACCACTACAGTACACCTGCTTGTGCTAAGACATCAAGCCTTCTAAGGTCCAGTGGGGCCTTCTACGGTGTAGCATGGGAATGTGCTCCCTCAGTACAGTGGTGTGGTGGACTGGTTATGAATGCTGAACCCGGTTCCCCATTTCCAAATTCAACAGCTCCGGCCATAGTGTCACATCCCCACTGAACGCCATACTTGCCCACTGAGAGAAACTCGCACTGCCTTCAGCTATAACCTAATTGTGCCCGCTATAAACACTTGGATGTGGCTCAATTCAAATTATGCACTTGATAAGAGTAATACGCTGCCTAAAAAAAAAAAACACTCCTAGGGAATGCAAAGCATGTGAAATGTAAGCAGAAACAACATGGTTACCTAAACGATCTCTCACTAACTATTCAGAAATCAGCGAGTGGTTTCACCGGAAAAGTTATGGACATGACTAGAGGGCCCTGAAGGGAACCGTTTCACTGTCCATTGCTTACATCCTTATAAAACATAAGCAGTATGGTAGACCACATCCATAAACACAGAACCATGGTGCACATTGTGTTTTCCAATTCACCCATCAACCAGGTATTGCAGTACCTCCAGAAATAGTACACTCTCCCACCCTGGAAACAACAATGCTGTTCAAAGGAAGACGAGAAAACGAAAGTAGAACTTCACTGGCAAACTCTGATGCTGGTGTACTTGGATGCAAATGAAATCAATCTGGCCACTTTGCAACCCCTCTGTCTTACTTTATTTCCCCCCCCCTCCTGGGAACAACAATGCTGTTCAAAGTTAGATGAGAAAACGAAAGAAGCACTTCACTGGCAAACTCTGATGCTGGTGTACTTGGATGCAAATAAAAACAATCTGGCCACTTGGCAACCCCTCTGTCTTACTTTATTTCGCCCCCCCTGGGAACAACAATACTGTTCAAAGGAAGACGAGAAAACGAAAGTAGAACTTCACTGGCAAACTCTGATGCTGGTGTACTTGGATGCAAATGAAATCAATCTGGCCACTTTGCAACCCCTCTGTCTTACTTTCTTTCACCCCCCCTTGGTACAACAATGCTGTTCAAAGTTAGACGAGAAAACGAAAGTAGAACTTCACTGGCAAACTCTGATGCTGGTGTACTTGGATGCTAATAAAATCAATCTGGCCACTTTGCAACCCCTCTGTCTTACTTTATTTCGCCCCCCCCTGGGAACAACAATACTGTTCAAAGGAAGACAAGAAAACGAAAGAAGCACTTCACTGGCAAACTCCAATGCTGGTGTACTTGGCTGCAAATAAAATCAATCTGGCCACTTTACAACCCCTCTGTCTTACTTTATTTCGCCCCCCCCTGGGAACAACAATGCTGTTCAAAGGAAGACGAGAAAACGAAAGTCGCACTGCACTGGCAAACTCTGATGCTGGTGTACTTGGATGCAAATAAAATCAATCTGGCCACTTTGCAACCCCTCTTTCTCACTTTATTTCACCCCCCTGGGAACAACAATGCTCTTCAACGTTACACGAGTAAACTAAAGTAGCACTTCACTGGCAAACTCTGTGATGCTGGTGTATTTGCATACTAAAAAAAAAACCAGGGCACTTTGCAACCCCTCTGACTTATTTTGTTTCACCCCCCACCCCACTGCCAGCACCCACCGATCACAAGATGTAAAATAAATCAATCTGGCCACTTTGCAATCCCTCTGTCTAACTTTATTTTGCCCCCGGGGAACAACAATGCTGTTCAAAAGAAGACCAGAAAACGAAAGTAGCACTACACTGGAAAACTAAATAATTCTGGTGTATTTGAATGCACATAAAATCAATCTGGCCACTTTGCAACCCCTAATGCTTACTTTATTTAGCCCCCCACTCCCATCCCACGCTAGCAGCACCCCTAAGCTCGAAAACAACAAAGAAACGAAAACGAGCGTTTTTTTTTTTTTAAATTGCACATAAAATCACCTGAGCTTGGACGATCCAAGCGCAGGAACAAAGCAGAGTGTTCCAAAAAACATTTCCAACCCCCCAACATTGTGCCCCCACCCTACCTACCCCACAAATGCACTAACACCAGCTCCCCAGCCCCAAAACTGACCTTTACTCTCCGACGCGCAGGAAGCAAATGGGTTCCTGCGCCTCGGAGAGCAAAGGGGAAGCCTCCGGTGACGTCAGCGCGGCTCGTGCGCTGACGTCATTGATGACGCGGGCAGGGGGGCGGGGGGAGGCAGGGGAAGGTCTTCCCCTGCCTCCCCAGTAAAAAAAAATAAAATCGACGAATCACGGGGGGAGCGCCAGCGCTTCCCCCAAGGGTGGGTCCCATGACGAGATGGTCTCGTCATGGGCACAGCGCGACTGTGCTCCATGACGAGACCATCTCGTCATGGGCACAGAAGGGGTTAAAACATATGTAGTTACTCATAAAGACACTATTGAGACAGTCATTCACTCACTAACACACCCACACTCACATTCATCCACCCATAAAGTCCTGCACACATGCTGTCTTCAACAAATACAAACAGTGAGTCACTCATTCATGCATCTATGTGCTACGTAATTCCCCCCAAAGAACCATACAGACACTCAGACACTCATACTGATACTCAAAAAACCAACTAATAACCTATATAGACACTCATGTAGCTACTCACCAACCCATGCAGCCACTTATACACAAAGTGAGAGACTGATACAGATATTTACATATTTAAACATTACTCACTAACCCATGTATTCACTAAGATACACTTAATCAGTCAATTATACATCAATTTTACCAAAAAATATCATCCATTAGACACTTATATACCCATTTATTCTTCCATCGATCTTGAGATATACATATATAAAACATATTTAATTTTCAGAAAAACACACATTCACTGGATGATGTCATCAGTGATGTCATCAGTGATGTCATTTGAGAAGTCATCAGTGATGTCATGAGTGATGTCACTGACCATGTCGTGAGTGATGTAACATTTCTAGGGCTGCCGCTATCCCACGAGACTCTGGGTCCAAAATGATGTTGCATGGTGTGCAAAATTTAGGATGAATTGGAATGCGGCCTGAATGATTATCAGTGACTGAGATGAATTCAAGCATTCCTTCCATCACTGTTTTATATACTTATTGTGTCACCCTAAGTGGGACCGGTATGCCCAGACATGGATCCAGTGCACACTGTGCCACTGGAACCAAGCTACACCGACCTGATGAGCCCATAACAAAGGCAAATCCAGTCTTGGGTTGCTCATGCTCTGGTGCAGGGAGGACCTGGTTTAGCAGATTGTACTGGATCGTACCCAGTGGAGTGGGATCGAGACTGAGATGCATATATCTGGGAACAAACTATAGTGTGCAAAATACCAATGAACTGGAATGTGTCCTGAGTAATTACCAGTGGCTGAGATTAATTCAAGGATTCGAACCATTACTTTTTATATACTATAGTATGTCGTCCTTAAGTGTGACGGGTATGTCCAGACTTGTGTCCCGTGCACACTGTGCCACTGGAACCAAGCTATACTTGGCTGATGAGCCCATTTATTTTTATTGTTTTCCAGAAAAGTTACGATTCAATACATCTATTATTAGTGACATAGAATCACATACAAACATTACAGCTGGTGCCTCACTGTACAAATCTGGCATTTAGCATCAGGGTATGTAGTGTATCCATGACTACCCTGCCATCCCCCTCTGCCAATTAAGGCAAACGGATTACTGTTGCTTAAATACATAGTTTATGCTCGGAAAATGCCAGTATACGAGTTTAAATTAAAAAAAACTAATTTAAACATGCTAACTAAAATAACAATGGACTAAAATGCTATAAAAAAAGATTGCATTCATCTATACAATCACAAAAGTCATAAACCAATAAGAATGTGGAACTGTTAGAAACAGGGTTTCTGGTTGGCTAGGTTATGCACCTAAGCCAGGCAGAACCCACTGCTCAAGTCAGGGCAAGGGAGTTACACAACGAAGATAACCCCTGCTCACCCACTTGGTAGATTGGCAGAGTAGTCAAGCTTATCCCAGAGGCAATGTGTAAAGTGTCTGCGCAACACACTCACACCAGCGACACACCAGGCACACCACAAAAGAGACTCTACACAAGGTTGTATAAAAATATCCTTTGTATTATTCATAAAAACGCATTAAACTATAAGCACATATATCAATGTGCCAATAAGCACTTCTCATGACGTCACACAGATTCATAAATCACTTGGACAATCGGGCCATTGTCATAACACATGTAGTGCACTGAAGCAGTGCTCGTAGGGCGCACATGTTACAAAAGAGCATAAAAACATTATGCATAAACACCATCACTAAACACATAGGTGCCCCTTCCTGACCATTGCAAGATATGAGCAACAACGGATCACTGACAAAATATCAAGAAGGAGAATATCGACCTGCCAAAATATCGTGGAAAAAATATGGAATGCCAAAATATCGAATCCCTATCTACAAACAGGTAAGTACAAAAATATAGAATCAAAAATATCGTTGTAAAAAATATAGTTGGTCAAAATATCGAATTTTTTAAATGTCTTAAAAGTAATGTAAAATTAATGAAATAATACATATAATTAACTAAAACATACTTAAAAATACTTAAATAACTTTAAAATTAATTTTAAAAAAATTAATACATATATATTAACTTAATATTAATTAAAAATAATCAATATTTTTTGCGTAGGATAGCGGGCGGGTAAAATTTACTATTACCACTCCAGTAAGTGCAAAAGTAGGGAAAGCGTTGGATAGCGGGAGGGTAAAAATTACTATTCCCACTCCAGAGAGTGCAACAGTAGGGAAAGCGTTGGATAGCGGGAGGGTAAAAATTACTATTCCCACTCCAGAGAGTGCAACAGTAGAGAAAGCATTGGATAGCGGGAGGGTAAAATTTACTATTCCCACTCCAGTGAGTGCAACAGCAGGGAAAGCGTTGGATAGCGTAGGGGTAAAAATTACTATTCCCACTCCAAAGAGTGCAACAGTAGGGAAAGCATTGGATGGAGTAGGGGTAAAAATTATTATTCCCACTCCAGTGAGTGCAATAGTAGGGAAAGCGTTGGTTAGCGTAGGGGTAAAAATTACTATTCCCACTCCAGTGAGTGCAATAGTAGGGAAAATAATAATGTAATATTTTATTCAAAATACATTAATTGTTAATACCAAAAAAATAAAGTATTAAACATAATTACCAATCACACAATATTTAATAATTAATTAATTATAAATACCAATACATTTTATTAAATTAATTACCTATTAATAATTAATTAACAACCAATTAATGTTCAATACCAAAAATTAATACATACAAATAATACCAATTAATAATTAATTAATAATACATTAATTATCAATATACAAAAATTATTTCACTAATTAATTATTTACAATTAAATTACTTCCCACCATATTCCCCTATAAACCCACAACCCGCTACAAATATTAAATTAATACAATTAACATAATTATCAATTAAACAATTAATACAAATTAATTACCAATTAATACAAATTAATTATCAATTAATAATTAATCAACAACCAATTAATTTTCAATACCAATTAATAATTACTTAATAACAATGACATTACTTCCCACCCTATTCCCCTATAAACCCACAACCCGCTACAGAAGTAAAACGCAAAATTAAATTAAAAATAATTAATAATTCCTAAAAATTATTATTTAATGTACTATAATTAAAATACTTCCCACCCTAATCCCCTATAAACCCACAACCCGCTACGGAATTAAACTACACAAAAATTAAATAACATACAATTAATTACTTTAAAAATATTCAAACATACATTCCAAAATTAATACATACTTTTAACACATATACTAACACTTAAAACACTATAAAAAAAATCTATATTTTTAACAACTATATTATGACTGTCGATATTACTTACTTCTATATTATGTAAATCGATATTTCTTACCTGATTTTCGTTATTCTTCACCGCTATATTTTGGCAATTCGATATTCTGTCCATTCTATATTAAATACTCGATATTCTGTCCAGTCGATATATTTTTTCGATATTATGACTGTTTACCAGCAACAAAATCACATCATAATAACAGGGCACAAATATGAGGCCATTAGTGTGAGGCATCACATAAAATATCAACAGATCCCCGTATGAAACTTAGCGTAAACACTCTAAGCAGAAAAGTGTCTGTTTAGAAACACAGGCCACCAAGCGGCCACCATTTAGCTTGGGAAACAGAACGTCAGGTCAGGCAACCATGAGGCGCAGCACCTGCACTCCTACTATGTGGTATATGGTGCTCCTAGTCTCATTGGCTTCTGGGCCATCTCCTTAGCTACTACTGGGAATGCAGTAGTTACCACTCCCAACCTCCAGTACTCCTCCTCTTAAGGTTTACCCCGAGCTGTCAAAAACAAAACAATGACCCCAGGTAGATGCAACCAGGAGCGAAGGCACCTGCACTGCCCTAGTTGGCGGGAGACCTCCCCTCGCCACAGGCTGGCCGTCTACGTGTGCACGGCTTAGCCATTGGAGGGGTGAATCTCAGCCACACTCACTAATCACTGGGGGCTGAGCGTGTTAGATAGCAGTCATAAGCTGCAACAGACCCAAATGATGTGAGGTGGCCGCCGACAGCACTAGAGGCTCATTCCGACACTCTGGCTCATGTGGATCTGACCCGGGGTACACGGCTTTCCCGAGCCTCACAAAATACCTTCTGGCCTCAACAAAATGCTGCACTGGCCCTTCATGACCTGCGCACACCAGTCACTCTCTTCTCCCAGGAAGGTGGAGCGGTTCTCCTGTCCCAGAGAATCAGCTCGGCATCTTGTTCACTAGCAGCCTCTGGGAAACCCCTTGGAAACGGGGCTTCCATTCCTTAAGGGGGCACTGAAGTGGGTGCCTATCTGTGCCCCGGGGGTACCTCAGAGAACGCACATGATCTGAGGGCCGCTAATAGGAGAACAAGGCCCCCTAAGCACCCAGTCTCCACAGCACTGAGGGCATAATTAACTTAAAGGAAAAATGCTCTCCAGGACACGACCAGCGCTCCACACGTGCTGCAGAAATAAACCGGGTGAAGAACACTGCGCACACCATGTGCTGTTTCAATCACACAGGGCAGGTACAAAGCCCTGGGAGACCACTGAGGGCCCCAAGCATGAAGCAGGCTCAGTCCAGCACACAGTATCCTTGTAGGCAAAGAGGTAGTCCTTTCAGCAGATCAGCACCGCAAGGCAAAGTCCAGGTAGCAGTTTCCTGGCAGCACAGCAAACCTCTGGGGAAGCATATGAAACCACCAGTGTCTGGTTACCGCTCCATGCAGTGTCTTCTTATTTTAATGGGGTCACAGCCCCTGTATTTATGGTGTAAAAGTCTTTGCTCTGGGGGCACTTCAAATACATATTAGAAGTACACAACACCCCCATTCACATTGTAAGCCCTGGCCCCAGATACACCACAGGATGGTGAAAACACCATTGTAGAAGTCCGGCACAGCCAAATGCAGGTGCAGGTGAAACTCCTCCCACCACTCCAAATGCAGACCAGGCCAATTCAGGTGCAACGGAAACTCCTCCAGCTGCTCTAAATTCAGCCAAGGTCTATTCAGCCTAGCACTGAGTCACACAGGAAAGGCAGGACACACCTCAACCCCCTTGTCACAGGCTGGGGTGAATGCACATTTCCTCTTTCCTGTCAGTCAGAACCAGACGGTCAATACACATCCAGGCAGGGCACAAAGACACAAAAGCACACAGAAATGCCCACTTCTAAAAGTGGCATTTCTAAAACAGTAACAATAAATCTGGTTTTACCAATAAGCAGGATTTATCACTACTATTCAAAACATACTAAACATGGTCACGCTACCCCTCTCAGATCAGAAATTTCCACTGAAGCAGATATTAGGGAATTCCTAATGCAACTCTATGAAAGTTGTTTTGGCATAGCAAATTATAATGGTCTCTTAAAGAATGTGATTCATCAATTTGCAAAGAGCCTTTGGCTTGAGACAAAACTGTAACTTATTCCATAGAGGCGGGAAAGGTTTTTGTTGCATATTTTCAGTAATGTTTATGGATGTTAAGATTATCCTTAATTAGTTATTTTATAAAATATTTTTTCTTCAGTTATACTTCCCGTTTAAAAGTCGCATTTTCCCACGGTCATGTGGGTTGAATACTCATTTGTCCAGGTAACAAGTGTGTTAGTATTAAGACTTAAGCAAGACAGCTGTTTTAATAGAGTTATAGACATTGAATTGACTTGAAAAGCTGCCACAGTCATTAAAAAAGTATTTGCATTGGCTGATAATTTGATTTTGGAAGCCCAGAACACTGCAGAAACATTGCTGTCTTTATTTATGATAACAGATTCAAAGTTTTATCTTGTTACTATTGGTCGCATGACCATTTCTGAATCTTTTGCTTCCTGTCAATATGGACTTGTTAGTTTCACTTTTTAACATAGACATTTTGTACAGCTCTCCCTGGCGTCTTATGGCTTCTTCACTTTGAGTGTCTACAACAGCCACTAACTCAGCAAAATGTCGGTGGGAAATTAAGTTTTTAAGGGCTTCCCGGCAGTCATTATTATGTTGGACAATTTAGGTGAGGCAATCTTCTCACTCTACTGCATCTGTACGGGGCCAACAAGATAATTATCTTATGCAGTTTTTCAACAACTGACTCAATTTGCTGCTCCCTTGAACGTCGTTGAAATACTCCTATAAAAGTTATAAAATGAAAGGGTTCATAAAGACAAAGAAGTCCAGGTCAACTAAAGGAATGTTAAGGCGCATGTATGGCTGGAAACAGCTGCAAACGGAAGCACGGATCAACTGTCTGGCACTGAAGTTTTTCTGGCACCAAAATCTCTTTGCACTGTGAATGGCCAACCCCCATAATTTCCTGAACAGGAGGCATGCCTGGAGTGGTACAGCTTAAACACCTATAGGTATTCGCACAAAGCCAGACCAACTAAGGGGCAGGTTTAAAAGCCCCTTGTGTCACTTTTACGCTGCTGTTGCGTCACGTGACACAACGGCGGCGTAAAAAATGCTGCAAATTTACAACGTGACACATCTAAGTAGATGCGTCACATTGTGAAGCCCTATGTGACATTATACCTCTGTCCGGTATAATGTATTTGTGAAAACAGCGATGCGTCACTTTTCATTCCTCATGCTGGATGCGTCATATTAACAGTATGACGCATCATGTCGTAAGGAGTAACAGATACATCAGTATTTCTGATGTATCTGTGAGTGCAA
This sequence comes from Triturus cristatus, assembly GCF_964204655.1. NCBI lineage: Eukaryota > Metazoa > Chordata > Amphibia > Caudata > Salamandridae > Triturus > Triturus cristatus. Next base: position 110,416,712 of record NC_140582.1, on the reverse strand, counting down.
AAATGATGCAACTTCATCAATGAGTCATTTCACGTGGGCAAGTCCCATTTCAAATGTGCCTGCATCAGTCTTACGCCTGCAATGAGGCAGGAGTAAGCTATTGATGTATTTGCGTCCTAGAAGTGACGCAGTGAAATCTCATAGATTTCACTGCGTCACTTCTACAAGGCTTACTTGCGTCAAAACGCCCACCCAGCATACATTATACCTGGCTCGGGTATAATGTGGCACAGGGGTTTACAAAGCGACGCATGTACCTAGATGCGTCACTTTGTAAATATGACCCAATATGGCAAATTTTTCACGCTGCTGGTGCGTCACAAAAAAGTGACGCACCGGCGGCGCAAAAGTGACGCAAGGGCTCATAAATAAGCCCATCAGTTTAGTTATAACAAATTGCACCAAAGAAATCAGGAAAATAGCATTTGCTATTCCCATAGATCAGTCAACTAACTGTACTGACTGTAACTATAGGGTTGAGGCATCAGTGAATTCCGTGTTTGCTGCTAATATCAATGTAGCTGGAGTTTGGGAATTCTGAACCCCGCAGGTACCACTCAGCCTTTTGTCTTTTCGAGACCGATAAATTGAATAGTATGAAATTGGCTAATGGAAATGCCTGTTATTTGCAGCTAATAGAAATGGTATGATGATATGAACTACTATTTTAAAATCAAATTACAGTTATTCCATACCTTCACTTATATCCTATTATTGGGGGGAAAAAATGACTCAGCCAAGTGGATTCGCATATTATAAAATGACTCAGAATGGCAAACTTTCAAAAAGTTCAGCATGCTAGGAGAATTGCCAAGTTCATAATGAAAACACAATTCAGAACATAATGATGGCTGCTTGTGCCAGCTCGGGCAGAACGGGGTTTCCAAAGTTCACATGCTGGCTCCGAATTCCCGCTGTGTTCGTTATTTTTGCTGTAGCTACAGAAACTTAAAGCTCTCTTCACAGGAGCCGAAAGGCATAGTTCAGAATTATCCAGCGGTGGCATACCACTGCTCTATTGATTTGTTTCTGAAGTGAAACGCTTCTGAGCTTTCCAGATCCGCTTGTTTACATGTCTTTCCTCTTTGAGCGCATCGTCTGCCCTTTCATGTATTCACAGAGTTCCAGACGCTGTAGCCCTTCTCAGTGTCTTAGTATATGCTTTATTCATTTCTAAGTACATTGTTAATATGCCTTTAAAGACTATGGGGCATATCAACAAGGGCTTTATCTCTGCTTTTTTGGCTTTAAAAGCCAAAAAAGCAGAGATAAAACTAGCGCCCTATCAACAACAGGGTGCTAACACGCAAATTTGCATGTTAGCACCCTTTTACTCTACGCTTCCCCTTGCATCTCTAATGAGATGCAAAGGGGGCGTTCCAGAGTAAAATAATAGGAGAAATGTCGCTAAGCGACATTTCTCCTATTATCAAGAATGTCGCTAACCCTGTTAGAGACAAAAAAAGCAGCGCTAACCGCGGTTAACGCTCCTTTTTTACGTCTGCTAATTTTCAGACTTAGCCATGATATCCTATGGAAGGAGGATATCATGGCTAAGTTTGCCTGTCCCTATCAACAAGGTAACGTGTGATTATCGCTGGGTTTCCAGCGATAATCTCACGTTAGCCTGTTAGCGTGTAGATTTTTATCGCTATTGAGATAAGCGTTGCTAATAGCACGCTTTCTCAGCGATAAAAATTCACGCTAGCCGGCGATAATTATCCTCACGCTAAGAGCGGTGAGCGATAATTATCGCCGGTTGTTCTTGATATGCCCCAAGATTACAAATATTTGTGGATACCTCTGCTGATTTCTGAGGGGAGGTACTATGGTGTTCAAGCAGCCGTGACCTCATCTGAACTCTTTTAGCACAATTTTCGGTCAGGAGCCTCAGGGCCATATTATCAAGAACGGCGATAACATTATTGCCGTTTTAGCGGCAGGAAACTGCCGCTAAAGTGGCGATAAGGGGCTTGATAATATGCCCTTGTGAATTCCAATAGAAGCCCAGGTTCTTGTGTGATGGACATCAAACATGGGCTTCTATTGGAATTCACAAGGGTATATTATCAAGCCCCTTATCGCTGCTTTAGCGGCAGTTTCCTGCCGCTAAAACGGCAATAATGTTATCGCTGTTCTTAATAATATGTCCCTCAGGGGCATATTATCAACAGATGGCTATGAATATCGCAAAGCGCGCATAGCGTGTTTCCATTTATCGCCAGTAATCGCTGGATTTTATCGCCCGGTTAGCGCGTTATTAACAACGCTAATCTCCAAGGCGATAATGTATCCAGTGATAGAGGCGAAATGTGGGTATATCGCTGGAAATCCAGCAATAACACTGCAGCGATAGGGAATTCCTTGTTGATAGGCCATGGTGGACTTAGCCTGACGATCTACCTCCCTTTATACATATAGCCAAGTCCGAAATTTAGCAGACGTTAGCTTTCGGCGATAACCGCGGTTAGCGCAGCTTTTAATATCGCTATGGGTGTCCTGGGCCGGCTTGTTAATACCGCAAAGTACAGTTAACGATCCTTTTTCATGTGATGCAAGGCGAGGCGTGGAGAAAACGGCTGCTAACATGCGCTAAAGCATGTTAGCGCTACCTTGTTAATAGGGCGATAATGTTATCGCCGCTTTTTTGGCTTTTAAGGCCAAAAACGCGGAGATATGGCCCTTGATAATATGCCCCTCAGTGCTTCCACCTGCAGGACGATTCTCCCGTAAAGGCATCTAAACCAAGGTCCAGCAACCTGTCTGAATTATTTGAAGTCGGGAGCATTAGATCTCCCAAAACACCTGGCTCTCCTTCAGTACCCTTTGTGTGACTGCTTAGCCTGGCCCTGCCTTATCCCAGCAAGCAACCAAAAGCATCACACAAGCCCACTCCAATGGAATTGTCTGATAATCAAGGCTGCCATTTTGAAGCATGCTGTAATTGTCTTATAATCAAGGCTGCCCATTTTGAAGCGTGCTGTAATTGTCTAATAATCAAGGCTGCCATTTTGAAGCGTGCTGTAATTGTCTGATAATCAAGGCTGCCAATTTTGAAGCGTGCTGTAATTGTCTAATATTCAAGGCTGCCATTTTGAAGCATGCTGTACCAACGTATCTACATTTGCGAGGCTCCATTTTCAGTAGGGAAACTCACCTCTTCAATCTTTCCCACTTTACACAGCCTCGAAGGATGTACCTTGCCCTGTTAAAGGCCACCGCACAGGCCTTTCTGTTCGACCAAGGTTCTGGGCTAAGAGTTACCAGGCTTCCTGAAACACTGTCCATTTTCACAAACGCCCTGAAATTTCAGGTTGTAGTACCCCAGAAAGGGTATGCTGAGCCACACAATGTTACAGTTTATGCTGTTTATCAGATCTGTGATGTAATAAAAACAAATCTGCCTGCCAATATGTTTTACAGCTTGTTTCCCTCCCTAAGATAATGAAAATATTACAACACACATGGTGTTGAATAGTGAAACTTGTTTTCTGATTACCACTATTATTGCAGCAAAATAGGCTCAATTAAAACTGACTTATTCTACTTAATCAAAACAGAACATATTTAGCATTGTAAAAATCTTTCACTGTCCTATGAATGAAAAGTATCCCTGGATTTCTCGAAGTTTGTGTAAAGTTAGTACCCTCACACAATTAAACGTTTCAATTAACAATCATAGAAACAAGAAGATTATGATCACAATGAACGACACAGACCTTCAAAAATGTGATTTCCTATTTCAAACATTCACAATTCGTGTAAATCATGAAAATCAAAATACTCCCTACATGACACTCAACACAATGAATAGCCAGTAAGCTCTAGCAGCACTCAAACAAGCACAAACATGTTTGACCAGACTCCTTTTAGTCATAATTTCACTACACTTTTTAGCTTGGATATGTCTAGGGCCACTGGAGTGATCCGATTCTGTGGCTGCAGCATTTTCTACATAATTATGGATTTATTAAATTGTTCACATAGTGCATCATGTGCTGTGGAGTCTGCAGATTTTAACTACATTTTTTTTAGCTCAAATGTTTAAAAAGTTACTAAACAAAGCAGCACAGTTGATGCAGTGAAGTGGCTGACCTTTTACAAAGGTTAACTGGCCATCTTTCATATGCTGATCAGTGGTGGCTCCTCCGTTTAGGCGGACGGAGCGTCGCTCCACTGCTTTTCAACAGTGGTTAAAAGGAAAAATAAAATGATAATATATTTTCTTACCAAGGCAGTTTTGGGGGCAGGGTGGGGCTGGGCTGTCTCACAGCCAGCAAGAGGAGGAATGGTTCATGCACTTAAGTGTGCATGAAGGTTTGGCTGGCCGTCTTGGGGCGGCCTAACAGTCATGCACACTTAGCATGTTTTCCAATGGGCTGTAATGCACAGCCTGAGTGGAGAACATGCCCAGGCTCCAAGTCTCCATCTGAGTGCCGAACCAATGCACTCAGACCAATCACGATGCTGCTGTCATGGTGACAGCAGCGTCGTTATTGGCTTAGGGGAGCCTGTGTGATTTCTGAGGAGAGACAACACTGGAGAAGAGACGGAGCGATGATGGCCCTGCAGAGCAGATAATAGTGGTGTGTAAAAGGCCAACAAATGCTGGCGGTGCTGATGCCGGCACCACCAAGCATATAATGACCTGCATTTCCCACAGCCATTTCATGGCGGGGAGCCTGCCATGAAAAGGGTGGCAAAAATGCAGGTAAAGGGGCCCGGGGCGCATCTGGTCATGGGGCTGTGTGCTGTAATTGCTTCTTTGTTGTTGCACGGTGTGGCATGCATAACATGGTGCATGCCACAGCATGCTGGAACATGCACTCATCGCTGTCAAGGCAGCAGTTTGCCTGTTATGCTCTCCTATGAGCCTAACAGATCGCCGCCGTGACACTGCTGCCGCACCGCCAGCCTGCCCTGGGTTCACCTCAGAATCCAGTGGGCAGACGGGTGCACCACAGGCTTGACAATCTTTCTGGGACCGCAGCGGTGGCAATTCCAGACAAAGACCGCTAAATTCATAATAAGGCCCTTAGACAATAATTCACCCCTCCGAAATCTGCCTGCCAACCACCCACTAAAAAATTCTCATAGAAAAGCAAGTAAATTGAATCTACTCAGACTACAAAAAGCCTGCCAAAAAGCAAGTTAAAAAGAACTGAGGCAGAATTAAAATCAAGATTACAGTCCCTATATAAACAGCACAAACAGCTGGTCTGGACAACAAAATGCGAGCAGACGAATCAACAATGGCTGCATGTATATACCAGGATACGCCAATGGGCAAACAGTCTCAAGTGGACCTATGGAGATATATTAAAAATAAATCCAGCCTGGCAACAGCCAGAATAAATGTTATTGCTGAACAACGTTGGACCCAAGGCGTACAAAATTTCTATGCAGCAAAAACCACAACCTACGATGACTTGGACATACTGGTCTTTTGTAGTGAAACTCAGAACCTAAAGGTGCTGTTAACCGCCAATGACCTCCACATTTCTGAAGAAAATTAGAACCAGAGGAGCGGCTGGCCAAATGACATACCATTGCAGGTCTTCAAAGAAGACACTAGCCTGTGGTATGCCTTTCTACCTCTGCTATATCAATCCTGCCTTTTGACCCGGCAGGTCCAGGAGAGCTGGAGGAGCTCAAGTGTCCACCCTATATTTAGGAAAGGGCGATAGGCTGGGCCCTGCGAACTTATTGCCCTCCTGGACATTGAAACAAAGGCTTACGCCTCCGGTCTTTTGAAAGAACTGAAGTGTTGGGCAAAGATGAACAAGATAATCTGGTTTAGCGATAGGATTTCAGGGCAAATCCCTAACACTGTGGCTCTTTCTTGCCTAATTTATTAGGCACCCAGAAAGAAGCAGCTCCCTCTCTTTGTTTTGTCGACTATTCTGTCGCCTTTGAGTTGGTAGGCAGAAATATCCTATGGAGAAAAATGAGAAGGTGTGGCATCCCAAACAACTTGCTTCAGGCTGTTATATCCTTATACACCTCAACCTAGGTTATGGTCAAGTTAACATCAACAGCAGCCACAAGGAAAATCCAGATAGACAACAGACTTAAGCAAGGTTGCATGCTCAAACCCCTATTTTTCAATCTGAACACCGCTGACGTGGGCATAGCACTGAAACATGCAAATCTCATTCTGCCAAAAATTGGAGACACTAAACTTACGATATTACAATATGCTCACAATATTATTATCCGTCTGGACTGCTCCAGAATAGGCATCCAGAGAGCCCTCAATGTACTTCACAGCTACAACCTGACCAATAAAATAGTGACAAATGGCTAAAAATCGAAACCGCTGATTCCTATAACTACCTGGAAGGTTGGCTATGACCAAAGGGAGGACCCAAAATACCCCTAGGCACTTAGTAGCAAAGGGGAATCAGTAATCACCAGAGCTTGCAAACTGAACAACTCCCTACAACGCCAGTCCTCCATCCCAATGAAACAAGCAATAGGAGCAAGTCTCCTACCTATGATCCAATATGGCCATGAAGTCTATCCAGGTCTGTCAGCCAACATCATAGAAAAAGTCAATTTTAAGGCATACAAAAGGGTCAGCAGATTATCCCCATACCTTTTGGGCTGCCTGATAAGGCTGGAATTTGGGCTGGAGGGTAAAACATGGGCCAGTATGGCATCTTTTATAAAGGTCTATTACAGGTTCAAAAAAGCACCACCAAAGACCTTGAAAGCAATCCTCCAGAACATCTTTGATTTAGACAGGAATCTTTGCTCAAAATACCTCCAAAGGTCAATTGCCACTCTCCAAATTGACCAGACAGTATTAAACAACTTACAGCTTTCGCACACAGCACTTAAAGCACCGCTGAAAAGCAAACAAGGACACTTTCAAAGGCAAGTAACATGGGCAAACTCAAGGACTTAATATTATTACAAGCAGTGGGGAAATCATAAGCCAAAACACAGCTGGACTGCCTCAGTCTTCAGCTATATCTCCATTGCGCACTTCGAAAAAGTCGCCTCAAACAAATAATGATTGCAAGGCTAATGGGCTTACAATCCAAAGAACTAAATCCCAAATGGCTTTCTCTCTCCAAAATCATCGACTGCAAACTCTGAGCTTATAATTTTGCGCCTTTCAACCACCTACTACACTGTTGCCTAGTGCTTTTGCAACCCTGCTTCACACTGTTAAAACCACTTTTTCTTGCCCACGGAATTTGAACGTGAAATGAGGCCATAAATTTGGTATTCACTATCACTGAGCCGGCGGAGCTGGATAAAGTCAGAAAATACATCAGCTTCACCCAAGTATGTATAAAAGAGGTGAACAAAAACAGTAATTCCACTATGGAGATGGATAACCCTGGAACTGGCTAGCCACGGCTGGTCAGTGGTGAACAAGCAGACTATCCGAGGATCATTTTCCAACCAATCCGTTTCCAATGCAGACCAAATGACTGTGAAGGACCAGGTCCACCCAAAAGCTTGCCATACATAGTCATCTGCTGCCTCGTGCATGTATTACAGCAGCTAGGTAACCAATTTGCACTTTATCTGTTGAAATCAGCACAGTATTTGAGAGTAAAACTCTGTACTACTTCAGCCAGTATCGACTAGAGATCAACAGGCATATGCATCAAGCTAAAATGCGCTCGCAAAATTTACGAATTGCAAAAAAAGCCTGTTTGCGAGCGCAATTTAGCTACTCCCAATGCATGAACCCAAATCCGCGAAAAAACATGAAAATCGCTAAAATAAGGATTCGCTAAGCTTGCGAACCCCAATTTAGCGATTCCTTATTTGTGAATTCCTTAATTGCGAATACCAAATAGCGAATCGCAATTAAGGAATGGCAAAAACATGCATGAAAAATGGCAAATAGCGATTTCCACGAAATTTGCAATTTTGCAAGTGCAATTTAAAGAGGATCAGAATGAGGTGGTAACCATGAGTAAAAATGCCCTACAGGTGCTAATCCTTAGAAACCTATTTAAACTGACCCAGGAGGCCTCAGAATCTTTCACAATGGCAGCGCTCTAAGTGATGGCAAGAAGGATGAGGCTCCATGCAGCAGCCCAGCGATGAAGGAGAATACAGGAGCGCATTTTCAGAGTGCGCACCACATTGTTGGGACAAACAGATGATGAAATATACGACAAGTACAGGCTGAATGGTGCCATGATCCTTGATCTAATTGCAGAATCGGAACCCCTAATTCGGCGCCAGACTCGTAGGACCCATGCCATCCCCACTCATGTGCAGGTCCTGTGTTGCCTCCACCTACTTGCGTCATGCAGTTTCCAGGGGGTAGTAGCTGGAGGGGTGTCACAAAGCTCCCTTTCACATTTCTTTAAATCTTTCCTGAACGCCACGATGACAAGGATCCGCAACCACATTACCTTCCCCAAAACCCCACAGGAATTGAATAAGACCAAACTGGACTTCTATAAGGTAGCCCGGTTTCCACATGTAATAGGTTGCATAGATTGTACGCATGTTGCCATTTGTCCACCAGCAGTGAATGAATACATTTTTAGGAACCGTAAATCCTATCATTCACTCAATATACAAGTAGTCTGCAATGCTAACTATTTCATAACAGACATTGTAGCTCAATACCCTGGAAGCACACATGAATCCTATATATTTCGACACATTGGCATACACGCCCGTCTGCTCAGGGGTGATTTTGGCGCTGGGCATCTGCTTGGTAAACATATATAATGATTCCTCTCACACAATGGCCAAATGGCAATGCATAACTGTCACTAACCTTTTGCTCACTACCCTGTAGGTGACAGCGCATACACCGTGCAAAACTACATATTGACACCATACCTCAACCCAGCCACCCCAAATGAGCAGAGGTATAATGCAGCGCACATCACCACATGAAATGTAATCAAACTCACCTTTGGGCTGATGTAAAGTCGCTTTCGCTGCCTCCACAAGACTGGTGGAGCGTTGAAGTACCAGCCCGAGACCTGCTGCAGGATTGTGGCTGCTTTGCCATGTTGCACAATATTGCTACCAGGAGAGGCATACCCATTGAACTGACTGACAGTGAGCCTGAGGAGGACAACCAGCAAGGGCCACAACTACGACCAGCACATGGGGCAAGCTCAGCAGAAGGACGAAGGAGACGTGCAGAAATGACACAACATTATTTCTGAGGTGAGTTATGATGAAACATGACACCGCATGTTCGCACTGTACTGTATTTACTTGCATTAAACCATGTTGCTGTGTTAAAGCACACATAGCAGGTGCAAAGTAGCACAGTGATTGCACGCAGAAACAAAAACAATACCTAATTTTCAGACTTGGATCTCAGTCACTAGCATGATATTGTCAATGGTTACCTCACCATGGTTGAATTGTTCTGCCCAAGTCAGTGTAGCTCTTCCTACCACGCACCCCCAAACGCCTTTCACCAGGATCATCTCCATCCCTCATGGAGGCTCTGGAAGGTTTTGTGCTCCGAGTGGTGCGCCTGCTGTACGTGGGGACTGGCACAGACAGGCTACTGACGCTGGATGCCTCCTCACTCCCCTCTTCCCCCGTCACATTGCTGCCCCCATCAGTAGCAGCCTGGATTTGTTCCACTGCATTAGTTACCCGGACCAGTTCCCTGGCCACATCCCCACAACAATGGCTCATTTCTATCTGCATGGCCACGGACCAACGGGACAGCAGTGCAGGGTTGGTGCTCAGGCGATTGTTAGATTTAGTATAACCTTCTAAGAGCATCATTAACTGACAATGCCTTCTTCTCTGTGTCTCCTGGCCCTCCTGCATCACCCTGCTCAACTCCTGCATGGCCGCATTGGACTGCCTGTTGCCTTCGACCACAGCTGTTGTGAGTTCTCTAACAATAAATGCTCACGACTGCAATGTTGGTTGACATTCTGCTGAATTGTGCCTGCATTGACCTCATATGTTTTGCCTGCAGGCACTGCACCCTCAGCATCTGGCTCTCAAGCCCACCCCACACATTTGGACTGTGGTCCTCCTGCAATGTGATGCGTGCCCTAGTCGTGCTTCCGGCTTTGGATTGTGATGTGCCGGACCTGTGACTGGGGTGTCGTTGTGGGGGTACCTCGAGGCTGGCTTGTCTCTGGAGCTGGTTCAAGCTCCTCCTCAGGTTCCATGGGCTGCAGTGGTGGAACTGGGGCCCTGCGTATAGTCGGGGCAGGTGCTGTGCTTTGTGGGGCCACAGGTGTTTCCACGTCTGCCTCAGCCAGAGTCTCATGTGTGTCTCCGCATTCACTTTCCTCAGACTCTCCTTCTGCTGCATCAGTGATGTTAAACACTGCAATGTTAATTTGTTATAAGGGTAATGTCGTGTCACATTAAGCATACTTGGTTCTCATTAAATTACTATCTGTCACACAGTGTTCACGTCTTTAACTTTCTTATAGTGTGTTTGCCTACCAACTTGCCTAACCTGCCTGTAACTCCCATAATGCATTTGGGTTTTGCAGGAAAATGTGGACTGGAGTTAGTATCTGTACACTAGAGTTGAACTGAAGTGATGTTCAAATTTTGATATGTCTCTTGATATGTACACTTGCATGCATCTTACCTTGTGAAGTGCTGGCCGCTCCGGATGTATCCAACTGGGTCACTCCCACCACAGATTCAGGCTGGAGTGTGGACTCAACCAGGTCCTCCAGGGGTGTTATTTTCAGGCAGTGTTGGTGGTCCCCCTCCAGTCTTCTTAGCTTCCTTCAGCCTGTCCACAATCCTCTCCTTGGCACGGCTGCGCAGGTCGTACCACCTTTATTTCAAGTCTTCTATTGTGCGGTGGGTTACCCCGGATTATGCTACATTGCACCCCTGTCTTCTTCCTAGCATTTAGCGCCGATTATCTTTTATTTACCTACTAAAAGTGGTGGAAGGTCAATATCATACCTGAAAGTACCATAGACTCCGACATTGGGTTTGTCAATTTATTATAAAGCCAAGAATAATAGGATGTATACAAATTGTAATATTAGCATATATAGATATAGAAAACTCAATACAGAGCCGATTCAACGAATATAAGTAATCACTGTGATCTACCCCCGGCACCTGGGCTTTCACACAGTGAGTTATTTCCACACTCACACAAAGTTCCCTAACACAATTGAACAGTCGATAGCGCTTCACGACTCCCACAGATTATTCAGACAATTACAGTACAATACTATCCCCGGATCTTGGACTTATCTTGAGCCCGTTCACCAAATTACCTGATCCGCAAGTGTTCGGACCAGTACCAATAATCTCAATCACTCAACATGCATTCCAACTCCGCAAAACATCACACAAATAAAACACACCGCAATCTAACACACCTCACACAACCGTTCATACTCACGCCACTCCTGTTTCCGCCGCACCGTCAATGTCCGCCGGTCTCCGCCACTCGTCGCCGATATTCCGTCCGCCGCATATAAACCTCTATTCTTCCTACTCTACACCGTATTTCTCTTTCCCCTCACCGTTTGATTTGATTACACTAAATTGCACCCCTGTCTTCTTCCTAGCATTTAGCGCTGATGATCTTTTATTTACCTACTAAAAGTGGTGGAGGGGAAGATACATTTCATAACAAGAAAGTACCACAGGCTCCTACTTTGGGTTTGTCAATTTATTATAAGGCCAAGAATAATAGGATGTATACACATCGTAAAATTAGCATATATAGATATAGAAAAATCAATACAGAGCAGATTCTACGAATATAAATAATTCGGCATAACAAGAATACAATTGTAAATTTGAGGATCAAGATACAACTCAGGATGGAAGCAGAATCTAAATCTCTTTTCATTAGAAATAAAACAAATCTGTCCACTAAAAGGAGACGCTATCCAACTACCCTTCCATCCAATCCCAAAGGTGTCAGCACATGTTGACTCCCTGAGAAGTACTCACGTCAAATGGGTTACACTGTGTGTTTATAAGACTGTCCTGCTCTCAGTATATGCAGGCGTAACGATACATACATATTCATAATGTAACATTTCATTACAATGAATGCTACTGAATACATGTTATTGATCATAAGACACTGCAAACAATAGGAATATGTGAAGGTGCATATCAATCATGAGTATAGTGCACCCATACAAAATAGAGTGCTGAAAGCGCTCTATCACCCCCACTGCATTCCCTTTATTCTGGATCCTGAGCCATATTTTCCTCTTCTCAGCCTTCGGTACCTTGAGGGACAGTTTCCCAAAGAGCTTGTCGTGGCTCCTTATGACCTCCTCCATGAGGTTTTCAATTTCTCTCTCACTGAATTTGAGCTTGCGTTTCCTGGTTGATGCACTCTCCCCTGATGCTGATGATTCCATTATTTTGCACTGCACAGGTCTGCAAGCCAAGAAGTTGCTTGTCCTGCTCTGCTCCTGCACTCAGCCCCCTCCTCTTACTGTCTCTGGGCACTGAATGAAGCATGGGCTGGATGACTTCCTGGTTGTGATGTCATCAGCATGCTTCAAAAGCGATGCGCTATTTGTTATTTCGCTAATAGCGAAATCGCAAATAGGTATTTCTGTATTTGCGTGTCGCAATTGTATTATCGCTATTTGCGATTGCGAATTATAGCGATTCGGTAAATATTCGCTAATACGGTCATGCATTGGAGACACGAATTCTAAATAGCGATTCTTTCAAATTCGCTATTTAGGATTCGCTATTTCTAAGTTTGATGCATGTGCACCCAAGCACATTATAGCCCTGCTTGCACAAGATCCAATGCTGCTATACTGTAGATTTCTTCTTGCTTTTAAGCGAACTAGAAGACTACCCAAGGGCTGTCTCCCAACAAATCTGTTTTTAAGGCAGATCAAATGACTGTGATTGACTAGGTCCACCTAAAACTTGCTAAACATTGTTGCCTATTGCGTCGCGCATGTATCACTGCTGCTTCATAACTAATATGCACTTTATCTGTTGACAGTAGTGCTCCATTTGAGAGTAGTATACCACAGTACTTTAGCCAGTACCCTACTGACCTGGGAGCAAAGCACATTATTGCCCTATTTGCACAAGTTCCGATGCTGCTATATGTTGGATTTCTTTTCTTTAAGTTTCCCTTTATGCATCCTGATGCTTAACTCTATTTCACACATTTGTCCAGCTGCATCAATATGCACTTGTCTTTCATCCTATGGCCAGCAAAGGTTTTAACCATTTTTTAAAGCACTTTATTGTTCCAATGTGATTCTTGGCAGTTTTACCTAACTCTATTTGCACTTCCTGATGTTTAGCTTTATTTTTAATGAATCCTGGCTTCTAGTGATTATATGTACCTGTTCTTCCAACATTCAAATATTGTAAAGGTTTTAATTAATCACACAATAAAGTATTCCTGACTATCAGCTCTTAAACTATTAACTTTAAAATGCTTAAAGTCTCTAAAACTTACACAACTACATCAACACAAACTGAAACACCCCTACCCTTTATACCACAAGAGAGGTACTTGATCCCTACCAGATTAGTATGTCATTGACAAATCCACTAGCTAGACAATATAACAGCATTCTGGGCCAACTACCCTCCATATTAGTTGATGATGAAACTGAGCACTGTCACATTTTTATATGTAAGCCATAATCAGTCATCTACTCAAATCCAGACCCGTCTAGCCCAAAATGTGCTCTTATAAAGACACAGATCCAGAACTCTCCTAGGCCTTCTATGAGCGAACTAGTGAAGAAACAATCCAGGACCAGTGGTGGCTCCTCCACTAAGGTGGAGGAGCATCACCCCACTACTTTTTTGCAGTGAAACAAAGGCAAAATGAAATGATAATAACTTGTGTTATTATCAATCTATGTTCTTCTACTTCTGCCGGCTTTGTGTTGGAGGGTGGAGCAGGGGAGGAGCAGTAGCACCCTCCTAGAGTGTACATTGACTTCTTGGCCGGCCTTCTCGGGCCCCCCAAGACAGTCTTGCTCACTTCGCATGTTCTCCATGCAGGCTGCATTACAGCCTACATGGAGAACATGCCCAGGCCACCAGTCAGCATCTGAGTGCCAAAACATGGAGCTCAGACAAATCACAACACTGCTACGGCAGCGTTGTGATTGGCTGGCTGGTCGCCTGAGTGTGCTTCTGGTAAGACCGAGAGAGGGAGGACTACAAAGGCGAGGGAGCGGAAATAAGGTAAGTTTATATATATTTTTTTATTCTTGCTTCCCCCATGTCCTCCCCGTGCCCTGTCCCCTACCTCCCATGTACTCCTCCCTTCTGCCCCCGCCTCCCTGCCCCGATTACTGCTTTGCAGGACCACAATACGCACAATTGGATGTCCCAACCTTTTTAAAAATTGTGTGAATCATTTGCGTTAGCCTATAAGCTATTTCTATGGAACACACCTAAACCAGTCTCTTTTCTCTGAACAAAGTGCATTAGAACTGTACAGTTAGCCAGTTGAAAAACTGCTTATTAGAATATATCTTGGGATAGGATATGCAATCAAGTTTTAGACCAGGCTCTGTAACTGAAACTACGTCCTTCCTTTTTTTTATCATGAAGAGTGTTGTCTATTTGTACTACTGATGGAGCAGGGTTTTTACTTTAAAACCGAATACCTGTTTCATTTTCGCATGTCATAACTAAAAGTACTATTGATTAATTACTAAGTATTAAAAGTTTGTAGAATGTTGACTAATCAACCTTATTAACGAGAGAATTACACGTGGGAATGCTATTGCATGGCTGAAATAATAAGTGAACTAAGTTGGTGAGCAAACTGACAGAAATGGATGTTGCTTATGTGGTGTTATTGTGTTTTGCGCTTATCATTAATATGCATTAATGGCTTTAAACGTCGCAAATGGCTAGATAAATACATACACATAAGGGTATTAGTAGGGGAATAACACTGTATAATCATTTCTGTGCAGTAATTTTGTTTTATGTCTACTTTTGCTTAAGTTGTCCATTGTGGCCTGTCGCAAAATGGCCACCACCCGCAGCCTGCATTGGAGTTGCTGGAAATTTACAAAAAGGCTTCGCTCTGCCTGTGACCTTGCACCTCCGATGAACTGAAAAGCCATAAGCATGATGACAAGTCTGGGATATCAGCCAAAAGCCCCTGGAAGAGGGAAAAGATACAAAAATGGAAATTTGACAACATGAACTTTGCAATAAACCCCATATTGAAACAAATGTATTTAGTAGAGACATCCGTTCAAGTAACAAATTAGTCATGGACATTCAATTCTGCTATTCATTAGTTGGAGCAGTCTAGGTGTGGGAAAATCTCGCACTATGTCGAAAATGTACCAAAATGATATTATTTCTGTCATTCATCCGTTCTGAACAAAGAATTGTAATTTTATAGAATGTAAATTTTAGTATAAATATTAGTAGGCTAGAGAGGTCTAGTGGCACTTCTTCCCGAGCTGACGTTACAAGGTCCCTATGCTGACGAAGAGGACGGAGACTCTACATGACTGCAGGAAACTCTGTTTCTCCTACTGAGGAGTGGTTCTGACTTAGGATCTGACATTTAGACAGAATAGGTAATTATGAGAGAAATGAATTTGTATTTAATTGGCTTTTCTTACAATTTTAGATAAATGAACAATCTGTTTGAATTTCTGTCTCGGGTGGTTATTTCTTGTCATGTTTATTGCATTATTGGGTATATTCTTTGAAATGTATTTCATTAGATTTGCAAGCAACTAAGCTGGTCGCATTGACCTCAAAGTATAGACAGATCGGATAGGTACTTTAGAAGTGTTTTATTCTCCTTTTACAAGGCACGGAAAGGATGATTTAGATTTGAATGTTGGTGTAATGGGCCCCACCAGCGTGTGATGTGTGAATGCGTGTGTGACTGTGGAATCATTCCATCCGTGGAAGTAGAGGGGAATTGGAAGCTCCGATCTGCACCAGTTTCTTGGTAGCAGAATGATGGTTAACTATTGTCTTGAATCTGGCAAAATTGCATGTAAATAGGCTTATTGATTATTGATTGATATTTGAACTAACACTATATGTTGAAGTCGTGTTGAGTTTTATGTAGTGTGAACGGCTCCTGGGATGTAGGGAGTCGGTGACAGTTCCGTAGTAGAGCAGAGGGAGTGTTGCTCTCGGAAAAAGGCAGGATTGTTGGCCCTGTATGCAGACAGGGGAAAACGTGTGACAATTGAAGTTGCGCGTCGCATTGTCTGGGTTCGATGAGGTAGCATCGCCGTGTGTTGCCATTAGAGACATTTCTGTGTGAAAGAAGTGTGTATGATAGCAAAGGTTATCTGTGAAACTCTGGTCTTAGGTCCCAGGGGTCCGTAAAGGATTCCGTTAAAGCTTACCGCTGGAGAAGTAATAGGTATTCTCGGAGCTTGTTAGAAGGACAGGGCAGAGGTAAGCGCTGCTTTGTTAACGTGTGATATAATTCTGTAGTAGGACAGACTGTTCGCTGTTCTCGGGAAAGACAGAATTCTGTGTGAATGTACTACATTTTCTGGTATGAAAGTGAATGAGAAGGCATTTTGGTTAATTGTGAGACTCTTAGGAACATTCCGGAGAAGAAACAGTTAATTGATGCTTGTAAGAAGGGTAAATTAGAGGGATGTGCTACTTTATCAACGGAAGTAACGATTCTGTAATAGGGCAGAGGTAAGCGCTGTTCTCGGGAAAGGCAGAATTCTCGTGGGAAAGGTCTTTTTTTGCTGTTCTGTGGCTAGCGAAGCAGACAATGGAGATGTTTGTATGTTGTAACTAACAGACTCGTAGAAGTTGAAACAAAGTCTACCAAGTAGTCTTGTAAAGGAGGGGTAGACGAGAAACAGGAGACAAGAGTAGAAAGCGGCTGCAGCGACTGCTGACGTCAGGGAGACCGCGCTGTGATTGGACAGTGGGTTAGGACGGTGGAAGCACAGTGATTGGTGTGCTAGTGTACGCCGCGCTAGGATTGGGAGACATACAGTGTGACGTAGACACTCCAGGATTGGTGTGTTAGTGTGAGTCGCGCTGGGATTTGTGGACTGAGACTGTGACATAGACGCTCCGGATTGGTGCGTTAGTGTGAGTCGCGCTGCAATTGGACAAGACATCGTACAGTTGTAGAACTGACTAGGAGTTGAGGAAAAATAAGAACATGTATTACCATAATGGAGAGAAGAAAAAGAAGTCCTTATTCAGTAAAGTAAAAACATGGTTCGACAAGGATAAAGACATTGTAACTAGGGAAGGAGAGTTACTTCCTCCAACAAGAACCCCCGCAGCCTTCATGGTTGCGAAATATGGGTATCATACCAATATTTGGTTAGACAATTGGGCTAAGTATACTAAAGGAGATGGAGTCTTAGCCTTCCCGGAACATGGCTCATTTAATCTGGCCGTGTTAAGAAACTTACGGGAGAAGATGATGAATCGAGAGCCTCGGCCTAGGCCGACGCAATTCAAGGCATTGGTGGAATGGGAAGATGAAGTACATGAGCGAGAAAAGCAGAGGAGTGGGGGTAACTACAGGTACATGTTTGGGCGAAAGTATGATCGTGAAACCCATCATGACCGGATGAGAAGGTGGTGTGATGCCAGTATGACTGAGGGATTATATCCTGTAATAACAGCAGAGGAATCAAAAGGATGAAAGTGTACAGAGAAAGCGCATAATGTAGAACCCAGGAGATATGGGGCAAATGAGTCTGATGATGATGTCTTAGAGGACATGCTCTATAAAAGACCACCCCCGTATAGACGAGAACCAGAGGTAGGGACAACAGTGACCCCGATGAGAGACACCCTGCGGATTATTAAAACAGAGGGTACCACCCCTGGGTTGAAAAGTAGCGGTTCTCTGGCAGAAAGAGAAAGAGAAAGAGAAAGAGATAGAGAGAGAGAGAAAAATAGAGAGAGAGAAAGAGAAAGAGAAAGAGAGAGAGAAAGAGAGAAAGAGAGAGAGAGAGAGAGAGAAAGGGAGAGAGAGATAGAAAGAGAGAATGAACTTGAGGACGAAAAGACCAGAGAACTAGCAAGAACTACTTTTGAACTGACAGAGAAAATCAGAGAGCTGACTAAAAATCTTGAGGCAGTTACAGTGCCTGTGACGATAGGCCCGGTTATGCCGATTTTTGACAAGCAGAGGACGGGTGAGAATGGATTGACGGTACCATATGTGGGAAATAGATTGATTGTTCCTCCGGAGCAGGCAGAAATGAGAGCAGGAGAGACTCAGTGGAGAACTGGAGAAAATCAGGGGAGACATACCATATGTGGAGGAGAATTGAGTGTGCAGACTAACTTAAGTTTGAATTCCGGATGTATGGAAGGGAGCAGAGGATCAATCTTAGAACCGCAAAGAGTGACAGAACCAGAGGGTGCAGGAAAATCTGTGATAACGGCTGAGGATTTGAATGATTGGCTGAAAGCTTTACAGAAAAAGGAGAAAGAGTCACAGGGAATTGATGTAGCTAGGCTACGTATGGAAATGGAAGAGATGATAGTAGGAACAATACCTATAGAAACGCTGAAGGATTATCAGGAAGGAGAGATCCTCTTTCTGAGCAAAAGTATCACATGGAGAGCAAAGAACATACATGACAGGCTGAAAGGAATAGCCAATGAATGGGGAATTGACATGGATAAGGTGAAAGCTTTACAAAAGCCTTACAGAGTGGATTTTTCAGACAAAGATATTGAGAATCTGAACAATGCAGGTCGAACAGGACAGATTAAGGAAATGATTGCCTTGCTGAAGAAATGGGGAGATGTAGAAAGATGGAAAGACAGATGGTACCGAAAGCGAGAGGATGAGACAGATAAAACTTACTTGGCATTTCCCCTGAAAGAAAAGGAAAAGGCAGTGACAGCTTACCCATGAGAGAGATTCCAGGAGGTGGGTACGTACATGTCCCATGGACCAGACAGGATATTGTATCATTTACGAATGATTTCCCTCGTTTAAGGGAAAAGCCCGTTGAGTGGTACAGACAGGTCGACAGATTTGTAAAGCTGTCAAAAGTACTCTGGATTGACCTGAATAGTCTGTTTGATATAATTGTGCCAGCAGACCTGTGAGCAGAATGTAAAATAGTCATAGACTGGCCCACTAAGGAATACCCGAGAGACCCAAAAACAGGCGCTCCAGACCCGGAGGTCATGAAGAAGTATGAGCAGGTTATGGCCTTCCTGAAGAATAAAGTACCCCCCAATGAGACAGATTGGGTTAAAATAGACCGAACACATCAAGAATTGAAAGAATCAGTCCATGCTTACTATGAAAGACTGATACTAGCTTTTAAGCAGTTCAGTGGAGATGAACACCTGGGTGACAAGGATCTGAGTCATTTTGTGTACAGATTTGTGTACGGTTTGCGGCCTGAAATCAGTGAAATGATACGGCAGCACACCGTAGACTGGCAGAGTAAGAAAATTGATGAGATTTTGAGACATGCAAAATACTTCAGTGATGAGATCGAGGCAAACCAGAGAAAGCTGAAAGAAAAGGCGATGTGGGCACAAGTGAAAGTTGCAGAAAGACAGGAAGCTCAGTTGGTAGAACAGGCAAATAACCCAGGAAATAAGCCTAGGTTTGGTCCAGGAAAAGGAAGGGGAAATATCGAGGAAGCAAAGAAGAAATTTCCGTGCCACAACTATGGAAAATTGGGGCACTGGAAATCCGAGTGTAAAAATCCGCCGTCTACTAACGAAGATAATCCATCATTGAATCCACAGGTGCAGACTGAGGGGTGTGGTCAGCATCGGCAACAGCAGAGGGCTGATAAGCAGCAGAATCAGGTGCCAAAACCACCCTTGCCACAGAGAAAAGGATCTCAGAAGTACAGCCAAGAATCGGGATTCTACGATGAAGAGCAGGTAACCAAACCAAAACGCGCAAGCGCAGTTTCTCAGTACTGGCTGAAGAATGAGGGAAGTGACTCCGAGGGAGACTTCTGACGCTGCCGAAGAGAGGAAGAGGAGTGCGTACTTGGCGCAACTCTAGAAATAGACCAGGCAGGGCCTTTTGTAGATGGGAAAATTAATGGTGAAAATGTCACTTTTCTAGTTGACACAGGGGCCACGAGATCAACTGTCAGGTCAGCTGATATAAGGAATCTTCCTCTCTCGGACGAAGCAATCCAAGTGGTTGGTGTGTCCAACACGCAGATTAAGACTTTACTTACTGAACCAGTAAGGGTTAGAATAGGGAAATTTTCAGACATGCACCGATTCGTGGTGTGTGACACGAGTCCTGTGAACTTGTTAGGTAGGGATTTGCTGTGCAAGATGAATTGCACTATTTTCTGTACTCCAGATGGAATAACCTTTGAGACACCTGATGAGGATGTTCTATACAGAATGACCATGGATAACAGAGAATGTGAGGCTTTGGGAACATATGCAATATTTAATCCTGATGCATTACCCCCCGAGTTGAAACAGACAGTGAAAGCAGCAGTTTGGGATTTTACTGGAGAAGATGTGGGTCTGATGAGAAATGTACATCCAGTGAAGATTACTGTGAAAGAGGGAGTGGTTTACCCAAACAGACCGCAATACAGATTGACACCAGAAATAATTGAAGGAATAACACCTTTAATTGAAAAGATGATCCAGCAAGGGGTGTTAAGAGAAATATTGAGCAGCCCATGTAATTCACCAATAATGGGACTGAAGAAACCTAATGGAAAGTTCAGAATAGTACAGGATTTGAGAAAAATTAACAAGATTGTTGTGCCATGTTGTCCTATTGTGCCAAATCCATCAGTGATTTTGTATCAGATTCCCCATGATGCAGAATGGTATACGGTAATTGATTTGTGTCATGCTTTCTTTTCAATCCCATTGCATCATGATAGCCAGCCAATATTTTCTTTTAGATTCGGAGAACGAAATTTGGCATGGTGCCGAATTCCACAGGGGTATACAGAGAGCCCCTCAATATTCAATCAATTGCTGAAGAAATCTCTGGAAAGTCTGACAATGCCTGAAAATTCGGTTTTGGTCCAATATATTGATGACCTACTTGTGGCATCAAAAACACGTGAAGCTTGTGAAGTAGACACTATTGCATTGCTGAATCACTTGGCAGATGGAGGATTAAAGGTATCTCTAGCCAAATTACAGTTCTGTAAGAAAGAAGTCCAGTATCTGGGACATAATATTGAGAAAGGTCTGAGAAAAGTGACCATTGACAGGATCAAAATCATTAGAGGAATGAGAGCCCCAATGACACAAAGAGAAGTGAGAATGTTCCTGGGAATGGTGGGTTACTGTCGTCAGTGGATAAGTAACTTTTCCCTGATTGCCAAACCATTGATTAAATTGACCAAAAGTGAGGTGAGAGACCCATTGGAACTAAACCCAGAAGAAATGGCTGCATTCAGAGAGTTGAAAGACAGACTATGTGAAGCCCCTGCCCTAGGAATGCCAGATTATGAAAAAGAGTTCGAGTTGTACTGTAGTGAGAGAAATGGATGTGCACTTTCAGTGTTAATCCAGAAACATGGACGCCTGAGGAGGCCAATTGCCTACTTCTCAGCAACACTTGACCCAGTAGCTGTAGGTTTACCAGGTTGCCTGAAAGCAGTAGCTGCTACATGTAAAAGTCTGGAACAAAGTGAGGGAATCATAATGGGATACCCTGTACGGGTATTCGTACCTCATGATGTGGCAATCCTTTTAACAAGGAGCCGGACACAGTTCATGTCTCATAGTCGGCTAACTAAATATGAGAAAGTCATTCTTGGTGCAACCAATGTAAGCCTGGAGAGATGTGTGAATGTGAATCCAGCAACACTGTTACCTGATGCTGAATGTGTGGGAGTGAGAAATGATGTTGATCATGACTGCCTGGATGTACTTGATTACTGCACAAAGCCAAGGCCAGACATAAGAGATCTGCCACTGCCTGAAAGTGATCATGTGTTGTTTGTGGATGGATCTTGCCTGAGAACAGAAGAAGGAGTGTTGAGTGCTGCATATGCTATGTGTAAAGTCTCGGAAGTTGTAGAAGCATCACCTTTGAAAGGAGTTAAATCCGCTCAGGTGGCAGAATTGGTGGCACTGACTAAAGCCTGCAAGATTGGGAGGAGTGTGAGAGTGACTGTGATGACTGACAGCCAGTATGGCTTCGGAGTTGTCCATGATTTTGGCCAGCTATGGCTGCAAAGAGGTTTCCTGACCTCAAGTGGAACTCCCATAAAGAATGCTGAAGTGGTTGGAAAACTGCTAGAGGCGAGACAGCTGCCTAAAGAACTAGCAGTTGTAAAATGTGCTGCTCATGGTCATGGTGATGATTTTGTAACTGTGGGAAATAAGTTTGCAAATGACATAGCACAATACTGTGCCAGAAACAATAATTCAATCAACCGGAGTAAAGAGCGAGAAATATCTTCTTGTTCCTTAATGTTCACTAATGAGGTGGGAACGTGGGAGGAAGTGAAGCAGTTGCAGGATGAGGCAGGAGATGAGGAAATGAGAGATTGGGTAAAAGCAGGTTGTGCACCCAGAGAAAAAGATCATGTGTGGGTCTATAGAGATGGAAGACCAGTCATGCCTAACAGCATGTTATCAACAATGGCAAGGATGTACCATGGCCAAGGACACTTGGGGAGGTATGCTATGATAAGAGCCTTCAAACAAACTTGGTACAGTCCAAAGTTTAGACTGATAGCAGAGAGTCTCTGTCAGAGATGTTTGATATGCCAGCAATTCAATCCTGGAAAGAAAACAGTGGTGAGCCTAGGAACAATAGGCAGAGAGGGAGGACCCTTCACAAGAATGCAGATAGACTTCATTGAAATGCCCCCAGTCAATAGATTGAGGTATGTCCTGGTGGTAGTCTGTTTGTTCTCCAGGTGGGTGGAGGCATATCCAACCAGAAGAAATGATGGGATAACAGTGGCCAAATTACTGTTAAGAGAATTCATCCCAAGGTACGGGTTCCCAGTAACCATTGAATCAGACAGAGGAGGCCATTTTTATAATGAAATCATGAGTTTAATTTGTGAAGCATTAAGTGTACAGCAGAAGTTACATTGTGCTTACCGACCAGAGGCTTCTGGGGTAGTTGAACAAATGAATGGAACTATCAAGAACAGAATTGGCAAAATGTGCTTAGCCACAGGAATGAAATGGCCTGATGTCTTGCCTCTAGTACTGATGACCATTAGGTCTACTCCAGACAGAACGACAGGTTTAAGTCCACATGAAATTATCATGGGACGTGCAATGAGGCATGCATATGTACCAGTCAACAAATTGATGACAATAACTGCTGACATGATTTTGGATTACTGCAAAGGCCTGGCTGACGCAGTTCATTCTGTGTTTCACCAGGTTGGAGAAGACGCCACCACACTTGAAAAGAAACCAGCCCATGATCTGAGCCCAGGGGACTGGGTAAGGATAAAGGTCCACAGAAGAAAGAATTGCCTGGTTCCAAGGTGGGGAAGGCCAAGACAAGTCATCTTGACCACAACGACTGCTGTGAAGTGTGCTGGTGTGAAGAATTGGATACATGCAAGTCACACATTGAGAGTTCCAAATCCAAGAGATGGTACTGGAAAAGAATACTTTGAAGAATCAGATTCCAGTGATGATGCAGACAGTGAGGCAGTAAGAAGAAAAAAGAATCCTGAAAGTGGAGAAAATGAGTCAAGGGAGATTTTCATCCCACCAGAAGAAGTATTGAAGAGAACAGTGCAAACTGCAGAAGCAAGTTCAGACTCAGAAGAATTACCTGAGGTTCCAGTTGACAGTGATCAACACAAAAAGAAAGAAAGAAAAGAAAAGAACATTCCAACAGAAGAGACACCTGAATCACATGAAGAAATTGGACAAATTCCACCTGAGATAAATATTGAAGAAAGAGGGACAGACAAAGATAGTGAGGGACAGATTGCGGAAAAACCCAGAGGAGGTGTAGGGAACAGCACCAATAAGCTAGGTGAAGGGACAAGTAGACAGCAAGAAGATTGCGTGTCGGAGACCCGAGGAGGGACAGAAGTAGGGAAATCTCAATTGGTGGAAAAAGAGACTGTTGGAGAAAAGGAAGCTGTTGAAGAAGAGAAAACTGTTAATGAACCAGAAGCAACTGAGACAGAGTCTGAGGAGAGTGACAATGAGATACATAGAGGACGAGTTCTGAGAAAGAGAACTTGGCTTGGAGAAAGAAACAATAACGAAGGAAAACAGAAGAGAAATGCTAAAGGAGATCTTTGGCCGAATAAGATAAAGAGACTAAGGTACAGACTGACACGAGTTAACTCATCGAAAGCTGAACAAGTGAACAAAGTGTCAAGTCAAAATCCAACCAAAGAAGAAGAAACAAAGATACCTGAAAGAACTAAAAGAATAAGAAAACCAAACCAAAGGTATAAGTCACCGGAATGGACGTATGTGGCAGTGCCTGAACAAGGAGAAGAGGCAGACAGTCAAGGTAGTCCAGAGGAGGCTTTACTGAAGGAGGTTGCTGAAGAAGAAGCTGTGGGAATCCTGAGATTTATCTTATCCGACATTGGAGAAGAGACGGATGTTCAGGACCTGATACAGTTTGATGATGATGAAGAACCAGTGAAAAGTGATGAAAATCCAAATTGAATAGATTCAAAAGAAGAAGTGAAGAAGTAAAATTAAAAAGCTAATAGATTGTAATAATCTGGTGGGTACTTGCTGCCCTGAAAACTTCGGTAGTGGAGTAGAAGAGGCTAAGTCAAAAGACACGGTCAAATTAACAAAATGGCTAACACTGAGAACAAAAGTAGATGTACCTTTCTGAAAAGATGGTGCAAGATGTGCTGCTGCTGTACAGGTTTATTAATGCTGCTTTGGAGCATACTTGCTCTACTGATTTCATTTAGAGTCACTATAGACACTTTAGAAGGTCATACTGAGAACAAAACTAATATAGGGAAGAGTACACAGAAGATAGTTCCAACTAGAACCAGTAATGTACATATACATAAGGATAGGTCAATTAATGATTTTTCTAGCAATGTTTTTTCTAAATTGTTGTATGAGTACGTAAAGACAATAGAAGTAAGGGATTGCTACGTCTGCATGCAATTACCTGCCTCTGTTTCGGAAGGAGTGACTTACCATCATCTTCCGGCTACGTATGGAATTTCCTGTAGTGTGTTGATTAGTATATTTTACCAGTTAGGGAGATTAGATTACAATATGTCTAATATAGATAATATTCTTGGGCAGTTGCCTATGAATAAAGCACTGAATCCTGCAAAAGAAGCTAACACCTTAGGTGAGATTTTTCTGGAAACCAAAGAATTAACCTTAGAATATGTTTTTAGAAATAATTTAACTTGCAGTTTGAAAGGAGAAGAAAAGAATTTTCTAGACATGGTTGAGAGAAGAAGATTGAACATGCACAAGAAAGCAGAAGGGCATAAAATGAGTGACACAATGTGGGATATTGAGAAAGAAAAGGAGTTGAAAAATGGAGCCAGACCAACTATGGCTATAGATGCCCCACAGAAAGGGAAACTGTGCATTACCAGGAAGAGATCCCAGTATGATTATTATTTCATAGGGACTAGTGAGTGCCATGATACATACTTTATTGCAACCGGATGGGGATTTAGAGGAGGAGAAGATCCTGTTTTCCCTGTTTTCCCGGGAGTGTATTATATTTGTGGGAACAAGGCTTATTACCGTTTGCCTGACCATTGGTTTGGTACATGTTATGTTGGCCTGGTCTTTCCAAAGATTTTTCACATGGATAGAGTAGATGATGCTGAACATTCTAACCCATTAACACGCTGTAGAAGAGAAACATGGACAGAAATTGTAGGAGATATTTTTGGAGCTTTAATTCCAGCAGTCGGAATTTCTTTGAATGCATTTGGCATTCGGAAGGTGTCAACAGTAGTGGATCGCTTGTGAGCAAGCACCGCTGGAGGCTTCCTTGTGGTAAATACTGAAATGGTTGCTTTACGCGCTATGGCAATGCAAAATCGACTTGCCCTTGACATTCTTTTGGCAAAAGAGGGTGGAGTCTGTGGAATGCTGAAAGTTCAACATTGTTTCACTTACATTCCTGACGAAAGCAAAGATCTAAAAGTCTATATCAAAAATATTACTGATTTGCATGAAGAATTAGTACCACTTGAAGC
The DNA here is from genome assembly GCF_964204655.1 of Triturus cristatus. Taxonomy (NCBI): domain Eukaryota; kingdom Metazoa; phylum Chordata; class Amphibia; order Caudata; family Salamandridae; genus Triturus; species Triturus cristatus. The sequence continues at coordinate 110,390,637 of NC_140582.1, read as the reverse complement.
TGAAAGTATCTGGACTAAAATGGCTAATAAGATGATTGCTATAAAGAATTTCATAGCTAAAATAGGTAGTACCATTTTTGGTAAGATATTATTTCCAATAACCTGTGTAATTGTTGCATTATTGATCCTTAGATTAAGATGTATGTGTTGTAGATATAGAAGAAATAAAAAGAAAATCACAACAGAAAGTGTTAAAAAGAGACAGAAGAAACCAGAAAGAGATTTACAAGAAATAGAATTAGAAGAGCTAAGAGAAAGCATGTATATAGAAACCAAGAAAGAAGATGAGATGGAAACAAGGGTCTAAATAATAAACAAGAAGATATTTTGAATTCTTCCAAAAGGGGAAAACTAAATTGATTTTTTTTTTTTGGGGGGTTTTGATTTTTGTGGTGATTATATATCACCAAAGGGGGGATTGATGGAGCAGGGTTTTTACTTTAAAACCGAATACCTGTTTCATTTTCGCATGTCATAACTAAAAGTACTATTGATTAATTACTAAGTATTAAAAGTTTGTCGAATGTTGACTAATCAACCTTATTAACAAGAGAATTACACGTGGGAATGCTATTGCATGGCTGAAATAATAAGTGAACTAAGTTGGTGAGCAAACTGACAGAAATGGATGTTGCTTATGTGGTGTTATTGTGTTTTGCACTTATAATTAATATGCATTAATGGCTTTAAATGTCGCAAATGGCTAGATAAATACATACACATAAGGGTATTAGTAGGGGAATAACACTGTATAATCATTTCTGTGCATTAATTTTGTTTTATGTCTACTTTTGCTTAAGTTGTCCATTGTGGCCTGTCGCAAAATGGCCACCACCCGCAGCCTGCATTGGAGTTGCTGGAAATTTACAAAAAGGCTTCGCTCTGCCTGTGACCTTGCACCTCCGATGAACTGAAAAGCCATAAGCATGATGACAAGTCTGGGATATCAGCCAAAAGCCCCTGGAAGAGGGAAACGATACAAAAATGGACATTTGACAACATGAACTTTGCAATAAACCCCATATTGAAACAAATTCATTTAGTAGAGACATCCGTTCAAGTAACAAATTAGTCATGGACATTCAATTCTGCTATTCATTAGTTGGAGCAGTCTAGGTGTGGGAAAATCTCGCACTATATCGAAACTGTACCAAAATGATATTATTTCTGTCATTCATCCGTTCTGAACAAAGAATTGTAACTTTATAGAATGTAAATTTTAGTATAAATATTAGTAGGCTAGAGAGGTCTAGTGCCACTTCTTCCCGAGCTGATGTTACGAGGTCCCTATGCTGACGAAGAGGACGGAGACTCTACATGACTGCAGGAAACTCTGTTTCTCCTACTGAGGACCGGTTCTGACTTAGGATCTGACATTTAGACAGAATAGGTAATTATGAGAGAAATGAATTTGTATTTAATTGGCTTTTCTTACAATTTTAGATAAATGAACAATCTGTTTGAATTTCTGTCTCGGGTGGTTATTTCTTGTCATGTTTATTGAATTATTGTGTATATTCTTTGAACTGTATTTCGTTAGATTCGCAAGCAACTAAGCTGGTCGCATTGACCTCAAAGTATAGACAGATCGGATAGGTACTTTAGAAGTGTTTTATTCTCCTTTTACAAGGCACGGAAAGGATGATTTAGATTTGAATGTTGGTGTAATGGGCCCCACCAGCGTGTGATGTGTGAATGCGTGTGTGACTGTGGAATCATTCCGTCCGTGGAAGTAGAGGGGAAGTGGAAGCTCCGATCTGCACCACTACTACATCTTTTTGCTTTTGACACAATTTGCTACAATATTCTCGCTAATACCCTGCAAATGAGAGTTGACATTTAAAGTTTATTGCTGAAATGGTTTCTATCCTAGCTTAGCAACACAGGCAACACCTCACTATACTATGCCATATGAGGTTCCACAAATGTCAATTCGTGTTCCCTTCCTGCTTAACCAATGTATGGAAACCTTAGGTGACCTAAAGGAATTTGGGATTGGCTACTACATATAAAATGAGTGCCCTCAGTTTTACTTTACAATAAACTCTCTTGATGAAGAGTAATTTCTTGTCAATTGTAGATACAAATTCAAGTCCTGGATGGCACTAATTAAGATGCGTAACAACCTCACAAAAACTGAGTTTTGACTGTTATTTCCTGACTCTAAACTGACATACATCTCTCATTGGTGTTGCAGACGAAGGTGAATTCTTTGGGCTTCATCCTTGATGGCTAGGTGCATTTGGATTGATTGTACTACTGAAAATCGACACCAACAATATTGTGGCATATTCATATCGAGGACAGAATATTGAGGGACAAACTATAGAAAGGTTTGCTTATATATGTGAGTATAAATGTACTGTTTCTAACTCCACATCTACGTACCTAGGAAACATATGTACTGCATTTAAAATAAATATATGTATATGGAGTTAGGTGTAGAAAATCAGGACTTACTCACCTGATGATATTTATTTTCGATATTCTGCCCTCAGTATTCTGTTTCATCAATATTACTGATTCAGTATTCACGGTGCACACCATCTGAATGATCACAGTAAAATCGTTATGAAAGTAGAAACCACTGGCTGTTCCAGAAGCACGGGTTTGAGACTGGAAATCTTGAGAGCTAAAACATTAGACTTTATAGCCAGCTTTTTCTGTAACTACACCAATACCCTGGATAATCCGTTCAGTCTTTGTCAAGAATGCACCTACTCTCAACATCTTTTTAGCCCGATTCAAAACCTTCTTAAGTAAACATGGAAAGGCTGAAGACTATACACCAGTGACTCTTCAAAGGTTTACATGGCATGTATATGTAGTGTTCTCTGTATTATAAATATTTGATGATACCACAGGCCTTATTGTATGACATTGAAAACTTTCATAGCAAGTAGTAAGTTGCAGGGGGCAGATTTACAAGCCCGGTGCGCCACTTTTGCGTCACTTTTCCCATGTTAAATGTGACGCAAAAGTGGCGCAAGGGGCTTGTAAATCTGCCCCCTGAACTTTAATGACACCACTGGATGTACTGTATAACATTGAAGTTTCTCCTTCTGCCTTTTTCGGTAAAGGGATAGTTTCTGAATGTCATTTCAATGACATCTCATTCCACAAGGTGGAACACTCTATTTCCCATTCATGATATTTGATCATAGTATTTCGTTTTTTTCTCGTTTTCTTGCTTTTAGAAGCATCCGACAATCTTTATGTACATTCTCAACTGTGAGTGTCACCACGCCACCCAGAAGGCCGGTCTGTGAATAGAAAACAAAAAAATAAGGGGCTCATTTATGAGCCCTTGCGTCATTTTTGCGCTGCTGGTGCGTCGCTTTTTGTGACGCACCAGCGGCTAACAAATGAGCCTTGTTGCACCATATTTACAAAGTGACGCATCTACCTAGGTGCGTCACATTGTAAACCCCTGCACCACATTATACCTGCGCCAGGTATAATGTATGCAGGGTGGGCGTTCCGACGCAAGTAAGCCTTGTAAAAGTGACGCAGTGAAATCTTTAAGATTTCACTGCGCCACTTCTAGGACGCAAATGCGTCAATATCTTACGCCTGCCTCATGGCAGACGTAAAACTGACGCAGGCACCTTTCACATGGGACTTGCCCATGTGAAATGACCCATTGATGGAGTTGCGTCACTTTCGTGACACTCTCCAGCAATGCGCCATTTTTGCGCCTACAGATACGTCAGAAATACTGACGTATCTGTAACTCCTTGCGACATGATGCGTCATACTGTAAATATGACGCATCATTGGTGTTGCAAGGACGGCGCAATGAAAAGTGACGCATCGCTGTTTTCTCGCAGCGATGCATCACTTTTCATAAATGAGGCCCACAATGTTTATAAAAGGATAAAAGTGAATTCTGGTCATATTTTGGGGTTTTGGGGAAAACATAGCATGGGTGCATTGGTAGCGATCAGGGCAGCTATTTTTAGATATGGCGTTCAGAAGAATAAATGATTTACATGAAAATGTTTTTCAACCATCCCATTTTCTCTAGCCATCCTTCCTTGTTACTTAGTACCATCTCATTATTCGCTCCCCAATGAAAAACAACTTATGAGAAGGGTCTGAACACATGTAGGCATTGTAAAGCAGCACTGTCTCAGGAACTGAATGGCTAAATTGATCATAAAGGACAGTTCTAAATGAAGCTGATTATTATTTTTGTACAGAGTCAGACTGATTGATGCTGGCTCCCAGAGGAGATGCATCTGTTTATTTTCCAACAAAGTAGAGCCTGAAATCGACACAGTGATGGGCTTTCAATTTTTCAGTTGATGATAAATTAAATAATGCATTCCATTAGTGTGCTCTAAAGGACTAGCAGTTCAGTTATTGCATTATAATACAATTGAAAATGTCACAGCATTCGCAAAACACTCTACGGATTTTTTATCTGAGAAAAATAATTTTGACGGCGTATCTCATTGAGTGTAGCACGTGACTGTATTAGAGTTTGTTGAGCATGTAAGTAGATTTCTCTTTTAACGTATCTGCAAAAATTCTGTCTTATTCTCCGTTGATGAATAGCATCTAAAAATGCGCCCGCATCCATCAGGGCCCTCGTGGCATGCATTTCTTGGTTAATCAAATCGAGAAAAAAAAGAGGAACCGAAAAGCAATGACATCTATGGGTCCTACATATGACTTCATTTAGGTTTTCAGCTTGGAACTGCCCTGGTTCTTGGGGTTGAGTTGTTTGAAGGTTTTCATGCCTTGTGTCAATGCAGAGCAGCTGTAAAGAAGCAGGTTCCTGGGGACCCAGCATGCCTTCTTGTGGGCATCCTGAGTCCATAGGAAAGTATGGAAATTCGGAATGATGTTTGATCAACGTGGACAGCAATGGCACTCTGGTGCTTCTGTGGTTGGAAGGTATCTGGGGGTACTTATACCTCACATTGTGTGGATTTTCTGAGGCCAGTTGTGAAATTTTGATTTTCACATGATCTCACTTAAATCATCTAAATCGCTTGATTCAGATGGAAATCAGACTAATTTAAGCCTGTTCTGGTGAAGCTGTTTCCCAGTGGCAGAGAAAGGATGCTACTGGCCCCATTACGAGCAAGGAAAATCGACATCAAATTGAGCTTCAAAGACTTCTGTCGGGAGTTGTGGGCATTAACTCTCCTGGGCCATAGTGCTACTGCATCTGTTGTGCTGATGATAGATACACCCCAGCCTAAAAGATAAATTGAAGATGTTAAAGTCCTCTGAGTTTGAGCTTCACATTTTCTCCTGACCATTCATACACTCTGGCACATCATGGAATGTTAGGGCAGGCCATGTCTCCCCATTCATTGCCACACTCCAGAACAAGGGCCTTACATACTATGCTCTTGAAGTAAGAGTGAAATGGTGATAACTTTGAGTGAGACACACAGAGGAGAGGACTACAACCAGGTGCCTGGAGAGCAATGGGGTAGGAGTGCTGGTGAGAGATAGGCAGAGACCAGTTTTTAATCTGTTACTAAGGAACATACAATAATAAACAGAGTTCAAGGATCCATGACGAGGGATCATGTGCATCTATTATAGTAAATGGTAACAGAGGATTTACTGAGTCTGCTGACATTCTGCCAACCTTACCAGCTAAAACACTATGTGACTGCCTGCTAATAAGCTCTCAGAGATCAGCATTTGAACTAGAGAACAGAGCTCTTATCTTATCCATAGATCAGAAAAAGACAGTGGCTTGAAATACAAGTACAGAAAGTAAATCTGCATCAGTCTCTACAATAAAGGAGAGGTGGAGAGGTAGACAGGCTTCTTTGAGCCTCATTTGAAGGGCACATGGAACAAGCATCCCCAAACTGTAGCTGAGGGACAGATAGTGCAAGCTTCTCTGAACTATTGGTTCAAGATACGCAAAGCATGCTTCCATAGGTGCAGGACAGTGAGATAAGTCAATCTTACACCACAGGTGCAGAACAAGTAACACGTATGTTGTGTATGTAAAGTTAATACAAGCTACATGTGCAGAATAGGGGAACAAGTGTCTCTAAACTAAATAGCTATAGGTGCCTTACAGGCAGGATAAAATCCTCCAAACCACAGGGGTATGAGGTGTAGTAGTAGAATCTCTCAACAATAGGTGGGTGAATGACAGGAAAACCATCTTATCTTAACAGTAGCTGCAGGGCAAGTAGAGTAATCTTACCATAGTCAATGTGTGCAGGATGACAAGCAAAGCAAACTCCTCTAAAGTACACACGCCGGACAACTACAGCAAGCTTCTGTAACCTATAGGTGAAGAACAGGCAGAGCAAGTTTCCTTTAGCCATAGGGGCAGATCATGTAGAGCAAGATCGTTAAACTATATTTATGCAGGACACATAGATCACATAAATTCCCATACCCATGTGTGCAGAACAAAGAGCGTCGGCTTCCCTAGGTGTAGAATGGAGAGAGTAGGCTTTTCTAAATTGTAGAGCTGGCATTGTTGGTTTAGCTAAATAACACATACATAATAGGAAGCAAATATATGTTACATGAAGTGAAAGCTTCTAAAATCATGGGTACTGAGCAAATCTGTAGGAATGGGAGACAGAAGACAGAACAGGCACTCTTCTTTAAATCAGAGTTACATACCAGGCAGAACAGCTTTGCTAAATCATTCATGCAAAACAGACAGATACGTTCTTTAAAACATTTATGAGACATGTTTGGCCTGATTCTGTTGGTTGTGAGAAACATCTAGAGTAAACTTATATGTTCTCCATGGTCACTCTAGGTTCAGCATACAAGGCCTGCAAATGTTATCTATGACACTCCAGCTCATTAGACTCTCCTGTGTCTGAAATGGGCAAGCCATCAAGGTCAAGCACAAGAGAGCTGCTGTGAAGAGTGGTTTCAAAAATACTGTAATACATTATCAGGCCGGATCCATTTCCTCAAATCTAGCTCATATTCTGACAACACACAGATTATCCTGTCCCTCTCTCATGACATTCCCAGCTCCCAAGTGAAGTGTATAGATTGCATGTCAGAAGTCACTCTTTGGTTGAATTCCAACTGCCTGAAGCTCGACTTGGTTAAGATGGAGGTGGTACTCTTCAGAAAAGATGCCTCATTTTGATCTTTGACTTGGTGGCCATCAATACTAGGACCCACCCCATCAAACCAAGCTAGGAAACTATAGCTCATGATCATCAGCTATATTTCGATGCCCAGCCAGGTTAAGCTGAGTTGCCTCTTTCCATTACAACACCGTAAAGATCCTCAGGAAAATCTTCAGATCGCTTTCCCTCATCACCTGACGTACAATCACTCATGCTGAAATCACTAGCGAGTTAGACTTAGGAAAAGCACTTCATGAGGGAAACTCTGCACAACTCATCAAGAGGTTTCAGGTCATCCAGAACACTGCTGCCAGTGTTACATTAAACCTTCCACCCCCCACACAAATCCACTCACCTCAAAGACTTCTATTGGCTCCCCATCAAAAAATTCACCCTTTTCAAATTACTTGTGCACACATAGAAAGTGCTGCCTAACTTAGGACCTGTGTACCACAACAGCCACATCAGTTTTCACACCCCTCAAGTCAAGTCTGCTCCACCAGCCTTCTGCTCTCCTCTGTCCCTCTTATCTCAAGATCCAGAACCGGTGACCACATCTTTTCAGACCTAGTGCTTAAAGCCTGGAATGACCTCCCCCCTCAAATCAGAGCCACCAGCACAGTCCTGGAATTCTGAAAGGAACTGAAAACCTGGCTCTTCCAATAAGCCACAGATGGGCCAGTTTCCCCTTCTCTAAGCAGCAGGTTATCTGCCTGGGTGATTTGCTCACTTCACAAGTAAATATAATATAACATAGCATCATAATTAATAGCAGACAATGTTTTTAACAAAGTTTATACTTTTGACAGTTGTGTTATTTTATTATCACACAAACTAATAAATCAGTTCCAACAATAATTTTCAGTGAAAATCAGCTGTCTTAGACCCTGATGGTTCACACATGGAGTAGCATAAAATTGACTCTACCCTCATTATTATTGATTAGCCCACATATGTATATTGCAGCCTTATGTATTAATGAGATGTCATATAACCCGCAAGAGAAAAGTGCACTTAAAGCCACATACTAAGGTCATGTGCTAAGTAATCATGACATTTATAAATTGTGTGGTCACTAATGATTTGTTTTCAGTAATAACAGGCTATAGTTTATAGGAATATGTTTTGCTTTTGCGATATAATGGAATATGTATACATGAGAAATGCATTTACTTTTAAAACATGACTATTTGTGCATTAGCATCTATTTAGTTATAACATGTATTGAGGTTTTAAATTTGTTAACTTGACCAAAGGCCTTAAACACTTAGGTTTCACAACGTCTAACCTCCATTATGAATGTTTTCTTGGATGGAGTGCTTTTCCCTCCTCACCAGATTCCTGGTACGATGACCTAATGAATGGAAAGAGGGCTTATTTGTGTGAAACAGGTAAGGAAGCGAGAAGGGAGTCAAGGGTGAAAGAAATTATGGTCAGAGGGGAGGCTTACTGTCTGTGTTGAATGAAGGCATAAATTCAAGGCGGTCTTGAGATATATGTATCAAAGTAGAAAGAGTTATTGACTTGTTTTCGAAACATACATCAAAGAAGAAGGAATTATGACAGTGTTTTGCTAAAGAGAATATTGTTTGAAAGGGATCTTTAATTGGGTCTATGACAATAGTTTAGGAGGATCTTTGAGGGTACAACTTGCCAATGTTCTTTGGCTTTTAAAGTACACTACGCTGAGATTCCTTTAGGATAGGAGAGGTTTAGACTTCTGTACCTTACACTCTATGCTTTATTCTCATTGTATGGCTCCATGCTATGCAATACCTTTTAAAAAAAATATTTTTTATTAAACAAGCTCATAAGACATTACACAGTTGAACATATATGCATGTATACAGCTAGGTTGAGTTGATAGCTAGGATACATCCTGGAAGGGGTTATACAATCACAATCATCATAAAAATAATCATAATGTTGGATTAACAACTCTATCCAAAACGGAGAAGTGAGTTATAACAGGCTCATTGGCGTTCATGGCAGAGTAGATGTGTCAGTGTGGTAGGGCCATTTGGCCTCTCTATGCACTTCTGTAGAAGAGCCATGGGGACCATATTTTTCCCATGTCTTTAAGCATCCTCTACTTTTGTACAGTACTTCTTCTGCTCATTGGCACCAGTCTAGGTCATTCTCCATTTCCCCCACCAACGGGGGGGATCCGTTTTGCGACTCCCGACGCCAGTGCCAGCCAGAGTCTATTGTGTCTAGACCAGTCTTCCTCTCCCTTAATCATTAGAAGGAGCTATATGGCATCTAGCGAGACCTCCATTACCAGTACTTTTGACATTACTATCGTAACTTTCTGCCAGAATGAATTGATCACAGGACATTCCCACAGGATATGGAAAAAAGAGTCTTCCTGCTGGCAGTCCCTCACACGCAGCTTTATCTGTGCCTTCCCCCATTTGTGAAGGAGTGTTTATGGGTAATAAGAGTGGTGTAATATCTTAAGCTGTATCAACCTTAATTGTGCATGGATTGTGATTTCTCTGGGGCTTTTCTAAACCTCTGTCCAGTCTTTGTCTTCTATATTACCTAGGCCGTCTATCCAGGCACTGCTAAGGGGACCTAGGGGATCTGGTGCATTGTCTATGAGTTTCTGATATATTGTTAACGTCCCCTTATCAGGAATAGGGTCCACCAGCATCCTGTCTTCTAGAGGGGAGTGATCTGGAAGGATCGTGCCCCGTTGTATATGTCTTTATAGGGAGTTTATAAGCCTCAAGTAGGGAAATCTATGAGATACTGTCAGGCTATATTCTTGTTGTAAGTCTTCAAAGGGGAGAGGTGCTGTATCCCTCCACATATCCCTCAGATGGTCAATGCCTATAGTCTGCCAGCCTCTGAACCCCACTACGGTGGCCACCTCCCTCTGTCGATCTCCGAACCATAGGGGGTTCATGCCAGTCAACTGCTCCTGCCATCCCAGAAACCTGTTTGCCTCGATCAAACACTTGGCCACTGCTGCAGTATGTGCTGGCCAGTCTGGGCGCATCTTACAGGCATATAGGAGTGGCTCGTAGTTCCCACCCGGCATCACAGCTCGTCTATTCTATAGGCCAGCTCCTCCTGGTCTGTGTAGACCCAATCACTTATAACCAGAAATTGTGAGGCCCAATTGTAGAGCTCAATGTCAGGGACAGCCAGGCCACCCAGTACACCCCTCGCTGCAGCATATGTAGGGCTATCCTAGGTGTGCCTCCCTGCCACAGCAGTGTGCAGAGCTCTTGTGCTACTTGCTTAAAGAAGATTAGGGGGACAGGGTATGGAGTATCTTGCAGGATGTATAAGAGGCGCGGTAGGGCCATCATTTTATATAGGGCAGCTATGCCCATCAAGGACAGCGGCAAGGTACGCCAATGTATTATATCCATGTGAGGCCTGTTTAGCTGAGGAATGAGATTCCTCTGCAGGAAAAATTGGTGGTTGTGGGTTATCTGAATGCCTAGGTATTTAAAACAGTCCACAGTGGTCGGGGCGGCACACCTTGCTGGGAGTTCTGGAGATGGGCCGACAACAGGAACACTACTAACTTGGTTCAATTTATGGTGAAGCCTGAGAGGCTCTGAAATAGTTTTCAGACATTCAGGACCCTTGCTATGGAAAGGTAGGGCCTTGAGAGGTACAATATGATGTTGTCGGCGTATAGGGAGATACGCTCCTCCCATCCCCCCAGTGCCATAATGCCCCAAATCAGCGGGTCCGTCCTGATCCAGTGCGCCAGAAGCTCCAGCGCCAGAGCAAACACTAACTGTGACAGAGGGCAGCCTTGTCTGGTGCCCCTGTGCAGCTGGAAGAGTCTGGACAATGCTCCATTAACTCTCACTTGGGCCAGTGGGCTCTGGTAGAGCAATTTTACCCACCTGCAGAATTTGGGCCCAAAGCCAAACCTAGAGTGCATGGCAAATAGATAAGGCCACTCTATACTGTCAAAGGCCATTGAGGCGTCTAGTGCCATCAGTGCCGTCTGTGGGTGAAAGATCGTTTGTCAGATGAAGGACTCTTTAGAGCCTCCGTAGATTGTGGCAGGTGTTTCTGTGCAGCATGAAGTCAGATTGGGCGGCATGGATAATAGTGGCAATGACTTTCACAAATCTATTGGCTAGGGCCTTCGCCAGCACCTTTACTTCCATATTCAACAGGGAGATTGGCCTGTATGAGCTGCACAGATCTGGGGGTTTGCCTGTCTTGTGTATAACTACAATTGTAGCAATGCGCTGGTCTGTAGTTAATAAACCCTCTTCCCCAGCATACTGTGAACATTCTCTTTAATGGTTGTGATATTTTAGTGGTGAGACTCTTGTAGAGCTCCACCAGAAGTCCATTTGGGCCTACTGCCTTCCCTGACTTCAGTGACCCAAGGGCACTGGGCAGTTCCTCCTCTGTAAGATCGGTTTCCAAGGCCTCTCTTGTGTCAGTGGATAGCGTCTGTAGCAGTAGATCAATTAGCAACTTCTCACAGTCCCTCTCTGAGCGCACACCCACCAGGGAATATAAACGTTCGTAGTAGGAGGCGAAGGTCTCTGCTATTTCTACACTAGATGTTTGGAGTATCCCGGTTCTGTCCCTGATACTGACAACCCAAGACTGCTCTTTATCCCTTTTATCAAGCCAAGCTAATAGCCTGAAGGCCTTATCTCCTACATCGTATAGTCTGTGCGGTATTATCAGAGCATATGCTCGTGCTTCATTGTCGGCCAAGGCACACAGCTTTTGCTGATATAGGGTTAGTATATGTCGCAGGTAAGTGCTCCCCCTGGCCGTTGTCTCCTTCTCTATTGTGTGAATCTCCTGTTTTAAGATCCATATTTCTAGTGCTTCTTCCTTTTTATCTCCCCTATCAATACTTGGGCTTGCCCCCTCATCACTGTTTTGAAAGCCTCCCATAGGGTCTGGTGTGATTTGACTGATCCATCATTTTCTTTAAAGTATAGATCGGTCCCCTTGTGGAGTTTGCCTCTTGAATCTTGGTCTTTTAAATACCAGGGGTCGATTCTCGGGAATGCTGCTCTGTTAATGGTTGGTCCCTTAAAGATAGGGCTCACTGGGGAGTGGTCTAAGATGCCCCTTGCCATGTGTGTCAGTTGTGCAAAGCTTCCAAACCCTGTCATGTTGTGTGAGTAGGTACTCTATTCTGGAAAAGGAGCCATGTTGTGCAGAGTAGTATGTGTATTGCTTTCGTGCGGGTTATGCACCCTGCAGAGGTCCTCCAGGCCCATGGCCATCAATAAACCTGAAAGATTCTCAATCAATCAATCATGGAATTTATATCGCGCACTACTCACCCGGAAGGGTCTCAAGGCGCTTGGGGAAGGGGATCTGCTACTGCTCGAACAGTCAGGTCTTGAGCTGTTTCCTGAAGGCCAGGTGGTCCTGGGTCAGCCGCAGGTGGACGGGTAGGGAGTTCCAAGTCTTAGCTGCCAGGTAGGAGAAGGATCTTCCTCCGGCGGTGGCTCTCTGGATGCGAGGGACGACGGCGAGGGCGAGGTTCGCGGAACGTAGCTGGCGGGTGGGCGTGTAGAAGGTGAGGCGGTCGTTGAGGTACCCTGGGCCCAGGTCGTGGAGGGATTTGTGTGCGTGGGTGAGGAGTCTGAACGTGATCCTCTTGTTGACAGGGAGCCAGTGCAGGTCTCTCAGGTGGCACGAGATGTGGCTGCGTCTGGGGACATCCAGGATGAGTCGGGCGGAGGCGTTCTGGATACGCTGAAGTCTTTTCTGAAGCTTGGCTGTTGTACCGGCGTAGAGGGTGTTTCCGTAGTCTAGTCTGCTTTTGACGAGAGCCTGGGTGACCGTCTTCCTGGTCTCGGTCGGGATCCATCGGAAGATCTTCCGGAGCATGCGGAGGTTGTGGAAGCAAGCTGAGGAGACGGCGTTGACTTGTCTGGCCATCGATAGGGAGGAGTCCAGGATGACGCCCAAGTTGCGTGCGTGGTCCGTTGGTTTGGGTGCGGTGCCTAGTGCCGGAGGCCACCAGGAGTCGTCCCATGCGGAGGGCGATGGTCCCAGGATGAGGACTTCTGTCTTGTCCGTGTTCAATTTCAGGGGGCTGATGTTCATCCATTCAGCGACGTCTGTCATCCCTTCGTGTAGGCTAGCTTTGGCGTTGTCGGGGTCTCTGAAGAGGGAGAGAATCAGCTGGGTGTCATCGGCGTAGGAAATGATGTTGAGGTTGTGTTGGCGTGCGATGGCAGCGAGGGGTTTCATGTAGATGTTGAAGAGAGTGGGGCTGAGCGACGATCCTTGCGGGACGCCACAGATGACTTCGGCGGCCTCGGAGCGGAACGGAGGGAGGCGTACTCTCTGTGTTCTGCCGGAGAGGTATGAGATGATCCATTCCAGAGCCTTCCCTTGGATGCCGGTGTCGTTGAGGCGCTGGACTAGTGTGCGGTGGCTTACAGTGTCAAATGCTGCGGAGAGGTCTAGGAGGATGAGTGCCGCTGTTTCACCGTTGTCGAGCAGGGCTCGGATGTCGTCGGTGGCTGCGATGATGGCGGTCTCGGTGCTGTGGTTGGCTCTGAATCCGGACTGCGATGGGTCGAGGGATTCGTTCGTCTCGAGGAAGGCTGCCAGTTGCTGGTTGACGACTTTCTCGATGACTTTGGCAGGGAAGGGAAGGAGCGAGATGGGGCGGAAGTTCTTGAGGTCGGTCGGGTCCGCTGTTGGTTTCTTCAGCAGAGCGCTGAGCTCGGCATGCTTCCAGCTCTCCGGGAAGGTGGCTGTGTTGAAGGAGGTGTTGATGATGTCTCGGAGGTGGGGTGCGATGGTAGAGGTGGCCTTGTTGAAGACATGATGGGGGCACGGGTCGGTCGGAGATCCGGAGTGGATGGTGTTCATCATGCGTGACGTGTCTTCGGTGTTCACCTCGGTCCATGTCTGGAGGGTGGCGGCGGGGTGCGTAGGTTCGACCGATGGGTGCGGAGGTGGAATGCCGAAGCTGTTGTGGATGTCGGCGATCTTGCGATGGAAGTACGAGGCGAGGGAGTCGCAGAGGTCCTGTGAGGGGGTGATGTCGTTGTTGCCGGTGCTGGGGTTGGAGAACTCCTTGACGATGTTGAAGAGCTCCTTGCTGTCATGGGCGTTCTTGTCTAGTCGTTCCTTCAGAGATTTCTTCTTGGTGGTGCGGATGAGCTGGTGATGTCTGCGAGTGGCGAGTTTGAGTGCGGTCATGTTGTCGGCGGTCTTGTTGAGGAGCCAGGCCTTCTCGAAGGTGCGGCAGGCCTTCTTGGAGTCCTTAAGTTCATCGGTGAACCAGGGGGCCTTCTTGCTCCTGGGCCTGGTGAGCGGGTTCTTCAGTGGGGCGAGGTCGTCGGCACAGGAGGTCAGCCACTGCGTGAGGTCGAGGGCTGCTGTGTTAGGGTCCGTAGTCCTGACAGGTGGGCTCTGGCTGAGGGAGGTGGCGAGCTGGTCGGCGGTGATCTTGCTCCAGTTTCTGTGGGGAACCTGCTTCGGGTGATGGTGGACCGTGTTCTTTCTGAAGCTGAAGTGGACGCAGCTGTGGTCAGTCCAGTGAAGTCCGGTGGAGTGGCTGAAGGTGACGTGTTTGCTGGATGAGAAGAGGGGGTCGAGCGTGTGGCCGGCGTAGTGGGTGGGGGTGTTGACCAGTTGCTGGAGTCCGAGGTTGGCGAGGTTGTCCAGCAGGGCGGTGGTGTTGCGGTCATTGTTGTTCTCCAGGTGGAAGTTGATGTCCCCGAGGAGGATGTAGTCGGCGGAGGGGAGGGCGTGAGGGCTGATGAAGTCTGTGATGTCCTCGCAGAATTGTGCGCGTGGTCCCGGTGGTCTGTAGATGAGGGTGCCTCTGAGGGTAGTCTTGGGGTCGGTGTGGATCTGGAAGTGCAGGTATTCGGCAGCGTTGAAAACGTCGATGGAGTCAGTCGAGATGCGAATGATGCTCTTGTGTATGATGGCGATACCTCCTCCGGTCTGGTTGACGCGATCCTTCCTGATGATCTTGTAGCCGTCCGGGATGGCTATGGTGATGTCCGGGGCTGAGGAGTCGTTCATCCAGGTTTCCGTGAGGAAGGCGACGTCTGGAGATGCTGTGTCGAGGAGGTTCCAGAGTTCCACGGCGTGTCTGTGGACGGAGCGGGTGTTGAGCAGGATGCACTTGAGGTGGTTGCTGTTGTTCGTCCTGATGGGTGCGGTGCCGGGTCGGAGGCAGGAGAAGTTGCAGGATCGGCAGGCGAAGGGTCCATGGGTGCGTCGCGGGGATGCTCGGTGGCACCTGGGGGCTCGGGCGGTGTTGAGTGCGATGAGTGTGGCGGCATCGTAGGTCCTGCGGGGGGGCTGGTGGACGCGGGGGCCAGGGGGTCTGGCACTGGGCGCGGTCCAGGCGCGGACGGGCGCAGACGGGCTTACCTTTGGCGCACCTTCGGCGCTCAATCGGCGCTCCCGCTGCCCGGTCGCTGAGGGGGCGTCATAAGTAGGTAGCCGGGCGGGAGGGTCGGCTGGGAGGCGGGAGGCTGGGTGACCAATGGGAGGCGAGGGGAGGCGGGTCTGGGGTCAGCGGCGGGAGGAGCGACTCACCAGGGGCAGCGGCGGCGGGAAAAGGCGCCAAGAAGCTTAGCGTCCGGCGGGGAGCAGGAGGTGTTCCCCACCTGAGGGAGAGAGGCAGCGGCGGCAGTCAGCAGGCAGCAGGCGGCGTCGGAGCAGAGGTAAGGAGCGATCGACTGTGAGGGCACAGTGGGTCACTCTGTTCTGTTTCTGTTCCCTCTTCTGTTCCGTCGGTGCATGGGATCGATCTAGGTCGGGATTTATCACTGCATTAGCGTCCCACCCAACTAAAAGGGTACCTATGGGAAGACCCACCAAGAGCATGCTAATTTTTGGGAAGATTATTGCATGTAGTCTCGACGGTATGTAAAATGAGCAAAGTGTGAGAAGGCGCCCCTCCCATCTGCCCGCTATGGCTGCGCAGCAGCTGGCATTATCATACCAAGTTTTGTCTACCATGAAGGGTAGTGTGTTTCGTAACAGAATGCCCACGCCACGGGCATCTGTCGAGTACCCCGAATGGGCTACCAGTTTATATCCAAAGTGGTCCAGGGCCGTGTAGTGGTTCCCTTTCAAATGTGTCTCTTGTTTCATTATCATATCAGGGGAATGTTGCTTGATGTGTTGGAGGACAAGTGTTCATTTAATTTTATTCAATAGCCTATTCACATTTCAGGTCTATGCTCGTATATTAGTAGTTTCACCTGCTATCTCGGATGTGGTGGTGTATAGTTACGAATTGGCTCCCTCCCACGTTTAACATAGTGCACACATGCATCTTGTTATGACTATATCTGTCTTGAGCAACATCAAGAATGCTAACAACAAAATTAAACAGTTTCCCCAACTTCCCCCTCCCTGCATCCCTGCTAGGTGAGTTACAAACCCCCCACCTCCCCAACATGCAGGGTGCCTGTTGCCCAAACTGTACTATGGTAACAACTGTGAGGGGTGGTGAGCTAGCCACCAGCGTCGATGAGAATGTTATTACTGGCAGAGAAAGCAAGACCCCTGAACTGCTTGTAAGAGCACACATTTTAACTATTGCTGTATCGATAAAGAAATTCTGGGAGAAAGTCATGAGTCTGGTTTAGTACTGAACTACTATGTAGTGAATGACCCTTTTGTTGTCCTGTTTCACTTTCCAGTACCCATGGCCCCCATTCCCAAATAAGAAAACAGGGGAAAACTCTATAGTTTTTAACAATTCCCATTTAGATTCACTTATCTTGTTCCTGTAGCTGGACGGACCTGCTGGGCAGGGATCGGAATCTCGCATCAACGAGTCTCGTTCCTTTAAGGTGTGTGCCCGTTCTCTGCCCTCTTTCTGCCCGACCGTCTGCAAGCCTTCAAGCCAGTCCCATATCTCTTCCGGCGTCGTGAAGAAGTAGAATTTTCCTTCGGCGAGCATCTCAAGTTTGGCTGGGAATAACATCATGTATTTCAGATTCTGTGTTCGGAGTGTCTGTTTCACTGTGTCAAAGGTGCGCCTTGGTTGTTGAACCTGGAGTGTGAAGTCTGGGAAGAAAAGTATGATGACATTTTCATGCTGGAGGTCGCCATGCATACGTGCCACCTGCAGGATTGCATCTCTGTCTCTATAATTTAGTATGCAAGCTATAATTGGTGAGGGGAACCCCAGGGCATGGACGTGGTCCCAATACATGTTGTGCTCGTTCCACAGAGAAAAGGGTGGACAGGCGTTCAGGGTTGAGAGTGTTAAAAATCAGGTTTTCGAGGAAGAGTTCTGCTGATTGTCCCTTCATTACCTCTGGAACACCTGCCACTCGGATATTATGACAGTGGGCTCTTCCTTCATGGTCTTCTAGCCTGGCCATGATTTCTGTTTCGTGTTTGGACAGCATTGTGACTTGCTCCTCCAGGCATTTCATTTTAGATTGCAGGCGCCCTATGTTTGCTTCAGCTTCTGACATGTTATCAGCAAGCCTACGAAAGTCCACCCTGAGTAGCTTCACTTCCTCTGTCACAGAATCAAGTTTAGGTTCCAGAGTGCCTCTAAAGTCCCTGTTTGCTGTCATTATGTCTTTTAGTGAGGGGTCTGGGGTTTGGTCTTCTTCTTTGGCTGGTGTCGTGGTTTCGGTAGCGCCCCCTTCATGGCCCACTATAAACATGTACTTATCAATTTGATTGACCTGGCTTGGGCCTGTGCCCTTAGTGCGGACCATTACTGCTGTCTTCTTGCTGCCCCAGGCAGCCTTGCGATGCATTCGGGTGTAGAGTGCTGGTTTTATCCCCCACGTGTCTCCTCAGGCTTCAACTGGTCGACAACCCCAGCTGTTATTTAAACATATATCCAGGTTCACTTGTCCTCACTTGTGCCAATCAATACACTTCCCCCGTGCTGGGAAGGTGGTGACTTCCGTCCAACTCTTCTGCCTGCCTGTTACGGCAGGCACTGACGCTGCACAAAGTCCTGGAGACTGACTGTGTTCCTGGGGGTATTGGAAGGGGAGGTGGAGGAGGGGTGGAAAGGCCACCAAGGATCTCATCTGTTTCCTCCTTCGGGTTTTGTTCAGCAGTGCTTCTGGTCTCTTCCTCCCAGATCTTTGACTGTGGTTTACTGGGTCTCAATGATGCATAGGATCTATGGCTTATACCGGTAGGCCCACACTCGAGCCTCTTGTCTGAGTAATCACTGGGCTGTGCAATCTGGGCCTCCTACTTGTAGGGGTAACAGTCGATGCCTCAGTACTTGGATATTTCTTTCTGGAAGTGCATTTTTTAGGCTTGCCCCTGCTGACCGGGCCCTCTTTCCCTGATGCATTGCACTCGGGCATGCAGGAGGCGGCCGGAATTTCAGGATTAGTGATGCGTCCAATCACTTGCCCACTACGGTGCTCTGAGATCTCTTGGTCAGGGACTGTGATTGTTGGCGCTTTCCTGCGTGTCCTCACACCGATGCGCTTGGAAGGGTCTCTTTGGCTGTGCCACTGGGTAATCTGGCTGTGTGTGCTCGTAACTATAGGGAGGCCGGCTCCATGTTGTCCCTTCAACTGATGCCCTCCGGAGCTCTTGCATTAGGTGAGTCACAGGCCTTTTCCTCCTCGCTGGGATGCCGATCAATCCTCCCTCTTGTGTGTCTCTGACTTGGGACGTGTATATTTGTTTAGCGTGCGCTTTCTAGGGTCAAGTCAGCATACGTTCGACATTTGGGCCCTCGAACGGCTCACTGGGCAGCGGGCTTGAGTACTTTCTTGACTGCCCTCTCCATGGTAGCCTCTCTGTTCTCTCTTTCGGAGTAGGGGATGAGCTGGCACCGACTTCTGCAGGCTCTGGGTGATGCCGCTTTGGTGTTGCACTGTCGGGATATTCTTTACGGCACCATGCGAGTGTCAGGAGTCTGCATGTCCATACCTATTGGACGGGTGGCGCCATATTGGTTGCCTGTGCGCTGCTTCGGCTTCCCACTTTCTCTCGGTGTCTTGCCGCAAACGGGATCACTTTTGCCCGGCAGGCCTCAGATCGCACTGTCTTCCATCCCCTTATATCTGCAGCTCTCACGTCTGGGCAGATGATGACGGATTTGTCGGGGCTAAAAACTGTCAGCTAGCGCAGCTCGTTCAATGTGCAGCCATCTTTGCCAGCTGATAGCCGCGCCCCCGCAATACTTTATTTTTGGAAAATTCTACTGAAGTTTCACACTGACACCTTATTATTTATTTTATGGATCTAATTGAAGCTTAGTTTAGAATTTTTAGTGTAGTTTAAGTGTGGAATTAGAAATCTTCATGCATCATAGACAGGAGGGTCAGACTATATAATCTTATCATTCTGCTGTGTTTCTGGTATTTTGTACCAATGCCACTGATGTTCCCATTGGTTATTTACTATTGACAATTGATTTTGTTCCCTTGTTAATTCTGTATTGCTATGCAATGATTCTGAGACTGATTTATATTACCTTGGCTTTGAATGTGTAATAAATGTATTTTTAAACTGACTTGAAGCTTTACTGTGTAGCTAGATGAGTTGCACTGTATTTGTTGGATTTGAATTAAAATCTAAATCCTTTATTTCTCAAGCTCTCTAAAAAGATTGGAATCAGAGGGTACAAAAAGGGCCCCAATCGCCTCTCCCCTTTAGCACACAGCATGATCTCAAACAGTTTCATCATAACATAGCATTCAACAACAGATTGTCTCTGTGACTGGAACATTGACAACACACTCTTTTGAAGTGTACAGGAAATGCTGCACCTGAATCTTTACATTCCAACTTCCCTTAACTAACCTCTGTCATCCTGGTGAATTTGTCATGTCTTTCAGCTAGTGTGTGAGATTTGCAATTATTTTAAATACAATTTAGACTTGTATAACGATTTAGAATTACTCTTCAGAACCTATTTATGATGCTGCACGAATAAATCACACTGAGGAAAAATGTGCTTTCTTTAATGCGTAGGAGAAAACAGTAGGCTATCATTCTTATGAGCTTCTGTGAGTAGGCCCAAACCATTTTCTTTCGCCTCTTGCTCATAGCTAAATAGACGTTTATTTAAACATTTTGCCTAGCATCCTACTAAAGAATGTTCTGACTTTAAGATTTTGTTCCTTTGCCTCATCACTCCACTGCGGATGTATGTCGTTACAACGCACACTTTTACAACGCATGCACTTACAACGCATTTTTTACAATGCAAAATCCATTACAACGCACTACACTTACAACGCATGACACTACAACGCATTTTTAAAAACTACCTTTACAACGCATACCATTACAACGCATAATATTAAATTGCATTTAAGGTAAGTATTAGATAGTATAGGGGTAAAAATTACTTTTCTAACTCCAGGGGCTGCAACAGTAGGGTAAGTGTTGGATAGTATAGGGGTAAAAATTACTATTCTAACTCCAGGGGGTGCAACAGTAGGGTAAGTGTTGGATAGTATAGGGGTAAAAATTACTATTCTAAGTCCAGGGGGTGCAACAGTAGGGTAAGTGTTGGATAGTATAGGGGTTAAAATTGCTATTCTAACTCCAGGGGGTGCAACAGTAGAGTAAGTGTTGGATAGTATAGGGGTAAAAATTGCTATTCTAACTCCAGGGGGTGCAACAGTAGGGTAAGTGTTGGATAGTATAGGGGTAAAAATTACTATTCTAACTCCAGGGGGTGCAACAGTAGGGTAAGTGTTGGATAGTATAGGGGTAAAAATTACTATTCTAACTCCAGGGGGTGCAACAGTAGGGTAAGTGTTGGATAGTATAGGGGTAAAAATTACTATTCTAACTCCAGGGGGTGCAACAGTAGGGTAAGTGTTGGATAGTATAGGGGTAAAAATTACTATTCTAACTCCAGGGGTGCAACAGTAGGGTAAGTGTTGGATAGTATAGGGGTAAAAATTACTATTCTAACTCCAGGGGGTGCAACAGTAGGGTAAGTGTTGGATAGTATAGGGGTAAAAATTACTATTCTAACTCCAGGGGGTGCAACAGTAGGGTAAGTGTTGGATAGTGTAGTGTAATATTATGCATTGTAATGGTAGGCGTTGTAATGGAATGCGTTGTAAAGGTAGTTTTTAAAAATGCGTTGTAGTGTCATGCGTTGTAAGTGTAGTGCGTTGTAATGGATTTTGCGTTGTAAAAAATGCGTTGTAAGTGTAGTGCGTTGTAAAAGTTGCGTTGTAAAGGTTGTTCCCCCTCCACATTAGCTCATCCTGCTTTAACAATGAATATGCTGTGGATTTAAAATGAAATAGATTTTTAGAATAAAGATCAAATTAGATATATTATGTGCAATGTATAACCAGGACATTGTCGATAGATTTGTTTCATTGCATTTTGACTAGACCTTTTTCTCCACAATGGTACATTGAAAGCAGCTAATAGCTTAGGTAATGAAGGTTCTCATGAGAACCCTCTCCCATGTATTAAATAATTGAAACAGTAGTCAACTATGTACTGGTGTGAATGTTTACGGTGGGAATCAGGAGGAGATGCAACAAATACTGATGACACCATTGGATGAGAGGTTTCCATTGGCTAGAGGCATTCTACACCAACTCAGTTTTGTTACATTATTATGCATTTTTTAATTATAATCGAGTGTTCCTAGCTAAAACGGGGAGATTTATCTTTCTAATTTCCTCTACCCAGACCTCTGTCCTCGTTACTGAAAGCTACTGCTGACAGGGACTTTACCCTCCTTACCCAGACTCCTTTTAACCAATGGTACTGCTGTAATCATTCTTCAATCACTGATCTGTATTATGGTTGAGACTGCAGCTGTGGGTAACTCAGCTGGGTTTCCAGAACGACCCTTTACGGGCAGTTCCTGACTTTATCTATACTCTGAAATCCTGTTCTTTTCCAGAAGAGACTCTTTATGGGATCTCTATAGGGTAGGTAAGGCTCCTTTAAGATAGAATAGGGGCGGATTCATTCATGTAACACTTTGTTGATTTCTGCTGACACTAATCAACCTTTTTTTGCAATATTTCTGTAATTTCACCAATCTGAATTAAAAAAAATGACAACACCATACTAACTCTTTAAAGATAAATAAGTGTTTCAAAACCAATGGGGGAGACGTGGATACATACACAACAGAGAACACTTTTCATTTGCAGGACCAGAAAGCCTTCACCTAGTGGGCATGTAGCTTGGGCCACATAAGTAGTACTATTTGCCAGTCAGACTGAACCTGATCCTGGAATGATGCTAGCTTTGTGCAAGACAGCATCAGCAAGTGTGTCAAAAGTGGGTATGCTTCTAGGTTGATTCCTAGCCACTTGTCTAGCTCTTGAATTCCAGTGTGCACTACCAGTCCAGGCAGCAATCTCCAGGGGTCCAAATGCAGTAGAGTTTGACAGGGCTCTTTGGATCCTTTCCCCGCGTGCACAGTTGATCTGAGCTGAATTGTAAGTGTGTGCAGCCCCAAAACAGTTCAGGATGAGTCCCAGATTGTACCAATCATACATACTGCCTCAGACAACACTACCCCTCCTCCCAGTGTAGCATCTCTGTCTTGATCTGCTGGGCATTTTCCATGCCCCCCACTTCCCCACAGAGGAACAAACATGAAATGCGACCCGAGAGGACCATTAAAAAATGTATTCAGGATAAGTGGCTAGTAAACTAAAGATGTACACCTGGCCCATGTGGCTGTGCACCCTCGCCTCTCAGGGCCCTTGTGCATTGCACCGGCTGCACCACTGGTAGCCACGCCCCTGTTGTACCCACAAACAATTTGCATCAATTTTTATATTTATGTAATTCTTAAATGAATAATTCTTCCTAACTGGTATGTACCTTGTATCTTGAAAAGTTGCCAGTATTCTTTATTCATTACCACCTAGATCCTTTTTTTGTCTCTTAAAGGACCCCCAAGCACGTAATGTTTTCTCTCGAATTTTAACTCTTTATTGTGTTTCTTGGCAATTTCTCCTAGCCACCCCACCCCTTTCACTATTTGTTGTAATCGTTCCCAAACTCCTTTGTTCCTCTCCTGTGTTCTTATATTTAGCTGAAACAGCTTTAGCGACGTCTGACTGAACTACTGTGAAAGCAAAACAGAGACATAGATCATCTTTCAGAGTTTGTTTGGGCAGCTACACATTTTGCAATGCGTTTTTGCATCAGCGAGTTTGGAAAATAAATAGCCTTTCTCTGTGAGCCGCCTGTGTAGTTTCCCTGACACTAATGTCCACCATGACGCAGCCTTCATTCACTCAAAAATATGATGGACAGAATGCTGAACATTGTCAAACATTCACGCCCAGTCACAGATGGGTCCCGTGCACGTTATACCACAGGATTCAAGCTAGCCTGATTGATGAGAGATGATGTCTGTTTCCGGTCCAGGGAGTACCTGGCTTGGCAGTTCGGGCTGGATTATTCCCACGAGGAGCAGGGTCAAGACTGATTTGCATATGGCTTGGTCAAAACTGGAAAGGCATGGTGAGCAAAAAAACAATTGATTTAACCCAGATCTGTGATTGGAGGTGAATGTTTGATTGGTTCATCATTCCTTCCATCATCTGTTCTTCTTGTATTTTGCACCCTTTATTCACAGCATGAACTGTTTCTATCAACCACATCTACCACCACAACATGGACACCAGAAACAACAGCTGACACCACAATAGCAGCAATCATAGCTTCTTCAATGGCCGTGATCACAGCAGAGTTCACAGATGCCACCATGGTTAAGATAACAGCTGGTGCCAGAACAGCTGGGACAACATCAGTAAGTGATGCCTCATTGGTATGGTCATCACCAGTGTTAACAGCTGCCATCAAGTCAGGAACAACATTAGAGACCACAGTTGTAACAACAGCATAGACAACTGCAACAACAGCTGCCATGGCAGTAGCAATAGCTGCCTCCACTGTCTGCAGAGATCACAGCAGCAACAAAAACTTGCTACCAGATCAGCAAGCACAGAAGGCAAGAGAGCGACAATTACAGTTGTAATGACAGTCTGGACCACAGCAGTGACTTAACATCAGCAATCTGAGAAGCAGCAGCACATCTGCTACTACAGCAGAGACAACAGCAGCAATAACAACTGACACAACTGCCCCAGCTGCAGTGATTGCAGCAGGATTTCTGATATGACTACAGCTGCCTCCATTACAGTGAAAACATCAGTAACCACATCTGCCAGCAAGGCATGGGCAACAGCATTGGCCACAACTATAGCCACAACATGGACAACAGCAGCAACATCTGCCACAACAGCAGGACATGGACAAACCCACAACTGCAAAAGCCAGCATGGAAGGAACAAAAACAGCAACCACATAGGTAACTATCGAGAAAAACAATAAAGTGGTGAGTCAAACGCTTAAATTAATCACAGCCGCTGGTTACTGTAATTAACATGGGCAACATTCTAGTTCAGTCTCTCTGTTGTTTACTGTGCCATTGCAGACAAGGACAAACCATAAGCCAATTAGCCTTCATTCTGCTCCAATAGAAATGGTCAAACCTAAATTGCTAATCAGTGTCCCCTCTAAACAGGGACAGAAGCAACCCTAGATCTGTTCGACCTATTGGAACTCTTCATTTAAGTACAACTTGGGTGCAACACCACAGTGAGCATGAAATCCATGTCATGTCTTGGTATTTCTTTTTCACTTAAGGTGTCTCACTAAGAAAAAAACAAGCGTTGACAACGCCAATAGATATTTAGTATGCTATGTTAACAACAAACAATGTGCACAGACTATCAAATTATTTTTAACCTGTCTCCTTCTGTAAATTATGACTTTGTTGTTTATTCCCCCAATATTATGGTGCCATTCAGGAGGTCAGAAAGTAACCGCAAAAATGATTTGTGCACATTTGGCATACCTGTGTTTACATTCATTAGCACACTAGAACTGTCTCTGTTGGCTTCACCAGTGCTTGCTGTCAGAAGTTGCCCTTTTCCATGCCCTGTTCTTCATGCAGTACCACATCAGTACTTTACCGACCTCACCATCACCTCTAGCCTTAATCCTCCTGACCTGTTTTCTCTCTGTCGGCTTCTTCTTTTTTGATCTAGTGTGCTCTATTACTTCCTCTTCCTGTAGGAACTGCATTAGGTGTAGAAGATGGCCTCCACCTGCCACTGTTTCCTGTTTGAGAAGGAATAAACCTTGAAGTTAATCTGAGGTGTGGTGGCTATATTCCTTATATGATATTTTTTTTAAAGATATTTACCTCTATCCTTAAGGATACATATGATCTGATTTTTGTAGATTTAAGACGGATCACAATCGTGGCTGTTACATACTGACTACATTAATAATTGCATAGCTGTTCCCCTCTCTCTAACCAATATGGCACTTAGTGAGTGTCAGCACTTACTCTACACAGGTGCTGGTGTAGGGAATATTTCCATTTTCCATTTCTAGAGTAGTCTGTTCTTCTCAAAGGTACGGCCCATTTTTACTAAGAACCTGCGCTGGGCTTGTGTCAACTTTACGTGATATTTACAAAGCCTCACAAGGGGTGATATGTGCGGCCCTGCGTGACTTTAAAAAGAAATTTAACAGAATGCAGCAGCTTGCACTGCATTGCATTATTTGTTATAGTGGTAAGCTTTCCATGGGAGGAGCATGGGTATTCCCATGTATCCACCATAGAATATGACGCAATCCAAGTCTTGCTAAAGTCAGTAAACCTGAGATTGCGCTCAAAGTGATGAGCATCCCAAGGATGGATAAACAAGATTATTTATTTTTTTACTTCACCTTGTTACTTTCTTTCTCTATGTGTGATGCACTCGGGTCCGTCGTCAACTCTGGAGTGGAATACCAGGACAAAGACTCGCATGCTTGCAATGAGGCCCTAAATGTAAGTTCTCTCCATGTATTATCACTGTTAGAACTATTTGCCCAAAACAGATCCTAACCAGTTTGATGCTGTAGTGTTTACAAAACCGCTCAGTACTGCCCCAGAGAAATTGATTCTGGTTTAGATATGTTGGTAATTGTTTTTTCGGGCATTTTAGAGGAGCAATTTGGACATTTTTGGACTGTGCAAGTAATACATCGTATAGTAGAACAGAATATGACTGGAATACTCACTCCACTTGCAGCTGGCACATCAGTACCATGCCAGAATGTCAACAAAAAATGAATGTACATTTCATCTAAATCGAAATGATTTAGTAGTTAGCAATTATACTGAAAATCTAGCATGGGTTTGGTCCTCTTGGACATATGTTGGGTAGTCCAGCTTTATAGGAAGATTGAAGAGGGTTGTGACTAAACCTTATTTATGCCTACCACCTTTGCCTATTAGGATATTGTTATGCTTCTATTAGACAACCAACCCATTGATTAATATCAAGCCACATATGTTTTTTAAGCTGGTTGTGAGCAGGTGTCACAGATTCAGAATAAGCACCTGCATGGGATAAGTCCTATAGGGTATGTACACCCATTCCGCTGACTTTTGACTTGAAACTGGCACTGATTGGAACCTCCGCGGATGTTAGGATGGTCAGTTGTGGTTGGGCAAGAGGTCACTATAGAGACAGATGGGGACTTCCTGCTTCGCAAAGAGAAGCCTAAATGAAGAACTTTATAAAGTGTTAACAGTGAGTCCAGAGAACGCTTCAATGCTTCAATGCATAGCCTTTAGGAACTAAGATGTTGATACAGAGCAACTTGGGGGCATATCAACAACAACCGGCGATAATTATCGCTGAGCGCACTTAGCGCTCGGATAATTATCGCCAGCTAGCGCCGATTTTTATCGCTGAAATAGCGTGCTATTAGCAACGCATATCTCATCAGCGATAAAAATCCTAGCGCTAACTGGCTAACGTGAGCTTATCGCAGGAAACCCAGCGATAATCTCACGTTAGCTTGTTGATAGGGACTCACAAACTTAGCCATGATATCCACCTTCCATAGGATATCATGGCTAAGTCAGTCCTGAAGCAGGTGTTAGGAAAGTAGCGATAACAGGGGTTATCGCTACTTTCCCTGACGCTATGCTTCATAACGTGGGGCTTTATGATAGGAGAAATGTCGCTTAGCGACATTTCTCCTGTCATGTCAGGAACGCCCACTTTGCATCTCATTAGAGATGCAAAGCTGGGCGTTAGAAATCCCCACGCTAAAGCAAGGTTTCACGCGTTAGCGTGAGCTTGCTAATATAGCGATAAAATTATCGCCGCTTTTCGGTCGAAAACGGCCGCTAAAGCGGCGATAATTTTTTATCGCCTCGTTGTAAATATGCTCCAAAGTGTTTTAACAATATTATGTCAAAGAGAATAAAACTTGGTGGTATTGAGCATGTCGCTGGCATTACTGCCTGCTATTACTCACACTGGTATCTGCAGTTTTCCACATCCATACCTTGCAAATCTTATTATTGTTATTTCACTCTTTTATAGAGCACAATCAGCCAAAAGTGTAGCATTGCAGCACTTTCAGTAATGCACTATAAGCCAGATACACAACCTTTGTTGACTCTTAAATCATTCTCAGAATGGCTTGCAACTACTAATGGTAAATTTAAAATATATTAAATGAGTTATAGGTTCACTTTCCTTGATGCATCGAAGAGACACACTGCATTTCCTAAGAATGCCCAAGGATTACAGCAAACAAAAGTAGATATTTTGAAAATGTGTTATTTTCCGCTGGATTGGGCTGTGTGGATGTTACACATGGTTTAATTGGTCCACCAAGTGCCACTAAAGATGTATATGGGAATGGAAAAAGCCAGCACTCTTTACAAATACCACCGGTATGCAAGGTAGGCTATTTAATGACATGTAATTACATTTCCTGATCCACACACGATTCTTACATTTTCTGGCACTGAGGCATGTACAACTCTTTTTCCATGAGGAGACTTTTGTGATGACTTTCTATTAGGTATTTATTTTAATGAAGAAATTACTTTTTTAAATCTGTATCTGCACTGATTCAAACTGTAACATTATGTTTCTGTTAGGTGACTGTGCATACACTCTGCATACTTGGATCGACCAACACACCAGAATGCTGCAACATGTATTCAAAGAAAATACAATGTTGCTCCCAGTTGAACCAAGAAAGTTATTAAGGGGCATATCAGCAACACCCGTCGATAATTATCGCTCAGCGCTCTTAGCGTGAGGATAATTATCGCCGGGTAACGTGGATTTTTATCGCTGAGATAGCGTGCTATTAGCAACGCTTATCTCCTCAGTGATAAAAATCCTCACACTAACTGCCTAACGTGAGATTATCGCTGGAAACCCAGCGATAATCTCACGCAATGTGGCGTTAGCTTGATGATAGGGACTCACAAACTTAGCCATGATAACCACCTTCCATAGGATATCATGGCTAAATCAGTCCTGAAGCAGGTGTAAGGAAAGTAGCGATAACAGGGGTTATCGCTACTTTTCCTGCCGCTATGCTTCATAGCGTGGAGCTTGATGATAGGAGAAATTACGCTTAGCGACATTTCTCGTGTCATGTTAGGTCAGGAACGCCCACTTTGCATCTCATTAGAGATGCACAGCTGGGCGTTAGGAATCCCCACGCTAAAGTAAGGTTTCACGCTTTAGCGTGGCCTTGAAAGTTAGGCGATAAAATTATTGCCGCTTTTCGGCCGAAAGCGGCTGCAAAAGCGGCGATAATTTTTTATCGCCAGCTTGTAAATATGCCCCTTAGTGTACTTTTTGACTTCAAAAGGCTAGATTTCACAGCCTACATAAACGTGGTGGTGCTCCTCATTATTATCCTGAAGTGGTAAGTCAAATTGTAGCTGCTTGTGCAGTGTTACACATCATTGTAATCAGAAGTGGTCTTCCAAAACAGACTGTTTTTACAGTTCTGATGAAGAAGAAGAAATCCACACACAACACACTTCACGATGCTACGAGAGCTGCAGATGGAAGGGATCGCCAGACATAATTCATAACAAACTATTTCTAAATTAAGTGTATTTATTATCACAGGAAAAAGAAAGGAACACAATGCACAGAAGTAGTGACAATGTTCAACGACTCTGATATTTTATGTTTAAATTGTAAGATAAAAATAAGCATTTATGTTTTGTTTTTCAAAAGCATCTTTTAGTGTCTCTTTCATAACTTGCTTGGAGTTGGTCTGTCAGTATTTGTCTCACACATCCTCTTCTCTTTCAGTAGCCTGACTTCAAGTACTCCAATGTCCTACCACATCAGACACAAACTCCTTTGGCTGAATGCCTCCTCACCTCCTTGAATAGGGGTTGCCTGATCACTTGAAGGTGTTTGCATACCTTGCAGAAATTCCAGGGTTGATGCAACCTGCTACAGTGTGCCATGTCCTGCTGAATATTTATGGTTCTTCTGCTAAGCACCCCTGTGGCAGTTTCCAATTTCTCAACAGTCTTACCATAATTTGGCATTCTCAAAACTACAAGGTAATATCTTTTATTCTTTTGTTGATTTCTCACGAATTGCTCCACATAATGATTTAATTCATCAGTTAAATTATCAATTATATTATTATATTGAGACAGTCCTTCATCCATGTTTCTGCCAGTCATTTTATAACACCCAATGGTTTGTTTTGGACTTCCAGCATAGATTTATCAATGTGTAAAAAATCCTCGTTGAGGGTGTTACACCTGGCACATCCCAAGTTACAATAGGCCGTGCTCTTAATGATATTTATCTTTGCCTTTTAAGTTTTTGGATCTAGTAAGTTGTTTTATGTCATAGAGGTGAATGTAAATGCGAAGGACGAATTTGTGGTCTTTATTGCATTCTTCTTAACATACTGCAAATCACATATTGCATATCACCAGCAACCCCCAAAAATGTCTTATACCTTTGCAATTTGAGTTTGAAAAACTCAATATAGATATTAAAATGTCATATTAAAGCTCTTACAAGTGACAATATTTTTTTCTTATTTTGAAGACAAACCAGACAGTGACTGAGGGGTTTCAGAATTGTCCCTTGAAGTTAATCCTGACACAGCCTCTGATGACAAAGTACTCTCAATCGCCTCATCAAAAGGTGTGGGTGGTGACAGTGTAGAAGGGCCTCCTCAATTTCTGGCAGTTGTCTTCCTCTGACTTGTAAACTTGTCCTTTGTTCTGGAGTGAAGATCATATCACCTTTTTCTGATTTCTGCCAGACTGATGTGGTTACACCCATTGTATATTATGTTCTCTTGAATTTGGCACTAGATTCCTTTTATTTGTTGCTTCTAAAACTGTTAAAAATGCTGTATCAAAAGCTGATCATTGTTGACCACACATTGAGCCACAAATCTCTCTTTTATTTTTAATCAGAAAACTTCTGCTTTCTTTTCCATCCTGCCTCCGCTTGCTAACCTTCCTGACTCGCCATGGGTTGTACTTCTCTCCTTGGATTTCCTTTGATTGTGACAATGTATTTTCTTTTTGGGATGTCACCCCTGTGTGTCTACACAATGTTTGCAATTTGCAAACATGGCTAAATCTCATTTGATGAAAATGCTATTAAATTCATGTACTTAGCAGAACATTTAATTTGGTGACTTTTTGAAAATCACAAATTACGAATCGCTAAGTTTTACACCAATCCATCTGACCCCTATGTACTTGCAATTAAAGTAGTGTGCTTGATTACAAATTCAGGGTCAGAATTACTAAGGGCTTCATTACGATACAAGTTGGTCCGATCATCCGACCTCCTTGTCTGCGGTCCAAATCTGACCGCCGAGGCCGCAAATTTAGTCCAACCGTATTATGATGCATGCAAGCTGAATCTCCAACTTCAGCAGTCAGAATTTTCTCTATATGGGCTGCTGCAGTCGGAGTAGCCTTGGCATGGGCCACAGCAGTTGGAAAGGTTCCCGATAGATACTCCGATGCTGTCAGGACTGTGCTACCTCTGCCGAGCATATTACAATGGAGCCATTGTATTGACAGTCTCTTGTCGGTGGTTTTTATGAGAGTGCTGGACCGCAGTGCTACTGCTAACATGAAGTACTACAACAGTGCACATTGGATGCTGAAAAAAAACTACACATCTGATGGCCAATGCAAAGTGGACACACCTACCATTTACACTATAAAACACACCCCATTCCAGACCATCATTCTATGCCTCTATAAGTAACACAGCAATTCATAGCAGCATTAGCACAGACATATGTTAGCCCTTTTCACACAATCACATGACACACCCTCCACACGCTTTTAATTTTCACTTTTTTACACATATTTCCTTTGCTCAAAGGCATTTTCTTTTTGTCTCTCTCTCTCTCGCTCTCTCTCTCTCAATCACTTTATTTACAAAAACTCATGTTTTTCTGACACTGGGTTGTCAGTCATGGTGGATGAAATCACAAAAGTAGAGCCACACCTTTTTGGAACCCGAGTCCAACAAACTTCTCTTACTAGGAATAATGAAATGTGGGACAGGATAATCAACTAATTGAATGCTAAAGGTACCATCCTGCACACAAAGGAGGACATCAGGATGATGTGGTACGATCTCCGGCAGAGGGTAAAAAACATGGCCTCCAGGCACCACCTTGCAGCTCGGAAGAGTGGCAGTGATCCACCCAGCCCACCATTAGAACTCACACCCTGTGAGGAGAAGGAGCACGGTAACTTGCATATGAGGGATTCAAAGGAATCCCTTGGGTATTGGAGACTGGTAAGTAATACCACACCAACTGTCACAACATATCAATGTTTTGTTTGCACACATCTCAGCTCTTGCTATCCTGTTTCTCAAGTACTTTTCCTATATGCAGTAGCTAAAGTATCAGAGATGTGTGATTGGCAGTTACAATCATAAGCACTGCATATAAGATCACATGTATCAACCACCATACCACCCCACATGTGACAATGCTGCCTGCAAGTTCATTACCATTAAATCTTCATCCCAGGACCCATGTGCAAATTTCTTTTAGTGTGGCCCACCACAACTGCTTTTTTCAAACACCTATGTAACACTAATCACTTTTGCTAGTTAACCCTTGGTCAAGTGTGGGGGAGGAGTATTTGCAATGACAAACTACCAT
This sequence comes from Triturus cristatus, assembly GCF_964204655.1. Lineage (NCBI taxonomy): Eukaryota > Metazoa > Chordata > Amphibia > Caudata > Salamandridae > Triturus > Triturus cristatus. Next base: position 110,358,577 of record NC_140582.1, on the reverse strand, counting down.
GAGGCCCTCTACCTCTGAACAGGAGGCTCCAGTTTTGTTTGTCCATGCTCAGTTGACAGCAATTTCACTACTGTGGTTTACCTCAAAGGCAGTCAACCATTGGTCAGGTGTGGCGGAGCAGTGTTTGAAATGACTACAACTACCATGAGGCCCTTTACCTCTACCTCTGAACAGGAGGCCTCAGTGTTGTCTGTCCATACTCATTTGTCAGCCGTGTGACTTCTGATGTTCTCCTCACAGGCAGTTAACTATTGGTCAAGTGTCGGGGGAGTGATTGAAATGAATACAGCTACTATGAGGCCCTTTTGCCTGAGCAGTTAACAGGAGACACCATTGTTTTTTGTCCTTACTCACTTGTCTACCAGGTCAACACTGATCCCCATGTAATGTGGACTGAGCACCTTGCACACAATGCTCGGCTCAGGCACATCTCTCCCTGCTCAGCCTGGACTTACCCTGGTCTCCATAAATGAAAACAGTGATGCCATGAGTGACAACACGTCCAGAGAGTACCTGAAATATCAGATACTCATTAAGGTAGACTAGCTGATTTGAAATGGCTGGTGACCCATAGACACTGCCCAACCTACATGATTATCAATGCTAAATCTACTACCAAGTAGTGTGATATGCCTGTATTTTACACACCTAGGACATGGAATTTACTACTACACATGTAGTAGTAGTGCCAGGATGCCCGTGGGGTGATAGTGCGCTCTATAAGTATGCTCAACATTTAACATTTAACTTGGCCACCATGTTGGATTCAAGTCATTGGGAAATGCCATGTCCATCCCTTATGTCAATGTGAAGCATATCAGTCAAGCAAATGATCAGGTCAATAGCACTTCATGTAATGGATTCTTCCAAAGCCTTTCAAATGAGTAAAACACAACAGGGATACTTAACTATGTCAATATCAAACCCTTTTGTGCCTTCCAGGCCTGAACTCACTGTGTACCAATTTATGTGGATGTACACACAACACATACAGCAAACACAAGGAGATGATGGACGAAGCGCTGAAACTTTGCAGACACTCACCCCCAGTCACAGATCTTGGTTGAATCCATCATCGTTCTTTAGCTCACTTCGCCATCTCAGTTCAGACCCAACTATATGAAAATCAGTCTTGACCCAATGTGCCATCAATGGGGATTCAACCTGATCCATAAAAGTTACCCTTCACATTGGCCAAATCATGACATCTGCGGAACTGGATGTATATCTCCATGTCTCTCATCAGTGCTGAAAGCACATCGCGTACCACCTACTGAATATAGATTATGGCATTCGACCGGGTACAGTCACAATGTACTGAAAGGAACCTGTGGCCATGAAATGCAGTGCTGCCATGAGTTTTACCATTGGTGTCAGAGATGTGGGATAGTTTCTTCTAGGATGTAAATGGGCCTCCAACTGGTCATACAGATCTTGTATTGTCTGCCTATTGAGACGAAACCTCCTGATGGTGTCTCTTTCTTCCATAGTTTGCAGGTCTGGAAATGGCCAGAATGCTGGAGGCTGTTGTCTCCTCCCTCTGCCAGGGAACCTATGTGTGGAGTGTAGACACTTATGGATATTGGACACGGTCTCCACAATAACATATACCAAGCCACAGCCAAAAATCATGTGAACAAACAGTACTGTATATGTGAGCTGTACACAGCATTTCACATCATAATTGCACGAAAGACAAAAGCATACGTAGCAACTTCTTCTGTGAGGAAAGTGGAAGAGATGCCTGAAAATTATCTGGATGATGCATTTCTCCCATTGACCACTGTTGTAAAAGAGCCCATTCCTGGTGGAAGAGAGGCTAGAGAATGACATTGACTTACCTGATGTGTCCGGGAGTCACCGTGATGATCTTGATCAATTCTCATCATTACAAGTTCCACCTTGGTCACCAAACTGGACTCTACATGTGTCTGTAACAGCACTGTGCACATCATACAAACTTCATTTGTATTGTGGAAATTGTCATGTTGTGGAGTCTGCATTGCACACATAACTCCCGCCACTGCCGGTGTACACTGCACTGCGGTAATCGTGTGTTCATGCACAGTCATGTACAACACTGACTTGTGAGTATTGGTATAGGCAAAGGAGTGTTATACATCAGGTGTCATGTTTCAACATATATGTAGTGGTGGAGCCACACTTAGAAGTTCGCTTTACAATGTGGTTATCAACACTGATATGGCGGATGGCTGACCACACCAATGGGACATGGAGGATCGCCAACCACTAGCCGGTTGAAACCTGGCACCAGGCGGCTTCAACCACAGTGGTCACTACCATAGGCTAAATTTGGAAATTGCAACCATTGCGGTTCAATCAATGTGGCCGTCTACACAGAAGACCGCCTAGGTGGATGTCTGACCTTGCTTATGGACACACTTATTCGCCGACTGCCAGCGGATTCAAACCTAGTGCTAGGCGGCTTTAACCACAGAAGTCACAGTCTTAGGCTCAATTTGGAAAATGTGACCAACACAGTTCAATGATTGTGGCTGTCTACACAGAAGACTACCTATGTGGATGTCAGGCCTCATTTATCGGACACACTCATTCGCTGACCGCCTGCTGATTTGAACTGCACGATAGGCGGATTCAACCAGGGTGGTCACAAACATAGGCTAAAGTTGGAAAATGTGACCGTCATAGTCCAATGGATGTGGCCGTCTACACAGAAGATCACCTATGTGGCGTATTTACACATTAAGGTTTTGAAATCAGATTACTTGCCTCCAGACACTGCTGCTTATAACACCTTATCATCATAAGCTGTTGTTTACCAACTCTAGGAGCTGTATTTCATGCAGTACAGAGAGCAGGGCCCCTGCCATCACACCAGAGGAGCTGGAGACCCTGGTGAACGTGGTCCTTCCCCTGTTTCGCCAGCTCCATGGCTCACCAGAGGAGCAGGTGAGTACTACTAATACAATGTGTACTTTGCAATACTTATCCTATCCAAACCCATGGGCCCTAATGTGGCTCAGAGTTCCAGACTGTCATCAGAGTTTGGTAAGTCAGATATTTTGCCCCACCATAGGACAGTTCTGTCAGGTACTATAATTTGTGTAATGACAACATCATGGTGATGTGTATACAGTCCTAAACGCTACACCTGTTGTAAGCACATATCGATGCATTTATCAACCTATTGTTGCCAATGATAATTTTGCAAATCATTTCATGGCAGATGTACTAACAAATGTATAGGCCCTAACTTGTGCATGTTTCCTGTGAGTAGAATGTGAGGCTGATGTCAAAGATATGTACAGTCCCAAAATTCACACAACATACACCAGGCCTCACCATCCTCTTGTCAGGGAGATGCCATCCCCTCACAGACTCCTTCACAGTGAACAAAAATGGTAATGCCATATATAGGATGGCTGCTAGATGTACTGTTAGGTATGGAAAATGTGGGCATATGATGGCAATGTGGGGACAAAATGCTCAGCATGAAGAGACCAAACATTTTTAAGGATTTGTGCCATGTATGGTCCAAGGTTCAGGCTGTAGCAGAGTTTCTCTGCCAATTGAACAGATGAACATAGTACTCTTCCTGTTTCTTTGCTGATCTTCGGATGTGGCCTGAATCAGTGTAACAGGACCATGAGTTGGCCTACATGCACCTACTAATGCTACATTTGGTATGGTGCATGGCGAGAGCCCCAGAAAAAAGACTACTGCCCATGGACCCATGTTGTTACTGTGTGTCATTGCTTTAGGACAGGCTCCTTCCTCCCATATGTTTGGGTTTTTACTGTCATATGAGTGATGCTACCAATATATAGGAAAATTGATCATGTGAAACATGTTCACTAAAGACAGTTGATTACAATTGCAGCGCATTTTCAAAGTGAATCACCTTCTGTGTAATAATGTGCAATCATGCCGTATGTACAATGGCATGTTGAGGTCCTCCCATACACACTGTCACATATGGCATAGGATGTGTGCTGTGATGCCAGAACTTGCCACGCAAACATATGCAGACATAGTATGATGTCCAAATTAGTAACTCACATGTCCGCTTATCCTCAGAGTAGGAGTAGTCCTCAGTTACACACATGGCAGCTGTTTGATCATGACCCCAAAATTTGAATGTAGTCAGTGTAATGGTAGCAGTATTGTGTTGGACAGTTGGAAATCGTCCAGACTGCTCAGGTGTCTGTCCAATACTGCACTACTATTGTAGTCTTCAGAAGGACACAATGGTGTGCTGTGTTACATGGTGACAATTTTCAGAGCACATTTGGTGTGGGCCAGGGCTATGTAATGCCAGTGGACTGCCGTAGTCAGTATAGGCATGGCTAGGATAGCGGGTAGAACTCAGAGGACTTCAACACTGTATAGTTATGGTTGTTCTAGTGCTCAGCATGTGTGCTTCAAACATGTGATGTGTGCAATTTGGATGGATGGGGATGCTAGCTGTGTACTACCTCTGTGTCACCCCAGCAGATGACCTAAATCTTGCATGTCTACTCAGTCTCTTCATCTATTGCATACATGCAGGTCAATGCCCATCAGACAGTGCCCTTATGGAAAGCTCCCACCCAGAAGGTACGGACCCAGGGGGTCTCTTGTCGGTAGTGTTCACTGCAGGAAAGGTGGGAAGACCTGAGACGTAGGACCCGGAAGATCATGGAGGTCCAGCTGGCGCTATCCTTCCAAGGCAGAAGGGGCATGCGCTGGACCCTAACCCTCTAACAGGCAACATACCCATGGTGGCATACCAGGACCTTGATGGGCAGTTGAGAACTCAACAGCAGATAGGAGGCGGTGAGTATTGGCCTGAGTAACCGATTCTGCATAACCATCTATCTTTTGTTACAGGTAACTACTTCTCCATCAAGCTTGAAGGTGACTCATATCTAACGCAATGGGAGATTTGTTGCATGTGTAGGTCTGGTAGTCGGTGCATGGTGATAACCGCTATTGTCCATGTGGACCAGAACTAGGCAGGACCCTGCCAAATGCCAGTTTCCAGAGTTGAGTGGCCACATGTCTGCCTAATGTCACAAATTACCTGAATTATCTTTTGCTGTCATGTGTGACAGTGGCCTCAAACATGCCACTTGTCATTCTTGTGTCTGAAGTGATGCTACCTCACTACAGTGTCTCATTTGATGGTGGACCACTTACTTGTGGCATGGCATATAATGCACTCTGGATGCAGGCACTGAGCACTACTTCCCCTTGGTAAATGGGGAATGTACAGTATCATGAGGTGGAAAACATCACTAGTGCCATCTGTTTTGATGTATACATGCTGGTATGTGTACCTTTACGTGTTGTACTGTCACATGTACAACTGCTCTATACATGATCTGAGGGGTCTACACAGTTTTCAACATGCATGCATCATATTTGTATGTATTAGCCATTGTGTACATGATAATATAATTCATTGATGGGTATACAGAGTAGGTGTAACCACAAACAAGGGTGTGTAGCTATGCGAAGGTGAGTCACACATACCCAATGATATTGATGGATGTTATGAGCCCGGTCAAAATCTTGAGGCAATGGCACACATGGTTGGAATTCTTCCAGTACTTTCAGGCAATGTGACTTTGCATACCATTGAGCAGGCTGCATTCTGTCAGGTGGGATGCACATGTGTATTTGTGGAGGGTCATTCTGTAGCTGGTGATATGCATCAGGGAGTTATATGCTGACGTGCTCATATGTGTCTGTCAGCACTGAGTACTACATTGGTATTTGTGAAGCATGGAAAGTACAGTGGATCCCCTTCCCTTGTGGACATGATTAGGACCCCTTAATAGACTAAACCTCATGCACTTCCAATGTTCTAATGGCTTTGAGATTTACAATGTGAAAACGATGTGCTCACATGAACCAATCTTGACTGGGAATGTTCCTAGGCAGACTCATATCCATTGATTATTTGTGCTAAAATTGCACACCAGTTGGAGTCACATTACCTCCATTCTACTCTTCTGTAGGGCATGTGAAACCTACCTAAGCTACTCATTTGCAGCTTTCAACTGCGTCATCTGGCAGTGGACAAATGTGAAAGTGTCACTTTGGAGGTGTGTACAATGCGGAATGGGCACTTCCATGTCACATTCTTCTTGGTAGTCACATATTGCTGCAACTTAACTGAAGCAGGTGCATAGCAGTTCTACATGTTGTGGGTTAGGAACATCTGACCATCTGCTTATTGCAGGGCCTAGTGTGAATATGTTGTAATGCATTCCACTTGGACATCCCCTTTGATGAGATCAGGTAATTATGGTATGCTACAGGGTCTAGGTTGGTAGAGTGATGATATCTCTTGATACACACATGAAGGTGGATTTAAGACAAGGTCACACATGCAGTTGGAGCAGACTGTGGTTATGACACCGTAATGTGTGAATGTGCACAGGTCATGTTGCATTCATGTATGCACTCATTCCATTGTTGGAGCCTATGTAGTAACCTTGTACATTTTGTGATCGGTGCAATTGTATAATGTGTTGTATTAGGATATGTTTGCCCAATGTGTTCACGCAATTGAAAGGACCCTATTTGTACAATTCTTTCAGCATCAACCCGGGGCAGTAAAGGAGACAGGACCGAGACCATTGGCGAAGCAGCTGGCCACAGTGGTTCAAGTCGCACCATTGACACCCCGAAGAAACCGGTGGCACAGAGAGTGGTGTGAGTGCCATGGAGGAGCTAGATGACTCATCATCATCCTCATCATCAGAGTCAAGCTCCAGTGTGCAATCCCTGGTGGTGGTAGACTCGCCTGGACCTGCGTCCTCAACATCCTTGGCTGCCACCCCTGTTCCATCTCCACCCTCCATGCAGCTCCCCAGCCAGCTGTCTGTGTCTGCTTCCCTAAGATGGGGGCGGTCTCCTTTGCCCTGGGTACCTCACCTTCTGCCCCTGTCTCCCCTGTTGTCCTGAGTGTGGAGGCAATTGCCATCTTGAGGCAGATCTCAGTGGGTCAGACTGCAGTGCTGAATGCCATCTAGGTACAAAGCCCCTGGCTTACACAGATGGCGTCGTACCTGGAAAGCAGTCACGCTGACTTGTCTACCCTAAAGAGATCTTTTCAGGCTCTGGCTTCCACACTCAATGAAGCCTTCCAGCAATTCCAGCTTTCCATCCCATCTCCTGCCTTTACCACTTCCACAATCCCAATTTCCATACCTGCCCATAGCACACACACATATCAGCAAGCATCCACCTCAACATCCACATGCAGCACACGACAACATAAACAAGAAAAAAAGACAGGCACTCGATCCCATCACCACTGCATCTAGTAACATACACCTAAGCACCACACCACCAGACACAGTTGCTTCAGAGATCCCACATCCATGCTTCGCACCTCCAGACACAGCCTTTACAGACAGCCCACTCCCAGACATCACATCCACACCACCAGACACAGCCACTACAGACATCCCACACCCAGGCAGCTCACCCACACCACCAACTTCACATCCCTCTATCTCCAACACCCAATCCTTTTCCATACTCCAGACACCATACTTATTGAAATACAGGCTTTGGAAACCCAAATAAAAGTTACATTAACAGGTGCACTTTTCAAAAAACAGAATGAAGAATGTAACAAACACAACAAGGAGTTTAAAGACTCTGTATTGATGACTAAAATCAATAAATTTAAAAAAGATTTAGCGCGCTTCTCGATGGAGAAAGTTTATCCATATATAAGCGCTGACTACGTGCATCCTCAATATAATCGAAAAGGTCGTAGATATGGATCTGATTACTCCACTTCAGGGACTTAGGGATGGTCTAGTGATTCGGACAACTCTAATCAGGGTGATTCAGCCAATAGGGGTAATAACAGTAGAGGTAGAGGTTTTTGGAGAGGACAGCGTGGTGGTCCGCCTGTACTACCTCCTCCACAATGGTGGACACCTGGTCCTTTCAACTATCCTCCTTTTCCGCCATTTGGACAACCTTGTCCCTATCCACCACAACCCCAAATGTATCCTAACCAGCCTTTTTTAGGGTTTGGCCACGGCCGGTCCAGGAGCAAGAGGCGACAACATCAAAATCAGGTCCATTGGGCAGACAATCCATTGGCTCACCTCACCCGGGGTCCGATGGAGAACTTGGCAGGACCAAGCTCCAACACGACCTTGTGATAAATTTAAGCAGTAAGACTCTGAATCCTGATGAATTGTCCCTTTTGAATAAGGGATTGGGTTTTTTACCTTCATTTCGAGGGGACATCTTTGAAATCAAACAAGAACTAGCTCAGTTCTTTCGTAAGATCTGTTTGAATTTTTTCTTTCGCAAAGATTCCTTTACATCTACTGATGACCAGGATAAGAATACCGGCTTGAGGAACAAATCTACGTTCAATCCTCTTACTAGCCAAGTTCCTCCCCAAGTTCTTACCTTTGAGAAAGCCGTTACCACTCAGGTCACAAACATCTGTACAACCGAGAGCAGACAATATCAGAACTTAAATAAAAAAGGACAAGTGTTACATAAACTTCACTGGTGAGTGTGGTTTCCATGAGCGCTTGTATTTCCGCGCTCGTGGGAATCACACCGGGTGTTTGTTTTCAAGGTGGCATTCTGGAGTGGGAGAGATGGTTTGCGGTTTGGTTGTCATTGATGTAACGGACCCGGACTGATAAGCCTGGATTAAACCTCCCTGCATATCTTGACTTCGCTCCTCGTCATTTATTTATATTTGAGAAGACTTGATACTTTTTCCACATTGGCGACGAGCGGGCACGGACTGCCTCGCATATTTAAATATTCGACATTATTTGTTTTTCCTCGTGTGATGGGAATACTAAAGAAAATAATTATTGCTTTTCATCTTTCACCGGCTTAATTGTTGGAATACATGTGTATCTTGCCTCAAGCAGTAACACAACAGAGCGAGTGCCAACATCTTTAAGTCCAAATCTTCATCCGATGATCGCAACTCAGCTCATTGAAACTACCGACCTCAGAAAGGATTTCCTGCGCACTGAACTGAGAGCAAAGTGAATATATGGACTCGGGAACGGCAGAGGGCAACATAAAATGTTTCAAAATAGTGAGTATTGAACGCTGCATGGCATCTTTTAAAAATTACATTGCGGTTCACTCACCAACTTGGAATAGAATCCTCGGACCCGTTTATCTCCCATATTATTCCCTTGAGCTTACCAACACGCACGCACGTCATAAAGGAGATCAAGACGTCGTGACGCTACTCTACACGCTGCACTTTGACCCTACGTGCCTCCATTTTGAATTAGCATAATTTTTTTTTCTTTTTCTTCTTATTTTATTTATCACGGAGAACGACGAAAGTTTACATTTACCAGCTGCTGAACGATCGTCGGGTATGGTGAAGAATCAAATACAGAGGAAGGCAAATGCTAAATAACACGCACACTACGTGTAGGGAGGTACTTTATTGGTTTCAAACTCTACTCATTCAAAAGTGCTGCCTTTACATTTTCCCTGCATATTGGTTACCTGCTGATGCACGATTGTCATGTATGGTGCAGCATCAAATATAGAAGAAAGCAATTGTCAATAAGCCGCATACTGCGTGTAGGTTGGCACTGTATTAAAAATACTATATATACATATATATATATATATATATACGCATACACACTTTGTTTACACGTACATTTATATATATATATATACAAAAATAGAGAAAAGCAATTGAACTAATGTTAATATAAATACAATTGTGCGTTCAAGCATTCCACTTTAATCCTTAACGTCAATTGTTAACACTCACAATTGTTAGGTGATATGTCGGGCATTGTACCACCTCCTTCTTTCCTCTCATCATCGGGCGATTCTCCTATGCCATGGGAGGTGTGGGAACCTGTGTTTTTAGCGTTCGTTGAGGTTTTAGAAGGAGAGGATTGTGAAGCAGAAAGGAAATTATCCTTGTTAAAACATTGTCTAGGTGGATTTGGACTAAAAGAGTTTAAAACACTACGGGGCAGATTTATGTTGCACTTGCGGCACTTTTGCGCCGCCGTTGCGTCACTTTTGTGACACAGCGGCGGCGCAAATCCTGCGCCATGGTGCGGGGCATTTACAAACGTGACGCATCTCCCAGATGCGTCACGTTGTAAAGCCCTGCGCCACATGTAGGCGTTCCAGGGCAGGTGGGGGCGTTCCGGTGCAGGAACACCTCCTAAAATCTACAAGATTTCACTCAGTCGCTTTTAGGCCCATGCTGCGTCAAAACCCTGCGCCTGCTTGAAGCAGGCGTAAGGATTGACGCAGCATTGTACAGATAGGGCCCCCCAGATCATTGCTGGAGCTGCGTCGCGCTTGCGACACAACTCCAGCAATGCGCCACTTTTCGGCACAGATGCGTCACGCATCTGTGCCGTTTTTGCCCCATGGTGCGCCGCATTATAAATGCGGCGCATCCATGGTGGCGCAGCTGTGGCGCATAATAACTGGCGCATCCCTGCTGATATGCAGGGATGCGCCAGTCGTCATAAATCTGCCCCTACCTCCTTTAATCAGTCCTGGAAGAATTATTGTTTATCAGTATGCTTCCTCACAACTCAACTTACGTTTTGGAAAAAAAAAATGTGGTCATGGAAAGATTCATTTTTTACTCACGCAAACAACGTCCTGATGAATCGATTGAAAATTACGTTTCGGCACTCAGATCTCTTGCAGCCTCTTGCGATTTTGAACACATCTCATATGAACAGGTACTGAGGGACCAAATTTTATTGCGAACCAATAACAAAAAAGTTCAAAAAAAATTGTGGTCCACTTCTGACCTATCATTAAATGCGGCCATTGACATCGCCAAATCCATCGAACACTCTGAGGATTTTGTAAAAGAAATCAGAGGAAATGAAAAAGGAGACATGTTTAGTGTCAACAAGGAATCCAAAGACTCTGATAAACACAAAAAGTCTTTCAATTCCAAGTTTAACAATTCCAACAAATATGAGAACAACTACAAGAGTTCGAACACCAATATTGAAAGGCACAACCCACCTTTACTATGTTTTAGATGTGGAAGTAATAGTAATTTAACGAACTTTAAGGGTTGTTTAGCCATTGATAGAGTTTGTTCTAAATGCAATAAGAAAGGGCATTTTAGTAAGTGCTGTAAAACTACTCCTAGGAAGGTTAATTATATACAATGCTCAGATGATGATAACAATGACAACGATGAAAATGAGATTAATACTGTGATTAATGTGTGCAGTGATGACGGGGTTTCAAAATTCCCTTCCTGTTTCATCAATGTTGATGGTATCAGTTTGAAATTTTTAGCCTTAACATCACTCACAATAGACGAGACCATAACAATCAAACCCGCAGACAAAGGGGGAGCTATTTTGATTATGGATACTGCTACCTACCGTACTGAGTGTTTAAGGCAACTCAATGATGTTCGTTCTTATCGTTTATTGAAAGAGGATCCTACCAAGAGATTGCAACTAGAGATTAAGATCCTAGTGAACTAAGCTAGTACGAACGGATAGATTACTGCCAATGAGCCACTCTATTTGGTTAAAACCTTTCCTATTGTGCCCTACTTTTACATACTACTGAAAGTGCACAAAAATCAGCTACCTCCACCTGGCAGCCCAATCATTTCGGGACGTGGGTCTCTTTTGGAACCTCTGTCCTCTTTCTCTGATTACTTTCTACGGCTTTTGGTTAATAAGATGCCCACATACTTGAAGGACACCAAAGATATCCTTATATTGGTGAAAGACCTGACTTTTGATTTAGAGCCTGATTATCTTGTCTCTTTCGACGTTGAGTCACTCTATACGTGTATTCCTCAGGATGAGACACTATCTGTCATCAAGACTCTCCTGCTGGATAATCCTCCAGATTCCATCACGCCGGTATCTTGTATCATTTCATGTACCAAACTGGCCATGAAAGAAAACTTTTTCCAATTTGAGGAACAGTTGTTCCTCCAGGTGTCTGGTACATCAATGGGGAGCATTTTTGCTCCAAGCCTGGCTAATTTGTATGTCCACGTATTTGAGCAAGAACACATCTTTGGTGCTAATAATCCATACAAAGCTCATATACGTGTATAGAAAAGGTATATTGATGATATTTTTGTAGTTTGGCGCGGCTCTTTAACATCACTTTTGGAGTTTAAAATCTGGTTGAACAACTGCAATGCCTTTTTAAACTTCACCTGTGAATACAGTAAGACCCAGCTACCTTTTTTGGATATCTTGATTTCACCTTCTGAAGGAGGTCTCATCACCGAATTGTACAAAAAGCCCATGGCCAAAAATTCTCTCCTGTTGTATGGTAGCTACCACCCACAAGCTTTGCGTGATAATCTGCCTTTTGGACAGTTTCTACGCTTAAAAAGGAATTGTTCATCCATTGAGAAATATCAGGAACAAGCCTGTAACTAGAGTCTGTTTAAGTGCTGTAACTTCTGTGAGAAGGTAGACATAATATCGGGTACACTATACTGTGGACCCCTCTTGATCCATTTGCGTGCGAGAGAGTCCAACCTTTCTCGTTCTTCAGAATCTGGGAACTGACTACGAGACTGTCTTCGAGCAAAAGCCGGAGACATATTTAAAGCTTCAAAGAAAGGAGATAAAATACCAGTGACAGTGTCTGTAAGTCGCTTACGCATAGACGGAGAATTAGACATAAGAATAGGGGACAAGGTATTAGGCGAACTAACAGAAGGAGAATCAGTAATTGCAGAAGGGGCAGAAGTCAAAGGAGATCAAAGTTCAGGAGATGAGGACAAAGTAGAAGAAGTTAAAGGCAAAGCTGGAAAAGGCGGTAATACTGGAAGGGGCAAATGTGGAAGAGCCGGAGCAGGCGGAGGTACTACTGGCGGCTGAACAGGCTGTAACAACTCGGGTGCATTAGCACCTTGTGCATAGGGTGGAGGCAATCTCAATAAGTGAGACATCAAGGGATCTTCTTCTAAATCTTTCTTGTTATCGGAAGGGGAAACCGGCAACATCGTATTGCATTTATCTATCGCCATACGATGCTGTCTTTCTGAAATTTCCATCGCATTATTAATTTCGTCATCTTTGAATTGTTGGGCAGCCTGTATAATTGTCATACCCTGTGCTTTCCTATCTCGTTTTGCTTGCTTAATTTCTCTCTGTTTGGCTTCCTTACGCCAAAGGCGGAAAGAGTCAAACATTGCCGGCCGGGCTTTTCTTTTGAATAAAACTGCTTCCAAATTATCTAGCACATCAGAATCGAAACTACCATTTTCTGGCCATTTTAAAACACCATCTTTCTTCGTGTATTGGGTCCATGTCTCGTTAAAGGCAATGGGGCCAACACCATGTTTTGAATCGAGCTCATATGTGGGAGTTCCAACCGAAGGAATCGGACAAGAGTCCTCAAGCCGGGAATCCCTTTTACAACCAAAGCAACAAGTCAGACCAGGCATCTCGTGATTTCACCTGACTGTTCACAAACTTCAAGGGGGTAAAACTCAGTTTACGCAGCACAAATGCACTTACCCCTCGGCTTCGGCTATTGCAATAGTAGAATCTACGGACCAAAGAAACAAAGGAACAAAGAACCAAAGGACCAAAATTGTGGGAGCGACCGACCAAATACTTAACGAAGGATGTCTTCTTACACCGACAGAGGCCCATCTATCGTCTCGCCTTACCATACATCAACAAAGGAAGGGCCAAGGCAGGGCAGCAGTCAGGGCAGCAGTCGTTAGTAGCCGTCAGGAAGGAGTAACCACGCTGCAAAAGACCTTCGGACCACTTTCGACATACAGGGGTCGCTTGACGTGGCTCTCGATTCCTCCAGAATTTTCTTGCGGGGTTCCTCACGACCTTCAGGCAGAATCACTACCACTGAAGCCGCCCAACGTTGGGCGCCATTTGAAGAACCAGAACCAATTGGACCTGGCGGCGCAGGGTACGCCTTAATCTCCTGGGCTCTCCTGCTTAGCTACACAGAGACACGGGGACACTCTGTCGGCGTAAAAGATCAGATTTTATTAGTTGCAGCTAGTACAATTGTCCTAGAAGTACACACGGTATGTTCTCAGGAGACTGCCACTTCACTCCGTGGCGCACAATCTTATATAGTACATAGGTGACATATACATTAACGAAAAAACACACCTAAAACATATAAAAGAGCCAATAAGAAAAGTTGGAAAACAGAACAGAACCAATAGGAAAGGTTTTAAAATAAAGTATCGAGTAACTCGAAGAAGCCCCTTCTCTAACTGTGTTTGTCACCCCTCCCCACGAGCTAATTCATTAACTGACTTGTAGCTGACTTGAAGGTCACGAGATACGTATGTGTGTTTTGGAGGACAGTTGTGAAACAAGAAAATACGAGCAGAGGACAGCGAAGCAAACACAATAAGATTAAGTCAGAAGAGAATAGTGTTAACCAACAGATAGTAAAAGACAGGGATTAGACAAACCAGACAGGGATTAGTGTACTCGGCCAGTCTCTAACACCAGCTTTTGTAAACAGAGGCACAAGGCTACTTCGACACAATATTGCAGGAAAAGCAGAAAAGACTTCGATCGTCGTGCTGCCTGAGTGAGGGCAACACAAAATGGCGGCGGAACACAAAATGGCGGGTCGATACGATCACGATCGAAAATCGAAGTTCCTCATGTGTCAGACTCATCTGAACTCAGCCGCAGCTGCTTCAAGCATCAGCAGACAGGCTGAATCAAGACTCTAAACAGTCCCTCTGCATTTGCTGGTGTGGGTAAGACTTATATTGGGCACATCGGCCCCAGGGGAACTTACTGCTAGCTTGGGCAAAGTGCTGGGACACTATTGACTTTAAATTAGAGTCAAAATGGACTCTTGAGACTTGGACTGCTAGTGGGGTGAACACTGGATATTATCAATAGTGAATGGAGAATAACCAATATCACTAATGCGTGGAGAGAGTGGGACAAGGAATAACCAACAAAACACTAGAGCTCCGACCTCATTGGGGAGTGTGTTATTGTTTGTGAATGTCATATTATTCATTTGTGTGGCATGCAGTAGAAATAAAATACTTAAATTTCTTCATAAAAGTGAGTATTTGGCTAGACAATTATTTATTGCTGCTTCTTGCAGATTGCGCAGTGAGCCCCTGATCAATATCCTGTATCCACACCTCCACCCCAAGGGAGCTTTGGACGGCTCAACCTCGTTACTACTGAGTGTCACGTGCAGAAGTAGTACTTGGCCCAGTTGCTCAGGATTCATAGTAGGCCAGGCCTCGGGACATCAGGAGTAAAAGGCCTCAACCTCCACAGTGGGGCCCAGTTACCCCTGATTGCCCAGGGCCCTCTGAAAGGGGTTCTGACAGTCATCCTGTTGAGAGTGCTGTTCAAATATGTCAGCAATGTGCTCAGTGTGTAGCCTGACAGGCGAGATCACTAATAGTCAGATAACCACATTGCTTGCTTTACAAGGGGTTCTGCTCAATGTGTTGGTTGTGGTGGGGCAAGGTGGGTGCTCAGGATGCCTGTGACCAGGGTACCAAAACTGAAGCAGGTTATGTATTACCACCAGGTTATTGATTGTTATAGGCCAGAGTCAGTAAAATCTGCCACAAAGGTTAGATTCTTCCCAATGCCCAAATATATAAAGCATACACTGAAGTGCCAGTAGCAATATTGCCCTCTCTGTCGCATTGCAGACACTGGATTGCAAGTAGTCACATTCTCTGACAATAAGTAAAGTCATATTCTCATGCCAGTTTAAATCATTGACTCTATATACATAGTATTTCTTTCCATGTTGTTTTCCGCACACTGCTAGAATTTTTGTCTTCTGAGGTTTAAAGGCTGATTTGGCATAGCCAGAAAGTGCCACATGCTGTTTACTACAGGTGCCAGTAGCCAGCGCTTAGCTTTTCTGAGCTATCTCCCTTGATTCAGTGCAATAGCCAGGACCATCACTTTTATCTGAACTGCTATACCTAACGTTACTGTACAGTACCAACCTATCTGAACAGAGCTACTACAATTTCATGGCTAGTATCAACATTTCCCAGCTGGATTGCTTTTCTCTTTTAAACAGTATCATTACTTTCCAACAGGTTTAATATTCTTTTAATGTGTCCACACAGTTACTTCCTAGCAGAAGGGCAATATTTGTGACTGATATGCAATTGCATCTCTCTTCATTACAGAGCAGAGCATGAGAGCTCATCTATCCTTGAATTTTAGCCCAGGGCTGAGACTCAGCAACGTCTTTCATTCTACATGGTCAAATCTCTGTTTTTGTGGATTCATGAAACTAATGGACGAGTGGACTATTGAATTATAATGAGAACATTGCAAGAGAGGGAGTGGCAAATTCATCTGAAGAAGAGGACATACGTCAATTTGAACCAGGTAATGGAATATTTGTGTGATTGGTTAGTTGAGCATTTATTGTCTCATGAGTCAATTTATCTATAAAGGCCAAATTTTCAAAGCAAGATGGTACTTACACCATGAGTGTGTCATGGACGTCGTCATAGTGGAAGTGATATTGTAGGAAGTGACATCATAAGAGCGGTGTTTTCATTGAAAGTGATGTCATATGACCTTTGACCCTGATGAGCTCAAACGAATTACATCACAAAAGTTGAAATCCTCTATATTATTTGCAAGATTTATGAAATCTGCAGGTCAAGTTTCCTCACAAAGATAAGGAACAGCAAGCACAGTAGCTGCTCACACGCCCTCACACAAGAAAGACACTTCACAAGAAAAAGCTGAGCAGGTCCCCTACACAAAACAGACACAGAACAGGAACCATCATATTAAGCATTGATTCGTAAACAGCTAATACATACAGCAAAAGAAACAGTTGTCCATGTCTCCCTCACAAAGTAGGTTTAATATGAGTGGCCCCTGTTCTCTACGTATAGGAAGCTGCTGTACATGCTGTTCTGTATGGTAGAATCTTCAGCTGCTGTTTGATGTACCACTACATTATTTCTGAAAGAAGGCATTGCTGCTGTCTGTGGTGTTCCTGCTCTTTGTGGGAGGAAGACTTACCTTCCTGCTGTGTGTGTCAAACCTGCAGTGCTGCTTTGTGTCCAATACCATTGCTTTTGTAAGTGACTCTCACTTTGCTTCTAAACGCCCCATACATAATTTCTATTCCTCAATGTTGAACAAAATGGGGAGGATAACAACATTACAATGCTTTTACTTGTTGATAAACAGTAAATGTATCATGATTATGAAATAATGTATGCAAAACCTCAATAAAATCTGGTTTAAAAAATACCTGATGTCTATTCCTAACGTTCGATTCTTTGTAAGTGTTGAAGTGATCTTAATCAAACATAAGTTGGCAGGGTATGCCCAGACGTGAAAAGTTTCAGCGCTCCGTCCATCATCTCCTTGTGTTTACTTTGTTTCCCCTAAGTTGGCAGGGTATGCCCAGACGTGGGTCCCTTGCTCACTTTGCCACTTTATTCAAGCTAGCCTGGCTGATGAGGGCTGTTAGCCCGAAACCGGTCCCAGGGTGCTTGTTTCCGGTCCAGGGAATACATGGCTTGGCAGTTCGTACTGAACTCTTCTCATGAGGCACAGGGTCTAGACTGATTTGCATATAGATGTGTCTGAACTGGTGTGGCAAAGTGAGCTAAAGAATGATGATGGATACAACCCAGAACTGTGACTGGGGGTGAGTGTCTGAAAACTTTCAGCGCTCTGTCCATCATCTCCTTGTGTTTGCTTTGTTCGCCCTAAATTGGCAGGGTATGCCCAGAAGTGGGTCCCTTGCTCACTTTACCACTGTATTCAAGCTTGCCTGGCTGATGAGGGCTGATAGCCCGAAACCTGCCCCAGGATGCTTGTTTCCTGTCCAAGGAAGACATGGCTTGGCAGTTCGGACTGGACTGTTCCCTTGAGGCACAGGGTCAAGACTGATTTGCATATAGCTTTGCCTGAACTGGGGTGGCGAAGTGAGCTAAAGAACGATGATGGATTCAACCCAGATCTGTGACTGGGGGTGAGTGTCTGAAAAGTTTCAGCGCTCCATCCATCATCTCCTTGTGTTTGCTTCGATCACCCTAAGTTGTCAGGGTATGCCCAGACGTGGGTTCCTTGCTCACTTTGCCACTGGATTTATGCTAGCCTGGCTGATGAGGGCTGGTAGCCTGAAACCGGTCCCAGGATGCTTGTTTTTGGTCCAGGGAAGACATGGCTTGGCAGTTCGGACTGGACTGTTCCCATGAGACACAGGGTCAAGACTGATTTGCAGATAGCTGTGTCTGAACAGGGGTGGCAAAGTGAGCTTAAGAACGATGATGGATTTAACCCAGATCTGTGACTGGGGATGAGTGTCTGAAAAGTTTCAGCGCTCCGTCCATCATCTCCTTGTGTTTGAAGTGATCTTAATGCCTCAGACCCCAGTTTGATTTCAAGGAGATCTGCTTACAACATCAACCCCAAGACACCATCACAAGCCTACCACACCTCCATATTACACACTTTACAGGAACCAGAGTACTGATGTGGAGCCAGTGGACCTTTGTTAACAGATCTCATTGACAACTCTGACTACCACCTAATTTGACAAGTGATGAGACGACTATGGGGTATATTCACAAGAACGTGTGATACCTACCGCAAGAGTAGTGTAACGCAACTCTCAACATCGCAGCCCATCGTGGGAAAAGTACGCAGTACTGACCAAGTATTTACAACGCGGCCGTAGCATGCGATAGTCACCAGATAACGCGTCATATGTCAGCATTAAAATCAATGCCACGCCGCAAAAATGCGAAACGCAAATGCAAAAAATCATGCGATGAGGCCAAGTGTGGTACAAAAATTAGCGAAACCCAGCCACAGACCTGCAAATCCCACGCGTCTGGCAGGAAAAAGAAAGAAAAAAAACAATTCAGTCCGCAGGAAGACCGGATCATCATCACCATCATCAGTTGTTCGGCACCTCCACTGCGGCACTGGCAACCCAAACGGAAATATGGCAGGCCATCGTCACCAACGTCAATGCAGTCGGAGTGTCGAGGAGGTCAATGGACGAGGTCAAGATGCTCTGGCATGAAGTGAAAAGGCAGACCAAACTGAAATTCGTGACACAGGAGGAGCTGGATGAGCTGGAGGAAATGGTGGCCACTGTCAGCAGTGTGGAGACGGTGGCAGGATTTGGGGGCCTGAACACAGCTAGATACGACCTGAACCAACAGCAACAGGGTGAGTAACGACCAGGGACTGAGGGGACGGGGGGAGAAGGGCACAATGGCACACATGCACAATTATGTGTAGAATACTGCACACCCACAATGAATGTGAACATGTCCCTGATAGCCTTGGCACCCTGCAGCACACATAGAAACACCAAGTTGCCCCTGTCCACAATGTGCTCAAAGGGGCCCCCCTCCCTATCACCAATATCACAGCCTACCCATGCACATGTGCTGAATCCAGTAAAGCAGCGGCTCTGTGAGCCACAATGACTAAGCAAGTGACAATGCATGCCCGATAGCATGGCGGCAGCCAAAAACACATGAAGTGCCCCACAAATCGACATGGAGGTGGCCCAGTAAAGGAGCAAGACATATCCACGTGCACCCACAACCCATGCTGTACAATACACAAAGCAGAGGAACAATGCACCAGGCCACAAAACCTGTCCGAGACCACAGAGGACCCAAGTCAAAAACAAGTCAGCCCTCCGAAAAGCACACAATTCAAAGGCACCCCGCCTCAAAGGAAGAAGGGTACACAAAATCAGAGCTGCAGGGGCAACTCCCTCACAATGCAGCACACACATAGCAATCACCAACACCACAGGTTCCGCTCGTGTGTATTAACTGTCCACTCACATCTGGCATTGCCTGACACTGTGTGCTGATAATGTATGGGTACTACCACACATCCGTCATGTAGTCGAAAAGCACACTGACTGCCATCAAATAGCCAGCTCCACCAAAACAGTCAAAATGTACATTGGCATGCAGTCTGAATGTAAACATCTGCAAATCTTCAACATACATGTGAAACTCTGTTTACCTGCATCTCCCCTTTACATTGCAGAGGGACAAGCAACACCTCCTGCAGAGCACACCACACTTCTCATTATTGATGATGAAGAGGACAACCTGCACATATGTCAAGACACCCTCCAACAGATACTGGACAGCCTCTGCACTTCATCCCCAGAAGCAGGGCAAGCCAGCTGCCTCGAGGTGACCCCACCACCTGCACAGACCACACAGCAGGAAACACACACCACCACGGCTGTCTCCCAGGATCCCCCGACCAATACATGGAATTCCAACAGCGTGTGTAGGGTTGCCAGGTGGAGTTGGCTGATTTGGGAAAAAGGGGGTGGTAATGGACAGAGTTTCTGAATGATGCAGAATACTCTTACCAAGTCAAGAGATCATGGTTTTAATCCATCACCGTTTTTTAGCTCACTGCACCATCCCAGCTCAGAACCTGGCTACATGCAAATTAGTCTGTACCTGTCCCAGTGCATGATGGGAACAGGGCAAACCAAACTACCAAGCCAATTCTTATACTGGGAAGGAAACAAGCTTCCGGGGACCGGTTTCTGGCATCACAGCCTTCGTCGGCCCGGCTTGCCTGAATCCTGATGGTGCAATGAGCAAGGGACTCACGTCTGAGCATACCCTCCCACACTGAGTGTGGATAAAAACGATTTGGGAAAAAGGGGGTGGTAATGGACAGAGTTTCTGAATGATGCAGAATACTCTTACCAAGTCAAGAGATCATGGTTTTAATCCATCGCCGTTTTTTAGCTCACTGCACCATCCCAGCTCAGAACCTGGCTACATGCAAATTAGTCTGTACCTGTCCCAGTGCATGATGGGAACAGGGCAAACCAAACTACCAAGCCAATTCTTATACTGGGAAGGAAACAAGCTTCCGGGGACCGGTTTCTGGCATCACAGCCTTCGTCGGCCCGGCTTGCCTGAATCCTGATGGTGCAATGAGCAAGGGACTCACGTGTGAGCATACCCTCCCACACTGAGTGTGGATAAAAACGATTTGGGAAAAAGGGGGTGATAATGGACAGAGTTTCTGAATGATGCAGAATACTCTTACCAAGTCAAGAGATCATGGTTTTAATCCATCACCGTTTTTTAGCTCACTGCACCATCCCAGCTCAGAACCTGGCTACATGCAAATTAGTCTGTACCTGTCCCAGTGCATGATGGGAACAGGGCAAACCAAACTACCAAGCCAATTCTTATACTGGGAAGGAAACAAGCTTCCGGGGACCGGTTTCTGGCATCACAGCCTTCGTCGGCCCGGCTTGCCTGAATCCTGATGGTGCAATGAGCAAGGGACTCACGTCTGAGCATACCCTCCCACACTGAGTGTGGATAAAAACGATTTGGGAAAAAGGGGGTGGTAATGGACAGAGTTTCTGAATGATGCAGAATACTCTTACCAAGTCAAGAGATCATGGTTTTAATCCATCACCGTTTTTTAGCTCGCTGCACCATCCCAGCTCAGAACCTGGCTACATGCAAATTAGACTGTACCTGTCCCAGTGCATGATGGGAACAGGGCAAACCAAACTACCAAGCCAATTCTTATACTGGGAAGGAAACAAGCTTCCGGGGACCGGTTTCTGGCATCACAGCCTTCGTCGGCCCGGCTTGCCTGAATCCTGATGGTGCAATGAGCAAGGGACTCACGTCTGAGCATACCCTCCCACACTGAGTGTGGATAAAAACGATTTGGGAAAAAGGGGGTGGTAATGGACAGAGTTTCTGAATGATGCAGAATACTCTTACCAAGTCAAGAGATCATGGTTTTAATCCATCACCGTTTTTTAGCTCACTGCACCATCCCAGCTCAGAACCTGGCTACATGCAAATTAGTCTGTACCTGTCCCAGTGCATGATGGGAACAGGGCAAACCAAACTACCAAGCCAATTCTTATACTGGGAAGGAAACAAGCTTCCGGGGACCGGTTTCTGGCATCACAGCCTTCGTCGGCCCGGCTTGCCTGAATCCTGATGGTGCAATGAGCAAGGGACTCACGTCTGAGCATACCCTCCCACACTGAGTGTGGATAAAAACGATTTGGGAAAAAGGGGGTGGTAATGGACAGAGTTTCTGAATGATGCAGAATACTCTTACCAAGTCAAGAGATCATGGTTTTAATCCATCACCGTTTTTTAGCTCACTGCACCATCCCAGCTCAGAACCTGGCTACATGCAAATTAGTCTGTACCTGTCCCAGTGCATGATGGGAACAGGGCAAACCAAACTACCAAGCCAATTCTTATACTGGGAAGGAAACAAGCTTCCGGGGACCGGTTTCTGGCATCACAGCCTTCGTCGGCCCGGCTTGCCTGAATCCTGATGGTGCAATGAGCAAGGGACTCACGTCTGAGCATACCCTCCCACACTGAGTGTGGATAAAAACGATTTGGGAAAAAGGGGGTGGTAATGGACAGAGTTTCTGAATGATGCAGAATACTCTTACCAAGTCAAGAGATCATGGTTTTAATCCATCACCGTTTTTTAGCTCACTGCACCATCCCAGCTCAGAACCTGGCTACATGCAAATTAGTCTGTACCTGTCCCAGTGCATGATGGGAACAGGGCAAACCAAACTACCAAGCCAATTCTTATACTGGGAAGGAAACAAGCTTCCGGGGACCGGTTTCTGGCATCACAGCCTTCGTCGGCCCGGCTTGCCTGAATCCTGATGGTGCAATGAGCAAGGGACTCACGTCTGAGCATACCCTCCCACACTGAGTGTGGATAAAAACGATTTGGGAAAAAGGGGGTGGTAATGGACAGAGTTTCTGAATGATGCAGAATACTCTTACCAAGTCAAGAGATCATGGTTTTAATCCATCACCGTTTTTTAGCTCACTGCACCATCCCAGCTCAGACCCTGGCTACATGCAAATTAGTCTGTACCTGTCCCAGTGCATGATGGGAACAGGGCAAACCAAACTACCAAGCCAATTCTTATACTGGGAAGGAAACAAGCTTCCGGGGACCGGTTTCTGGCATCACAGCCTTCGTCGGCCCGGCTTGCCTGAATCCTGATGGTGCAATGAGCAAGGGACTCACGTCTGAGCATACCCTCCCACACTGAGTGTGGATAAAAACGATTTGGGAAAAAGGGGGTGGTAATGGACAGAGTTTCTGAATGATGCAGAATACTCTTACCAAGTCAAGAGATCATGGTTTTAATCCATCACCGTTTTTTAGCTCACTGCACCATCCCAGCTCAGAACCTGGCTACATGCAAATTAGTCTGTACCTGTCCCAGTGCATGATGGGAACAGGGCAAACCAAACTACCAAGCCAATTCTTATACTGGGAAGGAAACAAGCTTCCGGGGACCGGTTTCTGGCATCACAGCCTTCGTCGGCCCGGCTTGCCTGAATCCTGATGGTGCAATGAGCAAGGGACTCACGTCTGAGCATACCCTCCCACACTGAGTGTGGATAAAAACGATTTGGGAAAAAGGGGGTGGTAATGGACAGAGTTTCTGAATGATGCAGAATACTCTTACCAAGTCAAGAGATCATGGTTTTAATCCATCACCGTTTTTTAGCTCACTGCACCATCCCAGCTCAGAACCTGGCTACATGCAAATTAGTCTGTACCTGTCCCAGTGCATGATGGGAACAGGGCAAACCAAACTACCAAGCCAATTCTTATACTGGGAAGGAAACAAGCTTCCGGGGACCGGTTTCTGGCATCACAGCCTTCGTCGGCCCGGCTTGCCTGAATCCTGATGGTGCAATGAGCAAGGGACTCACGTCTGGGCATACCCTCCCACACTGAGTGTGAATAAAAACGATTTGGGAAAAAGGGGGTGGTAATGGACAGAGTTTCTGAATGATGCAGAATACTCTTACCAAGTCAAGAGATCATGGTTTTAATCCATCACCGTTTTTTAGCTCACTGCACCATCCCAGCTCAGAACCTGGCTACATGCAAATTAGTCTGTACCTGTCCCAGTGCATGATGGGAACAGGGCAAACCAAACTACCAAGCCAATTCTTATACTGGGAAGGAAACAAGCTTCCGGGGACCGGTTTCTGGCATCACAGCCTTCGTCGGCCCGGCTTGCCTGAATCCTGATGGTGCAATGAGCAAGGGACTCACGTCTGAGCATACCCTCCCACACTGAGTGTGGATAAAAACGATTTGGGAAAAAGGGGGTGGTAATGGACAGAGTTTCTGAATGATGCAGAATACTCTTACCAAGTCAAGAGATCATGGTTTTAATCCATCACCGTTTTTTAGCTCACTGCACCATCCCAGCTCAGAACCTGGCTACATGCAAATTAGTCTGTACCTGTCCCAGTGCATGATGGGAACAGGGCAAACCAAACTACCAAGCCAATTCTTATACTGGGAAGGAAACAAGCTTCCGGGGACCGGTTTCTGGCATCACAGCATTGCCTGACACTGTGTGCTGATAATGTATGGGTACTACCACACATCCGTCATGTAGTCGAAAGCACACTGACTGCCATCAAATAGCCAGCTCCACCAAAACAGTCAAAATGTACATTGGCATGCAGTCTGAATGTAAACATCTGCAAATCTTCAACATACATGTGAAACTCTGTTTACCTGCATCTCCCCTTTACATTGCAGAGGGACAAGCAACACCTCCTGCAGAGCACACCACACTTCTCATTATTGATGATGAAGAGGACAACCTGCACATATGTCAAGACACCCTCCAACAGATACTGGACAGCCTCTGCACTTCATCCCCAGAAGCAGGGCAAGCTAGCTGCCTCGAGGTGACCCCACCACCTGCACAGACCACACAGCAGGAAACACACACCACCACGGCTGTCTCCCAGGATCCCCCGACCAGTACATGGAACAGCGTGTGTAGGGTTGCCAGGTGGAGTTGGCTGAACAGCTGCGGGTGGGTTTCGAGCTCGCGGCAGCCAAACTCGATGCCATATGTGGGTGTCTGAGTCCCATCAGGGACCACGTACAGTCCCTATCGGACACCCCCTGTACGCACGATGCTCCACCACAGACCTTGGCTGACCTCGCTGGGGCCATTAATTGGATACAAGAACTATCTGGTCAGACAGGCACCAGCGATGACAGCAGAGTTGGCACAGATGCGGAGGTCAGTGGAGACCATGGAGCAGATGCAGGCTGGAAGTATGGCTGCCACGGCTGGACACCAGCGAGTAGTAGCTGGGAACTTCAATGCCCTGCAGTTCATCATCTTGCCATTGCTGCCACTGAGCCTGTCCCAGATGACTGCAGCGGGAACATCCACACACACAGCTCCAACCCCTGATGTGTCAGTGGCATACAGTGATGCAGCCCCATCACCTTCGCAGTCTGATGTGTCAGTGGCACACAGTGATGCAGCCATTACCCCGCCACACACACCGGACACAGAACCCATGATGGAGCGGGTAGTACAACATTTTGTATACCTCCCCTATTCTGCATGAAAATACCAATTAAATAATCTATTATCTCTAATATTATTAAATGAGTTTGCATGTTTATTAACCAACATTATTAATATTCGAATTACACGTGGGATTGGCATTTTGCATGGCTAAATAACCTTTATGACTAAAATCCGTACGCATATTAACAGTAGTATATGTGGTAAATAGAATACTGCATGATATATGTTGCTTTTTGTAATGTTGCCCAAGAAGAGGACCGAAAAGGTGAATATAATGGCTTATATGTTGCTATGCGCTAGATAAATTCAAGCACATAGAGGGATTAGTAAGGGGTTAACATTAGATTCATTATTTCTATGTATTAATTACTCTTTTGTGTTTGTTTCGCTTAAGTTGGCGTTTGGGCCTAAATCAAAGATGGCCGCTAACTCCACACGACGAAGTGGCCACTGATCCACGAGGTGCAGAGTGAGCTGCCCATGCACAAGAAATCTCCTAAAGCCCCGTCACGACCTTTGTTCACCATGTACCCGAACAAGGACACAGTGGGACATCAGCCAAGACACAAGAACAATCAACCTTACAATAAAACCGGAACAAGCCGACTTTGGTTTAACTTATGACCTCACCCCTGGAACTGAACTGAAAACTTAAAAACTGACATCGAATGATCTCAACCAGCCAATCACGACTATCCTAAAATATCAAATTGTATCTTCTTTGCTTCATTTTATTATAAAAGAAGTAGTAGAATAGAGAGGGTACGAATGACTGACGATTGACCGAATGATGACCGACCTGGATACTATCTGATGACTTACGAACTTTTCCTAAATCCACGGGCAATGAAAGATGCTTGCACGTCTCTGGTCCTTTGCCGATCTTTGAGACTGTAGCGTGCTGAGCAAAGAAGTTTGAGCTTTGGCTTGCTTTCGGACAATTTATGGCAAATTTATGTAGAGCCAATGAATTAGAGGACTCCAAATAGCCAGATTAGGTAAATATGACGTTCTGCGATTTACTAAAAATTTGATAAACTTTCTAAACTTTCTAAAACTTTGACGGGACAAATGCGAATTCAAATCATTATGAAATTTTAGATAAACAATTATTGATTAACGAGAAATTATGAGTTGTGAGTTTCATTTAAGAGATAGAGTCTGAAGTCTTAAAAATGTGTTTTAGCTGGTTCTAAATTACCATCAACCAATCCAACTAATTTGGTCCATTGACCGAAGTGGGAACAGTGCCTTGATGCTTTGGGATTAAGGATCTGTAGGCGAAAGGGCGTTCATGTATATTTTGTAAATTACTTTTCTTTCCCTATAGGTTATAAGGTGTTCCCCTCACATGTCCGGCGCTTGAATCATTCATCCCTCCTATGTGTGCAGACCGGTGTGGAAGTAACATGTGAGTGTTGGTGTTAAGGGCCCCACCAATGACTGCATGTGTGAATGAGTTTAGTGTGACGTTGGGTCTGTGACGCAGGGAGGATACCGGTACGGGTTGTTTCCCCATTGCTAGGGTTTTTGAGCTGGATCACCCGTATCAGGGGAGTAAGATGGGGATGGTAATTACTGTGTGAGGAAGGAGGCAGTAGCATCCATCACCGCCATATGGCCTGTCCCTGCCTGGCTCTGACCTATGCATCATGTCCTGGGACAATACCTCCCACTGACCCCAGAACACTCTGCGACATTCACCCGGACCCCGACACGGACTGCCATATCTTCACTGCTGGACAATTACACAGCAATCCTGCTGCGGACTGCACTCCCCCTCTTCCAAATCGCTTTTTAATCCCCAAAGGACTCTGGTTGGCCCACCACTGGGCTTCCATGTAATGTGGGTTTGGATGGCCATGTACAGCTCCGGCCCTGTCAATCACCTGAATGCGAATAAAACATTCTAAATCACACAGATGTGTCATGACTATGTTCACTCACGTATGGAAGTATGGCTGGATGTAGGGACAATGATTGCACTTGAAGGTACACCCTGGTAACTGACATCTATGCGCATGTGTATCCCTGAGACACATGGCCAATTGGATGACTGCAAAGGTGAGTACTAGCTGTGTCCCCATTGTACATGTACAACAATCTCACAACCCCCCAACGTAGGCACACGTCCATGTATTGAATAGGGCTGTGTGTAGGAATGACCAAATCGGTATCAGGCCAGAAGTGGTGTCCTGCATAACATGTGACAACCGAACTTCACGTCGCATTCCTACCCACACACATCTGTGTGGACACATCCTGTTACAATTCATGACATTGCTCCACACAGTTTGAGTTTGGATGCCATACTCACATTGCTGAAGTCACGTAAGTGCACAGGTCAGCCAGCAACTATCCCAAAACAATGTCTGGCTCACAGAGGTGGAGCTTGCAAAAGGGAGCCACCCCCATTGTACATGAGTCAGTCAGTTCCTCCCTGTGTAGGGATGATGCTGATTGTGGCACACGAGTGGACAATCTAATCAACACTCATCATAGTTAGACACCAGTGGAGTTGCATCTACTTTTTTGGCATGTGCGTGTCATTACAGACGAGGCAACGGCCACAACGGGCAGGGACATGCTTAAGACACTTACATGCAGCATGGGAACATGTCGAGGTTCACAAAATGGTGAGGCAAAAATTGGACAACAATCATCACGGATGGCAACGGTCACAGCCCAACTTTCCATGCTGGACAAGTCATGTGTTGTTTGGCGTCTGCCCATTGCCCCGTGTGAGGGAGAACGACTCACTGCCCATGGGATCCGCATATTGTCTGCCACCGGAGTGCGCCAATTGTCTGCTCTGCAGACAGTGATCAGAAGAAAGGATCCGACAGGTTCACATGTCGTGCTACATTGCCATGTGTGTACTCTCTCCCCAGCTGTGTGTCCGAATTGATAACGTTGCCAAACGATGCTGTGTTGCTCCGACCATGGACCTGCATCACCTTGCACAAGTGTGTGTACACATGCGTAGTTCCATGCACATGCATCCAGAGTCCTTATTAAGGCAGACATGTCCTCTGTTGTGGTTGGATATGTGAGAATTCCCCACAATGCAACAAGTTGTTGGGCCCTTTGCTGTGGGTGAAAATCCAATGTGGCTGCAGGAACGTAGTTACTCGTCCATGAATGCCCGTGCAGCATCATGTGCAATGTACATCGTTGTCGTGTTCAAGGAACACCAGGGTGAGCCTATCCATTAACTGGTCCGGGCAGGTGTGCGCAGCCCACGCCGTTTCACCAATCCGCAATATAGCCCAATAGGGGAGCACCTCGATGTGGTCACTGCACAAGAGGAATTGTGCAATCTCCCATGCACAACTGTCAATACATGGGCAGTATGTCAAGGCATCCCATGCATGGCTGTCTCAGTTACACTCCTGTTCGTTATCCAACAGGGGGCGCAGACAAGTCATAGTCCAATTAATCTACAGTTGAGTTGGATAGGCAAACATCCATGGGACACTCAAATGTGCATGTTCGGCAGTGGAACCAGGGCTGGAGGCAGGTGACGTTGGCAAGGCGGAAGCTCAGCCGGTAACTGATCCACAGCACTGCCTGTGGCAGTGCGCCCAGTAAATGCAGCATATGTGCATGGTACTGTTCCACGTGACAGAGGTTGTGCATGTGCCCGGGAGGGCCTGCCATTGCGTTGGTGCGTCTCGTGGAACCGGCACTCTTCTGAACTGCGGCAGTTGTGTGGATGATATGCCACAGCTCTGATCAATGATTCAAATGTGTGTGCAACGTTGGGGATAATGGGTTGCTGTTACTGTGAGTGTCAAGGGCATCCCATGCAGGGGTACCTCAGGCTGAAGCTTCTGTGTGTGGGGTGTGGATAATTTGGATAGTTCATTTGCGCAATGTGTGGTGTGGGAGTCGTTCCCATCTGCCATTGCATCTCTCTCAGGGTGTTTCAGCCGCATTCTGGACGAAGGTCAAAGGTGCAGATGTCCTCCCGCCTTCTGCATTGGAACAAAGGAGCTTTCATCCCTAATGTTTGTCTGACTACTAATTGCGTTTTCGGAAAGTGATGTGCCTTTGGCGCTGAGATTGAGACAAGGCCTTGGGCTCATGGTGTGCCGATGGCGATACACACACACATGTTGGCATGTGGAGCCAGGTGCCCAAGAGGCCTTGCGGTGCTTGTGCAATCTCTCTCTGTCTCTCTTCCTCGCTCTCTCCCTCCCTCTCTCCCTATGTTTCCTTTGTTGGGCCCATGGCACACCTTCTTCTCTTGGATTTTGTCTTCCAGGCTGTGTCCTACATATTTTCCAGTGAGGACCTGCTAGAACTCATCCGAATGGTTGTTTTGGCCTTTGTTTCAATGGTGTTTTGTGTTGGGGATTGCATTGCTGCGTGACTGATTATTCATTATCTGGCCACCAATGTATGTTGATTTACCTGCTTGTGCGACATCAGGCAGATTCTTTTGTTTTGGGATTCGTAGTATTGGTGTGCAGTTTCTTTGTCTGGGGTTGGGGGGGCGCAGGGGGGTTGCGGGCCTGGGTGTGGTGTTGGTGGGTGTTGTGGCCCTCTTGGGTGTCTGTGCTGCATGGGCAGTTGCTCGGGGGCATCTGTTGTTCTTCATGCGTGGCTATAGGCTGTGCTCCCTTGCCTGGTGCAGGTTGTGGTCCGACTTTGCACCAGCTCTGAGCAAGTGTTAATTTCCTGGTGCTAACGTTCCTTATCGAATGTTTTGTGTTCTTATCGCAGATCTGGCTGGTTGTTGAGAATGTTGCGGAGTGATGTTGTCGCTGCTTTTTGCTCGGGAATGCCTACTCTGCATCTCATTAGCGATAGTTGCCGAGATAATCCGTGGCGATGTTTGTTGCGGATGCTAATGCCGGAAAAGCGGTGCTGTAGGATGTTTGCACCGGCTTGTGAATGGGGCGGTAAATTTATCACGACTTTGGCTGCGCTAAAGTGCCGTTAAATCGGAGAAAGCTCCTTGAGAATATGGCCCTATGTCTTATGTCTTAAAAATATTTCTCATCCATTTTTCAGTGGCCTCGTGCATTATTGTAGCTTAGAACCTCCGATCAAGGTAGAAATTAGTTGTGGTCTCAGTTCTTGAGGCAAGAGTATAGCTTCTGCGGATAGAAAGGATAACCTTATGTCCCAAGAAGGTCCTACGACCTTGACCCGTGGAGGGTTTCTAAATAAATTTATAGGGCCAAAGTGCATCAGCATTTTATGGAGATTCAAACAGATATAAAATTACAGAAAAACACTAGAGTTCCAATTAATGTCAGCAGAAAATTTATGGACTGCATTTAGGAATTTTCATGTTTTTACAAGCACATAATGAGAAAAGATTTTTTAATGTATTGTACAGAGCTTAACATAAATGTGAGTTGATTCGTCTTGTATCTGCTTTAATTAATATGACGCAGCAATATATTCGCCATCAAAAGCATATGAAATAGTTGGAAGTCTAAGCCATTGTACCTGCAAGTTAGAAAACATGCTGCATGCAAGTAGTTGTTGATTATTTCCCAAGAGAGAAACTTGGGGGCATATTCTCAAGCCAGGCGATAAAATTATCGCCGCTTTAGCGGCAGAAAACTGCCGCTAAAACGGCTATAATGGGCTTGATAATATGCTCTATGGAATTCCAATTGAAACCCATGTTAGATGTGAAGGACATCTAACATGGACCACTGTGCCTTCTACGAGGCCTGGTCACCCCTCCTGCTGCCAAACGCCTTCCTGTCTGCCTGCCTGCCAGAGCGACCCAGCCGCCGCTGAGCCGCCCGTCATCGCCGATTCCCGCCGCTGCCTCCCTGCGGCCCCGCCCACCTCCAGCCCATTGGCCGCCCCGCTCCCGCCTCCCAGCTGACCCGCCCTCCCGGCTCCAGATCATGACGCCCCCAGAGCGAGAGCACCGATTGAGCGCCGAAGGTGCGCCAAAGGTAAGCCCGTCTGCGCCCGTCCGCGCCTGGACCGTGCCCAGTGCCAGGACCCCTGGCCCCCGCAGACCCCAGCCTGCCTGCCGGACGTACGACGCCGCCACCCTCAACGCCCTCAACGCCGGCCGAGTCCCGGGCTGCTACCGGGCCACCCCGAGATGCACCCACGGACCCTTCTGCTGCAACTCCTGCAAGTTCACCTGCACTACACCTACACCAACCAAGACCAAGACGAGCAACAGCAGCAGCCACCTGAAATGCATCCTGCTCAACACCCGCTCCGTCCACAGGCACGCCATCGAGATCTGGAACCTTCTCGACACCACAGCCCCAGACGTCGCCTTCTTCACGGAAACCTAGATGAACGCCTCCTCAGCGCCTGACATCGCCATCGCCATCCCAGACGGCTACAAGATCATCCGAAGAGACCGCATCAACCACACCGGAGGAGGCATCGCCATCGTCCACAGGAACACCATCCGCATCACGACCAACACCGACGACACCCTCGCAACCGCCGAGCACCTGCACTTCCAAGTCCACATCAACCCCAAGACCACCCTCAGAGGCACCCTCATCTACAGACCCCCGGACAACGCACACAATTCAGCGAAGACATCGCCGACTTCATCAGCCCACACGCCCTCTGCTCCGCTGACTACATCCTCCTAGGGGACCTCAACTTCCACCTGGAGAACTACAACGACCGCAACACCACCACCCTGCTGGACAACCTCGCCAACCTCGGTCTCAAGCAGCTGGTCACCACCCCCACCCACTACGCCGGACACACACTCAACCCCGTCTTCTCATCCAGCAAGGACATCGCCTTCAGCCACGCCACCGGACTCCACTGGACCGACCACAGCTGCGTCCACTTCAGCTTCGGCAGGACCACGATCCACCACCACCAGCAACAGGTTGCACGCAGGAGCTGGAACAAGATCACAGCCGACCAGCTCGCGACCTCCCTGAGCATGAACCCGCCCACCAGCACAACGAACCCCAGCCAGGCGGCCACCAACCTCACGAAGTGGATCAGCGACTGCGCAGATGAGCTCGCCCCCCTGAGGAACCCGCCTAGCAGACCCGGTAGCAAGAGAGCCCCATGGTTCACCGACGAACTCAAAAGCTCCAAGAAGAACTGCTGAGCCCTCGAGAAAACCTGGCGCAGAGACCCAACACCGGACAACATGACCGCCCTCATGCTCGCCACCCGAAAACACCACCAACTCATCCACGCCACCAAGAAAACCGCATTCAAGGAACGACTGGACAACAACGCACACAACAGCAAGGAACTCTTCAACATCGTCAAAGAGCTCTCCAACCCCAACGCCGGAAACAACGACATCACCCCTTCGCAAGACCTCTGCAACTCCCTCGCCTCCTACTTCCACAACAAGATCACGGACATACACAACAGCTTCAGCACTCAACCGACAAACACCACGACCGAACCACCGCCCCCCACCACCACCCTCCGCGCCTGGACCCCGATCAGCACCGAAGACACCGCCCGCACGATGAACTCCATCCACTCCGGATCTCCGACCGATCCCTGCCCTCACCACGTTTTCAACAAGGCCAACGCTGTCATCGCACCCCACCTGCGGAACATCATCAACACCTCCTTCGACACCGCTACCTTCCCGGAGAGCTGGAAGCACGCCGAACTCAGCGCCCTACTCAAGAAGCCATCGGCCGACCCCACCGACCTCAAGAACTACCGCCCCATATCGCTGCTCCCATTTCCCGCAAAAGTCATCGAGAAGACCGTCAACAAGTAGCTGGCCGCCTTCCTCGAGACGAACGGATCCCTCGACCCCTCGCAGTCTGGCTTCCGGGCCATCCACGGCACCGAGACCGCCCTGATCGCAGCCACGGATGACATCCGAGCGCTACTCGACAACGGAGAAACAGCGGCCCTCATCCTCCTCGACCTCTCCGCGGCCTTCGACACTGTCTGCCACCGTACCCTAGTACAACGCCTCAGCAACGTCGGAGTCCAAGAAAAGGCACTGGAGTGGATCATCTCCTTCCTCGCCGGAAGGACACAGAGAGTCCGCCTCCCTCCGTTCAGATCTGAAGCCACCGAAGTCATCTGCGGCGTCCCTCAAGGCTCCTCGCTCAGTCCTACTCTCTTCAACGTCTACATGAGCCCCCTCGCTGACATCGCACGCCAGCACAACCTCAACATCATCTCCTACGCCGACGACACCCAGCTGATCCTCTCCCTCACCAACGACCCCGCCACCGCCAGAGCCAACCTTCACGAAGGGATGAAAGAGGTAGCCGAATGGATGAAGAACAGCCGCCTGAAACTGAACTCGGACAAGACGGAAGTCCTCATCCTGGGATCCTCACCCACCGCTTGGGACGACTCCTGGTGGCCCCCCACCCTAGGCAGCGCACCCAAACCAACAGACCACGCACACAACCTGGGCTTCATCCTGGACTCCTCCCTCTCCATGACCAGACAAGTCAACGCTGTCTCCTCGTCGTGCTTCAACATCCTGCGTATGCTACGCAAGATCTTCCGGTGGATCCCCACCGAGACCAGGAAGATGGTCACCCAGGCCCTCGTCACCAGCCGTCTGGACTACGGCAACTCCCTCTACGCTGGAACCACCGCCAAACTCCAGAAGAGACTCCAGCGGATCCAGAACGCCTCAGCACGACTCATCCTGGACATCCCCCGTCGCAGCCACATCTCCAGACACTTGAGAGACCTGCACTGGCTCCCGGTCAACAAGAGAATCACCTTCCGTCTCCTCACCCACGCACACAAAGCCCTACACAACCAAGGCCCAGGATACCTCAACAGCCGCCTCAACTTCTACGCTCCCAAACGCCAGCTTCGATCGACCAGCCACGCCCTCGCCACCGTCCCCCGCATACGAAGAGCCACCACAGGGGGACGATCCTTCTCCTACCTCGCCGCCAAGACATGGAACTCCCTCCCCACCCACCTCCGCCAGACCCAGGACCACTTCGCCTTCAGGAAGCAACTCAAGACTTGGCTGTTCGAGCAGTAGCGGACCCCCCAGCGCCTTGAGACCCTCTGGGTGAGTAGTGCGCTATATAAATGCGATGATTGATTGATTATCAAGCCCATTTAGCTGCAGTTTTCTGCCGCTAAAGCGGCGATAATTTTATCGCCTGGCTTGATAATATGCCCCTTGTTTTGTTAGGTGGGTCTGCTTCAGTAACTTTTGTGGTATTTCATTAATATTTCAAATATAGTAGGATTCTTAAATTTAGTGATGTAATTAATGTTTTGTCATCAGGGTCAAAGATCATATGACATAATTTCCTGGGAAAACACCAGGGCCGGTGGTGTCCCTTCCTGCAAAGGATGTATGATGTCACTTTTTCTACCCCTGAAATTTTGATAAAACGCCATTTATGTCATCAAGGTTACACCACAGGCACTTCAGAATGTACATATTAGGGAAATAAAAACATTCTGAACTGTGGTCACACTCTAATAAATTATTAAGTAATAGTTCTTGCACAGAACCAGAAAAAATCCAGGATTGTTGGCGAACAACTGTTCATCAAATTTAACTATGTTGTTATCCTTTCCACCTCAACTTAGTGGGTATGGACTGAACAACTTAGGGGCATATCAGACACACCCGGCGATAATTAGCGCTCATCGCTCTTAGCGAGAGGATAATTATCGCCAGGTAACGTGGATTTTTATCGCTGAGATAGCGTGCTATTAGCAACGATTATCTCCTCAGCGATACAAATCCTCACGCTAACTGCCTAACGTGAGATTATCGCTGGAAACCCAGCGATAATCTCATGCATTGTGGCGTTAGCTTGCTGATAGGGACTCACAAACTTAGCCATGATATCCACCTTCCATAGGATATCATGGCTAAGTTAGTCCTGAAGCAGGCGTAAGGAAAGTAGCGATA
This sequence comes from Triturus cristatus, assembly GCF_964204655.1. NCBI lineage: Eukaryota > Metazoa > Chordata > Amphibia > Caudata > Salamandridae > Triturus > Triturus cristatus. The sequence continues at coordinate 110,323,326 of NC_140582.1, read as the reverse complement.
ACAGGGGTTATCTCTACTTTTCCTGACGCTATGCTTCATAGCGTGGGGCTTGATGATAGGAGAAATGTCGCTTAGCGACATTTCTCCGTCATGTTAGGTCAGGAACGCCCACTTTGCATCTCATTAGAGATGCAAAGTGGGCGTTAGGAATGCTGACCCTAAAGCAAGGTTTCACGCGTTAGCGTGGCCTTGCTAATAAGGCGATAAAATTATCGCCGCTTTTCGGCCGAAAACGGCCGCAAAAGCTGCGATAATTTTTTATCGCCTGCTTCTAAATATGCCGCTTAGTACGCGTTACTTTTTTCCATTAGATGACACAATACCGTTTTACCCTCTATGCTTCCTCTCTTTCGGTTAGCATTGGTTGCTTCATAGACTCACTACACTCATAGTCATAGGGACACTTAGCAAGCACCTCCCTTAGAGTACACATGCACTTCCTGGATTGAAATGTTTTGCCAGGCCATCATATTCATTCATTCTCTGTTCCTTTACGGCATACACTGGGTATGGTTGAGGGACTACATTTCCCATCAGTCCTTGAATGATGATGATGCCATATCACAATGCTCTTTGGGCACCCAAACACCCCTCAAGTCGCTGACAGACTTTCAAAAACTGTCTACTCCACCTCACAGACAGTTCTTTTTTCAGGTGCTGAGGTGAACAAGTTAGGGTCCTTGGATGCTGAGTTTATGATTTTTTTTAGAGACATTAGTGTCCCCACTACTAGAAGCCACCAATATAAGACCCAGTAGATTTGGGGTACGAGCGTTGCTTGATTCAATAGTTACATATCAGTAACTGCGCGTGGGGTTCACGTGAGTCACATACACCTTGTCGGGAGGTTGTGTTGAGGTAGCACTTCTACCAAATTTGAGTAACTATTTTTCAATCGATTCCAAAGATGGGCTGTTGTGTGCTGTGCTTACTGGTCACCTGCACAGTGCAGTTCATCTTTGTTTCACAACCATCGACCTCAGGGTCACCATATGTATTATTGATCATGTTATGTCTTGTAACTATGTTTTTTTCCTCTGTTTCCTGAAGGTAGTTTTAGCAGCTTTCTATTTGCCACTTTGCTCGCTGCAGGGCTTGCCCAGTAAGACACCAACACCAAGCATCATAGGCGTTCCTCTGTCCTTTGTTTACACATCAGGCGCTTCCCTCTATGCGGGTTGCAGTCCACATTACCAACCCTCACAGAGTCTGTGTGAGAGGGTACCCTATAATGAATCATGCTACTTTTGGGTTGATGATGGCTTTAATCCTTTAGCAGGATATTATCCATGTACCTCTAACATAGGTTTCAGTTTGTGACAGTCCACCTGGAGTATCTTTTGTTATGCTGTTATGGATAGAAGGGTATACTCCGGTTAGACCTGTCATTCTTTAGGGTGGTCTTCCACCAACCTTTTGCCTGCTTATCCCCACTTACTGCGGTATCTTTTTGTTGACCTAAGGACTCCGAGCACTTAACCACTGCTAACCAGTGCTAAGGCACATGTGCTTCTCCCCTAAAACATGGTGACATTGCTATGTACCTGATTTGCATATTTAGATTGCTAATACGCCCCTCGTAAAGTGGTATACCATATACCCAGGATCTGTAATCTAAATGCTACTGGTGGGCAGGGGCGTAACACAGGCCCCCTCAGCACCCGCGGTGCGGGGGCCCCCAAATTCCAGTGGGCCCCCTCAGCACAGCACTCTGGCTGCAGAGGTCCTGATTGAGCCCGAAGGGGGCCCCCCACGTGCCTTGCAGGGAGGCCCCCTCAAGTTTCGTTACGCCAGTGCTGGTGGGGCTGCAGCACTGGTTGCGCCACCCACACAAGAAGCCTTTCAAACCTGTATTAGGCCTGCCATTGCTAGGCCTGTGTAAGCAGTTTACTGCCACTTTCAATTTGGCATTTAAAACAACTTATCAAGCCTTAAACACCCCTTTTGTTACACATAGGTCACATCTAAGGTTGGCCCTATCTAGCTCTATGGGCAGGATGCTGTGTGACTAAAAAGCAGGGCATGTGCTTTTAAATTTTAAATGTCCTGGTACGGACAAAGAGCTAAATTCGTTTTTCTTTGCTGTGAGGCCTATTCCTCTCATAGGCTAGCATTGGGAGTTCCTTGAAATACTTTGAAGCTTAAATTCCTGATTAGAAAGGAGTAGCTAAATCATGTTTTATATCTTCAGAATAGCAATGATAAATCCTCTACAGGGGTAAAGTTGGATTTGACATTTCTATTTTAGAAATGCCACTTTTAGAGAGTGGACATTTCACTGCTCTAAACTTTGCTCTCTGTGCCTGCAGTCCGTCTCCAATAGACGTCTGGGCTAGGTGACAGCTGTACTTTGTGCATTCTTTCCAGACAGCCACGAACACAGAAAGGTGAGGCTCATCTGCATTCATCTGCACTGCATTCTGATGGGTCTTCCTGGGCAAGGATGAATGGGAGGGGCTGACACACTTCAATAGGTAGTGTCATGTCCGCACTCGAAGCTCTGATTTAACCCCCCACAGATAGCCTGCAGACAGACCTGGGTTGAAAGTTATCTTTGTGCACATCAGAGAGTACCTTTTCAAGTCGCCCCCTACATCAAAGGCATTCTTGGAAATAAGTACTGGGTCTCTGACCTTACCAAATCAGTACACTACTGGACATGGGAAGAACTCTGCTGGAGTAAAGACTTTTGTGCAGTAAGGATTGCCACTTTGCCTTGACTGACTATTCTGAGAAACTGCCTTTCTGCTTTTCTGAGTTGCCCTGCTGCCTGCTGATCTCTGCCCTGTTGAGGACATGGACTGGACCCATCTCACTAGAACCTGAAATCCTGCTGGTGCTGCTGGACCCTACCATTTGTGAGTCCTACCCTTGCCTGAGGTGCTACCTCCAGTCCTGGGTCTCAGAATATTGTTTTGCAGCTGATTTGAGCAAAAACTGATAAATCACCCTAATGCGTGAGAAATTCCACCACATTGCCCTTTGACACTGACGCAGAGGTTGCTCGATGGCAGCGGCTCCACAACCTGTCCAGCTAGATGACGATGCTCTGTGCTGCTTGACGATGACACATTGCATTCACTTCATTGAAACTCGACGATAATGCGGTGCTGCCTTTGCACAGCTCGACGATGACGCAGTAGGCTCTCGACGTTGACACTTGCTCCAGCCAAGGTATTTCTTCTGGACCTGTCTGGGTCCTGTAGCTGGCCTACCCTCCATAATGGCCGGCCTGAACTTTGGATTTGTACCAATGCCTTGCAATATCAGGTAACATTTTGACTGCTTGTGACTTATAAGCACTATTTTTGCATTTATTCTTTAAAACTTCATATCTCAATTCTACTGCTTGGATTTTTGCCACTTTGGTCTTGTTTTACTCAGATAAATATTCTTTATTTTTCTAAACATGTGTGGAGTCTTTTTGTGGTATTTCCATTGTATTACTGTGTATGTGCGTTGCACAAATACTTTACACATTGCCTCTTACATTAAGCCTGCCTGTTCTGTGCCAAGCTACCAGAGAGAGAGCATAGGTTAATTTAAAGTGTGTAGTTAGCTTACCCTGACTGGGATTATTGTCCCTACTTGGTCAGGGTGCAAACCTCTGCCAATTAGAGACCCAATTACTAACTTCTTAATTTTTTCCTCCTCTTTCCCTTTTTGTTTTGTTATGATTTTGTGCAGCAGGTACCTTGGGGAACTGTTTTGGTTTTGATCCCCTAGGGATGATTTGATTACAACAAGCCACAATATGACTGATGTTGGTCTCACGTTTGATTCTTAGTATAAACCTACTTTCTTCACTCCTTCACTCCTTGATATCGGGGAACAGGCTGGCTTGGACTTTGACAACACCATGGTACAGAATATACTGACTATACCTAGACTTCCACGAGTAACACAGGCCTTCACACAAAAAGATGAATGGGCTGACTATTAGCTTTTTAAAAACAACAGGTCAGCGTTGTTCTACATGGAACCATCATGACCGAGTATTTAAGGATCAATGCAGCACCTCAGGGACTAGTCATAAATAATGACCCAAAGACTTGTTTTAATAGGATAAGACCTTCAGAAAAGATTGGTCATTAATCTTGTGGTGAAGCACAAAACTGGGTCATCGTAATCACCAAAACAGCTAAGCGCCTTTCTCACACTTTGTTGATTAAAATCCAGATGTTAGAAAAGAACAATAAAAGCACAGTCCAGTTTACAATCTACAAGAAACATTTGGAAGGGATTAATAAGATCATCTCTGAGAACAGAGAGTTATTGATACAGAGCAAGATATTGAAAGTGAAAAAAAGATGTCACCTCCTTCACCCATGGCAGAGTATACCCATATTTTAGTGACTGTCAATATAGAGACACTACAGACAAAAGAACAAAGAAAGCAGCAGGGACTCCTCCGCTAAGGCGGAAGAGCGTTGTCCCACTGCTCAGCGAGCAGTTCAAAGAGGGAAAACAAAATGATAATAACTAATGTTATTGTCATTTTAATTTTCCTTGCTGCTTCGGTGTGGGGCAGGTGGGGTGGGGCTGGGCTGGCCAAACAAGGGGCCAGAGTGAGGAGTATTAGCTACACTCTAAAGTGCGCAGGATGGTTTGGCTGGCCCTCTTAGGCTCGCCAAACTGTACTGCACACTTTGCATGTTCCCCACCGGGCTGCATTGCAAAGCCTGGTGGGGAATCTGCACAGCCTCCCTGTCTCCGTATGAGTGTCGAACCACGGCACTCAGATTAATCACATGTGCTTCCTGTTGCGGCACGGAGAAGACAACTGAGGAAAGGCAATGGCCAGAGGCGCCCGGTTAGGTCAATTATTTTATTTTTTATTCCCCCCCCCCCTCCCCACCACCCCCTTTCAGGAGCAGCTGCACTTTTGTTCCCTGCCAAGTCTAACAGTTCTACTTTTTGGTATTCACAAAGGTAAGTTACTACTAGACTTTGGATCTAAGTTTACCTTTGTGAATACCAAAAAATTGTAACGGGAAACTTTTTGTCTACGTTTACCTTGTTGAATAGCAAAAAGTAGTAAACTTAGACTTTTGGTCTAAGTTTACCTTTGTGAATACAGAAAAGTAGTAAACTTACACAAAAGTGTAAATTTACCTTTGTGAATTGGGGCCAATATTTTTTCCAGTTTTAGGGGAAATAATTTCTACAAATGGAAAAAATATAACCCATGTGCAAGTTTTTTATTCTTTTTTAAAGTTACATGTGCAAATGCATAATCATGCAATTCTTACAATCTCTCGCACTGCTGACAATCTACAAGCATAAAATATTGGAGAAAGGGTACACATGGAAATCTATAATTTCCGCACATTTCCAGGCGTGCTATTGGTAATTTTTGTGAATCCTGTAAAATGTGGAAATCAAACAAATCATAGCAGGAGTTCTAAAATTCCCAAATATTCACATTTCTCAGATCTTTATTAAAAAAAAACACAATTTGTGTGTAATTTACGTCCATCAATGAGTAAAGTGTGCATTCATATATCTCCCACTTGCAACTCAATGTATGCCTCTAAGAATCGTTTCTAATTAATGAAACTATATATTGCAAGTATAAATCAGGATTCCACTTGAAATGTTATTTCTAAATTTGCTTATCGCAGCATGTTATGGCACACTTTAAATATCTGGAATTCGTTGTTTTCTGCAGGGTATATCACTTAAGTGATCGTAGAAGAGAGATGGGTCAGAGATAGGAGTTTAGCTTTTGGGAAACGGTTACATCTTCATGCAGGGAAAGAGAACGCATCCTCTCTGCAACGTTATGTCCAACTATATTTCTGGCGTTGGTTGACAGCATTAATGCTTTGGCTAATGATGTTAAGAATATTTAGAGACAAAGGGGCATATCAGCACCAACCGGCGATAATTATCGCTAAGCGCACTTAGGGCTAGGATAATTAGCGCCGGCTAGCGTGGATTTTTATCGCTGAGATAGGGTGCTATTAGCAACGCTTATCTCAAAAGCGATAAAAATCCTAGCGCTAACTGCCTAACGTGAGATTATCGCTGGAAACCCAGCGATAATCTCACGCAATGTGGCGTTAGCTTGCTGATAGGGACTCACAAACTTAGCCATGATATCCACCTGCCATAGGATATCATGGCTAAGTCAGTCCTCAAGCAGGCGTAAGGAAAGTGCCGATAACAGGAGTTATCGCTACTTTTCCTGCCGCTATGCTTCATAGCGTGCGGCTTGATGATAAGCGACATTTCTCCTGTCATGTCAGGAACGCCCACTTTGCATCTCATTAGAGATGCAAAGCTGGGCGTTAAGAATTCGTGCGCTAATGCAAGGTTTCACACGTTAGCGTGACCTTGCTAATTAGGCGATAAAATTATTGCCGCTTTTCGGCCAAAAACGGCGATAATTTTCTATTGCCGCCTTGTAAATATGCCCCCAAGGATGCAAGATTTATTTCTCCAATGAGGGAATGTTCTGTTTCCAATTAATCGAGTCAATACAATATGAGAGCACAATAAATCATGCGCCTTCGCCACAGTTTGCAGTCCTTGTACTGTACCACAATTGTCCTCAGCTATGAATTCTTGTGTGAATGTTCCAGTGATGTGTTGCTCTAATCGACAGTCTCTTTGTAATGCGGGAGGACTTGACTGCTACAGAGACCTGCGAACCTCTGGCTGAGATATTACCAGAGAACAATCACGTCAGAATGTTCCAGTGGTTTGATGAAGCCGTCTGTTGTCAGCAGGGTAGCAATTTCCCGAATTCAAATCTAAAATTCCACTCTTTTCTCAGAGGCAGAGCTGTATATCTCTCAAAGCAAAGGAAACATTACAGCCACGGTCTGAAGGAAGGATTCCTGGAAATTTAGGGCATGGTGGAATGAATAATGGGCCCACAGGAATAAAATCGGTAAAGGACAGGTCTGAAAAAATGTAAGGCGTAGATGTTAAAAAATGTGGCAGGTACCTCTCTTCACTCCAGGTTCTGTCTCATCTGACATGCATTTTTTGTTGTCTGAATGCAAAAAGGCTGAACTAGGGAACATAAAATATAATATCGTTTCCTTTCATGCGCAAGTCAGTCGCATTTCTGCGAGAAAAAAATAGACTTCTAGATTCACTGTTGCAACAATAATAGTTGAGAGAAAGACTCTTCAGAAAACTCATTCAGTCAGATCCTTGGATTTAAGCCTTCAGAAATCCTTACTATATGTTCTCATAGCATACTGACGCATGTTTAGTGTACTTTTAGGCTATCATGTCATAGTAACATAACATGTGTATACCAGCGGCGGCTCCTCCGCTATGGTGGTGCAGTGTCACCCCCCCTTCCAGCTGCCAAAAAGATAAAACAATAATAAACTGGGGTTTATTATTGTTTTATTTTGTGTCGTTGTCCGGGAGTCTTAGGGCAGGGCCAGGGGATAACACGCACCCATGGGAGTGATATGCACTGTTATCAGTGCACATGACAATTTGGCCGGCTGTCTCAAGCTGGCTAAACCATCATGCGCACTTTGAATGTTCTCCACCAAGGAAGGACAGCTTGCATGGAGAACATGCTCAGTCTCCCAGTACCTGGCTGAGAGTCGAACCACGGCTCTCAGACCAATCACAATGCAGCGTTGTGATTGACTCAGGGGTGCCTGGGTGCTTCCTGCTTCCGGCTGGAGCAGAGTGAGGACAGGAGGGACGACGAGAAGCGATGCAGCGGCAAAGAGGTAAGTTTAGTTAATTTTTTTACTGCCCCCCCCCCCCCACCCCCCCACCGTGCCCTTCCATCCCTGATCAACGCCAGGTGCCACTGGTGTATAGCGAATGGTATCTTGGCTGAGTGACAGATGTTTATTGTTTCGCAACTCAATGGTTCTCATTTTATTGACCTGAGAAGGATGAAAGGCTGAGTGGACCCGCTGGGATTTAAACTGGGACCATAGGGTGGAACACAAAACCCTAAAGTGGACACGATGCATTCTTCCACTAAGTTACCAAACACGGGTACAGTACGCAAAAACCCGGTCTAAACTTCAATTTGCCAGCAGGGTCAAACCTGTTTCCATAAACAAGAAAACGATACAATGTCGGCATCACTCCATCTTCTTTACACCGATTCCTTTGCCCTCGCCAGCGTCCATATAATTATGACCCTGTGCAGTGCGTAATTTCTAATAGAATGAGTGCCAGTTTCCAAAGATCTGCTCTGAAACCACCAGTCGGTGATTTTAAATGTCGGCCCACCAATACCAAGGGTGCTTTGTCTTGAATAGACCTCATGGCTCTTCCATCCACTATCAGATACTATTTGCCCCTTTATCTAACTCGTACAGGTTCTTGCTTTCTCCAGTTGTGGGGTTTCCGTTTTTTTCTTCCTACTTATGTTCCCTTTGTGTATTTTCTCTCTGTTGCTGACTCTCAAAGGGGCATATTATCAACGGGCAGCGATAATTATCGCTGGCCGTTCTTTGCGTGAGAATTGTTATCGCCGGCAATCGCTAATAATTATCGCCATGCTAGTGCTGTATTAACAACGCCTAGTGCAATGGCGATAATTATTCCTGCAATAGCGTTGTTTTCCATGGAACATCGCTGGAAAACCAGCAATGTTCCATGGAAAACGGCGATAACCTTGCTGATACGACCCTGTAGTCGTATCAGCATAATCCACCTCCAATATAAAGTATAGGTAAGTCAGCATTTTTGCAGACGTTAGTTTTTGGCGAAAACCGCGGTTTTTGCCAAAAACTAACATCTGCAAAAATGCCTGGGCCTCCTTGTATATATAGCGATGTGCACATCAGCTATATCTACAAGGTTGTTCTGCCCAGTGAATCCCACTTTGCATCTCATTAGAGATGCAAAGGGAGGCGTCGGGTAAAAGGGTTCTAACATGCACAAATGCATGTTATCACCCTCTTGTTAATAGGGCGAAAACATTATCTCCGCTTTTTTGGCTTTTAAAGCCAAAAAAGCGGAGATAAGGCCCTTGATAATATGCCCCAAAGTCCTGTGTGGAAAAATGAGTGCCAGTCCCCAAAAATGACGGTTGGTGGCCCCCACCGGCTAAAAATTAAGCACTGGCTGTGTGAATCTCTCAGGTAGTTACCCCATTCACGGCCAGGTAAGGTTTTGAGGACCTTATGCACAGAATCACTCTTCACTCATCCCTTCTTATTAAATATGTTCTAATGCGACTCCTTATCTTATTTTGTTTATTTCTGTAGAGCACAACCATTGTTAGGACACCAAAGTGCATTCTCTGTCTGGGCGCATCCCGCGCAGATGTGTGAAAGCCATCCATCAAATGTGTTTGTTGCTCCTTGGAGTTTATTTGTATGAAGTTTGTATAGAGTGGGTTTCTTCAGCAAAAAAACACAAACTTTGTGTATTTTAGTGTGATGGCAAATTGTGTTAGATCTAGATCTCATACGATCTTTGTAGTGTCCCATGCTCATGGGTGGTTTGCAGACGAATGTTTCAATTTTTCTCTGTTCACGACTGGGCAAGTCTAAAGTTTTATTTATCTACGCAAAACAATCAATGTAGTTAATTTGATGCAATATAGTGCACATTAGAGAGTGGCCTATTTATGTTGGATTTATGCGAGTAGTTCTAAGGTGAATGCTAGTGTTAGGGGGCATATCAGCAAGGCGAGGCGATAAAATTATCGCCGCTTTAGCGTCCGTTTTTGGACGAAAAGCGGCAATAATGTTATCGCCCTATCAGCATGGACACACTAATGTGTGAATCCATGCCTTAGCGCCTGTTTACTGACCGCCCAGCTTTGCATCTCTAATGAGATGCAAAGTGGGCGTTCCTTCCCGAAATAACTGGAGAAATGTCGCTAACCGACATTTCTCCAGTTATCAAGGGAATCGCTAAGAAGCATAGCGATAAGAAAAGTAGCGCTAACCATGGTTATCGCTACTTTCCTTACGCCTGCTTTAATTCTGACTTAGCCATGAATGGGAGGTGGATTACATGGCTTAGACCACCCAGCCCTATCAGCAAGGTATCGCTGGTCACAGTGCGATTATCGCTGGATTTCCAGCGATAATCACACTGTTTTCCAGCTAAAGCTTGCATCTCTATCGCTTTGGAGATAAGCGTTGCTGAGAGCATGCTATCTCCGCGATAGAAAGCAGCGATTGCCGGCGATAATTATCCTAGCGCTAAGTGCGCTTACCGATAATTATCGCCGGCCCTTGCTGATATGCCCCTAGAACCGGTGTATGAGTGACGTTCAGCTCTATTTCCTGAAGTAGGAGAACTCTATGCTGTAAAGAATATAGCATGGCAGGGTGAAACTTTACAATTTTAGAACCTCCCTCCCTGCTAGCAGAGTGTGGAAGAGGAGCATGACACATATGTATCATGATTTAAATATAATGTTTCATGGTGTAGATGTCTAGTACGGGTCAACATAGAATATGCGAAAACGAAATCTAAACAGCCTAGTAAGTAAGTATCCTGGCATTAGTAACTTTAAGGTGTGGAAGCATGGAAATCAGACATGCAGGAACTACATGGCAAGCAGGTGTGCTAGGTATCCTATCATCCATAACTGCAGCTGCTCTACAGCAACTACATCTATTCTGTCATCCATAGCTGCAGCTGCTCTATAGCACTTTGCCTACCCTGTCACCCATAACTGTAGCTACTCTATAGCACTATGTCTCATTTCTCTCTTGCGTTGGCGCATGACCATCCACATGTATCCTAACTAGTCATTCAGGCTCTTGTCCACACTCAGAGGGTTAAACGCTGAAGGCATGGGAAACTAAAGGCAAGGGTGGTGAAGTCCACCTCTCTCCAAATGATGCATGAGCCCTTGTCCTGTCAATTCAGGTTAATCTAATGATTAATCAGCACTACAAAGTATTTAAATCTTGGATGCGAGATCTGTGTCTTAGGATAGAGAACTCAAGGATAGTCAGTAGAATCAGGAATGCTGAGTCCTGATCAGCCTTAGCCTCCTTTCCCCACCACCAGCTTGCCAACCAGCCTGGATAAGCAGCAGCTGTCTAAAGCTCAACTCGTAGAAGACAGAGATCCTCGTCCTTGGTCCCTACCCCACCTCTTGGGGCAACACCTGGTGGCACTATGCCCTTGGAAATCCACCCACCCGACGGACCACGCCTGTAATCTCGGCATCATTCTAGACTCCTCCCTCGCCATGACTCGCCAGATCAACGCCGTCACCTTCACCTGTTTTAACCCCCTCCGCATCCTTCGCAAGACCTTCAAGTGGATCCCCCCCAGAAGCCAGAAAGACTGTGACTCACGCACTCATAACCAGCAGACTGGACTACGGAAACGCCCCCTATGCTGGAATCAACAATTCCCTGCTACTCAAACTCCAGACCATCCAGAACACTGCAGCCAGACTCGTCCTCAGCACCCCACAATAATACACATGACTCAACACCTGCAAGACCTCCACTGGCTCCCCGTTTAGAAGAGAGTTACCTTCAACCTACTCACCCACGCCTACACATCCCACGACATCAGACCCAAATACCTTAACGAAAGAGTCTCTTTCCACATACCTAAAAGAAACCTCTGATCCACCGACCTCGCCCTTGCAGAAACCTTGCTTATCAGTAGAACCAGAGCAGGTGGAAGAGCCTTCTCCTACGTCGCAGCCAAGGCCTGGAAGGAGCTCCCAGTCAACATCGGATGATCCCCTACTCTGCACACCTTCTGAAAGAGCCTCAGGACCTGGCTTTTTGGCTGTTCCGGAGCTGAAACCCACTCCCCCAGCACCTTGAGAACCTCACATGTGAGTAGCACACTTTAAAAGCCCCTGATTGTTTGCTTGATTGACCAACTCGTCTAAAAAGGATAAGTATTTTTAGAGTTATTAGCATTTTAAACTTGGTGAAATCTGTTAGCGCAATCGTTTTTAGATAGTTTTGAGGTACTATCAGATTGGATAATGACTTTTTCCCGAAATTGCACACCCATGTTATTTTAACGTCACTTTGCCTGTGTTCTAGCTCATGGTCTTTAATATAGATAAGTATTAGGTTTGATATATTTTCCCTAACCATCACCACTTAATTTAAGTGGTAATAGTTATGGAAATAAACATAATTATAAGTTTCTATATATTTAAAAAATATATTACGCAGTACGAAGGCACTACTGCGGTACTACCTAGGTAGTACCACGGTACCAGAAGAAAAAAAGTATTACAACTGAAACACCAATGTAATACACAATATTTCACAAATATAGTGTACTACAATGTCGTTACAATTTTCTACATATTTAATTATGTCAAAAATGTCTACGCATTACTGAAATAATACCTAAAATTTACATTGTTACTTTAAAAAAAATTACCCAAAAAAATGTACATTTGGTCAAAAAACACTGTATGTCCTAGGTGCTACAACGGCACTGCGTAAACTGTTTAAATAAATATCTAGAAAAATATGCAAAAATGTCCATACCTATTTCCACTTTAGGAAATTGTAATAGGTTGGGAACAACAATAAAACCTACTATTTACCTGTATTTAGAGCCCTAAGCCACAATAATCCAAAAATCAACTAAAAGGATTATGGCTACCTTTTAAATTTTCCAAAATACAAAAGGAGGGCTAGAGGAGATTTAGAGACCAGTAACTTCCCAATGTTAACATTATGGGGCCGATTCCGATCCGGGTCGGAAGTGCACCGAACGCGATCCAGCCGGAAAAACTATGAGCCGTACGTGTGTTTTCCGGCCGACTCGTACAGCTGTACGAGCGAGCAAGTACGATGCGGGCTTCGTGAAATTCACCGACCGAGTCATTTCTGGGTCCGAACCGCCCCGTACGTCTCGGTCGGAAGCTAACCGTGGCGTGCAATGGATGCGATTTACGACCGAGCCAGTACGATGCACGCGTCGGACAGCCTGTGCGAGCCGGAGTGTCCGGCTCACAAAATGTCCGGGTGGTTGCCTTTGGGGGTCCGCATCAAGCTCCCTGACACCCGCAGCCCTACGACTTGGACACAGGGCGAGACCCATGGGTCTCCTCCTGTGTCCAAGTCCGCGACGTACCCATTCAGTCAATGGGAGCCCATGTACGCGTCGTACGACCGGCTCCCATTGACTTCTATGGGAGTCCGACCGAACTGAGTCCGGCAGCATACGGCCGCATCGTACTCGCTCGGTCGGACTGCAGGCCTCCGGCTCTGTCGGAAAACACTCCGGATCCGGCTCGGTTGGAGTGCTTTCCGACCCGGATCGGAATCGGCCCTTTATAGCACAGAAGAACACCTGGGTCTAAACAGAAGAAAATTAAAAACTTAATAACCTAGCTGAGATGGAGTATTCCTTTTAAAGGATGATTTCCCTTGCTCAGGGGAAACAAATCATTATCGTGACTCTGGTTCCGGTCTTAAAGGCTGTGACAAATACCAGTGTCCCAAACGCAGAGGTTTTTCATCCACTCTGGATACAATGGGCCAACTCACTCACCACAACAGATGTAGACTACATATTTGACTGTACTCTACGACACAGGATTTTCTGCAATATGAACATGAATATCCTCTGCCTAACAAATTCATGTCTCTTGATCAGTATGATTGCATCATTTATACTGATGGTTCTGCTCAGCATTCTGTTGGGACAAAACACCAGTACACTGCAGCATACACCACTGTAAATGGTAGAATAATAACAATAATAATAGTTACTTAACCCCTTGAGTGCCCCGCCCTTTCCACGCCCTGTGCCGGGCGTTTCATTAGCGGGCGGGGCTCATGACGAGATAATCTCGTCATGGGCACAGCGCAACCGCGGCCCATGACGAGACCATCTCGTCATGGGCACTCAAGGGGTTAATATAGCGCAAACAGCTACCTCAAACAGAAGCGTCCTGGCGCTTAGCAGCACGCAAAGAGCCACGGGGCATATCATCAAGGGCCGGCGTTAACATTATCGCCGCTTTTGAGTCCGTTTTTGGGCGAAAAGCGGCGATAATGTTAACGCCCTTTCAGCATGGACAAACTGACGCGTGAATCTATGCCTTAGCGCCCATAATCTTATCGCCTCGCCTCACATCGCTAATGAGATGCGAGGTAGGCGTTCCCGTGTGAACTACAGCGATATTAATCGCTAGCAGGTGTTCTCCCTATCATCAATCAAATCGCTAACCGGCCTAGCGACAATAAAACTAGCGCTAACCGACTACATCGCCGGTTTCTAACACCTGCTAATTTTCCGTGTTAGCCATGTGTATCATGGGAGGTGGACTGTTATGCTAAGTCCACATCTCCCTATCAGCAATGATTTTCTATAGAGCAGTTTTTCATCGCAGGTAATCCAGCGATATTGCCGCCTATTGCCGCTATTTCCAGGATTTCTATCGCCTCGGCGATGCGAGTTGCTGATAGTGCGCTAACCGGGTGATAGAATCCGTCGATAGGTGGCGTTAGGATTTTTCACGATACACACGGCCAACGATAATTATCGCTGGCCGTTGATGATATGCCCCCACATCTTCAATTGATTTTGGAACTCGGATTCAGAGCCCCTTGAGTGAAGTTGGAGAGATAGAGCATTCCATAACATAGCTGTCCTGACCAAGAAGGCTCTTCTTCCCTTTCTGGCCATTACAAACCGGGGGACGCACAGTAGGAGTTTAGAGTTGGATCTCAGAGTATGGACCTATTGGTATGGGAGAAGTCTCTTTCTAAGGTATCCTGGCCCTATGTTGTGCATTGCCGGAAAGCTAGGGTCAAGGCCTTAAATTCAATGCGTTATGCAACCAGGAGCCAGTGGATGCGCCTGATGCAAGGGGAGATGTGCTGGCAGAAGGGCACTCTATGAATAGGCCTCGCAGGCGCATTCTGGATCATCTGAAGTCTGTGAATCAGATAACTGGGAAGACCCAGGTATAGACTATTAGCATAGTCCAGATGGGATGTTACTGCTGCATGAAGCACCGTCCTCCTGCTCTCCTCTGGCAAGAGGTGCAGGATTTTTTTAAAAATTCTAATTTGCCAAAGGAGATCGATGAAACATGGCGTATGTGGGTTTCGAAAGATAGATCTGAGTCCCACTTGAAGCCTAGATTTCTGTCTGTCTTTGCTGAACAAGGAGGAGTGGCCACCAACGTCCTGCAGAAGGGGGAGGGCTGGCCAAAGAAAATGAACTCCATCTTGTCCGCATTTAGTTTCAGTTTGTTATTGTTCATCCATCTAGTGATGTCTTTCAGACAACTCATTAATCTGGCAAATAAGTTCTTTGACTGACCTTAAAGGAGAATATCAGCTGAGTATTGTCTGCATACGACACAGTCTTTAACTCCCAGGTGTTAATGAGATTGAAGAGTGTTACCAGGTAGACGTCAAAGAGCAAAGGGCTCAGTGCCGAGCCCTCTGGGACCTGTTAGACCTGGTACCATTGCCGTGGGTCTCCCTTCAATTTTTCGCTGTTGTCTCCTCTGATTTTGCTGGTAATAGATGCTCTGGGCGCTGTGCCACTGCCATTCAGTGCCACAGCGTGAATGCTCCCTGTGTAAAGATGACATGTGAATTGGTATATCCATGATTGGCTTATTTGGTTTACCTGTTAGTCCCTATTAGCGTGGCCTGTGTGTGCCCAGGGCTGGTAAACCAAATGCTGCTGGTGGGCCTGCAGCGCTGGTTTGCGCCACCCACAGAAGCAGCTTGTAAAGTGTGTCTCAGACCTGCCACTGCAGTGTCTGTGTGCAGTCTATAACTGACTTCTTGGCTGTGAAGTGCACCCACTTCCCAGCCCCTGAACCTTCCCTTGTCATCCTGTAAGCCACCCCTATGGTAGGGTGCAATATATGTGTAAGGTAGGACATGCTCTGATGTGTGTAGCATGTCCTGGTAGTGAATTACACCCAATTTAGTTTTTCACTTCTGTAAGGCTACCTGTTCTCCATAGGCCAGAATGGGAGGTTTGGCTATTACATTCTGTAGTCCTAACTGACCCACAGAACATGGTAGAAAACTAATTTAGTATGCTTGAGCTCAGAATAAGTTTATTTTTATATTCTGTATTTGAAAATACCCCTTTTAGAAAGTAGGTATTTTCTTGCCTAAGCCTTCCAGTGTGCTCTGCTGTTATGTGTATTGGCTGTCTGGTTTTGGAGGGGCGGGCAGGCTGAGTCAGACCTGGGTTGAATAGAGAGATCTGCATTGGAGTATGGGGAGGGGTATCTCCTGGACCTGAATAGGGCTGTGCCTGGCAAGGTGAATGCTGGCTCCACCTCCCACTGTGCGTCTGATGGCAGAGCCCCTCTTTCTGAAAGGAAGGATGCAGCTTGGTAGACAAAGTGCTCCAGGGCTGGGCAGAACTGGTTCTGGCTGGGTTCAGTGACTTGTGACTCTTTAGAACAAAGACTTTTGGGGTATAAATATCTGTGCTGAAACCCCTACAATTTGTATTGCTCCTGGACAACAAGAACCTCTGTCCGTGTAACTGAAGGAATCTGCAGGAGAGGACTGTCCTTGTGCTTGTGTGCTGTTTCTTGGACTGTCCTGCAATGGTTACTAATGGACTTGGAAGAAGAGGAAAAGGACTTTGAAGGAACTTTTATTTTTGCTACAGCAATCACCCAAGGGCTAGAAGAGAGCTAGCCTCCTGCAGGAGTCTCAGGCACATCAGACTCCACCACCAGCCTCCTGTTTCCTCCCAGCGAGGATTTCTATCTGCAGGTGAGGCTCCTGTGAGTTCCAGGGCCTCTAGTTCTACTGTGGAGAAGAGAGTGCTGAAAATTGTCGCTAACGGATGCCGCAGCTGAAGAGCGTAAGGAAAATCATCGCGCTGCTGCCGCTGAGTGCTCGCTACCGGAGATCATCACATCACACGTTTGCGGGCTGCCAAATGCTCGCTAACCCGAAGATTACCGCATTGCATGTTTGCGGGCCTCAAAGTGCTCGCTAACCAAAGATCATCGCATCGAGTTCATCGCTTCACACGTTTGCGGGCTGCCAAATGCTCGATAACCCGAAGATTATCGCATTGCATGTTTACGGGCCTCAAAGTGCTCGCTAACCAAAGATCATCGCATCGAGTTCATCGCTTCACGACATCACAGCGCAGACGCCGAGTGTTCACCATTTTCATTGCATCGCATCAGGATCGTCGCTCCCTCGCGGATCGCCATTTCTTTTCATCGCAACAAGATCGCACACGCAACAGGCTCGGCGCATCATCCTTCCTTCGCGGCAAGGATTTCATTGCATTCCTGGCTTAGCGTGTAGAAGTTTGCCGCTTTGTCCTGCACACAAATCAGTGCATCGTCCTCCCTTGCGGCAAGGAGTCAACGCATCGCTGGTTAGCGTAAGGAAAATCATTGCTACAACTCCTTAGCGACATTTTGGTTGCTTTTCTACAGAATCCAGGTATCTTGTGAGTAAAAGGGTCTCAGAGACCACTGCCTTGAACTGAACTCCTCTTTGCACACCTTGAACTATTTTGGCAGCATTTTAAGAGTACCCTAATTTTCTGGTATTGTGGATTTTTACTGTTATTGGTCTTGTGTTACGTCTATATATAAAGATACTTATTTTGTATAACTACTTGTGTAGTGTCCCTTTATAGTGTTCTTCACTGTGTTACTGTGTATGGTCATAAATGCTTCACACACTGCCTCTGAGATAAGCCTAGCTGCTCGTGCTATGTTACCACGGGGTTGAGCATGGGTTGTCAAAGGGTGTAGCCCGCTTACTCTGACTTAGGAAGAAGGGTCCCTACTTGGACAGTGGCCAGCCATTGCCAACTGGAGACCCCCATTTCTAACATTGGTGGTCAGCGGTGAGGATCTGGACTTGCATTTATGATCGCATACCGCAATTATAGTGTACATTACTACTGAGTGCAGACCATAACATAACCACGTACGTTTTTGATTGTTATTGCCAGTTATTGCTACAATGGGCAAGCCCAGATCCAATGCATCTGAGGATCTCTCCTGGGAAGAAGAGAAATTAGAAACCTACAATGCCAAGCTGCTCAAATATTTTAGCAAACGCTTCACAGTCTCTATCACAGGTCTCACTAGAAGGGAAGAGTATTACAAAGCGCTGAAGGCCTGGTTAGAAACCAGGGATGCCCCTAGGAATACGGAAGAGCCTGTGGAGGGGGAAGAGAATGCAGGAGAGCAGCAGGATGAAGTGGTAGATTTGGTAAGAGATAAAATAGTTTCCAGCCCAGGCACTAGTGGGTCCTCAAGGGGTCTGACTCCAGAAGAGATGGAGGACAGGGAGAGAGATAGGCAGCATAATATGGAGATGGCTAAGCTTATAATGGATGGTCAGAGGGACCTAGAAAATAAGAAGTTAGAATTTGAAATGATGAAAGTGAAACTTGAGCATGAGAGAATTTTGAGGGAGTTGGAGATTAAAGCAAAGAGTATAGAGATCTCCCCCTCTGGTGGCAGCATACCAGTAGTGCATACTGAGAGTAGAGTGTATATACCCAAAGAGGTTATTAAGGATTTCCATAAAAGTGAAGATATTGGGCAATGGTTTGCCGCTTATGAATTCGCTATGGTGTCCCACCGGGTCCCTGAGAAGGATTGGGGAGTGGGGTTGTGGGGACACTTTGTGAGTGAGGGGAGGGATACCTTGTTGGACCTGCCCCCAGAAAGTAGGATGGTTTATGCCCACATGAAAGAAGCTTTGATTACTCGCTATGGTTTGACCCCTGAGATATATAGGCAGAGATTTAGAACCTGCAAGAAGCTAGAGGGTACCACGTGGGTTGAATATGTGTCTTTTTTTTGCAGAGCAATGGAGCGCTGGGTAAAAGGTAGAAAAGTAGAAACTTTTGAGCAACTTTATGATTTGATTGCATGGGAGCATTTCTCTAGTCACTGTTTTACTGAACTACGCCAGCACCTGATTGATTGCAAGCTAACTAACCCTAGGAAGCTTGCTGAGGAGGCGGACCGCTGGGTGAGCACCCGGGTGCGCAAGGGTCCAGTGGGAGACTTCACCAAAGGTGGGCAGGGTCCCCAGCAGAGAGGTGGGGGGACAGGGGTAAACCAAGTAAGTTCCACAGAGGGCCCCAAAGTAATTCCCAAGGGAACCAAGCAGTGGTATCCCAGCCTCCCCAAGATAAGAAGCCAGTGCCCTCAACAGGTAGGTCTGTTCAGAGGGGGCCCCTTACTTGTTTTAAGTGTGGTCAAGTGGGCCACAGATACTTTGATCCACAGTGTCCCCAAAGGGATGCTCCTACAACACCCCGTGCATCACCCCGCCAGCTTGCTAGTGTAGCCCTAGGAGGGGAGGAGATGGGTGCCCAAGGTGGGTGGGATCCCGTAGAATTGACCTGTGTCTCACTAGGAGACTTTGAGATGGTCCCTAAGCCTGCACTGCCTGATAACACTAAAAAGTACAGGCAGTGGGTGACCATCAATGGTCATAGAGTGGAGGCTCTAAGGGACACAGGAGCCAGTGTAACTGCTGTCAGCTCCCGGTTGGTGTCCAAAGAGCAGGTTGTTCCCCATGCATTCTACCCAGTAGTGTCCACACACAACTCAGAGAGCCAATGTGAGGTGGCTCAGGTTCCCTTTGAGTGGGGGGTCTCAGGAACTCTTCAGGCGGCTGTGACGCCCGCCATGCCTGTAGACTGTCTGTCTCAATGATTTAGAGAACTCCCCATGGGCTACGGTGGAGAGGAAATCTCACTTGGAAATGTTGGGTCTGCCTGAGTGGGCGTGTGCTACCACTCGGTCCATGCCAGCCAAGGAGGGTGTTGAGAAAGATCTGGAGCCTGAGAGTATGGCCCAAGTCCCTGCCTAAGAGAGAAGGAGCAGGGGGCGCGGGAAGCCGGCCCCCTTGGATCCCATGGCCCAGGAGGGAGCAGACCCTGAGGGGGATGCCCTGGAGCCTACCGGGGAGTAGAGTGCCAACCTGGGGGATCTGCCTGAGCTGACCCATTGGCAGCAGGAAGGAGCACCCACCAGGGAGGAGTTTGTGAGCAGCAAAGAGTTTGCCCTTCTCTTGAGGGTATGCGCCGACAGGCTGCAGCCCAGGCAGCAGGTGGCATGTCTGGTTCACATCTGATTTATTGGGAGAGCAGTCTCCTGTATAGCGAGCCTAAGGCCTAAGGCTGCTGAGCCGGGGTCAGCCCGTGTGCTGGTAGTACCCGAGTGCTTCAGAGCCTTCCTACTGGGGTTGGCTCATGACATTCCATTGGCAGGACATCTGGGGCAGACCAAGACCTTTGAGAGGCTGGCAACCCACTTGTATTGGCCCCAGATGCGCAAGAGCTCAGATACTTATTGCAGAACCTGTGAGACTTGCCAGGCAAGTGGGAAGAGTGGGGGGAAGATTAAGGCCCCACTCCAGCCCTTTCCAGTTGTTGGTACCCCATTCGAGCGAGTGGGCATTGACATTGTGGACAGCCATGGGCAACAGGTACATCCTGGTCTTGGTGGACCATGCCACCCGGTACCCTGAAGCCATCCCGCTCAGGACAGTGACGGCCCCCGTGGTGGGACATGCACTGATGGGGATCTTCTCCCGTGTGGGGTTCCCCAGAGAGGTGGTGTCTGACAGGGGGACCAACTTCATCTCCCAGTATATGAAGTCTCTGTGGAAGGAGTGTGGGGTAGCTTATAAGTTCACCACTCCTTACCACCCCCAAGGTAACAGTCTGGTTGAAAGGTTCAACCGGACCTTGAAGAGCATGATCATGGGCCTAGAAGAGCCCCTGAGGCGTAAGAGGGACGTCCTCTTGACATGCCTGTTGTTTACATACCGTGAGGTGCCACAGAAGTCCTTAGGGTTCAGTCCCTTTGAACTGCTCTATGGCCATCCGGTAAGAGGGCCTCTGAGTCTGGTCAAGGAAGGCTGGGAGCAATCTCTCAGGAAACCTCCCCAAGATGTATTTAGCTACATGTTGGCCTTCAGGAACTCGGCGTTTCAGAAAAATTGCTGAGGCAAATCTAGAAGCCAGCCAGGAGGAGAGGAAACGTTGGCACGACCATAATGCCACTTCAACCTGGTCAGAAGGTTTGGGTCCTAGCCCCAGTGGAGCCTTGTGCGCTCCAAGATAAGTGGACCGGTCCATTTGAGGTGGTGGAGCGTAAAAGTCCAGTTACCTACTTGGTGGACTTTAAGTCTCCCAGGAACCCCTTGCGGGTTCTGCATGTGAACCGCCTGAAGCCCCACTTTGAGAGGTCTGAAGTGGGCATGCTTCTTGCCACAGATGTTGGAATAGAGGAGGAGAGTGAGCCTCTTCCTGTCCTCCTGTGTGCAGGAGAAAAGGATGGGTCAGTGGAGGGTGTGGTCCTCTCCACCACACTGATCCCTGAGCAGCAGAGATTGTCACCAGCTGTTGAGGCAATTTTCTGATTTGTTTTCCCTGGTGCCTGGTGTCACTGACTGGTGCGTCCATGAGGTAAACACCGGGGACAGTCCTCCTGTCAAGCACAAGGCTTACAGAGTGACTGACAGGGTCAGGGTCTACATTAAGGAAGAGGTCTCCAAAATGTTTGCCCTAGGGGTGATTGAGCCCTCTAGCAGCCTTTGGTCCAGCCCCGTGGTCTTGGTACCAAAAGCTGCAGCGCCTGGTGACACTCCGGAACTTAGGTTCTGTGTGGACTACCGAGGTCTCAATTCTGTCACGAGGTCCGACGCGCACCCCATCCCCAGAGCTGATGAGCTCATAGATCGGTTAAGGGCTGCCCGGTACCTCAGCACATTTGATCTAACGTCTGGGTACTGGCAGATCGCCTTAACTGATGGGGCAAAGGAGAGGTCAGCATTCTCCACACCAGATGGGCACTACCAGTTCTGTGTGATGCCCTTTGGGATGAAGAATGCCCCTGCCACCTTTCAGAGGTTGGTCAACCAGGTGTTGGCTGGGCTGGATGATTTCAGTGCCGCCCACCTGGATGACATTGCAGTGTTTAGTTCCTCCTGGGAGGACCACTTGCACCACCTCTGGGAAGTGTTGATGGCGCTGCGCAGAGCAGGCCTCATAATCAAGGCCAGTAAGTGCCAGATTAGGTAGTGTTCTGTGGTGTACTTGGGACACCAGGTGGGGAGTGGCCAGGTGGCACCCCTGCAGCCCAAGATTGAAACCATCCTGGCTTGGGAGCTCCCAAGGACCCAGATGCAGGTGAGGGCCTTCTTAGGACTCACGGGTTACTACAGGAGGTTTGTCAAGGGGTATGGCAACCTTGTTGCACCCTTGACTGAGCTGACTTCCAAGAAGCGGCCAAAGATTGTGAACTGGACTGACACCTGTCAGAAAGCTTTTGATGCCCTCAAAACTACCATGTGTACCGCACCCGTACTCCAGGCGCCCAATTTTGCTAAGGAAATTATTGTCCAAACAGACGCTTCAGAGCATGGGGTGGGGGCTGTTCTGTCACAGATGAATGAGGAGGGACTAGACCAACCTGTAGCCTTCATCAGTAGGAGGCTACTTCCACGGGAACAGAGGTGCAATTGAGCGTGAGGCCTTTGCTGTGGTCTGGGCGCTGAAGAAGTTGAGACCATACCTGTTTGGGACTCACTTCCAGGTTCAGACAGACCACAGGCCCCTCAGATGGTTGATGCAGATGAGGGGTGAGAATCCCAAGTTGTTGAGGTGGTCCATTTCCCTACAGGGTATGGACTTCACGGTGGAACATCACCCTGGTACAGAACACGCCAATGCTGATGGTCTGTCCAGATTTTTCCGCCTTAGTGATGAGAACTTCCAAGGGGATGGGTAGTTCTCCCCACATTTCAGCTGGAGGGGACCCGTTTTAGACCTAGCACCATTGGCGTGGGTCTCCCTTCCATTTTTCGCTATTGTCTCCTCTGTTTTTGCTGGTAATAGATGCTCTGGGCGCTGTGCCACTGCCATTCAGTGCCACAGCACGAATGCTCCCTGTGTAAAGATGACATGTGAATTGGTATATCCATGATTGGCTTATTTGGTTTACCTGTTAGTTCCTAGTAGCGTGGCCTGTGTGTGCCCAGGGCTGGTAAACTAAATGCTGCTGGTGGGCCTGCAGCGCTGGTTTGCACCACCCACAGAAGCAGCTTGTAAAGTGTGTCTCAGACCTGCCACTGCAGTATCTGTTTGCAGTCTAGAACTGACAACTTGGCTGTGAAGTGCACCCACTTCCAGCCCCTGAACATTCCCTTGGCATCCTGTAAGCCACCCCTATGGTAGGGTGCATTGTATGTGTAAGGTAGGACATGCTCGGATGTGTGTAGCATGTCCTGGTAGTGAAATACACCCAATTTCCTTTTTCACTACTGTAACGCTACCTGTTCTCTATAGGCCAGAATGGGAGGTTTGGCTATTACATTCTATAGTCCTAACTGACCCACAGAACATGGTAGAAAAACGAATTTAGTATGCCTGAGCTCAGAATATTAAAATACATCTTTTAGTGAAGTTTATTTTTATATTCTGTGTTTGAAAATACCACTTTTAGAGAGTAGGTATTTTCTTGCCTAAGCCTTCCAGTGTGCTCTGCTGTTATGTGTATTGGCTGTCTGGTTTTGGAGGGACAGGGCAAGCTGAGTCAGACCTGGGTTGAATAGAGAGATCTGCATTGGTGTATGGGGAGGGGTGCTCCTGGACCTGAATAGGGCTGTGCCTGGCAAGGTGAATGCTGGCTCCACCTCCCACTGTGTGTCTGATGGCAGAGCCCCTCTTTCTGAAAGGAAGGATGCAGCCTGGTAAACAAAATGCTCCGGGGCTAGGCAGAACTGGTTCTGGATGGGCTCAGTGACTTGTGACTCTTTAGAACAAAGACTTTTGGGGTATACATATCTGTGCTGAAACCCCTACAATTTGTATTGCTCATGGACAACAAGAAGAACCTCTGTCTGTGTAACTGAAGGAATCTGCAGGAGAGGACTGTCCTTGTGCTTGTGTGCTGTTTCTTGGACTGGCCTGCAGTGGTTACTACTGGACTTCGAAGAAGAGGAAAAGGACTTTGAATGAACTTTTATTTTTGCTACAGCAATCACCCAAGGACGAGAAGAGAGCTAGCCTCCTGCAGCAATCTCAGGCACATCAGACTCCACCATCAGCCTCCTGTTTCCTCTAAGCGAGGATTTCTATCTGCAGGTGAGGCTCCTGTGAGTTCCAGGGCCTCTAGTTCTACTGTGGAGAAGAGAGTGCTGAAAATCGTCGCTAACGCCCATTAGCGAGCCGCCGCAGCTGAAGAGCTTAAGGAAAATCATCACGCTGCTGCCGCTGAGTGCTCGCTACCGGAGATCATCGCACCACACGTTTGCGGGTTGCCAAATGCTCGCTAACCCGAAGATTATCCCATTGCATGTTTGCGGGCCTCAAAGTGCTCGCTAACCAAAGATCATCGCATCGAGTTCATCGCTTCACGACATCGCAGCGCGGACGCTGAGTGGATGCCATTTTCATCGCATCGCATCAGGATCGACGCTCCCTCGCGGAGCGCAATTTCTTTTCATCGCAACAAGATCGCACATGCAACAGGCTCGGCGCATCATCCTTCCTTCGCGGCAAGGATTTCATCGCATCGCTGGCTTAGCGTGTAGAAGTTTGACGCTTTGTCCTGCACACAAATCAGCGCATCATCCTCCCTTGCGGCAAGGATTCAACGCATCGCTGGTTAGCGTAAGAAAAATCATTGCTACAACTCCTTAGCGACATTTTGGTTGCTTTGCTACAGAATCCAGGTATCTTGTGAGTAAAAGGGTCGCAGAGACCACTGCCTTGAACTGAACTCCTCTTTGCACACCTTGAACTATTTTTACAGCATTTTAAGAGTACCCTAATTTTCTAGTATTGTGGATTTTTACTGTTATTGGTCTTTTGTTAAGTCTTTATGTAAAGATACTTATTTATTTTAACTACTTGTGTGGTGTCCCTTTGTAGTGTTCTTCACTGTGTTACTGTGTATGGTCATAAATGCTTCACACACTGCCTCTGAGATAAGCCTACCTGTTCGTGCTACGTTACCACAGGGTTGAGCAGGGGTTATCAAAGGATGTAGCCCGCTTACTCTGACTTAGGAAGAAGGATCCCTACTTGGATAGTGGGCAGCCATTGCCAACTAGAGACCCCCATTTCTAACAGAACCCCACACTTTAAAGGCTTAAATGATGATTGGTGTGGAGGGAGAAAAACACTTTGAGTGTGATTGTAAAGATAAGACTGGATCCACGCCAGGGCAGTGCCCTGGAAACGAAACTGTTCAAGTCTATTCAGCAGTATGGATTGAGCGACCGTTTTGAAAGCCACGGATAAATCCAACAGGATCAACATAGCCGATGCTCCTGTTTCCATTGACATTCTTATGGATTCTGCCACCTTCACCAAGGCGTTTCCAGTGCTGTATACTGCTCAGGAAGCCTGATTGAGTGTTGTGTAAGATGTCATGAGAGTCGACATACGTGGAGAGTTGGCGTTGCGCTAATTTTTTTAACATTTTAGCCGCAGCTGGTAGGAAAGAAATAGGACAGTAGTTCCCTAGCTCCCTGGGGTCCGCATTAGATTTTTTCAAGAGCGGTAATAGGAGAGCCTGCTTCCATACATCAGGAAAGATGCTTATGGATAGAGACGCCTTCCAGATATAATTCAATACTGGATTAATCCAGTGCGCAAGTAATCTGAAAATCTTCGGAGGACAAGGGTCAGCCGGAGAGTCCAACTTGCACCTCAAGATTCTGCCAAAGATTTTTGCAGAGTTATATGGGCAAATTCTATAAAGGTGCCCTCAGAATTGCCTGTTATTGGAGCCTGAGGAGCCAATAATGGCTTTTCAGATGTGAAAGAGGAGTATACGGTATGGATCTTCTTCTCAAAGAAGTTGGATAGGTTGGAATATAAATCTAAGGAGGGCATAATTTTTCCTTCGGCCACAGAAGGGTTGGTGAAGGATCTAACAATAATAAATATCTCTTTGCTTGAGTGCTCTGCACCCTCAATCTGTTTAACAAAGTGCTCTCTCCTGGCCCTTCTCATCATTTTACGTAGTTTTTTTAAAGCTACCTTATACTCCTGCTTCGCTTCAGGGTCATAATCTTTCCTCCATTGCCTTTCCAATCTCTTTCTTCCACTTTTTTCCCTCCTAAGATCGTCCAAGAACCAGGGGGCTGATGGGGATTCTCTCTGAGATTTAGGAATTGTTAGTGGCGCCACCTCATCAAGTGAGATCGAGATCCTCGCATTAAGCAACGCAGCATTCGCATTAGGATGCCCTGAGAGTGGTTGGTCCGGTGAAGAATCAAAGGGCCCGCAATGTCAGCCCTCACTTTCTTCCAGTTCCTACCTACCAATGATTGTTTTTGACCTGACAGCTGTGTTTTGCGTATGCTGATTGAAAAAGGAACTAGATGGTGGTCTGACCACATCATACGTTGAGGGTAATCAACTCTAATGGAATGGATGTTAGAGAAAATGAGGTCAAGCGTATGACCTGCTCTGTGAGTGGGCATAGACACGTGTTGCGTGAGATTCGCTCCCTTGAGGGATTGCACTAGCTGTGAGGCAAGGGGGCAAGAGGGGTCATCCACTGAAGGAAGTGTCCCTCTAGGGCCACTCAGGTTGTCTTACAACCACCTGCCATGCTTTCCCAAGAATGAAGAGTCAGTCAGACAGTAAAGAATACAAACTTACATGTTTATTAGAAATACTCTGCAGAGGAGTCCATAATGACCTGCACCCTAGGATGTCTGTCAAGGGACTGGGCCCCCAACCGTCTACAGTGGATAATCATTCCTCCCGAGAAGCCTCCAACCACGCCCACGTTGGAAAACTACCAGCCTGGGCTGAACATGAACAAAGATGCCCAGTAGGATGAGGAAACACCTGCTAGATGGGTACATACTATCAGGAATCCAAGGCCACAGTGCTGGGTCTTAGTTTCTCCTAACGTGGGAGCAGAAACTACACATTCAGATAGGTATGCGAGGACAGAATGGCCTATTCATTAGTTAGTCGAGAAACAGCCTTGAATAGAAGAGAAAATAATAACGAAATACAGCGTTCTGCTGAGGCAAGCAATGTGAGCAGTGAGGCCTAACTCGAGCACAGTCTAAGGAGCCTAACAGTGATTATGAAAGGCAAAATGGAGTCACACTCGCTAACTGAAACCTGCAGATTACAGGGATAACTCAGTGGGTTGCATAACATGAATACAAATGGCATCTATTTAGCTACGCACTGCTAATCCTAATATAGCATGAAACAAGCATTGCAGGAATGGGAATTTTCAAACCTAAAACCACGTGGAGGTTGAAATCACCTAGGGCCAAGTAGTTGGTATAATATAGAGTTTTCTGCGCAATCAACTTTTTGATCAACTCCCAAAAATGAAGATTCAGGCAATCTGGAGATCTATATATTAATAAGCCTGCAAGGGAAAGGATTGGGGAGAGCTCAATGCAGAAATTCATGCCCTCAATGGAGCCAAGATCGCTCAATTCGGAAAAAGTAATGTCCCATAACTCCTTAAAAATAATTGCCACCCCAACCCCTTGCTTCTCTCCTGACCTATTGATGCAGACTATCCTGAGGCCAGGGGGATTGCCAATGTTAGTGTTGGGAGGTTTCCCTCTTTCAACCACGTTTCCATAAGGAATACTATATCCCAACCTTTGTCTATTAGTAAGAGCCAAATGTCATCAGTGTGCCTGGGCAGCGATCTACAGTTAATCAGACCGGCTCTTATCCCTACGCCTGATGCGCTCGGTAGAATGCAGGATGGTTAGTTCCATCCTTAGAAAACCTAGATACAGACACTTGGTGACTGCACAGTGCAGTTGGCTGATTTCAGAGTTCTAATTTTGGCACTTGAGAATTTCGATGCTGGATTCCCCACAATCATAGTGTGTGATTTGTATTATTGTGTCAGGTCTTACTATGAGCACTTACACCATTAGAGCCTGAATGGATTCAGATATTCCAAAGGGTACACAATAAAACACAAGATTCCTTGGGGACAAGTGGCTAAGCAGAAAGCATGCTTGCCACAGACTGATGCGATTCACACCTTGAATCACCAATGTGTAGGAATACACGTTGCAGGGAATTCAATGGCTGACAAAGCCACAAAAGCAACAACCCAAACTGCTGCAGTCATTTCAATCACTTGTTCCAGTATGAGAATAGATGGAGCTCATATTTCCAGAGTGGGGGCTAAAGTAATACCAAATTCATATCGCAGGTTATGTTTAATACTAGCAGCACATCAAGGCCTAGCATCTGTACATGCAGGAGTGGCAGCTACAATTTCGCTATTGCAGAAACGCTATTGGTGGTCAGGTCTGTACAAACAGACAAGGACTCTGCCCTTAAATGTGATATGTGCCAGGAGATGAATGGCTCCATCGCAGCATGCCCAAAACAGACACCTCTATTGATCTCAGGCAAGCCTCTCACTTGTGTTTATCTGGACCACCACAACCCCCCACAATCTGATGGGGATTAAAATTACATCTTGGTTACAGTGGATTCCTGCTTTAGATTCCTATGGGTTTGACCACAGCGATAGGCTGACACCTGATCTGTTATAAAAGCCCTACAAGTCTTTATCATGACATACGCAGTTGGTACATTCCAGTGTTTGTCTCTAAAGCTTTAAATGACACCATGGGAAAATTGGGTGTGACCATGTGTTAATCCTACCCTATCATTGTGAGGAAAATGGGGTAGTGAAAAGCAAGAACTGGGACTTAAAGCAGTCTTTAACAGCAAGGGTACTATGCTCAGGTTACAGTTGGGCAGGGCCGGACTGGGAAACAAAACCCGCCCTGACAAAGTGCTCGACTGGCCCCACCCGGGGTGTTAGGGGTGCGGCCGAGCTCTTTACCAGGGCCGGTTTTCGGCTAATTTTGTTACAGGGCCGATTTTGCAGCTATGCTGCAAAAACGGCCCTGTAACAAAAACGGCTCCCAGGGGCCCAAAACCGGCCCCCACCCATGCGGGGCACCGGGGGATTGCCCGGTGATTTTACGGCCAGTCCGGCCCTGCAGTTGGGTCCTTCACCTGTATGGGGTCCAGAGAACCCTAAATAATCAGCCTAACAAATCCCTGGGTGGTCGCACTCCCTACGAAATCCTGTTTGGGGATGAAGATGTGGGTTCCAGACCTCGACAGTCTCAGCAACGTGGTGGCAGAAACATCTTTTGACAGCAGTGAATGTTTGGATGTTTTACAGGAACAAACAGCTTCCAGGACGCACAAAGCAATGTCCAAGTAAAACATGCCACCACTGGAGAAGTGAAGGAAGCACCAGCAACTCCGGATTGGATTCCAAAGATTGGGGATCTGGTCCTGAAGAAAATCGTTGACATGAAAGAATTTGGACCATCTTACAAAGCACCTACATCCATCTTGGCTGTTGAAGGTAATAGAACTGTACTTTTACCACCCCTTGCTGGTTACAAAAACAAGATACCTGTGTCAATAGATCCTTTCAAACTGCATTCTGTGGCCAGTTCTACACAGTAGGCCATCCGGGCTCCTGGTTGGTTGCCTGATCCTTTCACTACCCTGCAGAAGGACCTGTTGGAAGGTTTGATCAGCAATGAAGCTTCTTTTCCCTGGCTGTGGCTAGCTAACAATGAAGTATTACTTCTACCTGCTTCATCAACAACTACCGGACAATCAACTTGTAAGGAAACAGAGAATGCTCTGCTGTTGAGGTTCTGGACTTTTAAGAGTCCAGAGGTGTCAGGGAAACAACACCCAAAGACCCCTGAGTTCCTCCTGTCTCGGTGCACAAATAAACAGAGACACGGGCTTCTCGATGGTGGCGTCAAAGACCAAGGTTTATTTACTGCAGGGACACAGAAGTCATAGGAACCACACAGAGGCAGAATCTACGAGACTGTTCGAATTGCATTAAGTGGGTTGTTCCTTAAATACACGGAAAATGTCTTTAGGCAACATTACACGAATATTTCTCATGCCCAACCCGGTATCCCAAATAAACAGTAAATAGACATCAAACAATAATTAGACGTAGGTTTTCGGTATTCGATCAGGTCCCCTCGTCAGTTTTCCATTCTTTACCCGATCCTCCCCATCATAAAAATCGTAACCTCCCCATTGTAAAAGCCCAGAAGGAGAGGAGCAGAGCCAGGTGCGAAGGATTGAAAAGTAGGATAAGAGGTGTTTATGGATCATAAACGGGCACGGCTACCGTCTTCGGCCTTTCAGTCAGGACAATGGACACGAGAACCAGTATAGCAGGACTGGCCTCAGGCAAGGGAGGCAGCTTGATGTTGCCTAGTCATGCAGCGTCAGCCTTTCTCGGGGCTTGAGCTTACGTGTCCTTAACAAGGTGACTCTGTCGGGGTCATTGCCCGTTCATTGACTATGTGAGGGCAAGAAACAAAATGGATGCCGTAACTAAAATGGATGCCATGACTTTACAACAGAATGCCCTATTTCTCAGTGAATTCATGCTAGCTGCGTAGCGAAAACACTGTCATGTATGTAATGGATCATTTGCGGTTCATAGGTACCAAAATCGTGTCAGTACTACGATACCGATTTCACGGGTTCGGATCGCTACAGAACCTCAGACCGTCCTTTTGCCCTTACATAGGCAATGACTTACTCTATGTCGGAGTCCATTTCTATGTTCATCAGGTCACTGATATGTTGTTGAAGCATTACTCTATCCCGTGGCATATCTCTAAAAACAGGTGGTCTTCTTACGCATGTTGAAATGCAGAGATTACATAAGGCAGGACCACACTGGACAATGAGACAGCACGAAAATAAAAATACCAACGCAACACCAGTGACTATCAGAACCTTCCATCCCCACGCAGACAACAGGCTCCAGAACCATCCCATTAATGACCAGTCACTTTTCTCTACATGAATAGAGTCAGAGATTTTGTGTAACTTAGAGATGGCCTTGTATACCGTTGGCGCATTATCTGGGATAAAAACACAACAACTCGATTGGATCATTTTACATACTCCACCTCGATCTGCAAGTAACACATCAAGAACCATACGGTTCTGTAACGTCATGAGACGATCCGCTTGAAGCTCAGCTGTCAGGTTACTAAGGGCACCCGCAGTTTCGGTGATAGTGGATTCAACTACCCGTGTTAGTTGATGTAAGTTTCTACTGTTAACCATAGGCCCCCAAAACGGAAGGAAACCTTTGAAGAAGTCTCCTGCTTCTTGGCCAGCAGTATCCTCTTTACTGAAAACACCTCTCACAACTCTAGTTTTGTGATAGTCCGGTGCAGCAGTGTATGTCGGAGGTAGCAGTTGAGCGATATAACATGAGCCTGAGAAGTCAGCAGGCAGCCATGTGTATGCTCTGTCTTGGCAAACAAAATAGGTACCCTTAGCAGCTAAGAATGCAGGGGAAGACTGTGACGGGAAAACATATGTTTCGATACAGTCACTCTTTCCTAGTCGAGCTTTCGGATTCCTCCCATTTTCTTGCAAACAGACCTGACCTTGGTGGGGTACGACCCAGATCGGAGTCGAGCTTTTACGTTTGTTCTCACCCAGAGTAATGCCATATTCCGTAACATTCCAACCCATGTAAACTCGCAATTCATCCTTGGGAATGAACGGAGTGTTATTGACATCTCTAACCATGTCAGTGATTCCTATTACCAAGGCTCTATTAGCAGAGTTATACCGAGTGGAACGCGGAGGTCGTGGAGGATAGGTCTCTAGGGCATAAGCGAACATGGTCTGAAATGCCCAGAATGATCCATTATAACTAAAGGGCAGAACCAGATAAGGGATGCCCTTGTCCATGGTATGTGGTATCAAGCCACACACCCAGCAGTTTGTTGTGTTAACTACTAGTTGATGTTGGTGCAAGAGCTGAATGAAAGTGTTATTTATAAACTCAGAGCGTCGAGCTTGCTCGTGGGCAGGAAAAGGATGGAAAGAATGAAGAGAAACAACAGTCGGAGAAACAGGAACATGGGGAGATACTGTAGATGTAACAGGTGTAAAGATCAACTGAATACTAAAAATAATTCCGCCTACCAAAGTTATTAAAACAATTAGAAGTGTCAAAGTACATTGCATTAGAAAGCATTTGCTATATAATATATCATATAGCTTTGTCTTGTACACATTTATGACATTAACCCGTCGCAGTTCAGGAAGCTCCATCTTCTACAACCGTTCGCAACGGATGGTTTGTACCTGTTAAAAACTTGCCTCTGTTTACCCTGGTAGTTCCCAAGATAGACAGAAGAAACCGACCTTATGTCTGATTCCCTGCAAATTAAAACAAGGCACACGTTACGACCCTACGGTAACCCAGATGGCAAGGTGAGAGAAACAATAAAAACAAAAAGATAAAAATTTAGAGCAAACTTCCTGACTGAATGGAATGCAGTAAGATCAAAACAGTTTTCAAACAGAAAGGTAATTATGCAATGTCATTAGTTCATAACATGAGAACGTAGATTATATCTGTACTTTCCGGGTCTTGTCTGATCTTGAAATAGCTGGTCTACAGGTGCGGAAATGTTCGACTCCAGAGGTGACAGATGTTCACTTTGTACAATACTCGGTCCAGGATTCAAAGGAGCGGTTCCTGCTGAGGTGTCAGAGTTCTGTGTTTCAGTTCGTGGGTGGTCCGTTATATACTCTGCATCACTGAAAGGGATGTGCCTAGGAACAGGTTCTGTCTCGGATACGCCAAATCCCTGTCTAACCCAGTTGTCATAGGGGAGTGGGAGAGGGACACGTTTCGTATGGCTAGCGTGCACCCAATTCTTCCTTCCAGCAAGGCGTACAGCAGTTCTTGTTGTGAGGAGTACCTGGAACGGACCCACGAATCTTGGCTGGAGGTTCCGAGTTCGTTCAAAGTTCCGTACTACAACTTGGTCGCCTGGTTTCAACGTTTGGCCTGGACTCTCTGGCAGTTTAGGCAAGGATTCGAATACCTGTTGATGAATAAGGCTTAATTTAGCAGTCAGATCATAGAGATAATCAATCAACATTGGGTATTCAATCTGTTTGAATTCCTTTGGCCTAGGGACTCCCCAAACATTAGCAGGACGACCGAACACAATCTCATATGGGCTAAGCCCTACTCGAGAGTGTACAGTCGCTCTGGTGGACAATAGAGCTAAAGGCAGTGCATCTGGCCAAGGTAGACCAGTGGAAGCTTGAATTTTAGCAAGTTTCAGTTTCAGGGTGCCATTGTACCCTTCAACCAAACCCGCTGACTGTGGGTGATTTGCACTGTGAAATTTTTGGGTAATACCCAAACCCGTACACACACTCTTCATAACTTTCCCTACAAACTCACTTCCATTGTCCGACCAAACAATCCGTGGCATACCATACCTGGGGAAGTACTCTTTAAGGAGGATTTTGGCAGTGGACATAGCAGTGTTATCCTTTAACGGATATGCCTCAATCCATCTTGAAAAGGCACAGACCACCACTAGGACATATTTAAGATTATTACACCTGTCCATGTGGATAAAATCCAATTGAATCACTTCAAAGGGTCAAGAAGGGGGAGCAAAGTGACCAGTTGGGGTTGGGGTTCCCTTGCCAGGATTATGCATCAGGCATATCATGCAGTTTTTCACTACTCTTTCCGCACATTTAGTAATTCCATCATTCTTCCATACTGGAGCTAACATTTTACAGATCCCTTTCGAACTGATGTGCGCCGCTCCATGCGCCATCGTGACTACTGCGAGCACATACGCATCAGGTAACATCCAACGCTGCTGTTCAGACAAATCAACCCAACATCCACTTGAATCCATTTTACCCGTTTTCTCCTTCCATTCATTCTTCTCATTTTCAGTTGCTTCATTCTGGATTGCCTTTACACTTTCAATCGTATTCTCACACATTCCTGATTCAGCAATCCATCTTGCAGACGTTGCAACGTACATTCGGCTCGTCATGTTCTTGGCCGTTTCTCTAGCGACCTCATCAGCAAACGCATTCCCACGGCCAACATCATCCGTAATCTTTCGATGTGCACTGCACTTCACAATCGCAACTTCATTCGGTAGGGTCAGGGATTCCAATAGATCGCCGACTAACTGTCCATGTTGGATCTTAGTTCCATGAGACGTGAGAAAACCTCTTTCTCTCCAGAGACGTCCAAAGCTATGTGCTACGCCGAAGGCGTATTGGCTATCAGTAAACACATTCACTCTCTTTCCCTCAGCTAAAACACACGCTCTTGTTAATGCAATTAATTCTGCAGCTTGGGCAGAATTCTGACTTACTCTTGCAGTCTCAACAATCGTACTCAAAGTCGTAACTGCATACGCGGCCGTCACATCACCATTCTGTAGTTTAAACCACGACCCATCAACATATAAAGTGCCGTCTGGATCTAGTAACGGAGTATCTTTCAAATCAATCCGACCTTTTGTCTCTTCCTCAGTTCTAAAGCAGCAATCATGGGGCTCTGAATCACTCGACTCTAGAGTAGTCGGCAACAGCGTTGCTGGATTCAATATGTTGCATCGCTTAATCTGAATGTGGTTTGCCAAAAGCGTCAGCTCATAGCCTGATAGTCTAGCACTGGTGAGGTGCTGAGTTTTCGTTCGATTCATGAGTGTATCCACAGCATGTGGAAC
The DNA here is from genome assembly GCF_964204655.1 of Triturus cristatus. Taxonomy (NCBI): domain Eukaryota; kingdom Metazoa; phylum Chordata; class Amphibia; order Caudata; family Salamandridae; genus Triturus; species Triturus cristatus. Next base: position 110,288,806 of record NC_140582.1, on the reverse strand, counting down.
CATGACTACTAACATGTTGTTCATGACTAGTCCAGCAGACTGTCGAATAGACACTGCAGCTGCTGCTGTAGCTCTCAAACAACTTGGCAATGCTCTGGCTACCGGATCTAATGTAGATGAGAAATATGCACAAGGCCGCTGTTTGTCACCAAATTGTTGCGTTAAAACACTCAAAGCACAACCTTCTCTTTCATGGACATATAGTGTAAACGGCTTACTGTAGTCAGGAGTACCCAACACAGGAGCTGAACACAGCGCATCACGTAAGTTAGAGAAGCTCTGTTGACATTCGTCGGACCATGGCAAAGGGCTCGGAACACCTTTTCCAGTCAGGGCTACCAATGGTTTTGCCATGAGAGAAAAATTTGGGATCCATTGCCTACAGTATGACGTAATACCCAAAAACGCACGCACTTCTCTCTGTGTGCTTGGTACAGTCATCTGCGAAATTGCTTTGATTCTCTCTGGGGTCAACCTTCTTCCCTCCTTTGACAAAAGATGACCTAAGTAGGTCACTTCTTGGCAACAATATTGCAGTTTAGAAGGTGACACCTTGTGATGTAAGTCTGACAAATGACGTAATAGAGAAATTGTAGCTGCTTTGCAAGTTTCTTTGTCATCAGCAGCCAGTAAAAGATCATCTACGTATTGGATCAGAGCAACACCAGGAGGAAGTACAAGAGCATCTAATTGACTCTTCAATGCTTGGCTGTAAATTGAAGGGCTCTCACAATAACCTTGTGGAGCGCGTTTGAATCTGAAACTGCGACCTCCTAAGGAGAAACCAAAAATGTCTCTACTTTCCTCGGCTATTGGAATGCTGAAAAATGCATTTTTCAAATCGATCACTGTAAACCATGAGGCTGAGGCAGGAATCAACGTTAATAATGCAGTGATATCTGGTACCACAGGAAACTGTGGAATCACTATTTTGTTAACTTCTCTGAGGTCAATCACAAACCGGTAGATTGGAGGTTTGGAAGGGTCAGTACGTTTCAAAATCGGTAGAACAGGACTATTGCAGACATTTCCTCTAGTTTCCTCAATCACATCTTTCTGTATCAAGTCTTTCACAATCAGCAAGAGCGCACGTTCCCCTTCATTCGAAATCCGATACTGTGGGATTCGTGGGAATTTAACATTCGCTTTCAGACTTATCACATAAAGGGGAATTTCCAAGAGGCCTACATCGTTAGGACCAGTTGCCCAAAGAGTATCAGGGAGAGAACGCAGCTCCGGTGGGAGCTTATCCATCGACATATACATTGGAGAGATTACTCTTTTGCCTAATGTGAGCTGTACTCCCGAAGGAGAACAGTACAGTGTCGCATGTAGACGTTTCAACAGATCTAAACCAAGCAAATTCTCATTACAACCGGTTGTTAGAATAAGGGGTGCTTCTAGTTCGCATGGCCCAACAGAAATTGACAAAGGACTAGAAACAGGATTGTGAACAGGGGCGCCTGAGAAACCTACTGAAGTGTTCGTTAAGCCAGACAAAGGTGCGCCAGGGAGTTTCGCATGCATAATTGAACTTTTTGCCGCACCAGTATCCAACAGAAACGGTTCGACCACGCCTGATGTAACTACTGCGACATAAGGTCCACTCTGATCAACTGGAACTGATACTACTCCCTCTCTTTGCCTGTGGCTGTCCTAGTACTCGCTTCTCTGAATCTCTTCATTATGATCATAATAATCTTCAACATGATACTGTGGAGATCTACCTGGTTGCGCAGATTGTGCATTTCGCTGATCGAAATAATTCGATTGGCGATCAGCCTGTGGTGTCATTGTACCACGTCCTCTACCCCTAGGGGTTTGCATAAACCCAACATTACCTCTCTGAGCTGGGACACCACTAGTCTGTGCGTGCAGTACCGGACACTCATTCTTATAATGACCCTCCTTTTTACAATAGGCACACTGATTCCATGCTAACTGTTGTCGGGAAAAACCATAATTAAATCTTTGGGGCGTCCCTTGCTGGAATTGTGGCTGCTGCTGAAACTGGGGTCGCTGCTGTGAATCTGACTGATTCGAGCGAGGCGGATACGCCTGTTGCAAAAGGACTTTAGTCTTTAAATCTTTTGTTTTCTTTTCTGACTTTTCCTTCTCTTCTTTCTCTCTATTCTCGTAATACTGAGCAGTTGCAAGTATCTGTGCTGTTGTCGACACTGCCCATGCAGTTTCAGAATCCTTTAACTTGTTACTAAGTTCAGGTAATAAATTAAACACGAACTTGTCGACAAACAATCTCTGGCCTCCCTCAGTACTCATATCTTGTCCACTGTGGTCTACGAAGGTCTCTTCAAATCTAGTGAAAAAGTCAGAGACGCTTTCGTCCTTCTTTTGCTTGCATGCCGATAGTTTATCCCAATTAACTCGTAACGCTGGCATCAGCGTTTTCATCAGATTAATTATTCTGCCAGGTAGGGCAGCAATCAGAGGTTCAGGTTTAGCACCGCCAACTTGTTGCGCATCTGCTGCTACAATAGCTGGCCAATCACCTCCTAAGGCGACTGGGTGGTTCACTTGCCGAATCTTGGCCCATATAGGCTGTGGCACTACATTACCAAATAACATTTCAATGTCTGCCAAATTCATGACGCACGCCTGAACTGTCTGCGTTAACTCTTTGTAATAACCAGCAGGATTTTTACGTGGGTCTGGCAACACTTGTTTTACTGCTAATACTTCAGCCCGTTTCCAAGGGATGTGTATCCACACTCTCTGGAATTGTGCCGGGGCAGCTGCAATACCATTAGCCGCATCAGCTTGGACTGCATCACGCCATATCGGTGGAACTTCCCTCATCGGATATTGACCTCGTTTTTTCCTAGTAGTAATCGGTGAGCCATCAGGGTCCCTTGTCGCTCGAATAGGGGAATCATCCCTATAAGCTAAAATCAGTTCTATCGCTCCCCTTACTTCTGAACCTATCACCATTCCTGCGGCGAATTTCTGTTGAATATTTATCAGATCAGAGGGGACAGAATCTAAGTCATCATCTTCCCGTTCTTCACGCACAAGTCACACATCACATCAAAAACATAACGTTGAGTTGGTTCATTCCATTGCATAAAGGTATCTAACACTCTTTGTGCATCATACTTCACAGCTTTCGACATCCACCTAAGAGCTGTCGAATCTAACATGTCTCGTTCCTGAGGACCAGGAAGCTGGCTACGTCTCTGTATAGAGTCAGAAACGGGGGTCCCAATTAAAGACCTGTAGAGAGGAGTTAAGATATTAGTTACAGAGTCGGTTATTTTCCGACGAACGGAAAGCGAAGTCAGAATGTTCATAGGGTTCGGGGATAGGGCAGCTGGAGCAGATGAAATAGTAAGGGTGGGAGTAGCAGGTAAAGCAGTTTGCGTAACGACAGGCAACGGCGGAGCAGGCGACCCAGGAAGAGGGGGTGCCAAAGGAAGATTAACTACGGGAAGGACAGGAGCTGGAATCAAAGGAAGTGGAGCAACTATTCCAGGCTGACCAGCAGCTGGTTGTACAACAGGTAGTAACTGTGGTACTGTAATACCCTGTGCATACGGTGGAGGTGAATTCAACAGGTAAGACAACAGAGGATCCTTTTCATGATCCTCCATCGGCTTAGTAGGACAAGATGGCAATACAGGGTAACATTTATCAATTGCCAAATTATATTTTCTATTTGCCATCTCCATTGCTTTCTCAGTCTCGTTGACATGCAGCTGCCTAGCAGACTCCATTAAAGTCAACCCTTTCTCTTTCTGTTCTTTCTTCGTCTTCCTAATTTCTCTCTGTTTGGCTTCTTTGCGCCATACGCGAAAAGAATCAAACATTGCCGGCCGGGCTTTTCTCTTAAACAACTTCATTTCTAGATTGTCTAGTATTTCGGTTTCGAAGCTACCATGCGGTGGCCAACTAAGGACACCATCTTTACTGGTGTAACGGACCCATACTTCATTATACGTAATAGGACCCACACCATGTTTACAATAGAGCTCATATGTAGGAGTTCCAATCGGAGGAACCGAACATGAATCCTCCAACCGGGAATCCCCGTTGCAACGTAACCAGGACAGGAAACAATTACTACTGGTAGTCATGACAAACAAAGACAAATTCCAACCAAAATGCGCAGAGAATTTAGGCCTACCAAAATGAACCAATACCAAAACAAAGATTATCTTAACAAGAGCAACCAATGATAATCTACGAATTCAAAAACAAACGTATCTAGACAACCAAACTGAGCGCGACCCACTTAATACTTAACTGAAATGTGGAAGACGTCACCAAGGAGAACCCGTCTACGTCTCGCCGTACTAAGGTCTGCACCTCGGGTCCAAGACAGTCAGGGCAACGGTCCTCTGTAGCCGTCTGGGAACGGGAACCCTCGTGGAAGAGATCGTCGGGCCACTTTTACGACATGCAGGGATCGATGAAGCGGGGTACCTCCCTCCGGAATCTTCACACGAAACTTCTCGAACTTTTCAGGCTTTGGACCGGTACCGGATGACGTCGCCCCACGTGGGCGCCAATTTGAGGTTCTGGACTTTTAAGAGTCCAGAGGTGTCAGGGAAACAACACCCAAAGACCCCTGAGTTCCTCCTGTCTCGGTGCACAAATAAACAGAGACACGGGCTTCTCGATGGTGGCGTCAAAGACCAAGGTTTATTTACTGCAGGGACACAGAAGTCATAGGAACCACACAGAGGCAGAATCTACGAGACTGTTCGAATTGCATTAAGTGGGTTGTTCCTTAAATACACGGAAAATGTCTTTAGGCAACATTACACAAATATTTCTCATGCCCAACCCGGTATCCCAAATAAACAGTAAATAGACATCAAACAATAATTAGTCATAGGTTTTCGGTATTAGATCAGGTCCCCTCGTCAGTTTTCCATTCTTTACCCGATCCTCCCCATCATAAAAATCGTAACCTCCCCATTGTAAAAGCCCAGAAGGAGAGGAGCAGAGCCAGGTGCGAAGGATTGAAAAGTAGGATAAGAGGTGTTTATGGATCATAAACGGGCACGGCTACCGTCTTCGGCCTTTCAGTCAGGACAATGGACACGAGAACCAGTATAGCAGGACTGTCCTCAGGCAAGGGAGGCAGCTTGATTTTGCCTAGTCATGCAGCGTCAGCCTTTCTCGGGGCTTGAGCTTACGTGTCCTTAACAAGGTGACTCTGTCGGGGTCATTGCCCGTTCATTGACTATGTGAGGGCAAGAAACAAAATGGATGCCGTAACTAAAATGGATGCCATGACTTTACAACAGAATGCCCTATTTCTCAGTGAGTTCATGCTAGCTGCGTAGCGAAAACACTGTCATGTATGTAATGGATCATTTGCGGTTCATAGGTACCAAAATCGTGTCAGTACTACGATACCGATTTCACGGGTTCGGATCACTACAGAACCTCACTGTGCAACTGGTGAACATCCCATTCTTCTGCACACAAAGTGCGGAGAGGCCTTTCCCTGGTAAACATTTCTGCTGTTCCAGGTCCTGATGGAATTTTTTGAGATAGAGTATCGTATGATAAATTTGGTCCAACTGAACTGTTGCAAATGCCACATGTATTTCGCATATCATTGAAGGACATTATCACCCGTAGTATTATCTCTCATGATTGGGGCATTGATACAGTGCATGAAATGCTAGAAGATCTAGAGCATTCTACTGTTTTTAATTCTAATGACGTGTGTGATGGCATGACTAATTATTGATTAAGGGCCATATGTAGGTAGCATCACATTTACCGATTCATAAATACCGAATTTTACCGATTCGGTATTTATGAATCGGTAAATGTGATGTAGGTAATGATTCGGTAAATTTTACCGAATCGGAAAAATTCGGTAATTATGAATCGGTATTTACCGATTCGGTAATGGGGCATACCTTCCCATTGATTCCTATGGGCCTTGAGGCCCATAGGAATCAATGGGAAGCCAGTCACCATTACCGATTCGGTAAATACCGGTTCGGTAATGGGGGGAGCATATACAAGGGTGGCAGGGTGGCACATTGACACCCTGTTGCACCACTGATTCTTGCATGTGTGCACATGTGGCACACATACATGCCCTAAGGGCATGTATGTCTGCCACATGGCACTCTTACATCTGCAAAATATTGCGTTTTGCAAGGTATTCGTTATTTATCACTAACCTGTATTTGGTGGTAAATAACGAATTCTTAATACTAATTTGCACTCTTTAGAGTGCTCCCTACATTCAGGATTCGGTATTTACTGATTCGGTATTTTACCGATTCTGTAATTTACCGAATCCTGAATTATGCCTCCTACATCTCAAATAGCTAAATACCAGTCGGTAACGGGCTATTTACCGAATTTCGGCCGTTACCGACCGGTATTTAGCTACCTACATGAGACCCTAAATGTTCTGTTTTCAACATTATGGTCACCATTTCTAACCTAAAGTGAGTACTCCACGTGCAGTATTTAATTACACACAATGGAAACACTGCCCTACACCACCACAGTTAGTTCAAAAACATTTGACAAAAATGTGTGTTTTTTTCAGGTTTCAATACAGCTGTCTTATTATTATAAGCTTACATCATCACCAGCAAAGACAAATGTGTACACTGATACCAAGCTGATATACTCTGCATTTTTTCTTTCCCAGTTGTTGACACAAGGGTTTGAATTTTAGAGAGACACTGTAGATTTCAAATCCATTTGGGGAAGAACAGATTGGTAGGTCCAGAGGAACAAGGCTTTATTTAGAGCATTCCTTATACCACATCAACTGATTTTCCTGAACAACACTGTGCAGAAAACATCATGTTTTTGCTTGGATAAGATAAAATATTTAAATACACCAAACATTCCCACATGTTTTGCAAACTGGCAATGATTCACAAATTAGATGGAAGAAACATTTGACACCATGCTTCACAATGGCTCATACTATTCTTCAGGGACCAATCATGGGTGATGGTTAGTGTGGCCATTAGATACTATCGGATGTCAGGCACGTTTTCTTGGTGACTCAAAGGGGTTTAAGATCAGCAGGCACAACCTACGCTATGCGCAGACACAGCACTTGAGGAAGGTAACATTTTACAGTGCTAGGAAAGGATGCCTAGACTGGCTAAAAACCTCAATATTGTCTCAGGTTAAACAACACTTGTCCCTTCTTTCTGATGACTTGGGGCTACAGGACTTTTTACTGGGTCCTTGAAAACCACGCCAAAAGCAATTATTGTACGTGATATACAATGAAATGTGGAAAGTCTCACAGCAGGAGGCTGCCGAGATACTGTGCAAAATTGACGGGGCTAATTTAGAAAGGGCTCTAGCAGTAGTTGATAATGGTATGACTACCTTGTCCACTAGAATATACTGTCTGGGTAACATTGTGTCATCTGCAATAGACATCATACAGAGTGACATGTCTTCTTTACAACATGTGCAGTTACAGCTTAGGTCTACTTTGTTACTGAGCTTGACCCTTCAGACACTTTTTGCTAGTCACGTGCCATGATGACAAATTAATGCCACTAGCTTGTTTTTACCTTACAGTCTTACAAAACAGCAAACCATCATGGCAGGAAAGGATTGAACAAACACTAAGGGGGCCATTACAATGTCGGGCAGATCGCCACCGCCCTACTGGTGGTGGCGATCCACCAGACATCTTTCCCTGCCCGCCCTCCATTTTCCCCCACCGCATTACAATGGCTGAGGGGACAGCGGTGGACGGAAAGACCATCCGCCGCATTTCCGCAGGCAGGCAATCATTCCTTTTGCCTGCTGTGTGGTCCTGGGCCATTATATGGCCATATTATGATGTGTGGGGATTTTGGCCGAACGGCATGCAGTCTTTGATTGTGGGGGCCCGTTGCGGGCCCGCGGGGCTAGCTGCACTTGGGGGGTACCTATTGTACCCCACTTCCTTGGCATGCACATGGTGGCAGGCACCGCACAGTGCCTGTCACGTTGTGCATGCCAATGTACAACATGCATATTTTACATTGCGGCGGGTGCTGTTTACAGCACCGCCCGCCACAATGTTAAATATGCGGGATACGAACGCCAGGGTGGCGGCCGCATCCTAATGGGCACAGCAGGACTGCCGCACCTCTGGCGGTCGGTCGCGTTTACCGTTACGGTGGCCATCGTAATGGGCCCCTAAGTTACACATAGAGAAGTTCGAGAAATTACCATTCACTGTTCCTGAAACACCTATTGCAGATTCAATAATTAACGGGTCTATTTATCTGTACGAAGCTCCAATAATTGATACCTTAATAAATAACACACAATACTACAATTGGAAACACATTTTCATGCAAAAACATGAAAACCATTGAAATTCTGCACAAAAAACAAAGGCTACAGATAGCTTAAACTTAGGAAAACTGTATTTATTCTTTCCCTACAAACCATTCTTAAACTACACAAACATTAAAAATTCTAAAGTTATAGTTATAACTTTAATTTACACTTTACACACCTCTGCCACCCACTCACCCTTGCACCCTTAAATGTGATGCAAATGTAATGCAATGTATCGTTCCTCATTATAATTGTAAATGCATTGTGTTGTAGCCATCCCTAATAGTAGAGGATGTATTGTAGTGCTATAATGCTGTTAGAATATATTTCATGTTTGCATGTATAATTTGTACTGTAAAAATAAACAGACCAAAATGCAGCTTGTAATTGGTTGCAAAATATATTTTAAGCAGTTGATCTCAAGTCAAATTTGCAAAAAAGTGGCAGATTTGTTCTGCAAGTAAAATATCGCCATAGGCAGATTCTTATTTCAAGATTCACTGGAAAGTTTCTCCCAGGCTACAGAAAACAATATGCATAGCACACCTTCATAAGCTGAATCTGACTTCACTCTGCAATGGTAACCTCAAAAACATGTGAGAACAAGTGAAAGTCTCATTAGAGCTAAGAAGTCTATATCAATAGCAGAAAGTACATCACACAAAAATCGATCACCGATGGCGGTATAACAACATGCATTCTCAACATTCCAGACTGCTTTCTGGGCTTCTCTCCTGAAAATAAATATGCACATTTGCTCCTATTCATAATGAAAACATAGATTGTCTTTAGTGTACCAGGCTCAATCTACCTTTGATGAATTAAATCTATTATTTACCTTATTTTGAAGTTTCCCATGTCAAGTTTATCTCTGAAACGTTTGATGGTGGCTTCACCTGGATCTGTTCAATTAGTGACATGTTCCAATGAACTCCCAAAAGAATCCCCCAGCCCGATACAGGACTCATTTTTTCACTTGTTCATTTACTTCTGAAAAATGTCTCAATTTAGTTTCAAAATAAGTATTTTTTATTTATCTTCTTTTTCTAATCACCCGGAATTTTGTTGAGTAAAAGAGCAAAACTGTGTTCCAACTGATCTTAATGCATTTAAAGCCGTGATTTCATGGCCATTTTCAGGTGTAATGTTTTACTTACTTGTCATTAATTACTTTTATGCCAATAGCGCCGTAAAAAGTAATTGAAATAGTAAGCATTACTTGTACCATGAAGACCTTCAAAACTACATCTTTCTTATTCATCGAATATAATGTCTTTACTCAAACCCCATCTGCTCCAAAATTAGGCTCAGTGACTCTGGGTTCTCAATGACCCCTAACATCAAGGTGCCGATTCCGATCCGGTAAAACAAATTACCGTACGACTCGAATCCGTATTTTTTTACGTACGAGTCGCACAAGTACCGTACAAACTGCCAAGTACGATTGGGACGTGAAAAATAACTACGAATAGTGTTGGGAAAAGTCTACGAGCGTGCGTCGGGAAGTGTCCACGTCTGAATATCGTCTGGAAAAGTGTACGAAAGTGATCCGGACAGTTTCACTTACAAATCGTAAAACACAAGTCCGAGCGCGCAAGTACGATCCCGACCGCCCGTCCGAATACACAATCACACGTAAAAAGGCCCGTACGGAGGCAACGCAGTAGCACACATGTACACGGGTAAACTCATGCCCGTGTACGAGCCGTACAGCCCCACCCCAAGCCCAAATATGTAAGCAACGTACACCACCCTGTCCGCACTGTACCCCAGCACCGCAACTGCACGTGCCGCACCACCCCCCTGTACGCGCTGTACCCCCCCCATGTACGCGCCGTACCACCGCATGTACGTACTGTACCCCCAGCCCCCCCACCGCATGGACGCACCGAAGCCCTGCACCGCATGTACGCACTGTACCCCCAGCCCCCCACCGCATGTACGCACCGAACCCCTGCACCGCATGTATGCACTGTACCCCCAGCCCACCCACCGCATGTGCGCACCGAACCCCTGCACCGCATGTACGCACTGTACCCCCAGCCCCCCACTGCATGTACGCACCGAACCCCTGCACCACATGTACACACTGTACCACCAGCCCCCCGACCGATGGTACGCACCGAACCCCTGCACCGCATGTACGCACTGTACCCCCAGCCCCCCCACCGCATGTACGCACCGAACCCCTGCACCGCATGTACGCACTGAACCCCCAGTCCCCCCACTGCATGTACGTGCCGCACACCAACACCGTACCCCAGCCCTCTCACCCAGCATCGCGTATGTACGGATCGTACCTACGCGAAAAATACCCTTACAGATACTGGACACTTGAAAACAGCACAAGGAGGGTCAATCCGACTCGCACAACAACACTAAACACGTCGACATGACAAAATACATCTCAAAGACTGACCTGGCACATCCAAACAGGCAAACAGAGGCCCAAAACCACAACCACCACTCATAACACACCCACGAAAATTCAAACACAGCCACACCCAAAAATGGACCAATAAAAAGGGCCCACACACACACCCCGTGAGCCTTTGCAACAGACCCTCTGCTGCCAGACCCCATGGACAAACAACCCCACACAACTGCAACCTTCGCTACACCGTCACTCACACACCTTCACACAACCACCTCCACACAACCACCTCCACAAACATCCCCCTCTTCACATTCACACACACACACACACAACCATCCACACCCACACCCACACCCCACACCATGCCCACAGACAAGAATCCAAAGTTCACCACGGCGGAGCTGGAGCTCCTTGTCAACGAAGTCATCAGAGTCGAGCCACAGCTGTTTGGAACATTGGTCAGACAGAGCAGCATAGCTGAGAAATCTGCCATGTTGCAGAGGATTGTCGACAAGGTGAATGCTGTTGCGCCCATCTGAAGGACCAGGCATGAATGCCAAGCCAGGTGGTACGATCTGCGCAGGGCGGTCAAGAGGAAGATGAATGAAGAACATGGCCAAACCAACATCACTGGAGGTGGGCCGCCCCGCAGACCCGTACACTACCATCCCTGGGAGGAGAAGGTGATGGCCATGCTACCGCCGGTGGGACTACACGGAGTGGACAGAGTCGCAGAGCCTGGTGAGTAAACAAACAACTCATGTAACTCGGGGGGAATGGCATCCACACCCCAACCACCCGAGGCACAACTAGAGCAAAATTTCGGGGGAGGCTAAGAAAAAATTACGTGGGGGGATGAATCTTGTAAGCCATAGGCAGAGTGGAGCTGCAGGGGCTGTTAAAGGGGTAAAACAACAGCGAGGCCTCATTAACACGCAAATGGCCTGTTAAAGACCTGTGAAGTGCTCGGGTGTGGCTGTGAGTGCGCAGGGAAGCTGTCTCATCCCGGGCTGCCACACACGACGGGGGGGGACTGAAGCCCTGTGAGTCCAATGGGTGTTGCGCACCTGCCAACCACAACAAATGCACGCACCTACCCCCAAGCACTCACCGCACACAACCACACCCAGAACCACGCCCATGCCATGAACGTCACCATTCACCCATCACAAATCAAGGCAAGGCCATGTCCAAGGCTACAGCAACCAATAATACAAGACTGGATGTCCGGGAGGCTGGGAGGGTGGCCCATACACAACACATTGTCAAAATGAGACGCAGACAACAATGTCATCAGCCCATATGGCATAGGTACATACCCATGCACAATGCACAGGGACTGGCTAAGTACTGCCAAGGTAGCTGACACTGGGCCCTGCTGTATGCAGCACAAGGCCCTCCTTGGACCACTGTTCACCCAAACACCAACTCCACAAGCACAGGTATCTATCACAGGAACTCACACTCACTGTCATGCCAGCATGCACCATGAGGGGACACACACAACACCTGGGAGACCCAATGACAACTCACACTACACACAACACCAGGCCCGGTCACAACCCCCCCCCTAACACAAGCACACACCCCCAGGGCAGGCAACGGATTTACACACTCCCACAATGGACATGTGACACAACAAGACCAATCCAGAGCCAAATAAGCATCAAAGCCAACAATCTACAGGTCAAACACTCAGGAGAACATTCCAATCTGTCCCCCGCAACATACCCATCCCCAAGTGGACATTGAGAGGAATGCTAGGCACATTCAACTACCTGGAGGAACTGTGTCAACTTGAATATGTATGAAACATAGATGTCGCATGAAACACCATTAACATTGTCTCTCTCTCACACACAGGGCAACGTCGACGATCTCCCCCCAACACTGGGGGGGAAGAATCACAGTCCCAGGCTCAGCGTGAAGATGATCCCACCGGCAGCGACGACTCTCACCACTCCGTGGATGACCCCGACCAACCTGGCCCCTCTGGTGTACAAGCCCCTGCGGCACCTGCGTCAGGTACATCTGTGCCAACCACCACCCCCATTCCTGCCACATCCCAGGAGACACCCCGGAGCCCTGCTCGCACTGAACAACACAGCCAGTCTGACCTGGAGGGACAAGGTCCTCCGGGCACCCAGGAGGAGGCAGGCAACCCTGCAAATGCCATCCCTCAGGGGTCCCGGAGACCCGATGTACCCACAACGGCAGGCCAGGCTCGTGTGGGCAGGGGTGGTGGGAGTGGAGGCAGGCAGAGGCGCGAACCTGACCAGCCAGCTCAGCACCCCAGTCTGACACACATACGCAACATCCTGGACTCATACCGGCGTGACACCAGAGGCATGGACCAGGTCGTAGCCAGACTTTCCGGGATGCAGGGGACCCTCGATGAGATCAAGAACCTGCAGGTCGAGCATCATGCCAGTCATCAACAACACCAAGGACGAATGGAGGCAAGACTGGCTGAGCTCCTGGCGGTCCACAGGGACGTGGGACAATCACTCCGTCAGATCGCCCAAAGCCTGTAAAACCCTCCCTGTACCACCAGGCGTAGACCAGCACCAGACACAGGGAGGGACGAGGAGGAGGAGGATTCGTCTGACGGAGCGTCCCTGACATCGTCAAGGCCTGCATCTGAGGGTCCCCGGAGGAAGGTGGGTCATCCACGTAAGAGACCGTGAGAGTTACCGGTCCATCACCGTCTCCCAGGTCACCTGGCCTGGCACCTGGCCCTCTGGCGCAACAGCAGCACCTCACCCAATGACATTCTCTGCCACATGGACTTGCTGGTCACAGTCTGACCAATGATGACCAACACTGTGGTCTGGACTCTGATGACTCCAACTGACAAGGATGCCATCTCCCCCTGTGAACTTTGGATTCTATTCCCCCGGTAGAGCACCTTGGCACATCTACCACAAGACTCACCCCATCGAAAATAAATTCACATTGTTCTGTACATGAGATGTTGCTGTCATTTTGCATTATTCAACGACATATGTGTGTGGAAATGTCCAACTATACCTGAGTGTTGAACTAACTCCAGCCATCCATACGCTGGGATCAGAGTCTAGTACAGGACACACATGGGTCACAAGGTATCAGTCAATGTAGGCATTGAGCACAACACTCACCTGTGATGGCCACTGGCTGCTGAGGGGGGCTTGCTAAACTGTGTGGACACACCTATTTGGGAGATCATCATCAAGGCGTAGAGGTCATGGCCCATGCGGAGGTACCCGGGGGGGGGGGGTCCCAGGTATGTGTTGCCAGGTGGGAGAACAATGTCCTGTATGCTGGAGTACGGTGGATGTTAAGAACGGTGGCCAGGGCAAGGTTGGATGCACGGAGATGGCCCAACGGGATCTAGGATGACAGATGCACAAGGTAGGTTTGGGGTCGGGGTTGTGGACTGCCTCCTGAGTGTGGGTGGGGAGTGTGTAGGTCATCGTGCAGCAGACAGTGATCCATTGCAGCTATCTATGGTGGACGGTGAGGTGGCTGGGGCTTAGGGTGCAGAAGCTGAGGTGTGCAGATGCACCCTGGAAGTGGACCAGGTTCCTGGGAGTGCAGATGTACCTGCACCGTTGAGGGCAGGCCAGTATATGAGACGGATGTTGTCATGGACCTGGGGGATGGTCTGTCGTAACTTGGAGTGGATCTATCTGTGGATCATGTGCATGATGCAGAGTGCGTTGCAGCATGAGGCACAGATGCTGTGGACTAGCATGGCATATGCGAGCGAGCCAAACATGATGCACACCATCTCGTGTGTGTGGCCACTGGGTGCATGTGCAGGGCCCGCAGCAGCAGGCGCCACCTCCCTGAAAAATGCCCCATTTTGCACACAAAGACTAGGATGTCAGAAGAACAACTGCAACAGGCGCTGTGGAAAGTAAGGAGTGTCCAGTGTCACATGTCACACCCAGAGACAATGCATGCACAATCACCAAAGAGCCATTACACCGGATCAGGAAACTGAAGGGTGAGCTGTGCACAGGAGACACACCCTCAGCAGCTGGTGATGGCCCATTGTGTGGTTGACCTTGCTATAAAACATACACGACCATGTACTTCGTGCCCAATAGAGAGCCAAATCCATGAGCAACTGCATGCATGTCGCTAGACTACACATGGACTCCTATGCATTATCGACAGCAAGTATGCCAGAGATGCCGCATGCCAAGTGGCAAGAAACCTGCATTGACAGAGACGAGGCACCTTGGAGTGTGACGAACACCTTTATTACTCAGCCACACACAAATGGAATTGCATCCATTGGAACAGTATCACAGGTCATTCGGCTGACCATGTGTGACCCACACTGGACACCCCCTGCAACACACAGATGTGGTACATCCTACTGATCTGGGACACAAGTGAAGGGGTTGAACCTCACACCCCTTGCTGCACACGGAGAGTGTACAATTCCCCATTGAGTCTCATATGGGGATGTCCCACACCATGTCCACCATTGGCATCCCGTATGTTCCTGAGGGATGTTATACACACATTGATGCCTTCATCACAATCCACAATCCATGACAGATGACTGTCAGGAAGGGTGACTATCAATTCATGGGAGCCATGCAACACATCAGGTGGCCCATGGTGGATCGACATGTATACACGGTAATACAACATGCACAGGAGCAGTCCCCACATATCACAAACACGTACCACCCACAAAACGCCTTGCTGCACTCCGTACACAAGATGACTTTTCACCATGTCTGTGCATGTAACTCTGCTCCAGCCCACATTGCGATACTCATGAGGAATAGCAGGAGTGCAATGATGACATGAGCAGACGACAGCCGCAGGAAGCTGGGGAGGACAGACACACAACAAGTCAGCGAAGAGCTAGTAATCCACAGACATGCACATGCACTCTACAGGATTTATGTTGTCACCATGCTAATTATGAGATATGTGTACCCGCAGAAATTTGGGGAATGACATCCTGACTTGAATGACACATCAGAACACACCTCCAAGTCACTTAGCACACAGTCAGCTCGACACACACATTGCAACACATGCCACACAAGGCCCTAAGCGTGCACACTCAGACACAGGGACTCACCATCATGAGAAGAAGTTGCAGATCAGCTGACTCCGGATGTCCTCATCCTCATCCTCATCCTCACTTGCCCCGTGCCCGAGCCCCTTATCCTCCACGGGTGGATTATCCTGCTCATCCGGATCCAGGATGAGTGGCACGGCCTTCTCCACTGCCATGTTGTGCAGCATGCAGCACACAAGGAAGATTTTGCAGACCTTCACCGGGGCATATGGGAGTGCGCCGCCGGTCTTGTGGAGGCACCGGAATCTGCTCTTCAGGAGTCCAAACGTCCTCTCAATCACGCGCCTCGTCTGCCCATGGGTGTCATTGTACCGGTGTTCTGCGGCTGTTCTGGGGTTGCGGAGAGGCGTCATCAGCCATGGCATGTTGGGATAGCCAGCGTCCCCTACATGGAAACATCATGGACAGAAGTGGGTCAGGAGAAGCAGTAAGATATTAAGACACCGCTAAATACAGGACTAGCAGAGTATACCCACCAACAAGACATGCACGTTCGTTGCGCAGCTGCAGCATAATTTCAGGCACCCTGCTACGCCTCATGATGTTGGCATTGTGTACTGATCCTGGAAAATGGGCACAGACATGGTATATCATCATGTTAGCAAGACATACCACAAGGGCATTGATGGAGTGGTAATGTTTGCGGTTACGGAAGGCTACCTCCTGTGCGTGTGGTGGTACCAAAGCCACATGTGTCCCATAAATGGCCCCAATGACGTGGGGCATCCCTCCCAGGGCATAGAACTCACCCTTGACACCTGTCAACTGCTCACGAGTCGGGAAATGTGTGAATTCATCCAGGTGTACCAACATGGCCTCTAACACATCATGCAGGACACGGCTGAACATGGTCTGGGACATGCCACCTACATCAGCTATGGTCAATTGAAACGTACCCGTGGCAAAGAAATGTAGGGCTGCCATCACCTTCATCTTGGCTGTCATGCAGTAGGATACCTGTGTAGCGGTTGTAGGTGTGCTTCCAGCCTTGTGGTCAAGTCGCCAATCAACGGTTGGGAGAAGCGGTAGCGGCGTATACAGTCACGTTCCCTCATGGCAGCCAAGTCTGGCATTGGTCGGGGGAGAGGTGGTGCCCTGCAGAAATTTGGAAGGAATGACGAAGATTGAGTACAGCACTACACCACAGTCAATGGACTGAGCACATGTTCAACAGCTAATACACATATGCTACATACAGAGTCTGTACTGTGCAATGCATCCAGGACACGTATGCCAGCCAGGTGACACCCCTGCCAATAGTCAGCTACACACGTGGATGCTCAATTTCAACATGACATGCCATGAAACTAGCTGTGGGTCAGTGTAAGTGAAAGGGCAGACACATTACAGGAGTGACAGACAACCACATATGTGCATGAGAAGGATGTCTCATCATACAGACCGGTTGCGGAACACCAGATGCACAGGTCACATGTCCTTGAAATAGGACAGTCCACACACCTTGCCATGAAGGGGTACATGTCAGGAATGATTGCACATACATTGAGCCTACGCAGATATGTCCTTGTCTCGCAAGGCCATGTGCGATGCATGCATACAGCCGTTACGTCTGATCCCACATGTGGCCTGGTGTGCGTAATAGTGTGCCATGCCCATCGACACGCACACACATGTTGGATGCAGCAACTGCAGATGCATGTCACGGAACAACTACAGCAAGCTCATGGGAACACTTGACACACACATGGCATAGTCACATCGTGCAACGCCGGTAGTTACATGTCAGGTGTCATTATCCGTGTACCTGGCATCAGGGGACTGTTGAGGGTGTAGGTGACTGTGCCATGCCAGTGATGCTGTGCCCGACTGTCCAAAGAGGGTAGCTCCTCTGTATCAATTGATATCAAGTAAATTTGCTGTTGTGTCATGCTCCCCATTGTTTCACAGTGGCATGGTGGCTAAACCAACTGTGTGGTGCGGTGCCTACATATGTTTGTGGTATTGTAGATGACACTCATGTTGCTGTTCATGCAATGCGCTGTGTCCTATGTAGTTTGTACTCATGTGTCATATGTCTACAGGTGTCTGATCATTTCCTGTCTCTTCACCTTGACCACAGCATCGTCGGGGGACACCGAGGGTGACACTGGCACGGATGTGGGGGAGGGATCCAGCACCGGGGCCACCAGTGCTGGGGAGTCTGGCGCAGCAGGTGGCACGGAGGCCGAGGGGAGTCAGGCGGAGGACCTGTCCAGTCCCATCACCGCCCTCCAACTTGCTCGGGTCCCTTGTGTCCGTGCTAGGCGACAACAGGTGCGTGAGAGGCGGCAAGGAGGTGTATTCAAAAGGTGAAGGGTGCACTTCCACTCCGGATCATTCTGTGGTGTGTAGGCAGATTCAATTGCATGGTGCAGGTCATATGCACGCTCATGATGTAGCTTGTATTCTGAAGTGGATTCGTGTGCCAGTCATGACCCCGTCTTGTGCGCTGCTTGATAATGGTAATTATATGCTGTTCACTGAAGAAGCTTGCTGTGGGATGCTTCCGGGAATTGCTCACATCGTGACTGTATCACTACGAGTGTTTTTCTGTCATTACTTCCTTTTCCCACCCCCGCATGGCCAGCTGGATGTATCCTTCTGGCCTTCCATTCCAACCTTGAAAGCAGAAGTTCAACAAGATGTGCAGAATAAGGGCTCTATTGTCTCAAAAACAAGTCGTGTTGACTTCATACCGAGAAACATTTGTCCTTCACGTAGCTCACACGCGCACAGAGGTGCTAGCGCTTTTGGGCACTGCTCTCCAACTACATATTTGGGACTCGGATTCAGACTATCTTTCATGCCTCATCAACAGGTGGCCTGGATGTTTTTTTCAGAATTGTGTGCTCGGGCCTCGTGACCTCCTTCCATACTCTGTTTGGTGTGATCCCCGCATTTCATCATTCGATTTGTTCTAGCGTCTTCGGAGGTCTCCCTTTGCTTCTCGCACTCGTGGCTTGGATGCTATTGTTGATCTGCGTACTATGCTGTGGCTTCACAACTTGCGTTAGAAGACAGCATGCACCGGCTGCTCCATCTTCGGAAACAGATGCTTGAATTCTACAGCACTCTGCCGCTGGCTACCTTAAGCAGTGCCTATGGATTGTCCTTCCGGTTTCCCTTCTTTACCTGCGTGCAACCTGTCTTTCATTGCCTAGATTGTCCATTCAAATGGGCTCTGGATTTGTGCCTGTGTAACTCGGGGTCTCCTGACCCGGATTATGATCGACTGATGAGCCCCTTAGTGGCTCATGAGTTGGACTGCTCTGGCGTCGGGATTATGGCCTGTGCTGCAGCAAATGGAGTCCTTGGGAATTGGGACATCGGAACCGCTGCAACTGAATTCTTATACAGAAGTTATCTTGCTGTCCCCACCTGTTGTCCACAAATGGTGCTGGATGCCCCGATTGTTGAGGAACACGTGTGTTATTTCCCCCTGCTGAACTGGATGGCAGAGAATTTTGCGGATCGTTCAAATGATTTCCTCTTGGAAGCTGTTGCGACTTATTGTGCCTATACCTTGCTGGACTGACTTTAGCCCTGCTCATCTCATGGTGCATCCATCAATGTCATGTTTTTCCCCTTTTCCATGGTTAATTTCCCTGCAACATCGTTCATCATTGACATTTCTTTTCTGACTTTTTTGCTTCCCTTCTATGGACTTCCAGTTCATGCCCTTGGTTCCGTTGTATCAGACTTGAACTCTGCGTTCTCGATTTAGCGCCCCTAGTGGTTAGTGGTACGAACAAGGGGGGGTGTAGTGATGATTCCTATCTCCCTATGTGCAATGCTAAGTTGGCACCACTGCGTTAGTTGTTAGTGAGCCATCTTGCCAATTTTGCTGCTTTTGCACGCGACACTGTAGTTGCGTGTAATCATTTTAAAAATGTATACTCGAGTTAGCTTCACATGGGGACTGTCAGTTGTGTGACATCCTTCACAGTGAGCAGCGAGCTTGTACTGTACATTGTGTACACAAACATGGATGCAGGTGGAGACATAGCAGAGCATGCATGGCGAAAGTCGAAGGGACGTGTTACACACCCAGGAAATGTTGACACAGCTCAGCACAACAATTGGGAAACACCCTGCAGGGAAGATGGCAGGTGCCACAGAGTAAGGAACACACCTTGGGACAATGTCACCATGCAGTATGAGCCAACATCACCGAAGAATACATGCAGTCACCTTGTGACGGCATGCAGATCCCAGGGTCCACCCCATGAGCAGCACACCACAACATTTCCCAGACACACAACACATCATCACCACCCCAACTCAGGGAGCAGCAGCACCCACAGCAATACCAGAAAAACATACGTTTGCAAAGGAAAAAAATATTAACCACAATCAGCATGTCGAAGTAAAGTAGCTACAGTACACTCTTCACCAAGCCCATGGGCCACGCCAGATGCGAAGTCCTGGGGGGGGACACGTCGGGACGCGTCTCCCCTAGCATGCCTGCACAGTGCACTGTACCATATCATCCACAGAGTGGGGGGCCTCATGTGGGGGGTAAGAACCAGGCACCGCAGGGAAAGGAGGGGCACGGGTAGGTGTCGTGGGTGCAGGGATGGAGAGAACCGCTGTTTTCTCCAAAATCTAACGTCTGCTAAAATCCTGACTTACCCATCCTTAACATAGGGGGTGGATTATGCTGCTACGACCACAGGTATCATCAAGGGTTTCGCCCTTTTGCAGGGAACATCGCTGGAAAACCAGCGATGTTCCCTGCAAAACGGTGATTTACCCCACTATCTCTGGAATTTTGATCTCCATTGAGCAACGCGTTGTTGATAACGCGCTACCAGGGCGATAAATTCCAGAGATAGACGGCGATGAATAACAAAGCGCTAAGTGCGCTTTGCGTTATTCATCGCTGTTCCTTGCTGATATGCCCCTGAGTGTTTACTTCATCCCATGACCATTCACTGTTACTTCTTTAGAAACATTGACTTCCCTGCTCCTTAGTGTCACAGTTACAAAGATCTCTGTCCTCTTGTTTGAACTTGCTTCCTGCTTCCTCAAATTTGCTTGGAAATGCACCATTTATCCACTCTATTTTCAAAATGTTCTCGGAGGGGGGAACCTCCCCGAACCCCCCGCAGGTTGTTTGGACACGCTCACTGCGCACGCACACCACACTGTAGTACGGCAATAACTTTACGACTCACCACTTTTAAATGTCACCAGCCACCACTGTGGGCCTGATTCACAAAATGCACTTTAGAGTAGGTAAAGTGATATTGCAGATCACCTACTACAAAATGTAATTCACAACACTATGTCTGGAGATCTCCACATCTGCCTTTCCTAACATTTCTACATGGAGATCTCTGCTCCGTTGGCTGTGATCTCTGTACACAGAATAGTGGATTTAGTAGTAAATGTAAGAGGAACAAAGAGGAGTGATGGGAAAATTGGGGCTAATTACTAAAAAATGGTTGGGGTTAAGTGGAATTTAAGGAGGGGTTTGGGGGGACAAGCTATAACAAAGCACACCCACATGCACAAGGAAAAGACAATTGCTGTTGAAATAAACACACTTCTTATTGTGCTACAACCATAATTCTGATAAAGCAGGCTTAAATGTGCTCCAGCCCAGCCTTTGGGTAAGTCAAACAGTAGACACGACCAACCACTGGTACTGCAACACTCCACTTTGAATGAGATTTATTGAGCGTCCTGTTAGTTAGCCCAAGGGACATCCTGGTCCCAACATGATTTAATACATCTCGAAGAGAAGACTTGAGTTGTTGAAAAGACCCAGCCATTAGCTTATTTCTGAAGAGGGGTAAGGGAAGAAGCTTCTGATAGCAGAAAGAAGGGACTTGCACAATTTGCAGGATAGGTATGAAAAGGAATTGCTTCCAGTGCAACTACATTTGAATTTGGAATCTGGAGTAGATTGGCACTGGCAGTTGAAGGGTACAAGAAGAAAGATAGGGAAGAATTCTTAGATTTAAGTATAAAGGACTGGATTTATAAAAGGTGTTATGAACTTGGCAAATCATCTTGACAATTGAGCATTTGCAAATAGCATGCAAGTGAAGATCTTTAAGATGAGTGGACATGGCCTAACAAAACGCCATCTTTGGAACCATGTGCACAGCTGTGTTTTATGCTTCTTGTAAGCAGTGAATAATGCAATATAGTAAATCCAGGTAAAGTGAAGTCCAATAATCAAGTCATGAGGTGATGAGGGCCTGCCCTCCTTTTTTACGAGATGATGTGAAGAGAGGAGAAATGATTTTTCTTAGCATTCCTAGAATAAGGAAACAGGAGGCTGAAATCCAATTAACCTGCCAAATAAAAGAGAGGTATAAAAAAGTAGCCGGGATTTTAGTGTAAGTAGCTGGTGTTAAGGTAGGCCCACATGGATGGTTGACTGTTGTAAAATTTCAGGGGCAGATTTACAAGCCCCCTGAGCCACCAGTACGTCACTTTTCATGACGTATTGATGGCGCAGGGGGCTCCTCCATATTTACAAGGAGAGGAAAAGCCACCCTGCGTGACTTTTTCTCTCCTTGCAAATACGGCCCCTTCACATGCAGCACTGTGCATTGAAGGGGCGTTCCATGGGTGTTGCTGTGGGTGTTCCCACGCAACACCTAAGGAAAGAGACACATTTCCAGATTTATGAGAAATCGTAAATTTGGAGATGCGTGTGAATGCTACGCTACCTTAGAGGTGGCGTAGGGAGGCGCAACGGGAAGAAATGTTTTAATTTCTCCTCATTTTTTCATCTTTCAATGCGTGCTGCATTCTACAGCACACATTGAAAGAGGAAAATGTCTGTAGTGATTGTTTTTGTGCAGGAAGGTGCCCCTTCCTGCACAAAAACAATCTCCCCACGACGCAGGCATCCTTGCATCATGGTGCAAGGGTGCCTACGCCAGCGCATGGCTGCAGTTTGTGCGCCAGCGCAGGGGGAAGCACAGAGATGCGACTTATTCTTGTAAATATGTCGCATCCCTGTGCTTCGGAAGTGCCGCAGCATGGCGCAGCTAAAGGGCTTGCGGTGCCAGGCTGCGGCACTTCCTCGTAGATCTGCCCCATAGTCTGTTATGGTTGAGGCAGTTTTTGTTCCTCCAGATTGCCACTGCAGACATCCAAGCCAAACATTCTTGAGTAAAAGGTACATTGTCTGATACAGATACCACTATTTGAATTTCATTTGTGTAGGACAAGATCTCAAACCTCAAATCCATGAAATCTGATTAAGGAAGAGAGGAGGGGTAAGGCTGGACAGGAAGCCCTGGAGAACACCACATTTGATAGTGTTTATAGAAGAGTGAAAAGCTTGAAGATAAATAGCTTGAGACCTGTTTTAACTAAGGCCTTTCATATAGATACCATTTTCTAAGAGGCATTTATTCAGTTTATAATGGTAAACAGTCAGAATATCGAGTAGGAAATGTCACCTTGCACTAATATCGAGTGCAAAAATGTCGTGATACAGAAATATTGACAGCCAGATTATCGTGCTCAAGAATATCGAGTTTAAGGTAAGAAATATCGTTTTCCAAAATATTGAAGTCATTAATATTGTTTGCAAAAATATAGTTGTTAAAAATATCGTTGTTTTAGTTAGTGTTATGTATTTTAGTGTGTATTTTAAATGTATGTGCTATATTTTCTTGTCTAAGTATTGAACTTATTTTTATGTATGTGTTACATTTTTAGAGGTTAATAATTTTATTTTAATGAAATTTTGCATTTTAGTTACGTAGCGGGTTGTGGGTTTATAGGGGAATAGGGTGGGAAGTAATTTAATTATAATTCAAATATTAATATTTTCCATAATTAATATTTATATATTGAATATTTTATATTGTTAATTGTAGGAAATAATGTATTGTTAATTATGTATTTATGTGTTATTAATTATTATTAATAATTGGTACTTATGTTAATTGTGTCATTTTTTTAGGAGTGGGTTGTGGGTTGATAGGGGAGTAGGGTGGGAAGTAATGTCATTTTAATAACTTTATTAATATTGTTTATATAATATTTATTAATTATTATTTTATCGTGTTAATTGTGTGAATTCATGTATTAATAAATATGTATATTTTGATTGTTAATTGTTATTAATTAATTAATTGTCAATTAATTATGGTAATTGTGTAATTTTTTACGAAGTTGGTGGTGGCATTTATAGGGTAATATGGTGGGAGGTAATTTATTTTTAATTATTTAATTATTTGTTAATTGATGCTAATTAATTAATTACATTTTAATTTTGTTAATTGTGTAATACTTTTGATGTGTGAGTCGTGGGGTTTATAGTGGTAAATGGTGGGAAATAAATGTTTTTCAAATGAATTAATGAATTGTTGTTAATGGATATTAATTTAGTAATGTAAAATTAGTTATGTAAATTGTGTAAATAATTTTTAGGTGTGTTTTTGGTGTTTATTGGGGTATAGGCTGGGAAGTAATTTAGTTTAAATTAATCAATCATTACTTGATCATTAATATTCATTTGTTAATTGATAAATATTTTTGTTAATTGTTTAGTTTTTATTTTATTTAGGTATTTATGTTCTATAGCTGTAATGTTGTGTTAGTACATTCATTTTTGCCTTTTTAAAAGTGTTTTTTAATTATTAATATTGGTATAATTGGTAATTAATTGTATTAATTGTGGACGTATACTTTTTTTAAAATTTAGATGTGCATTGTAAATGATGTGGTGTTATAGGGTAGGAAAAAATATTACTTTTATGTAATTTATAATTTTTGAGATTAAAATTAATTTTTATTACAAGATAGTTATTTGTTTGTATTGTTTTAGTTAAAAAAGTAATATTTTTATGTAAATTTAAATTTTTTGCTCCATTATATTATGGTTCTATGTTTTATACATTTGGATATTTGTATAAATGTTTTTTTATTTTTTATTTTATTTAATATTGTATTGTAGTAGATATTTTATTTGTTTTTAAATTTGATTTTTTTTTTGTGGGAATAGTCATTTTTACCCCTCCACTATCCAACACTTTCCCTACTGTTGCACTTGCTGGAGTGGGAATAGTAATTTTTACCCCTCCACCATCCAATACTTTCCCTACTGTTGCACTCGCTGAAGTGGGAATAGTAATTTTAACACTCACGCAATCCAATGCTTTTCCTACTGTTGCACTCGCTGGAGTGGGAATGGCAATTTTTATCCCTCCACTATCCAGCACTTTCCCTACTGTTGCGCTCGCTGGAGTGGGAATAGTAATTTTTACCTCTGCGCTATCCAACACTTTCCCTACTGTTGCACTCGCTGGAGTGGGAATAGCAATTTTTATCTTTCTGCTATCCAACACTTTCTTTACTGTTGTACTTGCTGGAGTGGGAATAGTAATTTTCACCTCCACGCTATCCATTTTCTCTACTGTTGCTCTCATTGGAGTGGGAATAGTAAATTATACCCCTCCATGATCCAACACTTTCTGTACTGTTGCACTCGTTGGAGTGGGAATAGTAAATGATTCCCCACCGCTAACCACCACTTTCCCTACTGTTGCATTCATTGGAGTGGGAATAGTAAATTATTCCCCTCCGCTATCCAACACTTTCCCTACTGTTGCACTCAATGTAGTGTAAAATGTACTTTTAAAAAATAATACATATTTTAATATTTGAATTCATAACATAATTTTTTTAATACATTTTTATGTTACAGGTGTATGTATATATATATATATATATTTATTTATAATATTTAATATATTTCTAACATTTTATAATTAATTAAAATAATTATGTATTAGTTATTATTAAGTAAATATATATATATTACATTTTATACATATATATTTAATTTATATTTACATTTATTACTTATTATTGTTAAAATTTGCAAATAATTCTAAATATTTTTTTAAGTAAGATGTATTATTTAATTTATTCTACATTCTTTTTTATACATAAAAAAACCCAATATTTTGTACTTCAATATTTTAACAACTGTGGTGCCGATCCGTTAAAAATATTCCCCGTACGAATCGTATCCGGATTTTTTTACGTACGAATCGTACAAGTCCCGTACAAACTGGCAAGTACGATTCGTATGTAAAAAAATCCATACGAATCGCATTGGGAAAATTCCCCGACACGTCCTCGGGTCGGAAAAAGTGTCCGACATGTCCCCGGACAGTTTTACGTACGAATCGGGAAACTGAGGTCTGAGCGCGCAAGTATGATCCGTCCCGTCCGTCAGAATGCACAACCGTATGGAAAAAACACCGTACAGTGCGAACTCCCATAGCAACCATGGAGACGTCCAAACATGTGCCCGCATACGCGCCGTACCCCCATCCCACCCCCGTAGGTAGGCGCCGTACCCCCACCCCACCCACCCATGTACGCGCTGTACCCCCACCCCACCCCCGTAGGTACGCGCCGTACCACCAGCCCATCCCCGTAGGTACGGAGCGTACCCCCACCCCCGTAGGGACGGTGCGGACCCCCACCCCCGTAGGGACGGTGCGGACCCCCACCCCCGTAGGTACGGTGCGTACCCCCTCCCCCGTAGGGACGGTGCGGACCCCCACGCACCGTACCTATGGGGGTGGGGGTACGCTCCGTACCTACGGGGTGGGGGTACGCTCCATTCCTATAGGGGTGGGGGTACGCTCCGTACCTGCGGGGGTGGGCTGGGGGTACGCTCCGGACATACGGGGGGGCTGGGGGTACGGTGCGTACGTGTAGGGATGGGGGTACGGTGCGTACCGGGCATCGCGGCATCGTGCATCGCGGCGTACTTAGCTTTTCCAGCACTTTTTGGGTCTTGTAAAAATGTTGCCGTGCGAAGTGCTGTGGGTACGAATCGTATTTGCTGAACCGTAAAACGCTGCCTGACTCCGTGCGAATGTCGCGTACGCGGTGTCCCGGATCCGATTTGTATGTATTTTCTTGCCGGTCGGTGTTTTTTACGATTCGTACGGAAATGGTGTTTCCGTACGAATCGTACTTGCATGTTTGTAAGGTATTTTTCCCGGGTACGAGTCGGACGGAGAAAACGCTCCGTCCGACGATTCGTACCCGGTTTTTCCAGGATCGGAATCGGCACCTATATTTTATTTTCAATATTTTAATACTCACAATTATGAAGATAGGAGGTCGGTATTTTTGACATCAGTATTTATGTCCCGATATTTTGGCAACACAATTTTTTGGTACTCGATATTCTGTCAGTGATCCGTTTATAATGAGAGCCCATGTCAAAGACAGTAGAGAGATTAAGGGGTCTATTGCGATGACGGGCGGACAAAGTCTGCCTGCCATCGCATCATGAAATGGGACCGCCCGCCATGTGTGCAGCGGTCCCGCATACACAATTATGATGCGCCCGCCACACTGGCGGGCGCATCCTGCATTTTTTGCATTGTGCCGATTGGTGCTGTCAGCAGCACCCGCCGCAATGCAAAAAAGGCATTTGTGCATTTGCATACACAACATGGCAGGCACCGCGATACGCCCGACATTGTAATAGACCCCTTAGTTTGATGATAATGGCAGCACCACATTTGTTAAAGAGGGCCCTGAAGTCTTCAATTACAGCCAAAGGTATGGTTTCTGTGTTACCTTGGAGACTCTAAGAAAATTTGTATGATGGTTGACTGGGGTGTTAGCAAGCAGCAACCACAATCCTTCTCAGGGTGAGGCACAAGCCAACCCTAAATGAACCTGGGCTCAACCCCTGGTAGGTTGGCACAGAGCAGTCAGATTTAACTTAGAAGCAATGTGCATTGTATTTGTGCAACAGTTCAAACAGTACAAAATTGAAAAACACCACATAAAAAAGCAGCTGCGGCCCATGCAGGTAAGATCGGTGGGCCAGATTGGGAGTGATTCGACAGATAACCACGAGAGAATATTAAATAAATCAATAATTTTCCCTCGTTGTCGTCTGTAGAAATCCTCCCCACCACCCAGACCCACCGCTCTTGCCTGCATGGGCCATTACTGACAAAAAGCATCCCACAAATATTTAGAAAAATAGAACTCATTTTAATAAATAGACCAAAACCAGAAGAACAAAAATACAATCAGTAGAACTGGAGATATACAATTTTAAAGATTTTAGTTAAGATAGAGTCAAAAAGCACAAAGTGCCAACTGTAGATATCTGGTCATGCTGAATTGGGACAAAGTCACAAGTTCAGGACCACCAAGATGGAGCATGGGCCGGCTACAGGACCAAGTTAGGCCTGCTGTACAAAGTACCTTAACTCCCGGTTTGCGGAGCATTGTGACTATTCTCATTGAAGACGCATTATGCAGCCAAAGAGATGCACCGATTCTGAGATGCGGCAAGGCTGTGATGCCAGGGCCTGTGTCGTGGTGGAGGATCCCACCAACGGG
The DNA here is from genome assembly GCF_964204655.1 of Triturus cristatus. Taxonomy (NCBI): domain Eukaryota; kingdom Metazoa; phylum Chordata; class Amphibia; order Caudata; family Salamandridae; genus Triturus; species Triturus cristatus. Next base: position 110,260,667 of record NC_140582.1, on the reverse strand, counting down.
GATTGTGATGTGAAATCCAGCATCGAGGATGCGACACGCAGGCAGGGCAATGAGTTGGTTCCAAAGGGCTGTGAGGCAGCAATGCAGAGTCTGACATCGTTATCGAGTTTGCCATCAATGAGGGATGTTAGGGCATGTGCTGAGGATGCACCCGCAGTGGGGGTTCAGATGGATTGCGGCAGTAATGAGGGTCTTTGTGACAGGTCCAATCCATGTAGCAGTGGAGATGCGTTGGTTCTGCTCTAGTTTACACCGTGCAGCAAAAAGGATTGCATCAGTTCTGCTGGATCCACAGAGGCAGGCAGAACACTCTATGCCCATTACCAAGGTTCCAGGACTGGTGTGGCACCATTTGCCAGTGTAGACTTGCAGGTGGCACAGTCCAGGTTGTTAGAAGCCTGTGCCTGAGGTTTCAGATCAGGAGGCCAGTTAACCAGCCCTTGGAGTCACTCTGGGTTCTGGGCTTGAGAGATACAGGCCCAGTCCTCCTCACCCAGGCATGGAACAACAGGCAGGAGCTCAGCACAGCAGTCCAGCAGATTGGCAGTGCTTTCAGGAGCACAGCAGTCTTTCTACCTGGCACAGTATCTGTAAGTCCAGAAGTGTTTTGAAGTGGTGGTGTCTGACGCACAGTATATATACACCCAGTGGTGAGAGTTGCTTGTACCGTCCGGGACTCCAGCGTTTTTATTGCACTCCTACGACCGAAAGAAGCTCCGCAGAACCCAGGGACCAGTACCGGAGTCAGCGCACTCAAAAGGCCAGACATGGATGCATTGTGTACATAAGCGGATTGTTTGCTGGGCAACTGTGACAGGGATCACATTACTCACTGCTGTCGTGAGGGTAATGGCCATTGTCCCCCCTTCTTCTTGTTGCCGCTCTGACACGGCGCATCGCGTCTGGAGGCACGATATCACCGCCGCAAGCCTCTCGCAGTGCGGGACGCTGTGAACAGCGGATTGTTTGCAGGGCAGCTGTGACAGGGATCACATTACTCACTGCCGCCATGAGGGTAATGGCCATCGTTCCTTCTTCTTCTTCTTGCCGTGAGGGGAACGGCCCTTCCGTATTACATCCCCCAGCAACCCTTGCCTTGTCGACCGCTCTGACGAGGCGCAGCGCGCCTGAAGGCGCGATATCGCAGCAAGCGTCAAGGCAACCTCCCTTTCGCTCCTTATTATCACTGTGGAGCTGCTGAACATTAAATAAGGTACTGTGTTGACTTGTGATAACACACCCCTACCTGGAGAGAAATCTGGGTCTTTAAAGACGTTTAATCACTCGCCATCCGGGGAAAGTCTGCGTTGTACTTTTGCCTTTGACCCCTTAATTTGTCTTTGATTCTTCTTTATTGTCTTTAATAAAACCATTGACGGTGCATCCATGGGAAAAAGGAAAATCACGGAAGGATCGGGGGGGCAAACGGAGCATCTGGCGGGTTGGGCAAGGGGAAAAAGGCAAGGAAAACCATTAAGAACATCGCCAACAATTGTGTGATAGATAGAATCGAGACCTTAATCACCGAATGCAAAGGGATACTGGTAGCTGAGTTGCTGGCGCCTACTGGTGTCACCAAATCCCCACCAGAAAAGAGTTGTAGGCAAACGCGCCCAATTATAATACCCACAATGTTTCAGAAATCCCCCCATAATCGTGCCTCATGTAGTAGCGAGGCTGACCACTCGGTGATAGGGTAACAGGGAGTTACTCCTATCCAGCATACCATTTCAGTGACCCACGATGCCGCGAATCACCTAGAGCCTACTGTCTATTTGTTGTAATCGATTTGCGATATTGGCTGAGGCCCCTGACCGCTTGGGGGAAGTGGCATCCCATTGCCTAACCCCAAGCCTTACCGAAAGTCCCTCTGAGATAGTAGGAACTGTCGCACCCACACAGGAAGATCCTATGCAGATCGTCAGCGTGCTCAGGTTGGAAATAGGCACGATGAGGATGATGATTGAGGAGCTAGTGGCTATAGTTAAATTAATAACCCCGGGAAGCACGCTACACCAACCAGCAGCTAGCCTGTACACCCAACCCCCATCCCAAACGGGCACTTATAAACACGCACAAAGAAGGAGTTATCACACACAAAGGCCCTTTGTCCTCCCTCAAAGCACGCACTGACCAGGCCCATAAGATATCCACTTAAACACAGGCGGGTCACTCCCAAGCTTTTACCCCCATCAGTAAGGCAAAACTTCCAAAGTACAAAGCACATTAGTCCCATTAATATATTAGCAAATTCTGCGTCCCAAAGATGCCTGCAATTTAGAACAACCTTCTATCCATCCCTTTGCACAAACACGTACAGTCTTTATGGTCAATGTCCCCAAGCTCGATTTGCATGGTGACCATGAAAATGATGACTCTCTAAAATATAAGACCATACATTGGATTCACCATGTTAGTGGCTGCCGGTCATTAATACAGGAAGACATAGTCAGGGCATGGAGATGCACGCCCCACAACCAATCCTTGGACCACATCGAACTTACCCTGGCCAAGTCCGTTTTGGCTGAAAATCTGTTAGCACTGGAATATCGGACCTGTTCCCCAGGGACCTCAGCTATTCAGTTTAGACGTTTCCCAATAACTGTTGATGCCAGGGCACAGGATAATACACCAGAGCTGTGCGTAGCATGGGGGAGTACACTAGATGCTAACGACTGAGTGAGAATTCCCCCTACCACACACTTTGAATCCCTGGACATTTCTAATAATAATATCCCAAGAATCCATCTAAGTATACAACGCTCAACTGTTCTTAGTCAAGCATCCATAAATCCAAGCTTGACCGATCGCATTGGTTGTTGCACCAATAATCTCAGAGATCAGATTGTAGTCACAAACATGGACACCGATAGAGCCGTCCTTGGTGTTCCCCATGTTTTATCTCCCCGGTCCCAAGCAACTCCTTTATGTGAGCCAGCCCCCGGATCAGCCCTTTACTCCCAGTTCAAAATCATTTCCTGGAATGTAGCCGGACTTAGCAGCAAATTGCTATTACCCGACTGGAATAAACTAATAGAAGGCCAAGACATCTGCCTCTTCCAGGAAACTTGGAGCTTAGTCCCTCTTTACAAGTCTGGTTACACTTGTTTCTTTACACCAGCTGTTACCACGGGGAGAGGGCGCCCCTCGGTTGGCCTGATTATTTGGGTTAATATCGATTTGGGCTGTAAAATCATCGAACAAAGCAGTGCGAGCTCAGATATAATGAGGCTCACCATTAATTGAAGTAAAGGAGCCATAGCTCTTGAGTTGTTTAATGTATACGTAAGGGGGACAAGAGGGGGAGCGTCCTCAGCTATTGTTTCATCCTTGGAGCAAGAACTATCTAGTTGCCATCCCGACTCACATCTTGTGATCGCGGGAGATTTTAATTGTACGTTTGAACCTCTTACACGGAGGACATGCTGGGGTTTGAGGAAGATGATGCAAGATGGGGCATTCCTCCCCTAAGCATTATCCCCATTAAATCACGGGTTGCAATTCAGCTGAACGCAGTTACTCTGGAACTTGGATTGAGGAATGCCAATGATAGAACACTGTCGGATGGTGAAGGGGCCTGTACATATAATAGGGTCAGTTGTCCGTCTCGCATCGACTACATCTTAATAGATGTAAGACTGTGGAGAAGCCCGATTGACATGGAAATAGTCCCTACTGTCGATAGTGACCATAATCCACTTTGCCTGACTATGAAGGCCCTCTGGCCTCTTTCTTGCCCTGTCCCTGGTACAACCACCAACATGGCGACCAAGGAAGTGGTCCCTTCTAACAGTAGAAGATATTTTAAATGGCCTAAAGTTGCTGCTAACGAGCCAAAAATGGCCAGAATCAACCGAGTCTTGGTTGAAAATATAGTTGATTTGCAGGAGGTATCTCTTAACCCCGACGTCCCAGAGAAGGCCTTGGACATTTATATGAGAACCGTAGAGCAGATGGGATTTTTTTCAAAGTAGCTGCTAGTTCCAATATCCGCAAAGCGTGCCCAAAAAGAGGCCAGGCCTGGTTTTCCAAAGCCTGTAGACAAAAAAGGAAGGCTCTAGCCCTAGCTCTTAAAAGTAAAAATTGTCCTCGTGTCCAATCTGCCAGGAAGGAATATAAAGTAGCGTTGCATTGTGCAAAACTACAGTGGGAAGAATCCCACTGGCAGGACGTAAAGGATGCTAGCCTAGCAAAGGATGCCAATCTGTTCTGGAATCTTGTCAGGGGGGCTAATAGAAATGACCCTGACCTAATCTCCAACCATATACCGAGCCAAGATTGGTTCGACCACTTTAGGAAACTCTATACGGGGACAGACACAATTTGCCAAGAAGGGCCTTGTGACCAGCCAATCCCTCGCTTTACCCCAAATATCTGTGACTATTTTACTCTAAATGAAGTAGAAGCGGCAATCAAAAGATTTGTACCGTCAAAAGCCCCCGGACCAGATGGTCTCCCGGGGGGATCTACTCCTTGCGAACCCTAGCAATTGGGCAAGATATATCATGCTCTTAATTAATTCCATCTCTAATGGATGCCCTATTCCCGAATCGTGGAAGGGCGCCAAGGTGGTGCCTATTTTAAAAAAGAGAGCTAGGGAGGACCCTGCCAACTGCCGACCTATTAGTTTGATTGATGCTATCCAAAAAGTAGTTGGCAGGGTGCTGTTGCAGAGAATACAATCCTGGGCTGAGGATGAGAATATCCTCTCCCAATATCAGGCAGGTTTCAGGACCAGAACTGAGACAGCTGACCAGGCGTTCAGGCTGCTTCTCCTTCATTGGAAGGTAGTCGTGATAGGTGGAGGCAGTCTTTATCTTGCTTTTATTGACATCAAGACTGCCTTCGACCTGGTCCCCCGGAATCGATTATGGAAAGTCTTGGGTGAAATGGGCATTCCTCCGTTTATTCTTAACTTACTTGTTCGATTGCATGAATGTAAATATGCACAAGTGAGATGGGGGTCACAAGAGCAAAAAACCGACAGGATCGCTGTGAACTGGGGAGTACGCCAGGGCTGTGTTATGGCATCCACCCTGTTCTCCCTCTATGTGAACAGGGTGGTTAGTTTCCTTCAGGAAATTCCAGATGATGTCCCGGCCCTGGCAGGAGATAGGGTACCCACCCTCCTGTTCACAGACGATACGCTGTTGATCTCCAAGACCCCAGTAGGGTTGCAGAGACTCTTGGACAGGTTTCAGCTCTTTTGTGCCTCAAGGAGGCTGATCATCAACACTACAAAGACTAAACTGATGACATTCAACCCCTATAAGCCTTTTAGACACATTTTTACCCTGGGTGGAACGTGCCTGGAGAGATTTAGCACTTTCGACTACTCGGGCATCCGACTCTCCTAAACAATGCACTGGAATTCCCACATTAATAAGATGCTCCGGAATCACAAACGTGTGGCTGGAGCAATAGGCAGAGAACACCGCTCCTCACAGAGCAGACCTGTTGCCCCAGCGCTTATGATCTATGCTGCAAAGGCAGTTAGCTCAGCCCTTTATGGTGCGGAATTGTGAGGGTTCAACAATGTGCAAGAGATCTGCGGATCTGAACATAAGTTCCTGAGAGAGTTGATGAGCCTCCCCCGAAATGTCCCACTTAAGCCCCTCATGAGTGACATGGGAAGACGCTCCTACAGAGACATTGCCAGATCAAGACCACTGTTTTCTTGGGACCGATTGCTGAGAACTGCCGAACTTGCTAAATTTGCTGCTGCATTTAAAAAGGTAATTAGTCTAGACTGCAACCACAGGGTCAGCTGGATCAACAATGTCAAGAAATTAGTATTTGCCCTGGGCCTTAAAGACTCTTGGGAAGGTCAGAACCCACCCTGTAAGGACGATCTTAAAAAAGTATATTGGGCCTGGGTTGACACACAGGAATTCAGCAACCCCAGAGCGGGTAGGATGACAGATGATTTTTATCAGTTTAAGCAGCACACACTTCTAGAACCATATTTAGATTTTATCCAGATCCCAAGAGATAGGGCACTCTACATACAGTTTAGGGTCGGCCCCCTCTTAGTTCGAGAGCTAACTGCAAAATGGAGTCCTCCACGACAGACAATTGCGGATTGCCACTGACGACACCAAAAGAGAGTGTGGCTCACCTCATATTCGCATGCCCAGCATACTCCTGGGCCAGATCAAGATGGAAAAAAAACGATCTGTAGACAGCTGGGTACCTCGGATCCTGAAATCGGACTCAAGATTTCTTTTTGTCTGTGGTGTGGCAAAGTACCTTGGCTGCATTTGGCTTGTTAGGTCTAAATCTTTGCGTAGGGAGGTATGATTTTACACTGTGAATGCATTTTTATATATTTTTAAATGTCATCAAATAGCTGAAAAAGATGTAATGATTTTACTTCCACCTAATTGGTTGTATTCACTAATTACATTTATCAATTTATCAAATGCACAAATTAATCTTCCATCTCGACTTAGAGTTTAGCGTGTTACTGCCAATAACTACCAACAAAATGATTAATCCTTAGCGTATCATGTCTGGATGGAATGTATATACTGTTTTTATTATAACTCGGATCTTTTATCCTTGGTTTCCATGAATGATGTTGCTTTTATGATACTTGTTATCGAAAGAAAGCTATTTGACTGACTGATATACACCCAGTTGTGCTTTTGAAGTGGGGAGACGTTTCTAGAGGGATGCCTCTGAAGTGCACAGGTGCTCTGCCTTCCTGACCTGTCTCCAGACTAACTAAAGGGGGTATGTAGCCCTTGTGTGCAGACAGGACACAGCCTATTCAAGTGCAAATGGGGTTGGATCCAGATTCTCCCTCCCATTTTGCCAGTGATGGTCCATTCAGTCACATCTAATCTCTCATTGTGTGTGGCTGTCTAGGATGAATACAAATTGCACAACTGTCACCAACACACAGTCATGTGACCGAGGACACTCTGCAGGCACGAAATCGCAAAGGCAAGAAAATGGCAACTTTCTAAAAATGTCATTTTCAGAATTGCAATTTAAAATACGACTTCACCATAAGTTAGGGTTTTAAATTGTGATTCCAGAGACACCAAGCATGAAAGGGTTATTTGTTCCCATTTTGAAATTACACATAAAATGTTATATGGAAATTCCAATTGTATCCTATGGGAGAGGTAGGCCTTGCAGTAGTGAAAAACAAATGTAAGCGGTTTTTACTACCAGGACATGTTAAACTTAAAAGTACATGTCTGATGTTTTAAATTCACAGCAAACTGCCCTTGGGGCTGTCTAGGATCTTCCATAGGAGTGACTTATATGCATATAATGGAAGTTTGTGGCCTGGTAAAAGGTTTCATTTGCCTACTCAAAATTGCAGTTTAAAATTGCACACACACAGGCTACAATGGCAGGCCTGAGACATGTTTAAAGTGCTTTTTAAGTGGTTGGCACAATCAGTGCCGCAGGTCAACTAGTAGAGAATCTGGGCAAGGGTAGTGCCACTTTAGTAGGGAAAAACAAGTAAAATAAATATGCCATTTGAGTATAAGCCAATGTTACCATGTTTTAGGGAAAGAGCATAAGCACTTCAGCACTGGTTAGCGGTGGAAAGTGTGCAGATTCAGACTTATGGCCAGCAAAACTAAGCCAGCAGAAACAGGAGGCCTAAAGGCAAAAAGTTAGGGAAAAACCACACCAAGGATGCCAGGTCTAACATAGACACAGAAGAGATTGGGTAACATCAAGTAGTTTGTTGGGTGCAAGATAGTTAAAATGTTAGAGGTTTCTTTCTCAAGACTCTTGTGGGGAGGGGCAGAAGGGAAATTGAGAAATAGTTGTTCAGCTGGTTAGGGTTCAGCAGACGGCTCCTTAAGGAGCAGTAAGAGAATTTCATGCTTCTAGCTGCGGTGGCCTGGGAAGAGTACGGGTATGGGTTGCACAAATCAAAGAGTAGTGGGGCTAAAGTATCTATGACAAAAGAAAAGTTATGAGGGGGACACAGATCCCATAGTGAGCCAAGAGAGAAAAACATGTAGTGGATATAGAATGGTTAGAGATTTGGTTCAGCACTCTATATATGGTATGTCAATAAAGCCCAAATTTAAAGTGAGGTCAGCAAAAGAACATACAGGCAAAGGTAATCTTTATTTCATTAACTTCTTCACATTCATAAGAACATGATCAGATTTGTTTGAGGTAGTCAGCACATTTCGTTCATTAGAACTTTTTCAGGGATCATGTATCCAGTGCAATTTAGATTTGACCAAACACATGTATGATATGGAGTGCAGTCCATGCGGGTCTTGAATTTAGCAGTCACTGTGAACTTTAACTACACAATATGCATGTGCTGCAGGGATTACGATGTCTATTTCCCACAGCCTTTTCATGGCAGTCCCACCCACATGGAAAGGCTGTTGGAAAGGACCTTTGGGGGCTCCTAGCAGGGCCCCCATCCCCCTGGGCCTCCGCTATGTGGCCAGGAGGGCACATGTGGGGCCCCCACACATCCATGTGCAGTGTGCCAGGCACCACATGGTGCCAGGCACACAGTGCATGGATGTTTAAAAACATGCCTTTCACTACTGCAGCTTGTGCTGCAGCCTTTTTCGGCGCCACAGAACAAGTTGCAATAGTAAATTAGTAAAAGGCATGTTTCCCTTTGCCTACACGGCGGTCACATCATAATATGGCAGGTGGAGCTGCTGACTACTTATCGGCCGGTTTCCATCCCGTTGTCCAACCGCCATCTTAATGATAGCTATGTTACGATGACTAATGCACACATAGTAAAGCTTTGCTCAATTCTCTTTTTTGCAATCCATTTGACCTGATCTGCAGGATTCAAAACATCATTACCCAAGTCCCCTTTTTCTCCACTTCCTGTACAATTCACAATGTAAACAACTTACTTCAAAAGTTGGTTCTGAGAAGTCAGAAATCTCTAGTTCACCATTACTGTCCTTCCTGCATTAATTATAGTGTAGTATTGTTTGTTAAATACTCTATGGCGGGGTTTCGCAACCTTTGGACTTCTTTGGACTCCGCACTGAGGGGCATATCCTCAAGGACTTATCGCCGAGTTAGCAGCACTTTATCGCAGCCAAAGTGGCGATAAATTTATCGCCCTATTCACAAGCAGGTGCTAACAGCCGATACCACCAGTTTTCCTGCGATAGCAGCCGCAAAAAACATCACCACGGATGACACCGGCAACTAACGCTAATGAGATGCAGAGTAGGCGTTCTCGCAGCCGCAGTCGGTAGTAAGAGTAACTGCAGGGCGGTGATGTGGGGAGGAGGAGGGGCAGGGTGGGGGGTAGTAAACTATGGATTATGGAGGTTTACAGGTAAGTTAGCATATAAATTAATAAAACAAATTTCGTTGCGTGCACTGCATCACATTTGGGGATGCAGTGCACGCAACGAAATTCGTTTTATTAATTTATATGTTAATTTAATTGTAAACCTCAGTAATCCATACTTTACTACCCTCCACCCTGCCCCTCCTCCTCCCCACGTCACCGCCCTGCAGTTACTCCTACTACCGACCGCGGCAGCGTTCTTGTGCAAAAAGCAACGACAACACCACTGCACAACATTCTCAATGACCAGCCAGATCGGCGATAAGATCACAAAACATGCAATATGATGCGTTAGCAGAAGGGATTTAACACCTGCTCTTACCTGGTGTTAAGTCAGACAACAACCTGCACCAGAAAAGGGAATCCAGCACAGAGCCACACCTGAAGAACAACAGATGCCATGGAGCCACTGATCATGCAGCTCAGACACCTAACAGGGCCACAACACCCACCACCACCACCCCCAGGCCCGCCCCCCCGGACTACCACAGATGCAGCGCAGACAAAGACAGCAGACCTTCCGAAAATGCACCAGCATCACAGACCTAACACCAGAGGATGTAATTGCCCGCTACAGGCTCAAAAGGACAACCATCCTACGCATCCTGACCATCATTGCCCACTGGCTGACGGTACCAACACAGCGGACAACCAATATCCCTCCGCAGACAAAGCTGCTGGCTGTGCTGCACCTGTTGGTCTCTGGGACCTCCCAACCAACAATGGCCAGAGTCGAGGAGTCTCACAGCCAGCCCTAGCCAAGTTCCTCACACCTGTCTTGGATGCCATCATCAGCCTGGTACCACAGTACCTTCACTTCCCACACACTGTGCAGGAACAGCTGGAGAGCAAGCAAGGCTTCTACGGCATAGCTGGATTCCCGCACGTGTTGGGGCAATAGACTGCACTCGTACTCCTTGTGCCTCCTGCCGCCACCGCACACAAATAACACAACAGGAAGCACACGCATTCCATCAATGTGCAGGCAATAGTGGACCACCTGCGACTCTTCACCAATGTCGTCGCCAACAACCCAGGCAGAGTGCATGATTCCTTCATCTTCCGACAGTCCATCATCAACCAGCGCTTTGAGGATGGCACCTATGGGAATGCCTTGCTCTTGGTAAGTAACAAATGAACACACCACACACCTGAACTCCACAATCATGCAACTCACAACTGTGGAAATGCACACGTTATAAACTCACATACAACATGCCAAACAACATGCCCACCTACCAGACATGCAGCACACCTTACTGTGGTAACCTGGGCTAGCCATGTACACAAGCCATCAATGCCATGATACCTCAGCCACACAACAGCAGAATGTGGGGAGTAGTGGGAACCAGGCATGTACCAAGAACGTAAGTGACACATGAATGAGAATGTACACAGTGCCAAGTGTGGCATGAATGTAGTGGCCACACTGCAGTATGCAGACAACAGACATGCCCATTTCGACATATACTGCTGGTGTTTGGAGTGCAGTGAACAGTGGATGCAACCATGTCATCCTAGGCAGTGGGGAAGTTCACGGAAATGTAGCTTGTTACGTCTCCCCCTGTAAGCGTGAGCGGAGTGGGCTGGCCCGGCGTACGCCAGGCCAGCGTAGGGGTGTGAATAAAAAGCCCATTGCTCTTGGTGTGGTTCTCTTCCTGAATGGCCAACGTGTCTGCCAGGGTGGTGCCTTCCAGCCCGCCATAAGGCCGACATCGTGAGCGGCAGTGCCTGCGATCCTGTGTGCCTGCTGCACCCCAGGCCACAGGTCCCCAGACCCGTCTTGGCTGCCCCTGTGCAACCAGGCCACACTGCTCACCTGCCAACACCGGCATGTGTCAAACAAGGCCCACCACGTGCCTATGCAAGCTATAAGTCCGAGTCCCGTGACCTTGGCAGCTTCCTCAGAACAACACGGCCTCCGCGACACAGGCACCCAGCACTCCTTTCTCGTTGACGTACTCCACTGGCCTACACTGCTGTCAAGTAGGTCACTCATTTGGAACTGAGTCTTGATCATACAATGGCAAAGTACATATTTTTTGGCAGAGTTTATATCACTGTACTCCCTTCGATGTGGTGCTACCAACACTGTGCATAGCATTCGAACAACACCTGCCTGTGGTCCCTTGCTGACTACTGCATTCGACTGCGGTCAAGTAGGTCACACATTTGGAACAGAGTCTTGATTTCTTCATGGCGGAGTTCATATCATTGGACGCAAGGAGACGAGTAAAAGGAAGACGCGGTTCAGTCCGGAGGAAAAAAGGATCCTCGTTACGGAGGTGATCGAACACTACCAGCAACTGCTCTGGTGCCACTAACTCTGTGCATCGCATGCCAACGACACGTTGCTGTGGGCCCCTGCTGACCACTGGCTCCGGCCTACACTGCGGTCGAGTAGGTCACGCATTTGGGATTGAGCCTTGATTCATTTATGGCAGAGTTTATATCATTGTACAGGCCTCATCACAGACTGCATCCCCTCTGTGCCCCGAAATTCATGGACACTCTCTGGTTGAACTTTGGTGGCATCTGAGTATATGGCCTGGGGGTAGACTTCATCATCATGTAGCTGATACTGACTTGGTGTCAATAACGAGTCTGTAGCATTCATCTCCTCCATTCTGCCCTCAGCATCATGCCCTGGAAGAACACCTTCCACTGTCCCCCAAAACACTCCGCGACAATCACCTTGGACATCGACGAGGACCCACTCAGCTCTCGTGGCCCTACCTCAGTGCACCGCAAGTCACGGTCCCTTGCGGGTGTGCCTGTGCCGGCCGCAGTTCATCTGGGGCCACTAACTCTGTGCAGCTCAGGTCATGGACCCTTTCTAAATGAATATTGGATGGCCTCTGGGTCGATGGCCTGGGGGTCATCAATGCCATGTGTCTGTGGCTCTGCACTGACAGCTGCCTCCAGCCTCAACTGCGGTCCACCAGGGTTCACACATCAAATCGAGTCCTGACCTGCCTGGAAGACACATCACCGCAGGATGCACACTTCACCACCGCCAGGACCACCTCCAACCAACAACTGCCAGAGTCGAAAGAGGCTTACAGCCAGACTATCAGATTTGCTCACACCTGTCATGGATGCCATCATCAGCTTGATACCCTGCTCAGCTCTTCAGGTGCCACTAACTCATTGCACCACAACTCATGGACCCTTTCTGATTGAGTTTTGTGCTGTGGATAGCTCACGCAGCAATGTCACCTCAGGCAGTGGGCAAGACCTGGGACGATGAGGAGGAAGATGATGCAGGTGTAACACACCCCACTGCAGGTGCAGCAGGAATATCCCGAAGGGACACAATCCTAGACATTTTCTTCACATGAGCAAGCTCAGTTCTGGTGCCCCAACTTCAGTGCACTGCAACTCATGGACCCTTCTGATAGCATATATTGGGTGACCTCTGTAAATGCTCTGGCTACCACCATGATGCTTCGCAGTTGTTTGTGTTATGGTGGTGTTTTCTGTTTCCGCTTTAATGGTGATCACCGTTCATGTTGTTGGCAGCACCAACCACTCCATGAGGGCTTGCTTACACTCACCACACACCCATCCAGCACAAGCGTCACTGGACATGTGACCCTGGCAATAAAAGGGGCCAGGCGAACATGCCCGTAGCCAGTTCCACAAACTATCTAAGTGTGTCCATGTGGTCATTATGTATGCATGAGGGCCACCGGAGCTCTGGGCGTGGTTACGTTTTGACCGTATAGTGCATCCTCCCGCATGACGCGTGGGAATTGCAGGCCTGTCACTGGTTATCGCTGATTTTTGTATTGCCATTGGCCACTTCGCAACTTTTTTCGCATTCGTGTTTCACGTCTTTTCAGCGTCGCGTTGGTTTTAACGCGGTCATTTGATGCGTTATCGTGAGACTATTGCATCGTGCCGCCGGGTTGAGAATACTATGTTAACGCTGTGTTATTTTCCCGCGATAGACTGCGATATGCAAAGTTGCGTTAAGCTAATTTTGCGATAATTAACACACGTTCTTGAGAATATCCCCCTGAATCTCTACAGGAAACCAGACACCTGCCAAAAACAATTTCTATAATTTGAACCACAGAGCAGTACACAAAAATACAGAAAGAAAGCATACAGAAGACAAATACACATTCCTAAATATTTTATTTATTTCACATGCAAAAATCCTTTTTTTTTTTTTTTTTTTTAAAGGAAATGTTGGAGCTTTCATAATTTAGTTTTATAAGACGAAGAGGTTGCTATACTCTAGCATAGCTCTTTGTCTATTCGGCGCCTAATGCATGTTTTTTTGTGCATACAAGTTGTTCATACTAGATTATGTTTGTTGTATTTACTCAGCTCCCACGAATCAAAATATGTATACTCGCTTAATTTTTAGCAAGCAATTTTAAATTCTTTCTCAGTTAATGAATGCTTTACAATTTTCAATCTGCCGCCCGTTATTAAACGACAGTTGGCTTTTGTTTAGCAGATATGCAAATCTTTGTATATACAGTCCTACCCGTGGCACCTTATTTTTTCAAGGTCAATTGAATTATTGTTTATATGCTTTGATTGTCCCTTTTATCTTCAGCCTGTATAACAGATGACTGATAATTCTTCATGTACTAACTGTAAATGTAATAACGATACTGCAAAAAAAAAAAAAAATGAATGTAAGTATAATTTGATAAACTACAAATATTATTTAATTATTTAAACAGTCACAGACCACCTAAGTAGGGATTTTGGACTCCCAGTGGTCCTCGGCCCACAGGGTAAAAACCCCTCCCCTTCTGCAATGAGTGGTAATTCACTTTAGTTTTGTCTGACACGGTGTGTGGTATGTATGTTAACTTGGTTAATATACCTACAGTGGAGTTTGGCTCTTGTCACTGTTTTGGAAACCTTTTGACCATATCTACAGGATTCAGAATGCCATCGTTTAAATCCCTGTGTCCTCCATCGTGCTGCATAAAACAGTAGAAACATCTTCCTTTAAATGGTGAGTGTCTGTGTTAATGCACATGCAACACTAGTTTCAAGTTCTTCACTTTTCAGCATGTCTTCAGCACAACATGTAATGTCTAAACGCAAAAACGTAATTACACCTAAGGGGCATATCAGCAACAACCGGCGATAATTATTGCTAAGCGCACTTAGCGCTAGGATAATTATCGCCGGCTAGTGTGGATTTCTATGGCTGAGATAGCGTGCTATTAGCAACGCTTATCTCACAAGCAATAAAAATCCTAGCGCTAACTGCCTAACGTGAGATTATCGCTGGAAACCCAGCGATAATCTCACGAAATGTGGCGTTAGCTTGTTGATAGGGACTCACAAACTTAGCCACGATATCCACCTTCCATATGATATCATGGCTAAGTCAGTCCTGAAGTAGGCATAAGGAAAGTAGCGAAAACATGGCTTATCGCTACTTTTCCTGCCGCTATGCCTCATAGCATGAGGCTTGATGATAGGAGAAATGTCGCTTAACGACATTTCTCCTGTCATGTCATGTCTGGAACGCCCACTTTGCATCTCATTAGAGATGCAAAGCTGGGCGTTAAGAATAGGTGCGCTAATGCAAGGTTTTTGACCTTGCTAATTAGGCGAAAAACTTATCGCCGCTTTTCGGCCGAAAACAGCCACAAAAGCGGCGATAATTTTCTCTTGCCGCCTTGTAAATATGCCCCCAACTTTTGATATGTTCTTAATATTCTTTATAGAATATGTAGTTATTTGGTAAATGCACCACTACACTCTTTAATATGAATATACACCATTCAATTTCCCTTTAACTCCTTTATCCTCGTTAATTATTTTATTAACGTGCTATGAAAAGATTTCCATCAATACAAATACATTGTATATCCCTCAAATGATATAAGAACATTAATTATGTACACAAAAACTTAGTAGTACTTAAACTGTAGATTATCGAACCCTTTGTAGAAAGTCTTATAAATATTCCAGTGAAACCTTTGATAAGCACATTCAACCACAGATATCCCTTTTTCCACTCTGTGAGCAAAACTGAACTTCATTATGGAATGCTACCCTCGTATGAATCTCCAGGGTGAGGCTGTAATATCTAATTAGAGTTAAGCTTAAGTTTTTTTAATCATTTTTGCAAACAATAGCATTGGTTGCACTTAGCATATTCTTAATGTCTTTACACAGTAATAAATACTCCTGAACTTCTGTACACTAGTTTCCAAAGTTATCACATCAGAACAAGTTTCTCGTTTGTACTCAGGTCAAAAGTTCATCATACATGATTGGTAGTACTTATTATCTTCCAAATTTCATCCAACTACTGCACTGAATATTTTAGAAAAATGCTGAATGTTGAATGCAAAGATTCAGTGCTCTTTTTTTCAGTATAGTCCTGAGACATCCAGGGGCATGTGTACAAGCCTCTATCGCCACCACAATGTCACTTTTACCGGCGTAGTGGTGGCGATAGGGGCTGTGCCTTATGTACAAGGCAGCGTTAAGCCACATACAAGGCAGCGTTAAGCCACTTAACGTGGCTTAACGCTGCCTCGTACATAAGTACCCCCTTTCACACTATGGTTAGCGTGAAAGGGGCATGTAGTGGTTGTTATGGTGAGCCTTCCACCGCAACACCCATTGCATTTGACGCTGCCCCCTAAGTACAAGGGTGGTGTACATAGGAGGCAGTGCCAAAATTAAGACCAGAAAACCCCTGATCTTAAGTTGGCGAAATGAGGAAAAATGCATTATCTCTCCTCGTTTTTGCTTTTTCCATGTGTGCTGCCTTGTGCAGCACACATGGAAAAAGCAAAATGCCATGGTTTGTTTATGTACAAGAAGTTATCCCTTCCTGTATATAAACAAACCTTTAAAAAATGCAATTTTGTCACTCAGCACACATGAAAGTGACAGAATGGCATTTTAGGAATGTTTATGTGCAGGAAGGGACACATTCCTACACATAAACAATCCTCCCCTGCACGCAGACACCTTTGCACTCTGGTGCAAGGGTACCTGCATTGGTGCTAAGTTGCTAAATGTAGTGTCATCGCAGGGAGAAACGCAAGGCTGCACCGCATTCTTGTAAATATGGTGCAGCCTTGCGTTTCAGAAGTGGCGGAGCGTGTCGTTAAGCCAAGGAGGCTAACGACACACTCCGCCACTTCCTTGTTCATAACCCCCCATTCGGTAGCTGTTTGCGCTATATAAATCCACAAACATTAAATTCAACTTCAGGAATCTTCAGTCATTCGTTCATTCACTGCATGTCATCCACTTGCAAGTGTAAGAAAGGCAAGCTCTTTTTTTCAGAAAATGAGAGCCACAATCTATTTCTTACTTCTCACTGTACCTTTATTTGTAACCTATCAGGTCTATTTTGATTTTCACTGACTGCAGCGAATCACAATGTAACTACCTTAAAGCAATCATGTTTTTTCTGTCCAACCCACAGCTTCTTGATGAGGACTTCTTTTTGGCAGCTCATTATCCAAGGTTCATAAGGGCTCCAGCAGCACAGTTTGGTGTGACTAGCTGCTTGCATCTTTGTCCACCGGGCTTAAGAGTGTGCTAGATCTTGCAGCGTTGATAAGATTTCCTCAAATGGACATTACATAGATTGGCATCTGTGGAATGAAATAGTGTTGGAAAATGGCCCTCTCGGAAGGGTCACCCCAAACATTATGCTTTCCTTCTCCTCCTTTTTGCTGAATTCTTTTTGTTGGCTTGAGGACTGTGACAGTTTACCACTGCTAGCCAGTGCTAAAGTGCATGTGCGTTCTCCTCTAAACATAGTAGCATTGGTGTATACACAATTGGCATATTTAGTTTACTCCTAAGTCCCTTGTAAAGTAGGATACCATATACCAAGAGCCTGTATATTAAATGCTACTAGTGGGCCTGAAGCACTTATTGTGCCACCCACACAAGTAGCCTTTCAAACCTGTCTCCAGCCAGCCAATGCAGCGCCTGTGTGTGCAGTTTATTGATACTTCGACTTGGCATTGACAAGCCTGAAACTCCCCCTTTTTTACGCATAAGTCACCCCTAACATAGGCACTTGGTAGCCCATAGGGCAGGGTGGTATAAAAGTAAAAGGTAGGACATGTACTTTTAAGTTTTGCATTCCTGGTACTGACACACACACACACCAAATGTTGTTCACTACTATGAAGCCTACTCCACTTGTTGGTTAACCTTGGGAATTTGTTAATACATTTTTAAGTTGATTAAAAAGGAGTAGCTTTGTCATGTTGTATATCTTTGGAATGGCAATAAATCCTCTCTGCTGGTAAAGTTGGATTTAACGTTATTTTAGAAATGCCTCTTTTAGAAAGTGGACATTTCTCTGCTCTTTCTGCTCTGTGTGCCTGCAGCCTGTCTCCAGTACACGCCTGGGGTGGGTTGCAGCTTCACTTTGTGCAGTCTCTCTAGAAAGCCACATACACAGGAAGGTTAGGTGTTTGAGCACTCATCTGCATTCTGATGGCTGTTCCTGGGCAGGTAGGGAGGGAGCAGCTTACACAACTGAATATGTAGTGTCCTGTCCCCCCACAAAGGGCTGATCACCCCCTACTGATAGTCTGTAGCCAGGGCTGGGAAGAATGGACCTCTGTGACCCTCAAAGACCATTCTTTGAAGTCACCCCCACTTCAAAGGCACAACTGGGTATAAGTACTGAATTTCTGACCCCTTCAAAACAGATACTACTGGACCTGTGAAGGCCTCTGCCAGGAGGAAGGACTGTGCTACTACAACAACTGCCACTCTGCTGGACTGCTGCTCTGGAAGAACTGCTTTTCTGCTCTGCTGTGCTGCCCTACTGCCTGCTACCCTCTTCCCTGCTGTGGAAGAGGACTGGATCCATCTTACGTGAACCCAGAGTGACTCCAAGGGGTTGCTGGTTTGCCCCCTGTTCTGAAGTCTCACGGACATCAAAGACATCCTGCAACCCTGCAACAGCACCTGCACTCTTCCATCTGGGAATCCCAACCTGCCAAGTAGTGCCAACCCAGTCCTGGGCCCTTGGAAGTGGGTTTTCTGTGCTGACCCAGCAGAATTGATGCATCATCTCCATTGCGCCAATCAGAACCAATGCATCCTCTTCAATGCATTGCTGTTTGAGGACATCACTTCGAAGACTGCGCCACTTGACAATGATGGGCTGCAAAGCTCAATGATGACACATTACCTGCATTACAAAAGGGTTCACTGACGAAGCTTTTCCAACTGGGTGGATCAGAACCGATGCATTGCCCACATCCAAGAGATCAACGACAATGTATCGCCTCCTCTGCGCATCCCATCGGGTCTTCGACGCATTCGTCACCATCCAAGGTACTTTCTCAGTGGGCCAACTGTGGTCCCTGTATCCAACCCGCACTCTATCGCAGTCAGCCTAAACTTTGGATTTACCCTGGTCAAGCGTGACCAGATATACCAGGTTGGCGCATTGAGACTCTAAAGCAATATGGGGCAGATTTGCAAGCCCCTTGCGACACTTTTGCGCTGCTGTTGCGTCACTTTTGTGATGCAACAGCGGCGTAAAAAATGCGGCAAATTTACAACATGACACATCTAGGGAGATGCGTCACGTTTTAAAGCACTGCTTGGCATTACACCTGCGTCAGGTGTGATGTATGCAGGGTATGAGTTCACACGCAGGAAAGCCTCGTAAAAGTGACACAGTGAATCTATAAGATTTCACTGCATGTCTTTAGGACGCCACTACGTCAAAACCTTACGCCTGCTTGAAGCAGGCACTAAGGAGTGACGCAGTGTATTGGGAATAGGCCGCAACACGCATTGCTGGAGTTGCATCGTGCTTCATTTGAAATTCCATAGTGCATATTATCAAGCGCATTATCGCCGATTTAGCGGCAGTTTTCTGCCACTAAAGCGGCGATAATTTTATCGCCTGACTTGATAATATGCCCCTTAGCGCGACCACATTGTGCTATCAGCACATCCAAATCTACTCTAAAACCGCCTACATGCCTACCTGTACAAATCTTCTAGCAAGTCCACTCACTACCAACAGGGATTTTAAGAACCACTGGCGTAACGAAACTCGAGGGGGCCTCCCTGCATGGCACGTGGAGCGGCCCCCTCCGGGCTCAATCTGGAGCTCTGCAGCCAAAGTGTTGCGCTGAGCGGGCCCCCTGGAGCTTGGGGGCTGCGGGGGGCCTGTGTTACCCCCCTGCACACTAATCTGACACAAAGGCGGTGCGGGACCCGGCCAGGTAAGTTTTATTTGTATCCTCACCCCCCTCACCCCCCCCCGCGGTGAACCACGAGCGCCTACCCCGCGAGTATTGCGAGCCGCGACTGGCCGCCCTCCATCATTTCCTTGTAAATATGCCCCAGACAGTCTTGCCAGGAGTCCCACGCTGTTTACAACATCATTTACTTTCGTGAATAGGCTCTCATAGGTGGAGACAAGAGTTCATTAATTAAGCACTGAAATTTTGAAGAAATGGGAAGACATCTTTTTAAGAGGAAAAGTTCTAAAGCTATCAACCTGTTTTTACCAGTAATATTTTATCATAGAACGGATGGAGATTTTCCATCTACTGCAGAAATACTTTAACTTTGAACACTTAAGTCACTTTGAATGCATCGCTGAAAAAGCCGGCACTATCAGATCCCTGTGGAAAGAAAGGTCAGGCGCATCTCTCAAACGGAGGAAATGACATTTTATCAAGCCCGAGAGGTGAAAGCAATTTGCATCTGAAATTACTTCAGTACTTCGCAATTTGCTTTTTCACTAAACATGGAAGTTCAACTGCCAGCCACAGTCGCACCAGGGCGAGGAAAAGAGGTCGCCGAATTCTGCTAGAGCATAATCTGAAGACCCGCCCAGTGAAAGGTTTCAAAGTGCAGCGCGTGCTCTCTTCCACTGTAAAGGATTTTGCAAACCAATCATTTGGAAGCTGAAAGGGGCATATTATCAAGCCAGGCGATAACATTATCGCCGTTTTAGCGGCAGAAAACTGCCGCCAAAACGGCGATAATGGGCTTGATAAATGATAATATGCTCTATGGAATTCCAATTGAAACCCATGTTAGATGTGAAGGACAACTAACATGGGCTTCAATTGGAATTCCATAGAGCATGTTATCAAGCCCATTATCGCCGTTTTAGCGGCTGTTTTCTGCCGCTAAAGCGGCGATAATTTTATCGCCTGGCTTGATAATATGCCCCATACTTCTTTTAATTTCATTTGAATACCGAAGAGAGATAAAACGTTTGTAATTAGAAGAGCGCCTATAAATGACCCAATCGGATTTGCCCCAAATTTTGTAAAAGTATTACTGGACCATTTTGGGGAGACATTTATCGATGTTTGCCATCCTGACTTCCTGAGAAAGAAGAGCCCCTTGGACTGGCATGAAGCCACAATGTATATTTTCCCTACAAACGAGCAAGGACAAATGAGAGGAAGGGTCCTTCCGGCCGACCTCGCTGGCTAATGCAGACTGTGAGGCATACTTATAAGGGGATTGCACCACCGGAATGTCATTTTGTACGACGTTCAGGTGGTGCAATGCCTTGCACCATATTTACAAAGTGGTTAAGCCACTTTGCTTGGTTAACGCTGCTTTGTAAATATGGTACCCTTTCACACAGTTTGCTGCGTGAAAGGGGCGTGCAATGTGTGTTGCTATAGGCGTTAAACCGCAACATCCATTGGTTTATGACACTGCACCAGATTTACAAGGATCTGTAAATCTGAAACTGCTGTAAAAATGACTCATTGCAAAACCAGGAGTTAGATTGGCCCCAAAAGAAGAAATGCTTTTATTTATCCTCGTTTATGCCTTTTGCAGCACACATAGAAAGAGAAAAACGCCTTGATTTAATCTTTATGTGCAGGAAGGTGTCCCTTATGGCACATAAACAATCATTAAATAATGGCGATTTGCTACTTTTATGTGTGCTGCAGAATGCATTGGATTGTGTTGAGATGATTATCCTTAACACAGTGATGAGGGAGATTGGTGGTTCGGTGTCAATTCCTTTATTCTTGAAGCGTAATCTACGGACCTCGAGAGGCACAGATCCTATGGGGCATATTATCAACAAACTGCGATAAATATCGCAAAACTCGCTTAGCGCGTTTTTCAGTATCGCCCTCTATCGCTCAATTACCTCGCCGTGTTAGCGGCGTATTAGCAATGCTTTGCTAACAGGCGAAGTACAATCCAGCGATAGACTGCGATAATCCTCATTAGCGTGTGAAATCCTGCGATGATTTCACAGCACTAATGAAAAGCTTGGTAATAGGGGAGTGTGTACTTAACCCTACAATCCACCTCCCATAGGCAATAATGCTGAGTCAGGTTTTAATCAGGCAATATACGGGCTTAGCGCGCCTTTTTTCATCGCTACGCGGGTCCGGGGCAGCGTTGATTATACAGCGAAGTTGTGTTTGCGACGTTTTTCAATGAAGTTATTGTAAGGAACGACTACTTTGCATCTCATTAGCGATGTATATCGCTAAGATGCACAGCGTTAGAAAATCGGCTGCTAACATGCGCTGATGCATGTTAGCGCCACCTTGTTGATTGGGCGATAACAATATCACCTCTTTAGCGATACTGCCCTTGATAATATGCCCCTACATTTGTTTACGAAATCAGGAAAGGGTCCGCATGGCTTTGTAAATCCAGTTTAAGGAATTGCAATTATTTCATTGAGAAGGAAGGACAACGCAAATCCTTAATAATTCTTCGTCTTTGTTTCACCAGTTTTTGTGCTTTTTTTGTGACTGTTGTTATTTAAATTTGGCACAAAATAGTGATAATGACTTACACTTCAAACAATTATTTTGCATTCGTTGGAATTCACTTAAAACACAAATATAATGATAGAGCAGCATGTGGCAGGGAATCATTGTGAAATGTAAAAACCAAAATATACAACGGTGCATTAATCATTTAACCCCTTCTGTGCCCATGACGAGCTGGACTCGTCATGGAGCACAGTCGCGCTGTGCCCATGACGAGTCCAGCTCGTCATGAGGCATTCCCTGGGGAATCCCTCTGGTGCGGGCACCAGAGGGATTCCCTTTTACTGAAAATAGCCTCGGGAGCTGGGGAAGAGCCTCCCCAGCTCCCGAGGCCCCCCCTGCTTTCAGTGTAATGACGATCGGCGCGCACGTCGCGCCAACGTCATTACACTGAAACTGAAACTGAAATGAGCCAAGAGGCTCATTTCAGTTTCACTTTGTACGTGCTCAGGGGGCCCTAGGTGGCCACCGAGCACCGGGCCAAAAACCCAGGTGACCCCCCTTGCAAAACCAGGTCGTTTTGAGGTAGGCAATTTTCATGTCGCCTCAATACGTTTTGGGCCCTTGCCTGTCGCGGGTACTTGGGCCTCCCACACGAGTGAGGCACAGTTTTTATCGGGAGACCCGAGAGAACGCTGGGTGGTAGGAAATTTGTGTCAGCCCGGTGATGCCACAACTTTCCCACACAAAAATGTGTGAAAAAGGTGATTTTTTTCAGCTAAATTTGAGGTTTGCATGGCATTCTGGGTAAGGAAACATTGGGGGATCCACGCAAGCCATACCTCCCTGGAATCCCCCGGATGTCTAGTTTTCAGAAATGTGTGGGTTTGGTAGGTTCCCCTAGGTGGCTGCCGAGCACCGCGCCAAAAACCCAGGTGCCCCTCTTGGAAAACCAGGTCGTTTTGAGGTAGGCAATTTTCATGTCGCCTCAATACTTTTTTGGCCCTTGCCTGTCGCGGGTACCTGGGCCTCCCACACGAGTGAGGCACCGTTTTTACCAGGAGACATGGGGGAACGCTGGGTGGTAGGAAATTTGTGTCAGCCCGGTGGTGCCACAACTTTCCCACACAAAAATGTGTGAAAAAGGTGATTTTTTCAGCTAAATTTGAGGTTTGCAGGGCATTCTGGGTAAGGAAACATTGGGGGATCCACGCAAGCCATACCTCCCTGGAATGCCCCGGATGTCTAGTTTTCAGAAATGTGTGGGTTTGGTAGGTTCCCTTAGGTGGCTGCCGAGCACCGCGCCAAAAACCCAGGTGACCCCCCTTGGAAAACCAGGTCGTTTTGAGGTAGGCAATTTTCATTTCGCCTCAATACGTTTTTGGCCCTTGCCTGTCGCGGGTACCTGGGCCTCCCACACGAGTGAGGCACTGTTTTTACCAGGAGACACGGGGGAACGCTGGCTGGTAGGAAATTTGTGTCAGCCCGGTGATGCCACAACTTTCCCACACAAAATGTGTGAAAAAGGTGATTTTTTCAGCTAAATTTGAGGTTCGCAGGGCATTCTGGGTAAGGAAACGTTGGGGGATCCACGCAAGCCATACCTCCCTGCAATCCCCCGGGTGTCTAGTTTTCAGAAATGTGTAGGTTTAGTAGGTTCCCCTAGGTGGCCACCGAGCTCCGGGCCAAAAACCCAGGTGACCCCCCTTGCAAAACCAGGTTGTTTTGAGGTAGGCAATTTTAATGTCGCCTCAATACGTTTTGGGCCCTTGCCTGTCGCGGGTACTTGGGCCTCCCACACGAGTGAGGCACCGTTTTTATCGGGAGACCCGGGGGAACGCTGGGTGGTAGGAAATTTGTATCAGCCCGGTGATGCCACAACTTTCACACACAAAAATGTGTGAAAAATGTGATTTTTTTTCAGTTACATTTGAGGTTTGCAGGGCATTCTGGGTAAGGAAATGTTGGGGGATCCACGCAAACCATACCTCCCTGGAATCCCCCAGGTGACTAGTTTTCAGAAATGTGTGGGTTTGGTAGGTTTCCTTAGGTGCCGGCAGAGCTAGGGTTCAAAAACTACAGCTAGGCACTTTGCCAAAAAAGGTTAATTTTTCACTGCGAAATTGAGGTGTGTCCACGATGCGTTTTGCGCCGTTTCCTGTCGCGGGCACTAGGCCGACCCACACAAGTGAGGTACCATTTTTATCAGAAGACTTTGGGGAACACGGGGTGGCTGGAAATTTGTGGATCCACGCAGATTCCAGAACTTTCCACCACAGAAATGTGGGGAAAATGTGTTTTGTTTTGGCAATTTTTTAGGTTTGCAAGGGATTCTGGGTAGCAGAACCTGGTGGGAGGCAGTCAAGTCACCCCATCCTGGATTTCCCTGGGTGTCTAGTTTTCAAAAATGTATAGGTTTGCTAGGTTTCCCTAGGTGCCCGCAGAGCTATGGTTCAAAAACTACAGCTAGGCACTTTACCAGAAAAGGGTCATTTTTCACAGCGAAATTGAGGTGTGTCCACGTTGCATTTTGCGCTGTTTCCTGTCACGGGCACTAGGCCGACCCACACAAGTGAGGTACCATTTTTCTCGGAAGACTTTGGGTAACGCGGGGTGGGTGGAAATTTGTGGATCCACGCAGATTCCAGAACTTTCCACCAGAGAAATGTGGAGAAAATGTGTTTGTTTTGGCAATTTTTTAGGTTTGCAAGGGATTCTGGGTAATAGAACCTGGTGGGAGGCAGTCAAGTCACCCCATCCTGGATTCCCCTGCGTGTCTAGTTTTCAAAAATGTATAGGTTTGCTAGGTTTCCCTAGGTGCCGGCAGAGCTATGGTTAAAAAACTACAGCTAGGCATTTTGCCAAAAAAGGGTCATTTTTCACAGCGAAATTGAGGTGTGTCCACGTTGCGTTTTGCGCCGTTTCCTGTCGCGGGCACTAGGCCGACCCACACAAATGAGGTACCATTTTTCTCGGAAGACTTTTGGGAACACGGGGTGGGTGGAAATTTGTGGATCCACGCAGATTCCAGAACTTTCCACCAGAGAAATGTGGGGAAAATGTGTTTTTTTTGGCAATTATTTAGGTTTGCAAGGGATTCTGGGTAACAGAACCTGGTGGGAGGCAGTCACGTCACCCCATCCTGGATTCCCCTGGGTGTCTAGTTTTCAAAAATGTATAGGTTTGCTAGGTTTCCCTAGGTGCCGGCAGAGCTATGGTTCAAAAACTACAGCTAGGCACTTTGCCTAAAAAACGATCATTTTTCGCTACAAAATTGAGGTGTGTTCACGTTACGTTTTGCACCGTTTCCTGTCGCGGGCACTAGGCTGACCCACACAAGTGAGGTACCATTTTTCTCGGAAGACTTTGGGTAACGCGGGTTGGGTGGAAATTTGTGGATCCACGCAGATTCCAGAACTTTCCACCAGAGAAATGTGGAGAAAATGTGTTTGTTTTGGCAATTTTTTAGGTTTGCAAGGGTTTCTGGGTAACAGAACCTGGTGGGAGGCAGTCAAGTCACCCCATCCTGGATTCCCCTGGGTGTCTAGTTTTCAAAAATGTATAGGTTTGCTAGGTTTCCCTAGGTGCCGGCAGAGCTATGGTTAAAAAACTACAGCTAGGCATTTTGCCAAAAAAGGGTCATTTTTCACAGTGAAATTGAGGTGTGTCCACGTTGCGTTTTGCGCCGTTTCCTGTCGGGGGCACTAGTCCGACCCACACAAGTGAGGCACCATTTTTCTCGGAAGACTTTTGGGAACACGGGGTGGGTGGAAATTTGTGGATCCACGCAGATTCCAGAACTTTCCACCAGAGAAATGTGGGGAAAATGTGGTTTTTTTGGCAATTTTTTAGGTTTGCAAGGGATTCTGGGTAACAGACCCTGGTGGGAGGCAGTCAAGTCACCCCATCCTGGTTTCCGCTGGGTGTCTAGTTTTCATAAATGTATAGGTTTGCTAGGTTTCCCTAGGTGCCGGCAGAGCTAGGGTTAAAAAACAACAGCTAGGCACTTTGCCAAAAAAGGGTCATTTTGCATTGTGAAAATGTGGTGTGTTCACGTTGGGTTTTGAGCCATTTCCTGTCGTGGGCACTATGCCTACCCCTACAAGTGAGGTACCATTTGTATCGGGAGACTTAGGGTAATTCAGATTTGTAAAGGAACTGTTATTACCTATTGACTTTCGATGCATTTCTGCCTTCCAAATGAAAGACATTGTGCAAAAAAGAAGTCATTCTAAAAAATGACTGATAATTCTCATGCTAGTATGAGTATCCCAATTTCGAAAATGTGCAAATATCTACTGTTTCTAAACTCTATATTTTGTTCCCATTTCAGAAATACATAGGTGTCTTTCATACCGATTTTTACATGTACACATTTTTACAGAATAATTACTATATACTCGTTACATAGTAAAAAGCCATTGCAAGTTGCTGCTCAGTTTTTGGCTCTGGGTTCGTCGGGTTCTTGGTGAACCTACAAGTCCTAAATATCCCCACAACCAGTAATGTCCAGCGGATGTAACGATATATTGCTTTCAAAGAGCTGTCAAAATTAGGAGAAGTTACAGGTGAAAACGTTGACACAAAAGGCGCTTTTTTTCAACAAACTTTCAATTTATCCTATATTTAACTGTTAGTTTCTATAAAGAAACCTTGATGGATCTACACAAATGACCCCTTGCTGAATTCAGAATTTTGTCTACTTCTCTAAAATGTATAGCTTTCCAGGATCCATTGTTCCTTTTGGACCCATTTCTACCATTAACTGGAAGGAGGTTGAAAGCACAAAAAATAGCAAAAATAGGCGATGTCCCAGAAAAATGCCAAAACTGTGTAAAAATTTTTGGGTTTCTGACAAAAATCTGGTATCCCCTAAAAGCTGGGAAAATGGTGATTGCAGCCCCACAAACCTTTTTTTGATAACATTTGCAGGGAAAAACCCAGATGCTTTCATTTGCAGCCTGTTTTTTCCATTTCCCCCCCCAAAAACTAAATTTTGCTGTATTTTGGCTCATTTCTGTGACCCCTCCAGGGTAATCCACAAACCCTGAGTACCTTCAGAATCCCCATGATGTTGGAAGAAAAGGACGCAAATTTGGCATAGATACCTTATGTGGTCAAAAAGTTACAGGGGCCTCAGCGCGCACTACCCCAAATAGCCAAAAAAGGGCGTGGCACAGGAGGGGGAAAAGGCCTGGCAGCGAAGGGGTTAAATATTATAATCACTGATAGCAAACAATAAGAAATAGTACATCAACAAATATAAGATAGACATAACATCAAAAATACAGCTAGAGGCAAAGAGCAAATTATCGGTCAAGGGTACATTTTTCCCAGATTTAACAGAATTGGGAAATGTACCTGAACATTTTGGCAATATGTGATTCCATTGAATATAATACACATCTCTCCTCAATTGCCAGACAAAAACGTTGGAGATTTTGCTTTCCAGTTGGAATAATGCTCATGATTACACCAAATTAAATGTCAAGGGAAAACATTTCCCAGATTTGCCAGAATTTTAAAATGTATCTAGACATTTTGGGAAAATGTACATGTACTGAATATATGTCACACAGATCTCACCACTAGTCAGGGTTGCTTTGTTGATGACCAAATAAAAGTGTTTCGGGGTTATGGATTGTAGTTATTTTCAGCATATTGTTTAGTATTGTATTCAGCACGGGGAATGTACAGAACATACTGATATTTGAGGTGGTTTGAACACCAAACTTGGGAAATAATGCTGCTGATTTCCCTGGTTCGATTTCAGAATCTTTTCTGATGAAATCTAAAATCAAAGGTCATTTTACATTGGTGTTGTCAATATTTAACCTGAGTCTTAGTAAAGTACAGATCTTTTAATCCAAGTTGCCTAATGACAGTGGTGTGAAGTTTAATATCGAGCCACGTTTCACATATTTCTGCCTAGGCTATTTGATTACTATCTTTAGAATACAGCTAGTAATGACACTTTGAGTTCAACAAAAAGGTCTAGGAGAGAATATGAAATAAAGGCCTCTTCTTGGAGACTTTTTCTAAATTAAAGTTCCAAAAGGTGAAGATATTTGAAAAATGCTCATCCTGGTAGATAACATTCTCTTTGAGTGAGTGTAGGCTTTTACTTTGCATATCTTTACATCAGGAGTCCTTAGACAATGGCAAGTAAATCAGGAGTGGTAAACTTGCACCTTAATTCTCAACATTAAAAAGTATGTTTATTTTAAGAAAATAATATACTTTGAAAAAAAAAAATATATATATATATATATAATATAATATAATTTATGTATTTGAAAATTTGCATATACTCGGACATACATGTACATATCTATTTACATTTTGTTTTTTAAACAATTTAATAAATGTATGTGCCATTCGAAGAAGTAATGTATTGCAAATAATCATAATCATTTGACAAATAATTCGATCAATAAATTATAAAAACAATAATTATACTACTAAAAATACCACCACTAATAATATTGTTTAATTTCATATATTTATGACACTTTAATTAGTATATTGCTAAACCTTAAAAAATTGTCACTCCTCAAAAATGTACCAATCCCCAAACTCTCAACCTCTAAACATCCCATCAACCCATAACTAAAAATACACAGGCCTGAACTTGCCAAAATACCTTAAAACCTCTCACCCAAGCTATATTTATATATAGACTAAATACCCATTGCTCAATTTGCACAAAATTGGATCAGGAACTTCAGTCAATGCTTTTTATTGCGAAACAATGTAGCCAATAGTGACATAACAATTTTTATAATATGGGAAATTATTAGGGGGAATCAATCAAAGTCATGTATGACAATATACTACCACAGGTTAAAAACCATATGATGGGCCTGGAGGCATTTATGCCACAATAAATGTGGATATTATACCCATGAAAGAAAATGTGACAATATACCATTTATAGGGGGTTATTATTTCCTAGTGATATCCAGAGTATTTTACTAGGATTGTGATTGCATTTTTAGCAGAAATATGAACTGTTGAAATAGTGTGTTGTCTATGTTTATGACTTGAATTGTTAGCACTGGCACTTTAAATTCTGGTAACAATGTCTTGGCGATGTCATGTGATCAAGGCCGTGTGTCGGCCGAAACGTGTCATGGCAGACGAAATGGGTGAAATTTAACAATAAAAATATACCTGCACAAAAGCTGGGTCCACACTCGTTCTTTGTGGAAGAAGATCGCTAACCTACAAGGGTTTGGATATTTGCTGGATTGACATCCTCCGGCTCGTGGACCCCCTTCCTACAAGCAGGCTCGGTACCAGGAAAGTCAAAACTCCCAGCGGCTTGAGTCAGCGGCATCGCGGGTTCGCGGAGCTGCTTTGGCTGGAACCCCCATGAAACTTAGCAATCACCGGAAAAGGAAAAGACAGAGCCCCCTGTGGACGAGAAAGACGCTCCGTAGTGGGGAGAGCAGTGAGAAGCAGAGCTCAACTCGAGGGTACTGTTCAGAGAAGCCGACATTGGGAAAGAAGCCCGGCGACTAACTGCCCACCACTCAAGGTACGGTGCAAAACAGTCACATGCAGGTGGGAAGGTGTGCATACCAAGAACTCCCAGCAGCACTGACCGAACGAGGAGTACTTAGGGGAACTGATTGATTAAATATACTCACCATGTCTGCCGACACGCTGAGAAATAGAGAAACAGCCGCAGAGGAGATGTTTTCCGACTCTCCCTCAGAACCTCGAGGTGCCAATAATGGTGCAAATGAGGAACCCAGTGGAAAGGTAAAGGGACTAAAAGATAACTATCGGACGCTAGAGAAGCCTCTGTGTCAGGAACAGTCAAAATGGTGGGAGGCGCAGTTGCTGGAGCGGGTAATTAAAAAAAAAATTGTATCCCCTCCCCATTTTGCATGTTTATGCTAATTAAATTAATTAATTAATTATAATCGAACTAATGCATTGAACTGGAAATTATTAATCAATCTTATTAATAACTGAAATACACGTGGGATTGCTTTGCATGACTTAATTAATTTGTAAACTAAATTATGTACGCATACTAATGATAGACAATTAGAATATTGCATGATATATGTTGCTTTTGTGATGTATTTGTGATTTGTGCTATATTGAGTAAGCTTGAGTGTTGCTTTCTGCTAGATAAATACATACACATATGGGTATTAGCGAGGGAATAACATTTTATTAGTTATTTCTATGTGTTAATTGCGTTTTGTGTTTCTTTTGCTTAAGTTGACCATTTGGGCCTGCCACAAATTGTTGCCTCCGGTTCCTAACTTGACTGTCGACGCTACACGAGGTTTTGGGTGAAGTGCACCTGTGCTAACACCAGCTACAGTGGCCTCGTCATGACCCTAACCAGACTGTACCCACCAAGGTCGCCCTGGGAATCAAGCCAGCTTTTCAGAAGAACAATAAGACGCCTCTTAAAACCGGAACAAGCAAAACTGATGATCTAAGAGACATTAGTTTATGAGAACCCTGTCAGACGATCTTCGATTGTCCAATCAGAGGAGCTGGAAACCAATATTTGTTACATTTTGTCAATGATTTTACTATAAATTATGGTAGAATAGACAGGTTGAAGCTGGTTCGTTTTGGCTTTTCTCGTTTTCCTGACGTTATGCTGACGGAGAGGACGGTGACGCTGCAGGGCAGCTGTTTTCCTGAATCTTTGACGGACTGAATCAATGCCTAAACTCCTGATGAACTGAAATTACTAAATTTGATGGGCATAGATTTGCGAGACTACCGGATTTGACTTAGAAGACGACAATTAGCCAGAATGGGTAAATATGATGATTGGCGGCTTGAATCAACGAATGATTTAATTTGCATTAATTAGATAAAGATTGAATTGATTAACTACAGAACGAGTTGGGTTGTTTATTCATTGAAAATTTATTAATTTAAAGGTAAATTAGAGAATTGGAAGTCAACCTAAACCAGCAACTAGCTGATCCATCCCGATTTATGAGAGGAATACTAAAGGTGAAGTTCAGTGCCTAATGAGTATCAGAAGGTTGCGTAGATTTGTAGCTCATTAGGGTAAAGAAGTAATTCCTTTCACGTCAGCGTTTGGAAGATAATCGCCTCCCGAGAAACACAGATTAATGGTGAGTGAATGTTGGTGTTATGGGCCCCACCAGCGAATGTATGGATAGTGTGTGTTTGTGAGATCTTTGGTCTGTGACGGAAGGAGGGATTTGTATTCTACGCTGCAGCAGTTTTTCTGGTAGCAGAATGATGGTTGTTATTGTTTTGGTTTGGTGATTATTGTTTCTACATTGCTTATTGATTATTCGTTATTGATTGGTATTGATTTATGTACTAACACTCTATGTTGAGTTGCGTCGAGTTCTATGTCGTTAGCACGGCTTCTGGGATGTAGGAAGTAGGAAGTTTGTAACGGTTCCGTAGTAGAGCAGAGGTAAGCGCTGCTCTCGGGAAAGACGGAATTGTTATTGCCCTGTAGGTACACAGGGAAAACGTGTAACGATTGAAGTTGCATGACGCATTGTCTGGGTTCGATTCGGTAGCATCGTCATGTGTTGCCATTAGAGACATTTATAGTGTGAGAGAAGTGTGTATAATAGCGAAGGTTACCTGTGAAATTCTGGTCTTAGGTACCAGGGATCCAACTGGCATTCCGATAACGCTTATCACTGGAAAGGTAATAGGTATTCTCTGAGCTTGCTAGAAGGACAAAGTAGAGGGAAGCGCTGCTTTGTTAACATATATCATAATTCTGTAGTAGGAAAGACTGTTCGCTGTTCTCGGGAAAGACAGGATTCTGTATGAATGTACTACTTTTTCTAGTGTGAAAGTGCGTGAACAATATAGCATTTGGGTTAATTGCGAAACTCTGGGTTTATTTCTCAGGAGCATTGGGTCTCCAACTACGTGTCTTAAATACTAGAGAAACAATTAGCTAGTGCTTGTTAGAAGGGTAAAGTAGAGGGATGTGCTACTTTATCAACGGAAGTAATGATTCCGTAGTAGGGCAGAGGTAAGCGCTGCTCTCGGGAAAGACGGAATTCTCGTCAGAAAGGTCTTTTGCTATTCTGTGGTTAGGGAAGCTGCTGACGTCAGAACGACCGCGCTGGGATTGGACAGTCGGTCAGAATTGTAAAATGCTCCGGATTGGTGCGTTAGTGTACGCCGCGCTAGGAGTGGAGAAATACAGGGTGACGTAGACGCTCCTTATTGGTGCGTTAGTGTAAGTCGCGCTGGGATTTGAGGATTCTGATAGTGACGTAGACGCTCCTTATTGGTGCGTTAGTGTGAGTCGCGCTGTGATTGGATAGAATAGCGGTACAGTTGTAAAGAGAGACTAGTAATACACGGAAGACAAGAAAATGTATTACGATTCACCAGAAAAAGAGAAAAAGTCATGGTTCGGAAGAATCAAGAAGTGGTTTAAGAAGGACAAACCGGTCAAAACTAGGGAAGGACAGTTACTTCCTCCACCGAAAACCCCCGCATCCTTTATGATTGCGAAATATGGGTATAATATAATATAATATGGTTAGACAATTGGGTGAGATACACAAAGGAGTTCGGAGTATTGGCTTTTCCAGA
Organism: Triturus cristatus; assembly: GCF_964204655.1. Lineage (NCBI taxonomy): Eukaryota > Metazoa > Chordata > Amphibia > Caudata > Salamandridae > Triturus > Triturus cristatus. The sequence goes on along the minus strand of NC_140582.1, from coordinate 110,228,048 downwards.
ACATGGTTCATTTAATTTGGCTGTTTTGAGAAATTTAAGAGAGAAAATGATGAATATAGAACCAAGACCTAGACCGACGCAGTTTGAGGCTTTGACGGAATGGGAAGACGAAATGCATGAACGAGAGAGACAAAGAAATGGTAGAGGATATAGGTACCTGTTTGGCAGATCATATGGACATGAAACGCATAATGATCGAATGAGAAGATGGCGGGATGCGAGTATGACTGAGGGTTTGTTCCCTGTAAGAACTGCAGGAGAGAATGAAGGACGAAAGTGCGTAGAAAAGAGACATAATGTGGAGTCGAGAGGATATGGAGGGAATGAGTCCGAGGATGATGTTCTTGATGATATATTCTATAAGAATCCACCACCGTATTGACAAGAACCAGAAATATTAACCCCAAGTGCCCCAATGAAAGAAACAGTACGAATTATAAAATCGGAACCAGCGTTCCAAAGTTTGGGTAAAAACAATGTCATTAGAGAGGTAGAAAAGAGGTCTGAAGAGAAAACAGATGGAGAAAATTCTGCAGAATTAGCAAAAACGACCCTAGAATTAACCGAGAAAATAAGAGAATTGCCTAAGAATCTAGAAGCGGTAACTGTTCCAGTAAGGATAGGTCCAGTAATGCCTATTTTTGACAAGCAGAAAGACAATGAACTTTATTTGGCAGTTCCATATAAAAGTAATGAACCGGTTGAACAACCAAGAGTGAGTCAGAGTGAGAATCCATGGAGACAGACTATGAGTATAATTGAACCGAATTTTTCAAATAACCCATTTGTAGGTCAGAACTGTGTGGAGAAACGTATGACAATGATAGAGACGATGTCAGAAACACAAAAAGATTTTGAACAAGGAAATGTAGAGAAGCCAGTAGGACCATCGACAGAAGTGTTAATTGAATGGTTAAGAAGCTTGCAGAGAAAAGACAAAGAATCCCAATCAATTGATGTGGCTAAGTTACGAATGGTATTGGAAGAATTAATAGCAGGGACTATCCCAACAGAAAAATTGAAAACTTATCAGGATGAAGAATTACTATTTTTGTGCAAAAGTGTGACATGGAGAGCGAAAAACCTACATGAAAGGTTAGAAGAAGTGGCAAATGAGATTGGTATTGATATTGAAAAGGTAAAAGCCTTACAGAAACCATATTGAGTAGATTTCACCGAAAAAGATATTGAAAACATGAACACCACAGGACGAATAGGTCAGATTAAGGACATAATCATTTTATTGAGAAAATGTGGAGATGTGGATAAATGGAGAAGCAGGTGGTATAGAAAACGTGATGATGCCTCAGATAAGACATTTTCAGCATTTCCTGTAAGAGAAAAGGAAAAGGTAGTGACAGAATGCCCTATGAGAGAGATTCCTGAAGGAGGATATGTACATGTCCCATGGACAAGACAGGATATTTTGTCTTTTACGTATGATTTCCCTAGACTGCTTGAGAAGCCCGTCGAGTGGTACAAGCAGGTAGACAGATTTGTGAAATTTTCTCAAGTACTATGGATTGATTTGAATAGTCTATTTGACATAATTGTACCAGCAGATTTATGGACAGAGTGCAAGCTCATGATAAATTGACCAACTCAGGAATATCCTAGGGATCCTAAAACAGGAGATCCAGACCCCGAGGTAATGAAGAAATATGAACAGGTTATGGTATTTTTGAAAAACAAAGTGCCCCCAAAAGAGACAGATTGGGTAAAAATTGATCAAACACATCAAGAGAGTAAAGAGTCAGTACATGCATATTATGAGAGGCTGATACTAGCTTTTAAGCAGTTTAGCGGAGATGAGAATCTGAGTGAAAAGGATTTGAGTCATTTTGTATACAGATTTGTATATGGTTTACGTCCAGAAATTGGTGAAATGATTAAACAGCATACGGTAGATTGGCAAAAAAAGAAAATAGACCAAGTATTGAGGCATGCTAAATATTTCAGTGATGAAATTGAAGCAAAACAGCGGAAACTAAAAGAGAAGGCAATGTGGGCACAGGTAAAAGTAGCAGAGAGACAAGAAGCACAATTAGTGGAACAAGCAGGGTCAAAGCCGAAATTTAATCCGGGGAAAAATAAAGAGAATATTGAGGAAGCTAAAAAGAAATTTCCATGTCATAATTGCGGTAGGATAGGGCATTGGAAATCCGAGTGTAAATTTCCCCCAAGTACTAACAATGAAAATCCATCATTGAACCCACAGGTGCAGCATGAGGTGAGTGGTCAACTGCAGCAACAGCAACAAGTTGTTACCCCACAGAATCAGGTGCCAAAACCGCCTTTTCCACAGAGCAGAAACTCACAGAAGTATAGTAGTGAATCGGGATTCTACAATGAAGACCAGGTAAATAAGCTGCCACGTGCTAGCGCTGTTTTGCAGTATTGGCTGCAACGCGATGAAAGTGACTCAGAAGAAAGCTATTGACGGTGCCGAAGGGAGGAAGGAGAGTGCTTACTTGGCGCAACTCTAGAAGTAGACCAGGCAGGACCATTTGTAGATGGAAAGGTTAATGACGAAAATATTACTTTCCTAGTGGATACTGGTGCTACTCGATCAACTGTTAGATCAGCTGATGTTAAGAATCTTCCTCTCTCGGATGAAACGATCCAAGTAGTTGGTGTATCCAACAGACAGATTAAAATGTACCTTACAGAACCAGTGAAAGTTAGCATCGGGAAATTTTCAGAAATGCACCGCTTTGTTGTGTGCGACACCAGTCCTGTGAATTTATTAGGTAGGGACCTGTTGTGCAAAATGAATTGCACTATATTCTGTACTCTGGATGGAATAGCTTTTGAAACACCAGACAATGATGTACTGTTTAAAATGACCATAGCTAACAGAGAAAATGAGGTTACTGAAACATATGCTGTATTCAACCCTGATGAGTTACCTAAAGAATTGAAACAGTCTGTAAAAGCTGAAGTTTGGGATTTCACTGGAGAAGATGTAGGACTAATGAGAAATGTAGATCCAATAAAAATAACAGTAAAGCAAGGAGTGACATACCCAAATGTCCCGCAATACAAATTGACACCTGAAATAATTGAAGGAGTAACTCCTGTAATAGAGAAAATGATCAGGCAAGGAAATTTGAGAGAAATAATGAGTAGTCCATGTAATTCACCAATAATGGGACTGAAAAAGCCTAATGGGAAATTCAGGATAGTGCAAGATCTGAGAAAGGTGAATAAAATAGTGGTATCATGTTGCCCCATTGTACCCTATACATCAGTGATAATATATCAGAATCCCCATGAAGCAGAATGGTATACAGTAATTGATCTGTGTCATGCTTTCTTTTCCATCCCATTGCACCACGACAGTCAGCAAATTTTTGCGTTTCGTTTTGGCGAACGTATTTTGGCATGGTGCCGAATCCCACAGGGGTATACAGAAAGCCCTTCGATATTTAATCAGTTATTGAAGAAGTCTTTGGAGAGTCTAGAAATGCCCGAGAATTCAGTGTTAGTTCAATACATTGACGAACTTTTGGTGGCGTCAAAAACACGTGAAGCTTGTGAGGTAGACACGATAGCCTTGCTGAATCATTTGGCAAACGGAGGACTTAAAGTGTCCCCATCAAAGTTACAGTTTTGCAAAAAGGAAGTACAGTACTTAGGACATAACATTAAGAAATGACTAAGAAAAATAACAATAGACAGAATCAGAATTATAAAAGGAATGAGAGCTCCCATGACTCAAAGAGAGGTGAGAATGTTCCTGGGTATGGTTGGATACTGTCGTCAGTGGATCAGCAATTTCTCTTTGATTGCAAAACCTTTGGTACGACTGACGAGAAGTGATGTGAAAGATCTCATTGAGTTGAACAACGAGGAATTGTCAGCATTTAGAAAATTGAGAGATGGTTTGTGTGAAGCACTTGCATTAGGTATGCCTGACTATGAGAAAGAGTTTGAGTTGTATTGCAGTGAGAGAAATGGATGTGCACTATCTGTGTTGATACAGAATCATGGAAAACTGAGGAGACCAATTGCATATTTCTCATCAATGCTTGATCCAGTAGCAGTAGCTTTACCCGGATGTTTGAAAGCGGTAGCTTCAACTTGCCGAAGTTTGGAGCAGAGTGAAGGAATTGTGATGGGATATCCATTGAAAGTGTTTGTACCTCATGATGTAGCGATCCTGTTAACAAGGAGTCGTACTCAATATATGACACACAGTCGGCTGACTAAGTATGAAAAGGTCATATTAGGCGCAACTAATGTGAGTCTTGCAAGATGTTTGAATGTGAATCCTGCAACATTGTTGCCTGATGCTGAGAATGTGGAAGTAAGAGATGAAACAGATCTTGATTGTTTGGATGTTCTTGATTTTTGTACAAAACCACAACCAGATATAAAAGATGTACCTTTGCCAGATAGTGATTTTGTGATGTTCGTTGATGGGTCATGTTTGAGAACAGATGAAGGAGTGCTGAGTGCAGCGTATGCAGTGTGCACAGTCGTAGCAGTAATAGAAGCATCCTATCTGAAAGGAGTAAAATCGGCCCAAGTAGCAGAGCTTGTGGCCTTGACTAAAGCATGCAAAATTGGGAAAAGTGTGAGAGTGACTGTGATAACTGACAGCCAGTATGGCTTTGGAGTTGTCCACGACTTTGGCCAACTATGGCTACAAAGAGGTTTCCTAACCTCGAGTGGAACTCCTATTAAGAACGCTGAAGTGGTTGGAAAATTGCTTGAGGCGATACAGCTGCCTAGACAACTGGGTGTTGTAAAATGTGCTGCTCATAGTCAAGGTGGTGATTATATCACCACAGGAAACAGATATGACAATGACATGGCACAGTATTGTGCACGTAATCAGAATTCGGTCAATCGGGCTAAGGAAAGAGAAAAGTCTTCTTGCTCATTGATGTTTACTAACATTGTAGGAACTTGGGAAGAGGTAAGACAGTTGCAAGAAGAGGCAGGAGATGAAGAAATGAAACAGTGGGTAAAAGCAGGATGTGCCCCAAGGGAGAAGGATCATGTGTGGGTCTATCGAGATGGAAGACCAGTTATGCCTGATAGCATGATGTCTACCATGGCACGGATGTATCATGGCCAGGGACACATAGGGAGAGACGCCATGATCAGGTCATTTAAGCAGACCTGGTACAATGCAAAATTCAGACTTGTAGCAGAAAGTCTTTGTCAAAGATGCCTAATATGTCAGCAATACAATCCTGCGAGAAAGACAGTAGTGAGTCTAGGAACAATAGGTCGAGAAGGAGGGCCTTTCACCAGAATGCAAGTAGATTTCATTGAAATGCCTCCCTGTAACAGACTGAGGTATGTTTTGGTTGTTGTCTGCCTATTCTCTAGGTGGGTGAAAGCATTTCCAACAAGGAGAAATGATGGGATGACAGTAGCCAAGCTACTGCTGAGAGAGTTCATCCCTAGGTTTGGGTTCCCAGTGACAATTGAATCAGACAGAGGAGGACATTTCCATAATGAGATTGTAGGATTGATTTGTGAAGCATTCAATGTACAGCAAAAACTACTTTGTGCCTACCGACCAGAGGCTTCTGGTGTGGTTGAACAGATGAATGGTACTATCAAAAATAGAATAGGGAAAATGTGTTTGGCCACAGGTATGAAATGGCCTGATGTCTTGCCTCTGGTACTCATGACTTTTAGATCAATTCCAGACAGAACTACAGGATTAAGTCCTCATGAAATAATCATGGGACGAGCCATGAGACACGTATTTATACCAGTCAACAAGCTGATGACTATAACTGATGACATGGTGTTGGAATACTGTAAAAGCCTGGCTGACACAGTTCATTCTGTGTTTCATCAGGTTGGAGCGGATGCCACCACCCTTGAAAAAAAGCCAGCCCATGATCTGAGCCCAGGTGACTGGGTAAGGATAAAGGTCCACAGAAGAAGAAATTGTTTGGTTCCAAGGTGGGGAAAGCCAAGACAAGTCATTCTGACCCCGACAATAGCTGTGAAGTGTGCTGGTCTGAAAAACTGGATCCTTGCAAGTCACACATTGAGAATTCCAAATGCAGTGGATAGCACAGAAAAATAATATTTTGATGAATCAGAGTCAAGTACTGAGTCAGATGACGAAGAGTCAAAAACACGAGAAAACTCTGAAAGGGGGGAAACAGAACCAAGTCTAACTTTAGTCCCCAGAAGTAGCTTTCTGAGAAGAAGATTGCAGATTTCTGAATCCAGCGATTCTGGAAACGAACAGGAAACGTAAGGTTGTAGAAAAGAACACAGAAAGAAAAGAGGGAAAGGTACTGAAGAAACAATAAAAGAAATTCGTGAAAAAGAAGTACCAGATGAGATACTGAGAGAAATTCCACCTGAAATAACAAATTTAAGTGAACAAGGGACAGGTACAGAGAGAGAGGGACATATTTCTGCAGAAGACGCCCGAGGAGGTATAGGGTACTGCAACATCCAGTTAGGTGAAGGGACAAGTAGCCAGCAGGAAGATTGCGTGTCGGAGACCCGAAGAGGGACAGAAGTAGGGAAAACAAAACAAGTGGTGGAAGAAGAAATTGTTGAAAAGAAGGTAAGTTGAGACAGAGTCTGAAGAGAGTGAAAATGAAATACCTGAAGGTCGAGTTCTAAGAAAGAGAGCATGGAGGAATGAAAAGAACGACAAAGGAAGTAAAGTAAAAAGAGTTGCAAAGGATGACATTTGGCCCAATAAAATAAAGAAATTGATATATCGACTGACACGAGTGAATTCACCAAGAGCTGAACAGGTACATGAAGTAACAAGTCAAGAAAAATCAAAAGAAGACGAAACAAGTGAGAATAAAGAAAGTAAAAGAACAAGGAAACCTAACCAGAAATATAAGTCACCGGAATTGACGTACGTGGCTCTGCCAGAAAAAGGAGAAGAGGCAGATAGTCAAGGAAATCAAGAGGAGGCTGTACTGAAAGTGGTTGAAGAAGAAGAAGAATCGGAAATCCTGAGAGTTCTCTTGTCCGACATTGGAGAAGAAGAAACGGAAGTTCAGGAATTTCTGTATATGGATGATGAGAGGAAAGTGAAGAACGATGCCAAACTGAATAGATCAGGAAAGCTGTTGATGAAGAAAATAAGAAATTAAGTCAAAAGATAGATACTGGTAGAACCAAATAGATGCTTAGAGCCTTAGGTTAGAAAACTAGTTGTGAAGTGAAAGAGGCTAAGTCAAAAGACACGGTCCATTTTAACGAAGATGGCTAACATAGATAATAGCAAAGGTAGATGTACATTCATGAAAAGATGGTGTAAAATGTGTTGTTGTTGTACAGGATTATTAATGCTTCTATGGAGCATACTTGCTCTTTTAATCTCTTTTAAAGTCACTATAGATACATTAGAAGGACATAGTGAGAATAAAACTAATATAGGGAAGATTCAAAAGGTAGTTCCGACTAGAATAGATAATAACTATTTACATAAAGACAGGTCTATAACTGATTTTTCTAATAATGTGTTTTCAAAATTATTGTATGAATATGTAAAGACAATGGATGTAAGGGACTGCTACGTATTCATGCAGTTACCTGCCTCTGTTTCCGAAGGAGTGACTTATCATCACCTTCCAGCAACGTATGGAATAACATGTAGCGTAATAGCTAGTTAATTTTATCAGACAGGAAAATTAGAATATTATTTTTCAGATGTAGATAACATTTTTGCGCAAGTGCCTGCCTTTAACAAACTAAATAAGGTAAAACCTGCTAGGGTATTAGGTGAATTTTTCTTAGAAACTAAAGAACTAACATTAGAATATATTTTTAGAAACAATCTGACGTGCAGTTTGAAGAAAGAGGAAAGGACATTCTTAGACATGGTTGAAGAAAGGAGACTGAAAATGCAAAGAAAGGCAGCAGAAGGGAAAGTGGAGAAAACAGTCTGGGATGTAGAAAGGGAAAAACATTTGAAAGGAGAAACTTTTTAGACAGGCAGGGTCGTCTAGATTACATCAGGACTATGTTAATGTCCTCCCTCTGGGGTTCTTTTATCCACCTTACACTCAGAGGTGGACAGGAAATATTGGTCATATTTCTCATTCTGTTCCTGTGAATAGGACATTGGCTCCTAGTAATAGGTATGAGGCTCTCAGCTCTCTGGATACAAATGATTGACTTAGTGTAGTTCATACCCAGGCCCCTGATACTGAGCCTAGTTGGTCGGTCCCAGAAGAAGTAGGGATTGTGATGACTGCTGAAGAAAATATCGACCTCCATGGACCTGGCGGTGGCTCCTTACCTCAATTGGCAACTCAGGGTGATGGTAGAAATCAGATAACAACTGAGATTACCAAAGTAGAAGAGAGTGAAATGGTTCCCTCTGGTATATTTAGCTATGCGACTGTTAGGGTCCCTGAAACCAATGAGACCGTGGAATCCTTTCCTCAACTATTAATTCCAGGGAATGTTGTGCCACAAGATAGGGGGTTGGGGGTGCTGACCTCACCAGTAAATAAGGTCATGACTCTGTCATGGAACATTGCTGGGCTAAGATCGAAAAGAGGTGATACAAGCTGGAAGTCTTTTCTTTCTACTTTTCACATAATTGCTTTGCAAGAGACGTGGGAGGCTAAAGATCCTTATTACCTGGATGGGTATCAGTCCTTTAATAAATATGCTGTGCCTTCCTCGTCTGGGAGGCCTCGGATTAGTCTCAAGTTGCTGTATAGTACAGAACTTGTAGTGACTAACTCACCTAATATATTGGCGGTCAAATTAGTAGGTGCAAATCTCCCCACTTTACTAGTCGTGAATTTTTATAACTCATTTACTAGGTTGGATGAATTGGAGCACCTAAAAGCATTATTCATTTTTTTGGATGAGTTTGATGCAAAAAAATTTACATCTTATTTTTTGTTACTTTGTGGCGATTTTAATATTCTTGTATGTCAACTCAATTGTTTTGGAAATTTTAATCATGTCTATTGCCCTCAGGAGGAAGCCCACTTTGATCATACTAAGGGTGGGATGTGCCTAGAGAGTATTGTATCTGCCTTTCATTTATTCGTCCTGATGCAGGATTTTTTATCTTCTGTTCCCACATTTACTGGTCAGGGCCATAATAGCACTATAGACTATATTTTTATTTCCTGTCTTTTGAAGGTTTTTTTCGTGTCACCCCTAATGCCTTAAGCGATCATAATCCCCTGTCCATGGAAATCAATATTAACGCTGTGACTAGGTCAAATCCTTTGTCTGCCATCTCTAATTTAAACTTAGTCCCTATTAAACAGGGAAGACGTCTGAGATGGGACGTCATTACCCCGTTTGATTTTCTTGAGAATTTGTATCATAGTAATTTGGTGGAATTAAATATATGCTTGGCAATAGAGTCTAAACCAGTTGATATTCTTGGCGCCTTCGAGAGAATAACAAAACAGGTAATGGATAACTTAACCCTCGATGGGAAACCAAGACCTAAGAAGTTTAAAAACTGGTTTGACCAGGCATGTTGTAGAGCGCATTCCGCTCTCTTACTGGCATTAAAAGATAGCAGGAAAGTTGCCAGCAGAATTGTGGAGGCAAGAAGATCCTATAAAAAAAGCAATAAAGGAAAATTCAACTAACAAATATGGCGTGGGAGGAATTGTCAGATGCTAGTGTCTTAAAAAGTAGTTCCCAATTCTGGAAAGTAATTAACAGTCCACTTTTTAATGAATTGGAGAACACAAGTAATGACTGTATTATCCCCCCAGATAAATGGGTGGCACATTTTAGTGGTCTTTACTCTGAAATTCCAGACCAAAATTCAGTAAATTATGGGGATATTAATCTTGCATCAAAATTTGATTTTAATGAGGTTGAAGTTCAGGACGCCATCGAGTCTATGGCAAAGGGCAAAGCACCGGGCCCAGATGGCGTTCCCGCAGATTTTTATAAGGCAGATCCTAAGTATTGGGCGAGGCTTTTAACTTCTGTTTTTAATGCCGTTTCAAAGGCGGGTGCACCCAGTTCTTGGGGTAAAGCAGTGATAGTGCCATTATTTAAAAAAGGCTCAAGAGAGGATCGGCCTATTTCTCTTTTAGATTCCGCTATGAAGATAATGGGCAAAGTTGTCCTCGCTAGACTAACAACTTGGCTGGAGGACAATTCCATTATCTCGGACCTACAATATGGGTTCAGAAAAGGAAGGAGCACTGTGGGTCAATGCCTCAATCTGCATCTTATAATTGGGAAGTACACGGTCGCCAAGCAGGGGGTCCTACATTTAGCGTTTATGGACCTGTCTACTGCTTTTGACCTCGTAAATCGTCAAAAACTTTGGGCTTCCCTGGTAGTGTTGGGGCTTGACCCCGTGCTGATTGCCTTTTTGGCACTTATGCATGAGGATACTACTGCTGCCGTTCGTTATAGTGAGGACGGGAATCTTTCTGAAGCTTGGCAGGTGAAGCGAGGGGTAAGACAAGGGTGTATTCTTGCTCCCTTGCTTTTCTCGCTTTATATTAATAACCTGGGGGATGTATTGTCCTCATTTTGTAAAGATATACCAAGAGTAGGTACAAAATTGATTCCTGCTTTATTGTATGCGGATGACACGGTTTTGCTGGCAAGAACTGCGAGAGGCCTACAAGCCCTTTTAAATGGATTTAATGATGTTATGGTTTCTTTGGATTTAGTAACAAATTTTAAAAAGTCACATTCCATGACAATTGGCTGTGGGGGGGCAAAAAAAGCTAAATTCTTTTGTAATGGCCAGGAGCTTATTAAAGTGCAGACCTTTCCATATCTGGGGATCACCTTTGATGACAGGAGATCCTGGGTCATGCAACGCACCCAGAAAAAGATTATTCTCGCGAGGGCAACAGGAGCCCTGTTGGGCTTTGCGAAACGGCTGGGTTGTAAACCCTTGCCCGCGATTATGAAGATATATACCTATGGCCCTATATGGTAGTGAGGTCTGGGGTTATAAGGCTTCGGTAGAGATTCAAATAGTAGAAAATGCCTTTTTCCGGAAATTACTGTCATTACCCGCATCTGCTTCAATTTTTAATATCCATGAAGATTTGGGGGCAGGTTATTTAACTGATCAGATATCTGTTGCCCCATTAGTAGGATGGCTAAGAGTTTGGGCTCAGCAATCACCAAGCCTAAATCAGCTTATTATTCAAGACTGTCTGGACCTTGATCACGCCATGTGCATTCCTTGGCTGCGATATATTAAATCTAATTTGGAGATCCTTGGCTATTTTGACTTATTTGACAGACCAATTGCGATGAGCAAATTAGAAATAAAAACCTTTAAGTCCCAGTTCATGTGTAGGCCAAGGTTCTTGAGGGAAGGCGGGGAAGTGGGCAAGCCGTCTGTTAGGAGTTTTGTCATGTTAAGTATTGGCAGTGAGATTCAGCCATACTTGACCTATATAAACAATCCATTCCATCTGTTTTTGTTGTCGAGGTTTAAACATGTCATGCTTCCTTGGCTTTTAGCTCACCCGAAGGGTTTCTTTAAAGAGGGCACCTTGGGGCCCTGTCCCTGTGATAATGCCTCAGAACAAAATACGCTGCATATGGTTTTCTTTTGTAAATTTTATACTTTACAGCATAAGAAATGTATTTGCCCTATTTTTAAGAATTGCTACTTTGAGCAAGTAAGGCCCGCATTGGTCTATCTACAAATGCTAGGTTCATCATTGGTATGCTTCGGAGTAGCCAGCTATCTTACTGGGGCTATTACATGTAGAAATCGAATGTAGTTCTGTGGATCTCCCTCATTTCTAAGTTTGCTTGATATTTGGAGAATGTGGTCCTTTTTTAGTTTTGTTTTTCTTTTTGATAATGTAATAATTTTTAAATATCAGGGCTGACATACTTTTTAATGTGATTGTTCGCCAATTATTTGCTTAATTTTGTATTTATGAAATATTGTTAATTGTATGTTTGTCTGAAAAGATTTTGTAGTTTATTTTTATTGTAACAATTTGCAAATGAATTTTTGCTGTATGCTTTGATGGTTTTAACTTTTAACCGAATAAAGCTATTGTTGACTGACAAAGAAAGGAGAAGCTAGTCCAACTATAGCTTTAGATTGGCCTCAGAAAGGGAAATTTTGCATTCGACGGAATCAACCTGTGCATGATAATTATTTCCTAGGTAATAGTGAGTGCCATGATACATACCGAATCATGGGTGGATGGGGATTTAAAGGTGGAAAAGATCCAGTCTTTCCTGGATTATATTTTATTTTTGGGAACAGGGCATATTATCGATTGCCAGACCATTGGTATGGCACATGTTATGTAGGCCTAGTTTTTCCGAAAATTTTCATATGGATAGAGGAAAACATAGTTTAAGTAATCATTTAGTGCGTAGTAAGAGAGAATCTTGGACAGAAATTGTAGGTGACATTTTTGGAGCATTGATACCAGCAGTGGGAATATCTCTGAATGCAAACAAAATTAGAAGCCTTTCAACAGTAGTGGATCGCTTGTCAACAAGCACCGCTGGAGGATTTTTATTGGTGGACACTGAAATGGTTGCCATGCGTGCTATGGTAATGCACAATCGACTTGCCCTTGATATATTATTGGCAAAAGAGGGTGGAGTCTGTGGAATGCTGAAAGTTCAACATTGTTGTACTTACATTCCTGACGAAAGTAAAGATCTGAAAATGTATATTAGGAATATTACTGAATTGCACGGTGAAATTGTACCACTGGAGGTTGAAGGTATTTGGGAAGAGATCGGAAAGAAAATAGCTGCTATGAAAAATTTCTTAGTAAAGCCAGGTAGTACATTTATAGGTAAAATATTGTTTCCATTAACATGTGTGAGTTTCATAATATTAGTGATAAGATTAGGTTGTATTTGTCGTAGAAATAATAAAAACAAGAAAAGAGTAAAAAGCGAAAAGTTAAGAAGAAAAAATCCATAAAAGACAGAACAAAATTTTTGGTTGGTTGGTTTGGTGATAAAATCACCAAAGGGGGGATTGCTGGAGCGGGTAATTCAAAAAGATTTTGTATACCCTCCCCATTTTGCATGTTTATGCTAATTAAATTAATTAATTAATTATAATCGAACTAATGGATTGAAGTGGAAATTATTAATCAATCTTATTAATAACTGAAATACACATGGGATTGCTTTGCATGACTTAATTAATTTGTAAACTAAATTATGTACGCATACTAATGATAGACAATTAGAATATTGCATGATATATGTTGCTTTTGTTTGGATTTCTTTTTTCGTTTTTTTTTTTTTAATCTTTATTGCACATTTTCTCTACATATATACATTTCGTCCCAACCCTCCCATCCCTCCCTACCACCCTGCTGAGGTATTACATTTCATTATATATACATAAATCAGGAGTTAAGATATCACATAAATTTCATGAGTCAGATATATTAAGGAAAAAAAACAATAATAATAATAATTTCTACATCTTGTGTGATTTGTTTCATAGAAGCTATAGATTATCTAATATATTCAGTTCGTTTCTCAATATGTTTTGATTACCTAATTAGGGCTGCAATGTATCAACTACGACCTATAATAATGTTGCATCCACTGTCGCAGGGGCTCCCATATTTCCAATCCCTTTTTCCTCTTATTCCGCCCCTTCCTGCTATATATTGCTATCTCTTGGCTGTATGAGGATAACTATCTAGCTCGCCATTGTTGGAATGCTGGTGGATTTGGATCTAGCCAGGCGGAGGCCACACATATCCTAAATATTGCCATTGATATAAAGATCAATCCTTGTATCTTGGTTGGTCGAGTGGCTCCATCTATACCTAGCATATTTTCTCCCGTGGTAATTCCTATCCTTATATTACAAATTTCAGATAAAAAGTTGGATATATCTCTTATTGTTTCTTGAAGCATATTACATTCTGCAAATATATGCACTAAGTCAACTTCATATAAGGCACATCGCGGACATTCTGTTCCCTTACAAGAACCCCATTTAGCAATTTTATTGGGTGTGTAATACAGTTGAAAAAATGTTTTGTAGTATTGGGTTTGCAGCCTAGCGGACATTAATATAGACTGTGATAATTCGTACGATCTAGAACAAGCTTATTCTGTTATCCCTAATTTATCTTGCCATTTTAATGAGATTTATTCATATCATCTGGAAGTATATTGATCATACTATCATAGATTTCCCCAATCTTACTTAAATTACTCTTATATATAATTTCGATAGTATTTTCTGGAATTTAGAACTGCCCCCTCCTTTCCCAATCAGAAAATCCCTAATTTGTAGGAATTTAAAGAAATCCCGATATTCTAAAATAAATTCATTTCTTATCTCTTCGAATGATTTTAATCCAGCGCTGGTATAGAAGCAGCCAAGTTGAAAAATCCCTTTATTTATCCATCTATTCATACATATGTCGTTAAATATCCCTGGTAGATTAATGTTTTTAGCTATAACTGTATAGTGAGAAAATCTACCGATTCCTAAAAATTTACGTACACTCTTCCATGCTATGTATACCCACCAGGGTTTTAAAGCGTGATTTTTTAAAATAACAATCATATGTATGCTGCCATAAATATCCATTGACTTTACTACCCAAGATAAGTTCTTGTGGTGTTGGGATGTCCCCATCTAGTCTATCTTTGTGATTCAAAGTCAGTAAAGCCCTACAATATTTCAAAATCGTAGCCCACCAATACATTTTAGGATTGGGAAAGGCCATACCACCTCTATCTTTCGGAAGAGAAATGTATCTAAGGGCCCTACATGGTCTTTTGTATCCCCATATAAACCGAGAAAACATACTATCTATAGTTTTAAATAGTTGTGGTGTAAACTTCAAGCAGATAGTCCTAAAGAAATACAAAAACTTAGGAAAAAAGAGCATCTTAATTACGTTACATCTACCTCCAATGGTTAAATGTAAGTTGTTTAATCTGTTAAAATCTTTTTCCGTTCGTTGGATTAATGGCCCTAGATTGACTTCTACTAGTCTATCTAGGTTAGCTGTTATATTTACTCCCAGATATATAGCTTTCTCAACGACTCGATCATCCCTCAACGTAAGTTTATTATTAAGTACTATCTGGGTTTTATCTTGATTTAATTTATACCCGGATATCTTTCCAAATATCTTAGCTTCTTCTTCGATTACCTTTATTACGGCGGCGGGATCACTTGTCACTAACGCGATATCATCCGCGTAAGCCAGTGTTTTAGTATTCCAGATTTGTGACCGTATTGGTAAAATTTCCAGATTGGCTTCAAGCCTATGAATAAATGGATCGATAAATATCGCAAATAGTAACGGGGAACATGGGCATCCCTGTCTCGTTCCTCTGGTTATATCTATTTTCTCTGAGGCCATTCCATTAACCATTACTACGGCTTCTGTTGCTTTTGTGTTGTATTTGTGATTTGTGCTTTATTCAGTAAGTATAAACCGCTTGAGTGTTGCTTTCTGCTAGATAAATACATACACATATGGGTATTAGTGAGGGAATAACATTTTATTCGTTATTTCTATGTATTAATTGCGTTTTGTGTTTCTTTTGCTTAAGTTGACCATTTGGGCCTGCCACAAAATGGTTGCCTCCGGTTCCTAACTTTACTGTCGACGCTACATGAGGTTTTGGGTGAAGTGCGTCTGCGCTAACGCCAGCTACAGTGGCCTCGTCATGACCCTAACCGGACTGTACCCACCAAGGTCACCTTGGGAAGCAAGCCAGCTTTTCAGAAGAACAATAAGACACCTCTTAAAACCGTAACAAGCAAGACTGATGATCTAACAGACATTAGTTCATGAGAACCCTGTCAGACGATCTTCGATTGTCCAATCAGAGGAGCTGGAAACCAATATTTGTTTCATTTTGTCAATGATTTTACTATAAATTATGGTAGAATAGAGAGGTTGGGGCTGGTTCGTTTTGGCTTTTCTCGTTTTCCTGACGTTATGCTGACGGAGAGGACGGTGACGCTGCAGGACAGCTGTGTCCCTAAATCTTTGACGGACTGAATCAATGGCTAAACTCCTGATGAACTGAAATTACTAAATTTGATGGGCATAGATTTGCGAGACTACCGGATTTGACTTAGAAGACGACAATTAGCCAGAATAGGTAAATATGATGATTGGCGGCTTGAATCAACTAATGATTTAATTTGCATTAATTAGATAAAGATTGAATTGATTAACTACAGAACGAGTTGGGTTGTTTATTTATTGAAAATGTATTAATTTAAATGTAAATTAGAGAATTGGAAGTCAACCTAAACCACCAACTAACTGATCCATCCCGATTTATGAGAGGAATACTAAAGGTGAAGTTCAGGGCCTAATGAGTATCAGAAGGTTGCGGATATTTATAAATTTATTAGGAAATTGAAATTGAAAAAATATCACCAATAACGTATGAATCCCAGACATATGGTTAATAACTCTCAAGCAGATACCAGCATAGATCCCTCTAATTTAATGGTATCAGACTATGGACTGTTACGGGACATGCATGAATTAGAACAAGGAATTGAGTACATGGCCAACACCAGTGGGACTCAAACCAATTCTAGCAGCCCCAATGAGGTGGAATATCCCTTACTGGAGACGAATGTCAAACCAACTACTCCTTTCAAGACAAAGTCAAAGTTTATACCCATTATGCCTCTTGATTCACTTGAAGTATTCAATGAAAAAGTAGTAGCATAAGTGAAGAAAATCAACATTACTATCAACAGATCTAAGAAGTCAATCACCAACCAAGAAAGGAAAGACCTTCAGTTGATCGATAAACTCAGGAAAGAAAAGAAAGTGGTAATCAGGAACTCAGACAAGAGCGGGAACATAGTCTTATGGCCCTTAGAGGAATATATGAATGAAGCATTCAGCCAGTTGAACAATCAGGAATGCTACAGAAAAAGTACCATGCAAAAGTTCAAAAGCACACAAGACCTTTTGTTTTCTAAATTACTGGCATGGAAAACTTTAGGGGGGTTATTCACAAGGATCTATTGCCGAGTTAACGGCACATTAAAGCAGCCAAAGTTGCGATAAACTTATCGCCCCAATCACAAGCTGGTGTTAACAGCCCACAGCACCAGTTTACCCGCGATAGCAGCAGCAAAAAACATCGCCACAGATGACCCCCGCAACTATCGCTAATGAGATGCAGAGTAGGCGTTCCCGTGCCAAAAGCCGTGACAACACCACTCCACAACTTTCACAACGACCAGCCAGAACTGCGATAAGAACACAAAACAGGCGATAAGGCGCGTTAGCAGCAGGAAAATTACACCTGCTCTGACCTGGTGCAAAGTCGGACCACAGCCTGCACCACAAAAGGGAGCCCAACCCAGAGCCGCACCTGAAGAGCAACAGATGAACCCAAGCAAAAATAATAAACACTGAAATGAAATGAAGACACATTGCGGCTCCCCTAGGGACAATCCGTAGGTCAAAGTCTGCAAGACAAAAATCATGATGAGAAGGTGTGTCCTGCGCACATCAAAGGACAGAGAGAGAGCGAAGGAGAGAGAGAGGAAGAGAGGCGGAGAGATATAGAAGATGAGAGGGGGAGAGAGAGAGAGAGAGAAGAAGAGAGGGGGAGAGAGAGAGAAAAGAAGAGAGGGGGGAGAGAGAGAGAGAGAGTGTCACCCCTGCGCACCCAGGCCACACTGCTCACCTGCTGCCACCGGTCTGTCTCCAACCACTTGCCAGTATGTATAGCAGTACACCAGGTCACACATCTGAGACAGACCCGTCATCTGAAACAGAGTCCAGATACATGATTGGCACAGTACACACAATTGCACAAGTCAACAATGCCTGCCCGCCCATGCACACTCAGGCCTCACTGCTCATCTTCCACCACCGGCGTGTAGACAGGAGGCCCCACCACGTGCCGCTGCAAGCCACAAGCCCGGGGCCGCGGACATGGTAGCCCTCCACACCATTCAGCCCCGCTCCGCAGGACACCAGGTCTCATGTTTAGTGCTGGGTCTTGATTACTCCATGGCATTGGACATACCAGTGCACCGGCATCATCGCAGGCTGCACACCCGCTCAGCCCAATGGGTGCCACTAACTTTGGGATCCCGGAAGCGACGCCACATGGCGGTAGGCCCGTGCTGCCCGCTGGCCCTGGCCTACACTGCAATCCAGCAGGGCACACAAAACCTGAGCTGTCCAGACTGCAGGGATGAGGCATCATCGCAGGCTGCACACCCGCTTAGCAGCTTAAGGTGCCACTAACTCAGTACACCTAAAGTCACCGTCCTGTGGCGGGGTGCCTGTGCCGGCCGCAATGCTCTGGGTGCAACCAACCCTGGGCAACCCCAGTCAGCGCCACGTGGTGGTAGGCCCATGACAGCCGCAATGCCTCGGGTGCCACTAACCCTGTGCACAACAACTCATGGGCCCTTTAGGATTGAGAACAGTGGAGCGTCCGTCATCCAGTCACCATGGGCAGAGGGGAATGTGACGTCGTCGGCCCCTTATGTTGGGAGAGTAACATGGCCTGTGATGCCTATGCCGGATGGGTGTGGTGTGCGTGCAAACCTGCCCTCAGGGAGTGGCTGTGATATGCTGACAACTAGACCAGTGACCTGCACACCACCAGCGAGTACGCCTATCACGGGTAGCAATGTGGGCCCCCCCTAGGAGCGTAAACGGAGTGGTCTGGCCTGCCGTACGCCGGATCAGCACAGGGCTTGCAACAATGACTCGTGGGCTCTGGGCGTGGTTCAGTCCCTGTCCGTACATCGAAGTGACTGATGCTTGTGTCCCTGGTGTAGTGTTCATGGGACCCAGTACACAATATGCAATGTAGCACCCTCTGACTGGCATCCCACAGGATGAGCATAATTGACGCAAGGGAAATCACTGTCCCTACATTCATCCACACATTCATACATGAATTATGAAAGACATGAGACAGCAGTGCGTCACTGGATGTTTATTGCACATCCAGTGCAGTTCTGCAGCTGGAGCGGCACAGGGCAATGCTGGGCACACTACACAATATGGGCCAGCCAGAGTCCATCCGGGGATGACAAGTAATGCGGAAGAGGAAGGGTACAGTCCGCAATCTGGTCGCCGTTTCATTGGTTATCAAACAGGATATGGCAGTCCATGTCGCAGTCCAAGGTGAGTGCATCAGTGTGTATCGGTGGTCAGTGAAAGGTCATGAGGCCATGTGCGGCACCAAGCAGAAACAAGCCAGGTGGCGGAAATGAATGCTAGTGCCTCCTGATCACAAACCCATCCATGTCCTCGTCCCCGGATGTGTGCTCTGCCCCACCTGTGGGTGTTGTAGTACCGGCTGAGGCACTCTGTGCCACTGACACATCAGGTGCAGGAGTGGATACGTCAGCCACACTGTGAGGCAATGAAACATCAGGGGGCGGAGGTGTGGATGGTGCGGGGCCAGCAACATTCATCTGCGACACGCCTTGTGGCAGCAATACCATGATGATGATCTGCCGGGCATGGTAGATCCCAGCTACATTTCGCTGATGTACAGCGGTGACTGCCATACTTTCTGCCTCCATCCACACCATGTCTCCATGAGTCTTCGCATTTGTGTGTCAGCTCACGGCTGGTATTGCTGGTGCCCCTCTGAGCGGAGGGGTTCTTTTCTCCGCGTCAGGACTCCAGCGATGTCAGTCAGGGCTCGTTGGAGACCATGGAGCTGGCCTAGACACCCATGGATGGCATCCTGTTTGGTGGCGATGAGGTCGAATTCCACCCGCACCTGCTCAGCCGTCTCCCTCTGGGCCTCCAGCACACGGCGTTGGAAGGCCGTGTGTTGTTCCTGGGGGTCTTGGGAGACTGCTGGGGCCGTGGGTGCCTCCTGCTGGGTGGTTTGGGTGGTGGGTGGGGTCACCTCGATGCAGCTGGTCAGCCCTGATCCTGGAGGTGAGTCGCGGATGATGTCAATGATATCTAGGAGGGCTTGTGCGTCGATGCTGGGGTTGTCCTACTCATCATCAGTGAAGAGTGGCTGGGACTGCTCTGCAGGGGGTGTTGACAGTGGCCCTGCAATGTGAAGGGGAGATGGTGTATTGCAATGTGTCCACATGTATGTAGCCGCATGATACATGTTGACATTCAGACAGCATGGCATTATACATTGTGACAGTCTATAGATCTGGCTATGACCCAGAGTCATTGAGGGTGTGCACTGTGCTCTGCTTGATTGTGCATGTGTGCCATCGTGGCCATCTCCACCCGTCCCCCCAGTACTGGTGGTAACTCACCCTGTTGCTGTTGTGTTATGTCCTGTCGAGCAGTCTCCCCTGATTCCGGCCACAGTATCCACACTGATGACTGTCGACACCAGCTCCTCCATGTCATCAAGCACGAGCTGTGGTGCTGGGCCCCCACCTCCAGTCTGCATTGCTGCCTTCTGGTTGGCCGCGAGTTACTCCTTGGTCTCTCGCTTGAAGTCATTCTATCTCCTCTTGACCTTGTCCATTGTCCTCTTGTGCTCTCCGACGGCATTCACCTTGTCCACGATGTCCCGCCATATTCAATTTTTGGTGCCCAATGACATGTTGGAGGTGATGAACAGTTGTTGATTGTGTTCCATCACCTCCGTGACTATGAACCTGTTCGCCTGCGGACTGAACTTCGTCTTCCTCTTCTTCTTGTCCTTGCCCTTCCCTGTCCCTTAGGTCCCGAGCCGTTCGTCCAGGGTGCTTGTGGAGTTGCGCTCGTCCTCTGCGCCAGCTCCGGCTGCCTCCATGGTGTTTGGGTGTTGGTCAGTTTGTGTTTGGGTGCTTTTTCTACTTTTATGGTGATTTTCCCACCTGCCAGGTGTGTGTTGCAGGCCTGGCGCTGCATATCGCGGATTTGGCCCATTTTTTGTGTTGTGGTTTGTGTTTTTATCTCCATCGGGGTGGTTGTATCGCGGTCATTGTCCGCGGTTTAGGCAGACTATCGCATGGTACCGCCTTGGTGTGAATTCCACGTTGACACAGAGGTATTTTCCCGCGATGGGCTGCGATGTTGAGAGTTGCGTTACGCTACTCTTGCAGTAGTTATCACACGTTCTTTTGAATATACTCCCTGGTCTCTTAAGCCTGGAAGAATATAAATACCTCAAGAAGGAACATCCAACTATCCCTGTAATTTATTTTGTTCCAAAAGTGCATAAGTACATATACAAACCACCGGGTAGGCCCATCATCACGGCATGCGATGGACCTTTGGAAAACATGTCCAGATACAAAGATCATTTCTTGCAAGAACATGTCAAAATGTTAAAATCCTATGTGCAGGACACTTGTGATTTCCTTTGAAAAATCAAAGACATACAATGGGAACCTGATTACCTGCTAATAGCCCTAGATGTATCCTCACTGTATACATGCATTAGAAATAAGGATGGTATTAGGGCTGTGGAATATTTTCTATCCAATAGGCCTCTCAAGTATGCTCAGCACAACAAAATGCTACTTAGTATGCTGCTCTTTTGTTTAGAAAACAATCTATTTTTGTTTAAAAATCAAATGTAACAACAAATACAAGGAGTTGCAATGGGGGCCAGCTTCTTCCCTACACTCGCCTGTTTATTCATGGGCTGGTGGGAGATGCTGGTCCTCATGAGGCAGTTTGAACATATTTTCCAGGACAAAGTTGTCTCTTGGTTAATATTCATAGATGACCTGTTTATAGTATGGCGAGGCTGCAAACAAAGTGCTATGGAATTTATTGCTCAAATCAACATCAATGAAATCAATCTAACTTTCACCTCTAACATTAGTAAAGATTAAACAATATTCTTAGATGTGCTGGTTCAAACCAGAAACAACTGCCTGTCCACATCCCTCTTTCGCAAATCAACAGCGGGCAACACATTGTTGCATGCGTCTAGCGCACCCCTCTCCATCTTATAAATAGTATTTCCTATGGGGAAATGTTACGTATTAGACACATCTGTAGCGACGAGGAAGACACTGTAATGAAGCAAGTAGAAAGTCGAGCCCGATTCTTGGCTAGAGTATATAGGACCGAGATAGTGGATGCAGCAATAGCTAGATCCAAAGAGCAAGGAAGAGAGGATCTTCTGCAATATAGTGCCAAATCAAGAAAAGAGGCAGGCGGAGGGGAAAATAAGCCTAGGAACCCACCAGGCTTATCTTATCTTTTTCTAGGCAGCAAAGGCAGCTGAGGACAATAGTTAGATGCAATTGGTCCATTTTCAGAGATGACCCTATAATAGGTAGGCTTTTACCATCAAGCCCAGCCATTACATTCAGAAAAACTGTTAACATGGGAAATAAGCTGGTAAAAAGCAGCCCAGAAGATAAGAGTGCTGGGATGTGGCTCTCGGCCAGGAAAGACTTCTTTAAGTGTTCCACCTGCAAAGCCTGCCAATATGGTATCAATACAACTTCATATCAGACTGCATTTAACATAAAAACACACAATATTAAACATTTAACCTGCAAATCTGAATACGCAGTATACATCCTGGAATGCAGCTGTAAATTGAAGTATGTTGGCAGTACAAAGCTGGCCATACATAAAAGAATACTACAGCACATAAGAGCCATATCCAATAATGATGCAAGCTACCCGGTGGCTAGACATTTCAAGGAATGTCACAATAGTGACCCTAAATACCTCAAATACTAGGCAATAGAGGCTATACCGCTTAAAAAAAAGAAAGGGAAACCGGAAAGCCAAGCTGAGACGCCTAGAAACTAGCTATATATTAGAATTTGATTCTAAACAGCCAGTGAGTCTCAACACCAACAAAGACCTGCACACATATATATTAAATTGAGAAATTTTTACTGAATACCTAATATGTGTTTCAGGATGTTTATTATGTACTGCATCAGTTATCGAGTGCAACAACTACTGTCTCATAACCACCATATGGATTTTGTAAAATGTTATTAGGATCATATTCATGCACATATTTATTCAATTTTAGATGGTGGTTTTTATATAGCAGCTTTATATGAATATTTATTTATTTATGTATTTATGAGTATAAATGGGAATCAGCTGCTACTATAATATTTATGAAATGTCTATAGATAGTTCCTCTAACTCCATCCACACCCCCATTGCACTTTTTTGCATATAAATAGGATGACACCAGTATTTTAATAATACATGGATGTCACCCAAAATTATGCTAGGAGAAGACATATTTCAGAAATGTTTGCACAAAATAGCATATATATTTTATCCTCATCATTGGCCATATTTTTTAACAAAACAATTATGTTTAAGATACAGGTGGGCAACAATAGGGATATATCAGCACCAGCACTTTTTGTATCATTTTTTGCACTTCGGGTTCACATTTTAACACTAAGTCACTTTAGCGAGTATATAGAAATATTTGCACACTGTATGATTTCCATGGTGCTATTTCATTACAAGGTTCATATCAGGCATAATTTAAGGGTAATGTATTTAGACTAAATACCCATTGCTCAATTTGCACAAAATAGGATCAGGAATTTCAGTCAATGCTTTTTATTGCGAAAAAATATAGCCAATAGTGACATACATTTTTTTATAATATGGGAAATTATTAGGGGGAATCAATCCAAGTCATATATGACAATATACTACCACAGGTTAAGAAACATATGATGGGCCTGAAGGCACTTATGCTTAAGGGCCCAGCTGATTGAGCCAGTGGACTCTCTTTGATGAGGCTGGTTAAAGTAAAAAAAATGCTTCTTTATGTCTTTTAATGGGTGCTCTGGCCATACTCAGGAAACAAACAGCACTTAAGTTCATTTGGGGGTGTGATAGCCCGAAAGACACCATCTGCTTGCTTCCCTCATCCAAGTCACAGCTGTGTGGTGTAGGGGACCAGGAATCTTTCCCTGCTCCTTACCTTCATTTCTGCACTGTTCCCAACTGCGGTCTGCGCAGGTAGGGGACTCGTAGCCCAGGGTTCCAACACCTGCAGACACAGAACTGGGGAGAGGGTGCTCATTTTTGAAGACGGGTCTGGTGGCTTAGTGGACTAATGCATCCACTGCAGGAGCCTGTGTTCAACCTCATGGTCTCAGGTTAAAATTCCAGCAAGTCTACTCAGCCTTTCATCCATCTGAGGTTGATAAAATGAATCCCATTGAGTTGGGTAACAATAAACATCTGCTATTCAGCTCCTTGAGACCAATGGGTAATAAGTGCACTATACAGATATACGTGTTATGTTACTTGATGCCTTGCGGTCTATTTTTACCAGTATTCCTTCAGTCTTGTGGGTTGGGTTTAGGCACTCTCCTTTTAGCAGGACCTCTCAAGAAAGTAGAGTCTCCTGTCACGTCAGAGTAGTTCAGTGCTTTTCTGTGCATTAACGCCATACTTCTGTTCAATACTAGTCACACTGCAACTGCAAATGTATGTAATCGCTTTTATGCTCTTCAAGCACTACAAGCTGCAAACCTGCATCTCCCCCTTCTATCAGTGCAATTGATGACGGTGATGGTTAATTTACTCTTTTCCAGCTTGACAACAGAGGCAGTTGGCTGGCAGGGGGTGTGAGATATTGTGAGCCTGAGGCCAAACCACTGAAGGTGGAACAGCCCACAGCCCAGATTGTGAGTTGTGGGCCTCACGGTTTTGTTTTTGCTTTCAGTTCCCTGACCCAGCATCATGTATCGCAGGTAGATGAAGAGGGTACTATCTGATCTGTGGCCTCTGATGGTCAGAGGTGGTAGGCTGACGGAGCACTGAAAGCGCTGGCAACACCAGGGAGTCTAATAGGCTGCTATGCTGACCACCTCCATGCTCATACACTGGTATTATCAATGCTTTTAGATGCCTAGGATGCCAGAGAGCATTGTGTGACTTCCAGGAAGCAGCCCTGTGCTGATCTACTATCAGTACACTCTCCCAGTACCTGTGAGGTGCTGTGGGTGATGCAGGAGTGCATTAATGACAGTTTGAATCCTCTGGCTGTAGTAACTATTGAAGTTTAGTTTGTGAATATGAAAGGGTTTACTCTTTTTTGGGTGCATGCACATTCCTTCCTAAACTCATCCTTAGCCCTACTTAAACCCCTCCTTACTCCTCTCTAAACCTCTCCATGTCCCAGTCACTGCCCCATCCCTACAGTGTTTACTAATAAAATGTAGAATAATATGTGCAAAGATTTCTGCAATCGAGATGGAGTGCTCTGCACAGAAAAGATAGTAGAGGAAGAGCAGCAGAACTTCACATGCAGGTTAGTGAATAGTATTATGTAGTATGTTGGTTATACTATGTGCTACTACTGCAGAGTGCAGTTTGTGATTAGGAGCCCAGATTTCAAGATGCCAAAGCTGGGGTAGGGTAGCCATCCACTTTTTCAGACCACAGAGAGGAATCTGAAATGTTTATGTATTGAAGATACTGAGGGGCATATGTACAAAGAGCTAACGCTGCCTTAGAGGCACTTTTCCGACGGTTCGGCGGTGATATTTTTATCATCATATGTACAAGCTGTCGCTAACCCCTGTTGGCAGCAGTTTTCGGGTGGAAATGTCCATAGAAAAGATTGCCACTTCTGTTAGCGATAATGACATGCAAGGGAGGCGTTCCCGTGCAAAAACGGTCGCTCACCCCACTTCACGATATTTACAAGGGAATTCTTGAAGGTTGGAGGACCAAACAAGATGCCTCTAACTGACAGAAAATAGCTGGTCATAAACATGGAGATAACACTTGGGGCCTCATTTCAGCAGGTTTGGTGCTGGACAGAGCTGCAAGCAATGTTGCTGCACTGCCCTGTGACAAAACTACAGGGCAGGAATGTGCACCATCAATAAGATAGTGTGCATTCCTGGGCCTCAGCCATGAAAAGTGTTGCAGCGCTATGACAAGACAGCGTTGCAACACTTTTCACTACGCCCTTCTTGCGACACCATCGATGGCTGAATTCACTGGACAGCACTCCATGACGCAAGTACAACAGATATGTCTGGAATCCTGACGTATCTGTCTGCGCTAAAGTCACGCATTACTGCAGTTGTGTCACAAGCAATGCATGGGGCCAGCCTATCCATGTGGTACCCTTACGTCTACCATCAGGCAGGCGTAAGGTACTGACGCAGCGCCGCCCTACAATTGTTTCAGTGAAATATGATGGATTTCACTGTGCCACTCCTATGAGGTCTTGTTGCGTGGGAACGCACACCCTGCATACATCATACCTGATGCAGTTATGATGTGGCACAGAGCTTCACAAGGTCATGCATATGCCTACATGCGTCACTTTACAAATAAGACACAACATGTGCTAGATTTGGCCTGGTCTTTTCTTGAGGGGTGCCAGGGTGTCGGCACTATGGGAGATCCATCGGTGTCGGTTGCGTGCTGCGGTTTTATTGCCTGGAAGCATTGGCGGATTGGTAGAGCTGAGGAAGTTGACGAGAATTTCTTTGGTGGCCTTGATCCAGCTGTGAGGGGGGGCAATGATTGCGGTGGTGTACGGTGGGCATGGTGAAGACCTGATGTATACAATGGTGGTTGGTCCAGGAGAGTCCGGTGGTGTGGCTGTAGTTGAAGGAGCCGCTGGCGGAGGAGATGTGCTCGACTGTGTTTCCTGCTATGTGGCTTGCTGCATTGACTAGCTGCTTGAGTCTGATGTTGGAGAGCTTCCCCAGGAAGGGGTGGTGTTCAGGTCACTGGGGATGTCCTGGTGAAAGTAGAGTTCACCGAGTAGCATGTCGTCAGTGGATGGGAGAGCCTGGGGTGCAAAGAGGTCTACAATGATATCAGAGAATGGGGGTCCATGGCCCGGGGGTCCTGTAGATGAGGGTGCCGCAGAGGATTGGGTTGGAGTTAGTCCGGATCTGGAAGTTGAGGTGTTCCATGGTCACCGTTGGGTCATTAGAGTGAGTGGTTAGTCGGAGTGTTTTATTTAAGGTTTTGACTGATATAATAAAATATTATGTTTATTATTTATATAAAGAAGGGTGTGTTGTGTTGGTTAAGAGAATGTTATATTTTATTGGGAGTTTTGTAGTTTAAGATTTATTTATTGTATGCTTTGGCTATTATTTCTAGATAATTTACTCCTATGTTATTTATGAAGAGTTTGACTTTACATTGTAGCATGTAGTACATTCTTTTGGTTTGTTTGGTAAGTTCAGGTGCAATATGGATTACAGATCTTTCCAGTCAATGTTTTTTTTTATTTTTTTATAAATGGGCTGTGTAATCTTTATTTCATTCCAGAATACATTACACAGCATATCCCCACAGTTAGAGAATAATACAGGCGGCAATGTTTTGCGGCTTATTTTAGAGAAGCCTTCAAGACAGGATTAAACTTTCCAGCCATTGTTGTTGGTAGTTTTGCTCATTTTGTAATGCTGCTATACATTTATATAGTGGGAAGTGGGTTCTGTCTAGTGTGGATTGGAATGCATTGTTTCAGCCTTCCGCAACGTTGTTTGTCTTGACTTCCCTTGCCAAGGTGCTGTCATAGACACTTTACCAAGGTATTTGGAATTGGGTTTGGTGTATGTGTCCAGGGCTCTAGTCTGCCAACCCAAGTATCTTTAAAATAATCCAATAGGGAGCTTAGTTTATGTTCCTTTTGCTGGTAGAAAGGGCTTTCTATTAGTATCTTGCAGTGATTAGCTACATCAGTGAAAGGACATAGGCTAGTTCTATCATTTAGTTTTTATTTCAAAGGCAAATTGACTGTTTGTAGCATTTTCTACACTCAGTGCAGATTGTCGTAGTGGTCTCCTTATGCTTTGATTGAAATGGTAGTAACAGCCTTGTATGGCTGTGTGGGGGCAAATTTTTAAAAGGGTTTGAATCATGGCTTTTTCAAAGTCAATGATTATTTTTTGTGGGTAGTACTTACTTGTTTTATGTTTAATGTGGTAAGAGTTTTTAGTAAGTGCTACTTTGTGTATTTGTTTACGTGTGTTTTGATATTCAGAATATATGAAGTATGTCTGAATGAATTGTTTGGGAAACATTCTGAACATTGCATCCATCATACAGCTTGAGCAATGGCTAAGTGTTTGTAAGCTATCTGCTATAGAAAGCATTAGGATTTGTCTATTATTGTTTAGGTTACAATAAAACAGGAAGGGTTCCTCATTATGTGTAATTGTTAAGTGTTTGAGGTGATTTTAAATCTTGGCATCTTCTAGGGGCAGGAGTATCACTGGTGGCATTTTTAGTTATGCCATTAAATGGGGCATATTACCAAGCCCCTATCGCCACCACAACGTCACTTTTTGTGACTTTGTGGTGGCGATAGGGTCAGAGCCCTGTTACCAAGGCAGCATTAAACCACATACATGGCTTTACAATTTAAAAACTACCCCAATGTGCAAACACTGGTCACTTTTTAACTAATTCACTAATGGGGCCACTTTTATATTGTTGCCCTGGCCTATATTCTGTCCCAGTCTGACCCTACACTCACAAAGAACAGGAACAATACAGGCAGCAAGAAATAATGCAAGTTTCCATATTTATGAACAGGTACAACTCTAGAGTCAAAAACAAAAGCATTTTCTTCCTTACAGAATAGGTACACATTGGGCAGCAGCAGTGCCAGATACACTTAACTATATAACATGCATTGGCAACGTGAATATGTCTCTCCATTTGGTGATGTTGGACATCATCCTCAAGATGCTGTGCAGCCAATAGTTAAAGAAAATCAAGAAAGGCATGGTGACATGGCTGCATCCTCTTGGAGGCGCACACATGTGTGACGATGAATGTGCAAAACAAAATTACGTGGGAACAATTCTTTTTAATTTACTGATTTGAGACTTATCAGTAAGTAAAATAAAAGTGAAAAGTAACACAAAAGTTCATTTTATGAAGGTAGCATGGGAGGCCTCAATTTGCTTCCTAGACCCCACCCCAACAGGAAATATAAAGTAAAAACAGATGGTGTATATGGGAGAAATTGGGATTTTGTGGTGAAGGTGAAACACAGGACACAAGGGAGTGCAACATGGGGGCTGTAGAGAAGCATATGAGCAAGAAAGCAACTCAGAGAATAGGGCAGGAGGATAGTTTGGTGGGGAAAAAAGCACACAAGAGAACACATACAAAATGAGGGAAACAACAACATGGAGCATGAAGTGGGTATTTTGTGAGGGAGAATCAGTTGAGGGAGAGGGATGGAAAATACATGCATGCTTATCCCAAAAGAAATATGTAGTTCCCGTAAAGTGAGCAGTGGAACCAGCCAGTCAGAGGGAGGATAAAAAGGCTATGCCCCAGGTGAGAGACAAACACAATATAAACAAAATGGGACAAGGAAAACCATTGATTAAGAACAGGTTAATGAGAGTGACAATAACACCAACCAATGGTAAGTGATGGGTGGGATATTGGCCCCGGTAAGTTCTTCATAACTGAACCGGGGCTGACATAACGGCGTCCTTTCTGATACATTCTCCATTATTGTGTGCTATATGGTAGGTACTGTTGGTGGCCGAATTACTTTAATTTTTGGCAATATTTGAAAACTGTATCAATCCACTCTTGGACCTCTAAAACAATAGTTTTTTTGACAATGCAAAGTAGTTGCCTGTTACATCTTGGTGTCCCCCAAGGAGACCTTCGTTGTTATTTGCATATTTTGTTAACCATGGGCAGAATCTGCTTTTGAGGATGAGCGTACATGCCTTGTAAACTCTCTGATGAGCCACAACTATCATTTAGTGGTGGCTTCACTAATTGGACTGAGCAAAATGAGAACCCAGAGATGACCTCCATTTTAGATAAATTCTGAGCTGCCACAAACAATGGCAAACCACTAAATTGGAGGGGGCATAAGGATCTGTGAACCAACTATAAAAAATACCCAAGAGTGAACCTCCTAAACAGAAACTAGCAATGGTCAGAAACAAGTATAATTGTCTTGGAGATTTCCAGTTGGGTTTCAGGTCCCACTGTATGCTTGAAACTGCCCTGATGGATGCAAGATATAGGCTAATGGAAATGTTGAACAGAGGGTCAGCCTCACATTTGAAGCTGCTTGGCTTCTTGGTACCTTTCAATAGCATTGCCCATGTTTCCCTGTAGAATTCATCTGTCATTCATCAACTATCACTGAAGGCATGGTATTAAACAATATACGGTATATTTGTTGATGGAGTCTTGCTTTTGCCATGCCTTTGGGTGCAAGTATTGTTATTATTTTTGTTTAATTATTTGTCTTTTTGCAAGCAAAAATAAAAATGCTTATAATATGAAACAAATGTTGAACTTTAGCTTCTCAGCAGGGTCACCCCCAAATGTTTTACCTTCGCCACTCAGGTTTTCTAAATTTTGTTTTTGCTGGCATTAGGACTGCTAACCAGTGCTAATCTGCTTGTACTTTCTCCCTAAAACATGGTAACATTGGCTTACATTTGATTGGCATATTTATTTGTGTATAAGTACCTATTACATGGTACTATATTTACTGAGGGCCTGTACATCAAATGCTACAAGTCGGCCTTTTGCACTCACTATGCCACCCATTTAAGTGTCACTTTAAAGCATGTCTCAGGTTTGCCATTGGACCCCGTAGTGTAGTTTTCAAACTGCCAATTCGACATGGAAAAACATTATTTTTCCAGGCCTAATCCTTCCTTTTTAAAACATTTAAGTCACGCCTAAGGCAGACCCCAAGAAGCCCATAGGGCAGGGTGCATTGTATTTTAAAATTAGAGCATGCACTTTTAAGTTATACATGTCCTTGTAGTGAAAAATTCCTAGAACAAAATTTCACTACTGTAAAGTCTGTCTCTCCCATTAGATCACATTGGGTCACTTTATTGCATTTAATCAGTGCTAACATTAAATTGAGCAATACCAAAGGAGATGATGGACGGAGCGTTTGAGCAAATCAAACACTCACCCCCAGTCAACTGATCTGGGTTTAATCCATCATCATTCTTTAGCTCACTCCACCACCCCAGTTCAAACATGGCCATATGCAAATCAGTCTGACCCTGTGCCTCATGGGAACATGGGAAAATTGAGAGCACATAGATATTTCATGTTGGACTCAAATGAAATGCAATTGTTAATCGTCTTCAATGGTAAAGTCAGATTTTAAGTCACAATTCTTAAAATGTCAGTTTTCAAAATGTGCCATTCTCTTGGAAGGTTTGTCTAGTTAGAAAACTGGCATCAGGTATACATTTTGGACCCTCCTAGCAACTCCTATCAACACTTCTGGACCTGTGAAAGACTTTGTTAGGACTGCCTTGGACTCCATGAGGACTGTTCTGCTGCTTGAAGTCTGCTGCTACCAGATGACTTTCCTGCTGCTTGAGGCGTGTCCTGCCCTCTCAGAGGACTGCAGTGCTACTTGAGACCTGCCTTGCTGCTTGAACCCCCGATTAACAGTGTAACTTCATGGGTCAGTTGGCCTGTGTTAGACCTAGTACCATTGGTGTGAGTCTCCCTTCCATTTTTTTGCTGTTGTCTCCACCATGTTTTATATGTTTTGCTAGTTGAGATGCTTTGGGAACTGTGCCACTGCTATTCAGTGCCACCGTGCAAGTGCTCCCTATAATTAAATTACAGTAATGAATTAGTGACTCCATGATTGACTTATTTGATTTACTTGTCAGACCCTAGTACAGTGTACCAGGGGTGCCCAGGGCCTGTAGATCAAATGCTGCTAGTGGGCTTGCAGCACTGATTGTGCCACCCACAGAAGCAGCTTGCAAAGTGTGTCTCAGGCCTGCTATTGCAGAGCCTGTGTGTAGTCTAGTACTGCCATGTGGCTTGGTATGTGCACCCACTCACCATTCCCTAAACCTTCCCTTCCCTACATATTAGCCACCCCTAAGGTAGGCCCTACGGCAGGGTGCATTGTATGTGAAGGGTAGGACAAGCCCTGATGTGTGTGGTATGTCCTTATAGTGAAATACTGCCAATTTCGTTTTTCATTTTTGCAAGGCTACCTGTCCCCATAGGCCAGAATGGGCGGTTTGATAATAACTAGGGCTCCCGGTTTTCCGTTTAAACTGGTTTTTACATATAAATACAGACGGAAAACAAGTTTTCCTTTGTCTGTATTTATATGTAAAAACGGGAAAACACTAGCACATTTTGCGGCGCTGCCATGCTCCAGCAGAGAGTTGAAAACAGGATTGGTATGGTGATTGCTCACAGAGCAATCGCCTCTGGTGTTATCAGTATTCAAACACAGCCTCGTTAACAAGCGAAAGGTCTTTTAAAGACCTGTGAAGTGCTCTGGTGCGGCTGTGTGCCGGGAAGCTGTCTCAGCCCGGGCTGCCAGACAGGATGGAGGGGGCTGAAGCCCTTTGAGTCCAATGGGCACTGCGCGCCTGACGTTGGGTCACCGGTTCGTATCCTGGTGGGTGCATGCAGTCTTTCGGAGGCCGGGGAATCGACGCATGTCTATTGGGTTGTGGTGAACTCCGGCACTCACTGCTTCACATCCGTAGAAACATGGAGGTGCACACAGCAGGCGGCATTCAGTGCATGAGATTGGAGTGCAGGACCCCATGCTGTTTTCAACTGCAGTGAGGAGATGGTGTTGTTTGCTAGTATTGTGGGTTTTCATCAGGTGGAGTCGTATCGTCTCTTGGGGCTCCATGTCCTAATGCCGTCCAGCGCCACTTGGCATGCATGCAGAGTTTGTTTGTCCGTTGGGGGACGCTGGTTTGGCTGGATGCTGCATTGCTTCCTCTGAGGTGAGATTGAGTCATCATGCAGGGCTGGGATCGGTTGATGACATTGTGTGACAGTACTTTTTTGCAGTGGAGGTTGAGTCCCCAGAGAAGGTTTTACGCACCCGGTGGCTTCGGATGTCGGGGGCAGGTGTCGTCTGTTTCCAAGCCAAATTCACCATAGGTGTAATGCGGGACATCACTAGTCGGCGAATGCAATGCGGCCATCCGTGGCAGAGTGGAGCTGCAGGGGCTCTAAGAAGTGGCGAAAAACAACAAAGCCACATTAACATGCAAAAGGTCTTTTAAAGACCTGTGAAGTACTTGGGTGCGGCTGTGTGTGCACACACAACGTAGGAAGGAGGTATTGTGAAAGAGAAAGGTCGCCGTGCCTAAGACGTGTGAAGCATGCTTTCAGCCTCATGGGAAAAAACAGATGTTTAATTAGTTACAGGTCCGGTGACATCATGACAGACATAACGTTATTTTCCTCCGTACTCCAGTTCCCATATCCAAATTATTTAAAAGGTAAAGATTTCTTTTAAGTGCCCTTTACAATAGATTAACTGAGTTTCATCAGGGGAGGTATGGAGCCGAAGTGACTTGCCCAGGAGCACGGAAATACGGGCTGGTTGGGAAGCCGGGAAAGTCTTGCTACTGTGATGAGGTGTTCTGAGGGAAGGACACCCCTAGCTATCATTATCATTCTGTTCTCAGTACTTGTCCCAAGTATGAACGCTGATCCCTGTAGGTGCTTATGCTATGGCACCCTTACCTATGTAGAGAAGACATTATGCAGTTAGTAAACCCAGATATGCTCTTTTTAGGCCCGGCTTAACAGTGCCCCAATTATACACCTATTGTTACCAAATATTTAAAATCTAAACAGACTGAGGTGAAGACCATTTCCTTCTCACCTCTGGCCATAGGCTGTTATTTTGTATCATTCCACCTCCTATAGATCACTTGCATTGCAGTGCAGCACTGTATTACATCTCAAATGCACACTGAACCATTATATAAAATTATGTATCTCATATATACTTTGCCTAGAAAAGCCAATACGTTTTCCCTAATTTGTTTCCCACACTACAGCAGGATTTATTAATGTTTTATTGAGCGTGCAGTTTCAGTTTAGTTAATTAAGTTGGATATTATGCCAACATGGCAAAACAAACTTAAAATTACAATTATCCAGTCTATATCATTTTTAAATAGATACATTTTTTAAATAAGTAAACAAGAAATAAAGGCCCATGAACTGCCTTCCCCCCACACACACCTGTTGGTGATAGCTTCTCAAGAAAAGTTGTTTTCAATGCTCCAACGAAAATAGTAAAATTTGCCCCACCCCCTCACAAATACACTTCTTGTCAATTTAAATAAATGTGGAAAAATACTAGCTGCAGCGTCGTCTTTTACTTGTGGGAAAAATAAATGTGGATAAATACAGATAAAATGCTGAAAAAATAAATATGGATAAATACAGACGGAAATGGCAAAAAAATAAATATCATAAAACCAGGAGCCCTAATTATAACATCATCTTAACTGACCCAGAGAACATGGTAGAAAAATGAATTTAGGATGCCTGAACTCAGAATGATAACATACATAATTTAGTAAAGTTGGTTTTAACATTCTGTGTTTGAAAATACCACTTGTAGAAAGCAGGTATTTTCTTGCCTAACCATCCAGCCTGCCACTGCTAGGTTGTGTATTGCATATCTGATTTGTGAGTGACAGGGGCTGGGGTGGTTCCAGGAGGCAAAGCGAGTCAGCACTAGGCTGAATAGACCTATCTGCATTGGGAGTGGTGGGAGGAGTAGTACCTGGGCATGAATAGGGCTGTGCCTGCCTTCCACAATGCTGGCTCCACCTCCTGTGGTGCATCCGATGACCCTGTTCCTCACTGACAAAGGAAGAAGTTGTGCACTGGAAGAATGCACCCAGAACTGGTTTGGACTAGGTACAGACACTTTCTGCCTTCAGAGACAAAGGATTTGTGTGTATAAAAAGGGGGACCCAGACCCCAGAACTTGAGATCACTTCTGGAAATCAAGACAAACCTTTTGCCAAGGAGAAGAACCGGAGAATCTGCAGGAGTTTTTGACTGCCCCTGTGCCAGTGTGTAATTGCTGGGCTTGGCCTGCAGTGGTTTCTTTATTGCCAAGGAAAAGAGAAAGACTTTTATTTGCAAATTTCATCATCTTGAAGAAGAATCTCCGAGGACTTGAACTATGCTTGCCTCTTCCTGAAGTCCCAGGGTTACAAGACTTCACCACCAGCTCCCCCCTAAATTTCCTTGCTGGGAATTCTATCTGCAGAAGCCTGTGTGTTGTTGGGAGCTGGAAGCACGACTCAACGAGAAGAAGCGTGTCGCATCCGCAGCTGTTGTCGTCGCTTCATCTGAGAAGCGTTTCGCCACCGCAAGGGTTGCCGTGGCATCACCGGAGAAGCGTGTCTTTGTCGCAGCTGTTGGTCTTCGCATCCCCGGAGAAGTGTGGCACCACCGCAAGGTCGCCGTCGCATCACCGAAGAAGCGTGTTGCATTTACCATCTAAAGTGAACTGAGTTATTTCTACAATCTTAAAGTCATTTTCTTAAAACTGTATTGTGGATTTTTGTTGTTTGGGTCTTGTGTTAAGTCTATGTAAAGAATACCTATTTTTATAAAACCTGTGATGTGTCCATCTGTAGTGTTTTCACTTTATTACTGTATGTGTTCACAAATCCTTTACACACTGCCTCTGAGATAAGCCTTCCTGCTCCTGCCAAGCTACCACAGGGTTGAGCAGGGGTTATTTTGGGAGTGAAGCACCCTTACTCTGACTAGAAGCAAGGGTCCCTCTTTGAACAAAGGTGCAAGCCATTGCCAACTAGAAACCCCCAGTTCTAACAGCCTGCCTCCTGTGTAAGCTACAGGGACATGACATCTCCAGAGACCTTGATCCCTGCACCAGGAATCTGCCGGAGTAAGTCCTAACCACCCACATGGTACCCCTCAAGTCCTGGACCCTTGGCTGTGGTGTTAAATGTGCTACCCCTGCCTAAACCTAAAAGATTAGATTCAGAAATATTTTCTCCAAAAAGTGACCTGGGACCCAACAGAAGACTGAGAGGTACCTCGATACCGATTTTCCCAAGGTTCATTACTGGTTAGCCTGACTCTGCAGTAGCTCTTGCTATGTTCTTCTCCACAGAAGCAAATCCTATTCAGCGGGACCTCTCAGCAAAAGGTATCTGGCCTTGTGGAGCCCTTCTCAGCTACAGCCTGCAGCTTTGCTCCAATGGAGATTTCTGACTTCGAGAGAAGTGACAAAGTCCGAAGGTAGAAATCTCCATCTCAACTCTGACCAGGGAACCCACCCACGACAACGCCTCTTTCTCCTCTGACATTACCAACTGCCTTGCCTTGCTGAACTTTACGTACTCAGGAACGTTTCTTCAAAATTTCTTTCAAATCCAAAGGTAAGCCAAGACTGGCTATAATCCACCTCATATCTGACCCTCGCTTCATCTAGTTGGTCTTAACTTTTGACTTTGCCCCGGTATTATGCGACCATATACCCAACAGCGATATTAACTTCCATCCTGGAGGACAATGGGCTTGATCTTATTAACTTGACTAAAGCCTCCGGCTTTTCAATGAACAGCTGCCACACCATACAAATCAAGATTAGCTCCTCCATTGCTCTCAGTATCAGTTAAATTATCAACACCTTCTTTGCTGAAAGATATGTCCCCCCTTTGGCTGAAAACGGCCATTATAAAATATATCCTGAAGAAAAACAATCTGGGTGTCACAAATCCTAGAATTATAGGTCTATTTTCCTCATTCCTTATGTAGCCCAGTTAATGGAATAGATCAGAAAATTATGTTTGCTGCAGGTTCAGTCTTTGAGCCACATTACATCGTTCTTTTCATTTGCTCATGATTAACATTCCCAACATATTTATCAGTCACACTTAGATTATGGGGCACAGCCTAGTTGGGCCTTCTTCAAAAACATATCTACAAAAATTCCAAAACACTCTTGTTAGAGCAATATTTAATCTAAAATAATTGAGTCTGTCTACGAATACGTCCACCGATTACACTACCTCCTGGTGAGATAGAGCTTTAATTTAAAATCTGCTTACCTTAAA
Organism: Triturus cristatus; assembly: GCF_964204655.1. Lineage (NCBI taxonomy): Eukaryota > Metazoa > Chordata > Amphibia > Caudata > Salamandridae > Triturus > Triturus cristatus. The sequence goes on along the minus strand of NC_140582.1, from coordinate 110,191,315 downwards.
ATAAAAATCTTTCACAACACTGCCAACAAATTTCTGTTAAGCAAATTCAAAATATATGTCCCCACTAGGCGTCTTCAATCCTGTATCAAGCCCAACTTTGAATTTCCTCATTTTAAATATGAAAAATGGGGCAGTAGGGCTTCTAGAATAGAAGGAGGCAAACTTTGAAATCGCAAACCTTTGGAAATCAGAACTCTGCATCAAAACTTAAAGTTCATATAATTTCATTTACATTAGAATGTCAGTCTTCAACAACATTTTAAAAAACAAGGAATGTCAGTCTTCTGCAAAAAGTAAAGCTAATCAGTGCCAAGAGTGTCCTTTCTGAGAGGTAGCTGTGCTTTACAATCATTTGTAAATAATAAAAGAGAAAGAAGGTTCATCAAACAACTGTAACTCTTTGCAGAGCAAAATAACGTCCAAGATATCTCCCATGCTTGTTTTTTGCCACTACACTGAACATGTTAGAACTTCAAAAATTGATGAAATTAGATGGATTGTTAACAGGACAATTAAATGAGTAGTTATACTCCTGGATTCATCTTCTGTGTTGGACACCACTGATTATCGGATTCTTTTAAGCCACCTGCATTGACAATCAAGGATAAAGCATTTTCTTATTTAGGATAGATTTAAGCAAATCCAATTGAATTATTTCCACTCACCATACAACCCTTTACTCTGGGGTGTTCCTCGAGGGTCAACATTCTCCTCTCTATTAAAATAATCTTTAAATTAAACTCCCTAACCACTCCAGCTAAACAACTATAGGTCTAAACATTTTCCATGTGGATGACACACAAAAAATCATAAATCTAAAGAAATACCCTTCTAATCCTGTTACTTGCTTTATAGCTACACATACAAAATGGCTTTATCATCGATTTCCTGAGCTCAACTCTTCAAAAACGGAGACTCTCAGGTGCATATATACAAGGACTGGCAATAACTACCACTAACGCTAGTTAGCGTCAGTTGTCTTACCGGCGTGTACCGCTGAAAACTATCGTCTTGTTAGCGACGTATTCACAAGACGTCGCAACATGGCAATAGCTTCAGGGATCAGTGGTGAAAACTCCTGGTAACATTAGTGTGATGGCGATAGGTTTTCCAGCGTTAGTGGGCGAAAACTAACAAAAGGCAAATTATCAGAAAAAAAAACGCATTTTAGTCAGTCCAACGTGAGTTTTTTTTTGCCTCTATAGCCAAAAAAATAGCCTATCAGTCATCCTCCAATGAAAAATAGGCAAAAGACAATGGAATGCAGAATGTAGCAGCCTGGGCCAAGTGCAGCACATATCAAATACCCCCTCAAGCCCCCCAACATTCAGGATGACCAGCCAGAGTCCCAGGGGAAGAGGAAATGCAGGGCTACATCAATGAAAAGAGGCACATTGCGATGCAGCAACATGGCATCCAAAACCTTGAAAGCGCGGACAGTCCCTGGGGCCCGGATGCCTCGTTAGTCCTGCATCTGGAGCCTGGATGCCTCACTGGTCCTGCGTCTGGAGGCTGGATGCCTCGCTGGTCCTGCGTCTGGAGCCTTGATGCCTTGCTGGTCCTGCGTCTGGAGCCTGGATGCCTCGCTGGACCTGCATCTGGAGCCTGGAGTGGGATGCAGAGGTGCTGTGGAGTCGATGAGCAGTGGCGGTAGACATTGAGGTGCGGCGATCGCTCTTACCTGGTGGTGAAGTCTGGCAGGGCTCACAGAGACACGTTGCTGACCTGTGTGAGAAGACCGCCTTGAACCCCTTGGAGCTGTGAATGGTAGAGGCGCTCCTGCGCACCTACGTAGGAAGGTCTGCATCCCATACTAAATATTTTTCCGTATATATATATATCTACCAGCCTGTGAGACCGGCACTGTTGACGGCCATTCCGGCTAGAAACGCGTCTGCCAAAGCGTTTCACGGACTGTAATGCTAGTGCTGGAAATATGCTCAATAAATCCCTTTGTCTGTATCCGGAGCTGTGTCCCGCTTGCTTTTTAATTAAGGTGAGCATTGGTTGTGGATATATAGCTGATTTTGCTGATACCGGCTTTGGACACGCCCTCTCGGTTAGGAGCATCGCGTCTTTCAGCAAATTTTGTGGTGGAGTACGAGGAGTACAACGCGGTGCCCCCCCAAGCGAAAACCACTGCCATTAGGCTGTTATGTTTGCGAGGGGAGAGAGGAGGTAGCGAGTGGCTGCATGTTAAGGATACGGACATGGGTGTGAGCCGGACCAACATATCCAAGAGAACTGTGGCAGTATACAGTCCAGCGCCAAGAACCTTGGGGCATCACTGGATGTTTGGAAGTCCCCATCACTGTATGAGGTACCACGTTGGACTGCAAGTACCATCATGCAGTTCACCTGGAGTCCAGCAGCATAACGATAGCCACCTGTTTTAAGTAGGAGGAGCCGAGAGACTGCTTTTAAGGAGTGGTCTCTGACTCAAAGGTGAATCTATCAGCCGGTGAGACCGGCACTGATGACGGCCATTCCAGCTAGAAACGCGTCTGCCAAAGCGTTTTATGGACTGTAATGCTAGCCCTGGAAATATGCTCAATAAATCCCTTTGTCTGTATCCGTAGCTGTGTCCCGCTTGCTTTTTAATTAAGGTGAGCATTGGTTGTGGATATATAGCCGGCTTTGCTGATACCAACTTTGGACACACCCTCTCGGTTAGGAGCATCGCGTCTTTCAGCAAATTTTGTGGTGGAGTACGAGGAGTACAACGCGGTGCCCCCCGAGCGAAAACCACTGCCATTAGGCTGTTATGTTTGCGAGGGGAGAGAGGAGGTAGCGAGTGGCTGCCTGTTAAGGATACAGACATGGGTGTGAGCCGGAGCAACATATCCAAGAGAACTGTGGCAGTATACAGTCCAGCGCCAAGAACCTTGGGGCATCACTGGATGTTTGGAAGTCCCCATCACTGTATGAGGTACCACGTTGGACTGCAAGTACCATCATGCAGTTCACCTGGAGTCCAGCAGCATAACGATAGCCACCTGTTTTAAGTAGGAGGAGCCGAGAGACTGCTTTTAAGGAGTGGTCTCTGAGTCAAAGGTGAATCTACCAGCCTGTGAGACCGGCACTGATGACGGCCATTCCGCCTAGAAACGCGTCTGCCAAAGCGTTTCACGGACTGTAATGCTAGCGCTGGAAATATGCTCAATAAATCCCTTTGTCTGTATCCGGAGCTGTGTCCCACTTTCTTTTTAATTAAGGTGAGCATTGGTTGTGGATATATAGCCGGTTTTGCTGATACCGGGTTTGGACACGCCCTCTCGGTTAGGAGCATCGCGTCTTTGAGCAAATTTTGTGGTGGAGTACGAGGAGTACAACGCGGTGCCCCCCGAGCGAAAACCATTGCCATTAGGCTGTTATGTTTGCGAGGGGAGAGAGGAGGTAGCGAGTGGCTGCCTGTTAAGGATACGGACATGGGTGTGAGCCGGACCAACATATCCAAGAGAACTGTGGCAGTATACAGTCCAGCGCCAAGAACCTTGGGGCATCACTGGATGTTTGGAAATCCCCATCACTGTATGAGGTACCACGTTGGACTGCAAGTACCATCATGCAGTTCACCTGGAGTCCAGCAGCATAACGATAGCCACCTGTTTTAAGTAGGAGGAGCCAAGAGGCTGCTTTTAAGGAGTGGTCTGTGAGTCAAAGGTGAATCTACCAGCCTGTGAGACCGGCACTGATGACGGCCATTCCGGCTAGAAACGCGTCTGCCAAAGCGTTTCACGGACTGTAATGCTAGCGCTGGAAATATGCTCAATAAATCCCTTTGTCTGTATCCGGAACTGTGTCCCGCTTTCTTTTTTATTAAGGTGAGCATTGGTTGTGGATATATATATATATATATTCACTGAAAAAACCATAGGTTTCACACACGTTATAGTTAGGAATTAGCATTTAAAAAACCTTGCAAATTCAATTAAAAAACCATAGGTTTCACACATGTTATAGTTAGCTGGACATTTCACTCGTGAAAAACCATTGAAATTCCCCCGTTATAGTTAGTGCAGGCAACTATAACTCACGCGACCGCAATCCTCTGCTGATGACGTCAGATATTACATCACTGTATTTAGACACTTATTTACCCATGTCTTCTTCCATTCATTTTTAGCTATACATAAATTACAAATATTTTTTTTTTCAGAAAGACACATATGTCATCAGTGATGTAATATCTGACGTCATCAGCAGAGGATTGCGGTCGCGTGAGTTATAGTTGCCTGCACTAACTATAATGGGGGAATTTCAATGGTTTTTCACGAGTGAAATGTCCAGCTAACTATAACATGTGTGAAACCTATGGTTTTTTAATTGAATTTGCAAGGTTTTTTAAATGCTAATTCCTAACTATAACTTGTGTGAAACCTATGGTTTTTTCAGTGAATTTGTACGGTTTTTTAAATGCTAAGTTATGTATTTTTTTAAAGTTTTTTCACCATGCGCGTACAGTACGTGCACGGTGAGCTTCGCGCACCGTGCGCACGCTGTGGGCGCATGGTGCGCTTCACGCACCAAGCGCCCACGATGCGTTGTTCGTGCCGTACGCGTACGGTGCGCGCACCCCGCAATTTTTCGCAAAAAAAATAGTTTTTCTTTTACCCTTGGGGGTCCTTCAGTGACCCCCTGACAAAGGCTAGGGGGTCAGGGCCTGTCAATCCTGCCCCCTTCTCACGTTTTCCCCCTTTGGTTTTCATTACCTCAGACTGCGAGAGACAAAATGGCGGCCAACACTTCCTGATTTCGACCGATTCGAATGTTTACTGACATCTAACAACCAATCAGAATTACGCTCGCGCACGTCACCGTGCGCGTACAGTAAGTTTTACCGTGTGCGCACGGTGCGCGCCTATAGATATATATGTGCTTTTAAATGCTATTTTCTCAGGAAATACTGAACTGATTTATACCAGACCTGTAAAAGGCACATCCCTGACCTGAGGACTACCTCTCTGCCAAATTTCAAGTAATTCTGTTCAGCCGTTCGGGCTGTAGCTTGGACTAAAGGTCCTATGGAAAAATGCATGGGGAAAACGTGTTTTGGGACCCCCCCTTTTTCTCAGCCCCCGCTTGACGAATCCCCCCGAGACTTTCAGGGAAGGGGCGGAACAAACTGCGTTAAGTGGGCGCGCGGTGCGCGAATGGCGTAAAGTAACTTAGCATTTAAAAAAACGTACAAATTCACTGAAAAAACCATAGGTTTCACACACGTTATAGTTAGGAATTAGCATTTAAAAAACCTTGCAAATTCAGTGAAAAAACCATAGGTTTCACACACGTTATAGTTAGCTGGACATTTTACTCGTAAAAAACCATTGAAATTCCCCCGTTATAGTTAGTGCAGGCAACTATGACTCTACGTATATATAACTATACGAGTAAAATGTCCAGCTAACTATAACGTGTGTGAAACCTATGGTTTTTTCACTGAATTTGCAAGGTTTTTTAAATGCTAATTCCTAACTATAACGTGTGTGAAACCTATGGTTTTTTCAGTGAATATATATATATATATATATATATATATATATATATATATATATATATATATATATATATATATATATTTATATTTATATATATATATATATAGGAGATAATTTACTATTGAGTATTCACTGCTGTACATATTTTGACCTCACTGATATACGGCGTTATGTTGTTTGAAATCTATCCACACTTGCGGATATTGAATTCGAAAAGCGTGCAATCATGACAGTAGAGGATGTCACTTCCGCTATCACGTGTATGTTAATTTAATTCAAAAATGCTGCCACACCGCGAGTTTTGTAAACACTGACGAAGGAATTTCCGAAACGCGTCTGTTTTCTTGTGTGGCTCAATAAATATCTGTGAAGCGACCCTCCGAGTGCTGGACTTTTACTGCAAGTTGTGTGAGTCTTGGAGCATTGATTTCTACGTGGAGCACTGCCATGACGAGCACCCGCCTCTGAGTGCCTTGGTCTTCGGAGCAACTTTGGAGCTGGATATATATATATATATTACCTACTGGCGGTCGCCAGTAGGTAGTTATAGTTAGGACCCCTTTTCCATAGGAAAACCTCAACATTCTATTTTGAATAACTTTGGCGCCGGTCGATGAATCCTCGCGAATTTCTCAAAATAGGTGGGGCACTAAGCTCCGCTCCTACCCTGAAAGTCTCGGGGGGATTCGTCAAGCGGGGGCTGAGATAAAAGGGGGGTCCCAAAACGCGTTTTTCCCATGCATTTTTCCATAGGACCTTTAGAACGAGCTACAGCCCGAACGGCTGAACAGAATTACTAGAAATTTGGCAGAGAGGTAGTCCCTAGGTCAAGGAAGTGCCTTTTGTAGGTTTGGTGTAAATCTGTTCAGTAGATTCTGAGAAAATAGCCTTTAAATCAATATATATATCTGAGCCCGCTTACGGTACGCTTACCGTACGCTTACCGTAAGCGTACGGTGACGTGCGCGAGCGCGATTCTGATTGGCTCTTAGATCTTAGTAAACATTCGAATCGGCCGAAACCAGGAAGCGGCGTCCGCCATTTTGTCTCTCGCACTGAGTGTTGTTTATCAAACATGATGGCCAAAAACATGTTACGGGGCTGTTTTGACAACTCCCTCCCACATAGTCATGTTGAGGGAGTCCCCAAACATCCCCCAAGAGCAAAAACGGTTTTATTTTTTTTTCGGCAATTTCGCCGAGTACGCTTACCGTACGCTTACCGTAAGCGTACGGTAAAAAAAAAAAAAAAAAAAAAAACACTATCCACACTTACCCCACCCCCTGTGCTTTTGGTGGCCGTAGGCCACCAAATGTACAGGGCTTATTAATAGGTAAAAAAAACTAAATTTTGGCAACATGAAATTATAAAATCGAAATAAAAAAAACACTATCCACATTGACCCCACCCCCTGTGCTTTTGGTGGCCGAAGGCCACCAAATGTACAGGGCTTATTAAAGTTGATAAAAACCGTGCACGGAACGAACTGCGTTAAGTGGGCGCGCACGCCTCGAATGGCGTAAAGTAACTTAGCATTTAAAAAAACGTACAAATTCACTGAAAAAACCATAGGTTTCACACACGTTATAGTTAGGAATTAGCATTTAAAAAACCTTGCAAATTCACTGAAAAAACCATAGGTTTCACACATGTTATAGTTAGCGGAAATTTTACTGACAAAAAACCAGTGAAATTGCCCCGTTATAGTTAGTGCTGGCAACTATAACTCACGCGACCGCAATCTTCTGCTGATGACATATGTGTCTTTATGAAAAAAAAATATTTGTAATATATGTATAGCTAAAAATGTATGGAAGAAGACATGGGCAAATAAGTGTCTAAATACAGTATTAGCATCAGCAGAGGATTGCGGTCGCGTGAGTTATAGTTGCCAGCACTAACTATAACGGGGCAATTTCACTGGTTTTTTATCAGTAAAATTTCCGCTAACTATAACATGTGTGAAACCTATGGTTTTTTCAGTGAATATACATATATATATATATATATTCACTGAAAAAACCATAGGTTTCACACATGTTATAGTTAGCTGTACATTTCACTCGTAAAAAAACAATGAAATTCCCCCGTTATAGTTAGTGCAGGCAACTATAACTCACGCGACCGCAATCCTCTGCTGATGCTAATACTGTATTTAGACACTTATTTGCCCATGTCTTCTTCCATTAAATTTTAGCTATACATATATTACAAATATTTTTTTTTCATAAAGACACATATGTCATCAGCAGAGGATTGCGGTCGCGTGAGTTATAGTTGCCTGCACTAACTATAACGGGGGAATTTCATTGGTTTTTTACGAGTGAAATGTACAGCTAACTATAACTTGTGTGAAACCTATGGTTTTTTCAGTGAATTTGCAAGGTTTTTTAAATGCTAATTCCTAACTATAACGTGTGTGAAACCTATGGTTTTTTCAGTGAATTTGTACGTTTTTTTAAATGCTAAGTTACTTTACGCCATTCGTGGCGTGCGCGCTCAGTTAACGCAGTTCGTTCCGTGCGCACCGTGCGCGCCCACTTTACACAGTTAGTGCCGTGCACGCACGGTGGTCATGCGGTGCGCTGCGTGCACCGCGTGCACACGTTATGCGGGATGGGCCATGTACGCACGATGCGCTTCGCGCACCGTGCGCACATGGGGGACAGATTATGCGCATCGTTGTGAAATGTATTCTTTATTAATTTCACACGATTAATATGCCATGCACAAATTTGCACACGGGGTGGGGAGAGTATGGATATTTTTTTTTTAAAACAAATTTTTTAACGTACGCGTACGGTAAGCGTAATCGGCGATTTTTCGAAAAAAAAAAAAAAAAAAATTTTGGCCTTGGGGGTTGTTTGGGGACCCCTATATAAATGCTGGGTGGTTATGATCTCAATATACTGCCCCTTTAGACATTTTTTGGCTTCATTTTTGCTGCCCCACTCAGAGTGCGGGGGAGAAAATGGCGGCCGCCGCTTCCTGGTTTCGACCGATTCGAATGTTTACTAAGATCTAAGAGCCAATCAGAATCGCGCTTGCGCACGCCACCGTACGCGTACGGTAAGCGCACCGTAAGCTGGCTCAGATATATATATTGATTTAAAGGCTATTTTCTCAGAATCTACTGAACAGATTTACACCAAACCTACAAAAGGCACTTCCTTGACCTGAGGACTACCTCTCTGCCAAATTTCATTTAATTCTGTTCAGCCGTTCGGGCTGTAGCTCTGTCTAAAGGTCCTATGGAAAAATGCATGGGAAAAACGCGTTTTGGGACCCCCCTTTTATCTCAGCCCCCGCTTGACGAATCCCCCCGAGACTTTCAGGGTAGGAGCGGAGCTCAACGCCCCACCTACTTTGAAAATTTCGCGAGGATTCGTCTACCGGCGCCAAAGTTATTCAAAATAGAATGTTGCGGATTTCCTATGGTAAGAGGGTCCTAACTATAACTACCTACTGGCGACCGCCAGTAGGTAATATATATATATATATATATATATATATATATATATATATATATATATATATATATATATATATATATATTACCTACTGGCGGTCGCCAGTAGGTAGTTATAGTTAGGACCCTGTTTCCATAGGAAAACCGCAACATTCTATTTGGAATAACTTTGGCGCCGGTCGACGAATCCTCGCAAAATTTTCAAAACTAATGGGGCGCACGGAACGAACTGCGTTAAGTGGGCGCGCACGCCACGAACGGCGTAAAGTAACTTAGCATTTAAAAAAACGTACAAATTCACTGAAAAAACCATAGGTTTCACACACGTTATAGTTAGGAATTAGCATTTAAAAAACCTTGCAAATTCACTGAAAATACCATAGGTTTCACACATGTTATAGTTAGCTGGACATTTTACTCATAAAAAACCAATGAAATTCCCCCGTTATAGTTAGTGCAGGCAACTATAACTCACGCGACCGCAATCCTCTGCTGATGACATATGTGTCTTTATGAAAAAAAAATATTTGTAATATATGTATAGCTAAAATTTAATGGAAGAAGACATGGGCAAATAAGTGTCTAAATACAGTATTAGCATCAGCAGAGGATTGCGGTCGCGTGAGTTATAGTTGCCTGCACTAACTATAACGGGGGAATTTCATTGGTTTTTTACGAGTGAAATGTACAGCTAACTATAACATGTGTGAAACCTATGGTTTTTTCAGTGAATATATATATATATATATGTTCCATTAGATAACAAGGCAAAACATTTTCTTATAGATGCATATAAACTATAACTCATTATTATTATTACAAAAAATTAACAACTCACACATGTGTAAAGGTCATGATTACAAAGCACGTGCACTTCGTATATGGCTTTAACTACACTTTTCTCGTGCAGATTATATTATATCTCATGAATACATATGGCCATAATATACATATGTGGCCTAATCGATAAAGATGAAGGTAGAGCAATTTTATGTTGCAACACAATGAAAAAGCTCATGTTGTGAGTCCCTTGAGAAGTATAATATACACAATAAGCTGCTCCTGGGGATCAGCCTGGTACAGTAGCTTATTGATTTTCTTTTAGTAGCTGGTGCCCCTTGTAAGTGGCAATCATATTACCTAAAGAACCTGATGTCTACTCATAGACCAGTCTCCTTTCGTTCCTTATTTCCCTTTTCCTTGCATACTATATTAACCATTTGTTTTCCTCAATCGCATGCAGAGGCATTGGGCCAACTTTGGCACACATCACTTACTCCTGTGAGTAAATGGCCCTGATACACAGCTATCAAAACATTTTGCAAAAAATGTGTTCCTGCTAGTGTCCTTCTCTCAGGTAATGCTAGTGAGAATGTCTAAATCGGTTTAATAAAATAGCAAGCTTTTGTCCATTGTGATGACAGCAGCTGTACATTCTAAAACGTATTGTATTTTAGAGCCAATAGCATTATTGAACCATATTCCTCTAACTGACCGTGAAGACTGGACATAATGCTTAATGCTGCATTGGTAATAGGGCCCCTTTCATGCTAAAATTCTGGCTGGGTTGGAGAACTTCAGTGCTGCCTATCTAGATGACATGTGGTCTTCAGCTCTATCTGGGAGGACCATGTGTACCACCTCAGAGAAGTGCTTCAGGCTCTGCAGGAGGAAGGCATGACTATCAAGACCAGTAAGGGCCAGATAGGGCAGGGATCAGTGGTCTACTAGGGACACCAAGTGACAGGAGGCCAGGTCCGGCCACCTGGGCCAAGATTTAAATTATTCTGGCTTGGGAACCCCCAAGACCCAGACAGGGGTGAGAGTCTTTTAGGGCTCACTTGCTACTACAGGAGTTGTAAGAGGCTATGTCATCATTGTTTTTCTCTCAACAGACCTGACTTCCAAGAAGCCTCCACTTCAGGTGATCTTCAAGAGGCATGCCAGAACCCTTTTTGCACCCTGAAGGAGGCCATGTTCACAGCACCCATACTAAAGGCCTCTGAATTCTCCAAGGAGCTCATTGCTCAAACAGACACTTCAGAGCATGAAATAGGGGCCGTGCTCTCATAGCTGAATGAAGAGGGCCTGTATCAGCCTGTAGCTTTCATCAGGAATAGAGGTGGTGTGCAATAGAGAGAAAAGCATTTTCAGTGGTCTGGTCATGGAGTAAGCTGAGAGCATATGTTGGGAAGTTGGATCTGCTTTCATGGTTACCCACACTTTCTGCTGGTGTCATACTGTTTTTCTGACGAGTCTGACTGGGATCCTGCTAATCAGGACCCCAGTCGCTGTGCTTCCTCCCTAAATTGGCTTTTGTGAGTACCTTGGTACATTCCTAATTGGCTGCTGGTGTACCCTAGTAAGTCCCTAGTATATGTTACTAAAGTACCTAGGGCCTAGGTACAACAGGAGTACCCCATGGGCTGCAGCAAGTATTATGCCACCCACGAGGGACCCTCCAAACTCCGACTACAGGCCTGCCATTGCAGCCTGTGAGCGATGGAGCTTGCGCCTCTCACAAAAGAATATACGTTTCCTTATATCTAACAGCAGTGCACTTAAAACCTTCAAGTCACCCCTCTAGTAGGCCTTTCAGTCCCAAAAGCAGGGAGCTCTGTTCTAATTATGAGGGTGCACCTGCATGATCAGGATACCCCTGCAACCATTGGAGTCAATTCTCATAGGCTGTCAATGCCACAGCCATCACGACATATAGAGTGGCCATGCGTCATTACGCAATGACCATCTCTAAACGGGCTGTAAAGAACCCTGGGGCATATCAACAAGGCGGCGATAAAAAATTATCGCCACTTTTGTGGCCGTTTACGGCCGAAAAGCGGCGATAATTTTATTGCTATATCAGCAAGGTCACGCTATCGCGTGAATCCTTGCCTTAGCGCCCTATCCCGTAACGCCCACCTTTGCATCTCTAATGAGATGCAAAGTGGGCGTTCCAGCTCAAAATAACTGGAGAAATGTCGCTAACCAACATTTCTCCAATTATCAATGGGCACGCTAACAAGCATAGCGATAAGAAAAGTAGCGCTAACCTTGATTATCGCTACATTCCTTATGCCTGCTTTTAGTTTGACTTAGCCATGATATCCAATGGAAGGTGGATATCATGGCTGAGTCTACCCTGCCCTATCAGCAAGCTATTACCAAACGTTGTGCGATTATCGCTGTATTTCCAGTGATAATCGCACATTTGGCAGCTAGCGCCTAGAATTGTATCGCTTTTGAGATAAGCGTTGCTAATAGCACGCTATCTCAGCGATAAAATTCGGCAATAGCCGGCGATAATTATCCTAGCGCTAAGTGCGCTTAGTGATAATTATTGCCGGTTGTTGCTGATATGCCCCCCTATCGTGTTTGGTATCAAACATGTTGGAATCATAGCCCCACACCATAAACGGTGTGTGAGGTATAATTCCATGCACTGTAAATCCACTTCGGGAGTCCCTCAGTGCTCCTGGTACCAGTCCTCGAGAACCAGACAGCAAGCTAGGGCTGCTGCTGACCTGAGACATGATTCTGCCCTCCTGCTGCTGAGCCAAGCTCGAGCAGGGGAAGGCAGAACAATAGGTATCCTGTCACAGGGAGGTGTGACCAACTCCCAGACAGGGTTTAGTATATTGGGACAGGGTGGGGGCACTGGCCAGCGCCCCTCAGACTGCTTGAGGGGCACATTTGGTGCCCTCCTTGCATACTCCAGCTCAAACCAGTTCAGGGGGCCGTAGGCTTCCGCTCCGGTGCAAAACTGGACAAAGGACATGGAGTATCCTCCCACTGTCCTGCCCCTCCTCTGGGAAGGACCCTTGAATCATCCCAACCCTTTCCTTAGTGTACTTAAGGGCTTACTTGAGGGTGGGTCTCTATATTCATTGTGGGATTCGATTCAGATCTAACTATGTGTCCTCTTCAACCTTCTGGACATTCTGACCATATCGTACTGACCGGGTCAGACTGACAGCATCAGACTTCGCTCTGGGAACCAAGACTGCAACAGGGAAGACACCGTCTGCTCCTGACCTCTTCGTTTTGCAAGCCCGCTGCACGGTCATTGTCCGTGCACCGTACAGGTTCCGTCCAGGACCTGTGGACATCAAGGACACCCGAAGGAATCTCCCTTGGAGTGAAGGAGTCACTCCCCGGCATCCCCAGGCACTGAAACGTAGCTGACTGATTTGCTGATCCTGGGCTCCTACGGACTCTAACAGGGTCAGTAACACAGGTAGTGGTTCTACAACTTACTGGAGGCCTGCACTGTCTTCAGACTGAGTCTGAAGCCAGGATCCCTCATCGACACTGCCGGAACCGATTCCTTGTGCACCACGACGGCTGGCCATTGCTAAGGCAGGGTGACTCTCACCTCCAGAGATATTAGGGCCCTGTTGAGGGTCTTCTTTGATTCCAGCCAGCTCCCCTGCTTGCTTGGAGCCTACCCTGACTTACCTGAACATGGTGAGTCTATTGGACCTTGCTGGTCCCGACACTGTATATTTTCGTCTTCTCTCCCGTGTTGCCCTTGCCAAGGCCTGTGGGTGTTCCTGCCAGACACCGACCCCCCTTGACAGCGACATCCAACATGGGACAGCTCGTACACCATTCCTGGTCGTCCTCAGTGTAACCTGGCTCACATAGCTGCAGAGACAAGGGTACCCTCAACTCTCCTGCAATAGCCGACATTGGTGGGCACTCAACTCCTGTGCCTCCTGGTCACTCCTGAGTTACATAGACTCTGTCCCCTCTGCTTGCAGGTACTCCTGTTCTTGAATCCACCCCTGGATTCCACTGGACTCTTCCAGCTTCTTCGCCAGTAGCATCTTGCTTGAAGTCCAACATTGGGGTCTACGGCGGTTCCCAACGTCAATTCATACCTAGGCACCAGGCTTCCCTGGGGCAGGTAACCTGGTCTCCTGGGTATCCACGGGTAGGGTGACTCTAGAACCGTCCATCTTCCACAGGGTGTCTTACAAGTCCTCTGGGAAGGGTGCTTTTTCCTAAGAATTGCAACCGCAACTTCCCCATTGACTTACCTTGAGCCCGCAGTCGTGTATTCGCTTAGCACATGGCCTCCGAGGGATTCCTGGTCCTTACCTTGGGTGGAAAAGAAAATGTTTGTTTTAATAGCAGGGAAATTAACAGTAAAAAATGGCCCAGCAGACCATAAAGCATGGCCACATACAGCCACAAAAATGGCCTACACCTGTCAGACCTGCCCATTGGGCACTGGCTGATTGCCCTATCGGCCAGTCCAACCCTGTGTGAGGGACAGAATCATAGGCTTTTTATGCCCAGTATATGTGTTAGTGAAGTTTACACTTGTGCCACTTATGCAGTCTCCAGATTGTGTTTTAGTGAATCTTGGAATAAACCTTTTCATTATACAAAAGTTAAAACGGTTGGCACATGCAATGCTTGTTTTAAAGCATGATGCAAAAGCATGGGTCTAAGACACAATAAAAACAGTTTCCTTTAGGTTTGACATATGAAGCAAGCAGTCACAGTTTTGAAAATTAACTAAATTAAAAAGAATAGCTGCCAAGTTTACCCATGTCACAATTGGCACCTTCATCCTTCCCTATCTATGAAGCCAAAATGATTTCACATACTTTGTATGAGCAATGTAGTGCATTATATGGTTTGGTTGTGTGACCTCACCGTCTAATACACTCACAGTGCCATCATGGGTCAAGTCAGGCTCATTTGTAAAACCTTATCTCATCCCTGTCTTCAAGCAGTCAGGCTTAAACAAAGGAACAAGTGCAAAGCAATTAGGAGTATACAAAAACAATCAAATAAGAAAGTCACACAACATGAAAGAAAACAGATGTTATTTTTATGAATTTTTAGACACCAAAATAAGCAATATCCACAGGAGGATTCTGGGGCTATAGATTTTTAAGCAAATCATAAATCACTGTTTTTCACTCAACAACACAATAAAGAATTGGCAACTACCATGGTTAAAAGAAACTTTGAAAAACGTTTGTACATTTTTGTTCTGGTACTCCAGCCCACTTGGGGTGACTAACTCCGGCAGGAAGCAGGTCAACAAGGTCATGTGACGAATTATAGAACACTTACCTTGTCACCAAAGCAGTCTCCTGTCTAGTTCCAGGCTCTATGAATTAACCAGTATAGACATCATTTGAGCGGTCCTAATGCAAAGGATACAGGACATTGAAGATGCTGTAGGATGCTGAGGATTTTCTACGGTCAACGATAGGCTTCTTGGATTTACTCCTAGACCCACGGTCGTTGCGGCGCGACTTTGGCCACAGAGAACTATTTCCCTCAAAGTCTATCAAAGGTCAGTTGCCACTGGACTACTGGTTTCCGGTCACAATGAATCCAGTGGTTCTTTTTGGTGGAGGCTAGTGTCCATCTTGGTGACCAAACTGCACTCTGATGACTCTTCTGAGCCCAACAGACTCAGGTTCAATTTTTGAGCATCAGGCCTAAGTCTACCAGACTGCATGCTGTTGTTCAGTGGCGATCAAGCAATGTGACAAGCAAAGGCGGGCTTCTTCAGCTTTTTTGACCCTAGAGCTGTAACAGCAAGTAAAACAACTGACTCTTGGGGTTTTCCTCTTCTGACCGGTGCTCAGGGTCAACTTTCCCTGAGTAGGGCCCACAGGCACAGTCCTCTCTTTGCTAGCCCAGCAGCAGTGTGTGCAGTGCTGTTTTTGTACAGCCTCTCTTTGCCTGGTCCAGGGACCAGCAGGGAAGTCCTTCGTTGGTCTTTCCTTTCCTGGGAGTCGTTCTCACTTCTCAGAAAGGCAGAAGGTTTTCATTTGGCCAGCATCTGCAAATGGCCACTAGAAAACTTGGGCAACAGAGTGGCATTTTTCTAAAGCTGGCTTTTACTCAAAAGTTACATTAAATTCAGCTGGGGCATCACGTTGGGTTTAATGAATCAATTATTTTGATACATTGAAGTGCCAACTTTAGTAGTCCTATTCAGGAGTTATCACAGCTGAGTTGTCAGTGTGTAACCCTGTACTTGCCAATCAGCTACTAGACGTTCCACAGTAAAAGACACCATTTTTTTTTTTTTTACTGTTAGGGTATAAAATGATATTTCCTACTTTTATATATATACAGCACTCTGCCTTAGAACTCAATAGGCCTACTTTAGGGGCAACTTACAAATGTTCAAAAGGGGTTTCTGGATGGTATCATCAGTTTAAATGGCAAAGTTGAGTAAGTAGTTTAAAACTGCTCCAAGAGTGTAAAGTGGCAGGCTAGGAGACATATTTTTCTCTATCACACTTAGGGTGAAACAATGACTGCTGCTGCCCATGAGGGATACTTTATCTTACAGGCTCTGGGTACCCCTAGTACCATATACTAAGGGCTTATTAGTAAGTAAGCATATGCCAATGGGGTATAAGCCAATTAAACATATACTTTTGAGGGTTAGAGCACTGGCACTGTGATCTGGTTACCAGATCTCAGTGCACTTGCAGCAGCATCAATCCAAAACTTTGGGGCTGATAATGCAAAATGAGGCAAACCCTTACTCTAAAATGTTATTGATCATAACTGAAATAATAAAAACAAAACTACAAGCCCAGAGTGAAACATGCTTTGCGCTTAAAAGGTCAGTCTAGCTGCTGCTATCACACAAGATCTCCATACAGGTGAAACAACACAACTACAATATCACACAAGCACAAAAATAACACACAACAAAACAATGTAACAACACAAGACACACAACTAAACCAATTCTAAAAGTCCAGCACAAAAAACAACAAATATAAGAGACAACATACAAGCATAACTCCAGAATGACACATCATAGCAGCAATACAATAACAACAAATTCAAAATAAAAAAAATTAGGAAAACAACATAATAGAACAAAAATGCAACAAAATACCAAAAACACTAAAAATGGTAAAACAGCAATACAGCATATCAAAACCTTGATATAGCAGCACAGAACAGTACTATAAAACTAAAACTAAAGCAAAACAGTAACATACGAGCCACACAATAACATAAAAGTAATCAGTAACTATTGTTTTTCTGTTATGTTTGTGGTGTTTTGGAATATTGACCTTGTGATATGCTGTTGTGTTGCTGTGCTGTGTTGGTGTATTATTGTGTTGTGGCATCAGCTGAGATTTTGTGTGCATTCAAAAAGGCATTTGCTTCTTATAGAAAATTAACTTTGAAGTGTATACTTTTAATAGCTTAAACATCATTCTTTGTCTGCATAAGTAGCTGAAAGTGATGGACAAAAGGACTATAAGCTAACTGCTATAGGTGTAGTGCTGGCAGTCAAAGCGTGATGGAAGACACCGTAGAATAATGCAGACCCTAGCTTAGTAGTAGCGGTTCTATGTATACTGTGGACACCATGACAGATGGTATCCACCTTAGTATATTTATGTCCCTGGCAGTATGATGGGAATTTTTGTCATAATGATGATAATTTTGACAACATGTGGAAATCACTGACATGTTTATACCCACCTCAAACACAATGAGCCCAATTCACAAAAGTAAATGTAGGCTTTTGGTCTAAGTTTAGACCAAAAGTCTAAGCGGGATATTCTCAAGAACGTGTGATAATTATCGCAGAATTAGTTTAACCCAACTTTGCATATCGCAGTCTATCGCGGGAAAATAACGCCATGTTAACATTGTATTCTCAACACGGCGGTACCATGCGATAGTCTCACAGCAACGCGCCAAATGACCGCGTTAAAACTAACGCAACGCCGAAAAAACGCGAAACACGAACGTGAAAAAAGTTACGATGTGGCCAATCGTGAAACAAAAATCAGTGATAAGCAGCGACAGGCCTTCAATTCCCACATGTCATGCGGGGAAATGCACTATAAAAACACAGAAAAACACAAACAAAATAATTTAAACTGCGTAGCACCATGGAGGAAGGCGGAGCAAGTACAGAGGATGACCAGAACCCCACAAGCCCCCCGGAGGAGCAGCCTGGGACCTCGGGGCACGGAAGGGCAAGGAGAAGAAGACGAGGAAGATGAGGTTCAGTCCGCAGGAAAACAGGTTCATCCTCACGGAGGTGATAGAACACCACCAACAACTGTTCGTCACCTCCAACGTGTCATTGGCAAAAAAAATGCAATATGGCAGGACATCCTGGACAAGGTGAATGCAGTCGGAGTGAGGAGGAGGACAATTGGAGAGGTCAAGAGGTGCTGGAATGACACGAAGCGCAATACCAAGAAGAAACTCGCTGAGAACCATCAGGCAGCAATGCAGACTGGAGGTGGCAGTCCAGCGGAACACCAGGAGCTGGATGAAATGGAGAAAATGGTGTCCAGAGTCATCAGTGGGGAGACTGTGGCAGGAGGTGGGGGTCCGGACACTGCTCGACATGACCTGACACAGCAGCACCAGGGTGAGTACCGAGCAGGGCCTGGGGGACGGGGGAAATGGGCACAATGGCACACATGCACAGCAGGAAACTGTGAGATGAGAATGTATGTGTACAACCTCACATCCGTGATATAGTTCAAATGTCCACTGTCCCGCATCAAATAGTCAGCTCCTCCAAAACAGTCACAATGTACATTGTCATGCAGTCTGTATGCAAACTTGAAAAATGCATCAACATACATGTCAACACAATGTTAAAATGCACCTCCCCTTCCCATTGCAGAGGGACAATCAACACCTCCTGCAGAGCAGACCAGACAAATCATCATTGGTGGGTGCCTAAGTCACATCAGGGACCACTTACACTCCTTAATGGACACCCACAGTTCGCTCCATGATGTCCAACAATCCATGTCCGACACCGCTGGAGTCATGCCTCTGAGAGGAGAACAACTGGCTATTCAGAGTGGCCTCAGCGATCTCAGCCGAGAGTTGGCACAGATGCTGAGGACAATGGAGAACATGGAAAGAATGGCTGCCACGGATGCACACCAGCGAAAAGTTGTTGGGATCTTCCATGCCCTGCAGATCCTCATCATCGCATTGCTGCCACTAAGGCAGTCGATGATGAATGCTGCTGGTACTTCCACACACACATCTCCGGCCCCTGATGCGTCAGTGGCACACAGTGCTGCAGACCAAACATCAGCACCCACATGCCAGATATAGGACGAAGATGAGGGTGATTCCACCTGTGTAGAAAGAAGGAGGCAGTAGCAATCCTCTCCGCCATATGCCCTGTTTCATCTTGGTGCTGCCCCCTGCATCATGGCCTGTAACAACACCTCCCACTGTCCCCCAAAACACTCCACGACACTTACCTTGGACCTCGACATGGGTTGCCATATTCTGTTTGCTTAACAATGACACAGCAATCACGTGTGGACTGTACTCTACCTCTTCTGATATACTTGTCAATCCCTAAATTACTCTGGCTGGCCCTACACTGGTTTGCAATGTAATGTGGGGTTTGCATGGCCATGTACTGCTCCAGCTCTGACACACCGCCGAATGTGAATAAAACATTCAAATTGACACAGATGTGTCATGTCCATAATCTATCAAGTATGAAAGTATGGATAAATGTAAGGACATTGATTGCACAAAAACGGTACACCCTGGGAAATGAAAGCAATGCGCATGTGTGACCGTGACATAGGCAGTGAGATGACTGGGAATGTGTGCAATAGCTGTGGCCTCATTGCTCTGAAATAACAATCACGCAATTTCACAACTTTGCCCCACGCAAAGTTAGGAATAGGGCTGTGTATGAAATGTCAATGTCAATGATGGCAGGCCTAAAGTAGTGTCCCCATCACATTAGACAGCAGAACATCTCTTCACATACTTACTCACACTCAACTGGGTAGACACAGCCTGTAGTGATGGATCACAATGATCCACATGGCAAGAAGTTGGACACCATACTCACATTGCTGAAGACACGTAAGAGCGCAGGTCTATCAGCAACTATCCCAACCACAATGTCTGGCTCACAGAGGTGGAGCTAGCAATAGGGACTCACCCCAAGTGAATTGTGTCAGTCTGTCCCTCACTGTGTACGGACAATGCTCATTGAGGCACACAATTTGTCATTCTAATCAACACTCATCACAATTGAACACTAGGGAAGTTGCGTAGACTTGATTAGCATGTGCGTGCCAGTACGGTCAAGACAAGGGCCACAACATGCAGACCAATGCATCAGACACTAACAGGCAGCATTCGGTCACGGTACAGTTCCATGTGACAGGCATTGTGCATGTGCCTGGGATGTTCTGCCATTGTGTTGGTGGCTCTCGTAGAACCGGCACTCTTCTCACCTGCGGCAGTTATGTGGGTGATATGCCACAGCTCTGAGAAATGAGTCGTATGTGTGTGCAACGTTTGGATGTATGGGTTGTTGTGTATGTAAGTGTTAAGGGCATTCCATGCAAGAGTACCTTGAGCAAGGACTTCTTTGTGTGGGGTGTGGATACGTTGCTCTTTCATTAGCGCTGTGCGTAGAGTGGGAGTAGTCATCATCTGCTATGGTATCTCGCTCAGGGGGTGCCTGCCGCATGCAAGACCAAGGTCGGAGGTGCAGATGTCCTTCCGTCTTATGTATTGAGACAAAAGTGCTTTCATCCCGAATGTTAGTCTGACTACTGTTTGCATTCTGGATATGTGATGTGGCTTTCGCACTGCAAATGAGGCTAGGCCTTAGGCTTATGGTGCACCAATAGCAATACATACACAACAGTTGGCATGTATGAGCCAAGAGCCCGAACAGTCTTATGCTCCTTGTACAATCCCTTCGTGCGCGGCCGCCGTCCGGTTGCATGCATCATTGTAACATTGTCCTTTGCGGGCAGTTTTGCGCCGACACTGCGACTGAGACACACGCATCAGTTGGTTTCCTGTCCAGCCTAGTTATGGACCACGCCGAGGGTGCAGGGATAATTATTCACACCCCTATGCTGGCCTGGCATACGCCGACCCAGCCCACTCGGCTTACGTATAAAGGGGACGACGACGTTGCTAAGTGTCCCAGTTCTTCACCAATGCCGGAGGTGACATGGCTGCGTCCGCCTGGCATATAACGTGACTCAATCATAAAGGGTCCATGACTTGCATTGCACAGACTTGGTGGCACCGGATACACTGCTGATGGCACAGGCCTACCGCCACGGGATGGTGACTTTCGGTGCACTGAGGTAGTAGCACCTTAAGTGCTGAGCGGGTGTGCAGCCTGCGATGATGCGCCATCCTGGCAGTCCGGACTGGTAAGGATTTGTGTGGGCCTGATCCAGAGGGCAGCGCGGGCCTACCACCACGTGGCGTTGCCTCGCGGTTCACAGAGTTAGTGCCACCTAAAGAGCTGTGCAGGTGTGCAGCCTGCGTTGATGACATGTGCACTGATATGATCTCTGCCATTGCGAAATCAAGACCCAGAATCACTTGTGTGACCTTGTGGCCTGCAGTGTGGGGCTGCATGGAGGCTGCCAAGGCTGCGTGTCCCGGGCTTGGAGCTTGTGGTGGGCCCTAGTGGAGACGCGCCGGTGGCGGAAGGTGGGCAGTGAGGCCTGGGCGTGCCGGGGAGGGCAATCACCCCTGGGCGGCGTTAGGGGCTGGGGTGCTGCAGCCTGAGTGCGCAGCGGCGGTGAAGCGATGATGGCGTCTGCAATGATATAACCTCTGCCATTCATGAATCTGGACTCTGTTGCAGATAAGGGACCTAGAGGACTGCAGTATATACTGGTACGTGGTTGGAGACACACATGTGGCAGTAGGTGAGCAGTGAGCCCTGGGTCTGCAGTGTCGGCATTCTCTCTCTCTCTCTCCCTCTCTTCTTTTGTCTCTCTCTTTCTCTCTCTCTCCCTCTCTTCCTTTCACTGTCTCTCTCTCTCACTCCCTTTCTTGCTCTCTCTCTCTCTTTCTCTCTCTCTCTGTACTTTGATGAGCGCATGACGCACCTTCTTATCTTTATTTTGTCTTGCAGGCCGTGACTTACAGATTGTCCGGAGAAGACCCGCCATGACTCTTCCAAATAGTTGTATTGAGTTTAATTTTAATAAAATATTTTGTTTGGAAATTCAAAGATGAATGAATTATTATCCTTTTTTCTGACCACACATGAATGTTAATTGTTGTAATTGTGCAGCATCAGGCGAATTGTTTTGTTCATGATTTCGTGAATTAATTTGATGTGAAATATCTTTGCCCGGGGGGGAATCGTGAGGGTTGTGGCAGTGGGTGTTGTGGCCATCTTGGGGCTCCGAGCTGCATGGTCAGTGGCTCCATGGCATCTGTTGTTCTTCAGGTGTGGCTCTGGGCTGGGCTCCCTTGCATACTGCAGGTAGTCGTCTGACCTAACACCAGGTAAGAGCAGGTGTTAAATCCCTGCTGCTAATGCGCCATATCGCATGTTTTGTGATCTTATCGCCGATCTGGCTGGTTGTTGAGAATGTTGTGAAGTGGTGTTGTCGCTGCTTTTTGCACGGAAACGCCTACTCTGCATCTCATTAGCGTTAGTTGCCAGTGTCATCCATGGCAATGATTTTTGGGGCTGCTATCGCAGGAAAACTGGTGATATCGGCTGTTAGCACCAGCTTGTGAATAGGGCAGTCATTTATCGCCACTATGGCTCCGATAAAGTTCCGATAACTCGGCGATAAGTCCTTGAGAATATGCCCCTAACTTTTCTACTTTTTGGTATTCACAAAGGTAAGTTACGAATAGTATCTTTACAACTGCAGAGTTTCTGCACTCATGGTGGAATCTTTGCAATCGAGATGGAAACTCTGCACTTGGGGCAGAGGCCCGGGTGCGGTAACTCCTCTGTCGAAATGAAATTAATCATAACTTACATTTATGAATACCAAAAAGTAGTAAAGTTTAACTTTGTGTTCTAAACTTAGACCAAAAGTCTAACTTTACCTTTACCCAATGCTGGCTATAGTCTTACGGCTGCGATTCTTGGAATAGCTTTGACTCCCATGGCATGACACTGCTCACTCCTATGACATGACTTAAATGACATAGTTGAGGTTATTCCTTATATATTATGGACATTGTTGGCATAAGGGTGCCCATGCTTGGTGTAATGCTTTCACTGGCGTAATATTGGTAATCCTTCGCATTTTATTAACATTATCAATTCGACCATTGATTGGGTTAACTTCTCTGCACCCATCTTTGCCATCAGACATTTATCCATGTTCAATTTTCTTTTTAACTGTTCTTTCAAGCGCTTACCCATTCAAATAGCCATACATGCATTCACTTACCTATCAATTATCCATTGATTGAAACACTCATTTATCCATTGATGTATATACCCATTCAACTTTTTGCACATTCTCACATTCACCAATTAAGCCACTAAAACACTGCACAAACTCGGCAATAAAGAAGCAATGTCAGTGAGCATACAGCCAGACGTATTGGCTTTACCAATGCCTAAATATTTTGCCGAACACCAAAGTATTTTGCTTTCCTTGGCAAATACAGTTCTATTGATTCAGTTTGATCCTGAGAGCTAGCTTCCAAGGGGCATATCAACAACAACCGGCGATAATTATCTCTAAGCGCACTTAGCGCTAGGATAATTATCGCCGGCTAGCGTGAAGTTTTTATCGCTGAGATAGCGTGCTATTAGCAATGCTTATCTCAATAGCGATAAAAATCCTCACGCTAACAGGCTAACGTGAGATTATCGCTGGAAACCCAGCGATAATCTCACGTTACCTTGTTGATAGGGACAGGCAAACTTAGCCATGATATCCTCCTTCCATAGGATATCATGGCTAAGTCAGAAAAATACCAGACGTAAAAAAGCAGCGTTAACCGCGGTTAGCGCTGCTTTTTTTGTCTCTAACAGGGTTAGCGACATTCTTGATAATAGGAGAAATGTCGCTTAGCGACATTTCTCCTATTATATTACTCTGGAACGCCCCCTTTGCATCTCATTAGAGATGCAGGGGGAAGCGTAGAGTAAAAGGGTGCTAACATGCGATTTTGCATGTTAGCACCCTGTTGTTGATAGGGCGCTAGTTTTATCTCTCCTTTTTTGGCTTTTAAAGCCAAAAAAGCAGAGATAAAGCCCTTGTTGATATGCCCCCAAGGGGCATATTATCAAGAAACTGCGTTAAAATTATCGCCGCTTTAGCGGCAGAAAACTGCAGCTAAAGCGGCGATAATGGGCTTGATAATAGGCCGCAGAGAATTCCCATGGAAGCCCATGTTGACACCAGAACATGGGCTTCTATGGGAATTCTCTGCGGCATATTATCAAGCCCATTATCGCCGCTTTAGCGGCAGTTTCCTGCCGCTAAAGCGGCGATAATTTTAACGCGGTTTCTTGATAATATGCCCCCAAGTGTGTACACTTTAACACTCATTTACCATAGCTTCGGTGACGGGAACACGCTAGACATAATGCATAGCAGATAGGAAATTCTAGTTCCATGAGCATGACATTTGCGCTTTTCTTATTTAATAAATGGGAGTATATTTTTTTAAACGTGGATTCATATAGTGCTCGCTGTAGTTTTTTCTTCGGTTCGATTAAATCAACGATAGATTGCACGGCCTTGAAGCTATCTTGTTTCCGACGCACGACGTGGACTTCTAGCAATAACATGAAACTTGGAGATATCAGCGGCTCTCAAATGTTTTACAGAGATAATTGCCTTTGAAGATGATGCCGTTTTTCCTGCAGCCAGAACAATGACCGTCTTCCCCTTTTCAGCTATAACATGCAGATGGGATCTTGGAATGTAATTGTATGACTTTTATTAAATATTAACATTAGAAGTCAGTGTTTTCTGCATATTACCACATCCTTCACAGGAGACTTCACCCAGAGAATATTAATTTGTAAAAAAAAAGAGACACTGCTTTGCACCTTAAACATAGTTTCCAACTCTATTTCAGATTATTTTAGGAATAGATTGTAATGTTCATTGATGATCAACATTATTGCTTCATCGATTTCTATCCCGGCCATGAGATAAAGCCATTTGTCTATATCACTGTTGAGCTTCCTCTGAAACTGTAACTCTGGGGGAAAATTAGGCTGCATCTTCATTCTCGGAATTAGTTTATCAGTCAGCGGCACTAAGGCGCAGAAAGTCATCAGATTGCCTCCTTACCCCGTCGGAATTGACATGACATGCAAGTTATAATGAGTTGCTGATTGGTCTCAAGTGTAGATGTGTTTGCTGTGACGTGAACACGTCTTTGCGAGGCCTGGCTAGAGACAGCTCCAGCTGTCTGGAGCAGGCAGCATTGTATACAACATTACCCAGAGTGGGCTTCGTACCAACCCTTCCTCATGACTATAGCTTTCTTCTCAATCTCAGCACTCTACCCTTTATTGGATTGTATTACTTCATGTTCTATGTTTATCCCTCACATTAAGCACAGCTAATTTAACCGTGTATTTGTTTAAATAGCACGTGCCTTTCTGTGGCTGACGTCAGAGAACTCGTTTTTTCTTTACTTTTAGTTGTTAAGAACTTCATGGGAATGTTCGTCTTTGGGTTGAGCTTGTGAAATGCGATTAGTAAATGTAAAAAAAACAGCACCAGGCACCCTATTGCAATGCATAACAGTTCTAAAGTAAAATTTCTGCCGAAGTCATGTCTTTTGAGAGATCACGGGGCATATTCTCAAGCCACTTTTTTTGACATTCCCGTGGCGATAGGGTCAGCGCCCTATTCTCAAGGCAGCATTAACCCACTTAACGTGGCTTTCAGGTTAAACTAAGGGGCATATCAACAACAACCGGCGATAATTATCGCTCAGCGCTCTTAGCGTGAGGATAATTATCGCCGGCTAGCGTGAATTTTTATCGCTGAGATAGCGTGCTATTAGCAACGCTTATCTCAATAGCGATAAAAATCTACACGCTAACAGGCTAACGTGAGATTATCGCTGGAAACCCAGCGATAATCACACGTTACCTTGTTGATAGGGACAGGCAAACTTAGCCATGATATGCTCCTTCCATAGGATATCATGGCTAAGTCTGAAAATTAGCAGACGTAAAAAAGCAGCGTTAACCGCGGTTAGCGCTGCTTTTTTTGTCTCTAACAGGGTTAGCGACATTCTTGATAATAGGAGAAATGTCGCTTAGCGACATTTCTCCTATTATTTTACTCTGGAACGCCCCCTTTGCATCTCATTAGAGATGCAAGGGGAAGCGTAGAGTAAAAGGGTGCTAACATGCAAATTTGCGTGTTAGCACCCTGTTGTTGATAGGGCGCTAGTTTTATCTCTGCTTTTTTGGCTTTTAAAGCCAAAAAAGCAGAGATAAAGCCCTTGTTGATATGCCCCGATGTGTGTGAAAAAGTGCATGGAGTGGGTGTTGCGGTGGGCGTACCACCGCAACACCCATTGAATTCTACACTGCCACCTATTATCAAGAGCGGCGATAATAGGTGGCAGCGCCAAACTTAAGACCAGAAATATCCTGGTCTTAAGGTGGCGAAACAAGTAGAAATGCTTAATTTCTCCTCGTTTTTTGCCATTTCCATGTGTGCTGCATTCGCTGGAGAGGGAATAGTAATTTTTTCCCCTCCACTATCCAACACTTTTCCTACTGTTGCACTCATTGGAGTAGGAATAGTAAATTATTCCCCTCCGCTATCCAATACTTTCCCAACTATTGCATTCACTGGAGTGGGAATACAAAATTTTAGCTCTCAGCTATCCAAAACTTTCCCTACTGTTGCACACCCTGGAGTGGGAATAGTAATGTTTACCTACCTGCTATCCAACACTTTCCCTACTGTTGCATTTCCTGGAGTGGGAATAGTATTTTTTACCTATCCGCTATCCACCACTTTTCCTACTCTTCCATTCGCTGGAGTGGGAATAGTAATGTTTACTTCTCCACTGTCCAACACTTTCCCTACTGTTGCATTTGCTGGAGTGGGAATAGTAATTTTTACACCTCCACTCACCAACACTTTCTCTACTGTTGCACTCAATGTAGTGCAAAATGTAGGTTTAAAAAATATTAAAGATTTTATATTTTAATTTATAATATATTTGTTTATTTATTAATTTGTATGTTACAGGTGTATGTTACAGGTGTATGTTACAGGTGTATATATATATATATATATATATATCATCGCCACCCCGTCGAGACCACAGGAGTCCTCCTCGCTTCCACGAACAACGGACACGAACGATAGGTATGTGCAAAATTAGTTTATTCCAAGTATGCTGCCATAACGTTTCGGCTCCTCCAAGCCTAGCTCACATGATAATGTACCATTAGAGAGTGCGCAATTTAAAGTGACAGTGCATAGTACTGGTGATCAAGTGGGAGGTATGTTCAAGGACACTGAAAAAATACTATCCTTCATTATAAAACAAAAAACATGGTTATGACATCACATGTACCATTAAATGCTAATATTGAATAAACGTATAACATGTCAATTTTAAAAGAACTTTTTCAATAAAATACCTGTTCTACATCCATAGCGACCGTTTGGAATTTTTAGCAGCTTAAACATAGAAGAATGTGCAAACAATGCTAGTGCCAATTGACATGTGCAAAAGAACGCTAATATGGCTTCAATCAATGCATAAATGCGTAATGGATGGGATTCTGGCAAGGTTTACAGGGCTGACTTAGGAAGCCATAATGCTATAAGTATCATAAGCCTAATGTCAAACCCCTGCATCCTCAACCTAATAACAGCATAATATAGAGTACAGATGTCAGAAACTATAAGAAAATAATAGAAGTAGAGGCCTCCCATACATGAAAAAATGAAAAGTGATTTAGTGATGAAAAAAATCAAATGGAGACTGTTAAAAAAGTTATTCACTTAAATGTAGACAGTTCCAGATTCAAACAAGTTAAATTGATACATTTGAGTATTTACGGCTGATTCATAAAAGGATTTACGATATCTGAAATTATCTCCAAATTTCCCTGATTGGTATTGGACAAGCTAAGACCATACATAAAATAGAATGGTAGTCAAGGCCTAATGGTCAAATCTTCACAAATAGTACTGGCATAATAAATATATAAATATATAGATAAATAAATAAGTTGTATAAAAAGCAATTAATACTATATCATACAAATATCCTATATATATACATGAATGTGTGTAAAATATATTGATTATAACATTTATCCATACAAAATGTCTCAATTAATTAAAACCAATACCATAAAGACACAGTAAAACCTGATTGGCGACTGAATAACTAGCCAAAATTAAGAGGGAAAGAGGTAAAATCTGTATTAAAAGGTTGCCCTGAATGTTGAATGACAAATTAGATAACACATATTGCCTAATCCAAACATGTATGAAGATCCTTCGTGATATTAAGGCCTCCCGTGGACTTGAAGTCTAGTTGAAGAATATAGCGTGTCTCCAGTCTACGTAATCTAGACTCCCTGTCTCCACCCCTTCTACTTGGTGCGATAGTATCTATGACATAGTATTTGAGGCCACTGTTGTTACCTTTGTGTGCCTCCTTAAAATGTCTAGCAACAGGATAAGTATTGTCCTGATTTGAAATTGCACGGAGGTGCTGCAATATGCGTTTATGTGCAGTCAATTTTGTGCTTCCAACATACCTGAGTCGGCAGGGGCAAATATGAACATAGACTGCATATTCGGTCTTGCAGGTTAAAAGCTTGTTAATCTTATGCTCCCTGCAACTAAAGGGGTCTGTGTATGTCTTAGTGTTTATCCCATGAAGGCAAGCCTTACATGTTTTGCACTTGTAGAACCCACTATTAGTTTGTAGCCAGGTAGTTTTATCAATCATTTCAGGATTAGTATTGACCAGAGAGTCCCTCATTGAGGGTGCCCTGCTATGTGTAATGGACACCCTCAGTGGAAGCATTGGTCCAATAACAGGGTCACTGAGTACAGTGGGCCAGTTTTGATTTATGATCCTATGGAGGCTAGAGTGTTGTCTACTGTAACTCATGATGATTCTGAAGGGGTTAGATTTATTGCCCCCTCCCCTTTCTTCCATTGCACCTTGCTGTTCTAAGGTATGTTCCACTGTCTTGTTGCAAACAAGTAGCTCATCTCTACTGTGTCTTATGGATTTCATAATGGCGCTATCAATATATATATAAATCTATATATATCTATATATATCTATATATTACCTACTGGCGGTCGCCAGTAGGTCGTTATAGTTAGGACCTATTTTCCATAGGAAATCCGCAACATTCTATTCCCAATAAGTCTGGCGCCGGTTGACGAATACTCGCGAAATTTTCCAAACTTTTGGCCAGCTCCACTCCGCTCCTACCCTGAAAGTTTTGCGGTGATCCGTCAAGCGGGGGCCGAGAAAAAAGGAGGGTCCCAAAACGCCTTTTCCCCATGCAATTTCCCATAGGATCTGTTGTCGCAGCTACAGCCCGAACCGCTGAACGGAATGACAACAAATTTGGCAAAGAGGTAGTCCCCTGTTCGGACTTGTGCCTTTTGCATATATGGTGTGAATCCGTTCAGTAGTTCCTGAGAAAATTAGAGTTAAAAGTACATATATATCTATGGCCTCGAAAGATCCGTGCACCCTACCCGCACCGTAAGCGCACCCTCCCCGAACCAAGCACGCACCCTCCCGATCGCGCGCTGTATGGTAATTAGCTGTCGAGTGTCTCTCTACATTCGAAATCAGGAACTGTTGGCGGCCATTTTCTGCCTCGGTAGAAGCGAGGCTGAAGAAGAAAGGGGAAAAAGTGTGTAAAACATACAAAGGGGGCAGAGTGGAAATACTCTAACCCTCTAGAGGTGCTTAGGGGGTCCCAGAACGACCCCCTGGGGCCCCTTTGAAAAAAAAAAAATACGGTGAAATGCGCGCACGGTGCCCGTATCCTATCGCGTTGGATGCACGGATCCGCTCGCGGTGGGTTCGCGGATCCAAGGGGAAAAAAATGAAATTGTTGGGAGATAAAGATTAACCTTAAGTGTTTTGTTCTTGAGTGGCTCTAAAAAGAGCCGTTGTGTCCATTCAGAGTTTTTGGTAATTATAAGTAAGTACCTGTACAGAGTCTAAAGTTGTTGAGGAAGACTCTGTTTCCTTCATCAGTAAAGTGTACTCCATCTCTCCTATACATCTCTTGCATATGAAAGCGCAGATTGTTATTGTAAATGGACCCCATTCTGTAGTCTCGGAGAAAAGCAGAAACAGATTTATTCACATGTTTCCTAGCTTTCTCAATCTGTGGACAAAAATGATCGGACCAGTTCCATTTCTGCCTTTGGCATATGTTAGAATACACAATGGCAGTTTTAGGGAAAAGTGAAATCAGTTCTGCAAAGGTGTCCTTCATAAGCATTTCCAGACCTACCCCAGTCAAAGTGCCTAGGTCATTGCCACCACAGTGCACTATTATGAGGTCAGAGTGTTGGATTTGCATGAAGGATTTCACCAATGGCATCAATTGGTGACACTTTAACCCTCTCTGTCCAATCCATTTAATGTCTACATTTGGCAAACCTAGGTCTTTGTGAATGCCTTTGTTTTCTGCATACCTTTGGCTCCAGAAAATGTAGCTGTGTCCCACAATCCACACTGTAAGCATCTTGTAAGGAGGTCTGGATGCACTCAGATGGTCTCTCTAAATGAAATGGCAGTTTAGAAAGTAAGATGTTTCTAAAATGGTGGCTAAGATGCAAGTTTGAAAAAAGACAAGAAATCATTGGTTGTTTGACAACCTTCTACACTGAAAGGTAGGGTGCATATTTCTGTTTTTTAAATGCATTATTCTTATTGGTTAACAAAAACTGATTGTAAGGAACATTATATATGATAAGCTGATGTGTTGAGAAGTCAAGCACACTTGCTGTCTTGATTAGCAACATTGTGTGTGCAGAACTTCTGACCTGTGTCCTCAGTACAGTGTTCCATGACATGTTTCTATGGGAACGGGCAGAAGGCAGATTGGGGGAAGGGTTGAAGTTTATGTCATTTGAAAAGGGTTGAAATGTTTAACCAATAGAAATGTTTGTTTGCTTTTGAATTTATGTGGGAAGGAGTGTGATTTGATGTTTACATGTATATGTGTGGAAAAAGAGAGGGAAACTTTGCCATTCTTTGGTTCTGCTGACAGGTGCACAGTGCAGAGATTCTGTATAAGAAAATCTGGTGTGTGACTGATATACTTCTTAATCTACAAAACATCTTGAAAGGTGAGTAATTTAATTGTGAGGGGATGTATGTAGACTATGTGATTTTAATCAGACTAATGTATTTCTTCTGCTAAAGTGTAGGGAGTACCTTTTCTTGTTCTCTACAATCTTATTGACAGTGTGTGTGCATGTAGAAACCATTCTGTGATAAGCATTTGTGTTTTTCATGTGTTTGCAGACAGATAAATGTGTAGTTTTTATATTTTGATGGAATTAGAAACCAGACATTGTTTATGAATTTGTGAAAGGAGTTATGTTATGTTTCTATACTAAAATGTAGTACTTCTTCTAGATGAAGAAATGTGTTTTGGTATAGTGCAAGGGAAAGTGTTGTTTGTCTAGAATCACACTGTGAGTCTGTGTGCATTTGTGAACCACTGTGAGAGAAGCGTTTGGTAACATCGTCTATTTGCTGACAGATAAGTGTTTTAAAACATGTCATTTTGTCAAGTTTTAGTAGCATTAGAAGCCAGTCTTTGCTTATGCGTTGATTAAATGAGTCAGACATTGACACTAAAGTGCAGTTGTGAAATATGTAGATTGTGTAGAGTTCCCTTACCTCTTCCACTGTAGTGAATGAGTTTTGGTTAACTCCTAGGGATAGTGGTGCTTGTCTAGAATCACGCTGTGAGTCTGTGTGCATTTGGGAACCACTGTGAGAGAACTGTTTGGTAACATTGTGTATTTGCTGACAGATACATGTTTTAAAACCTGTCATGTGGTCAAGTTTTAGTAGTATTAGAAGACAGTTATGGCTTATGCTTTCATTAAATGAGTTAGGTATTGACAGTAAAGTGTAGTCGTGAAATATGTAGATTGTGTGCATTTCCTTTACCACATTCAGTGTAGTGAATGAGTTTTGGTATATTCCTAGGGATAGTGTTGCTTGTCTAGAATCACACTGTGAGTCTGTGTGCATTTGTGAACCACTGTGAGAGAAGCGTTTGGTAACATCGTCTATTTGCTGACAGATACGTGTTTTAAAACATGTCATGTTGTGAAGTTTTAGTAGCATTAGAAGCCAGTCTTTGCTTATGCATTGATTAAATGAGTCAGGCATTGACACTAAAGTGCAGTTGTGAAATATGTAGATTGTGTGCAGTACCTTTACCACTTTCACTGTAGTGAATACGTTTTGGTAAACTCCTAGGGATAGTGGTGCTTGCCTGGAATCACACTGTGAATCTGTGTGCATTTGGGAACCACTGTGAGAGAACTGTTTGGTAACATTGTGTATTTGCTGACAGATAAATGTTTTTAAACCTGTCATGTTGTCAAGTTTTAGTAGCATTAGAAGACAGTTATGTCTTATGCTTTCATTAAATGAGTTAGGTATTGACAGTAAAGTGTAGTTGTAAAATATGTAGAGTGTGGGCCTTTCCTTTAACACTTTCAGTGTAGTGAATGAGTTTTGGTATATTCCTAGGGATTGTGGTGCTTGTCTAGAATCACACTGTGCGTCTGTGTGCATTTGTGAACCACTGTGAGAGCAGCGTTTGGTAACATCGTCTATTTGCTGACAGATAAGTGTTTTAAAACATGTCATGTTGTGAAGTTTTAGTAGCATTAGGAGCCAGTCTTTGCTTATGCATTGATTAAATGAGGCAGGCATTGACACTAAAGTGCAGTTGTGAAATATGTAGATTGTGTGCAGTACCTTTACCACTTTCACTGTAGTGAATAAGTTTTGGTAAACTCCTAGGGATAGTGGTGCTTGTCTAGAATCACACTGTGAGTCTGTGTGCATTCGGGAACCACTGTGAGAGAACTGTTTGGTAACATTTTGTATTTGCGTACAGATAAATGTTTTAAAACCTGTCATGTTGTCAAGTTTTAGTAGCATTAGAAGACAGTTATGGCTTATGCTTTCATTAAATGAGTTAGGTATTGAGAGTAAAGTGTAGTTGTGAAATATGTAGAGTGTGGGCCTTTCCTTTACCACTTTCAGTGTAGTGAATGAGTTTTGGTATGTTCCTAGGGATAGTGGTGCTTGTCTAGAATCACACTGTGAGTCTGTGTGCATTTGGGAACCACTGTGAGAGAACTATTTGGTAACATCGTGTATTTACTGACAGATAAATGTTTTAAAACCTGTCATGTTGTCAAGTTTTAGTAGCATTAGAAGCCAGTATTTGCTTATGCGTTGATTAAATTAGTCAGGCATTGACATTAAAGTGCAGTCATGAAATATGTAGATTGTGTGCAGTTCCTTTACCAATTGCACTGTAGTGAATTCGTTTTGGTATATTCCTAGGGATAGTGGTGATTGTCTAGAAGCACACTGTGAGTCTGTGTGCATTTGGGAACCACTGTGAGAGAAGCGTTTGGTAACATCGTGTATTTGCTGACAGTTAACATTTTAAAAACTTGTCATGTTGTCAAGCTTTAGTAGTATTAGAAGCAAGTCTTTTCTTATGCGTTGATTAAATGAGTCAGGTATTGACACTAAAGTGCAGTCGAGAAATATGTAGATTGTGTGCAGTTCCCTTACAACTTCCACTGTAGTGAATTAGGTTTGGTAAACTAGTGATAGTGTTGCTTGTCTAGAATCACACTGTGAGTTTGTGTGCATTTGGGAACCACTGTGAGAGAAGCATTTGGTAACATTATGTATTTGGTGGCAGATAAGTGTTTTTAAACCTGTCATGTTGTC
Source organism: Triturus cristatus (assembly GCF_964204655.1). NCBI lineage: Eukaryota > Metazoa > Chordata > Amphibia > Caudata > Salamandridae > Triturus > Triturus cristatus. Next base: position 110,157,580 of record NC_140582.1, on the reverse strand, counting down.
AAGTTTTATTAGCATTAGAAGGCAGTGTTTGCTTATGCATTTAAAAAATGAATCATGCTTTGACACTAAAGTGCAGTACCATGTAGTATTGTCTTCACTGCACCAGAACTGAAAACTTAAAATTTTTACCCAGGTACTGTCCTAGAAGTAGTCTAATGATTTAGTTAGTTTCTAAGTACTTATGTTGTGAACCATTCATTACCAAATACACTGCTTCAAATGTCTATGCAGTATGCATGTAGTTCTCTAACCACCTATACAGTTGTTTTTCACACCTTCAATTCCCTAGTCAGCATGCATACACTTCCAGGAAACACCCTGTCACTGCCTTTGCAGTGTTCTAGTGACCCATTCAGCACCATGTAGTAATCCATTCACTGTGCCAAAACCCAAACACTTATAAATTCACCAAGACACTCTCTTTCCAGTACTCTAATGATTCAGTCACTGCCTAAGTATTCATGCAGTGAGCCAGGCCTTAGCACATGGACTGCTTCAAACCCCTATCTACTATGCATGCAGTCTTCTAACCACCTAGACACTTGTCTTTCACACTTTCAATTCCCTAGTCAGTATCCATACAGACCAGCAAACATCCTGTCACTGCCTTTGCACTCTTCTAGTGACCCATTCAGTACCAAGTACTAATCCATTCCCTGCGCCAAAATCCTACCACTTATAAATTCACCCAGGGACTCTCCTTGTTGTACTCTAATCATTCAGTCAGTACCCAAGTACTCATGCAGTGAGCCAGGCCTTTGCACATGGACTGCTTTAAATGGCTATGCAGTATGGATGCAGTCCTCTAACCACCTATACACTTGTCTTTCACACCTTCAATTCCCCAGTCAATATCCATACACTTCCAGGAAACACCCTGTCACTGACTTTGTACTACACTACTGATCCATTCAGCACTATGTACTAATCCTTTCAGTGCGCCAAAACCCAAACACTTATAAATTCACCCAGGCAGTGTCCTTGCAGTACTCTAATCATTCAGTCAGTACCCAAGTGCTCATTCAGTGACCAGGCCTTAGCATATGGACTGCTTCAAACCCCTATCCACTATGCACGTAGTTCTCGAACAATCTACACACTTGTCTTTGATACCTGCGATTCACCAGTCTTTATCCATAAAATTCCAGCAAACATCCTGTCACTCCCTTTGCACTCCTGCAGTGACTCATTCAGCACCATGTACTAATCCATTGACTGCATCAAAACTAACCCCGGGCGTAGCACTACGCTTCGCCCACGTAGTGTACGTAGCGCTGCCTGCTTCGCACTTTCCGAAGTAGGCGAAGCAGGGCAGCGCTACGCACATGCCGAGGGTGAAGCGTAGCTGCCTGCCACCCGCCACCCACCTCCCGCCTGCCCTCCTTTTAATAATATCAGCAATGAAAAATAAATTAAAGTAAAGCGACTTACCGTAAGCGCGGCGTCTCCGGGGCTCCCTCTTTCTCGTTTCTAATTTCTTCTGGCAAATGCGCATGCGCGGACACCCGCGCATGCGCATTTCTTGCGAGAAATGCGCGGGCGTCCGCGCATGCGCATTTGTCAGAAGAAATTAGAAACGAAGAAGAGGGAGCCCCGGAGACGCCGCGCTTAAGGTAAGTCTCTTTACTTTAATTTATTTTACATTGCTGATATTATTTAAAAGGAGGGCGGGCGGGAGGTGGGTGGCACGTAGTGGGGCTACGCGAAGCACGTAGTGTGCGTAGATTTGGGCACACTACGTGCTGCTTCACGTAGCTCCACTACGCCCACTACGCCCACCCTTAATCAAAACCCAACCACTGATAAATTCACCCAGGCACTCTCCTTGCAGTACTCTAATCATTCAGTCAGTATCCAAGTACTTCTAGCAAATACTCGGTCACTCCCCTTGGAGTCCTCTAGTGACCCATTCAGCACCATGGAGTAATCCATTGAGTGTGCCAAAACCCGAACACTTATAAACTCACCCAGGCACTCTCCTTGCAGTACTCTAATCATTTAATCAGTATCCAAATAGTATTGGAGTGAGACAGGCCTTAACATATGGATGGATTGAAACATTTTTCCAGTATGCATGTAGGTCTCTAATCACCTACACACTTGTTTTTCACACCATCAATATCCATGTCAGTATTCATACACGTCTAGGAAACACCCTGTCACTCACTCAGTTTGTTTCCTTATAGTATTGTAATCATTCAGTCAGTTAGCATGTAGTCTTTTAGTGAGGTAGGCTTTAGGGCATGAACTGCTTCAAAGTAGTATGCACTATGTATGTAGTGTTTTAATCATCGTCACACTTGTGGTTCAGGGACATAGTTTCTTAGTCAGTTTTTATATAAAATGTGTTTGTACAGTAATAGAATAGTATACATTTGCAAGTTATTAATATACTTTTATTTGTGATTCTTTTTTACAGATACTGTTTTTCAACGTTAAAATAGAGAAATTATGCCAGAAAGAAAAAGAAAAGAGCAGAGACAGGAGGATTATTTGAAGAAACATCAACCACAAGTATTGAATGTACAAGATAATGTGGCTAAAAGGAAAAAATCTTCTGGTAAGATCACGAAGCAATTTATTAAAAATGTTTGTAGGAGCAAACAGAATGTAGAGAATGCTCCAGTTTCACAGAATTTTTTAAGTAAGAAAAAAAATCAAATTAGGAGGAAAAGTAAAAAAACAAATGTTCAGTCAAAGGAGATAAAGTATGGTAAAAGAAGACAAAATCAGTATAAGGAATTACGCAAAAAAATATTTTACAAGAGAGTAGTGAATAATTTGCTGAAAGATGTGAAGAAATATAAAAAGAGAGCTTTATTTTATAAAAAGAAGAAGCATATTGAAAGCATTGTGGAGAAGGATTTTGAAGTAAAAAGGAAACTGTTTATTTTATTGTTAAACAGAATTCGATCACTTGATAAACCAATATATGTAATGAAGGCCAAAAGTTGGAGGAAAAGAATTACCAATAAAAAAAATATTTGTGATGTTTTTTTGGGAGAATGGAAACACAGTTCTAGTTCAGAGCCTTTTTTTAATGAAGAGAGTTATTCACTAAGTGAAAAATTATTGTATGCAGTTGACACCCGTGGTAGAGTTTATGAAGTTAGTGATGGTTGTCCAATGGAGAAAGAGAAAATGGTTGAAAGAAATGCAGAAGAAGTGATAGCTGATGAAGTTTTAGGGAGACGTGCTAAAAACCCTGTGTACACTTGGGATTGCAGTAGTATTTGCAGTGTACGACAGGAATCTATTGAAAAATTATGTAGTTTTTTACGAACCTATAGTAAAAAAGTGTAAAACAAAAGATTAAGCTATTGCAAGGACTAGACCCTTGCAGAGTGAGAAAACATACTGGTTTTCAAGGTAATTCTCTGGCTTGTCTTTCTAGGAAAGTTTGTGAAAGTGTTTTTCACCATTTCAGAATGCTGGCAGTACATCATACTCAAATACGGAAGTTAGTGAGAAGGTTCTATTATGCAAAAAGTCCAGCACTAAAGTTAAGTGAGTTCAACAGTGCTCTTTTGCGTGGGTCAGTATCAGATGTGAAGCAGGTCTGTGAGGATATTAAGTTTTGTTACTTTGGGCCTCAGCAAGAGAGTGAAAAAACTGATACATTAGTAGAACAAAATGTTGAAGACAATGTAGAACCCGTAATTACAGAAAAAATTGAGGATGAAATCACAAAGTTTAAGGTAATTTCAGGTGAAAGACCAAATGTTTCTTGTATTTGTTGTCGGCGAAGTCATTATAAAAATCAGACTAGGCGTGTGAATCTGTATTTAAAGAGTGATATAGAAGATAATCATTAGTGGATGGAATTTGCAACTTATTTGCTGGTAGAGGATTGTTTTCATTTGGGATCTGAGCAGCGTATTTGAAAATATTGTTATAATAAATTAGATGAGAATAAAGTGCCTGCTAGAGCTGTTCATAATAGTCTAGAGTTGGTTGCTATTCCTCCAGAGCTGATAGATTTAAATACGTATGAGTCTATTTTGATACAATGTGTTCACCCATTTCAGGCTATTGTTCGTATGGAGCCCAAAACAAGTAAATTACCTCCATCAGAGTTGCAAAGAGGATTGAAAGGAAGAGTTGTGTATTTACCATTAGATTTAAGGAAAAATGTTGAAACCATTGGTGTAGATCATGCAGAAAATGAGCCACTAGTCATTCTGGTTAATGGTGTTCCTACTAAGAATAAGAAAATATGGCAAGAGTTAGTGGATGTTAGAAAAGTGCAAAAGGCATCATTGTATCTGTTAAAAAATAATGAGTACTATAGAAATGTGTTTGTTGGAGAAGAAGAAATAGATTTAGCAGAAGATAGTGAAACATTAAGTGGACATGTCCAGATGTGAAGAGATCTATGAACATTACAGTGTACATCCACTTCATTCCAAAGAGGTGATGGGGAATACAATTGAGTTGTTTCAAATGAAAAAAGCAACTGGAAGTACCATGAGTGTATGGGAAGAGAGCTTGGAAGCTCGTTGTTTCCCGCAGTTGTTTCCAACAGGAAAAGGTGGACGATATGATGAACGTCCTGTGCAGATTCCTGCATCTGAATATCGGACAACAATATTATATGCAGGAGATCCAAGATTTCGACAATGTATCCCTTATATGTTTCATCTTCTGTTTGAAAGTGACTTGTCTGGACTTTCATATGCAGTAAATCACATTTTAAAAACTGGAATGCATCTTCAAAATGTAACTGCAAAGGATTTTATGGATAAAGTGCATCAGAGAGATGATCATTTAGAATCTCAGTTGATTAATCTGATGGCATGTCAGCGTGGGACTAATGAATATTGGTACCGTCGACATGGAGAACTGAAATGCATGCTACGGAACTTGGGAATTCCTACATGGTTTGTTACACTAAGCTGTGCTGAGTATGCTTAGGAAGATTTACTTGAATTTCTTCGAGAGGCAAATTGCAATATAAAAAATATTGAATAGAAGACACCTGGAGAATTGTGCTCTTTGGATCCTGTCAATGTATGCAGATATTTCAATCATAGATTTGAAGCTATGATGTCTTTCATCTGCAATAAAAAGAATCCTCCTCTTGGAGAAGTTGTGGATTTCTTTTGGAGAAAGGAGTTTCAAGTAAGAGGTGCTCCTCATATACATATATTGTTATGGGTCAAGGATGCCCCCAAATTTGGAACAGATTCAGATGAAACTGTTTTGTCTTTCATTGAAGATTATGCTACATGTGCTCTTCCAAATAGCAGAGAAGAGAAAAACTTAAAACAACAAGTCTTACGATTTCAAAGCCAAAGGTGTGGAAAATACTGTCGACGAAAGTACAAGTCAAAGGATAAGTTCTGCACCAAATGTCGTTTTGGATTTCCACGTCCTGTATTAGCCAAAGGAAGAGTGAACAGTTTTATGTCAGCTGTACGACATACCATCACAAGAAAGTCTCCGAAAAACACCTACAACTTAAGAAAAAGCGAAGAATCAAAATACATAAATGACTACAATCCAGTTATTTTATCCATGTGGAACGCTAACATGGATATTCAGTATGTTGCGGACAATTCCATTGCTGTTGCTCGATATGTAACGTCTTACATTACTAAATCAGAAAAGACTGAATTGAAAGAAATGTGGGAAGAGATTTCTCACGAGAAGACTCTAAGTAAGAAATTAAACAGTTTTAGTTTGAAGATGTTATCGCATCGTGAAATTGGAGCATATGAATGTTCAGATCGGTTATCATCTGCAAGTCTATATTCCAAAAGTAGAAGAATCATTTGGGTGAGTCTAGGTCTTGCAGGAATGCGAAATCGGGTACTGAAATCTGTTCAAGAAATTGAATATTTAGCAGAAAATGACCCAGAAAGTACAGATATTTTGAAAACCAATATGTTGGACACATACTATCCAAAGAGAAGTCATCATCTTGAGAACATGTGTCTCTATGAAGTGCTGCAAAACTACACTTTTAAACAGAATATTACAGAGAACATCAACGATGGAAAATATGGAGTGTTTGGTTCCGAAGGATGTCTGGTGAAACAAAGGAAAGGAAATTTAATTAATCACAGAAAACTGAGTTGCCACACTGCTGACAAAAGGGAATTTTACTATTTAGCCCTTTTGCAAATGTTCAAACCATGGCGTTCTGAACTGGAATTACTTGGAGATTTTCCCAGCTATGAAGATGCATACGTACCTGCTCCCTGCTGACGAGAGGCAATTACCTCGAAACACGTGTCCAGGGATGGCATTTTAAACTTTTTACTCGTGGCATAGGTGTACCCGCCGCTGTCACTACATTCTCCAGAATCCTATGGGGCTATTTGCTAGTATGACGAGCGGTGTGCGACCCACTTCGCATTTTGTATTTAAAGCTCCCTGAGCTATGGGTTGACGAGCCCGGATCCCGCACCCGCGCGCCGTGAGAGGTACTTTACCTGATAATTTTTGGCAGTCTACAGCACCCCGCATACGTACCTGCTCCCTGCTGACGAGAGGCAATTACCTCGAAACACGTGTCCAGGGATGGCATTTTAAACTTTTTACTCGTGGCATAGGTGTACCCGCCGCTGTCACTACATTCTCCAGAATCCTATGGGGCTATTTGCTAGTATGACGAGCGGTGTGCGACCCACTTCGCATTTTGTATTTAAAGCTCCCTGAGCTATGGGTTGACGAGCCCGGATCCCGCACCCGCGCGCCGTGAGAGGTACTATACCTGATAATTTTTGGCAGTCTACAGCACCCCGCATACGTACCTGCTCCCTGCTGACGAGAGGCAATTACCTCGAAACACGTGTCCAGGGATGGCATTTTAAACTTTTTACTCGTGGCATAGGTGTACCCGCCGCTGTCACTACATTCTCCAGAATCCTATGGGGCTATTTGCTAGTATGACGAGCGGTGTGCGACCCACTTCGCATTTAAGATTCATTTAATGCTTGTAAAGATAGCATACAATGCAGTGCTTTTGCAAATTATGTGAAAATGTTGAATGATGAAATTGATCAAGAAGCTACAATTGCAGTTCTCAAGACAGTCTAAGTTCTGCTGTACTGAGTCAAGATCCACTAGGACAACCAATTGTTGAAAATGAAGCAGCGATTGCAATGAATGAGGTGGAAACAGCAATGTATCAAGCACAAGAAGATGCAATACAGTAAGGAAACTTGGAAGAGCAACTAAATGTTGAACAGAAAGAAATATATCAGCAAGTGAAAGAGCAGATTGACCATGGATTACTTCATGAAAAGAAAGGATGCTCATGTACATCATTTCAACCTATCCGAATGTATGTGAGTGGTCAAGCTGGAACAGGAAAGAGTTTCTTAATTAAAGTAATTACAAGTTATCTGCAAAAAAAAAACGCATTTGTCTTGTGTTCTCACTGCTCCAACTGGGTGGCAGCACATAACATTAAAGGAATTACTTTACATCGTTTACTAATGCTGCCAGTAGAGCATGAGAACAAATTGGAATACCACAAGCTATCTGGAGAAGCTTGATGTGAAGTTTCAAGAGTGCTGAAGAAAATGAAACTTCTCATTATTGATGAGGTGAGCATGGTTTCAAACTTGATGCTTGCCTTTGTACATTTAAGAATGCAGCAAATTCTTAAAACCGAGTATGACGTGTTATTTGGAGGAAAACACGTCATGGTTTTTGGAGATCTACTGCAACTGACACCGGTAAAAGGACAACCGGTATTTAAAACACTTGCCCATGAAGATATCAGAAAGTCTCTTGGCAGTGTTGGTAATGTGAACATTTGGAGTAATTTTGAATACAAGGAACTAACAACAAATATGCGACAGGCAAATGATGCTGAATATGGAACTATTCTTCAAGATATAAGAATTGGAATTCTATCAAAAAAAGGGAAAGAAGCTTTGGAGAGTTGATTACTTTGCAATGTCTTTCCAAATGAAAATGTAGTTGCTGAAAAAGTGTACTTGGAAATTGCTAAAAAAAAGTCAGTGATTTGCTTAATGCCGACACTGCGTGAGTGTTCAATATTCAACGAAGAATTATTAAAATTGGAAAATGAAGAAATTGTGAAAATTGAAGCCATCGATAAAATACTACATGAAGGAATCACTATTATTTTGACGGGTAAGTTGAAATCAAAACTAGTTTGTTTAGAAAAAAAAAAATCTAAAACTGCTGGTTTGGAAAAGACACTTTATGTGTGTGTAAACTGTCGGGTCATTTTAAGGCGTAATTTGGATGTAGAGAAAGGTTTAGTTAATGGTGCAAAGGGCAAAGTGGTGGATTTTGTGAATTATCAGAAAAAAGAAGGAATTGAATTTTTAAAAATTAAATTTGATCAGATTGATGAAGTTAAAGAAATTGGTCGTTGTTCAGTTCGTTTTTTGCTTGTTAAAGATTTATATGTCCGTAGGAAACAATTTCCATTTTCTTTGGCATATGCAGTGACTATTCATGAATCTCAAGGATTAAGTGTAGACAGTGCATTGGTGAACATTGGATCTACTGTATTTAAAGAGGGTATGGCATATGTTGCTTTGTCGCGAGTCAGAACATTATCCGGTTTGTTTTTGATTGATTTTGATGAGACAAAGGTTACTGCAGATGCAAACTGTGTAAAAGAGTATAATAGGTTAAGAAGGGTGTATGCTCCAAATTTAGGTCAATATCCTATATTTGAAAAGCGTATGGTTGGTCGAAAAAGAGGGTTAGAGAATATCTGTTCTGAAGGTATCAAGAAAAGAAAAGAAGAAGATAATGTTGTGATTGCGGGTAAAAAGAAATTGGACACTGTTGAAGAGATTGTTGGTTATCATTTTGAAAATAGTTCTGGTGTCAACTGCTATGCTAATGTAGTGGTTAATGTTGTTTTTTATCTGGAAGGTTTGCAAGCACAAATTATGCAGAATCGGCAAAAAAGATTTTGTTCTCTGTTGCATTCTGTTTATGAAAAATTGACAACAGATAGAATTAAAATACAATCTGTTTCAGATGTTCGTAATCTTTTGGATGTGTGTTCTGGTTCTACACAATTTACACAAAATATCCAACAAGATGCTCAGGAATTTTTAATGTATATGCTTACAATTTTTGAAAATGAAGGTGTAGAAATAGAAAATATTTTTGGCCTTTCTTACAAATGGGAACATTATTGTGAAAATTGCATGTATACATGTACCACCAATGTAGACACTGAGAGATTTCTGTATTTAACATTACCAGACTGTAAATCAGTGTCTTTCAATAAATTAGTGAAAGGTGCAATTCAAAACATGGAGTGTAGCCAATGTAAATCAGAAATGTTATCCACATTATTTTTAAGAAAATATGGAGAATACATAATTTTAATGATGCAACGTTGTACAGCTGACGGAAGAAAATTGGATACTTTAATAAAGCAATTTGTAGCAGCACAACTATCAAAATCAGGAAGGACTTTTGTAGCAATTGCAATAATTTTCCATGATGGTCCTTCCACCACATCTGGGCATTACACTGCCTATCTAAAATGTGACAAAGGCTGGACACTTTGTAATGATGCCCAGTTGGTTTTCAAACAAAGTTTGCCTAGTGAATTACCAAATTCCTACCTAATATTTTTAAAGCCAAAGTTTTAGGAAAATAATTCACTCTCTGAGGAATTTATTATTATAATTTAATAGGACTACCATTGGACAATTTACATAAAGAAGAAGTGCTAAAATACCATTTGGCCTCAAGGAAAGGTATTTTTTTGAACTATGGACTTTTTGGTGGTCATTTGTTCGGTGATTATTTTATTGCGGCAACATTTACAGTTTTTATAAGTTAAAGTTATAAAATGTTGTAATCTGTAAGCATTTCATATATGTATGATTTGTATTTTCTGGTATTTTACTGAGAATAGTATGTTGGTTTTTTTTTAACAATCTTTCTGATTGTTTTTTTTTTGCCCGCTGTTAAGTGATGAGTACTATTGAAATCACTATTTCTAGTGAAATTCAATATATTCTGAGAACAGCAAAAAAGGCAAAGAAATTACTTTGTGGACATTATGTTGTGTTGTAAAAAATGTATTATTATATGTAATAATTTTTTTTTTCTTTTCTTTCACAGATGTTTAACTAAGTCTGAATATGCAGAATGAAGAGGCCTGCAAGAAGCTACAAAGTTGAAACACGTTTCTAAAAACACTCTGTTTATGTATTTTTGAAATCTGACCATAATCAGATATCATGTGACCTGCAAAAAAAGAGATTTGAGGGGTTCATAATATTTCACCTTTTTAGCTATTGAAGCACTGCAATCATTTCAATCATTCTTCTTTGAACATCTTTGCAGACAAAACTCTGTGCTTACTTTTATCATTCACTACGAATTTTAAAAACGGAAATATGACAGTTTTTGTAAAATAGTTATTGTGTAAGATAGTGTTTCATATTTAGAAAGAGAGGAAATGGCACTCTGTGCACTTTTTATACTCCATGTAAATACAACCTCATCATGCAGACCACTTTGCGTTGATAGGGTCTTCTATAGGTGTTGTTGTGCATGATTGCACTGAATCCTCATAGAACAAGACATATGTCTAGATTTATCAGAAATCATAAATTTCGATATGTGTGTGAATGCTGTACCATTCTAAAATTGGTGTAGGAAAGCACAACAAGGCAAATTGTTTTCATGTATCCACATTTTTATTTCTTCAATGCATGTTGAAATGTTCAGCATACATTGAAGGAGAAAAATGCATTTTCTCATTGATTTGTGCAGGAAGGTGTGTCTTCCTGCAGAAAAACAAACAGCACATGACACAGATATCCTTGCACTATGGTGCAATGGTGCCTGTGTCACTACGTGGCTGCAGTTTAAGCAGCCGTGCAGAGAGAAGCATAGACTTGCAACATATTTATGTACGTATGTTGCATCCCTGTGCTTCGGAAGTATTACAGCACACTGCAGTTAAAGAGGTTACTGTGTGATGCTGCAGCACTTCCTCATAGTTCTGCACTTATACATTCACCATACGCTACTAATGCATTCATTCAGTCAATTATGTACTACTCATACATTCATCTAATCTTTCACACACTAACAAAGAAATTTAGTTCTTTTTTTAAACCAGGAAAGTTAGTTCTTATAAGAACTTTTTTTTCTTCTTCTTTTTTTAAAAATTTTTTTTTGTACTTTTTGGAACAATTTTGTTATTTTTTTGTTTTTTTCAAAAGGAAAAAAAGACAACAGGAGGAACAAAACAGTTAACTTCTCCCAAAAAAAAATAAACACAAGTTTAGCACTTGTGGTTTTGCTGTGCTCGGCAGATAAGGTCAATTGACTGCTCGCCATAACATAGCAGTTTGTTGCACTTAATGCAACTTATTTTCAGTTTTCCAAATTCAGGACGTATGTCCGGGTGAGTGGTTGATGGTGATGCTGCAGAAGTTGCTGCAGAAGTGCTTGCCACTGCTGGCTGAGGCTGCTGTCGGAGTCTTCTGCATTCCTGCCTGGCCAGGTTCACAGGATGCAGAGTCTTCAGGTGTTTTAGCATACTCGCCGTCCCACAAGAGTATTTTTTTGAGGGATCTCCTCTGGAAAGCACTCTTTGACATATTTAAAATGTAAGTTTAGTGGAGTTAGTTTTGTTTTGTCCTTCTGGGAAGGAAAAAAATGTCCACACCACAGAGGTGTATCTTTCTTGGCGTGGAGGTTCCACAACAAATTCCTCATCGGACGAAAGGTCTGATTCACATGTTGGTTGTTGTGCAGAAGCCATTGTTTTGAGAAAAATTGCAGCTGTGGAAATCTTCCCCAAAAAGTTTCTTCTAGATGAGATGTTCCTCTAAAGAAGCTCAAAGAAGAATGATTGAAATGGGTGGGGTCTTTCAGTAGTTAGAAGAGGAAGTGTAATGAACCAATCAAATCTCTTTTTTTGGAGGTCACATGTGATCCGCGCAACCGTGCGCTTACGCAGCACGCACCCAGCGCACATCCGCGGAATTGAATAAAAAAAAATTATAGGATTAGATGTAAAAATATATTAATTTTAAGACTAGTTTAGAGTTTGTCTTCAATTAATATTCACATGAAATACATATACATGTTTTTTTAAATGTTAAATACTTTGCGGGATCCGCGCACCTACCGTATCATAGACGCAGATGACGCATCGAGGAAGCGATCGCGCTCTAACCACGTACCTGACGCATACCATGCGTGGACGCTATCACGTAGGAATCGTGAACGGTGCGCTTAGGGTGCGCGGATCCAAAAACATTAAAAAAAATATAGATAAAATAAAGTTTTGCACATATAGTTCAAATAATATTTTTAAAAATATAAAAAAGTATGTTTAAAAAAGCAATAAACTTCAAATAATATTTTGTAATTTTTAAAAGAATTAATTGAAAAAATAAGTTTAAAAAATGGTGATAAAAATGTCTATAAAAAAACAAAATTAATGAATTTGACACACTGAATTTGAAAAATATACAAATCCAATCAAAATCATTAAACATGACATCTTCAGAGATAAGTTAAAGATAAGAATTAGCATTTAAAAAACCTTTGAAATTCACTGAAAAAACCATAGGTTTCATGCACGTTATAGTTAGGAATTGGCATTTAAAAAACCTTTGAAATTCACTGAAAAAACCAAAGGTTTCAGGCACGTTATAGTTAGGAATTGGCATTTAAAAAACCTTAGAAATTACCTGAAAAAACCATAGGTTTCAGGGGCATTATAGTTAGCTGGACATTTTCCTCGAACAAAACCCTAGAAATTCCCCTGTTATAGTTAGTTCAGCTAACTATAACTCGCGCCCCCGCAATGCACTGCTGATGACGTCACATATTACATCACTCATGACATGGTCAGTGACATCACTGATGACATCACTGATGACATCTCAAATGACATCACTGATGACATCACTGATGACGTCATCCATGTGATAAATTAGTGCAACTTCTCACACCCTAATATAACCTTTGATACACCGACTCAAAATTTCAAACGGCCATTTTGACAACCATAGATACTCCAATACCAATAACTACTCACCCACTCATTGACTTTTAGGTCTACATACATGTCCACTCACTCACCTCTACAGTCACTCATACTTACAGTCACTCTGTGCATTTATACACCTATATAGACACTCACACACCGCCAATCATCCATTGAGGTACTGACACATCTAGTCAGTCATGCAAATAATTAAACACAGTAAAATGTACTCACATATACAGTTAAAAACACTCAAGTTCACTTACTCATAAAAATACTAACAAATTCTGTGTCTTCCTGCAGAAAAAACAAACAGCACATGACACAGATATCCTTGAACTATGGCGCATACAGCCACTCCCAAAATCACACACTCTCACATACAGATAGTTATATACTCTTACACACATATACACTGCGTTTCACATATGTAGTTACTGACACATGTACAACTGAGATATACATTCAATCACTAACACACCCATACATACACTCACCCAACCATACAGTGCATCACAGATGCACTCTTAAAACCATGCACCCACTGAATCACCCACTCACACATCTAGTCACAGAGTCACACACACCCTACCCACACAAACACTCAGGCACCCATACAGATACTCAGACAACCAATCAAAAACCCATATAGACACTCATATAGCTATTCACAAAACCATGCAGCCACTTATACACCAACACACAGACACATACAGACATTCACACAGTTTAGTCACAAGTCTGCCGTAAGATACATTTAATGACTCACTTATAGAGTGAGTTACGCACCTAGAAAATCATCCATTCACACACTTGTACACCCACTTATTTTTCAACAGGCCTTTCCCTATATATATTAAACATATTAAAACTGTTCAGAAACACATACTCTATGGATGATGTCATCAGTGATGTCATCAGTGATGTCATTTGAGATGTCATCAGTGATGTCATCAGTGATGTCACTGACCGTGTCATGAGTGATGTAATATGTGATGTCATCAGCAGTGCATTGCGGGGGCGCGAGTTATAGTTAACTGAACTAACTATAACAAGGGAATTTCTAGGGTTTTGTACGAGGGAAATGTCCAGCTGACTATAACGCCCCTGAAACCTATGGTTTTTTCAGTGAATTTCTAAGGTTTTTTAAATGCCAATTCCTAACTGTAACGTGCCTGAAACCTTTGGTTTTTTCAGTGAATATATATATATATATATTACCTACTGGCGGTCGCCACTAGGTAGTTATAGTTAGGACCTAGTTTCCATAGGAAAAGCGTTTTTTGTTTTCCCAATAACTTTGGCGCCGGTTGACAAATCTTCGCAAAATTAGCAAAACTCATGGGGTGCTCCGGTCAGCTCCTATCTTAAAAGTTTCGGGGTGAATCGACAAGCGGGGGCCGAGAAAAAAGGGGGGTCCCAAAACATGTTTTCTCCATGTTAATTCCCGTAGGAAACTTTAGACACGGCTATAGCCTGAACTGCTGAACGGAATTACACCAAATTTGGCCAAAAGGTAGCCCTTGGTTCAGAAAGAGACCTTTTTGTTAAATGGGAAACCTGCTCTCGCTTCAATGAAGCAAAGCAGATTGCTTTTCCACATGGGGAGCTGCATGTCAGCAGCTCCTCATGTGGAAAAGCAATGCCGGCTCCCGCAGGACGTGGGGAGCCGGCAGGGACTGTGGGAACATTGGGGCTCCCCACACGATCCCCAACGAAGAGGCCAGACCCCGGGGGATGGGGTCCCTGGGGCCAAAAGTGGCCTAGGAGGGGGGCCACGCGGCCCCCCTCCATAAAAAAATAAAAATAAAAAAATGAAAGAGGCACAGCCCTGGGGGATGGGGTTCCCGGGGCCAATAATAGGGGCCCCAGGAGGGGGGCCATGCAGCCCCCCTCCTAGATTTAAACATCCTAAAAATATTTTAAAAAATTATGGCCATGCCCCGGGGAATAGGAACCCCGGGGCCGAAATTGGCCTCGGGAGGGGGGGCACGCGGACCCCTTCCCGTTTACATTAATTTAAAATAAAAAGGTGCAAGGCCCTGGGGGATGGGGTCCCCAGGGCCCAAAAAAAGGAAAGAGGAGGGGGGCCACACAGCCTCCCTTCTTAAAAAAAAAAATATGTAAAAAATAGCCTCATCTCGGCTAAGCCCCTCCCTGCAGCACTCAGCAAACGCACCCCCTGGCGCGTTGTAAGTTGGGTAATTAATTCCCCTTGAATACTGAGGGTCCCAGGGGCCCAACTAGCCCACGAGGTACCTCCATTATGTGCCAGGAAGCTGCGTTGCAGAGAGGTGTTCAGAGGCCACGCCCCTTCTTACACCTCTCTGCAACGCAGCTCTGTGGTGCTTACTGGAGGTACCTGGTGGGCTAGTTGGACCCCAGGGACCCTCTGGATTCAAGGGGACCTAATCCCCCAACTTAAAACGGGCCATGGGGCGTGTTTGCACAGTGGTGAAGGGAGGGGCAGGGCCTGAGGTGACATGTGTGCAAACACGCCCTGTGGCGCGTTTTAAGTTGGTGAAATAATTCCTCTTCAATCCTGAGGGTCCCTGGGGGCCAACTAGCCCACCAGGTACCTCCAGTAAGCACCACTGTGCTGCGTTGTAGAGGTTGCAGAGAGGTGGCCCAGGCCACACCCTTTTTACATCTCTCTGCAATGCAGCTCTGTGGTGCTTACTGGAGGTACCTAGTTGGCCGCTATAGGACCCCCAGCAATGAAGGGGACTTCGATCCCCATTCAAGAGCGTGCCAGGGAGCGCGTTTGTAGAGTGGTGGGCAACGTGGGTGTGGCCTGGTACAAGTACTTACCAATGCTGCTGTGTGGGACTGACTGGAGGTAATAGTTTGGGAAGTTGGCCCCCAAGGATGTCCTTGGGGGCCAACTACCCCTCTTGTTACCTCCAGTAAGTCCCACACAGTGGGATTGCTAAGACGTCTTCGGAGGCCATGGCCCCCTTTCTCTACCACTCTGCAAACGTGCCTCGTGGCAGACTAAGGAATGGGGCATGAATTCCAATTTAGTCCTGAGGGAGTTTGGGTGCCAAGAATCCCTCCTGGTACCTCCTGTAAGTCCTACGCAGCGGAATTCCTGAGCGTTGGTTGGACGCCCAGCACCCTTTCTCCACCACTCTGCAAACGCGACTACTAGTTAAAGTAGCATATTTCTGCACCTCTGACCTAGAGGTAATTTTAATCCCACTGCCCTATTATGTACTAGGGCCTTACAGTGGAGGTCATGCTAATCACAGTGGTACCCCAACGCGTAGTGTTCTCTAGTGTATGTAGGTGTTTTCACTGTATTCTAAGTGTCTTTTAGCAAAGCACTGGCTCTAGGCCTGGTTAGTAACAGTCAGTTACCACCAGTACCTGTCTGACAAAGTTGTGGACACAGGATGATTTTGCAACGTAGCCTCTTCTGCTCCTCTGTTGGTTCTTTCTGCACCTGTTTTGCTTCTTCCTGTGCTTTTCTTCATCTTTTGTGGACTTCTGCTGCTTCTTTCTGCATTTCTTTTGCTTCTTTCTGTGCGTTTTTTCTTCTTTCTTCACATGTCCTACCTCTGTAGGCATAGTTAGAAGCTAGCATTTTAAAAAACCTTAGAAATTCACTTAAAAAACCGTAGGTTTCAGGCATGTTATAGTTAGAAATTAGCATTTAAAAAACCTTTGAAATTCACTTAAAAATCATAGGTTTCAGGCATGTTATAGTTTGAAATTAGCATTTAAAAAACCTTTGAAATTCACTGAAAAAACCATAGGTTTCAGGCATGTTATAGTCAGAAATTAGCATTTAAAAAACCTTAGAAATTCACTAAAAAAAACATTGGTTTCAGGGGCGTTATAGTTAGCTGGACATTTCACACGTACAAAACCATACAAATTCCCCAGTTATAGTTAGTTCAGCTAACTATAACTCGCGCCCCCGCAATGCACTGCTGATGACATCACATATTACATCACTCATGACATGGTCAGTGACATCACTCATGACATCACTCATGACATCTCAAATGATTTCACTGATGACATCACTGATGACATCATCCAGTGACCTTGTGTAGCTGTAAAGTTTAAATATGTTTAATATATATAGGGAAAGGCGTATTGAAGAATGAGTGAGTGTATAAGTGTCTGAATGGATGATTTAGTAGGTGCGTGACTGACTCTATAAGTGAGTGATTAAACATATCTTACTGAATGCATGGGTTAGTCACCCAAAAAAACGTTAAAAGCCAATTTCTAACTATAACATGCCTGAAACCTATAGTTTTTCCAGTGAATATATGTATATATATATTCAGTGAAAAAACCATAGGTTTCACACACGTTATAGTTAGCTGGACATTTCAGTCCTAACAAACCAATGAAATTTCCCCGTTATAGTTAGTTAAGCTAACTATAACTCGCGCACCCGCAATGCACTGCTGATGACGTCACATATTACATCACTCATGACATGGTCGGTGACATCACTGATGACATCACTGATGACATCTCAAATGACATCACTGATGACATCACTCATGACATCATCCAGTGAATGTGTGTTTTTCTGAAAATTAAATATGTTTTATATATGTATATCTCAAGGTCGATGGAAGAATAAATGGGTATATAAGTGTCTAAATGGATGATTTGTTTTTGAGAAATTGATTGTGTAACTGACTGATTAAGTGTATCATAGTGAATACATGGCTTAGTGAGTAATGTTTAAATATGTAAATATCTGTATCAGTCTCTCACTTTGTGTATAAGTGGCTGCATGGGTTGGTGAGTAGCTACATGAGTGTCTATATAGGTTATTAGTTGGTTTTTTGAGTATCAGTGTCTATATGGTTCGGTGGGGGGAATTACGTAGTGCATAGGTGCATGAATGAGTGACTCACTGTTTGTATGTGTTGAAGACAGCATATGTGCAGGACTGTATGGGTGGAAGAGTGTGTGTATGGGTGTGTTAGTGAGTGAATGGCTGTCTCAATAGTGTCTTTATGAGTAACTACATATGTTTTAAACTAGTATATGTGACTATTGGTGTATATAAGTGAGTATATGTGAGAGTGAGAGATTGAAAGAGTTCCTGTATGAATAAGTATGTGTTTCTATAAGTGATTGTTTAAAAGACTAAGTATGTGTAAGTTTCTGTAGAAGTAAGTGTGGTGGTGTGTGTATAACTGTATATGCAAGTAAATGTATGTTTCTTTCTTTTTTTCATGAGTGACTATATGTGTCAGTAACTCTATGGATGAGTGGCATTGTGTAACAGGATGTATTGGTGTATGAGTACATATGATGTGTGAGTACACGAATGAGTGACTGTACAGTACTGTTGGTGAATGAGTGGATGTTTATGTGGTTCTTAGAATTATTGAAGAGGCTGTTGTAATTGGTATTGGTATGTCCATTTTTTTGAAAATTTCAGTCTCTATTTTTGAATGTGTGTATCAAAGGTTATATTAGGGTGAGAGGAGATCTGCCACTCCATCACATGGATGAAGCCATCAGTGATGTCATCAGTGATGTCATTTGAGATGTCATCAGTGATGTCATCAGTGATGTCACTGACCATGTCATGAGTGATGTAATATGTGACGTCATCAGCAGTGCATTGCGGGCGCGCGAGTTATAGTTAGCTTAACTAACTATAACGGGGAAATTTCATTGGTTTTTTACGAGTGAAATGTCCAGCTAACTATAACATGTGTGAAACCTATGGTTTTTTCAGTGAATTTGCAAGGTTTTTTAAATGCTAATTTCTAACTATAACGTGTGTGAAACCCATGGTTTTTTCAGTGAATTTGTATGGTTTTTTAAATGCAAATTCTTACCTATAACATATGTGATTCCCATATTTTTTTTTATTGATTTTGTATGATTTTTTTATTATAAATTCTTATCTTGAATGTGTTTTTTTTTTTTAAAAAACAAGTTTTTTTTAAACTTTTTATTCTCTTAAAACACTATGTTTTTTTTAAAAAAAATATGCAATATATCAAGTTTTCTCTTTTTTTTTTTACCAAACAGGTAAGATATATTAGTATAATTTTTTTAGTGCGCGTACGGTAAGCGTACGGTAAGCGTACGGTTTACGCAATGTCCGTAATTTTTCTACTCTGTTTGCGTATAGTTCGTCCTGAACATACATCTAAAAGTTTTCTAATTTCAGTAGCACTTTCTATTTGAGTTTTATCATTACTCAGCTTTTGAAAAAGGAGACTCAACTCAGAACAGAATCTTTTTCTCTGATTTACTATTATCTGCTCTTGCACACTTTCCAGATAAAATGCAACATTCAGCACTACATTAGCGTAGCAGTTGACACCAGAGCTATTTTCAATATGACATCCTACACCCTGTTCTTCATTTTCCTTTTTCTTTTTGCTTGCAATTACATCACTCCTCTTTTTTTTCCTCCTCTCTACATCTTCATTACAGATATTCTCATTTCTCCTTTTACGAGAAACTACACGTTTCTCCAACACAGGATACTGACCTAAATGAGGAGCATAGGTTCTTCTTAATCTATTATACTCCTTTACACAATTTGTATCAGCACTAACTTTTGAGTCATCAAAGTCTATCATGAATAAACCAGATAATGTTTTCACTCGTGACAAAGCTACATAAGCCATACCTTCTTTGAACACAGTTGAACCAATGTTCACAAAAGCACAATCTACAGTCAATCCTTGAGACTTGTGAATAGTTACAGCATATGCTAGCGAAAACGGAAACTGCTTCCTACGTACATATAAGTCTTTCACAAGCAGGAAACGAACTGAACAACGACAAATGTCTTTAACTTCTATCTGATCAAATTTTATTTTTAAACATTCAATTCCATCTTTTTTCTGATAATTAATAAAACCCACAACTCTTCCCATAGCTCCATTAACTAAACCTTTTTCAACATCCAAATTTCTCCCTAAAAATACTCTACAGTTCATGCAAACATATAGATTTTTTTCTAATCCAGCTGTTTTGGAAATGTTCTTCTCTAGTCAATCCAATTTATTTTTCAGTGTGCCTGTTAATGTGATAGTAATTCTTCCATCCTCAATTTTGTCCACTGCTTCCAATTTCCTGATATCTTCCTTTTCCAATTTTAAAAGCTCCTCATTGAATATTGACCATTCACGTAGAGTTGGCATTAAGCAGATGACACTTTTCTTTTCTGCAATGTTCTTGTATATCTTCTCTGCAACTATTTCTTCCTTTGGAAATAAATTATGTAGCAGCCGACTCTGTAATGCTTTTTTGCCAACTTCTGTGAGTAGTCCAATTCTGCTATCTTTCAGAATACTTCCATATTCTTCATCGTTTGCTTGCCTCATATTAGTAGTACGTTCCTTGTACTCAAAGAAGGACCAAATATTTGCATTACCGATGCTTCCCAATGACTTCTTTGTGTCTTCATGTGTCACAGTATTAAACACTGGTTGTCCTTTAACTGGAGTAAGTTGTAGAAGATCCCCAAAAACTATGACATGTTTTCCACCAAATAACACGTCATAGTCTGTCCTTAGAATTTGCTGCATTCTTAAATGCACAAAGGCAAGCATTAAGTTTGATACCATGCTCACCTCATCAATAATGAGAACTTGCATCTTCTTCAATACTCTTGAAACTTCCAAGCATGCTTCTCCAGTTAGCTTGTTGTATTGTATTTTGTTCTCATGCTCCACTGGTAACATTAGCAAACGATGTAAGGTGATTCCTTTTATGTTATATGCTGCTAACCCAGTTGGAGCAGTAACCACACAAGACAAAGTAGAATCCGTTTTTTGCTGTAGGTAGCTTCTGATGACTTTTATTAGGAAACTTTTTCCAGTTCCAGCTTGTCCGCTTACATACATCCTGATTGGATGAAATGATGTGCATGAGCACTCTTTTTTTTCATGTAGAAATCCGTGATCAATTTTGTTTCTGAGCTCTTCATAAATTTGTTGCTGCTCTTCATTCAGTTGTCTTTCCAAATTTTGTAAGTCTATAAATTCTTCTTGAGCTTGATTCATAGCTGTTTCCACTTCATTCATGGCTATTGATGCTTCATTTTCAACGATTGGTTGTCCTAGGGGATCTTGACTGAGTGTTCCTGAACTTTGGCTGTCTTGAGAACTGTCTCTAGCTACTTCTGCTGCAATTGTAGTTTCCTGTTCAATTTCTTCATTTAACATTTGCAGATAAGTTGTGAATGTACTGCATTGTATGCTGTCTTTGCAAGCATTAAATGAATCTTCATAGCTTTGAAATTCTCCCAGTAGTTCATCCTCTGTACGCCATGGTTTAAACAGCTGTAAAAGAGCCAAGTAGTAAAATTCCTTTTTGTCAGTAGTGTCGCAACTCAGCTTCCTGTGATTTATCAAACTTCCTTTTGTTTGCTTCACCAAACATCCTTCCTCACCAATGACTTTATATTTTCCATTGTTGATGTCTTCTGCGGCTTTCCGTGAATAAATGTAGTTCTGCAGCACTTCATAGAGACACATGTTCTCCAGATGATGACTTCTTTTTGGATAATATGTGTCCAACATGTTTGATTTCAAAATATCTGTACTTTCTGGGTCATTCTCGGCCAAATATTCAATTTCTCCAACAGATTTCAGTACCCGATTTCTCATTGCTGCAAGGCCTAAACTTGCCCAAATTATTCTTCTTGATTTCGAGTAGAGACTTGCAGAAGATAACCTATCTGAACATTCGTAGGATCCAATTTCTCGATGCGATAACATCTTTAAACTGAAACTGTACAGCTTCTTACTGACAGTCTTCTCGTGAGAAATCTCTTCCCACATTTCTTTCAATTCAGTTTTTTCAGATTTAGTAATGTAAGACGTTACATATCGAGCAACAGCAATGGAATTGTCAGCTACATACTGTATATCCATGTTAGCATTCCACATGGATAAAATGACTGGGTTGTAGTCATTTATATTTTTTGATTCTTCTTTTCTTTTTAGGTTGTAGGTATTCTTAGGTGATTTTCTTGTGATAGTATGTATCACAGATGACATAAAACTGTTTACTCTTCCATTTGAAAGAACAGGTCTAGGAAATCCAAATCGACATTTAGTGTAGTATTTTTCTTTTCTCTTGTATTTCCGTCGACAGTATTTTCCACACCGATGACTTTGGAAACGTAAAACTTGCTCCTTTAACTTTTTCTCTTCTGTGCTTTTTGGTATAGCACATGTTGCATATTCTTCAATGTAAGATAACACTGCTTCATCAGCATCTGTTCCAAACTTTGGGGCATCCTTGATCCACAACAGCATATGAATATGAGGAGCACCTCTTGCCTGGTACTCTTTTCTCCAAAAGAAATCCACTATTTCTCCTAGAGGTGGATTTTTTTTATTGCAGATGAAGGACATCATAGCCTCAAATCTATGATTGAAATATCTGCAAACATTAACCGGATCCAATGAGCACAGTTCTCCTGCTGTCTTGTATTCGATGTTTTTAATGTTTGAATTTGCCTCTCGTAGAAAATCCAGTAAATCATCCCAAGCGTACTCAGCACAGCTTAGGGTAAGGAACCATGTTGGTGTTCCTAAATTCCATAACATGCATTTTAATTCACCATGGCGTCGGTACCAATATTCATTTGTCCCACGCTGACAAGCCATCAGATTGATCAGTTGTGTTTCCAAATGATCATCTCGGTGCTGCACTTTCTCCATAAAATCCTTAGCAGACACATTTTTTAAATGTACTCCACTTTTTAAAATGTGATTTACTGCATAAGACAGTGCAGACAAGTCGCTTTCAAATAAAAGATGGAACAAATAAGGAATACTTTGTCGAAATCTGGGATCTTCAGCATATAGTCTTGTAGTCCGATACTCAGAAGCTGGAATCTGTTCTGGACGTTCATCGTATCGTCCTCCTTTTCCTTTAGGAAACAGCTGAGGAAAACATCTAGCTTCCAAGCTCTCCTCCCATACACTCACGGGAGTTCCATTTGCTTTCTTCATCTGAAACAGATCAATATTGTCTCCCATAACTTCTTTTGAATGAAGAGGATGTATGCTAAAATGTTCATAAATTTCTTCTTCCTTTGACTTGTCCACTTTTTCAATTTGTCCAGTTGATGTTTCTGTGTCTTCTTGTAAATCTTCTTCTTCTTCTTCTATATAAATTGATTCATACCATTTGTTATTCCTTTTCAAATACAAATTTGCTCTTTGTACTTTCCGTACATCTACCAGCTCCTGCCAAATCTTCTTATTCTTTGTAGGTACACCATTAACCAGAATAACTAATGGTTCAGTTTCCAAAGTATCCGCATCAATAGTTTCCATATTTTTTTTCAAATCCAAGGGCAAATACACCACTCTACCTTTTAAACCTCTCAGTAAATCTGAAGGAGGTAATTTACCAGTTTTGGGCTCCATACGTACTATGGTCTGGAACGGATGAACACATTGAATAAGTATAGACTCATATGTATTTAATTCAGAAAGTTCAGCAGGAATAGCATCCAATTCTAAATTATTATGTACAGCTCTGGTCGGCATTCTATTTTCCTCTAACTTGTTGTAACAGTATTTACAAATACGCTGATCTTCACCCAATTCAAAACAATTTTCTAGAAATATATATGTGGCAAAATCTTTCCACTTATAATTATCTTCATTTTCACTCTTTCTGTAGAGATCAACATTCCTAGTTTGTTTTCTATAATGAGTTCTGCGGCAACAAATACAAGTAATATTTGGTCTTTCATTAGAGATTTTTTCAAATTTTGTTATGTGATCATTAAATGTCTTACTTACAGAGGGTTCTACATTCTCTTCCACTTCTTCCTCATTTACTGTGTCCTTTTCTGCACTGTTTTGTTCAGGACCAAAGTAACAAAACTGAATTTCATCAACAACCTTCTCTACATCTGATACCGATCCACGGAACAGAGCCCTATTCAATTCATCTAACTTTATTGCTGGACTTTTAGCAAAATACAACCGTCTCACAAACTTTCTCATTTCAGTATGATGAACAGCCAGCATCCTAAAATGATGGAAAACACTATTACACACTTTTCTAGATAGACAAGCCAGAGAATGGCCCTGCAAACCAGTATTCTCTCTCACTCTGCATGGATCTAGACTTTGAAGCACCTTAATCTTCTGTTTTACACTTTTTTTACTATATTCTCTTAGAAACTCACGAAATTTATCAATAGATTCCTGACGCACAGTGCAAATACTACTACAATTCCAAGTGTACACTGGGGCTTTAGGACATCTCCCCATAGCCTCATCCGCCATCACTTGTACCTCATCTCTTGGAACCATTATCTCCTTCTCCATTATGCAACCATTTTTCACTTCATAAGCACGACCTCTGGTGTCAACTGCATGCAGCAAACTATTACTTTGAAAATAACTCTCTTCATTAAAAAAAGGTTCACTACTTGAACTATGCATCCATTTTCCTAAAAACACTTTACAAAAGTTTGTTCTGTTCACTACTCTTTTCCTTTTGCTTTGTGATTTCAGTACATTAACCTTTTTATCTAATGTACGCATCCTATTCAAAATTAAAATGAATAGTTTCCTTTTGAATTCTAATGCCTTTGCTGCAATGGCTTCAATTTCTTTTTTTCTCTTGTAATATTTTGCCTTTTGCTTATATTTCTTCACATCCTTTATCAAATTGGACATAACTCTTCTCTGAAACATTTTTCTACGTATCTCTTTAAACGCTGTTTTTCTGTTTAAGTTAATCTTTGTTGTTGCAGAAGGTATATTTGCATTAACTAAATTCTCAATTTTTTCCTGTTTTTTTCTATTGAAAACATTCTTTCCAGTACAGACATTTTGTACATTTTTCCTTTTTTGAAGATGTTCTTTAAAAAATCTTTTGTCTGCTTACCAGAAGATTTGTTCTTTTTCCCAACATGAGCATCTCCAACTAACTTAGGTCCTCCAGTTGTCTTCAAATATAGGTTTTTTTTGTGGTCTTTCTTTAGTCTGGATTTTGTAGGCATCTTAAATTTTGTTCACTGCTCTTCAGCAAAACCTGAAAAAAACTAAAAAAAAATTCCTTTATTTTATTTAAATATATTACTACATTTTTTATGATCTTTTCAAATCTTAAAATACAATGTACCCCTTTCCTACAAGTGAAAATCACAATAACACCATCACAAATTAAATATCTAAAAACAATTCCTGTGTGCACACAGAGTCATGGTTTGAAATTAGGCAGAAAACGAAATTTCTTTGCCAATTGCAAAGCATACTTTCTACTACTTTTTAGGCAAGTGATAAGTACTTTTACAGTCTGACACATTTTGAATCCACTTTTCAGATTCTGAAAACAGCACATGTCCAAACAGCTTTTTCAGACCAGCAACATGTGTAACCTGGGTGACTGACTACACTCCAGCAAGGGCAACCAGCCTTTGTGATGCTGAATGTATTTGCATTACTGATTAAAACTTCAAACCCCACTCGGTTGTGAATACTGTGCTTGATTCCACAGGATAAGCAGCTGGTTGTGTGCTAAGAGTCTGCTTCTGCATAAAAAAATAACACCCCCTTTCCATCTATTGCAAATGTAAAATCACCAGAGCAATACCAAACACCTTTTTGAGACCAGCAACATGTGTAACCTGGGTGACTGACTACACTCCAGCAAGGGCAACCAGCCTTACTGATGCTGAATGTATTTGCATTACTGACTGAAACCTCAAACCCCACTCGGTTGTCATTACTATGCATGATTCCACAGGATAAGCAGCTGGCTGTGTGCTAAGAGTCTGCTTCTGCACAAAAAAATGGCTCCCCCTTTACATCTAATGCAAATGTAAATTCACCTAAGCAATACGCAATAAATCTCTGCCTGTAATTCCTATTTGCACACAGAGTCATGTTTTCATATTAGTCACAAAACGAAATTTCTTTGCCAATTTGAAAGCACACTTACTACTCTTTTTTTTGGCAAGTGATTAACACTTTTACAGACTGACATATTTTGAATCCACTTTTCAGATTCTTAAAAAAGCACATGTCCAAACTGCTTTTTCAGACCAGCACCATGTGTAACCTGGGTGACTGACTACACTCCAGCAAGGGCAACCAGCCTTAGTGATGCTGAATGTATTTGCATTACTGACTGGAACCTCAAACCCCACTCGGTTGTGAATACTGTGCATGATTCCACAGGATAAGCAGCTGGGTGTGTGCTAAGAGTCTGCTTCTGCACAAAAAAATGGCTCCCCCTTTCCATCTAATGCAAATGTAAAATCACCAGAGCAATACGCAATAAATCTCTGCCTGTAATTCCTATTTACACACAGAGTCATGTTTTCACATTAGTCACAAAACGAAATTTCTTTGCCAATTTGAAAGCACAATTACTACTCTTTTTTTTTTGGCAAGTGATAAACACTTTTACAGACTGACACATTATGAATCCACTTTTCAGATTCTGATAAAAGCACATGTCCAAACTGCTTTTTTAAGACCAGCACCATGTGTAACCTGGGTGACTGACTACACTCCAGCAAGGGCAACCAGCCTTAGTGATGCTGAATGTATTTGCATTACTGACTGAAACCTCAAACCCCACTCGGTTGTGAATACTATCCATGATTCCACAGGATAACCAGCTGGCTGTGTGCTAAGAGTCTGCTTCTGCACAAAAAAATGGCTCCCCCTTTCCATCTAATACAAATGTAAAATCACCAGAGCAATACGCAATAAATCTCTGCCTGTAATTCCTATTTACACACAGAGTCATGTTTTCACATTAGTCACAAAACGAAATTTCTTTGCCAATTTGAAAGCACACTTACTACTCTTTTTTTTGGCAAGTGATAAACACTTTTACAGACTGACACATTATGAATCCACTTTTCAGATTCTGATAAAAGCACATGTCCAAACTGCTTTTTTCAGACCAGCACCATGTGTAACCTGGGTGACTGACTACACTCCAGCAAGGGCAACCAGACTTAGTGATGCTGAATGTATTTGCATTACTAACTGAAACCTCAAACCCCACTCGGTTGTGAATACTATCCATGATTCCACAGGATAAGCAGCTGGCTGTGTGCTAAGAGTCTGCTTCTGCATACAAAAAAATGGCTACCCCTTTACATCAAATGCAAATGTAAAATCACCAGAGCAATACGCAATAAATCTCTGCCTGTAATTCCTATTTGCACACAGAGTCATGTTTTCACAATAGTCACAAAAAGAAATTTCTTTGCCAATTTTAAAGCACACTTACTATTCTTTTTTTTGGCAAGTAATAAACACTTTTACAGACTGACACATTATGAATCCACTTTTCAGATTCTGATAAAAGCACATGTCCAAACTGCTTTTTCAGACCAGCACCATGTGTAACCTGGGTGACTGACTACACTCCAGCAAGGGCAACCAGCCTTAGTGATGCTGAATGTATTTGCATTACTGACTGAAACCTCAAACCCCACTCGGTTGTGAATACTATGCATGATTCCACAGGATAAGCAGCTGGCTGTGTGCTAAGAGTCTGCTTCTGCATACAAAAAAATGGCTCCCCCTTTCCATCTAATGCAAATGTAAAATCACCAGAGCAATACGCAATAAATCTCTGCCTGTAATTCCTATTTGCACACAGAGTCATGTTTTCATATTAGTCACAAAACGAAATTTCTTTGCCAATTTGAAAGCACACTTACTACTCTTTTTTTTGGCAAGTGATAAACACTTTTACAGACTGACACATTTTGAATCCACTTTTCAGATTCTGAAAACAGCACATGTCCAAACTGCTTTTTGAAACCAGCACCATGTGTAACCTGGGCGACTGACTACACTCCAGCAAGGGCAACCAGCCTTAGTAATGCTGAATGTATTTGCATTACTAACTGAAACCTCAAACCCCACTCAGTTGTGAATACTATCCATGATTCCACAGGATAAGCAGCTGGCTGTGTGCTAAGAGTCTGCTTCTGCATACAAAAAAATGGCTCCCCCTTTACATCTAATGCAAATGTAAAATCACCAGAGCAATACGCAATAAATCTCTGCCTGTAATTCCTATTTGCACACAGAGTCATGTTTTCACAATAGTCACAAAAAGAAATTTCTTTGCCAATTTGAAAGCACACTTACTATTTATTTTTTTTGGCAAGTGATAAACACTTTTACAGACTGACACATTATGAATCCACTTTTCAGATTCTGATAAAAGCACATGTCCAAACTGCTTTTTCAGACCAGCACCATGTGTAACCTGGGTGACTGACTACACTCCAGCAAGGGCAACCAGCCTTAGTGAAGCTGAATGTATTTGCATTACTGACTGAAACCTCAAACCCCACTCGGTTGTGAATACTATGCATGATTCCACAGGATAAGCAGCTGGCTGTGTGCTAAGAGTCTGCTTCTGCATACAAAAAAATGGCTCCCCCTTTCCATCTAATGCAAATGTAAAATCACCAGAGCAATACGCAATAAATCTCTGCCTGTAATTCCTATTTGCACACAGAGTCATGTTTTCATATTAGTCACAAAACGAAATTTCTTTGCCAATTTGAAAGCACACTTACTACTCTTTTTTTTGGCAAGTGATAAACACTTTTACAGACTGACACATTATGAATCCACTTTTCAGATTCTGATAAAAGCACATGTCCAAACTGCTTTTTCAGACCAGCACCATGTGTAACCTGGGTGACTGACTACACTCCAGCAAGGGCAACCAGCCTTAGTGATGCTGAATGTATTTGCATTACTGACTGAAACCTCAAACCCCACTCGGTTGTGAATACTATGCATGATTCCACAGGATAAGCAGCTGGCTGTGTGCTAAGAGTCTGCTTCTGCATACAAAAAAATGGCTCCCCCTTTCCATCTAATGCAAATGTAAAATCACCAGAGCAATACGCAATAAATCTCTGCCTGTAATTCCTATTTGCACACAGAGTCATGTTTTCATATTAGTCACAAAACGAAATTTCTTTGCCAATTTGAAAGCACACTTACTACTCTTTTTTTTGGCAAGTGATAAACACTTTTACAGACTGACACATTTTGAATCCACTTTTCAGATTCTGAAAACAGCACATGTCCAAACTGCTTTTTGAAACCAGCACCATGTGTAACCTGGGCGACTGACTACACTCCAGCAAGGGCAACCAGCCTTAGTAATGCTGAATGTATTTGCATTACTAACTGAAACCTCAAACCCCACTCAGTTGTGAATACTATCCATGATTCCACAGGATAAGCAGCTGGCTGTGTGCTAAGAGTCTGCTTCTGCATACAAAAAAATGGCTCCCCCTTTACATCTAATGCAAATGTAAAATCACCAGAGCAATACGCAATAAATCTCTGCCTGTAATTCCTATTTGCACACAGAGTCATGTTTTCACAATAGTCACAAAAAGAAATTTCTTTGCCAATTTGAAAGCACACTTACTATTTATTTTTTTTGGCAAGTGATAAACACTTTTACAGACTGACACATTATGAATCCACTTTTCAGATTCTGATAAAAGCACATGTCCAAACTGCTTTTTCAGACCAGCACCATGTGTAACCTGGGTGACTGACTACACTCCAGCAAGGGCAACCAGCCTTAGTGAAGCTGAATGTATTTGCATTACTGACTGAAACCTCAAACCCCACTCGGTTGTGAATACTATGCATGATTCCACAGGATAAGCAGCTGGCTGTGTGCTAAGAGTCTGCTTCTGCATACAAAAAAATGGCTCCCCCTTTCCATCTAATGCAAATGTAAAATCACCAGAGCAATACGCAATAAATCTCTGCCTGTAATTCCTATTTGCACACAGAGTCATGTTTTCATATTAGTCACAAAACGAAATTTCTTTGCCAATTTGAAAGCACACTTACTACTCTTTTTTTTGGCAAGTGATAAACACTTTTACAGACTGACACATTATGAATCCACTTTTCAGATTCTGATAAAAGCACATGTCCAAACTGCTTTTTCAGACCAGCACCATGTGTAACCTGGGTGACTGACTACACTCCAGCAAGGGCAACCAGCCTTAGTGATGCTGAATGTATTTGCATTACTAACTGAAACCTCAAACCCCACTCGGTTGTGAATACTATCCATGATTCCACAGGATAAGCAGCTGGCTGTGTGCTAAGAGTCTGGTTCTGCATACAAAAAAATGGCTCCCCCTTTCCATCTAATGCAAATGTAAAATCACCAGAGCAATACCAAACAGCTTTCTGAGACCAGCAACATGTATAACCTGGGTGACTCACTACACTCCAGCAAGGGCAACCAGCCTCACTGATGCTGAATGTATTTGCATTACTGAGTGCAACCTCAAACCCTTAAAGTATTCCTTATTTTTACCAGTACACCTTAAATTTTCGTGAAAACATAGTCCATATTATTTTACATGTTCCTCACATTTAAATTTCTCCCAAAACAGAAAATAATAAACACAACTTCAACAAAAGGAATTCCAATTCTATTATTCATTTCTTAATTTACCATATACATCCCCTCTCAAACTCTAAACTCACCTTTAAAATTAGTTAGTTGTGAAAGAAATGTGGCACTCAAACAGCAGATTATCAGAGCCAGGATCTCTGTTCTGTTCACCTCTCTCCTCTCAGTAGAACCAGATAATGGCAAACTTTCCCTCTCTTTTTCCACACATATACATGTTAGTTTAAAATCTCAGTGCTTCCCCCTTTTTTTCAAATGTAATCACACATTTCTATTGGTTGAAAACCAACCCTTTTCCAAAAGTACCCTTCCCCCAACTTGACTTCTGCCTAGTACCCTTCCCCCAACTTGACTTCTGACTGCTACCATAGCAACTGCTCTTGAAACACTGCTGTGTAGAGTTAGGTCAGAAGTTTGCCACACAATGTTTCATTTCCAAAGAGCAGGAGTGCTTGACTTTTCAAACCTAACAGCAAATCCATAGTACTGTTCTTTGGTAACACATTTTTCTGTACCAATACAAAACATGCTTCTATAAATTTACACATACAGCCTAGTTTTTATTCTAGAATGGTATGAAACAGCCAATCAGTTCTTTTTTTTATAAAAAAAATATGTATGCCTCCATTTCCAAACTGTCTTTCATTTCTTTTTACCATTCTACTGAATTACACCTCCTGAGTGCATCCAGTTCTCCTTTAAAGATGTTCACAGTGTGGATTGTAGGGCACAGCTATGTCTTCTGGAGTGAAAAGTATGCAGAGAAAACAGATATGGTGAGAGACCTTGCTTTGCCAAATGTAGACATTAAAAGGATTGGTCAGAGAGGGTTAAAGTGGCACCAATTGATGCCATTGGTGAAATCCTTCATGCAAATCCAACACCCTGACCTCATAATAGTGCACTGTGGTGGCAATGACCTAGGCACTTTGACTGGGGTAGGTCTGGAAATGCTTATGAAGGAGACCTTTGCACAACTGTTTTCACTTTTCCCTAAAACTGCCTTTGTGTTTTCTAACATATGCCAAAGGCAAAAATGGAACTGGTCCAATCATTTTTGTCCGCAGATTGACAAAGCAAGAAAGCACGTCAACAAATCTGTTTCTGCTTTCCTCCGAGACTATGGTATGGGTTCCATTTACCACAACAACTTGCGTTACAACATGCAAGACATTTATAGAGGAGATGGTGTACACTTCACTGATGAAGGGAATAGAGTCTTCCTCTTGAACCTTAGACTCTGCATCGGTACTTACTTGTAGGTACCACTAAAAAATCAAATCACTTCATAAACACAACGGCTCTTTTTAGAGCCCCCTAATATCTAAACACTTAAATCTGAATTTTATTTCTTTTTTTATTTTTCTTTCTACCGTACGCGTACGGTAAGCTTACCGTAAGCTTACCGTACGCGTACCCCGCGATTTTTTTTTTAAATTAATAAATGTTTTTTTTGTACTTTTCTGTCCTTCTTTGACCCCCTTTCAAATGTTAGGGGGTCTGTAACTCTCCTCCTTGCCCCCTTTTCAAGTTATCACCCTTTTTTTTCTGTGTGAAACACACAAAATGGCGGCCACCGCTTCCTGGTTTCGACCGATTCGAATGTTTACTAAGATCTAACAGCCAATCAGAATCGCGCTCGCGCACGTCACCGTACGCGTACGGTAAGCTTACCGTAAGCGCACGGTAAGCGCACCGTAAGCTGCCACAGATATATATATTGATTTAAATGCTATTTTCTCAGGAACTACTGAACAGATTTACACCAGACCTACAAAAGGCACTTCCTTGACCTGAGGACAACCTCTCTGCCAAATTTCAAGTAACTCTGTTCAGCCGTTCGGGCTGTAGCTGTGTCTAAAGGTCCTATGGAAAAATGCATGGGAAAAATGCGTTTTGGGACCCCCCTTTTTTCACAGCCCCCGCTTGACGAATCCCCCTGAGACTTTCAGGGTAGGAGCGGAGCGTAGCACCCCACCTATTTTGAAAATTTCGCTAGAATTCGTAGACCGGCGCCAAAGTTATTCCAAATAGAATGTTGCGGTTTTCCTATGGAAACAGGGTCCTAACTATAACTACCTACTGGCGACCGCCAGTAGGTAATATATATATATATATATATATTCACTGAAAAAACCATAGGTTTCAGGGGCGCTATAGTTAGCTGGACTTTTCACTCGTACATAACCATTGAAATTCCCCTGTTATAGTTAGTTTAGCTAACTATAACTCGCGCGCCCGCAATGCACTGCTGATGACGTCACATATTACATCACTCATGACATGGTCAGTGACATCACTCATTACATCACTGATGACATCTCAAATGACATCACTGATGACATCATCCAGTGAATGTGTGTTTTTCTGAAAATTACATAAGTTTTATATATGTATATCTCAAGGTCGATGGAAGAATAAATGGGTATATAAGTGTCTAAATGGATGATTTGTTTTTGAAAAATTTATTTTATAACTGACTGATTAAGTGTATCTTAGTGAATACATGGCTTATTGAGTAATGTTTAAATGTGTAAATATCTGTATCAGTCTCTCACTTTGTGTATAAGTGGCTGCATGGGTTGGTGAGTAGCTACATGAGTGTCTATATAGGTTATTAGTTGTTTTTTTGAGTATCAGTATGAGTGTCTGTATGGTTCGGTGTGGGGTATTACGTAGTGCATAGGTGCATGAATGAGTGACTCACTGTTTGTATGTGTTGAAGACAGCATGTGTGCAGGACTGTATGGGTGGATGAGTGTGTGCATGGGTGTGTTAGTGAGTGATAGACTGTCTCAATAGTGTCTTTATGAGTAACTACATATGTTTTAAACTAGTATTTGTGACTATTGGTGTATATAAGTGAGTATATGTGAGAGTGAGAGATTGAAAGAGTTCCTGTATGAATAAGTATGTGTTTCTATAAGTGATTGTTTAAAAGACTAAGTATGTGTAAGTTTCTGTAAAAGTAAGTGTGGCGGTGTGTGTATAACTGTATATGCAAGTAAATGGATGTTTGATTCTTTATTAGCATAAGTGACTATGTGTGTGAGTTACTCTATGGATGAGTGGCGTTGTGTAACAGGATGTATAGGTGTGTGAGTACATATGATGAGTGAGTACATGTATGAGTGACTGTATAGGACTGTTGGTGAATGAGTGGATGTGTATGTGGATCTTAGAATTACTGAATAGGTTGTTGTAACTGGTATTGGTATGTCCATTGTTTTGAACATTGTAGTTTCTATTTTTGAATGTGTGTATCAAAGGTTATATTAGGGGAAGAGGAGGTCTGCCACTCTATCACAAGGATGATGTCATCAGTGATGTCATTAGTGATGTCATTTGAGATGTCATCAGTGATGTAATGAGTGATGTCACTGACCATGTCATGAGTGATGTAATATGTGACGTCATCAGCAGTGCATTGCGGGCGTACGAGTTATAGTTAGCTGAACTAACTATAAAGGGGGAATTTAATTGGTTTTGTACGAGTGAAAAGTCCAGCTAACTATAACGCCCCTGAAACCTATGGTTTTTTCAGTGAATTGCTAAGGTTTTTTAAAAGCTAATTCCTAACTATAACGTGCCTGAAACCTATGGTTTTATCAGTGAATTTCAAAGGTTTTTTAAATGCTAATTTCTAACTATGCCTACAGAGATAGGACATGTGAAGAAAGAAGAAAAAACGCACAGAAAGAAAAAAAAGAAATGCAGAAAGAAGCAACAGAAGTCCTCAAAGACGAAGAAAAGTGCAGGAAGAAGGATAACGTGCAGAAAGAACAAACAGAAGAGCAGAAAGAAGCCTTGTTGCAAAATTATCCTGTACCCTCAACTTTTTCAGACGGATACTGGTGGTAACTGAGTCTGACTAACCAGTCCTAGAGCCAGTGCTATGTTAAAAGACACTCAGAATACAGTGAAAACACCTACATACACTAGGGAACACTATGCGTTGGGGTCCCCCTGTGATCAGCATGACCTCCTCTGTAAGCCCCTATTATATCATAGGGCAGGGGATTAAAACTACCTCTTAAAACGCGCCACAGGGCGTGTTTGCACATGTCACCTCAGGACCCGTCCCCTCACTTCCCCACTGTGTAAACACGCCCTGTGGCCGTTTTAAGTTGGGAGATTAAGTCCCCTTGAATCCTGAGGGTCCCTAGGGTCCAACTAGACCACTAGGTACCTCCAGTAAGCGCCACAGAGCTGCGTTGCAGAGAGATGTAAAAAGAGGCACGGCCTAGACCACCTCTCTGCAACGCAGCGGAGTGGTGCTTACTGGAAGCACCTGGTGGGCTAGTTGGCCCCCAGGGTCCCTCAGGATTGAAGGGGAATTATTTCCCCAACTTAAAATGCGCCACAGGGCTTGTTTGCACACGTTAACTCAGGCCCCGTCCCCTCCCTTTACCAATGTGTAAACACGCCCTGTGGCTGTTTTTAGTTGGGAGATTAAGTTCATTTGAATCCTGAGGGTCCCTAGGGTCCAACTAGCCCACTAGGTACCTCCAGTATGCGCCACAGAGCTGCGTTGCAGAGAGGTGTAAAAAGTGGCAGGACCTGGACCACCTCTCTGCAACGCAGCTCAGTGGCGCTTACTGGAAGCACCTGCTGGGCTAGTTAGCCCCCAGGGGCCCTCAGGATTGAAGGGGAATTATTTCCCCAACTTAAAACGCGCCATAGGGCGTGTTTGCACACGTCACCTCAGGCCCCGTCCCCTTCCTTCCCCACTGTGTAAACATGCCCTGTGGCCGTTTTTTAAGTTGGGAGATTAAGTCCCCTTGAATCCTGAGGATCCCTAGGCGCAAAATAGCCCACTAGGTATGTCCAGTAAGCGCCATTGCAGAGAGGTGTAAAAAGGGGCACGGCCTGCACCACCTCTCTGCAACGCAGAGCAGTGGCACTTACTGGAAGCACCTAGTGGGCTAGTTGGCCCCCAGGTTCCATCAGCATTGAAAGGGAATTATTTCCCCAACTTAAAACGCGCCACAGGGCGTGTTTGCACATTTCACCTCAGGCCCCGTCCCCTCCCTTCACCACTGTGTAAACGCGCCCTGTGGCTGTTCTGAGTTGAGAGATTAAGTCCCCTTGAATTCTAAGGGTCCCTAGGGTCAAACTAGCCCACTAGGTACCTCCAGTAAGAGCCACAGAGCTGCGTTGCATAGAGGTGTAAAAAGGGGCGTGGCCTCAGAACACCTGTCTGCAACGCAGCTCCCTGGCGCACACTGGAGATACCTGTTGGGCTAGTTGGCCCTCAGGGACCCTCAGTATTGAAGGGGAATTAATTCCCCAACTTACAACTGGCCAGGGGGCGCGTTTGCAGAGTGCTGCAAGGAGGGGGCGTGGCCTCCAGCGCGATGCCGGTCTTTTATTTATTTTATTTTTTTAAGAAGGTGGGCTGTGTGGCCCCCCTTCTTTTTCTAATTTACTGGCCCTGGGGACCCCATCCCCCAGGGCCTGCACCCTCATTTTTTTTGTTGAAAAAAATAAATTTGGCCTCCCAAGGCCTTAATCGGCCCCGGGGACCCCAACCCCCGGGTCACGGCCTTTTTTTTATTTAAATTCCTTAGGAGGGGGCTGCGTTGCCCCCGTCCTCAGGCCACTTACAGCTCCGGGGACCCCATCCCCCGGGGCCGGCCTTTGTTGTTTATTATTTTCAAAATATATCTATTTATAGAAACACCTAGAACATGCAGGATAAACCGTATGTACCTATCACCATGACGATTTGCGTGATATTCATTAAAAGGCGACTATGCATAGAATGAATCCACATGGAATGCATTTACACCGCTAGTGAAGCTCTGACGTGTCTGACGCCCTACCGTGCCTAATCCCGGCGCCCCCGCCGGTGGGTACTCTCCAAGTAGAAACCCTTGTCGTTTATTTATACAAACATGGGTAGCTATTGACGGGCACATTTAATATACACGCACACCAAGCCATTCAAAGGGGATTCGACAAAAATTCGACCAAACTATGCAAGAAACCCCCCTCACGGTTAATAAAAAATACATCCACTGCCGGATGTTTAATACTTTTTATTTTACTCTCTGGAAAGGAGACGAACCTCACTTGAGAGTCACAGCATGCTCCTGGCTGAGCCCAATGCTGTGTTACACCCACCAGTGCCCGCCGATTGCCTCACACCTCTGTGTTGTATTCCACCAGCTAGTGCGTATGCTATGACACTCTCTAGCCCATGTGCACTGTAACACCACCCCGTGAATATGTCAGGCCACAATTGCATTCGCACGGGTTATATTGCCCCATCTAACGTGCCTTCCTCGATGTGTATGTTATAACGCACAGCGCTATGCCATACATATTACAATCTGGGATCCATATCTTTGTCACAGTGCATATGCAACGTTACACTCCCCAGCACATATTTTATTTTACAACTTTAGAGACTAGTTATGTTACACAACACTGCCCTGTGCATATTACACTCCAAGGCGCTTATCACATAGCACGCGCTAGTGCCTGTGCTATCTCGCGCTCTCCAATTAATCTGTCATTGCGCACAATGTATTGCATATTATATTTCACGCCCCGGTTCATCTTATATCACACTTTTTGGTGCATAGTTTATACCATATACTACATCTAGTTTTCATTTTCAATCGTGCTCTCAGGACTATGTTCTATATAACACTGCATCCACCTACCCTTTTCACGGGAATTACATTTTGCGATGGGGGTGGAGGTTCAGGGGGTGTTTCTGCCAAGTGAGCCCGGAGTCACAGTCACAAACGTCCTCTTTTTCCTGAATAAAAGTGAGATTATGCTGCATACTTGTTCATATTTTAAGTAGTTCGCACAGACACACATTTGAAAAACAATAACGTTCCTAATACCCACCTTCTCTGAACAGTTAGCTTGCTGCCCCATCCACCTCCTCCCTATCCTCTGTTGTCTGAATCCATGGACTAGCCTCCTCCCTCCTGCCATGCATGGTCTGATGTGCTGCCACTGCCCTCCATTTAGCATGATGTACCAGTCCACTCCTCCTGCCCTCCATTGCCCAATTCTATGGCCCATCATTGACCTCCTGCTTAGCCTCAGTGCTTAGCTTGTTGCCCCTATTCTCCTTCCCCCTGCCCTCCGATGTCTTTGTGCATGCCCCTGCTCCATCCTTTTTGCCCACTATGTTCCATGGACCTGCCTCTCCTATCTACTCTGAGTGTTCTGTTGAGCTGCCACTCCCCTCCCACCTGCCTAGCAGTGTCAGATGACTATAACCTGTCCCTGCCACCTCCACCCTGCCTGTCCACATACCATGCCCCTATCCCCTTCCTCCTGTCCTCCATGGTCCATTTTACTGCCACACCCTTCTGCCCTCCCTGATCTGTTGTGCTGCAACTGCTCCTCCTGCCTGCCCCGCACGGTCTGTTGTGAGGCCCCTTCCCCTGAACTCTCTTGTCTGTACCCAGGTCCTGACCCTCCCTTCTATCCTCCATGGTCCTTTGTGCATGCCCCTGCACCCTCCTTCTTGCCCATCATAGCCATTGTGCTGCCACTAACCCTCCCGCTTGCCATTCATGGTCTTCTGTGCTGCCATGGCCCCTCCCACCTTCCCTGTGTGGTCAGCTAGCTGCCCCTGACCCCCTCCCACCTTCCCTCCATCGTCTGTGTGTATGCCACCATAGTCTCATTGTTGCTCTCCATGGTGTGTCTTGTTTCTAGTGCCCATCCTGCCTGACCTTCATGGTCATCTTGCTGCTCCTGGCCTGCCACCTTGCCCCCAGCCCTCTGTTTCCATGTGCAGACCCCCTATTCCCTCCCTCCTGGCTTGTCTGTTCCATTGTAATGCCCCTGATCCGTCCCTCCTGCGCTTTATGGTCTGTTATGCTGCAGCTTTCTCTCCTGTCTGTCCATTATGGTCAGCTAGCTACCATTGCCTCTTTCCCATCTGTTCTCTGTTGTCCACGTGCATGGTCCTGTCCCCTCCCTATTGCTTTCTATGGATTGTTGTGCTGCACTCCCGTCCCGCATGCGGTGTGTGGTCTATTGTGCTGCTGCAAACCCTGATGCCTGCCCTGTAGTGTCAGTTTGGTGCA
Organism: Triturus cristatus; assembly: GCF_964204655.1. Classification (NCBI taxonomy): domain Eukaryota; kingdom Metazoa; phylum Chordata; class Amphibia; order Caudata; family Salamandridae; genus Triturus; species Triturus cristatus. The sequence continues at coordinate 110,119,108 of NC_140582.1, read as the reverse complement.
CCTCTCCATGTCCCTCCTGTCCTCTGTTACCCGAGTCCATGTCCCTGCCCCAATTCCTTCTGCCTACCATGATTCAATGTACCATACTTGCGAAAATTTTGAACTTGGCAAGAGGGAGATTTTGAAAAAAAACTGGGGTATTGATTTTCCCCTTTGAGTTACATTGAAAAAGAGGAGATTGTAGACAGGAAACAGATCAAATAAAGCCCATTTGAGCTGAAAAACATTGGACGTTTCCTGGCTAAAACGGGTCTGTTGGCATGTATGGTTGTACTACCACTGCCTCTTCCTTCTGCCCACAATGGTCTATTATATTGCCACAGCCTCTCTTGCCAGTCCTGTATTGTTGGTTTGTTGCCCCTGCCCTCCTTTCCACTGCCCTCCATAGTCTGTTGTGCTGCCACTGTCCTTCCTGCCTGCCCAGTGTGGTCAAATTGTTGCCTCTGCACTCTCCTACCTGCCTTCAATTTTCAGAGTCCGTGACCCTGGCCTCTGCCTCTCAACAGTATCCCAATGAACATCTAGATTGCTAACATTCTATATTTATTACAAAAGTGTGGAACGCCTGACGTCATCTTGATGTAATCAAAACTGTAATACCTAGAGTATTTCCTTTAGAAATTACATATATGAGAGGGTCTTATTTGAATCAAAATGATGGTTAGTGCTCTAAAAAACTAAAATGAGGACATATTTTCTGAGTTTTCAAATAGCGACAAAGAACTTTTAAATTATTTGTGATCTTTATGTTTTTTTATCCAGTTGACCACTTGATTAAATATTGCACCTTGGCGAGAGGATGTGGTGTTACTTCCAGAGCTGCAGACTTTGCAACTGGGGAACCAGGTTGGAGTTTCTGCTTCAGCTCAACATTCTGTGATTGTGGTCAAATCACTTAATCTCCCCATGTCTACAACCAAATTGAATTTGATCTTGTGTGATGTAACCAATGCTCATGTAAAGTATTCCAATACCTGACAAGTCTGCACTATATAAAACTGCAAATACACAAGAAATATAGTGTTTTGCACACTTCTGTCATTGGGCTACATGTGGGCTACATCTGGGTGATATCTGTGCTGCATTTAGGCTCTTTTGTGTCTGGTGGCCATCTTGGGAGATTTATTTGTTATGAAGTTTCCTAATTTCCTCATTTACTGCAGTCTCCTCAATAGGAAATGCTTTCAGTTTTTTACTTTGATTCCATCAAGAAGGTATTCAGATATGTCACACATTTGCCATTAATTCTGAATGTTAGCACTCTAGTTGCTCATTAGATCACTGTAGTAAAGCTACTGCTCACCACGGAAGTCTGCTGCTGGTATTAAAAGTGCATGTTTCAGTCTGCATATCAGAATTTTTTAATGAAATAGAAGTGGATTTAAGAAGTCACTCAAAATGTGCCCTAATTTTTCTTTCTTCAGCACTAATCATAATTTCTATGGCAAAATAAACCCCCTCATTGTGTTCCTTTTTAAATTAAATGTTTTAAGTATTACCAGTTTATTCCAATCAAGATGGCTTCAGGTGTGCCATACTTTTGTCATAAGTAAGACTGTTAGCGCTCTAGTTGTTCGTTAGAACACTCTGGGACATTCTGTCATTGGGCTATACTTGGGCTACATCTGGGTGATATTTGGGCTACATTTGGGCTCTTTTGTCTCTGGTGGCCATCTTGGGAGATTTATTTGTCATGAAGTTTCCTAATTTCCTCATTTACTGCAGTCTCCTCAGTAGGAAATACTTTCAGTTTTTTACTTGGTTCCATCAAGAAGGCATTCAGATGTGTCACACATTTGCCATAAATTCTGAATGTTAGCACTCTAGTTGCTCATTAGATCACTGTAGTAAAGATACTGCTCACCAGGGAAGTCTGCTGCTGGTATTCAAAGTGCATGTTTCAGTCTGCATGTCAGAATTTTTTTATGAAATAGAAGAGGATTTGAGAAGTCAAAATGTGCCCTAATTGTGCTTTCTGCAACACTAATCATAATTTCTATGGCAAAATTAATCCCCTCATTGTGTTGCTTTGTAAATTAAATTTTTTAAGTGTTACCACTTTATTCCATTCAAGATGGCTTCAGGTGTGCCATACTTTTGTCATAAGTAAGACTGTTAGCGCTCTAGTTGTTCGTTAGAACACTCTGGGACATTCTGTCATTGGGCTTTACTTGGGCTACATCTGGGTGATATTTGGGCTACATTTGGGCTCTTTCGTCTCTGGTGGCCATTTTAGGAGCCTTATTTGTTATGATGTTTCCTAATTTCCTCATTTACTACAGTCTCCTCAGTAGGAAATACTTTCAGTTTTTTACTTTGATTCCATCAAGAAGGCATTCATATGTGTCACAAATTTGCCATAAATTCAGAATGTTAGCACTCTAGTTGCTTATTAGATCACTGTAGTAAAGCTACTGCTCACCAGGGAAGTCTGCTGCTGGTATTGAAAGTGCATGTTTCAGTCTGCATGTCAGAATTTTTTAATGAAATAGAAGAGGATTTGAGAAGTCACTCAAAATGTGCCCTAATTTTTCTTTCTGCAGCACTAATCATACTTTCTATGGCAAAATGAACCCCCTCATTTTGTTCCTTTTTAAATTAAATTTGTTAAGAATTACCACTTTATTCCAACCAAGATGGCTTCAGGTGTGCCATACATTTGTCATAAGTAGGACTGTTAGCGCTCTAGTTGTTCTTTAGAACACTCTGTGAAGCTGCAGAAGAACACAAAGGAATCAACTTGTTGGATGTACATGTTTTACTGAGAATGTCAGACTTCATTCTCACATGACTGAGAAAGATAATGTGAATTTACAGAAAATATGCTCTCAGTTAGCTTATAGATCACCTTCCAAACCTCTGTGGGAAAAGCATGAGAAAATAGTTTTCTCTCAAACATGATTCATGATATCACAGCAGAAGGCTTTTTCACATGGTAAAATCACCTTAGAACACACCACAATTCCTAAAATGAGTATGGTACCATCAACAAATGATTTATAATGTAACTAAAGTCTTAAAACCTTCTATTAACTGCAATGCTTTTTAATGAGGTGCTATCATGTATATTGGTCCCAGGATGGCTGCCAACACTTCTTGGATGAAGTGCTGACAGCCAATCAGATCTCACGATGAGATGTGTGGTTAGGCTCCGCCCAGATATATATGTGATTTTACTTTTGATTTTCTCAAGAACTACTGAACGGATTTACACCATTTAAGCAAAAGGCACATGCCTGACCTGAGGACTACCTCTTTGCCAAATTTCAAGTAATTCTGTTCAGCCGTTCGGGCTGTACCTTCGACTAAAGGTCCTATGGGAAAATGCATGGGGAAAACGCGTTTTGGGGCCCCCCTTTTTTCTCAGGCCCCGCTTGACGAATCACCCCGAGACTTTCAGGGTAGGAGCTGAGCGGAGCGCCCCATTAGTTTTGAATCTGAACCTCCATACTTACACCAATCTCTAACTTCATTTCCTGTCTGATTTCACCTGGCTTTAACCTTATCTCCTGTCTGTCTGCACACACTCACACTACATACCAGCCCATATTAACCCACCCATGACTGCACATCTGCCTGCCTGCTCCTACGTGTTACTGCACTTACTTACCTGTCTGTACCTTCTTTGCGTGTCAGCACTCACCTTTGTCTGTACTTCCTGATTAGCATGTCTGCAACTCAACCCATCTTGTCCTGGTCCCATTTGTAATGCACCCCCTCTTTACATCACATCTCCTTTGCATGCAACCTATTCTGTCTTACAGTGGCCAATTTTGCGTTATCACTTCGCTAGACACTTGCTTACAAGGTGACCCATTGTGTGCATGGAGATAATGCACTAGTGACATCAGAAGAGGTTTGTTGTGTGGCAGTGGACCTATAAATCACAGTTCGTTTTTGGGGTTTCATTCTATAAACAACTCTGCTAAATCCGGCCCTTTTAAAAGCCATAACTCAGTGTTATATTGTGTGCATGAAGTATGTATATTACCGCTGCCTGGAGTAACCTTGAATGCTTATTATTGCCACCTTTGGAGACAAGAGTTACCAACATGAATACCTATGTTATCCAAATAGAATGAAATAATGTTAAGCACTAAAACACCAATGGCAACAGTATCCACCATTCATAATGAAGATTTATCTCATGTGGCCCCACAACCCAAAAGAAAAGTTCTCATAATATCCTTCAGCACTTTTACCATTATATGAAAATATGGGGATACACTCAAAAAATTGCACAATACATGGAAGAAAAGCAATGAATAAAACACTTTGATCTGAACAATTGCAAGAATTTCATTTCACTAGTGTAGGTATATACTGAAACAAAACTCTGAGAAAAGAAGGTGAGAAAATTCGATTTTCGATTGTGATCGAATTGACCCGCCATTTCGTGCTCCGCCGCCATTTTGTGTTGCCCTCACTCAGGCAGCACGACGATCGAAGTCTTTTCTGCTTTTCCTGCAATATTGTGTCGAAATAGCCTTGTGCCTCTGTTTACAAAGCTGGTGTTAGAGACTGGCCGAGTACACTAATCCCTGTCTGGTTTTCCTAATCCCTGTCTCAACTATCTGTTGGTTCACACTATTTTCTTCTGACTTTATCTTATTGTCTGGCCTTCGCTGTCCTCTGTTCGTATTCTCTTGTTTCACAACTGTCCTCCAAAACACACAAATGTATCTCGCCACCTGCAAGTCAGTTACAGTCCTGGTTAATACCTTATCCTGTGGGAGGGATGACAAACACAGTTGGAGGAGAGGCTTCTTCGAGTTACTTGATATTTTATTTTCAAACCTTTCCTATTGGTTCTGTTCTGTTTTCCAACCTTTCTTATTGGCTCTTTTTATATGTTTTAGGTGTGTTCTTAGTTAATGTATATTTCATATATGTACTATATAAGATTGTGCGCCACGGAGTGAAGTGGCAGTCTCCTGAGAACATACCGTGTGTACTTCTAGGACAACTGTACTAGCTGCAGCTAATAAATCCGATCTTTTACGCCTGACACCCGTGTCCCGTGTCTCTGTGTAGCTAAGCAGGTGAACCCCGGAGATTAAGGAGTACCCTGCGCCGCCAGGCCCATAAGGTTCTGGTTCTTCAACTGGCGCCCAACGTTAGGCGGCTTCAGTGGTAGTGGTTCTGCCTGAAGGTCGTGAGGAACCCCGCAGGAAAATTCTGGAGGAATCGCGAGCCACGTCAAGCGACCCCTGTATGTTGAAAGTGGTCTGAAGGTCTTTTGCAGCGTGGTTACTCCTTCCTGACGGCTACTGACGCCTGCTGCCCTGACTGCCGCCCTGCCTTGGCCCTTTCCTTTGGTGATGTATGGTAAGTCGAGACGATAGACGGGCCTCTGTTGGCGTAAGAAGACGTCCTTAGTTAAGTATTTGGTGGGTCGCGCCCACAATTTTGGTTCTTTGTTCCTTTGTTTCTTTGGTCCTTAGCTGTGACTATTGCAATAGCCAAAGCCGAGGGGTAAGTGCATTTGTGCTGCGTAAACTGAGTTTTACCCCCTTGAAGTTTGTGACCAGTCCGGTGAAATCACAAGATGCCTGGTCTGACTAAGTTTGGAAAACTTTGTTGCTTTGGTTGTAATAGGGATTCCCGGCTTGAGGGCTCTTGTCCGATTCCTTCGGTTGGAACTCCCACATATGAGCTCTATTCTAAACATGGTAGTAGCCCCATTGCCTTTAACGAAGCATGGACCCGATACACGAAGAAAGATGGTGTTTTAAAATGGCCAGAAAATGGTAGTTTCGATTCTGATGTGCTAGATAATTTGGAAGCAGTTTTATTCAAAAGAAAAGCCTGGCCGGCAATGTTTGACTCTTTCCGCCTTTGGCGTAAGGAAGCCAAACTGAGAGAAATTAAGCAAGCAAAACGAGATAGAAAAGCACAGGGTACGACGATTATACAGGCTGCCCAACAATTCAAAGATGACGAAATTAATAATGCAATGGAAATTTCAGAAAGACAGCATCGTATGGCGATAGATAAATGCTATCCGGTGTTGCCTGTTTCCCCTCCCAATAATAAAAAAGACCTAGAAGAAGATCCCCTGATGTCTCACTTATTGAGATTGCCTCCGCCCTATGCACAAGGTGCCAATGCACCCCTGTTGTTACAGCCTGTTCAGCCGCCAGCAGTACCTCCGCCTGTTCCGGCTCTTCCGCCTTTGCCCCTTTCAGTATCTCCGCCTCTACCAGTTTTTTCTTTAACTTCAACTTCTTTGCCCTCATCTCCTGATCTTCGATCTCCTTTGCCTTCTGCTCCTCCTGCAATTACCGGTTCTCCTTCCGTTAGTTCGCCTAATACTTTGTCCCCTATTCTTATGTCCAATTCTCCGTCTGTGCGTAAGCGACTCACGGACACTGTCACTGGTCTTTTATCACCTTTCTTTGAGGCGTTGAATGTGTCTCCGGCTTTTGCTCGAAGACAGTCTCGTAGTCAATTCCCAGCTGCCGAAGAACGAGAAAAGTTGGACTCTCTTGCACGTAAATGGATCAAAAGGGGTCCCCAGTACAGTGTGCCCGATATTATGCCTACCGTCTCACAATGGAATGCGCCTACGCAAAGATATGTTTTCAATGTAATGTGTGATTTTCTTGTTAAAGAATGGGAGGATATGAATTCGAGTTCGATTCCACAGGGTCTGTTAGATGTTCAGGTTGACTTCGATAAAGGACTTATTGTGGGTTCTAAGGTTGAGAAAACTGTAAGGACACTTATTACCTTTAGATCCTTGTTGTCCTCTCAGACTTTCCTTGATTCCGATCCTTCAGTTAGGTTGACACTGAAAAATTATCCCATGAGAGAGGTTCCTCCAGTGTGGAAGGAGGAAGTTGCGGCTCAAGGTAATAATCCAGCTATCCCTGCTCATTTCCAACGTATAAGGGTACATGTCCCTTGGAAACGATCTGAAGTTTTAGCACACAGACAGTTGATGCTTGCATCATGAATCTAGCTGATATCGAGCATTATGGGCTAAGATTCGTAGAGAGAATCATGTTCAAGCATTAGGTGGTGATTGGGCTGCTATAACTGCCGCGGATGCAGCTCAAGTGGGTGGTGCTAAGCCTGATGCTTTGGTTTCAGAACTCCCTGGTAGGATTATTACATTAATGAAAACGATGATGCCTGCCTTGAGAGTTAACTGGGATAAAATAGCGGCATGTAAACAGATGAAAGATGAGAGTGTCTCTGATTTCTTCACTCGTTTCGAGGAAACATTTATTGATCACAGTGGTCAAGATATGGCTACAGAGGGTGGACAGCGATTATTTGTGGACAAATTTGTATTTAATTTGCTTCCTGAGTTGTCACACAAATTGAAAGATTCTGAAAGTTCATGGGCTGTTTCTTCTTCTGCCCAGATATTGGCTACTGCACAATATTATGAGAACAGAGATAAAGAAGAAAAAGAAAAGCAAGAGAAAAAGACGAAAGAATTGAAAACGAAGGGTCTCTTGCAACAGGCTTATCCTCCTCGTTATGTTCAGCCTCAGTTTTAACAGCCTCCGCAGTTTCAGAGGTTGTATCAAAAACCTGAGCCCAATATTCCACGACCTTTGTTAGGACCTAATCAATGTGCCTATTGTAGAGAGGAAGGTCATTTTAAGAATAGTTGTCCGGTTTTATTGCAGCGAAATGGAACATTATCTTCTCCACGAGGTCGTGGTGGCCTCCAGTCAACAAACAGAGGTAGAGGTCGAGGTGTGTTGACTCAAGAACAGCGTGGCCTTCCTCCTCCTAATTCCGTGAATTACTTTGATCAGCAAAACTCTCGGTCTACACAGTATTACAATGAAGACCATAATATTGAAGGCGAGAATGAAAGTCTTCATGCTAACTAGGACAGCCTTGGACAAAGTAAGGGAGTTGTGTCGATTCCAGTAGATCAGAATGGACCTTATGTTAATGTCACTACAATGGGTGTTTCAGAGCCATTTCTCCTAGATACTGGTGCGATGAGAAGTTCTATCATTCATTCCAAACTCCCTGGGGCACCTTTGTCTGGCTTAACGAATGTATCTGTAGGATTTTCTGGCGCCCCTGTTCGTAATCCGGTTTCTTGCCCTTTGCCTATTTCAATTGGCCCTTATGATTTAGAAGCTCTGCTTCTTTTGACGAATGGTTGCGGTGAGAATCTGCTGGGTTTGGACTTATTGAAAAGAATGGATGCTACGATATATTGTTCTCCTTCTGGTGTACATCTTACTTTAGGACAGAAAATGACTTCTCCAATGTATTTGTCCAAAGATCAGTTTCCACCTGAATTGCTTTCTCTTCCGGCAACGCTTTGGGCCACGGGTCTGAACGATGTGGGCTGTCTTGAGATTCCACTTTATGTTGTCACTCTCAAGCCTAATGTTGAATTGCCACGTATTCCGCAGTATAGAATTTCCACTGAAGGTGAAAAAGCGCTTTTGGAAATCATTCATGATTTGATTCAGAAGGGTGTGATTGAAGAAACGAGAGGAAACATATGTAACAGTCCTATTCTTCCTGTTCTTAAACGCACTGATCCTTCTCAGCCTCCTGTATATCGTTTCGTAATTGATCTTCGGGTGGTAAATAAAATTGTTGTACCACAATTTCCTGTTGTCCCAGATATCACTGCTTTGTTGATAATGATACCTTCCACAGCGACTTGGTTTTCTGTTATCGATCTAAAGAATGCCTTCTTTAGTATTCCCATTGCTGAAGAGAGTAGGGATATTTTTGGCTTCTCTCTTGGAGGCCGAAGCTTCCGGTTTAAGCGCGCACCTCAGGGCTATTGTGAAAGTCCCTCTATTTATAGCCAAGCTTTAAAATATCATCTTGATACTTTTCATTTGCCGTCTGGTGCTGCTCTTATTCAGTACTTGGACGACTTGTTAATCGCTGCTGATTTAGAAGATATTTACAAGAATGTGACTGTTGCATTGTTACGTCACTTGTTCGATCTGAATCATAAGGTTTCACCTTCCAAACTACAATATGTTCATCGAGAGGTTATCTATTTGGGTCACCTCCTATCAAAGGAGGGATGACGATTAACCTCAGAACGAATTCAAGCGATTGCGCAAATGTCTGTGCCATGCACACAAAGGGAGGTACGTGCCTTTCTGGGTATTACTTCTTATTGTAGGCAGTGGATTCCGAACTTTTCTTTGTTGGCTAAACCTCTGTTGGCAATCACTTTGAAAGATACACCTCAGCCCCTTCCATGGACTGACGAATGTCAGAAGAGTTTCACTGACTTGCATGCTGCTCTGTGTTCTGCTCCTGTATTGGGTACTCCCGATTACAGTAAGCCGTTCGCGCTCTATGTCCATGAGAGAGAGGGTTGTGCGTTGTCAGTTTTAACGCAGCGTTTTGGTGACAAACAGCGGCCATGTGCCTATTTTTCGGCTACGTTAGATCCAGTAGCTAAAGCATTGCCTAGTTGTCTTAGAGCGACAGCAGCAGCAGCAATTTCTATTCGACAGTCTGCTGGAATAGTGTTAGATAACACACTTATTGTTATGGTGCCGCATGCAGTGGATACCTTATTAAACCAAACAAAAACACAACATCTTACAAGTGCTCGTTTGTCTGGATATGAGCTGACGCTTTTGGCTAGTCACGTGCATATCAAACGATGTAATACTTTAAATCCAGCTACTTTGTTGCCTCTTCCAGTAGAGAAAGGTGTTCAAGAACAACATGATTGTTTCCTCCGTACTGAGGAAGAGACAAAAGGAAGAATTGACTTGAAAGATACGCCGCTAGAAAATCCGGATGGAATTCTATGGGTGGATGGTTCTTGTTTCAAGCTTCCTAGTGGAGAAACAGTTTCAGCCTATGCTGTTACTACTTTACATACAGTCGTGGAAACAGCACGCATTAGACACAATTCAGCTCAAGCAGCAGAACTGATAGCTTTAACGAGAGCATGTGTGTTGTCAAAAGGAAAAAGAGTGAATGTGTACACTGACAGCCAGTACGCGTTTGGTGTGGCGTTCAATTTTGGTCGTCTTTGGAAAGAGAGGGGATTCCTTACTTCCCATGGCACTAAAATACAACATGGTCAATTGGTGACTGATCTTCTTGAGTCACTTTCTTTACCTGCCCAAATAGCAATTGTGATGTGTAGTGCGCACAAAAAGATTACAGACGATGTTGGTCAAGGAAATGCATTTGCAGATGAAGTAGCGAAAAAGACAGTGAGAGATGCTACAAGTCGAATGTATGTTGCAGGTCCTGCGAATTGGGTTAGAGAGAGAGGTATGTATGAGAATACAGTAGAAAGTGTAAGGTCGATTCAGTAAGAGGCTACAGAGAAAGAATTGAGTAAGTGGAAAGAAAGTACAGGAATGTTAGCTGAGATGGGATGTTGGGTGGAATTATCTGAATACCAACGTTGGCTGTTACCAGACGCTTATGCACTACCAGTAGTTACTATGGCGCATGGTCCAGCCCACTTAAGTGCGAAGGGAATATGCAAACTTCTGGCTCCAGTGTGGCAGAACGAAGGAATCCCAAAGTGTGCAGACAATGTAGTGAAACATTGTATTGTTTGTCTAATGTACAATCCGGGAAAGGGAACCCCAACTCCAGCAGGTCACTTTGCTCCTCAGACATATCCATTTGAGGTGTTGCAAATCGATTACATTCATATGGAACGATGCAACAACCTCAAATATGTTCTGGTGGTAGTATGCGCCTTTTCTAGATGGATAGAAGCATACCCTCTAAAAGATAACACAGCTTTATCAACTGCTAAAGTTCTACTAAAATAATTTTTCCCCAGGTTTGGTTTGCCGCGCATTGTCTGGAGTGACAATGGGAGCGAATTTGTGGGCCAAGTCATGCAAAAAGTTTGTGCGGGTCTTGGTATCAAACAAAAGTTCCATGCGGCAAACCATCCACAGACAGCGGGTTTAGTTAAAAGCTACAATGGAACTTTAAAACTAAAACTAGCGAAAGTGCAGGCTAGTACAGGACTTAATTGGCCCGATGCTTTACCATTGGCTCTTCTATCCACCAGAACTGCTGAACACTCTCGTTTGGGACTTAGCCCTTACAAAGTGGTTTTTGGGCGCCCAGCTAATATATGGGGAGTCCCTCGCCCTAAGATATACTCAGACTTGCCATATCCAATGTTGATTGATTACTTGCATGAACTTACAACTAAATTGCGTGTTCTCCATCAACAGGTTCAGAGTGCATTGCCAGAGGCTTCCACAGATCCAGGTCATTCCATCCAACCAGGTGACTGGGTTTGCATAAAGAATTTCCAAAGGACGAAAAATTTGGAGCCTCGGTGGAAGGAACCTCGTCAGGTTTTGCTTACTACAAGAACAGCAGTGAAAGTCGAAGGAATGAAAAAATTGGATTCACTGCGTGCATTGTAAGAAAGTGCCTTTGCCTCTACCCTTCGATCAATGGGTGCGTAAGTGCATTAGTGACTCTGAGAGTGAGAAGGTTCCACGATTTGTACCTTTTAGTGATGCACGCCTGAATGGAACATTATCTAAGAAAGAGGACGACGACATTCTTCAGGAAGCGATAACACCACATCGTCGCTTGAATATGACAAATCCACGAACATTGTTCCGAGACCAAACTGCACCTCATAAAGAACACTATAACCTAAGACCTAGACTAAAGAACACTTAAGATTTTCTCTCTCCTATGTAGTATTCTATCCCGGTTGCAGGGTCATGGTAGGAGTCTTCGTTGCGACCTGAGTAGTGGTAATAGGCCTGCAGGACTTGCAGTGTCATAGGACGGCAGACAATCGTGACTAAGTGATTGAGGAAGATTGCCGTGAGCATCCATTTAGAAAGATGGAAACTACATTAGGCAAAAGAGAGAGAAAGGATAAAATGAAAAAAGAATCCTGTAGATTAATGTGCAGTCGTTTTAGTATAGCCTTATGTATCATTATATTATTGTGTATCCTTTTGGCGTGTATAAGTTGGATTGTTTATGCTCTGCAGCAAAAAGTTGTCTCTCCTTCTACCTCTTCGTCTTCTTCTACTGTCTCTCCACATCTATTTCATACCCTTCCTCAACATGAACTCATTAGAAGAACCGAATATTACAACAATTCATTTGTCCAGTTATTACATCAACACCAATTAGTGATCAATACAACTGACTGTTGGGTGTGTGGACTTACGCCACATACCACAGAAAAAGGAATGCCGTATTTAGTTCTCCCATTCTCTTATGAGGGTTCTGCTTGGGCTTATTTTGTTATCTTCTCCAATGCCTATCAAAGCAAATTCAGACGATCCGTTAGTTCATATATTGGTGGTCCGGATTTTAGTCATAGTTCATTGATAAAGGGAATGGTAGCTATGGCTAAAATCATGGAAAATAGTAAGATTTCCGCTGACGAAAGAAAAGCGTACACTAACTGGAACGTCACCCATTATGTCACTAGCCTTAGTGATAAAGTTAAACAAGGAAAATCGCCACCGATTTGGACTATACCACATCAGGGCAATTTCTGTCTACAAATAAATGGTCAGTCTGCTGACACCGTACAAAGAAATAGCTGTACCCACACATACGTCTACTCCTCTCAGAACTCGCCGCCTCTAGTACCATCTCAAGGCACGTATTTTATCTGTCACAATAGGGCTTACACGTGGTTGCCAACTGGTTTTTCTGGTACCTGTTATATAGCTTTCCTTCTTCCCCCTACATACACCGCTTCTGCAAATCATCATCGAAACAGATATGGCAGAGGGATTATTAATTCTAAAGACACAGCAGGACAAGAGGGAGGAGATTTCCTCAAAGGTTTTCTTCCTTTTTGGGGTCCAATGGCCAACATCAGAAATATAAGGCAATTGTTTTGTGTCGTAGAAACCACCATAGACATCACTGTAGGAGCCTTAAGTAATATCACGGCAGAACTAAAGGCGGATCGTCTTATGACTTTACAAAACCGAGTTGCCTTAGACTTTGTTCTTGAGGACCGTGGTGGAGTGTGCAAATTGATCGGTCAAGTTGCTGTATTTTCATACCTGATGACGCTCCGACAGTATACCAAGCTATCTCTAAGTTACATATAATCTCCGAGTCGATTCATCAGGACGAAGGAGATTGGTCATTATTGGAGTGGTTTTGGGGACTACTGTCCAAATGGGGTTGGAAGGTATTGACATTCCTTGGATAGTTTTGACCATCATTTTCTCTGGTTGCTTTTGTATGCACTGTGGCCCCGCCATTTGCGACCTTTGTGCTACTGTGTGCATCCCTAAACCCAAGTCACAAAAAATAGAAAATATTAAAATGATGGTACAGCAACAACTCGATGACCTCGTGGCCATCGACATTGACTCAGATTAACGTGAGTCTATGTATCTTGCCTGAGTTCTGGCAAACGGAGGGTCTGAGAAAATTCGATTTTCGATCGTGATCGAATTGACCCGCCATTTCGTGCTCCGCCGCCATTTTGTGTTGCCCTCACTCAGGCAGCACGACGATCGAAGTCTTTTCTGCTTTTCCTGCAATATTGTGTCGAAATAGCCTTGTGCCTCTGTTTACAAAGCTGGTGTTAGAGACTGGCCGAGTACACTAATCCCTGTCTGGTTTTCCTAATCCCTGTCTCAATTATCTGTTGGTTCGCACTATTCTCTTCTGACTTTATCTTATCGTCTGGCCTTCGCTGTCCTCTGTTCATATTCTCTTGTTTCACAACTGTCCTCCAAAACACACAAATGTATCTCGCCACCTGCAAGTCAGTTACAGACCTGGTTAATACCTTAACCTGTGGGAGGGATGACAAACACAGTTGGAGGAGAGGCTTCTTCGAGTTACTTGATATTTTATTTTCAAACCTTTCCTATTGGTTCTGTTCTGTTTTCCAACCTTTCTTATTGGCTCTTTTTATATGTTTTAGGTGTGTTCTTAGTTAATGTATATTTCATATATGTACTATATAAGATTGTGCGCCACGGAGTGAAGTGGCAGTCTCCTGAGAACATACCGTGTGTACTTCTAGGACAACTGTACTAGCTGCAGCTAATAAATCTGATCTTTTACGCCTGACAGAGTGTCCCGTGCCTCTGTGTAGCTAAGCAAGTGAACCCCGGAGATTAAGGCGTACCCTGCTCTGCTACGCCCATAAGGTTCTGGTTCTTCAAAGGCCCAAGCGTGAAATGCAGCACTCTCTTTATTACATGAGTTACCTTGACAAAGTGTGCTCCAGAAACACAAAGCACATTTGTCTCTACCTTCTTGGAAAAAACAAGATCATGCTGATTATCTTTATAGTGTTGCAGCATGAGGGATTCAAGGGCAGCCCTATGAGTAACGTGCCTTTGCAGCAATGTGGGCGCTGAAGTTCAGTCTCAAATGCAAGCAGACCTACACAGAGTTTCAGCTTGCAGAGGATGATCAAACCAGTGCTGTTGAATTGGGCAATGGGGCGGGGGGGCATGCACTGTAATGTGCAGCATTAATTTAACTCCTGTTCTTGGCTGTAAAAGCCTCTTGAAACAAGGTAATATTTGTATCATGCATATACAGCAGGTAATGCCTTTACTGAATGACATACCAAATACTGGGGTTTGGAATCATGTGTGTGTGTGTGTTAGAACACAGATTTCCAAAAGCTACACTGCCTTTGTTCAGGGCTAGCTCTTCTGTTGCTTTTGACTAGTGGACTCCCTGTGTCCTTACCTAGTTCTCTATTCTGACTGCATCCATCACAGCTCTTATCTCAGGTTGGGGGAAAGTGAATGGGGTAGCCTGTTAATTCTCCCCACCCACATTGCCTCCCACAACCTCTCTCTGTCACCCATTGCTTCTCCACCCTGTCTCCTCCCTCTATGTTCTTTTCGTCCCCCCCTCCTCTTTTTTTTTTTTAATGACCAAACTATTATGAGATATCAGCTGGGACCTAAAAGCACTATTAGGGGATACCTTTTTCTTAACTGATATCAGCTTGAATAGCCTGTAAAAAAGTATCCACCCCATTAATGAAAAGAGAAAATATTAACATGGCCAACACACAACCCTTTCGAATGCCTCGCTCCCCTGTAAAAGTAGGTGAGACTTCACCCTGTGGTTTATAGTATACTTTGCTTAATACATTTGAATATAGGCATGCCAAAAATATAAAAATTGCAGCTGGAGCACCAAGGTACATCAATGTTGACCATAAAATAGAGTGGTCAGCTAGGTCGAATGCACTACTTAGATCCGCAAAACGAAAAGAGAGAGACCCCGGTTTAGCCTCAGTATATTTCCCTATCAACAGATCCAAGTTAACGCATTGCTCTATTGTCCCGTGGCCCTTTCTGAAGCCTAACTGAAGTGGAGATAAAACAGCATTCCGCCCTACCCAATCCTCTATCCTCCTCAATAACACTCTGCTCATCACTTGTACTGAGGAGTCAAGAAGTGAGATAGGGTGATCATTTTTTGGGTCGGACCTATCACCTGTCTTACAGATTGGCACCACAGTAGATATGCCTCATGATGGTGGAATTTTACAGCTAGCAGCAGCACTAATCACCCTGTTCAAAATGGGTCCTCATAAATCTGCAACTGTTTTAAATATGTCCACAGGCACCCAGTCTGGCCAGCAACCCTTCCCCCAGCACTTTCTCTCAGGGCTAGAATCACCTCAGCAACAGAGATATTCATTGGAAGGAGGTTCACATCAAGGATCATTGGATGGACTACTACTCCACCCTCCTTGTGTGTGCATTCAAAAATGTCCCACCCAGGCTTCACAAGGAACAAATAAACTGAGTTCTGGAGAGTAATAACTTTTTTTAAATGGGGCGTTAACAGTGTCCCAAAAATAGTTTACTATCTCTTAGGTCTATGGCTAAAGACAGTTTAGACCATGCATCTTCCTGGAGGAATTTCTTTCTTATGGCAATTGCCTTTTTATATTAATTGTGGAGAAATTTAATTAGCAAATTATCCCAGGGAGAGCTATGTAATGCTACCTTCAGGCGCTGAGATGTCAAAGTACAAGAATGGTCAAACCATCCCTTAATTTTAACTTCAAAGGGATGCTCTTCACAAGTCAGATATGTATTAATGGAATTTAATATATGATTACAGTTATCCAAGAACATATGGGGAGTTGCCTCATACTTTAAAAAATAATTAAATTCTGTACTATTATGAATTAAAATCTATGCAGATCAACTCATGCCCATTTAAATCTCAATCCCTTTAGGCCTTGTGGGTACGATATTACTAGCTACAGATGGAATTTGGTAAGTGAGTCAAAAGGGGAAGGGGTCCTCCTTGGACCCCATCCCCTCTCTGACTCATGTTGTCTTCCTCCTTTGAGGAACACAAGTTTCTTCCTTTTCTTCCAAAGTTTTCCATTTCAGAATGCAAACACGAGGATAGTGGTCTGCTGTCCTTTGTATTTATAGCCATTAGTCAGGTTGTTCTGTGATCCCCTGCGACTGGTAATTTTGTCAATTGAAATAATGATAGATAGATTGCTTCATTAAAACAAATATTGGTTACAAAATCTTGGTGCCAAATTTACAATAATTTTTTGCAACCAGTATGATACTTCATCTGACACCAAGTTCCTTGGATTTGATTGCAATTAATGTAAACATAATAAATTATAGATTATGTACGTTTGGATAGTTTTTTGAAAGCCATGAAAAGGGTTTTGTATCATATCATCACTCATCACTCAATTACCTCATGCTGTGATTGTTTGTAACTTAAAATTAGCCCTCTACTGTTGATCTCTCCGTGTCAGATTATTTTTGTATTGTAATGTCCCATTAGCCTGATTTCATCTAGGCACTAGCTCCAAATGGTCTTTAATGATGTCAAACTTGATTACATCTCTCTGGATGTTTGTTTCATCATACATTCCAGGCTTGCAACCAAACCTGGCCAACAACTTTTATTTTTATCCCAGCTTTTAATAATACAATATTTCAAAAGTTAAAAATGCCTCAATAAGAAAGAAGTGATCATTGGCCACTGCAGGGTATTATTTGTTTTCCTGTGATACCTCAGGGTAAGTGGGTTGACTCCATTCTAATTCAAAAATCCCCAAAAGTTGACTCTAGATTAGATGAAAGTCACTTATTGATGTTCTCAATTACAGGATTTGCTTGCTATGGGGAAAGGTTTTCACCAATAGAGGACAAACAAATTGGTATAACCTGATGATAAATAAGGTAGGCACAAGTTTTGCAGCACCAGTTAAGAAGTAAAATGGCCCTCTAGAGAAGCTCTTTTCAGAGTTCCTTAACCAGAATTAATGGTTTGACAAATCTTATCAACTAATGAAAAGTTATTGATAGGAAATCACCATAAAGCAAAAAGAGTGTAAGAGTTGGTGTCACAGCAAGAGATAAAGCAGTTTCAAAAGCTGCACAAGTATCTCCCATTCTAAAAAAACAAACCCAGACAGTTCTGATCTGAATTACTTCCGATCAGGCTTTTGGAGTGGCCACAGTACAGAATCGGCACTCACTCACATCTTGGATGACATTTTAAAGTTGCTTGACCAAAATGAATCCTGCCTCCTCATTCTCCTCGACCTATCTTCTGCCTTCAACACTGTTAACCACAGCAAACTCCTCTCCACGCTAGAACGCCGGATGGGTCTATCAGGTGTGGTCTTGCAATGGTTCTCTTCCTTTCTCTACAACAGATCCCAAAGAGTCAAAATGAAGCAACAGGCACCTGAACATGCAGAAACATATTAACAATGTAACCAAGGGTGCTAAACATCAGATGAGGCTACTAAGGAATCTGAAACCATTCCTCCCACAGGAAGATTTCAAATG
The DNA here is from genome assembly GCF_964204655.1 of Triturus cristatus. Taxonomy (NCBI): domain Eukaryota; kingdom Metazoa; phylum Chordata; class Amphibia; order Caudata; family Salamandridae; genus Triturus; species Triturus cristatus. The sequence goes on along the minus strand of NC_140582.1, from coordinate 110,101,334 downwards.
GGCGTTTCAAGCTATAGTATTGCCAAGGCTCGATTACGGCAGCTCCACTCTTTGCGGTCTCCCCAAACAAAGCTTGATTCCACTTACGGCTTCCATTAATGCCACAGCCAGATTTATTACTGGGACAAAAATAAATGAGCACTTATCCCCAGCCTTAAAATCCCTAAACTGGTTACCTTATGAAGCTAAAATTCAACTAAAGATCGCTTGCCAGACTCACAAAGCACTGCACTTCAAGACCCCCATCTATCTGTCTCACAAACTTGAATTATCAGGGAGTGGCCGTCCGTCTCGAAGTGCAAACTCACCTCTCCTGAAACCTCAAATCTTCCACAAAAAGAAAACGAGTAACAGAGCATTCTCGGGCATGGCCCGAAGATTTGGAATTCCCTTCCACCGGAAGTTCGCCGAATCGCATCCACTGCTTCCATCAAAAAAGAAGTGAAAAAAATTCAAATGCTGAAATTCCTGCCATAAAGTCCTGGCTCAGTTGCCTCAATACTGCTCTCTTCTCTGATGATATGACTTTCCAGTTCACAGTTTTACTTCTGGGTTTAATAGTGGGAACAGGCCATTCCACACCTCTGTATGCTATTTTTGGAATGTTTCTCTCCCTTTGTTTGATCGCCATCTGTTACTTTTGTGTAATCTGGTGTTTAATAGGATGGGCACGCTACTACTGTTACTATGGACATTACCTATGCCTTTCTATTGTTAGAACTTTCCTATCTGGTTCTCAAATGTTCTGAATCATAGCACAGAAGTTGGTAGAACTCGTAGGAAGTTTAAGTTGTTGTTCTGTTGCATTAGATCTGGTGAATAGAAAACACCTTTGAATGAAATTTACTGCCTGGAATATTTCTGCAGGTCTTTTATCTATTATTGGTGTACTCATTCTTCTAATGGGAGCAGATCTGGGATGGCTTTGGAAAGTGTCTTTCTCAAGGGTTCCCAGTTAAACATTACCTGACTTGGTGCTGTGAACTTATATCTATTCCATTTGGTCTACATCTTAAGGATGTACAATGCAATTGATTGGAACTCCATTATTCTTCTCTAATGTAGATGGGATTATTGTCTCTTGTTTAGTTTTTATGCAGACATCCTGGATTTATTGGATTATATCCCTGGTGTTCTGAAAACTGGTAGCTTTACACGATTACTGTGCTGATAATCAACTACCAATAAATGTTGATAAAACCAGATACTCATTTTCTGGCAAAAGCACAAAACATTTTCTTGGCAGTATGCAGGAAATGGTGTGGGGAGACCAGAGTGGCACATATATCAGGTCTGACTTTTTAAAATGGTCTGATCACTTACAGCATTTAATGGTTCAGGCCAAGGGCTCATCAGGGGGGCCAGTTAAGTTTCATTCTAGATTCTGGGGTTTATCGGATTAACAATTTTGCCTCTATTATTGGATTTCAAAATTTAAATTCCTCCCTTGATCCTGGTGCACAATTTCTGGCCTGTGCCCATAGACTTTCTTTGAAATGTATTGATAAATGCATCTCTAAATGTACACTGAATGTCCCACCTAATATGATCATAAAGCCAGTTCGAAGTGAGCTGGGCATCGCATCAAGTAATGATATGACAGGGAGTCACTTTATTAGAATTATTTTGTACATGCCCTGCCTTCTGGGAGTCATATTAAAATGACTCAATTGTTTTGCAAAGAACTGTGGAATAAGGGCTGAACGGTTTGTATTCAGTTCCTTGTGGTGGTTCAGTTTGTTGCTAACAAAGGATTTTTTTCTTTTTTACAAAGTATTTTAATTCAATTTTTGAAGTTATTAGATGTTCAAATAATAACATGTGTAGTTATACAGTGTTGAAGCAGATATAAACACATGTACCAGATTCAAATGTAAGGCATAAGCAAGCCATTGAAATGTAACAAGGAAATATCATACAAATTAAGGAAATTATGTATGCACTATCTATTTAAAATATGGATGTTTCCATAAATTTTTCTGGATTGTCATATGATTTTTTATCTTTGTGTTCACAGACTGTAAAACCTTTTTTGAAAATTGTAGTGTTTTGTCCTGGTCAACAACTAAGAATCTTTTAGTAGGTATGAGATATCATGTGGATGTGGTGGCCAAGCTTGCCCATGTTTTACTTTCTGTAAAAAAATATTGTTTCAATCTATGATTTTGATTGTATTTTTCCATGATGTATTATAGTTGATTGTTATCTGAAATAAATGTGATGTTACATTGCTTTGCTTTAGGTTATTATGTAGTGTTCTACAGTTACAATAGAGACAACAATAAAAAAACGATACCAGTTTTAAGGCAAAAAGGGACGTCCTCTTGCTATGCCTGTTGTTTGCATACCAGGAGGTACCCCAGAAGGGGGGTTGGCTTCAGTACCCTTGAGCTTCTGTACAGGCACTAGGTGCGAGGACCTCTCAGTCTTGTAAAGGAGGGGTGGGAGCAAGCTCGCAAGGAGACCCCCCACAATTTGCTCAACAACATGCTGGCACTCCATACCCAGATAAACCAATTTTGGAATCTAGAAGCCAACCAGGAGGTCATGAAACAGCAATATGACCAGTGGTGCAGATCAGGGTATACAAATTCTCCCTACTTCCACGGATAGAGTAATTTCACAGATACACGCACATGCACTCATCATACACTTGGGCCCATTTCACTAACATACGCTTGATTACTCTATCAGCACTGAACCTGTGGAGAGAAAACTCCTAAACACCCTGTATCTACACTGAGGCCAATAGGATCAGTTTGATACTGTCCTGAGTCATGATCTGAACAACAATAATCAAAATAGAGTACTCAATAATTGACAAGAAATAACCACCAACACTGTATTTAAAATAATGGTACTTTATCTAAAATTAGTTCAAAGAAATTCAATCAAAGTAAATCATTATTCTCATAATTACCTATTCTAGCTAAATGTCATGAATGGGTCAGGACAGGTCTCTCAGTAGAAGTCTCCCAAGTCGCCGTCCTCACAGCATCGATCCTCACCAACGCAGGTTTGGGAAGAAGTGGCCTTAGACCCTCTCTAGGCTAACAATACTTATAGCAAATCTTACAAATTAAAGAAACATAAAATGTTCTGAATATCCGCTGAACCACTGAGCAGAGCGAGCAGGAAAGGATGTAGCATCGCTACATTTGGAAAAATCTCCGCTCAGAAAAATCACAAAAATAAAAAGACGGAAGAAGGAAACTCGAGTTTTGCAAATGTTTCTTCTGCACGCACATTTCCTCGGAACCACCACTGTAATCACAAAGTTCATTGTGGCTCCCTTGTCCTCTAAGGTTACTTGGACTCACGCCCAGAGCTGCTGTCCTCACGGAAAACTTTTAAACCAGGCGAAGACTGTGGTCAGATGACTCTCGACCATGTTCAGCAAGGCCCTCTCATCAAAATTCGATCACTCGAGTACAGGCTTTAAACGGCAGCCATTTTATGACAGGCCAAAACAGACCATCTTAATTAAAAGAGACAAAAACAACGTTACCACAGCATAGTGATTAAACAGTGTTAACCCCACTAATACCCTTATGTGTATGTAAATTATCTAGCCTTTTGCATCACAGTATAGCATTAGTACACGTTATTTCAAAAGCGTTTTGTGCTTAAAACAAACAGCACTTAGCAACATTCATTTAATTAAACCTGCACATTATTATTAAGCAACATGAATGCATTCCCACGTGTAATTTCTCTTGTTAGTTTGTGTTGGTTAATCAGAATTTCACACAAAACAAATAATTAATAGTTACAAATTAATATTTTTAATTTTCGACATATAGACAAACTGGAGCTTAAAAACCCAATAGATTTTCAACAGAAAACTCTGCTCCAGCAATCCCCCCTTTGGTGATATTATCATCAAATAAACAACCCAAAAAAAAATTAGTAAATTTTAGTCCCATTTTAGGAGAAATTGGAAATGTCTTTTTCTCTTTCACAACACTACACACCAGATTCCCTTTCATCATCCCTCTAAGGAAACACTCTCCCTCAATTCTTCTAATTCTATTTCTTGTGGTTCTCTTTTTGACCTCTTATTTCTCTTTTCAATATTTCTTTTGATAAATTTCTTTTTCCCTCCCCTGTTTTTACAACACAAACACACCAATCTTAGTATCAATAAAGCAACAATTATACAGGTCAAAGGAAACAATATCTTACCTATAATAGTACTACCTATTTTTGCAATAAAACTCTTAACAGCAACTATTTTATTAGCTATTTTGGTCCAAATACTCTCAGCTTCCAGTGGTACTAATTCTTCATGCAAATCAGTAATATTTTTGATATAGACCTTCAGGTCTTTGCTTTCGTCAGGAATGTAAGTGCAACAATGTTGAACTTTCAGCATTCCACAGACTCCACCCTCTTTGGCCAATAGAATATCAAGGGCAAGTCGATTTTGCATAGACATGGCACGTACGGCAATCATCTCCGTATTCACCAAAAGAAACCCTCCAGCGGTATTTGTCGATAAGCGATCCACCACTGTTGACAGTTTCCGAATTCCATAAACATTCAAAGAAATTCCCACTGCTGGAATTAAAGCTCCAAAAATATCACCTACAATTTCAGACCAAGTTTCTCTCTTAAAACGTGTTAGTAAATTAATATGTTCTACATCTTCTATTCTATCTATATGAAAGATCTTTGGAAAGACCAGGCCCACAAAACACGTGCCATACCAATGGTCAGGCAACCTGTAATAAGCCTTGTTCCCACAGACATAATACACTCCTGGGAAAACTGGATCTTCTCCTCCCTTGAAACCCCATCCTGTCGCAATGAAGTATGTATCATGACACTCACTAGCCCCAACAAAATATGTATCATATTGGGATTTCCTTCTTGTAATGCATAGCTTACCCTTCTGTGGTGCATCTAGAGCTAAAGTTGGACTAGCCCCATTTCTCAATTCTTTTCCCATCTCAATGTCCCAAATTGTCTCACTCATTTTATATTTTCCTGCCTTTTCATGCATGCTCATTCTCCTTTCCTCCACCATGTTTAGGAAAGCCTTCTCCTCTTCTTTCAAACTGCAAGTTAAATTATTCTTAAAAATGTAATCTAATGTTAATTCTTCTTTTTCAATAAAAATCTCACCAAAAATATTTGCTTCTTTAGCTGGATTCAGCTTTTTGTTCATAGGCAATTGCCCAAAAATGTTATCTTTGTTAGACATCTCATAATCTATTTTCCCTAACAAATAAAAAACACTACTTAACACACTACAAGAAATTCCATACGTAGCTGGTAAATGGTGATAAGTAACACCCTCTGAAACGGATGCAGGTAACTGCATACATACGTAGCAATCCCTAACTTCCATTGTCTTCACGTATTCATACAACAATTTCGAAAAAACATTGCTAGAAAAATCATTAATTGACCTATCTCTATGTATATAAGTATTACTAATTCTAGTTGGTACTACTTTTTGTAAATTCTTCTCTACATTAGTCACATTCTCTGTGTGCATCTCAAATGTACCTATTGTAACTCTAAAAGTAACTAATAAAGCTAATACACCCCATAGTAGCATTAATAATCCAGTACAGCAGCAGCACATTTTACACCATCTTTTTAAGAAGACACATCTACTTTGGTTATTCTCTATGTTAGCCATTTTACTACTTTGACCGTGTCTTTTGACTTAGCCTCTACTACTCCACTACTGGAATTTCTAAACTCTGGATTACTTCAAACAACTAATTTTCAGTCTTTCTTCTTTTCACTTCTCTCCAAGTGATTTCTTCTGTTCACTCAATTTGGATACTCATCACTCTTTACTTCATCTTCTTCAACATCAAATTGTATTAAATCTCCAACATCATCCTCAGTATCCGACTTTTCTCCAATGTCAATCAAGATTACTTTCAAGATTTCACCTGTATCTTCCTCAACCACTTCTCGTACGGTCTCCTCTGGATTTCTTTGACTTTCTGCCTCTTCACCTTCAGACAGTGCCACGTACGTCCATTCTGGCGACCTATACTTCTGGTTAGGTTTTCTTATCCTTTTGATCTCCTCTGGTTCTTTCGACTCTTTTCGCTTTTCTCCTTTTGCTGGATTCTGACTCGACACCTCATTCACTTGTTCAGCTTTCGAGGTATTTGCTCGTGTCAATCTGTATCTCAGCCTCTTTACTCTGCTGTTAGGCCAAAGATCTCCTCTTATAACCTTTTTCGGTCTCGTTTCTTTGTTTTTTCTTTCTCCAATCCAAGTTCTCTTTCTCAGAACTCGACCCTCTGATTTCTCATTCTCACTTTCATCCGATTCTGTTTCAAATGTCTCTTGTTCTTCAGCAGTTTTCTTTCGCTCCGCAGTCTTTTCCACCACTGTTTGAGACTTCCCTATTTCTGTCTCTCCGACACGCAATCTTCTTGCTGTCTACTTGTCCCTTCACCTAGCTTATCAAGAATGTTCCCTACACCTCCTCGGGGGTCTTCCGCAATATGTCCCTCTCTATCTTCTTCTGACCCTGCTTCTTCAGGTATAATCTCAAGTGGTTTTTCAATCTCCTCTTCTGATTCAGGAGTAGTCTCTGTGGAACTGCTCTTTTCTCTTCTTTTTCCTCCACTGCTTGTTGGAACTTCAGGCTCTCTTACAGAATCTGATCTCCCTTCTGAGACTCTCAATGGTTCTCTTGAAGCCTCCTCTGATTCTCTTTCTGAACTTCGATTTTTTCTCACTGGTTCTGTGTCTTCATCATCACTGGAATCTGACTCTTCAAAATGCTCCTTACCAGTCCCATCTTTTGGGTTTGGAACTCTCAGAGTATGACTTGCATGTACCCAGTTTTTCACACCAGCACACTTTACTGCAGTTGTCGTAGTCAGAATGACTTGTCTTGGCCTTCCCCACCTTGGAACCAAGCAATTTCTTCTTCTGTGTACTTTAATCCTCACCCAGTCCCCTGGACTCAGATCATGAGCTTGCTTCTTCTCAAGTGTGGTAGCGTCTTCTCCAACCTGGTGAAACACAGAATGAACTGCGTCAGCCAGGCCTTTACAGTAATCCAAAATCATGTCATCAGTTATTGTCATCAACTTATTGACAGGTACAAATGCATGACGCATTGCACGTCCCATCAAAATCTCATGTGGACTTAAACCAGTAGTTCTATCTGGAGTAGATCTAATAGTCATTTGCACTAGAGGCAAGACATCAGGCCATTTCATTCCAGTGGCTAAACACATCTTACCAATCCTGTTCTTGATCGTGCCGTTCATCTGCTCCACAACGCCAGAAGCCTCTGGCCTGTATGCACAATGTAGCTTCTGCTGTATGCTCAATGCTTCACAAATCAAACTCATGAGCTCATTATAGAAATGTCCACCTCTATCAGACTAAATCGTTACTGGAAACCCATACCTAGGAATCAACTCTCTTAACAGTAACTTTGCCACTGTTATTCCATCATTTCTCCTAGTCGGATAGGCCTCCACCCATCTTGAGAACAAACAGACTACCACTAGAACATACCTCAATCTGTTCACTTGGGGCATTTCAATGAAATCAATCTGCATTCTCGTGAAAGAACCACCTTCTCTGCCTATCGTTCCCAGACTCACCACTGTCTTTTTCCCAGTGTTAAATTGCTGGCAAATCAAACATCTCTGACAGATGCTCTCTGCAATTGTCCTGAACTTTGCATTGTACCAAGTCTGTTTAAAGACCTGATCATCGCATCCCTTCCCAAATGTCCCTGGCCATGATACATCCTTGCCATTGTTGACAACATAGAGTTAGGCATGACTGGTCTACCATCTCTATAGACCCAAACATGGTCTGTTTCTCTTGGGGCACAACCTGCCTTGATCCAGTCTTTCTTTTCTTCCTTTCCTGTCTCATCCTGCAACTGTTTCACCTCATCCCACGTCTCTAGGACATTAGTAAACATCACAGAACAAAAAGACATTTCCCCTTCTCGTTCCCTATTAATCGAGTGATTATTTTTCGCACAATACTGTGCAATGTCATTTGCAAACCTGTTTCCAAGTGTTACAAAATCATCTCCTTGTCCATGAGCAGCACATTTCACAACTGCTAATTCTTTAGGCAGCTGTATCGCCTCAAGTAATTTTCCAATCACTTCAGCATTCTTTATTGGAGTCCCACTCGACGTCAAGAAACCTCTCTGCAGCCAAAGCTGGCCAAAATCATGCACAACTCCAAATCCATACTGACTATCAGTCATCACAATCACTCTCAGATTTTCTCCAATTTTGCAAGCTTTTGTCAATGCCACCAATTCAGCAACTTGTGCAGATTTCACTCCTTTCAATGGTGAAGCTTCCATCACTTCTGAAACCTTGCACACTGCATATGCTGCACTCAGCACACCCTCATCATTCCTCAGACATGATCCATCCACAAACAGCACATGATCACTCTCAAGCAATGGAAGATCTCTTATGTCTGGTCTTGGTTTTGTACAGTAATCAAGCACATCCAAACAATTGTGATCATCTTCTGTCTTCTTCACACCCACATTTTCAATATCCGGCAACAATGTTGCTGGATTCACATTCACACATCTCTCAAGAGTCACATTTGATGCTCCCAGTATGACTTTCTCATATTTAGTCAGCCGACTATGTGACATGTACTGAGTTCTAATTCTTGTCAAAAGAATTGCCACATTATGAGGTACGAATACCCTTACAGAATATCCCATTATGATTCCCTCACTCTGTTCCAGACTTCTGCATGTTGCAGCTACAGATTTCAAGCAACCTGGTAAACCTACAGCTACAGGGTCAAGTGTCGATGAGAAGTACGCAATAGGCCTCCTCAGCTGTCCATGCTTCTGAATTAACACTGAAAGTGCACATCCATTTCTCTCACTGCAGTACAACTCAAACTCTTTTTCATAGTCTGACATACCCAAAGCAGGGGCTTCACACATTCTGCTCTTCAGCTCCTCAAATGCTGCCATCTGTTCTCCATCTAGTTCCAATGGGTCTTTTACCTCACTCTTTGTCAGCTTAATCAGTGGTTTTGCTATCAGAGAGAAGTTACTAATCCACTGACGACAATAACCCACCATCCCCAGAAACATCCTCACTTCCCTCTGGGTCCTTGGGGCCTTCATTCCCCTGATGATTTTGATCCTGTCATCAGTCACCTTTCTCAGACCTTTTTCAATATTGTGTCCAAGATAATGCACCTCTTTCTTGCAAAATTGTAATTTGGCTGGAGATACTTTTAACCCTCCATCTGCCAGATGATTCAGTAAAGCTATGGTATCTACTTCACAAGCTTCACGTGTCTTTGATGCCACAAGTAGGTCATCAATATACTGCACTAGTACTGAGTTTTCAGGCATGATCAAACTCTCCAATGACTTTTTCAATAACTGATTGAATATCGAAGGACTCTCTGTATACCCCTGTGGGATACGACACCATGCTAAAATACGCTGGCCAAACCTAAATGCAAAAATCGGCTGGCTGTCATGATGTAATGGAATTGAAAAGAAAGCATGACACAAATCAATCACTGTGTACCACTCAGCATCATGTGGAATCTGATACAAAATCACTGACGGATTTGGCACAATGGGACAACATGCCACCACAATTTTGTTAATTTTTCTCAAATCTTGTACAATCCTGAACTTCCCATTAGGCTTCTTTAGCCCCATTATCGGTGAGTTACACGGGCTACTCAGTAGTTCTCTCAAAACTCCTTGCTGAATCATTTTCTCAATTATAGGAGTTATTCCTTCAATTATTTCTGGTGTCATTTTGTACTGAGGAATGTTAGGATAAGTAATTCCCTCTTTCACTGAAATTTTCACAGGATCTACATTATTCATCAATCCCACATCCTCTCCAGTAAAATCCCAAACTGTCCTTTTCACTGTGTCTCTCAGCTCTTGAGGCAAATCCTCTGGATTAAACACAGCATATGCACCAACCATTTCACTCTCTCTATTTCCTAGAGTCATTCGGTACAAAACATCCTCATCTGGTGTTTCAAAAGCTATTCCATCCGGCGTGCAAAAAATTGTACAATTCATCTTGCATAGCAGGTCCCTGCCTAACAAGTTCACTGGACTAGTGTCACAGACCACGAATCTGTGCATGTCTGAAAATGTCCCTATTTGTACCCTTACTGGTTCAGTAAGACGTGTCTTGATTTGTATATTGGCTACACCCACTACTTGGATTGCTTCATCCGAGAGAGGAAGATTTCTAATATCTGCTGACCTGACAGTTGATCTCGTCGCTCCCGTGTCTACTAAAAAAGTAACACTTTCTTCATTTATTTTCCCATCTACAAATGGTCCTGCCTGGTCTATCTCTAGAGTTGCACCAAGTATGCACTCTTCCTCCTCTCTTCGGCACCGTCAATAATCACCTTCAGACTCACTCCCTTCATTTTTTAACAAATACTGTTGTACCTGGTTATAACGCCTTTGTTTGTTTACCTGCTCCTCATTGTAGAATCCTGAATCCTGATTGTACTTTTGTGACCCTCTATTCTGCGGCAAGGGCGGTTTTGGCTCTTGGCTCTGCTGTCTCACAACCTTCTGTTGTTGCTGCTGTTGATTATTTCCCTCGTTCTGCACCTGTTGATTTAAGGTTTTACTCTCATTATTCGCTAATGGTGGATTGGTACATTCAGATCTCCAATGTCCCAGTTGGCCACAGTTGTGACAAGGAAACTTTTTCTTTGCTTCCTCAAGATTCCCCTTTCCTTTCCCTGCATATCTGGGCCTATTCCCTGGATTATTTCCTGCATTATTTGCCTGTTCCACCAACTGTGCTTCTTGTCTTTCTGCAACCTTCACTTGTGCCCACATTGCCTTTTCTTTCAGCTTTCTCTGTTTTGCTTCAATTTCATCACTGAAGTACTTTGCATGTCTCAGAATCTCATCTATTTTCTTACTCTGCCAGTCCACTGTATGCTCACGAATTCTCTCACTAATCTCAGGTCTCAGGCCATATACAAATCTGTATACAAAATGACTCAAATCTTTGTCACCCAGGTGCTCATCCCCGCTGAATTGTTTAAAAGCCAGTATCAACCTCTCATAAAAAGCATGAACTGATTCTTTTGCTTCCTGATGTGTCCGATCTATCTTAACCCAGTCTGTTTCTTTTGGAGGTACTTTACTTTTCAGGTATACAATCACCTGATCATACTTCCTCATTACCTCTGGATCTGGTGCTCCTGTTCTCTGATCTCTTGGATATTCCTCAGTAGGCCAACTTACAACTATTTTACACTCAGCCCACAAGTCTGCTGGAACAATTATATCAAACAGACTATTCAGGTCAATCCACAGCACTTTTGACAATTTCACAAACCTATCTACCTGCCTATACCACTCGACAGGCTTTTCTCTCAGTCGAGGGAAATCATTCGTAAATGATAAAATATCCTGTCTGGTCCATGGAACATGTACATATCCTCCTCCAGGTATTTCTCTCACGGGATAAGCATCCACTGTTTTCTCTTTTTCTCTCACAGGAAATGCTGAATAAGTCCTGTCCACTGATTCTTCCCTTTTCTTATACCACCTATCCTTCCACTTCTCTACATCACCCCATCTTCGTAACAGTGCAACCATTTCCTTAATCTGTCCTGTTCTACCAGCACCATTCATATTCTCAATATCCTTGTCCATGAAATCCATCCTGTAAGACTTCTGCAAGGCTTTCACCTTATCAATGTCAACTCCCTGCTCATTCGCTATTGCTCTTAACCTGTCATGTGTATTTCTTGCTCTCCAGGTGATGTTTTTGCACATAAATAATAGTTCTCCATCATGATGGTTTTTTAGAATTTCTGTAGGAATTGTCCCTGCAACAAGCTCCTCTAATTCTACACGTAACCTGGCCACATCAATTGCCTGTGAATCTTTATCCCTCTTTTGAAGGACTCTCATCCAATCATTCAAATCTTCAGCTGTTATTTCAGTAGTTTTTCTCACTGGAACCACTTTCTTCTGTGGTTCTAAAATTGGCATCCCTGAACAACTAGCATCACTAGCATCCAATCTCGAATTAGACTGTACCTCTAATCCTTCACTACATGTCTCATGTCTGGATTGTCTCAGATCACTACTTTCTGTCCTTCTTCCTGAGTCTCCTGAGGGACCAGCCAAACTTGTCATCTTATTCCCAACATATGGAACCACCAAACCATTTTCACTCGTCCTCTGCTTATCAAAAATAGGCATAACCGGACCTATGGTTACAGGCACCGTAACAGCTTCTAGATTCTTTGTCAGCTCTCTAATCTTTTCAGTCAGCTCCGATGTAGTTCTGGCTAATTCTCTCGTATTCTCCTCACCACATCGATTTTCTCTCTCTTTTTCCCTGAAAGGATTTCCACTTCTTAACTCAGGTGTCACAATTTCTGTCTCATTGATACGCAATGTATCTCTTATCGGAGAAACAACTGGTGTGCTCTCTTCTGGTTCTGGTCTATATGGAGGTGGTCTCTTGTAAATCATGTCATTCGAGACCTCATCCTCATAATCATTAACTCCATATCTTTATACTTCTGCCTCAGGAACCCTTTCCGCACCCTTCCTTTTTTCCCTCTCGTCAACTATTCTCATAGGATATAATCCCTCTGACATACTAGCATCTCGCCATCTCTTCATTCGATCATGATGAGTTTCACGATCATGTTTCCTCCCAAACATGTATCTGTAGTTGCCTCCAGACCTCTGTTTTTCTCGCTCATGTACTTCCTCTTCCCATTCCACTAAAGCCTCAAACTGTGTCGGCCTTGGTCTAGGCTCTAGACTCATCATTTTCTCCCGTAAATTTCTCAACACGGCCAGATTAAATGAACCATGTTCTGGGAATGCTAGGACACCATCTTCCTTAGTATACCTAACCCAATTCTCCAACCATATACAGGTATGATACCCATATCTCGCAGCCATGAAGGATGCAGGCGTTTTCGTTGGAGGTAACAATTCACCTTCTCTTGTTTTAACATCTTTATCCTTGTCAAACCATCGTTTTATTTTTCCAAACAAAGATTTTTTCTTTTTCTCTTCTTGGTAATACATTTTAACGTTTACCAAACCCTTCTAATCCCTTCCGTATTACAACTGTACAGTACGATTTTTCATCCAATAACAGCGCGACTCACACCAACGCACCAATCCTGGAGCGTCTACGTCACACTGTACCCCTTCCAATCCTTGCGCGACTCACACCAACGCACCAATCCCAGCGCGAACACTGTTCTGATCCAATATCCAATCAGAGCGCAGTCTGTTTGACGTCAGCAGTCGCTGCAGTCGCTCCTACTCCTGTCTCCTGTCACTCGTCTACCCCTCCTTTACAAAACTTTTCAGTAGACTTCGTGTCAAATTCTACAAAATCTATTAGTTACAACATATAAACATCTCCATTGTCTGCTTCGCTAACCATAGAATAGTAAAGAAAATCTATTTCACAAGAATCCCGTCTTTCACTCACTTCTGTTCCAGTACGGAATTAATACTCTCGTTGACACAGTAGCACATCCCTCTACTCTGCCCTTCTATCATACATTCATTAACTGTTTCCTCTAGGACTGCTCCAAAGAGTCTTACAATCAATTAAATGCTTATACATTCACGCACTTTCATACAAGAAAAATGTAGTACATACACACAGAATCCTTCCCGAGAACAGCGAACAATCTGTCCCGCTACAGAATTATAACACACGTTAACCAAGCAGCTTACCTCTGCCCAGTCCTTCAAACAAGCTCAGAGAATACCTATTACTTCTCCCGCGATAAGCTTTAACGGTGAACCTTACGGATCCCTGGGACTTAAGACGAGAGTTTCACAGATATCCTTCGCTACCATACGCACTCCTTTTATACCAGAAAATATATCCCTAATAGTAACACACGACGATGTCACTGATTCCGAACCCAGACAATGTGACGCACAACTTCAATTGTCACACGTTTTTCCTGCATACATACAGGTCCAACAATCCCGTCTTTACCGAGAGCAATATATACTTCCCTCTGCCCTACTACGGAACTGCTACCAGCTCCCAAGTTCCAGAAGCACTACATATAACTCAATACGATGACTCCAACATATAGTATTAGTACATATACCAACATTAATCAATAATCAATAATCAATAATCAAAAAGCCAATGTACAAGCAATCTAATCAGATCAAGACAATAATCAAAACCATCAAATTCTGCTACCAGGAAATTGGTGCAGATCAGGGTATACAAATTCTCCCTACTTCCACGGATAGAGTAATTTCACAGATACACGCACATGCACTCATCTTACACTTGGGCCCATTTCACTAACATACGCTCGATTACTCTATCAGCACTGAACCTGTGGAGAGAAAACTCCTAAACACCCTGTATCTACACTGAGGCCAATAGGATCAGTTTGATACTGTCCTGAGTCATGATCTGAACAACAATAATCAAAATAGAGTACTCAATAATTGACAAGAAATAACCACCAACACTGTATTTAAAATAATTGTACTTTCTCTAAAATTAGTTCAAAGAAATTCAATCAAAGTAAATCATTATTCTCATAATTACCTATTCTAGCTAAATGTCATGAATGGGTCAGGACAGGTCTCTCAGTAGAAGTCTCCCAAGTCGCCGTCCTCACAGCATCGATCCTCACCAACGCAGGTTTGGGAAGAAGTGGCCTTAGACCCTCTCTAGGCTAACAATACTTATAGCAAATCTTACAAATTAAAGAAACATAAAATGTTCTGAATATCCGCTGAACCACTGAGCAGAGCGAGCAGGAAAGGATGTAGCATCGCTACATTTGGAAAAATCTCCGCTCAGAAAAATCACAAAAATAAAAAGACGGAAGAAGGAAACTCGAGTTTTGCAAATGTTTCTTCTGCACGCACATTTCCTCGCAACCACCACTGTAATCACAAAGTTCATTGTGGCTCCCTTGTCCTCCAAGGTTACTTGGACTCACGCCCAGAGCTGCTGTCCTCACGGAAAACTTTTAAACCAGGCGAAGACTGTGGTCAGATGACTCTCGACCATGTTCAGCAAGGCCCTCTCATCAAAATTCGATCACTCGAGTACAGGCTTTAAACGGCAGCCATTTTATGACAGGCCAAAACAGACCATCTTAATTAAAAGAGACAAAAACAACGTTACCACAGCATAGTGATTAAACAGTGTTAACCCCACTAATACCCTTATGTGTATGTAAATTATCTAGCCTTTTGCAACACAGTAAAGCATTAGTACACGTTATTTCAAAAGCGTTTTGTGCTTAAAACAAACAGCACTTAGCAACATTCATTTAATTAAACCTGCACATTATTATTAAGCAACATGAATGCATTCCCACGTGTAATTTCTCTTGTTAGTTCGTGTTGGTTAATCAGAATTTCACACAAAACAAATAATTAATAGTTACAAATTAATATTTTTAATTTTCGACATATAGACAAACTGGAGCTTAAAAACCCAATAGATTTTCAACAGAAACCTCTGCTCCAGCACCAGAAGGTCACTCCGGTTGAGATTCAACCTTGCCAAAAGGTATGGGTGATGGAGGCTGTGAAGCCCCGTGCCCTGCATGATTGCTGGTCTGGGCCTTGTAAGGTGAAGGAGCACAAGAGTGAGGTGAACTATTTGGTGAACCTCAAAACTTCCAGTAACCTTTTAAGGGTTTTGCACATCAACCACCACAAACCCCACTTTCCTCTATATTCTTCCTTACACTAGGATTCACTATATGGTGTACCCATGACATTGGCAATGAGAGCAGAACACCGGTGAAGAGTAAAATCTACTGATTGTCTGATAAGGTGAGAGGAAACATCAAGGAGGAGGTCTCCGTGATGATGAAGTTAGGGGTTAAAGAGTCATCAAACAGTCCTTGGTTCAGTCAAGTTGTGTTGGACCCCAAGGCTGCTCCTCCAGGTGCCACCCAAGAATGTTAGTTCTCTGTGGATTACCAGGTGCTCAATGTGGTCACCAAGACTGATGTAGGCCCCATCCCCAGAGCTGATAAGCTCATAAACTGGTTGGAAGCTGCAAAGTTCCTCAGCATGTTTGATCTAACCTCAGGGTACTGGCAGATTGCCTTAATCGAGGAAGCTAAAGTGAGGTCTGCGTTCTATACCCCAGAAGGGCACTTCTAGTTCTGGGAAATGCCCTTTGGTTTGAGGAATGCCCCTGCCACCTTCCAGAGGTTGTGTTACAACAAACAAATGATGGACGGAATGCTTCCAGAAGGTGGGCAACCAGATTCTGACTGGGTTGGAGAACTTCAGGGCTGCCTTTTTAGATGACATTTGGTATTCAGTTCTAGCTGGGAGGGTCATGTGTACCACCTCAGAGAAGTGCTTCAGGCTCTGCAGAAGGAAGGTATGACTATCAAGGCCAGTGAGGGCCAGATAGGGCAGGGATCAGTGGTCTAGAACGGACACCAAGTGGGACCAGAAATAAGCTTCCTAGGATGCTTGTTTCTGGTCCAGGGAGGGCCTGGCTTGGAAGTTCGGGCAGTTTCCTAGTGACAGTTGGGCTTTGTGGATTTGTCCTAGACAGCCACACACAATAGGAAGCTTAGGTCTGACTGGATGGGCCATCACTTGCAGGATGTAAAGGAGGAGGTGGGCCCAGACCCACTCACACTTGAATAGAGTTTGTCCTGTCTCCACACAAAGGCCTGCATACCACCTGTAGTTAGCCTGGAGCCAGAGCCAGGAAGGCCGGGTACCTAGGCACTTTAAAGCATGCCTTTAAAAGCTTCTCCCTGCTCCAAAGGCACAACTGGGTATAAATACTGGACCTCACACACCACCACTTCAGTACACTTCTGGACCTGTTGACACTCTGCCAGGAAGAAGAACTGCTGTGCTGCTACAAGGACTACCACTTTTCTGGACTTCTGCGCTGAAAGAAATGCTGCTATGCCAGCTGCCCTTGTGGCTGGATAAGAAGCACTGGACCTTAATTTCTTGTACCCAGAATCCCGAGTGACTCCAAAGGCTATTTGGCGGGCCTCCTAATTTGAAGCCCTAGGGACACAACAGGCTTTCAACAACCTTGCATCTGCACCTGGACTGTGCCATCTGTGAGTCTAACCTGCCAAGTAATGCCACCCTAGTCCTGGACCATTAGAAGTGGGTATACAGTGGGCTGCCAGCCCCTGTGGATCCAGCAGAACCGACGCATCTCCTTTTCTGCGGGGTGCAAACCCGAGCAGAACCTAGGCATCACCGCTCCTGCGTGGATTGGATCCATCGCAAAGACCTATTTCTCTTTGCAGCTCGTCAGAACCGCAGCCTTGTCTGACTGCATGACGCATCCTCGGCCCAGGCCCTTGCATCCCTCTTCGACAGCAGCCTCAAAGCCAGACTCCACATCACAGCATCATAGCTCTTCGGAACCAACGCATCGCCCTGACTGCGTGCCGCTTCCTTGATGCTGGACTTCACATTTTAAGCCTCGTTGGCAGGTTCCTCAATGATGACGCAGGCCCTAACATCACAGCCTTGCTGCATATCGGAACTGACTCATCTCTTCGGCTGCACAGCGGATCTTCGATGTTGACTCTTTACAATGCTCTGAAAAACAGAATTTAAGATACTTTGTTCAGCGGCCCCTGACTGGGTCCCTGTAGCCATATCCACAGTTAGCGCTTTGTCCTTTTTGGTTTTATTTTTATTCAAATTTAATATCTCTGGTTCTACTGGCTGGATTTTTGTTGTTTTTGTCTTGTTTTATTTATTAAAGCAAGTTCTGTTTTTGCAACCTTGTGTTAGCTCCTTTTTTAGTATTTTTTTTTCACTCCATTAAGGTTGCGCAAATACTTCACACATTGCCTCTAAGTTAAGCCTGCCTACTCTGTGCCAAGCTATCAGAGGGTTTAGCACTATATTTATAATATAAATTAGGGTTGTGGTTGCTGGTTGGCCACAGCCCACACCCCAGTCAACCAACAACCCAATATCTCACACCTGGTTGCCAGCTTGGGGAGTATTAGTGGGCACAAAAGCCACACCGTGAATGTTAGTATTTGGGGCATAAGACAGGATGTTTGTGGTGAAAAAATCTCAGGCTTGGTCACATCTACCCCCACCTCCAGTAATCCTCACCACTGATCAGCCACCTTTAGGACAGTCTCCCTGAGGCATCATGTCACATGGAGTGGATCAGAGTGATTGTGTTACCATCATTTTACTTACCACTGCTGTGGTGCAACCATGGGGAATCGACCTTGGCAAGCCTGTGCTATGGCAACCTGGTAATTTCAGTTAATCTATTGCAGCAGTTGTCTTTATTTTTTTCTGTCCTCATTAAATAAATAAAGTGAGTGGTCTTAAAGCAATGCCATAACACCCTCCTAGACCCGATAGAGGGGACACGCAGCCCTGTAGATCTCTTTCCACCTCAAGGGTTCCTAGGGTCGCTGATCGCATGACACTTGGGAATTAACAAGGATAGTATTGAGCCCATGGTTTCTGCATAAACCATTTTCCCAGAAACTCACTTGTTTCATAATCATTGGACTTTTGTATATGCTAGGAAGTCATAAGACCCAAGTTGTTAACCCAATCTTCCCATAAAACCCAAAATCATGTTCTTTTCTTTGCCTTACATCCCAAGTGCAACTTATGGACTCTTTTAAAAGAGGAGACCCAATGTAAGAACTTTGGCGGATTGGGGGAAATCCAGTTTGAACACATTTCCCTTCTTGCCAGAAGAATTAGAACAAACAGAAGTGAAACTTGAACATTTGACAGTTTGTTATTAGTACTGTCTTCAGGTAAAATTCCAAAGATCATTAATACCAGGCTTACCTTGATTCCTTGGCCAATTACATCTGAGCTAGTCTTACCCACTTGCCTCCAGAAGCCCTGGATCTGAGGACACTGCATGAACATGTGCACATCATCCGCGCTCCTGAGGTTGCATTTCACACAAGACTTCTCTCCGCCTCCCAGCTTGGAAAGCCTCTTCGGGGTCCAATAAGCACTGTGGAGTGTGAACAGATGATTTCTCCTCAAAGGTGCAGCCTTGACAACCTTCCATAAAGTGCACAAAGATACTTGTCAGTAAGATGAAATATCGCTGGAATGCAGTTCTCTTCTCCAGGGCTCCTCCTTAGGCATTGGTGGTGGATCTCATTTAATCAAAAGCCAGTACCATTTCAACACTTCTTTGCTTTGGTGACGAGGGACTAAAAACATGTCCTCCATCTCCTTGTTC
Organism: Triturus cristatus; assembly: GCF_964204655.1. Lineage (NCBI taxonomy): Eukaryota > Metazoa > Chordata > Amphibia > Caudata > Salamandridae > Triturus > Triturus cristatus. The sequence continues at coordinate 110,082,099 of NC_140582.1, read as the reverse complement.
ATAACCCCATCTTTGCCCTGATTTGCAGCCCAGCGAGACAGTTGATAAAATTTGAATCTGGATAGCCTTTGATTTGTTTGTAAGTTAAGCTCATCCCATGGCAAAGGTGTCTTATCTCGCAGTAATTGGCCCCATTTCTGATAGCCATTTTCCCATAAAGGGGCTGTTAAGCTGTCATTTAGGCAGTCTGGGGTACCTGGAGAGTTCCATATAGGAGCGCTTGAACAATAGTATGGAATTCTAAAAAGCTTCCTCATCTGAAACCATAATTCACAGGCCGACCGTATCACCTTTAGTTTTTTTTTTTTAAAGTATTTGAGGTATCCAAATTTGAAAAGAAACCCATCACCCCCCTGCAGGACACTCTTTGACATGGCTAAGAGATAAGGCGGAAAATAGGAGGAGTCAAGGAGAAGGAATCTCATATTCTTAAAATAAAAAGCTCAGCTGTAAAAACAGAGGTCAGAGCTGGCTATTCCCCCGGCTGCTTTCTCACATCTCAATTTCTTCCATGCAATCCTGACCCCTTTGTCAGCCCAAAGGAAACTATTTATGTCCGACTGCAGATTTTTTAAAGCGGCCAAGCTAAATAGTAGAGGGATTGTGTCAAAGATGAATGTAATTTTGGGCAAAACAGACATTTTAACAAGATTAGATCAGCCAAGAATTGATAATGGGAGATTGCACCAAGATTTCAATAAAGATCTGACCTCTTTCCTTTTAACCTCCAAATTGACCTGGGCCAGTTTGTCGATGTTCTGCGTGATTTGAATACCTAAGTATCTTATTTGATGATGAACTAAAGGCGAGCTAGCTTGCCAATTCCATGACATGATTTCATTTTTTTGCGAGTTAATTAAATAACCAGATATCTTCCCGAAATCTAACAGGAGTTGTTCCAACTTTGGCAAAATCGCTGGTGATTCTTTCGTAAAAATCATCAGGTCATCAGCATACAAGGCCAACTTTTTTACCCATCCCCTATATTCAAATGGGGCAAAGAGCTTGCTGGACCTGATGTTTTGTGCCAGTGGTTCTATGTAAAGATCAAAGAGGAGAGGGGAAAGGGGAAAGGGGGCAACCCTGCCTAGTGCCTCGCTCTAAACTAACTAAGTTGGTTACATTTCCGTTGACTATTATCCTAGCTGTGGAAGATTTATAGATGTTCCTAATAATCTTTGAGAAGTTTTCTTCTAAACCAGTTCACCCGGTCAAATGCTTTGGCCGCATCAAATGCAAAAATCGTGAGCGGCAGATTATTAGCTGAGGCAATATCGATCGCTCATATCAGCTCATCAATCAATCAATCAGTCATTTGTAAAGTGCACTACATACTCGGGAGGGTCTCAAGGCGCTGGGGGGGGGACGCTACTGATCGAACAGCCTGGTCTTGAGAGTCCTCCTGAAGGTCAGCAGGTCTTGGGTCTGTCGTAGGCTCAGTGGGAGGGTGTTCCATGTCTTGGCGGCGAGGTGGGAGAAGGATCTCCCGCCGGTGGTTGTTCTTCGGATGTGCGGGACGGTGGCCAGTGAGAGGTCTGCGGAGCATAGCTGGCGGTTGGGGATGTAGAAGGAGAGCCGTCTGTTGAGGTAGGCTGGGCCGGTCTTGTGGAGTGCCTTATGTGCATGGATGAGGAGCTTGAGGGATATCCTCTTGCTGACGGGGAGCCAGTGCAGGTCTCTCAGGTGGGGGGTGACGTGGCCGTGGCGTGGTATGTCGAGGATCAGTCATGCGGAGGTGTTTTGGATGCGTTGTAGTCGTTTGATGAGCTTGGTCAGGGCTCCCGCGTAGAGAGCGTTTCCGTAGTCGAGTTTGCTGCTGACGAGGGCCTAGGTGACTGTCTTTCTTGTGTCTGTCGGGATCCATCTGAAGATCTTGCGGAGCATGCGGAGGGTGTTGAAGCAGGAGGAGGAGACGGCATTGACCTGCTTGGTCATTGAGAGCGTTGAGTCGAGGATGATTCCCAGGTTGCGTGCGTGGTCGGTGGGTGTCGGGGTGGCTCCCAGTGCCGTCGGCCACCAGGAGTCGTCCCAGGCTGAAGGGTTGGTGCCGAGGATGAGGACCTCCGTCTTGTCCGAGTTCAGCATTAGACGGCTGGTCTTCATCCAGTCAGGGACAGCCTTCATTCCTTCGTGGAGGTTGGCTTTGGTGGTGATGGGGTCCTTGGTGAGGGAGAGGATCAGTTGAGTGTCGTCGGCGTAGGAGATTATGTTGAGGTTGTGCTGTCGGGTGACGTGTGCAAGCGGGGCCATGTAAATGTTGAACAGTGTCGGGCTGAGGGAGGATCCTTGGGGTACGCCGCAAATGATCTCGGAGTCTTTGGACCGGAATGGGGGAGGCAGACTCTCTGGGTTCTGCCGGAGAGGAAGGAGGTGGTCCATTCCAGAGCCTTGTCTCGGATCCCTGCGGCGTGGAGGCGTGTGTAGTGTGCGGTGGCAGACGGTGTCAAAGGCGGCGGAGAGGTCAAGGAGGATGAGTGCTGCGGTCTCGCCGTTGTCAAGCAGGGTCCCGATGTTGTCGGTGGCGGCGATGAGGACCATCTCGGTGCTGTGGTTGCTGCGGAACCCTGACTGGGAAGGGTCCAGGATTCTGTATTCTTCGAGGTATTGGGTTAGCTGTCTGTTGACGATTTTCTCGATGACCTTGGCTGGGAAGGGGAGCAGAGAGATGGGCCGGAAGTTGTTGAGGTCTCTTGGGTCTGCCTAGGGTTTTTTCAGAAGGGCATTGATCTTGGCGTGTTTCCAGCTCTCTGGGAAGGTTGCGGTCTCAAGGGAGAGATTGATGACGTTGCGCAGGTGGGGTGCGATGGAGCTGCTTGCTTTGTTGAAGACGTGGTGCAGGAAGGGATCTGACGGGGAGCCTCAGTGGATTGTGCTCATGGTCTTGATGGTGTCATTGATGCTAACGCTGGCCCAGGCTAGCAGGGGGTCGTGGTCGATGGTGTGTGGAGGGTCTGTTGTGTTGCTGTCTGTTGGGGCTGTCTGGGTGTTGAAGCTGTTGTGGATGTCTGCTATCTTGCGGTGGAAGAAGGTGGTGAGGGAGTCGCACAGGGCTTGCGACAGCAGGATGTCGTTGGTGTTGGAGAGTTCCTTCACGATGTTGAAGAGCTCCTTGCTATTGTGTGCATTGTTGTCGAGGCGGTCTTTGAACGAGGTTCTATTGGCAGCCCTGATGAGGTGGTGGTGATTGCGGATGGCGTCCTTGTGTGCTGCACGGTTGTCCGAAGTTTGTTCGCTGTGCCATTTCTTCTCTAGTTTCCGGCAGGCTTGCTTGGAGGCTAGGAGTTCTGGGGTGAACCAGCTGGCCCTCTTGCTGGTGTCTCTGTGGGGGGGTTTCTTCAGCAGGGCGAGGGTGTTGGTGCAGTCCTCGATCCAGCGTTTGAGGCTGTGGGCAGCGTCGTCGGTGTTCTAGGGTTCGGTGGGTGGGCTGAGAGCGAGGTTTGCATGTAGTTGGTCTTCGGTGATTTTGCTCCAGCAGCGGTGGGGGATCTGTTGGGTGCGGTGGTGTGTTTCTGGAAGGTGAAATGGATGCAGCGGTGGTCGGTCCAGAGGAGTTCAGTGGTGTGGCTGACGGAGACATGCGGGCTTGAGGAGAAGACGGGGTCGAGGGTGTGGCCGGCGGAGTGAGTTAAATCATGCAGTTGATGTCCTCTAATAAACCTCTTTTGATCCGGATGAACTAATTTCCCCATTATATTATTCAGTCACCCTGCTATAATTTGCACAAATATTTTGTAATCACAATGAAGCAGGGAGACAGCAGTTGTCTTTATTGTTACGTTTTACTGGATGGGTCACTCTAGCAATCATTTTTTTACTGGGCCATCATCACAGTGGACTTACAGTGTATACTCTGAGAGATTGCGCTCAAATAATCCTATCTTCAAGCACCCCTTATTGACGTATGGTCATAATTTTAAGTTCATCCTCATGCGGTGGGTCGCTAGTTTTTAGGATAAGAAAAAAATTGACAGCCCTTAGTAAATGTTACAAAGTGAAGAGACGCATCGCGGCGAGAAAACAGCGATGCGTCACTTTTCATTGCACCCTCCTAGCGACACCAATGATGCGTCATATTTACAGTATGATGCATCATGTCGCAAGGAGTTACAGATACGTCAGTATTTCTGACGTATCTGTAGGTGAAAAAATTATGCATTGCTAGTGTGTCACAAAAGTGACGCAACTCCAGGAATGGGTCATTACACATGGGCAAGTCCGATGTTCAATGATCCTGCGTCAGTCTTACGCCTGCCATGAAGCAGATGAAGATATTGACGCATTTGCGTTCTAGAAGTGACGCAGTGAAATCTCATAGATTTCACTGCGTCACTTCTACGAGACTTACTTGCGTCAAAATGCCCACCCTGCATACATTATACCTGGCACAGGTATAATGTGGCGCAGGGGTTTACAAAGTGACGCATCTACCTAGATGCGTCACTTTGTAATTATGACGCAACATGGCACATTTTTTTACGCCGCTGGTGCGTCACAAAAAGCGACGCACCGGTGCCGCAAAAGTGACGCAAGGGCTCATAAATAAGCCCCCAGGTTCTTTAGGTAATATGATTGCCACTTACACAGGGCACCAGCTACTAACAGAAAATCAATACCAGGCTTATCCTCAGAACCAGCTTAGGATGTATATGATACTTCTCAAGGGACTCACAACATGAGCTTTTTCATTGTAGAGCAGCATAAAATTGCTCTACCTTCATCTTTATCGATTAGGCCATATAAGTATATTATGGCCATATGTATTCATGAGATATAATATAATCTGCAAGAGAAAAGTGTAGTTAAAGCCATATACGAAGTGCACTTGCTCTGTAATCATGACATTTACATGTGTGAGTTGCCAATTTTTTGTATTACTAATAATGAGGTATAGTTTATATACATCTATAAGAAAATGCTTTGGTTGCTATCTAATGGAACCTATATATATACACAGGAAATGTATTTACCTTATAACGTAATTGTTCATGTATTAGCATTTATTTGGTTATAACGTATATTGAAAGCTCCTCATTAGTTAACTTGACTAAAGGCCTGAAGCACTTGGACTTCAAAATGTTGGATGTGGTGTTTTTCCCCTTTCCAGATGCCTAGTACGATGACCTAAAGGTTGGAAAGAAGGCCCCTTTGTGTGACACTGGCAAGCTAGCAAGAAGGGAGTCAAGGGTGGAAAAAAATACGACCTGAAGGGAGGCTTACACTCTGTGTGGAATGGAAGCATAAATTTAAGAACGTCTGGAGATATGTGGATCAAATGAGAAAGAGTTATTGATGTGTTTTCGAAACATATGTCTAAGGAGAAGGAATTTCGATTGTGTCACGTGCAAGAAAGAATTGTTTGAAGGGGTCTCTCATTAGGTCAATGGCAATAATTTTGTAGGATTTTCAAGAGTATTATTAGGCAATGCTTGTGACTGTACACTGCACACAGTGCGCTGAAAATTAGGAGAGGTTGAGACTGCTGTGCCTTCCACTTTTACCCATTCTAGTTGTATGGCTTCATGCTATGCCATACTTTATTCAGAAACTGCTAATGAAGTTTAATGCTGACACCTTTTGTTTATTAAATGGATCTAATTAAAGCCTTGTTTAGCATTTTATAATCTCCCTGCATCATAGACAGGAATATCGAACTTTTCAATCTTCCTATTCTTTTGTGGTATTGTTATTCTGTACCATTGTTTCTGACGTTCTCATTGGTTACTTACTATTGAGAATTAACTTTGTTCATAGAGCTGGAAACCAATTGATAATTCTGTATTGTTATGCAACATTCTTGGGACTGATTTATATTACCCTGACTATAAATATGTAATAAATATTAGTATAACCTGATTTTTTACTTGGAGCTTTACTGTGTACCCAAATGGGTTGCACTGTATTTTGAATTTGAATTGAATACTAACTCATTATTTCTTCAAGCTCCCTAAAACGTTCAGGACCAGATGGTACAAAATGGCCCAAATCTCCACTGCTGGAGTAATTGTAATATCACTGATGCTTCTCAAGGGCAAAAACTGTATGGATGATTCCCGACATCTTCTCGGATATCACATACTTACTATCATAGCCATACAAACCGATCTTCATACACTGATGTGACAAGTGATGAAAGAATGTGGGATGCGGACTTGTGCACAATAAAAATACTTTTTGGAGAAAGTGGACCTAGAAACGCCTAGAGAGCAATAGGCAGACATACATGGTGTAGATGTTAGAAACAGCGTGGGATCATTTGAAAGAGTTATATAAAAGGTCAATTGGCAGGAGAAGACAGATATAATTACAATTAAATATTTTTTTTTAAAAATCACCAACCCTTCGCCCCCAAAAAAAGAAAAAAAAAGCTTGCTGAGGATGTCCTGTGTCTTTTTACAAACCCTAAAAGGCATCGACTGATCAAAGCCTCAAAGGACGAGCTGGAAATCCACTTTGGGCAGTGGTTTCCAGCTTATCTGCCCTGCCACCATGTGATATGGGCTCCTCACTGAATGACCATGTGAAGGATGCTGATAAATTGTAACACACAGTGACATTGTGTGAGATGGCAGGTCTGGAAAGAGCAGGGCAATGAATTCATAACAAAGTGAGTAAGAAAATAGGCAGAGAAAATACGGAGCTGAAGAAGCACTTGATGCTTTGACAAAGCAGGGCCCGACATGGATTGAACAGGTCCAGTTCGGAGAGGAGCGAACGCTGGCACTGAAGCAGATTTGCCAGTGGAAACACAACCACTGGCATAGCGAAGGAGCAAAGTGGCTAGTGCCTAATTTGTGAAAAAGTAAGTGCCCAGGTCCTTCTCAGGAGGCCACTGCAGGGCAGTAGCAGCTGCTACTGGACAGGGGTGGTTGGGTGGGGTGGGGGGATGAGGGTCAAATATAAAAAAAAACACTTACCTTGGAACGTTCGGTCGGCCACCACCTCCCCTGCGTCTTCTTCCTTCTTCCATTCTGCAGTCAGGCCGGCAGCAGGAAGCACCCGGCATACAGGCTTCCCTGAGCCAATCACAATGCTGCAAGGCAGCGTTGTGATTGGTCTGAGCGCCATGAATTGGGACTCAGACTGGAAGCGGGAGTCTGTGCATGTTCCTTACCAGGCTGTCTAATGCAACCTGGTGGGGAACATGACGAATGTGCATGAACTGTGTGGTCGGCCCAAGAGGGCCAGCCAAACAGTTCATGCGCACTTCGAGAGTGCAAACCACTCCTCTGCTCTGGCCAGCCCGCCTCCCCCCCCCAACATTGCACACCGGCCACTGAATGCATGCAATAGGAAAAATAAAAATGATAATAACAATGCGTTATTGTCATTTTATTTTTCCTGTTTGCGCAGTGGGGCAACGCTCCGCCACCTTAGTTGAGGAACCGCCACTGTTGCAAGGACCAATACGTGGCTCGCATTTTTTCCAGGCCTCTGAATCTCTAGCCAGACCACAGCCCTTCCAGGTGACCAATAGGAAGCATGTGGAGGACATCACAACAGGTTTACCATTTCCTAAAAACCAAGGTTGATTGCGGCAATAAACTTCTATGTGCATGCAGACAACAGTCATCGCTTTTAAAGTACATGTTGCATGACTCTTTCAATGTTATTTATAACCCTTTGCAAATATAGTAAGGTTTCTGTTTTTATCATGACCCTCATAATATCCACATGATCGCACAAGGAAGGTCACCTCATGCTTATGGTCGTACCTATTTCCTTTGTGGAAATCACTGATCCTACCGATAGATTTTGGCAGCCTTAGCGTGTTATTAGTGAACACAATGTGTGGGTGTGCCATACCATTACACATGGATAGCCCAAAGCAGGTTCTTTATTCAGGATTAAACGTCCTTAGAGCATAAACCATGAAAAGAAATAGAATGATCCACTGAGCTCTTTAACATCCAGTCTGTACTGGACGTTTCTTTATCATCCTGGAAAAGGACACCTCTGACATCTACATGTTCGTTTTTTAACACTTTATTTGTGATTTTGCTTCCGTTTAAGCATTACAGACACGCCAATTGAAAACATTTAACATTACAGTATAGAATTGAACATTCACTTACATTCCTTCTCACAGATATTCCTCATAGAATCCCTCTTCAACATTGACGTATGCTACACGATTGTTCCGCAATTGCTTGAGCTAAATTAGTTGATGTTTGGGGTTAGATCGACTATCACTGTTTCCCACAGTAAGGGGTTCTTCTGTCATTTTGACAGGTATGTCAGCAGTGGATCCCAAATTTCTCTGAGTCTAGCGGCTTCTGGTAACATGCCTTCATTTTCTGAGTTCACATTGCAGGCAACTAGGTATTTGAGCCACGCATCAGACTTGGAGTTTGGTCTCCCACCCCATATCATGGCTACTCTTCGATTACCTAGTTACAGTGTGGTACTCACAAATTTTGTGTTCTTTTTTGGTTCATTTTTAGGTCTCGCTGCATAGGAAGGAGACCTTTAGCAATCGATTCGCCTTTTCAGCCAAAAATGTACACGCTTTGCATTGCCTTCAATGGCAACGCATGCACGTTTGGCGATTCCCTTGCTGGAGCGAGCTTTGACAGATGGTTCCTGCTCGCTCCCGCAAGGGAAACAGGCGCAGGCCCCCTCCTCTCTCCCCTCCCCCTGCTGCCTCTCGTCAAACTTTTTTTTTTTACCGTGAGCGCGAGGCTCGCGTGCTTGTTAAGTAAGGCATGGGCACAGTGAGCAGGTGCCGAGGGACCCCATCTTCAAATGGGCACCCGAAAAAGTGAATACTGTTTGGCATCCTAGCGCATGAATCAGTAGAAATTGTGTAATAAACTTCAAAGTTGGTCCGAGCATAAGCGACAAAATATTTGTTCCCGTGGGTCCTAAAATCCTTAAAATTACACTGTGCTTGGGACATTTAACAAATACTTCAGATCTCATCAACTAAATGTGGGAGATGATTTCCTAAAAAAGCTAATCTAGTGAATGAGAGAGTCATTAAATAGTGTTTGAACATCAAGGCTTTGGCTGTAATTGAATTCTTTGCCGCTGTGTGAAAAATAAATGTACAGCAGTCAAATGTGGGGCAAGGAGGAGAACGTCGTCTGCAAGCAAGAAAGAGCAGCAATGGACGCTTTTTTCCTCTCCTCGGTGTGAAGTGTATTTAAGTGCAATTAAAAATGGAGAATTCCTAAAATGGAGTAGATCTGTATCAGCGGAGAGCTGGCGCAGAGCCCCTGTCGTGGTAGGGGGGCTTCCAGCGGGAAGTTTCTGCATGAAGAGTTTTCGGCTCAGATGTGCTTCCTTCATGGCGCGAAACCTCTACTTAATGGCGTAAGAGGCAGGGGGAGGCCAAAGCTATTAGGGTATTCTTCGGCTGTTTTACAAAGGCAGGAAGCGCCCCAGTTAATTGGAAAGGTGACAGAAAAGTGGGTGGGGCGAGCGAAGGAATGCAGGGGGTAAGGGAGTAAAGAAGACTCATTAACTTATCAAGAGGACGTGATGCTCCTCTCGGATTTTTTTTTAAAAATAAGTCTCTTATAATGGTGATAGTTCTACTGGCCTGCATTCTCAAATTCTAAACCTGGCCACGATTAGTGCTTCCACATGCACATCAGTCAAGTTCTAAGGAACGTCTGAATGTGTTCACACCAGAAGGTTACGTTTTTATTTTGCAAGAAGTGAGGACTCCCCGGAGAGTTAGACATAGTACTCATTCGGAACCCCGCCCCTCCTATCCCACTCCAAACAAACTCCAGAGATCTTTCCCCTTCTGCAGATATTACTTAATTGTGAATTCTTGCAATGCACATTATGATGCTAATTTAAGGTATTATTCACATGAGAGTTCAACTTTGTAGCTCAGTGGTGTAATACAGGCTCCCCGAAGCCCCCGCTGTGCAGGGGGGCCCCTTAGCACAGTATGTACTATAACAAGGGCCCCCTCAAGTTTCGTTACGCCACTGCTGTAGCTGTAATTGCCAACTGAATCCACGGGGCCCTTAAAGGCAGCCTCAGTCCTGTGAGCAGAGAATTTCGAGAATTTGGATTGTGAAGTGGCACAACATACAAGAAGTGCACCATGGCCCTAATAGCCAGCTGAGGGTACCTGGCGGAATGTCCTGCTTCCAATGTGGCTGAGGAGTGTTATTCGCCACACTGTAGGTGGAAATTATGCTGCATTGTGAATTCTGACAAGTGGTGGCAAAAACTTCTGATATAAAGTTGCTGTCCCCACCACTAGGCAAAAAGAACACTTGATAGACAGAATGCAGAACAATGTCATACATTCACCCCAGTACAGAGATCTGGGCCTAAATCCATCGTTTTTTTGCTCACCATGCATTCCAGTTCAGACCCAGTCATATGCACATCAGCTGATGAGGGGGGAAACCCGGAAACCGGTCCTAGGATGCTTTTTTCCGGACCAGGGAGGACCTGGCTTGGCAATTCGGGCTGGACTGTTCCCATGAGACACAGGGTCAAGACTGATTTCCATATGGCCAGGTCTAAACTGGGGTGCCATGGTGAGCAAAAGAATGATGGATTTAACCCAGATCTCTTGACTGTGGGTAAATGTTTTGATTTGTTCTGCATTCCGTCCATCAATTGTGTTTTTTGCTTTCCCGTCCCCACCAATAGGAGCAGGGGGTTAGTCAATGAAATCCAGGGGGTGTGAATCTTAAATTTCCCACTAAAAAAGCAGTGGGTTGCATTGTGAATGGGTGAGATGACCGACGTTCGCGCTGGTCAGGACTGATATACATTAGGTGGGCCTCTGGGGCTGATTTAGAGTTTGGCAGACAGGTACTCCATTGAATCGGCGATGTAGTACCCTGTCTCCATTGCATTGGTGATGGAGTACCCGGTCTCCATTGCATCGGTGATGGAGAACCATGTCTGTCAAATTCAAGGTCTGCCCACCCAATTGTCTGTGGAGCGGATAGCAAGTTTTACGCTCATGAAGTAAAATGTACCCAATCGGCGTAAAACATCTTCCAACGTCCCAACTGAATAGGGCCGTTAGAGGTAAGTCATCCAACCTTCTGCCCTATTTAGAGTGGACTGTCTGATGACTTATTTTTTTACTGTCCATCCCCGCCTGGTGTATCCTGGCGGAGAGAGACAGTAAAAAAAGAACAAGCATTGGCATAGCAATAGGTCTCGCCTTTGGGACCTTTGTAGTGTTTAGCCATGCAACAGTTGATGTTGTTGCACCAAGGATATTGTGCTGGATAACTAAACACTTATAAGGTCCCAAAGGCGAGACCTATTGGCTATACCAATGCCTGTTTACATATCTCAGTAACATCAACATTGGTAGTGTCTGTAAAAAAGTTCATGTTCTGAACTAACTGTTTCCAGTCATTGTGCTATATTTGGGCGTGGGCATTATATTTTGGGATCCGGTGTAGCGTGCTTCTCGCTGAAAAAGCACTTCAACACCTCATCATGGGTAGCAACCGCTATATACATGCAAAACTTTTTCCCTCTTCTATCCCGCCACTATCCTTCTGAATCCGAATAACTGACTAACATATCCACCACTCAAATTACTTTCATATTTCACTATACTAATTCACCACTAATCCTTTATTGCTTCCGGAGTAGCGTGCTACTCGCCGAAAAAGCGATTTGACGCCTCGTCAGGGGTAGTAAGCACTATAAAATCGATAAAAATACAATACAATACAATATTTGGGCATGTCCATGCCAAATGGATGAAATCCGTGCCTGGGGCTGAGCATCTAGTAAAGTTCACATTTTCCTGCCCTCCATATTTCAACATAGCGACTGGCGTGTCATAGAATTGGTGTAGGTATTTATAGAGCACCAGTTTGTGTCTACCATTCATTGAGACTAGACCATAGGTCCCTTGACCTCCTATCTCTGGAACGATCTAAGTTTTTTTTGCATGCCATTCATAACTGCGTTATACATTATAGTGATTAGTTTCTTATGTGCTGGGCCCACTGCAACTAGTGTTAATCGTTTCCAGCCCATCTGTTCTAGAGGGGATGAGGTGAAACTTTCCTTTACCCACTGCTTCATTCTAAGACTTTGGAGTATATCTAGTGGGGTGGCATGTCCTGTGCTCAGAAAGTCAGTATTTGAGATGAATTGTCTGTCAACATATAAATTGACTACGTTAACTAATGTCCTTTTGTGTTCTTTCATCATTCCTGGTTCATTCGTGATCGGTAGCTTAGGTTTTTTAGCTAGTTGTATATGAGGTGAGTATAGTGTAACCACCCTACACTTCTGCGCTAATCATGACAGCGCCCTTATTCTGCAGTCCACCATGAGCATTTTGTCCTGTGCTCTTACAGGGGTCTTTATTATTACATGTGTTACTTATGTGGCCGAGCCAAATCTTATTATAGGCCTCGTTATAAGACCTGCCTGTGCAGTGAATCCCCTTGGGGCAAATCGCACTTTTTAGAAATGGGGGTCTCTAGTTGGCAATGGCTGGCCACTGTCCAAGTAGGGACCCTTCTTCCTAAGTCAGAGTAAGAGGGCTACACCCTTTGATAACCCCTGCTCAACCCTGTGGTAACATAGCACAAACAGCTAGGCTTATCTCAGAGGCAGTGTGTGAAGCATTTATGACCATACACAGTAACACAGTGAAGAACACTACAAAGGGACACCACACAAGTAGTTATAAAAAATAAGTATCTTTATATATAGACTTAACACACGACCAATAACGATAAAAAGCCACAATACTGTAAAATAGGATTACTCTTGAAATGCTGCAAAAATAGTTCAAAGTGTGCAAAGAGGAGTTCAGTTCAAAGCAGTGGTCTCTGTGACTCTTTTACTTACAAACTACCTGGATTTCGTAGCAAAACCAACAAAATGTCGCAAAGAAGCTGTAGCGATGATTTTCTGCACGCGAGGCCGGCGATGCGATGAATCCTTGCCGCGAGGGAGGAGTGGATGCGCCGATCTGCTGATGCGTGCGTGGACAAGGCGACAAACTTCTGCACGCTAGGCCGTTGATGCGATAACTCCTTGCCGCAAGGGAGGCGACGATCCTGTTGCGTGTGCGATCGCGTTGCAATGCAAAGAAATGGTGCTCCGCGAGGGAGCGATGATCCTTATGCGATGCGATGAAAAAGGCGGACGCCCGGCATCCGCGCTGCGATGTCGTGATGTGATTATCTCGATACGATGATCTGTGCGGTTAGCGAGCACATGGCAGCCCACAAACGTGCGGTGCGATGATCTTTGGATTTAGAGAGCACTTGGCAGCCCGCAAACGTGCGATGCGATGACCTTTGGTTGCAAGCACTCAGCGGCAGCAGCGCGATGATTTTCCTGTGCCCTTTCAGCTGCGGCGGCTCGCACACGTGCGTCAGCGACGATTTCAGCACTCTCTTCTCTGTAGTAGAACTAGAGGCCCTGGAACTCACAGGAGCCTCACCTGCAGATAGAAATCCTCGCTGGGAGGAATCAGGAGGCTGGTGGTGAAGTCTGAAGTGCCTGAGACTTCAGAAGGAGGCTAGCTCTCTCCTAGCCCTTGGGTGATTGCTTTAGCAACATTAATAAAAGTTCTCTCAAAGTCTTTTTCCCTCTTCTTCCAATTCCAATGGTAACCACTGCAGGCCAATCCAAGAAACAGCACACAAGCACAAGGATAGTCACCTCCTGCAGATTCCTTCAGTTACATGGACAGAGGTTCCTCTTGATGTCCAGGAGCAATACAAATTGTAGGGGTTTCAGCACAGATAGTTATACCCCAAAAGTGTTTGTTCTCAAATGCTACAAGTCACTGAACCCAGCCAGAACCAGTTCTGCTCAGTCCTGAAGCATTTTGTTTACCAGGCTGCATCCTTCTTTTCAGAGAGAGGTGGTCTGCCATCAGACGCACAGTAGGAGGTAGAGCCAGCATTCACCTTGCCAGGCACAGCCCTATTCAGGTCAAGGAGCTACCCCTCCCCATACTCCAAATGCAGATCTCTCTATTCAACCCAGGTCTGACTCAGCCTGCCCTGTCTCTCCAAAACCAGACAGCCAATACACATAACAGTAGAGCACACTGGAAGGCTTAGGAAAGAAAATACCTACTTTCTAAAAGTGGTATTTTCAAACACAGAGTATAAAAATAAACTTCACTAAAAGATATATTTTAATATTCTGAGCTCAGGCATACCAAATGTGTTTTTCTACCATGTTCCTTGGGTCAGTTAGGATTATAGAATGTAATAATCAAAACTGCCCATTCTGGCCTATGGGGAACAGGAGGCCTTGCAGTAGTGAAAAACGAAATTGGGTGTAATTCACCACCAGGACATTCAACACACACCAAGACATGTCCTACATTACACATACAATGCACCCTACCATAGGGGTGACTTAAATGATGCAAGGGAAGGTTGAGGGGCTGGGAAGTGGGTGCACTTCACAGTCAAGATGACAGTTCTGGGGGCGTGGCTAGACGCCCAAGGAGTATGGACGCGTCTTCGTGAGGCTCCCGGTCCCGGAGCGGAGAAGTCCGACTTCGCGATGATTTTCTGAGAAGCGTCTGGCAGCATTTAACATTGGAAGCGCTCCTACATCGCGCACGATGTTATACGAGCAGATTTGACCCGATTTACTTTACCTTTCTCAGGTAATGAGCGTCTGCCCGTCTCAGCAGCAGCGCGGCCGCCATTTTGAATTTTGGCGGAATGACCCCTCCTTTCATAAGCTTCTACTACAAAGCGATCTAAAGACATAATTCTAGTGGCAATTGATGTCTCCTTTACTCATGATGCCTGCAAGACCGTTTTTTCCGGTTTTTCTTTGTTGCTGTCTCTGTTTTTACCTCAGCCTACATGGATACTAGCAGTGGCCGCCATTTTAGGTGATGATTCGCCTCATTATTCTCTCCTGATATATTTTTGCTGCCTAATTCTGGATAGGCGCTGGCTGGGTCTGCACAGTCTTGCTTTGGGTCCACGAAAGCTCCTAGCTGTTACTCTCCATTACCACTTTTTTCATGGATTGTAGCTTCTAGTAACCTTATTGGCAAATAAGTTCTGGTCTGCTTTCTTCGCCCTCGCTACCACCTTGCTTGTTGACTCACGACTAGCTACTGTGCACCATATTCGGTGGTTTCTTCTTTTTTGTGCCTTGCTACCAGTCCTACTAGTTGATGGGTAGGACACGGGGCGCTCATACCAGTCCGTCCCTGCCGCCGCGTTCATTTGTCAAAAATTCTACTTTATTCTCTCAACTTTCCAAGCTGGAAGATTCGCAGCTGCCTGAGGAAGGGGCTGAGCATTTGATGATGGATCCTGCACCTGCTACAACTGCCAAGTCGAACGTGAAGAGGCTAAAAAAAGACCCTCCCTCGCCTCCCAAAACATCCTCGGATATCTCCATGGAACTTTTGCTACATGAGATAAGGGCTCTTAGACCCTTTATGGAGGAAACAAATTCCAAATTACAAGCTCTCTCTGACAAATGGGGGCAACTAGACACAAGGCTTACAGCGGTTGAACATAGTGTTGCCACCCTCAGTGACACTACTAAGACTGTTCCTGTCTTGCACTCGCAAATTATTAACCTCCAGAAACAGGTCGAAGACCTCGAAAATCGCAATCGGAGGAATAACCTCTGCATTTTTGGCCTGGGGGAGGGACTTGAAGGGAGTGACCCTATTGCGTTCTTTAAGACTTTCCTCCCTAAAGTCCTTCACTTGTCGGACGGAACTATGCTCAACATCCAACGGGCCCACAGGCTAGGGCGTGTTCCTTCTGTTGGCTCCTCTCCCCAACGACCGAGGGGTGTCATCATCTATTTCTTAGAATACACAGATTTGCTAAAGGTGTTGGCGGCAGCCAAAGCTCTTCAACGTGTCACATGGTCAGGTTCCACGCTGTTCTTTGCGCAAGATTACTCTAAGGCCACTGCCGACAGGCGCAAAGCTTTCCTGAATCTCCGACCTGATCTTCGTTCTATGGGGGCTAGATTTGGCCTCTTTCACCCTTGTCTTTTCAAGGTCACGTACAATAATAGGACTACGACTTACGAAGATCCTGGGCACCTGCAGAGCTTTATCGACTCACACAGGATGGATGCCACCAGCTCTTCGGGAGCTTCCTCCTCACATGTTGCTTAATCGTTACTCAATATTTTTGTCTTGCTATCATTCTTCCTGTTCTATAGTCTCTCCAATTGCTAGTTGAAGTTGTTCCCATTTTATTCTATATAGTAGTGCTAGTTATTTGTGCTGGCTTTCACTGCATTAATGGTTATGCATTTTTACAGTATTGTTCTCTTATATTTTTTAGGCTCGTATTTTCCTGGTGCTTGTCTTTTACAGCTGCCTCTTGAGATTAATTTTTGTCATATGTTCTTGTTTCACAGTTATGATGTCCTCTTATACGGTCTTCCCCGTTCCCCACCGGATCCTCCCTGGACGTGTGTCTGCTCCATGTGGTTTCACCCACCCTCCCACCCATTCTCTCCTTTTGTAGGTATGTTTTACATTTTGTTGTGCGTCTTCTCTGGTGTACTGTTTTTGTTTTGGTGTTCTACTCTTTCATGTGTATCTCATTGCCTTTATGGTATCCCTATTGCTCCGACTTTCTTTCTCCTACTTATTTTTATCTTCTTCTCTATGCCTGCTTCGTCTTTTTCTTCTGTCTCTCTCTTTAATCAAAAGATTTCTTTTGTGCCATGCATCTTTTCCATTTTCTACGGATTTTGTACTGCATTGACTTTATGCTTTCCAACTGCATTCTGTATTACTTATGATTGCTCATGTCTTTGAAACTAGTTACATGGAACGTTAGGGGTTTACATTCTCCCATTAAGCGGCAAAGGATCTTGACCCATCTGGCCAAATTAAATGCGGACATTGTCTTCTTACAAGAGACTCACCTCTCCGCTGATGAATCGTTAAAGTTGAAAAGGGGTTGGGTAGGGGAGGTCTTCTTCTCTCCTGGGGATGGCAAACGGAATGGGGTGATGATTCTTTGCCGCAAATCTCTCCCGCTTACGTTATTGACTCAGAATTCAGATGTTAACGGACGATGGTTAAATGTCAAACTGTCCTTTAAAGGGGTTCCTGTGTCTCTGTTCAATGTATACGCCCCAACCTGCGGAGAACCATCTTTTTGGTCCACCTTAGCTGCTCAGATTGCCCTTGGTTTAGAGGATAATTTTATTTTTGCTGGTGATTGTAATCAGGTTTTTGATCCCTTTATTGATAGAAGCTCCAAGGTTCCTTATATTCCCAACAAACCTCAGAAATCATTTGTACGAGTTATTTCCCAGCACCATCTCTTTGACGCCTGGCGTCTCTGTAATCCAACCACCAGAGAGTATACTTTTTATTCCCCCTCACATCACACTCAATCAAGAATTGACTACATTTTCGTTTCTCACTCTATCTCACAAACCCTTACACACGCAGAAATTGGCCCTATTTTGTTATCAGATCATGCCCCTGTGTCAATTGGTCTCGGAATTCTCCCTCAAGCCACAGGTTCTAAGAGGTGGCGCTTTAATAATACCCTCCTTCTGGACCCGAAATTTACCGCTGCTTTTACTACTTTTTTTGAAGAGTTTTTTGTGTTTAATACTGACCAATCCATGCCCTTCTCAACCATTTGGGATGCTTTCAAGGCCTCAGCGAGAGATTTCGTGATTGGCTTTGTCGCTAAGAGGCGGAAACTTTCCCGCAAATTTACTGCTGACCTTTTAAGGGACATCAAAGCATTGGAACACTCCTTTTACACTTCGCATTCGAGCCAGTCCCTCACGGCCCTCATTAACGCCAAATTAGCATTTAACAAGAAATCTACGGAAGATGCTTCTTTGTACTTGTTAAAGTCCAGTGCTAAATTTTATGGGGGCAAAAACAAGGCAGGTAAGATACTAGCTAACTACCTGAAAGTTAAACAGAATAGACTCAATATCGAGTCCATCTATGATGACTGCCTGGATTTAAAATTTAAAGATTCGGATATTCTGAACGAATTCTCCCTATTTTATAAATCCCTCTATTCCTCAGAATCGCAGCCTTCTGATGACTCTCTTTCCCAGTTTTTTTCAACACTTCAGACTCCTCCCTGTCATCAGCCGGATCTCAGTCTCCTGGAGTCCGATCTAACGCACCAAGAACTGTCAGCGGCACTCCAGCTGCTCAAGAAAGATAAGGCGCCGGGGCCTGATGGCTTCACAGTAGAGTTCTTCCAGCACTTTTCTAAGCTACTGTTACCCAAGTTGCACTCCCTTATAGCTTCCTTTAATACCCTGGGTTGTTCTTCAGGTTCCTTTTCGGAAGCACACATATGCCTGATACCGAAGGAAGGAAAAGACCATAGACACTGCAAAAATTATAGGCCTATTTCTTTGGTCAATATAGATTATAAGATTTTCTCAAAAGCCTTAGCCATACGTCTTGACTCCTACTTGCCTGACTTACTAGAAGCGGAACAATCGGGCTTTGTCAAAGGCAGATTTATCACGGACAATACCAGACTTCTTTTCGATGTCTTGACCAAATCCTCGTCCTTGAAGCATCCCCTAGCGGCAATAGCGCTTGATGCCGAGAAGGCGTTTGATAGGGTTGAATGGAAATATTTGTTTTATACTCTTCGTTGGTTTGGTTTCGGCCCCAAGTTTGTGTCCTTGATTTCTCTCCTTTATTCCAACCCGCGTGCGGCTATTTGTGCCAACGGTCTGATTTCCTCTTATTTTGAATTGGGCAGGGGAGTTCGTCAGGGCTGCCCTCTCTCTCCTTTTCTTTTTAATTTAGCTCTGGAGCCCTTTCTCTCTAAGCTTCGTCAGAATCCAAATTTCTTCGGCTTCCAATCAACGAACATTCACCTTAAATTAGCTGCCTATGCAGATGACATTCTACTTTTTATGTCCAACCCTAGTGTTTCTGTTCCTGCCTTTTTGACGGATGTACAGGCATATTCTAACATTTCTGGCTACAAATTGAATAGCGATAAATGTGAGATTCTTCCCCTGACCAAGTACACATTTAAAGCAGATTTCAGTGCCTCAAATTTTACGTGGAGCCCCTCTCATATTAGATATTTGGGCATGTATATTACTCCCTCAATAATCTGACACAGTAGCGCTATGTTTAAACAAATGTATACAAAAAATTACTGACTTAACGGCCAAGTGGCATCCACTGTACCTTTCGTGGTGGGGTCGGTTAGACACCATAAAGATGATGCTTGCACCCATTGTACTATACACCATATCCAACATTCCAGTCCCCATCCCGGCCAAATTCTTTAAAAAAATTAATTCCACCCTTTCTTCCTTTTTGTGGAATTCAAAGCGGCCTCGTATGTCATTAGCTAAATTAATTCGCCCAAAGGCTGAGGGAGGAGTTAATTTTTCTGATTTCCAGGTTTATCAAAAAGCTTTCCTTCTGCGACAAGCCTCACTCTGGTTGCTCGACCCCTCGGAGAACTGTCCTCTATGGCTTAGGATAGAGCGTCTTTTCCTTTCTCCCTTCTCCTTTTCTGAATACCTTTCATTTTCACGCAAACCGCAGGCGGTGTCCTCTCCTATAATTAAACTGACTTCCAAGCTCCTGCTGTCCTCACCTTCTCCTCCCCCAGATTCGATTGACTACTTCCTAAATTGAACAATCTGGCATAATAAAGACTTGGTTGTGCGTGGTAAACCATTCTACTGGAAGACCTGGCGTCGAAAGGGTTTAATATGGATACACCAGCTTTTCTCAGATTCAAATTTTATGTCCTTTCACTCACTCAAACAGCGTTTTGACTTGCCTGCCTCATTCACACATAAATATCCTTTACTCAAGTTGGCTGTGATGGATAGGTTTGATCACCTATCTGCTTTGCCTCAGGTCCCCACATCCCAGACTTCTTTCTCACAACTCTCCTCCCTACTTAAGTCTAAACCCTTGGCTTCTAGCATATATAAGCACTTACAAGGGGCAGAAGTTCTTAGACAGAAATCTAAGGTGGAGGATGCTTGGGAGCGCGATCTTCAACTTTCATGGCCACTATCTCTTTGGAATAATATCTGGCTCAAGTTGCGTAAATCCTCCAGGGCAGCAAATCTCACACAAACGCTATTTTTTGTGTATAATCGTATTTTACTTACGCCAAGTGCTTTGAGCAGAAGATTCGCATCTACTCCAGATACGTGTTGGTCATGTTCGTCCCCAAACGCTGACATATTTCATGCGCTATTTCTATGCTCACTTGTGCAAAGCTTTTGGGAACGAGTTTGGTCCCAAATAAATTTAATTTTTGACACTACATTTCCCTTTTCTATCCCTCATATTTTCTTGGGGAGTCTCTCACCATGCTGGGAGAATGTCCCAGGTAATACTAAAATTGTTGATTTGCTGTTAGCGGCTGCGTTTCAGCAGATCACGGTTAATTGGAAGGACTCTACTAAAATTTCTTACAAGGCGTGGTGGTATGTAGTCTGCCATAATCACAGGCTGGACACCTCCTTTGTATATCCAATGCAGTTGGCAACGAAGCGTCTGGACCTGTGGTCCCCTGTTACACTGTACCTTGACTTGTGTGCCAAAAAATCCTCTCAGCTAAAGCCGTCCCAACCAGAGGTCTTGAAGCCCCCATGAACCCCTTATGCGTTCCCAGATTTATTTCCAAATTTTTTAGTACTGTTTTGAGTTATTTTCTTTGCATCACTAGCCTATCTTCTACTCATGAGTTTGTCTTTTTATTTTTAAGCAGTATAAGTCTATTGTAATGTGATGGCATGAACTTATCGCTTTCTTTTTGTTCTATGTCAATGGATTACCTTGATATGTATTTATTGTTATTGCTTACAGTATGGATACCTCTGTTTGTCTCAATAAAATTCTTCTTTCAAACTTAAAAAAAAAAAAAAAGATGACAGTTCTGGACTGCACACAGACTCTGCAGTGGCAGGTCTGGGACACACTTTACAAGCTGCTTCTGTGGGTGGCGCAAACCAGCGCTGAAGGCCCACCAGCAGTATTTGATTTACCAGCCCTGGGCACACACAGGCCACGCTACTAGGGACTAACAGGTAAACCAAATAAGCCAATCATGGATATACCAATTCACATGTCATATTTACACAGGGAGCATTCGCGCTGAGGCACTGAATGGCAGTGGCACAGCACCCAGAGCATCTAACACCAGCAAAAACAGAGGAGATAACAGCGAAAAATGGAAGGGAGACCCATGCCAATGGTGCCAGGTCTAACAGGTGTCCCCTCCAGCTGAAATGTGGGGAGAACTACCCACCCCCTTGGGAGTTCTCATCACTAAGGCGGAAAAATCTGGACAGACCATCAGCATTGGCGTGTTCTGTACCAGGGCGGTGTTCCACCGTGAAGTCCATACCCTGTAGTGAAATGGACCACCTCAACAACTTGGGATTCTCGCCCCTCATCTGCATCAGCCATCTGAGGGGCCTAAGGTCTGTCAGACCACAGCAAATGCCTCATGCTCAATCGCACTCCACCTTTGTTCCCGTGGAAGTAACCTCCTACTGATGAAGGCTACAGGTTGGTCTAGTCCCTCCTCATTTATCTGTGACAGAACGTTCCCCACCCCATGCTCTGAAGCGTCTGGCTGGACAATAAATTCCTTAGCAAAATTGGGCGCCTGGAGTACGGGTGCTGTACACATGGCAGTCTTGAGGGCATGAAAAGCTTTCTGACAGGTGTCAGTCCAGTTCACATTCTTTGGCTGCTTCCTGGAAGTCAGCACAGTCAAGGGTGCAACAATGTTGCCATAACCCTTGATAAACCTCCTGTAGTAACCCGTGAGTCCTAAGAAGGCCCTCACCGGGGTCTGGATCCTTGGGGGCTCTCAAGCCAGGATGGTTTCAATCTTGAGCTGTAGGGGTGCTACCTGGCCACTCTCAACCTGGTGTCCCAAGTACACCACAGAACCCTGCCCAATCTGGCAGTTAATGGCCTTGATTTTGAGGCCTGCTCTGCGCAGCGCCATCAACACTTCCCAAAGGTGGCGCAAGTGGTCCTCCCAGGAGGAACTAAACACTGCAATGTCATCCAGGTAGGCGGCGCTGAAATCCTCCAGCCCAACCAACACCTGGTTGACCAACCTCTGAAAGGTGGCAGGGGCTTTCTTCATCCCAAAGGGCATCACACGAAACTGGTAGTGCCCATCTGGTGTGGAGAATGCTGACCTCTCCTTTGCCCCATCAGTTAAGGTGATCTGCCAGTACCCAGACGTTAGATCAAACGTGCTGAGGTACCTGGCAGCCCCTAACCGATCTATGAGCTCATCAGCTCTGGGGATGGGGTGCGCGTCGGTCTTCATGACCGAATTGAGACCTCGGTAGTCCACACAGAACCTATGTTCAGGGGTGGCACCAGGCGCTGCAGCTTTTGGTACCAAGACCACGGGGCTGGACCAAGGGCTGCTAGAGGACTCAATCACCCCTAGGGCAAACATTTTGGAGACCTCCTCCTTAATGTAGGCCCTGACCCTGTCAGTCACTCTGTAAGCCTTGTGCTTGGCAGGCGGACTGTCCCTGGTGTCCACCTCATCGATGCACCACTCAGTGACACCAAATACCAGGGAAAACAAATCAGGAAATTGCCCCAACAGCTGGCGACAATCTCTCTGCTGCTCCGAGGTCAGTGTGGCGGAGAGGACCACACCCTGAACTGACCCATCCTTCTCTCCCGAACACAGGAGGTCAGGAAGAGGCTCACTCTCCTTCTCCATTCCAGCATCTGTGGCAAGAAGCATACCCACTTCAGACCTCTCAAAGTGGAGCTTCAGGCGGCTTAAATGCAGGACCCGCAAGGGGTTCCTGGGAGACTTAAAGTCCACCAAGTAGGTAACTGGACTTTTGTGCTCCACCACCTCAAATGGACCGATCCACTTATGGAGTGCACAAGGCTCCTCTGGGGCCAGTACCCAAACCTTCTGACCAGGTTGAAACTCGACCAGAGTGGTGTTCTGGTCGTGCCAACGTTTCATTTCCTCCTGGCTGGCTTCCAGATTTGCCTCAGCAAGTTTTCTGAAACGCCGAGTCTGGTTCCTGAAGGCCAATATGTAGTTAAATACATCTTGGGGAGGTTTCCTGTGAGATTGCTCCCAGCCTTCCTTGACCAGACTCAGAGGTCCTCTTACCGGATGGCCATAGAGCAGTTCAAAGGGACTGAACCCTAAGGACTTCTGTGGCACCTTACGGTAGGCAAACAACAAGCATGGCAAGAGGACGTCCCACTTACGCCTCAGGGGCTCTTCTAGGCCCATGATCATGCCCTTCAAGGTCCGGTTGAACCTTTCAACCAGACCATTGCTTTGGAGGTGGTAAGGAGTGGTGAACTTATAAGTTACCTCACACTCCTTCCACAGAGACTTCATATACTGGGGGATGAAGTTGGTGCCCTTGTCAGACACCACCTCTCTGGGGAACCCCACACAGGAGAAAATCCCCATCAGTGCACGTCCCATCACGGGGGCCATCGCTGTCCTGAACGGGCTGGCTTCAGGGTACCGGGTGGCATGGTCCACCAAGACCAGGATGAACCTGTTGCCCATGGCTGTCTTGGGGTCCAGAGGCCCCACAATGTCAATGCCCACTTGCTCGAATGGGGTACTGACAACCGGAAAGGGCTGGAGTGGGGCCTTGATCTTCCCCCCACTCTTCCCACTTGCCTGGCAAGTCTCATATGTCCTGCAATGAGCGTCTGAACTATTGGGCATCTGTGGCCAATAAAAGTGGGTGACCAGCCTCTCAAAGGTCTTGGTCTGCCCCAGGTATCCTGCCAATGGAATGTCATGAGCCAACGCCAGTAGGAAGACTCTGAAGCACTCGGGTACCACCAGCACACGGGCTGACCCCGGCTCAGCAGCCTTAGGCTCGCTATACAGGAGACTGTTCTCCCAATAAATCAGATGTGAACCAGACTTGTCAGCTGCTGCTTGGGTTGCAGCCTGTCGCCGCATACCCTCAAGTGAAGGGGAAACTCTTTGCTGCTCACAAAACTCCTCCCTGGTGAGCACCCCTTCCTGCTGCCAATGGGTCAGCTCAGGCAGGTCCCCCAGTTCGGCAATCTGTTCCCCGGTATGCTCCAGGGCATCCCCCTCAGGGTCTGCTCCCTCCTGGAGCATGGGAACCAAGGGGTTCGGCTTCCCCAGCTCCCTTCCCCTTCTCTCTAAGGCAGGGACCTGGGCCATACTCTCAGGCTCCAGGTCCTTCTCAACACCCTCCTTGGCTGCCATGGACTGAGTGGTAGCACATGCCCACTCAGGCAGACCCAACATTTCCAAGTGAGTTCTCCTCTCCACCGTAGCCCACGGGAGTTCTCTAAATCATTGCCCAACAGACAGTCTACAGTCATGGCGGCCTCACAGCCACCTGAAGAGTTCCTGAGACCCCCCCCCACTCAAAGGGAACCTGAGCCACCTCACATTGGCTCTCTGAGTTGTCTGCGGACACTACTGGGGAGAATTCATGGGGGAAAACCTGCTCTTTGGACACCAACCGGGAACTGACAGCAGTTACACTGGCTCCATTGTCGCTTAGAGCCTCCACTCTATGGCCATTGATGGTCACCCACTGCCTGTAATTTTTAGTGTTTTCAGGCAGTGTAGGCTTAGGGACCATCTCAAAGTCTCCTAATGAGACAAGGGTCTACTCTACGGGATCCCATCCACCTTGGGCACCCATCTCCTCCCCTCCCAGGGCTACACTAGCAAGCTGGCAGGGTGGTGCATGGGGTGGTGTATTAGCATCCCTTTGAGGACACTGGGGATCAAAGTATCTGTGGCCCACTTGACTACACTTAAAACAGGTAAGGGGCCCCCTCTGAACAGGCCTACCTGTCGGGGGCACCTGCTTCTTCTCTTGGGGAGGCTGGGACACCACTGCTTGGTTCCCTTGGGAATTACTTTGGGGCCCTCTTTGGAACTCCCTCGGTTTACCCCTTTCCCCCTCACTTCTATGTTGGGGTCCCTGCCCACCTTTGGCGAAGTCTCCCACTGGACCCTTGCGAACCCGGGTGCTCACCCAGCGGTCCGCCTCCTCAGCAAGCTTCCTAGGGTTAGTTAGCTTGCAATCAATTAGGTGCTGGCGTAGCTCAGGAAAACAGTTACTAGACAAATGCTCCCATGCAATCAAATCATAAAGCTGCTCAAAAGTTTCTACTTTGCTACCTTTTACCCAGCGTTCCATTGCTCTGCCAAAAAAAGACACATATTCAATCCAAGTGGTATCCTCTAGCTTCTTGCAGGTCCTAAACCTCTGCCTATACATCTCAGGGGTCAAACCATAGTGGGTCATCAAAGCTTCCTTCATGTGGGCATAAACCATCCTACTTTCCTGGGGCAGGTCCAAAAAGGTATCCCTCCCCTCACTCACAAAGCGTCCCACAACCACGCTCCCCAATCCTTCTCAGGGACCCGGTGGGACACCATGGCTAATTCGTAGGCTGCAAACCATTGCCCAATATCTTCACTTTTGTGGAAATTCTTAATAACCTCCTTGGGTATATACACTTTACTCTCAGTATGCACTACAGGTATGCTGCCACCAGGGGGGGAGATCTCTACACTCTTTGCTTTAATCTCCAACTCCCTCAATATTCTCTCATGCTCAAGTTTCATTTTCATAATCTCAAATTCTAACTTCTTGATCTCTAGGTCCCTCTGACCATCCATTTTAAGCTTAGCCATCTCCATATTATGCCGCCTATCTCTCTCTATGTCCTCCATCTCTTCTGGGGACGGACCACTTGCGGACACGCTAGTGCCCGGGCTGGAAATTGCTTTATCTCCCACCAAATCTACTACTTCACCCTGCTGCTCTCCTGCATTGTCTTCCCCCGCCACAGGCTCTCCCACATTCGCAGGGGCATCCCTGGCTTCTAGCCAGGCCTTTCAGCACCTTGTAATACTCCTCCCTTCTAGTGAGACCTGTGATAGGGACTGTGAAGCGTTTGCAAAAATATTTGAGCTGCTTGGCAGTGTAGGTTTCTAATTTCTCTTCTTCCCAGGAGAGATCCTCCGAGGCATTGGATCTGGGCTTGCCCATTGTAGCAATAACTGGAAATATTTGTAAAAAATCAAATCAAAAAAACTCAAAAACGTATGTGGTTGCGTTATGGTCTGCACTCACTAGTAGTGTATACTATAATTACTGTATGTGATCACATATGCAAGTCCAGATCCTCACCGCTGACCACCAGTGTTAGAGATGGGGGTCTCTAGTTGGCAATGGCTGGCCACTGTCCAAATAGGGACCCTTCTTCCTAAGTCAGAGTAAGAGGGCTACACCCTTTGATAACCCCTGCTTAACCCTGTGGTAACGTAGCACGAGCAGCTAGGCTTATCTCAGAGGCAGTGTGTGAAGCATTTATGACCATACACAGTAACACAGTGAAGAACACTACAAAGGGACACCACACAAGTAGTTAAAAAAAAATAAGTATCTTTAAATATAGACTTAACACAAGACCAATAACGATAAAAAGCCACAATACTGTAAAATAGGATTACTCTTGAAATGCTGCAAAAATAGTTCAAAGTGTGCAAAGAGGAGTTCAGTTCAAAGCAGTGGTCTCTGCGACCCTTTTACTTACAAAGTACCAGGATTTTGTAGCAAAACCAACAAAATGTCGCAAAGAAGCTGCAGCGAGGATTTTCTGCACGCGAGGCCGGCGATGCGATGAATCCTTGCCGCGAGGGAGGAGTCGATGCGCCGATCTGCTGATGCGTGCGGGGACAAGGCGACAAACTTATGCACGCTAGGCCGTTGATGCGATGACTCCTTGCCGCAAGGGAGGAGACGAGGCGACGATCCTGTTGCGTGTGTGATCGGGTTGCGATGCGAAGAAATGGCGCTCCGCGAGGGAGGGTAGATCCTGATGCGATGCGATGAAAATGGCGGATGCCCGGCGTCCACGCTGCAATGCCGTGATGCGATGATCTCGATACGATGATCTGTGGGGTTAGCGAGCACTTGGCAGCCCGCAAACGTGCAGTGTGATGATCTTTGGATTTAGCAAGCACTTGGCAGCCTGCAAACATGCGATGCGATGATCTTTGGTTGTGAGCACTCAGCTGCAGCAGCGCGATGATTTTACGGTGCGCTTTCAGCTGCGGCGGCTCGCAAACGTGCGTTAGTGACGATTTCAGCACTCTCTTCTCTGTAGTAGAACTAGAGGCCCTGGAACTCACAGGAGCCTCACCTGCAGATTGAAATCCTCGCTGGGAGGAATCAGGAGGCTGGTGGTGAAGTCTGATGTGCCTGAGACTTCAGCAGGAGGCTTGCTCTCTCCTAGCCCTTGGGTGATTGCTTTAGCAAGATTAATAAAAGTCCTTTTCCCTCTTCTTCCAAGTCCAATGGTAACCACTGAAGGCCAATCCAAGGTACAGCACACAAGCACAAGGATAGTCACCTCCTGCAGATTCCTTCAGTTACACGGACAGAGGTTCGGCTTGATGTCCAGGAGCAATACAAATTGTAGGGGTTTCAGCACAGATATTTATACCCCAAAAGTCTTTGTTCTCAAATGCTACAAGTCACTGAACCCAGCCAGAACCAGTTCTGCTCAGTCCTGAAGCATTTTGTTTACCAGGCTGCATCCTTCCTTTCAGAGAGAGGGGGTCTGCCATCAGACGCACAGTAGGAAGTAGACCCAGCATGCACCTTGCCAGGCACAGCCCTATTCAGGTCAAGGAGCTACCCCTCCCCATACTCCAAATGCAGATCTCTCTATTCAACCCAGGTCTGACTCAGCCTGCCCTGTCCCTCCAAAACCAGACAGCCAATACACATAACAGTAGAGCACACTGGAAGGCTTAGGCAAGAAAATACCTACTTTCTAAAAGTGGTATTTTCAAACACAGAATATAAAAATAAACTTCACTAAAAGATATATTTTAATATTCTGAGCTCCAGCATACAAAATTTGTTTTTCTACCATGTTCCTTGGGTCATTTAGGATTATAGAATGTAACAATCAAAACTGCCCATTCTGGCCTATGGGGAACAGGAAGCCTTGCAGTAGTGAAAAACGAAATTGGGTGTAATTCACTACCAGGACATGCTACACAACCCAAGGCATGTCCTACCTTACACATATAATGCACCCTACCATAGGGGTGACTTACATGATGCCAAGGGAAGGTTCAGGGGCTGGGAATTGGGTGCACTTCACAGCCAAGATGGCAGTTCTGGACTGCACACAGACTCTGCAGTGGCAGGTCTGAGACACAGTTTACAAGCTGCTTCTGTGGGTGGCGCAAACCAGCGCTGCAGGCCCACCAGCAGCATTTGGTTTACCAGCCCTGGGCACACACAGGCCACGCTACTAGGGACTAACAGGTAAACCAAATAAGCCAATCATGGATATACCAATTAACATGTCATATTTACACAGGGAGCATACGCGCTCTGGCACTGAATGGCAGTGGCACAGCGCCCAGAGCATCTAACACCAGCAAAACCAGAGGAGACAACAGCGAAAAATGGAAGGGAGACCCACGCCAATGGTGCCAGGTCTAACAGCACTTGTGTCACTACTTTGGTTGTATGGATGTGGAGTGTTTTCCCACTGATGCAAGCCTGTTTGTCTACCCATATCAGTTTACTAGCAGGGGTTTGAGTTGGTCAAGAAAAGCTTTTGTTATAGTAATTGGGATGTTATGGAATAGATTTATTACTTGCAGTAGAAGTACCATTTAGTTAGAGGGAGTTTGATCCATCTGTCTATGTTGTTTGCTGTTTTGCTCACTGCCACACCATCATTTTCCTTTATTACTATCGCTAGGTCGTATTGTCACTGATCACCGTTTCTTGCCATTTCAGGTGCTAGTTTAGTACTGGGTTGATGTACTATCTCTTAATGTCATCATTATGCCCAGTTATTTCCAGTTCATGGTTTGTCCTTACAATTTTCCGAACTGTTTTAAATCGTCCATTATAGGTATCATGTTAACCCCTGGATTTTTTATGATCAGCAAAATGTCATCTGAATATAATGAGACAAGAAGCTTTTAAGTGCCAAATTGTGCTCCCCGATGGTTACATACTTCTCTTAATAAGCATGTTCATGGCTGTATTGCCCGGGAGAAAATTATAGCCTGCAGGGCGCTTCCTTGCTTAGTTCTGTACTTTAATTTTTTCTGTTGCACTAGGGGAGCAAATTGCTCCTCTTTCTACCTGTTCTAACCAGGCAAGTGTGACATTTACTAAGTACTGATGGATGGACATCAACATGGTCAACTGGCAGGCAGGACTGTAGGATCTAAGACCCAGCCTTCATCTTCTTGTGGTCCCTTTCAGGTCCTGCATAAACCACCAGGCGTCTTGTCCAGCGCAACCAACCACCTCTGGCATATATGGTTGCTTTCTTGGCAGAAATCAAAGCAGGTGAGCTCTGGACCAATGAGAATGAAACCTGTAAAATGAAATTCATCTATTTACTGCATGTTATGCACACACACTACTGATACATTCAAGGATGGTGGGTGGTATTTTCTTTGCTAAAATTGCCAATGGGACCATATATTTCTTCCATGTACCTCTGCTGAAGTACTAAGGCTGGCTACAATTTGCCAATGAGTCATATTCATCAAAAAAGCTGCATTTATACTGTGACCTATAAAGGACAAATTTAGCTGGAGAGCAATGAAGTGATGCCCAAAATAATGGCAGAGAAAGTGATTCATGCACACGCACAAGCAGCACCTAATTTGAGTGGTGGTTCCTGGTCATGAGTACCAGCCACATTTGGTGACTCAGACTTATTTTTCATCATCACACTCTTTGACAAAGGGCAACAGAGTGAGAAGGATAGAATAGGGAAAAAGAAAGAGGAAGAGAAATATAGTGACGAAGAAAGAAAGCAGAGATGAAAAAGAATCAGAAGAAGAGGGGATAAAAGAAGCATGGGGTGTATTCAAGACTAGGCAACTTTAGTATTCCTCAACCCCCAGCATTTGGCAGCACCAGTAGCAAACTCCTAAGAAAAACTTTGCCCTCCGGGTCCTTTTGCAAAATAATAAGAGTGTGAAAGGGGCTTTCCTTCTAAGATACACAGTTGTTGGCAGATGATGTACTTTTTCAAGAGTAGTGTTTGGAGCTCCTTTCAGTCAGTGCTTAATTTGTAAAATATTAAGCGCCAGGGTTCTGACCAGGAGGCCACTGCAGCTTGCCCCACCCATCTCCCTTGTCATCGCTGCCAAAACAACTGCTAACCATCTCTCCCGCATGTGTAAATGCGACAGTTCAGATTATTCCAGGTCCCAAAAGCTAAAGAAATGGCTGGGGAGGCAGGTATTAGCAATTGTAATGTATATGGCATTCCTAAACAACCGTTGCTCTGCTCATCTCTAAATTAGATGAGGAGCTCCACCATGTGGTGAACTGCTCTGAGAATGGTTTTGACAATTAGGTGCCGGTGCTTAGCACCGGAAAGCCCCGGCTCAAATTAAGCACTGCTGAAGTAGTAGGGTTAGTATAGTATGAGGGGAATGGTTGTACAGATCCTGAGTTACAGCTTAAGAAGCCTTGTCTTCTAATTCTTGCCTTGCATTGGGATCTTGAAATAGTGAGGGAAAACCTAATCCAGTACGAAATCATGAATTATGTGATTCTGTGGCGTTTCCTGTATAATTATGGATTTGCATGCTTGCCACACAATCCACCGTCTTCTACATACCTTGCAGATTTTAACAAAAAAATAGTTTTTAGCTCAAGTGGATCAAAGTTACAAAAAATGCTACCACACTTGTTACCACACATCGACAGGCTTTTTGTCGTTCAGAGGCAGGTCACCTTTCAGTTGCAATTTCCTATATGTAAATCTTAACCTGATATTACTGAGGTAATTCCTACCCTAAAACGTGTTAACATGTGTAAAGATGTGAACATAGAAAAGTAACACTGCTTCAAAATGTTCCGCGTTACGTTGCATAATTTGTTTTTTCCTACCACATCATTTATTCTACGCTGCTGCAGAATTTGGTCTTTCCTGGCCACTTAATTCCAGTGGCCATAATCATGACTGAAGAGGTCACTTAGACAGTTCAGCAAAGGGCCAAGGTTATCTGCTCCATTGGTGGAGGACTGCCCGCCATATTGTGAGATCTACACCAGCCTCACAAGGATCTCACAGCCTTCTGTGTATCTGCGTACAAAAGGTAAAAAAGTTTGCCAAGCAGGTGCGATGTCATATCGTACTCACTTGGCAAACGTTTATTTTCAGGTACAAACCCCCAAAGCAAGGATTTGTTCCCGAAAAACAATGTAAAAAGCATTTGCAATGCAATAGGTCTCGCATTTGCAAAAGTTTAAGCTATTGGCATTGTAAATGACCATGCCTTTCATTTATATGTTTTGATAATTAACACATAAATAAAAGGTATTATCATTTACAATGCAAATAGCTCAAACTGTTGTAGATGCAAGACCTATTCAAAAACAGCAGCCGTCATTGTCCTGGGCTGCTTAGAAAGTGAAAGTGCGCATGGCGCGCTGAATGTTGCAGGAAAGCATGTTGTGCCTGCAGTAGGAGAAACTATTCAAAGAAAATAATGCTTACAGACTAACAAAGACTCACTGTGTAACAACCAAAGTAAAAGGGCCAGTCCTCATGGGGCATAATGAACGAAGACAAGGCGGTACTAAGGAGGGACTAACAATCCTATTAATGAATCAGAAGCCAGCATTACGAAGAACAATGACTCAAGCCAATGACAAACACGGGAGGAGAGTGGGCGGGTCTTCAATTCCATACTCCAATACAGGATGGTTTGCAGAGCAGTGCATGCACTGCCCAGGTTAGGCCTAAAAATGGCCCAATGTGCTGAGAGATTTCCCCCGTGCCTTGTAATGTTTCCTGTTCAAGACCACAGGGCATTTGCTGGTTGTTGCATACATCAAAAATGTATGTCAGAAGGCTCACTATAAATAGGGTTGGTCTTGTCATGCACATTGACCTATGGCCCTGTCATAAACGGTTTACCTGGCAGTTTCTAATGGTAGATCCAGCGAAGTGTCACCATAAGAAATGTGTCTCTTCACTCATCTCTAAATGAGGCTGTTGGTTGGCTGGGGGTGGGGGGCTCTGCAAATTTACCGTAGAGCTTCCTCCTGACAAACTCATTTATCAAGTAGCTTTGAGAGTGTGCTAGCAGATTGTCAAGCAAGAAAGTAGTTCTTTCTGATTGGGTACTGCAACTGTTTGTTTTTCACTTTTTAAATGTAGGAATTTATATATGTATATAAGAGTTCAAGGGGCGTATTATCAAGCACGGCGTTAAAAGTTAAAATTATCGCAGCTTTAGCGACAGAAAACTGTTGCTAAAGCGGCGATAATGGGCTTGATAATATGCCGCAGAGAATTCCAATAGAAGCCCAGGTTGACACCAGCACATGGGCTTCTATGGGAATTCTCAAGGGCATATTATCAAGCCCATTATCGCTGGTTAAGCTGCAGTTTTCTGCCGCTAAAGTGGCGATAATTTTAACACCATTTCTTAATATTATGCCCTCAAGTTAGTTACAGTTCTTACAATCATAAAAGAATTCACTTGTCAAGCCTAAGTCCATCCATACAGCCGCATGTTCTGACAAATGGGGAGTCAAATAACCCATATCCTTGATCTTACCCCTGAGGTCATGGCTGACCAGAATGTATATTATATTCAACAAGGAGGGAGAAGGAAGAGTTTGTGATCCATTCAACTTCCTTACTTAAATATCAATTTATCAAATGGGGAATGGATCACTTGACCAGAGTAACCAGGGTTTTATGATATTTGTGCAGTTTACCAATAAAAAACTCTCATTCACGTTCTCAAGGTGGAAAAGCGGTATATCTTGATTCTCCGCTCATCATAGGGTTGTCTTTATGCTTCCTCCACCCGGAGGTTTAACCACTGGTTATTGCAGCAGTGATCGGAAAATAAGTGCCTGTGGAGTGGGGTGCAGTGGGGTGTTGTCAAAATCTCGTACAGCCAGAACGAACTTTATTAATCAGACTGGATTTGAGATAGATTAAAAATTCTTGTTGTGCACAGAAAGATTAATTATGGTCTTAGTGCACTTGTAGTCCACTGGCACCAGAGACCTCAATAACAGATGGCCTCCATTTAACTTTTTTAGGTCCTGAAGAAAGCCCACCTGACCCTTTGGGGCACCTAAAGGGCTGAAACATGTCGACCTTTTTATGGACACCTACAAGTGCACTAAGACCATAATTAATCTTTTAATCTAACTCGAATCCAGTCTGATTAATAAAGTTCGTTCTGGCTGTACGAGATTTTAACAACACCCCACTGCACCCCACTCCACAGGCACTTATTTTCCGATCACTACTGCAATAGCCAGTGGTTAAACCTCCGGGTGGAGGAAGCATAAAGACAACCCTATGATGATGCTGTCACGTTACCATTAAAAGAGCGGAGAATCAAGATATACCGCTTTTCCACCTTGAGTACGTTAGTGAGGGTTTTTTATTGGTAAACTGCACAAATATCATAAAACCCTGGTTACTCAGGTCAAGTGATCCATTCCCCATTTGATAAATTGACCAGAATGTAGTCAATCCTTGACTTATGGACATTCTTATAAAAGGAGACACCTAATTGGGCACCCGA
Organism: Triturus cristatus; assembly: GCF_964204655.1. Lineage (NCBI taxonomy): Eukaryota > Metazoa > Chordata > Amphibia > Caudata > Salamandridae > Triturus > Triturus cristatus. The sequence goes on along the minus strand of NC_140582.1, from coordinate 110,048,530 downwards.
CTTTTCTCTCCAAACGTCGCACAGTCCAGTCTGTGCCATCATCGTTTCGCTCTACTGATTGGGGACTTATCTAGCAGAGGTTTTAAAACTATATAGAAGTCGCCAGCCATGATAATTGGTTCTGGAAATTCCAACAGATTTGAAAAAATAGTTTTCAAAGAAGAGGGGTCATCTTGGTTGGGTTCGTAATAGCCTACCACTGTTAGTAAAAAACCTTGAATAGACAATTTGACGATGACCCACCTGCCACCTGGGTCTATCATTGATTTTAAAACATAAGCATTTGCTTGCTTTTTTACCAAAATAGATACAACCCTAATGTTAGCACTCTGATTGGAACTAATGAGATGTTCCACCCATTTTCACTCTCAGGCCATTGACGTTCCAGGATAGAAACTGGATAATGCTCATGGCAGTTTAAACACCAGAACCTTGAGTATGCCGGGTCTCCCAGAGTACCAATCCCAGACCAAATATGACAAACATGAACAAACCAAGCTAAAAGGCGAATGAAAATTTATTTTCTTTTTTACCCCCATGCTCCCCACCCCGTGCTCCCCCTCTATCCCCTTCAACCCACCCCATCCTAGACCCCCCTGGAGATCCCTACCCCCATTTACCTGGACTAATAGTGCAGATTCTGCCTGCCGGGGCAACCTACCCTATCCCTCTTTACTCCATATACTACAAGAAGGCGAGAGACTGAGGCTCAAAGAGAACACTCCATTTCTAATTTTCTATCAATCTGCTTCTAAAAATGTCCCTCCATATACTTTAAATTTAGCTGAATTATAACTGGCAAGTCGTTGTGTCATGCCTATCTCTCTAAAGTCTAATAACACGGAAATCTTAAGACCTAAGGTAATGTTAAACCCTTCCCCAAAAACCAGAAAAGCCTAATACAAAAGTCATATATGTAGTTCCGTGGCTAAGCTATTTTGTGATTTTGGCAAGACCTTTGAGAAGCTCATCTGCCTCCTGCACTGTTTTAAGGTTGTACATCTTATTATTCTGCATAATTTTCAAAAGTGCAGGAAATTGTAACAGGGTAACCGCGCCAAGTTTCTTAAAATCATCCATTTTACTGCCCAGCTCCCATTGTCTGTCCAAAGTAGCTCGGGCCAGATCAGAGCGGATTTCCTAGGCAAAGTCTCTAGGTTTCAAGGACTTTTGCTTTAAGGCGCAGTTAAGGATCTTTTCCTTCAGGGAGAACGTCAGAAAGTTTATGAGGATTTATTGGTATGTTTCCGGAACGGGTCCCTGTGGATCCTCTGTATATCTTTCTTCAGGTCATCCATTGATTCTTCGATCTGAACTGATTTCTTTATAAGGGTAACAATGAAGGACTTAATATCTTCCCCTTCTCTCCCTTCTGGGACGTTCAAGAGATGCACGTTATACCTCCATGAGTTATTTTCTAACATCTCAATTCTTTCCCGGAGCATTATCTCCTCCTTCTTGAGCAATGCGATATCTGTTCTGGCAGCACCCGAGTCGTCCCTGATTTCTCCAACAGAATTCTCTAACACCGCTGTCCTGGAATTCAGGAGATCGATTTTCTTTTCCAACGACTCACAGAAGAGCCGGATCTCCCCTTGGATCACCTCAGAAACAGAAAACCCCATCCTAATATCCACCGATAAGGAAGAGAGCCTCCAGAAAAGCTGATGAAGAACCATCAATTCCCTGCTCCTCAGCAACTTTGCCGCACTCTATGCTATCATTGTCTGGCATGGTTGAACAGCCTGGGCTAACCTCTTGCAGAGACATCCTGTTTGTATCCGAAGCCATAATTGGGGCCGATCCAGAAATTGCTGCTGCAGTTTCAGAAGGAGTCCGCACAATCAAAGAGGGGCTACCTGCTGCCTCCATCCTTTCTGTAATGGGGAATAACTCCAACTGCCCTTTCGAACGCCTCCTTACAGCCTCCCCTTGTTTAACCACGTCCAGCACTAATGGTTGCACCTTAAAGTAAGACCGCACGGACAGTGTGATCTTAATTCTCGAATCAAGGGAATGGCCTTTGGCTCTGCCTGCTTTAATGCTCCCACCCTTTACCTCACAGTGCTGAAAAGTAGAGAGGTTGCTATCCAACACTGTGTCTGGGGACATATTAACCTTCCTCTCCTTTGCCTGAAAGACACTGCCACTTATACTACCACTTATACCAGATTTTCCAACCTGGGGATATTTATTGTTCTTGCCGTCAGACTTTGCCTTTGCAGCCCCCTGCGTCCCATCACCACACCTCTTACCTCTCCTACTACCAGTTGTTATATGCACAATAGGCAAAGTGTCATTGCCAAGATTACTGGTAGGGTTTTTACCCTCTCCCCCTGACCCTCCAGTGCCTGATTCAATGGTTTTAACTGAAACTGCGGCTGTGGCTTTGTGGGAGTAAACGCTAGCTTGCCACCCTCTGTGGTCAACGTAGTAGTGACTGGAGTAACAGTTATGTGAACCCCCCAACATGCCCCCTTGCACCTGTTCTTGCAGCAGTGGCTGTCGTTGTCGTTTCAGCGGCGGCTGTAGCAGGAATGGCCCCGTGCCTCCGTCTTCGAGAGACATGAGTGCGCTCGACTGCTTCAACGGAGAAAGTCGTCCTGTGCTGCCTCTGCCCTTGTCAGCCCGGAGGAGCCCGCAAGCAGCTGCTCTGCTGCCCCTCCCCAGCTCCAGGGCGGCAGCAGACCAGCGCGGCAAGTCGGCGGAAGCGCCAGCACACATCCCCCGGAGAGAAAAGGGCAGAAGAAACACGAACCTCCACCCAAGGACGCCAGGGAGGGGAAAAAAAAGACAAGGCAAGGACAGGACAGGGAACCTCTAGAATCCAACGTCAGGGACGTGGTAAGGTAGCATCGCTGGTCTCAGCCTCGCCTCACATCAATCACAGGACGTAAGTACCTCCAGTGGCAAGCAGCAGCTCAGCTAGTGACCACCATGTTCCCCATTTGTCAGACCATGCGGCTGTATGGATGAAGTTAGTCTTGGCAGGGAAAGAACAAGTGTGTGGACGTTTGATCATTCATTACTTCTTGATGAACCTGAAGCTAAGTACTTATCTCAAGAAACAGAGTGCTTTTTTAACACGAACATTGGCTCGGCTGAGATCTCACTGCTGTGGGATGCTTGGAAAGCCTTTCTGAGAGGTATGGTCACAAGCAGGGTATGCTAAAAGAACAGGCAATACAGAAAGGAGGTGGTGCATACGGAGTCTGAGGTGAAGGCAGTGGAGCTGAGCTTGAACAGGGAGACCGTCCCTGCAAACCGTTAAGAGCATCTGGTGAAATTAGGGACTCTGAAGGATCAGCTAGACACCATTATCCAGATGAGGATTACAAAAAGATGGGAGGCCAGCAAGCTGGCCCATTTTGAATACGGAGAGGGGTCCAGCAAACTCTTAGCATGGAAAGCCAAGTCTGATAGGACAAGTAATGTGATAAACAAAATTGATAGCGAGGATAACACCACCTCGGTATCCACTGATGAAGAGATTGGAGAAGCCTTTTTTGCTTTCTTTCAGGAGCTATATGAAGAAGACAAGATAGTGGATAGAACTTGTGCTAGGGAGTGGTTAAGTGGCAGTATGCTTGCCTCCCTAAACTCATCCCAGCGGAAAAGTCTGGAGATGGGCATATCTCAGCAGGAAGGCAGGAAGGCCATCTCTGTCTGCAAGGGTGGAAAGGCTGTAGGGCCCGATGGGCTCCCAGCGGAACTGTATGGATCTCTGCGGGAGGCAATAATCCCGACCATGACAGCACTGTTTAATATTATACAATCTAAAGGTGCCAGACCTCCTGCTTCATGGGGAGAAGCCACTATCTCATTGATCCTGAAAGCAGGAAAGAATCCGGCAAACTGTGGGTCTTATAGACCCATCTCTCTCTTAAATACTGACAATAAAGTCTTCACAAGGATCCTGGCAGACAGGCTGGGAGCAGTAGCGGGTAGAATGTTGCATCCCGATCAGAAGGGTTTTGTGAGAGGCAGGAACCTGGTCGATCTCACTTATGATTTTGTTGGTGCTATTGTCTTGGCTTCCACCTTCTCACTGCCTCTGGCAGCAATGACACTAGACGCCACCAAGGCCTTTGATAGGGTCAACTGGATATATCTCTCGGCAGTAATGGAAAAGTTTAATTTTGGGGAGAAATTCTGTTGAGTTATTCAGCTTATATATCGTGATCCCTCAGCAAGACTCCTAGTTAATGGCAAATTGACCAACCCTTTTAAGATCACCGGGGGAACCAGTCAGGGCTGCCCTCTCTCCCCGCTCCTCTTCGACCTGTACATCGAGCCTTTCGCTCAGCGTCTAAGAGATGAATCGGGTATTGCATCATTTAAGTTTGGAGCATGGGAGAGGAAGGTAGCCCTGTATGTGGACGAGATTTTGATCCTCTCATCCGACCTGGAGGCGTCCTTTCCTAAGGTCATCAGGTTGGCACAAGACTTTGGGCAGGTTTCCGGCTATGAGGTGACGGCACCACACCAGACCAAGAGTGATATAAGATATTTGGGGGTCAGGATTGTCCAGAATGTAGAGAAGTTCTCAGGGACTAACCTTGCAAACATCTCCAGGGAATGCCAGAAACTCATGAAATCTTGGGCCCATCTCCCACTGACCATTTTGGGTAGGATCTTTTTGATCAAAATGATTGTATTACCGAAAATGACATTCCTTTTTAATACTATTCCCTTACATTTTGAAAAACAGGCGATTGACAAATTACAGCAAGCACTCAATTCATTTGTATGGGCGTACAGGGCCACGAGGATAGTCTGGAAGAAGCGTACAGGCCCACGTGGATAGCCTGGAAGAAGCTAAGGTGCAGGAGGGAGAAAATGGGCCTTACACTCCCCGATCTTCAGTACTATACTTGGGCTTTTCAGTTATCACATCAAAGGATGCTGTTGAAATCCCCAGATCACTCATTAAAAAAGGGGGTCATGTTCTCAGCTATGCTAAAAGGAGTGGGGCTGCCGCTCGAGGCGTTTCTTTTAAATATGGCGATCAAAAGTTCTTCAAGAAGATCAGGCTGAAGGTTCTCTTGGGAATGGCCCAAACATGGGCCAGAATAAAGCAATGCACAGGCCAAAATCACTTTTCAAGTTTAGCTCCTCCGTGGGACTCTCCAGAGGCTCCAGACTGTCTGAAAGACAAATTAGCTATACTACTTAAAACAGCAGGGTTTAAGGTGTGGAGGGATTTGGCTTCTGACTGTCTACTTTTATCATGGTCGTCATTTCACAACAGGGTAGCAGAGGGCATGTCTAGATTTAAGTATCTACAGCTGAAGAGTTGGTCCCAGAATCTTAAAAAACCTATAGGCATAAGGAACACTAGTATTGAAGCCGGTGGGGAGCAAAGAGGTCTCTTTCTTCTATTAGTCCATAGAGGAACCCGTTGAAGGAGATTTTAAATTAGCAGAAGAACTGTGGGGAGCTCCTATGCCAGATGAACACTGGGAAGACCTGTGGCAAACTTCCTTTAACACCTTGTTTGTTACCGTAAAACCAGTCTGGCTTAGGAGGAATCACTATTTTACTACCCACAGGGCCTATTTATCTCCTGCAAGACTTTCTAAAATAGCAAAGGGCCCCCAGTCCGCTGCAGGAAGTGTGACCTAGTAAATGCCTCAGATATACATATGTTTAAAGACTGCCCAGCGATTACTGAATACTGGGGGAAAGTAGGGGAAACTTTAGCTGACATCTTGGATCCCCAGTCCAAATTTCTCTCTACCTGATCATCTTTGGCATAGCTAGTGAAGTTACAGGCCCTTCAAGGGGTTTCCTATTCTATGCAATTTGGCTGTCTTCCCTATATAAGACCTCCAAGACTGATTTGGGTAAATTGCAGAATAGTAAGAAAAAAGCACTATGGGATTGTTTACTAAATTGGTCTCAGCACTAGTCTTTTTGGGGCGAGTTTAATTTAGGGGTTTAACTTGTCTAAGTTTAATTTATTATGTTGGCAAGTTGGAAAATATATATATATTTTTGGGGGATCCTGTGATTATGCCTCTCTGGAAACTCTTAGACTGTGTTGGGCCCTTGCTCCCAGTTCCTACACCTCGTGGGCCAACACTAACAGTCTTCGGTTACAATCTACCAGAAGTGAGACCACCCCTTTTTCAAAACGGGGCCAGTAACATTCTGTGGGATTGTTGTACACTGGTAGGCGGGCTGTGTCACCGGGTTCCATTTCAATTGCCTACGTCTCCTTGAAACCGAGCAATGACATCCTACTTTCTGTCGCCTGGGGTCTGAGGCGAATGAGGATAAAAAAAAAAATAGAAATAAATAAATAAAAAAGAATTCACTTGCATTCAGCTATTCACCAGAATACAAGAAGTATGCAAAGAATGAGTATACGTCTGTATAGTGCATTTTTTGTATTAATGAATGTCAGATCTACTAGAGTTCATAAATGAGACAGCTCACTTTTTAGCAATACCAGTTTGTTCAACATGCCCTCCTAAACCCACAAGTCAGGGACACTCAGGATATTTCTTTTGACAGGGGATGGTGAAGCTTTGTCCCTTTCATTTGGATTAAAATACTTGTATATACATTCTCTCACTAAACATTGCATAACATGCATTAAAATCACAACTCTGAGGTCACAATTATGATTAGAACATTTGTAAAAATTGCTGCATCTCTAAAGTTGATTTCTATAATTTTTCATTCTTCCCTCTTCTGTTTTACCAAATTATTGCAGTTTCTTTCAGTCCCCTATCTTAAGCAGCCTGTTCATCTCAGTTGGTATGTTCCTGTATGTAAGGGACGGTTTCACAAAGAAATTACGCAGCATGGTTCTGCAAGCTATTTAGCAGCGCCGCGCTGCATTATTTCACAAATGTAGACATGAGTCGTATTCACAAGAATACAGGGCAACCCTGTGTTTTCCCTTGCAGCGGTGCTAAAAGAGCTGCCTAGCGCCAACGCAGACACTCTTGCACCATGGTGGAATGGTGACTGCGTTGCAGGGATGATTGTTTATGTGCAGGAAGGTGCACCTTCCTGCACATAAACAATCATTAAAGGCAATTTGCTCCTTCAATGTGTACTGCAGAATGCAGCACACATAGAAAGAGCAAAAAACAATGAGAAATAAAAGCATTTCTCCTCATTGCGCCACTCTAACACCTGCTTTTCAATGGCATTATTTTTATAAATCTGGAGCAGCATCAAAATTCAAAGGTACCTACGTGAAAGGGTATTTTATTATATTTACAAAGCGGTGTTAAGCCACACAAAGTGGCTTAGCGCTGCTTTGTATATATGTATCATTGAATTGTGCCACTGGAGCGTCAGAAAAAGTGACGCTCCGGTGGCACAATGCCCTTGTAACTTTTTCCCTAGGTTCTCTGAAAAATACCCCACTTCCTTCAGTTTGCTCGCTGATCTGCATATCTCTCAATCACACTGCTACTCTGGCAAATGGTATTCGATCTAACCCTCATTAAGGTGCACTTAGAGGACTGTGTCTGGGCCTGAATACAACCGTGCTCATTGTCAATGTAGCTCCTTCCTGGCGGGCTGAATTATCATTTTTGGAAGAGCAGCATTCTGTGTGACAAGCGGGACAGCTCTGGGATGGTGTCATTAGGCATGATTGGGCTTGCTTCGAAAGAGTGCAAGGATGGAAACCTCCCATTAACTTAACAGAGAGAGAACCAATTCCAGCTGGAAGACTGCCAAAAATGGATAGCTGATCAACAACTTTTTTTTGTACAGAACAGCATAACGATAAACATGCTAAATAAAACAAAAAAAGGAATACTGGGAATTGTATCTTGGTCAACACCTCTTGAGAAGGATACCCAAGGTAACTGGCAAACTTGTTCATTATAACTTTTTGACAATTTCTTCAAGTCCATGTTCTATGGGAATTCACAAGGGCATATTATCAAGCCCATTATCGCCGCCAAAGCGGCGATAATTTTAATGCCGTTTCTTGATAACATGCCCCTCAGTGTGAGGGGGGGAAAGGTAATTGTAAAAGGAGTTGAACTACTTGTGCCGTTCAGCACATAAGATATTGAAGACATAACTACCTAGAAGTACTAAGGGGCATATAAACAAGGAACAGGGAAAATTAACGCTAAGGGCGCTTAGAGTTAATTTTTTTAACGCCCGCTATCGCTGGATAATATCGCCTGGTTATCGCGCTATTAACAACGCTAACCGCCTAGGCGATAAAAAATCCAGCGATAGCGGCATTTTGGGAGGTTATCGCTGGTAATGCAGCGATAAAACTACAAGGATAGGGATATCCTTGTTGATAGCCCATGGTGAATTTAGCTATGTAATCCACCTCCTATTGGATTACATGGCTAAGGCTGAAAATTAGACGTAAAAAAGCAGCTTTAACCGTGGTTAGCGCTGTTTTTTTTGTCTCTAACAGGGTTAGCTTGAAGCTTGATAATAGGAGAAATGTCGCTTAGCGACATTTCTCCTATTATTTTGCTCTGGAACGCCCACTTTGTATCTCATTAGAGATGCAAAGGGAAGCGTAGTGAAAAAGGGTGCTAACATGCGATTTTGCATGTTAGCACCCTGTTGTTGATAGGGCGATATTTTTATCTCCGCTTCTTTGGCTTTTAAAGCCAAAAAAGGGGAGATAAAGCCCTTGTTAATATGCCCCTAAGAATATATGATGCACAAGAGAAAATGGTCTCAATTTCCAGTGGAAAGTTTTCCTGCTGATAGATATTGTAAATGATAGGGAGTTTCCTATATTTTTTATAAAGTATCATGCTTGTAAGTGAACTTTGCACTTATTCTCTTTCAAGACAGGAATGAATAAAGTAAGAATATAGTTTATGCAGGAATAAGTGGGCAACTAGTCTTATCCTATAAAACTATAGGTTAATATTGCACAACGGGCAGTAGGCTTTCAACAAATGTTAACTTTGGATAACGCAGCCTGCTACACAATTTTAGGTCTAGCTGCAGATAGCTTAGTTGTTTGCCAGACCTTTTGTCATTTTTTAGATATAAATGGGCTTTGTATCCGCCCCAGAGTATTATTTCTCTCTCAGTTCATGTTACTAGTGGGTTGATGTGTCATTCAACTCCTGTGGTGTGCTTTCATTGCAGGGCCTGACTGACTATATGACATCTCAAAAGTGCAGTGCATTATGGTTTATATCTTTTCATTCATGTAAGTCAGTATCACATACACCAAAGGCAGATCAGGCAGATAAATGGAAGGGATTGTGGGGGAGGTCTAGGAAAGGGGCAAACGTTGTAGCAGAGAGGGTGGAGGGACAGGACAAATTAAGGGTAGACAACCTCACGGGTGACATCACTGTATGCTGCTTGGTGTCATAGGACTTTGCAAAAGTGGTGCTTCAATTTAGTAATAGTCTCTCTTCATCGCGGTGGCCATGAGTGGATAGAGGGCTTGTGAGAACAGGAAGGTATTTTGGGCCGGAGAGTTCTTGGACGTTTCGTGACAAAAATTGAAGGCAAGGACCCCACATTCTAGTGAATTGACACTACTTGTTTTCAAGTGAGACCATGAGATTTTCTGTTCCTGTATGTTTCGAAGTCTATGGAGCCAATCATTCTATTATGGTGGGACGTCAGTGCCCCACTTGGATGTGATAACCTGTTTGTCTGTGTATGAAGCCATAGTAATGGCCCTCCTCTTGGTAGAATATAGCGGGAATGTTGAAGCCATCAGATGTATGAGTTTGGGGCAGTGACAGAGTAGAAGCATTAAAGTGCCTGTGTAGCCACAATTAAGCCAGCAGTCCTCGGAAATTCCACGCCTCCACTTCACTATCCTCACTGGAGTATAATACCAGTAATGGGATATTTTAAGCATTGCCTCTTGGACAGCTGTACTAAATGAAGAAATCCATGCCCTGTTTAGTATATCGGTCCATTCTCTGGGAGTGAATGAGTATTCCAGTTCGGCCTTCCATCTCTATTGTGCAGGGGAATTATTGATTTTGACCACTTTATTTTGAAAGGTGATCTAACAGCATGCCTCTTTCTCCAGCTCTTGGGTTAAGCCATTTTTCATAGTTCGTCAGAAGTCTACTGGCTAATTTGCGTATCGCAGGTTGTGTGACAGGGTGAAGTAGTGCTACATTTCTCAGGCTGGGATCCCTAAGCTAGCCTGCAGTTGTGGGAGTTCCATAAGACCCTTTTGATCAAAGAGGCCCCCAAATCTTTTGCATTGTGTCCCCTGCCAGACATGATATGTGTTACCTGTTGCAGCGGGGGGGATTAAGAATGGGCAATAATGGAGGTGAAGGGGGAGATATGTGTGCAGAATCTTCTGGGGAGCATGGCTTTAACCTATTCTGGCCCACACAACTAGTGATATGTGTATATCAGTGGGAGGATGTTTTCTGGGGAACCAGGGGATCTTCCAGATGTGGGTCGAAATGGTGCCTTGATCCATGAAGCACCAGTGCTTCTCCGAGAGCGTCTATACCACTCCACCATATAGGAGAGTTGGGCCACCAGATAGTAGTGGGTGAAATGTGGGTTACCCAGATCTCACTCCGCTAAAAATAGAAAGGCCTGCTTCCTAGCCATGTTGGATTTCTTGCATTCCCAAATGTAGGTTTCCACCATATGTTGAAGTTTTGTAGGAGCATGTGGAGGTGGTTGTAGGGGAAGGGGTTGCATGAAGTACAATATCTTAGGCAGGAGGGTTATCTATACAGCAGCGATCCGGCCCTGCCATTAAAGTTTGCCCCCCCCCACCCCTGGTGTGTGGGTCTAAATAAGCTGTATAGAGGTGGTCGGTGTACCTATGCTCCACTGTTTTCTTCAAAGGAGGGCACATTTTGAGCTCTAAGTATGATACCCAGTGGTTCGCCATGGAAAAGGAAACTGGCATTCAAGGCTGAGTCTATCTGAGTGCAGGACCATGAGATTAAGGTCCTGTGATTTCTGAATATTTACTTGAAGCCAGATATGAAGCCAAATGCCTTAAGCTAGCCCAACAGGTCTGACAGGGCTTGCCATCACCTCAACAAACTACATACTCATTGGAGACCTGAACTTCCACCTCGACAATCCCAGCAACCCCAACTCCACTATCCTTCGTGAGAACCTCCCCAGCATCGGACTTAAACAACTCGTCAACACACCGACCCACAGAGCAGGACACACCCTTGACCCCATCTTCGCGGCAGGAAACAGCGTCCAATTCAGCCACACAACGCAGCTGCCATGGACCGACCACCACTGCGTGCACTTCGCCATCAACAAACCCAAGGCATCCAAACCATACCCACGCCCACCAAGAAGGAACTGGAGCAAGGTTACCGGTGAGCAACTTAACTCCACCCTCACCCAAGACAACCACACCTGGGCAACCAACGCAAACAACGCAGCCAGAGAACTCCACACCTGGGTCTCCAACTGCATAGACAAGCTCGCCCCAGGAAAGCCTCCTGGTTCACCACCGCTCTCCAAGAAGCCAGACGCACCTGCAGACTCCTGGAGAAGAACTAGAGAAACACCAAGACAACCGAAAACCACACCACCTACAAGGATGCCATGACAGACTACCACAACCAGATCAGAGCCACCAAGAGGAACTTCATCCACTACAAAATCCTGGCCATCTCCACCAACTTCAAGGAACTTTTCAGTGTAATTCAAGAATTTACCAACCCATGCAGCAAAGCCACAGACATCACCCCATTCCAAGACCTCTGCGACAAGCTTGGAACCTATTTCCACCTCAAGATCAAAAACCTCTATGACAACTTCATGGACCATCCACCAGGTGCCAAAGACGCCCTCCACCCCCAGAAACACCAGCCAGCCCACCATCTCCAACTGGACACCAATCACGGCCGAAGACACTACCTTGACCATGAAAAGCATCCACTTGGGCCCCCCCACTGACCCCTGCCCCCTCACATCTACCACAGAGCCGCAGCCGCCATTGCACCCGAACTACAACACACCATCAACACCACCTTCAAAACAGGCACCTTTCCAGATGACTGGAAGCACGCAAAAGTCAGAACCCTGCCCAAGAAGCCCACAGCTGACCCCACCAACCTCAAGAACTATCGGCCCATCTCGCTCCTCCACTTCGCAGCCAAAGTTTCAGAGAAAACAGTCAACAGGAAACTGACACAATTCATTAAAGAGAACGCCGTTCTCGACCTGTCTCAATCTGGATTCCAAAGCAACCACAGCACAGAGACTGCCCTACTCACTGCCACAGATGACATCCGCACCCTCCTGGACCAAGGCCACTCCACAGTCCTCACCCTACTCGACCTATCAGTGGCCTTTGACATCATCTCCCACCACACACTAGTCACCAGACTACACGACGCAGACATACAGCCCTGGACTGGATCCGATCATTCCTCACCAGAAGAAGCCAAAGGATCAGACTCCCACCCTTCCTCTCTGACCCCACGAAAATAACCTGCGGAGTCCCACAGGGTTCATCCCTGAGCCCCACCCTCTTCAACATCTACATGGCCCCCCTCGCAGCCATCGTCCGACAACACGGCCTCAACATCGTATCCTACGCCGATGACACTCAGCACATCCTCACCCTCACCAAAGACCCCACCACTGCAAACTCAACTTCCAGAAAGGAATGCAAGACATCGCAGTCTGGATGACCAACAGCTGCCTGAAGCTCAGCGCCGAGAAGACAGAAGTCCTCGTCCTCTGTACCACCCCTTCTGCATGGGACAGCACCTGGTGGCGACTGCCCTCGGTAGCCCACCTACTGCCTCAGACCACGCCAAGAACCTCGGCATCAAATTCGACTCATCACTCACTATGAACTGACAGGTCAACGCTGTCACCTCCAGCTGCTTCAACACCCTCCACAAGACCTTCAAGTGGACCCCCCCTGAGTCAAGGAAGACAGTCACCAACGCACTCATCACCAGCAGACTGGACTATGGAAACACACTCTACGCCGGCATCAACAAGTCCCTACTCCGCAAACTCCAGACAATACAGAACACCGCCGCCAGACTCGTCCTCGGCATCCCCCGACACGAACACATCAGCCAACACCTATGAAGTCTCCACTGGCTCCCCGTGGAGAAAAGAGTCACTTTCAAAATCCTCACTCACGCCTACAAATGCCTACACAACAACAGACCCAAATACCTCAACGACAGAATCAACTTTCACATGCCCAAAAGAAACCTCAGATCTTCCAACCTCAAACTGGCCGAAACCCCACGCATGCACAGAGCCAGAGCAGGTGGAAGATCCTTCTCTTACATTGCAGCCAAGATCTGGAAAGAGCAACCGGCAGACATCAGACGCGCCCCCTTCCTGATCACCTTCAGGAAGATCCTAAAGACCTGGCTCTTCTGTTAAACAGATCTGCAGACCCCCCCCCCCCCCCCCTCAGCACCTTGAGACCCTCACAGGTGAGTAGCGCATGTAGAATTCCCTGATTGATTGATTGATTGACTGATTGATTGATTGATTGATTGATTGATTGATTGATTGATTGATTGATTGAATGACAGGGAGAAGTGAGGCTACATAAGTACCACCACAACATCATCCATGTATAAGGCTATTCTGTGCTCTTGATGGCTGATAGCTATGCTTTTGATTTGCTCGTCAGCAAGTAGCTCCATATACAGGGTGAACAGGAGTGAGGAGATAGGGCAGCCTTGTCGCGTGCCCCGTCTATGGCAAATGCCTGTGAAGTTAGGCAAATAACTCTCACTTGCAATTTGCGATAGGTATAGCTACACTTCACCCATTTTTTAAATGTGTCCTAAGACCGGTCACAGCCAGTCCACACCAGGGGAAAGGCCAGCACATCCAATCAAATGCGTTTTTGGCATTGAAAGTTATAAGAAGCGCAGGAGTGCGAGATCGGATTGCCTTATCTATAAGGTGTAGTAGTCATTTTAAATTATTGCTGCAGCCTTTACCCAGTCTAATGCCGGTTTGGTCTGGGTCAATAAGGCCTTGCATGTAGACACTGGGGGTGCAGCTAGTATGCCTGTAAATAGTTTAGTCTCAACATTAAGCAAGGAAATAAGGTGACAAGAGCAGCATTTCATAGGGTCTTTTCCTGGTTTGGGTGGTACTGTAATCGCTCCCTCTTGCATAGAGACCGTGTGTTTGCCCGTGCCTCCAAAGGAGTTATAGAGATGGGTGAGAATGGGTGCCGAATGGGTGCTTAAAGTTTTATAAAAACTAGGCATAAGCCCTTTCAGACCGTGGCCTTCCCAGATTGTATTTGTGCTATGCTAGATAGGACTTCATCCAGACTAATGTCTGCTTCTAGTGTGAATGAATCCAGAGGCAGCAGGGTAGTAGTACTACAAGTTGAGAGATATGTATGGTATTCTAGTGTGCTTTTACTTCCGCAGTGTAGTCAGCATTAAAAACACTCAAGGGTATGCACAATTTCCTTATTGAAGTTCATACTCCACCCTGTCTGTGGAACTCTGTGATCCTGCTTTTGTGGTTCTGTGCCTACAACTTGTGTGCCAGAAGTTGCCCCGCTTTGTTGCTGCTTGCATAATAGTTTTGTTTCTTGCTTAGGAGGACATATTCAGCCCTTTCGATATCTAGCCCTCTAAACTGTTTTGTTTCCTAGCTCAAGTGTCTCTTCACCCTGAAGGCTTTGGATTTCTTATGAGTCTCCTTGAGATTTCTTACACATTCCTCAAGGGCTGCATGCTTATCCCTCCTCAATTTATTGAAGCGGGTGGAGATAGCTATCATGGTCCCTCTGACGATTGCTTTCAGAGAGTCCCTCATCAGAGAGATGGGAGTGTCTGGGGTATTGCTAGTCTGAAGAACGTGCTGGATCATTTCCATAACTTCTTCTTATAGTAGAGTCATGGGTTAAGAGTTTGTTGTTAAGGCACCATGCCCTGTGGCGTGCAGAAGGCCCAGGAGCCTTGAAAGAGAAAGTGATAGGAGAGTGATCCCAAAGTGCTGCAACTCCAACTTCAGTGTGCGTTTTGGCTTCTAAAATATGGCTGTAAGTCAAAAAATAGTTAAGTTGGGCATATGTCTGGTGAGAGGTAGACAAGAAAGCAAAGTCCCTAGCAGTGGGGTGTTGGAGTCTCCAACCATCAATATGCCCAGCTTCCTCTAACCAGTGCAACCCCTCTGTGATGAAGGCCCTAGTTTTCCCCTTTCGATGGGATAACCAATCCATATTCATGTGGGTTACAAGATGGAAGTCCCTGCCCAATACCAGGCAGTGGCAGTTGATGATGTGATGAGTTAAAATGAGTATAATTTGTTCTTGACATCAGTAGTGTGCATAATGTGGCAAGCATAAAGGTGTAAGTGTGTAGGGTAATAAGTAGTGATAACAGTCTCCCAGATACTTCTGCTTGCTTTGTTTTACTTGTCCCTGAAAAATTTAGCCAGCAAGATTGCCAAACCAGCATTCTTGCTTGGCACTGAGAAGAAATATTGTTGATCAAACTATTAAGATTTCATCCCGCCCACTGTCTTTCATCACGGGGTGTGTCTCTTGTAGGAGACAGATATCTCAATTGGAATCCCTGAGTGGTGCTAGGAGTGCCAGGCATTTTGCAGGTACATTCAGGCCATGGTCCTTGATGCTCCGAATTTTAATAATAAGCGTAGCAATGGGTAGATAGCATTCTACAAATTGAGAAAGAGAGGGCCTGCAGTCCACTGCATACTCTTGTCTTATGGGGTTGTACATTGTAGCCTGCTTCAAGGAGTCTGGGTATGGGGGAGAGCATAGGACAACTGGGAAATGGCCATGATTCTCAACCACTCCCCCCATGGGAGCCACACATACTATCAGTGCGGGATCCATGGTATTGGGAATGGTAGTCAATTGGCAGCAATATTCATATGGGGTGCTCCACCAGTCTGAAAATATGGCATGCAACAGTGTAAAAATGCCCCAGGCCCTTTATAATTAGTTATAGTTATGATATTCAGGAAGTGACCCTTGTTTCATAGGGGGTACCAACTAGAGGATGAATGAAGTGAGGCAGCTGAGTAATCAATCTGAGTCTTGGTCACAGGCTGTCTCATGGTGCTGAAGTTCCTGTCACAGTGCTGAGAATTCCTCTCAGCTTACATCTGCTGTTGGTTACTGTGTGTGTCTCTTGAAGGTGCGCTGCTTCTATTTGCATCTTGGATGTCATGGTCCTGGCTCCTGGGGCGACCGTATAAGATGTTGCGGACATCTTCCAATGAGCATATGATGTGAGTTTTGTTGTTCCATATGAAGATCAGTCAAAATGGGTGCCCCCATGTGTATTTGTATTTGACATCTTACTCACAGAGGAATGTTGTTGGGGTTCAAAAGAGCAAGATCACTTTAGTGTGGTGGGAGAGAGATTTTGGTGGAGCCATATTTTCACTCTGTTGAATAAGATGGGCCCTAATAATTTACTACTGCCATGGTGGCTCCCTTTTGCCTGTAATTATGGATGCAGGTGAGGATATCCTGTTTGGTCCGGCTCTGTGAGTGTGAACAAGGACAATATCTTTCCCATCCAAGTCTGGGAGTTATGGGAAAAAGCGAGTGACATAGCCCTCGAGGTCACCCCAGTCCTTCTGGAGGGGAATGCCTCTTATGCTAATATTGGAGCACCGCAAGAAGTTTTCAAGATCTTCCAAGTGGATTTGCAGTTCTGTGTTGTGGTCTTGGAGCTCCAGTGGTTTAGCTCTTCTTCTTTAGTGTCACTGTTGTTTTCCAGGTTGGCACCTACTGACCTATCTCCGCCACATCCTTTTTTATGCCCTTGATCTCAGTGCCAATGCCGCTCCGTAGGGCTGCAATGTAATCTCTAAGTTTGCCAAACAGTGCCTCCATAAATGCAGGAATGACAGGTGCCTCATGCTTTGCGTGATCCAACCCTTGGTCTGCGCATTATGAGTCGAACTGTGGGGTATGATCTTTATTTTTGAAGGAGGCCTTAGTGAGCGTATCATTAAAGGTAGAGTATTTCCGTGCCCTTTGCGATGCAATAGTGGTTGAAAGGTTGCACCCCACAGAGGTTTTTAGGAGTGGGAAGTTCCTGGGTTCTGCCTGATAGGAGAGCCTCTTCTGCTGATACAGTATAGCAGGAGAGGGACCTTCAGAATTCTCCTACAATTAACATGTGGTTTTTTTGTCACCTAGCTCAGAGATTTGTGCGAGGGAGGGTCTCAACAAGCTGGGGAAGGATGTTCACCCACTCATTTCAGTCTTAACGCTAACCTCCTCAGCACACGCCGTATCCAGTTTGGCATTTCCTGAGGTCCTGGTGGAGGGTCGCAAGCAGGAATACACCAGGCCACAGTGTGCTGGGTGTCAGGCAGGTTTTATTTATTCAGGGTGGACAGAGCTCTTCACCCCTCCTCTCTAGCAGTTGTGCCAAGTGGTGGGCCACAGTCAGGGCAGGGCCAGCTGAGCGGTCATGAAGTGCCAGCAGCAAAGAGAGCGTCAGAGCAGATGGGCAAGTGCTCCGGACTCACAACGGGTCTTTGTGTCTGGCTGCTCTAGGCGTGAAGGGCTCCGCACGGTCTTCAGGATGGCTCCTGATGTTCAGGGGAGAGTACGGCCATACTAACAGGCAGCCACTGTCCTTGATAATCTGGGCAGGGGACTTCATCATATCCTTTGGGCTTTGGGCCAGGGCTAGAGCATGGCCACATCATAATATAGCCTCTGCAGTGGCCATCATCTTGAAGTGCCGCCACGAGATCGACCTTGCTGAAAATCTGGCAAATGCGGGCCAGGCAGTACTGTCAGAGTCTCTGTGTTAAAGGCGGCTCTCTGCTGTCAGTTGTTGGCCTCTGGAGTTGCTAATGTTGGCCTAGGATGGGGTGAACAAAGATGGACGGCGGAGCACAGCAGAGACGCTCCTACCTAGCTGTCATCTTGGCCATGCCCCAAGTACATTGCTTCATAACACATTAAATAAATCATCTCATACATGCATTGTAAACAAATATCAATCTTTTTTCTTTTGTGTTTTCAATGATGTAGACTTTAATCCTGATTCACAAAGGTAAACTTACAATTTCAAGTAAGTTTACAATTGTTTGATATTCACAAAGGGATTTCTTCATAAGGGCGGAGTGTCTGCACAGAAATAAATAGGTCTTTTATGTGCTGAGCGCAGAGCCTCCACACATAAAAAATAGGTCTTTTCATTTGCAGAGATTCTGCACTCGCAAAGATACTACTCGTAAATCAATTTGTGAATACCAAACAATCGGAATCTTACTCGAAAGTGTACATTTACCTTTGTGAATCAGGCCCTTACTGTTGTACTAAAGATTATCGTGTCAGACTGACCTTAGGATGGTCACTCTATTGTGGTGTCCCTTTCCAGATTGAAACAGCCTAACCCCTAAATGCTCTAAGGGGCAAATTTACAAGAACTGGTGCATCCCTGCATGTCAGCAGGGATGCGCCAGTTAACTTGGTGACGCAAAAATAGTCTTGCACCACCATGGATGCGTCGCATTTACAATGCGGCGCACCGTGGCGCAAGGACAGACAGATGCGTGGCATCTGTTTGGCATAAGGGCAGCGCATTGCTAGAGTTGTGTAGCAAGTACGACACAACTCCAGCAATGGTTAGGGATGCCTATTCATAACATGCTGCGTCACTCCTTATGCCTGTTTCAAGCAGATACAAGGTTTTGACGCAGTGGCATTGTTAAAAGTGACTCCGTGAAATCTTGTAGATTTCACTGCGTCACTTTTACGAGGCTTCCTTGCGACGGAACGCCCACCTTGCATACATTATACCTGATGCAGGTATAATGTAGCGCGGGGCTTTACAACGTGACACAAATGTGGGCCACATGTAGCACATATCTTGGTCCATATTTCATTAAAAAAACTGTAATTGTGCATTCGGGTCCTTGTGATATTTTTAATTGCTTTTGTGAAAATGGATTGTTGTAGAACATTCCCTTGTGTGGGGCTCCCTAGGCGCTGGTGCATGTTAGAAGTTATAGAATACTAAGGCTCGTGTTTGGCTGGAATAGTACTCCATGTGGGGCGGGAGATTTCCTATTTACCAGGCTCTTAAGTAACTTAGCTGTGTAGAGCATTGTGCCACAGCCAGTGCTGTCCTGTGGAACTCTTCAAGGAAATTGAAGAACATTTGATTGTGAAGTACTTGCTGAGTTGGAAAGAGCATAGGGTGTGCACTCTTGACAATCATAGCACCATGAGAGTGAGTTTGCTCGGATATTGATTGCTAAATGGGTGGGATATAGTCCAGTCCTGCCCTTTCTTTATTCAATATCACAGAAGTACCTGCTGTTCTCATAAATGCCACTTATGGATTCCCTGATGGCTGGGCCACTCAATTTACATTTTGAGTGCCTGCGGACATCAGTGCCAGCAGACGGGTGATACAGCGGAGTTTAAAAGCTCTACACATTCATACACACAACACTCCTTTGGGCTCACATACATTCATACACACAATGAGCCGACAAATATCCACTGGTCATCAATTTTATCTTACCCTACGAAACGTTTACACCAGTCTTCTTACCATTCCTGTCTCCTGAGTAAATGAACGTGCGATAAGATCTAGTAGTAGATTAGAATAGGGAGGAAAGACAATAATGCATTTAACTTTAATTTAAAGAACCACAGACTCAGAGTGAGTTTAAAAGTGTATCTGAATTAATAATTTTGTGAATCAAATCAAAAAAAAACACATGAATATACCAGAAATCTCCATCAGGATTATAGTACAGTTAGCTTATAATCAGTTTGCATTAATAAATTATTGCAATGACAGCACCTGAGGAGAGAGAGGACAGAGAGCAAGTACGGAGCATTTACCCTACAGATATATTTACCTAGAATGGTGTGAGGACCTCAACATCAAGAGTCAAGGACTCAGGACAGGTTCGGGACAGGAAAAGAGGACCTCTTCTAGTGCAAAGCCTGTGTTACACCCCTCTCTGGTGCTACTCTCCCCGGCTCGGGCACGTCCCGACCCCTTCCTAGATGTGCCTCCTCGGTTGTTCCGCAAATTTTCCTAGTGTAGGATTCTTCAGTCGGATTGCAGCTATTCGGGCAGCATCTCAGCATAGCATCGGCATCTCAGCAGCAAGTGTGCCTAACTATCTAGAACTTATCTCTGTTATACCAAATTCAAGTGTAAGATCCACCCCCAAATGTTTCAATTCCATGTTCACCCGCAATTTGATTGGGCCAAGTAGTGGGGTGAGGACATCACACCATACCAAGTGCAATACTTTTCTTTAGTCTATTGTCTAATCACCCGCCCCTTAATTTTAATACCCACAAGCTTTATTCCCACAGATATTTCATATGTGGATCGGTAGTCTAATTTATATTGTTGCATCTCTTTTCCTCTTGTAGGGTCAAAAGTTGGGTTCTCATGTCCTTGCTGGGCTTGAGCTTGGCAGTCATTCAATTTTCAGTTCACTTGTTCAGAGCAAATAGGCATTCTGCGCATGTGTAGAAGTCACAGGGAACCAGAGACGCTGTTCCCCTCCAAGGCTCAAATGGGAACTATTAATAAAGTCAAAGAACCACATGTTAGAATACAACCCTAATTGAATTCACTGTATACCACTTACTTCTACTCTAACCCCATTTACTTAAGAAATCTTTTGCATTAATAACTTAGTAGAACTTGCATGGGTTAGTTTCAGCTCGGCATGCGCATTAGTATGTTATTTTGAAGCGGCCATATTAGAAGCTATTGCGCAGCTGCAAAGATTTCTCCCCAAGCGACAGAAGAACGTCACACCACGTGATGTGGTAGACGCATGCGCAGAAGATTTCCCGCGTTTTAGCAGCCATTTTTAGGACACTCGAGTTACTTATTAAGACAGCACATAGAAAAGCTTCCCCTAGGTATGATTATGTAAAATGTGGTGCAATTTTAGTACTCACGGACAGGTTGGTTACAGTATTACAGGTTATTCGAGAGGATTGCATATGAGCAAGTTTCTTTAAATGTGAAACCTTGCTCTATCACGGGTAGGAGATCCATCCCCACAGAGAGTGACCTGCCAGCACCATGTGTAAGTGAGGAAGTCCACAAAACTGGACATGGCGGCCAAAATGTGGCCGAGCTTCTCGAAGGTTATGATTTTCTGCACGGCTGTTGTGACCATGGTAAAAAAAATATTAGGTTTTATGGATAAACCCCAGCCCTCATGGTGAAAAGTTCAACATCCAGCACATTTTCCATCAACAGTGTGGTGAACTTAGAACTGCTTCCCTGGCGGATCGAAATAACTGTCAACAGCAGCTTAGTTATTTTTGCAGCGCCATTATTACAATAAATATATAAGGCCTCATTTATGAGAGGGTTGCGTCACGTTTGCACCACGCAATGTGGTGCAAGCGTGACGCAAACCTTTAAGTCAGACTTTTGAAACCATGCACAGCCACTTTGTCTGGCTGTGAGCAGCTTCAAAAATCTAGAGTTTCAACACAGTGCAAATCGCTGCCCTGTGTTTCCATCCTCTGAGTAGGCGTTCCGTGAGTGTTCCCACACAACTCCCATGGATTTTGACTCATCCCCAGATTTACAAGAACTTGTTATCCTGGGGATGTGCCAAAAACGTACACCTTCCGGGGAGGCGTAAAGGGAAGAAATATCTTTATTCCTCCTCGTTTATTTCCTCTTTCTTTGTATGCCACAGCTCACAATATGCCTCCCAGGATTTGTTTTGTGCAGGAAGGTACTTCTACATGTACAAAAACAATCCTTCATGCAAAACAGGCACCCTTGCATGGTGCAAGGGTGTCTGTCTTGGTGCTAGACTGCTAGAAGGGTGCCAGTGTAAGGGAAAAGACAGGGATGTGTCATATCGCCTTAAACACAGCACATTCCTTCCCTTTCCTTGTAATGCAGTGCAGTGCATTAAGGTGCCTTGCTGCACTGCACAGCGTGACTTCCTCATAAATGAGACCCATACCGTTTAAAAACCTGCCTGTTTTTACAATGACGGCAGGATGAAGTATTTGTTTATTATTACAATGGCGTTATTGGGATCATTGCATATTTTAAAGGTAAAATACGAACCTGGTTGGACTAACTATTGATGTGATGCTCAAATAATTATTTATATCAATTGATTCTGGCAGGTTGATATTCAAGAGACATGAGAAAGGTGTGCATGAATGTGTTGTGTGTGAGAGAGGCAGAGAGAGAGAAATTATTCTTCTAAGATTTTAGAGTTGATAAAATAGGGATAATGACACATCGAGGACCTTTCAACTGTTTAGCCTTCAGTCTACCGACAGGGTGCTGTGGAAAATATGCAGTACTTGTGTTATTTTTTTTGTAAGATATTCCTGCCTTCATATTCCTATCTAATGATTAAAGAAGATCATTAATGTGACATACTTCAACATGATGATGGCAAATGTTCAATGATTCAAAACTTTCAAAATATTTCATTAATGAAAATCGAATCTTCTCTTCTGCAATATAATTAAATAGTCATGGGAAAGAAATGAGTTGTCTAGTAAATGTCAAGAAAGTATTCCTTTGCTTTTTCAGTTCCATTCTTTTTTTTTTACTTTGTATAAAAAACATATCCCCTTCATGTTTATTATTTATCTTTCCTTTTTATATTTTCTAAGTCGCTTCTGTAACTGGCATGTGTTTACCCTTTTAAATAAATAACAACAGAGATGAACATATTTTTGTAAAAAGAATAATGGGAAGAAGGAAGGAGAGAAGGTCACTCGTGGGACAATAAACATCGTGGGGGCATATTTACAAGGGCTTTATCTCTGCTTTTTTGGCTTGTAAAGCTAAAAAAGCAGAGATACAAATATCTCCCTATTAACAAGAGGGTGCTAACATGTATTAGCACATGTTAGCACCCTTTTACCCAATACCTTCCTTTGCATCTCTAATGAGATGCAAAGTGGGCGTCACTGGGCAGGACAACCTTGTAAATATTGCTGATGTGCACATTGCGATATTTACAAGGCTGCCCCAGCCTTTTAGCACACGTTAGTTTTTGGAGAAATGCGTTGTTTTCTCCAAAAACTAACGTCTGCTAAAATGGAGACTTACCTATCTCTAACATTGGGGTGGATTATGCTGATACGACCCTGTGGGTCGTATCAGCAAGGCTAACGCCGTATTGCAGGGAACATCGCTGGAAAGCCAGCGATGTTCCCTGCAAAACGGCGATAACCTCACCAGCTCTAGAATTTTTATCGCCCTGGAGAAAAGCGTTGTTAATAACGTGCTACCAGGGCGATAAATTCCAGAGATAGCCTGCGATAACAAAATTATCGCTAAGCACCGCCAGCGATAATTATCACTGGCCATTAATAATATGCCCCCGATGCATTAAGGAACACATGACTTAAATTTGTCCCAGGTGGATCAGAGGTTCAAGGTGCATGATTACCGTACTTTATATATTTTGTGATAGGACAAACCTAATTTAAAAGAGCGCTTTACAGATAACCTGTATATTGTAGTTACAGCATCTCAAACTTAAGGTGCTATTTATAGTACAGTATATTAGATGGAAACCTGCAATACCACTATAAAAATTATATTTTCCTAATTTCAGTAGGAGTCTGATATGGCAAACGTCCTGGGTGCTAAATTGCAACACTGAACAGTTGAATTGCCATGTCATAATGTCTGTTACAAAGTTGAAAAGCAAGTCACACAGCACAATTAGAGCTGCAGTTTAAACAGTTTTCCTGGATTATGATATGTTTTTCAAAAATGAACATTAATTTGCCCAAAAGAGAGACTTATCTACTCTAATTTCCATTAACCTGATTCTGAAATATTTTTGCAGCAATTTACTAACTGCGTTCGGTGTGTTTAATTTCACTCTACAGAGTCCACTTTTTTATTTTGTCGGCCCATTTCTGATGTCGGACAGACCTGAGTCCGTCCGACAACGGTCAGGAACTATAACCGACCGACCTCCTGTCGTCGGTTACAGACCTGCAAGTAGGAGGTTCGTCTCAATCTTATACTTAACGATAGGAGCATGCATTTCGAACGGAATGCATGACCACATTGTTAACTGCAGAGGTGTAGTTCATCCCTGCACCCTGTGACATGCACCTCAAGGTGCCTGCCACCGGGTGCAGGGGTCAACAGGGGGGCAAGGCCGCCATACGGTGGCCACGCACCCATCGGGTCCTACGGGGTGCCCCCCAAAACAGTTTTCCACTGCCTTTTTGTGCCGGAAAGACCGGCACAAAAAGGCAGTGGGAAACTACCATCGTTCTCCCTTGGCCGGAAAGAGGTGGCCGGGGGATTACTGAAGGGTTTCCGGATGAGAGCCCATCATAGGCCATCCGGAAAACCGAGTCAGATTCCTTTCCGACCGAGCCCATCAGAATGGCTCGGTCGGCAAGAAATCTGATCGGCACATTCCGAGGTGGGCAGGAGCCCTTCCTGCCTGCATCGGAATCGGGCCCTTCGTGTCCACAACCGTTCTATCTTTTTCATTTGGAACAAGACACCAAGGGTTTAGGCTGCTTGTTGGATTGTGTGACCATGTACTACAAAGCATAAAATATCTTCTGCTTTATGGTAAAAGATATTGTAAGTCAACTTGGAGCTCCATGGCCACTCTATTGTCACGGAACTCCTCATTATGTGTTCCAAGGTACCTACGTTTGTTGCTAATGGTTACTAATTAAACCTGGATTCCAGAAATGTGTGTGTTGGGGGCACATAACAAACAAGATTTTTACATTATACCTACATTTTGAGGAACAATTATTCAGAACCATTAGTCTTTTGATCAATTGCAAACGTTGTGATTGGAATTCAGATATCCAAGTACAAAGTCAGGGACTTAACCAATAAACCAAGTCTCATGGGTAATTTTAATTTCCACCAGTGAAATTAATGGAATTCCTGAATTTCATGTAATTCGTTTTTGAAATTTCACAGCTGTGACTTCACGTCATTATCACTTGCAGGAGACAGTTTCCTGCCAAAAATTCCTGGCTGAGAGACATTTTAGTCGCAGCCGGTATCACATATGATTTTTTATGAGAAGTATTTTCTTGTGTGAATAAAGTCATGCAATATGCCAGCATATCACATTTTGTTCTAAAGTCTAATTTCCCAATTTCTCTCATTTCCACGGCATTTCACAAATATTTGCTGAAAATAATATACAATTTCGAGCAACAAGGATACAGGAGAGTGGATGTTGCTTGTAATTCGTTACGTTATTTTGCACTGCTTGGACGGCTCCTACCGTGTGTCCAAGAATGACGCTGATTTTCTTTCTCCCCCCCACTCAAGACCCGCTTGTGTTTGCTGCAATAAACCTAGGGAAGCTGGAGAGGTTCTCAGGGGGCATATTATCAAGCACTGAGTTAAAATTGTCGCCGCTTTAGCGGCAGAAAACTGCCGCTAAAGCGGCGATAATGGGCCTGATAATATGCCACAGAGAATTCCAATAGAAGCCCATGTTGACACCAGAACATGGGCTTCTATGGGAATTCTCAAGGGCATATTATTTATCAAGCTCATTATCGCCGCTTTAGTGGCAGTTTTCTGCCGCTAAAGCCGCTGTAATTTTAACGCCATTTCTTGATAATATGCTCCATCTAACATGGGCTTCAATTGGAATTCCATAGAGCATATTATCAAGCCAATTATCGCCGCTTTAGCTAAAGCGGTGATAATTTTATCGGCTGCCTTGATAATATGCCCCTTAGATCTTTAAATGCCCAACAGCAGCTCGGGACCTTCAATGCCTGATGAATTAAATAGCCTCTCTTCTCTCCCTCCAGCCTCACCAAAAGATCCCGACTACCTGACCAAGATTTCCGCAGCTGTGACTGACATTTCTCACAAAATGTATTGCAACATCTTTACTTGTCTTCTACTTTCCAATTAATTCCAATCTATCATGTATTTCCATTCCTAATGTATCTCATTCAGTCACCCTGCTTTCTACAGTATTTTTTGAATGCCCTTTATTCAGAAACCACGTGACCACTTCAGTCACTCCACTTTGAAGGGAGCTTTACAGTTCTTAAACCCTGACACTGATTGCTCTGTCACATAAAACAAGCAGGGATTGATTCACAGGGGGCTTTTTCCTGGTTCAAGGCAGTCTGCCTTAAGCAAGGGAAATATAGTAAACCAGGACCTCTGGGTTGATGCAATTGCATTTTTTTGCTTTTAAAGATTTTGCAAGAAAGTACGCAAAAAACGTCAAATTACACACACAGCAAATGTTTCGCTTGTAGGGGCATATTTACAAGCCAGGCGATAACATTATCGCCGCTTTAGCGGCAGAAAACTGCCGCTAAAGCGGCGATAATGGACTTGATGATATGCTCTATGGAATTCCAATTGAAGCCCATGTTAGACGTCCTTCACATCTAACATGGGTTTCAATTGGAATTCCATAGAGCATATTATCAAGCCCATTATCGCCATTTTAGCGGCAGCTTTCGACCGCTAAAGCGGCGATAATTTTATCGCCTGGCTTGTAAATATGCCCCGTAGTTCGCATGCTTTGAGAAAGCTGCCACTTGAGTCGGACATCTACTTGAGTGGCAGAAGGAAGCAGAGCCCTCTTGCAATGCATGTGGTGCCGTTTGAAGTGATTTTACAGCATGGTACTAACTCCTGGCACTAAAAACCAGCGCGAGCAGCACAACTTACCTTACTCCACTGCTTGCGGATTTACGCAGAGTGAGGCAGTGTTTTTTTTGCCACTTCGCAGAACTCTGTGAACTCTGCCCAGGCCTAAAATATATGTGGCTACTATTCCTGGCTGTTATTGTTTAAATAAAATGCTCCTGATGGCCAAGCCTCGCTGTTCTCCTTTTTGATAATCAGAACCTGCTTCACCATTTGGTGAGCTAGATAGAAGCAGACCACGGCGGATTACTACACTACAGTCTGGAGACAGGAGGATCCTGCCACCTGAGCTCACTCTGCACGCATTTCAGTAGAAAGAGGTGCGACGGGCACCTCTCTTTACTGCAAGCCTGCCAGCCCATGGCAGTCTGGATCCATCCACTGGCAGGCGTCAGATAGGGTAAGACACTGCAATTAGCTTTTCTTCTTTTTTAACAAAGAGCATAGTGTGGCAAACAGAAGCAGTGAGGGTAGAAAATGATTCACCCAGCACTCATAGATACAAGTGGCCTACGAGTGGCCTGGAGGCTTTAAAAAAAAAAAAATTATATATTCTTATTTATTGTGGACAATTCACCCAGCACTTTTGGGTGACTATGCTTAGAGTGCCTCTAGAGTGGCCTGGAGATACTCTAAGCATAAAAATGGTTTTACCCAGCACTCCAGATCATAGTGGTCTGGAGGTACATGAGCCTCAACCTCATATTTTCTAGTTAACCACAAACTTAGTGCAGGAAGGTTTCTAAACAGCTCTTGGATCTGAAAGGAGAGTTGAGAGAAGAAAACATTGCGTAACCTGCTTTCAATTTAGATCAGGGACAGTGTAACAAGGAGACTAGGGGGCATATCAGCAACAGGCGGCGATAAATATCGCAAAGCGCGCTTAGCGCTTTTATATTTATCGCCCGGATAACGCGTTATCAACAACGCGTTACTCCAGGGCGATATATTTTACATCAAAAGCGGCGTTATGTGGGAATATCGCAGTTAAACCAGCGATATTCCCACAGCGTTAGGAGAAACCTTGATGATAGGGAAATGTGGATTCAGCCACTGAATCCACCTCCCAAGCCATAGATAGGGTAGTCATGAAAAATAGCAGACTTAAAATACCGTCGATAACAGCGGTTAGCGCTGCTTTTTACATCGCTATGGGTGTCCTGGGCCGTATTGTAAATACGGAGTAGGACAGTTAGGGATCCTTTTCCCTTAGTTTTTGCAGGGAACGCCTACTTTGCATCTCATTAGAGATGCAAAGCGAGGCGTGAACTAAACAGGAGCTGACTCAAGGAAACACGTGATAGCGTGTCCTTGTAAATAATGCGATATAATTATCGCCGCTTTTCGCCCAAAAACGGACGCTAAAGCGGTGATAATTACATCGCCAGCCCTTGTTGATATGCCCCTAGGTTCCCAAGAAAAGACCAGGAGGGGCTGTACAGCTATTGTGCCCATGAGTTAAGGTAATTACATACATAGATGCTGTATGAATGAGGGGTGAGTGTTGTCTGAGAGAGGTAAGCCTGTGCTGCAGAAACACATTGATAATGTTCACCTCATTCTTGTCTGAGTGAAGGAAGGCTGCGCTGCAAGAACGCATTGCTATTGTTTGTATCATTGTTGTCTGTGTGAGAGAAGCCAGTGCTTCCAAACCTCATTTTCACTGGTTGTATTATTATTTGTATTATTATTTTCAGTGGTCAAGAAGAACCTGTTTAGCAGGATCGCATTACCATTGTGTCTCACTTTGTTATCCTTATCAGCTGGTTACATTTATTTATTTATTTATTAAGTTTTATATAGCGCGAACAAGATCCTGAAGAATATCAGAGGGCTTTACAAAAGGATGGAATGAAGGTAATAAATGCAATATCGACATCAATAAGAATAACATACATGAATAATTAGAGGACAAAGGGGTCAAAGGAGAGTAATACAATAACAGGTATATAGCGGGCTAAGAAGGGGCAAACGATTAGGTAGAGATGAGTAGCATCCAATGAAAGGTCTAACGGTTGTAGGATCAGTGACTTAGAGCAGATGATCCTGACCCATTTTAGGTAGGAACTTGTTCATTAGGAATCTTTTGGCTTCCAATTTGAAAACCACCGTGGAAGGAGATTCTGCGTACTTCCGGTGGAAGAGAGTTCCAGATGTTTAGGGCAGCGCCGGAGAAGGCTCGGTGGCAGGTTCTCTTTTTGCTAAAGATGTGTGGTTTCAAGAGGAAAGTGTTAGAACTTCTTGAGGGTCTACCACCACCGGTTAATTCAAGCTTTTGCGCTAGGTAAATGGTAGTTTTGAAATTGAGGGCTTTGTGCACCAGACAAGCAATCTTTAGCTGAATTTGTGCTGTGACTACAACCGACTAGCACACCCCAACCTTTATAGTCCATTTTTTTTGTGCCAGGTGTTCTCCAAGCCGCCACATGCACTGTTAAAGGTCGCACCCCAGCTGACATAACAAACACTCTAAAAATGGTTACACTGTGCACCCCTCACGCAAAACACACATTTTTTTGTGTGCGCGTTAGTCTTTGGGGTGCTTTATATGCAAGTTCTGGTCATACATGCACTCTCTGTTGTCCTGCATGTATTGACTATTTATTCATAATTTGATTGTTGTTGCACTGTGCACCCCACTCTAAAAACAGGCATTTTCTTGTGCACGTTAGTCTTTGGAGGTGCTTCACATGTGAATTCTGTTCATGCGAGCAGTCTCTGTTTTCTTGCGCCTTTTGACTACTTGTTCATAATTTGATTGATGTTCTACTGTGCACCCTGCTCTACAAACGTGCATTTTCTTGTGCATGCATTAGTCTTTGGGGGTGATTCACATGTGAATTCTGGTCATATGTGCATTCTCTGCTCTCTTGTGCATATTTGCCTCATGTCCCTAATGTAATTTTCTTTACAAGCCCTCACCTCAGGTCTTTCAAGAAGCATGCTCTGTGGGCATGTGCCTGCATACTGTTAATTTTTGCACTTTATGTCCTCATGTGCAGCTTTTTTCATTAAATCCCTCACCTTTCTGTTATATCACCAGCCTCTGCCCACTGTATTTACTATCATAAAGCAAAGAAAGTGTTTTACTGTTTAGAAATATTTCTGATTGTATGCATGTAAAAGGTACTTTTTGATTGCCATTTTATTGCCTCAGGTTGAAAAGTAAACTGCTTTTTACCACAAAACTTATAGCCGCTAACCCCCTACAAGACATGCCCATCCACACCACCAGGGCACCGTTGAACGCCCACACCATCACAAACCAGGGTCAAACCCATGCCCTTCTCATGACCCTTCAAACCACCAAAGTGCGCTCTCCTCTGGAGCACATGCAGGGACCCTTCCCAAAACAAAAGGCAAAAAATAGTAAACATTGCCAAGAGTGGAACTTGCAAACCACAACACACACGTACTCATGACCTAAGGAGGGAACTTTTGAACCCAAAATAATTGAGCATGCCCAAACACACTTAATGACCAAACACAAAGGACACTTCAGGACTTTGTTAGTAGAAAAGGCAATAAAGGACCCTAGAGCCCAGTCCACTGTTGAGACTTCAGCCCCTACTCCTCCATACACTGGCATGTGTGTGGTTATCCCTACAACACCAGTCCTTGGGGTACTGTAATCCCCCCATTGTAGAAGCAGAGGAACTACCCACAAAAAGAGGATCCCAATTACCCGCATCCCTAACCACTCCACATAGCCTAGGCCTGCCCCAGTCCGAGGCCACCTCACTTAGGAAATCAACTCGCAGTACACAACAGCTGAACCAGACCTCAGCCCCTCCTGGGTCAGATGAGGCAGGGTGGCTATCTGGGCAGTTCTTAGCCATCCTAGATAGCGATCCCTCAAGCTTGGCTGATGGAGGAAGCTCTAGCTCCACGGGGTCAGAAAAATGAGCTGTAGGGGGCATAAGAGTGACAAAAGAAGAGACACCCAGTGGGGGAACCAAAGGAAAGTCTAGGACAAATGTAGAGAGATTCAAATGCAGGGACATAGCTAGGAGACTTCGGGAGGAGGGGAGAACTACCCATGCTCTGCAAGAGGAAGAGTGAAGTGACACCAGGTTCAGAGAGTGAAGGGAGCAGGAATTAGATAACGAGAGGCTACTCGCCAGGCTAGGGTCACCATGCAACAAACTACCACCCATGTCTAAATCCCTGAGACAGAGGGCAGACGAGGAGATCAGGAGGCAAGGACATCTGATCCTCACTGAACCTAGATGCTCCAAGATTAAGATACTAATAGAACAAAGAAGTGGCCCCTCCCGAGTAAATAATAACACAGCACTGGCACTTGGGAAGGGTAACTACACCCCAAAGGAGATAATTGCACTGAGGGGAGGTGCATTTTATGTGCACCCTTTTTGTAGTTTACTAGCCCAATGGACAAGGGGACAGGGCGAGAATGCTAGGCCATGGACAGAAGAAGGGTCATTTGAGCCAGAAGACATGGCCATAGCAAAGGATTGCATTAGGCATGAGGGGGAAACTCAGATTAGGACTTCCTCTACAGGAGCAATGTTTCACGAAGTGGGAAACATATCTCAAGGACAGGCCCACCACCCCTCAGAAGCCAGGCAATTTCCCTTGCTCCAGCAAAGGGCCTCATGGTTTGTTTATGTCTCTTTGGCCCAGATGGGCAAAGAAGGGCTAAGGACTAAGCTCACATCCCTTTTAGCGGTGGTAGGGAAGTGGTTAAACTGCTTAGAAAAAAACACAACAGGTATCACAGTCATTATAGGTAACATTAAAAGTCTACCAAGTAGCCTGATAGGTGACCAGACTAATGCAGTGTTCCCTCTAGCCAACATACTAGCAATAAATACGACCAATACCCAACATGATGGAATAGTGTTTAACACATACAGACATCAGATCTGGACAGTCCTGAGAGAAGTGTTCCCTGACCGCCCTGACATAAGGGGACTGATGCCAGAGAATATTAAGCCTGATGAAGAGATAAGCGATTATACAAGCAGAATAAGGAAAAATGGGGCCAGGAGACAGGACAGCCATGGGTTAATACAAGCCTGCAGCTCACCCTTTTCTTAAATATCCTTTAAAAGGGACTGCCCACTGAAGTACAAACTGGACTTGACAAAATAGTTGGGTTGGACACAAAACCATGGCTAGAGATACAGGCCCATATCATACATTATTACAAGAAAAAAAATAGAAAAAGACAATGACAAGCAGAACCAAGTACAGAGGAACGCAGCAAAGTTGATACAGCAGAAGTTTTAAAAAACAATGTTGGAAGGAGCAGTTGCAGCCGTAGCCACACAGATGGTCATGGTCCCCCTGGCAAGACACACACAAGTTCCATGGATTCCAATCTAATGATTGAAAGGAAAGAGGAAGGGGAGACCTCATGAAAGACAATAGAGAATGTTTTCACTGCTGTAAGATGGTTCACCTTGAAGAAGATTGCAGGACCAGAATGTATCATGAGAAACAGAGATCCAGGTGGGAGTCAAGGAACACATACAACAGTCAGCCCCAGCCCAATAGCAACCCACAACACCCTCAGACGCAGGACACTTATGTCCTCCTGTGGGCCCCACCTCAAGAAGGGCATGTAGGAGCCACCTGCTTACCACAAACACAGATTGATGGGGCACACTTATGGCAGGATCAACAAACAGCAGGGAACTCATCACAAATATGAGCAAAGGGCCCAGCGCACCCCATTGCACAAGGAGGAGCAACAGTATGGGGAGGGAGCTCATTGTTCCAGGCCCAGAACCTGCAACAGGTCCAATGAAGGTGCCCAGAAAACTCCATGTGTCCTGTATTGTCAGTCACGCACAGCTCAGATAACGAATCCACTGTGACGGTAGCTATCAATGGCATACGTTACACCATCCCAGTGAACACCAGAGCCACACGATCTTGCCTCAAGGAGGGGAATTTTCCCCTTTCGTGGAACACCATGGACACTCTGGGGTTTTCAGGGACTGTGAAAAGAAGGGTTCTCTTCACTGAAAACTTGACTTGGAGATAGCTGGAAACAAACTTTAAGGTCAATTACTATATCATCCTTCATCCCCTACCAAACCTCTGGGGAGAGATCTAATGGCCAAACTAAACATGATCATCCACTTTTCAGAAGATGGAACCATGACTTGATCAACCCTGCTATGTTCCCCTTATGACTTATGACCCTTTGAACGTCACAGTCCTACTCACAGATCCATCAGCGTAACATTGTTAACCCAGCAACATGCCTCGGGGGGAGGGAGGTGGGGTTAGTTGAGGTTGGGGGGAGGGGGGTTTGTTAGAGTTACTTTATATAGCTGATGACCAGAGAGACTCCAACTGGTAGACATTACTGATTCATATTGCAGGACGGCGGATGGGGAAAGGGGCACATCACGTCATGTCAGGAGGGACTTTTTACAGACGATGATGCTGAGAGGTGAAAATATAGTATCCTGCTAAGTTCTATTTCTGATTTCAGATGTGTACATTTGCTGCCCTACTCGGGTCATTTATTGTACCTGTGTGTTTTTTTTAATCTCAATAAAAATTCTTTAAAAAAAAAATAAAAAAATAAGGGGGTCACAGTCTGAGCCCACTACATTCTACAAGTCAGTCATGGCCCTCATTGCCAATGCCCCAAAGCTAT
This sequence comes from Triturus cristatus, assembly GCF_964204655.1. Classification (NCBI taxonomy): domain Eukaryota; kingdom Metazoa; phylum Chordata; class Amphibia; order Caudata; family Salamandridae; genus Triturus; species Triturus cristatus. Next base: position 110,015,287 of record NC_140582.1, on the reverse strand, counting down.
TAGGGAGACAAATACAGCTGTCCAAGGAAATGTTATTCTGTAAGGAATGGCACAAAGAGTGGGAGCCCCTGGAGGAGAAACTAGTGCCATTCAAGACAGTGAAGATCAGACCCACTGATGGGGTCTTAATGGCATCTGAAGACAAGTCGCATGGTCATGGGTTATTTTCTTAGACCCAGGTCTCCACGTATGGGACATATCAGACAAACAATTGTTCATTGACTACCCAGAAGCCTCAACAATAATCTTTGAAGATCCATCAGAGTTGAATTGCAGCTCAGGGCCACCGTGCCTGTCACGAGGGCACCATCCCTCAGGGATCAAGATCTCACACAGGTACCTTCAATGCTATGGGCAACTGGTCCACATGATGTGGGGCTCATCCACACAGCACTGAACTAGCTCCACCTCCCGGCACACACCCATAAAGATAGCATGCTCACCCACCTACAGCTAGACTGGTTTATGCCCTACACAGCAGACATTAACTACCTAAATGAGTGCACAGTATGCCAGTTGCACTCACCTAAACACACACTTGAGATCAAAGCCTCATCTATCCCAAGACCCTCTGAGCCATTCCAGACACTAAACATAGATTGTATCGCCATGATCAACAGGCATGCTACTTACGAGTATCTAATCATAGTGGTCATTCCCTTCTCTAGGTTGATAGAAACAGGCCACTGCACATACTGCGGTGCTGAAGCCACAGCTACCATTCTGCTTCGAGAAGTCATGCCCAGATGGGGGGTACCAGAGGTCATCCAATCAGACAACGGGTGACATTTCATGAACAAAATGTTCAAAAATATCTGCACCCTGATGGGCATAACCCACAAGCCGGTCTCAGCATACTATCCCCAAAGCAATGGCATAGTGGGAAACCTCAATGTCCTTCTGAAAAAACAAGCTTAGCAAACTGTGCACCACCATGGGTAAGAAATGGCAACATTTCTTGCCCCTAGCCCTGTTCACAATAAGGAACACCCAAGCAGAGATCGCGACCTGACCATCCATCAACTAGTCACTGATAGGTCAATAACTGAGAGCAGGACAAACAAAATCAGAATTGTTAGAAATGGGGTCTCTAGTCGGCAGTGGTTTGCACCCTGTCCAAGTAGGGACCCTCACTCCTGTCAGGGTAAGGGAGTCACACACTAAGATAGCCCCTGCTCACCCCCTTGGTAGCTTCGCACAGAGCAGTCAGGCTTATCCCAGAGGCAATGTGTAAAGTATTTGTAGAAAGCGGTACAAAAGGGGGTGGTGATGGACGGAGCATCAGAACCAATCAAACACTCACACCCAGTCAACAGTTCTGGGTTTGATCCATCACCGTTCTTTAGCCCACTCTGCCAACCCAGTTCAGACATGGCCATATGCAAATCAGTCTGACCCTGTGCCTCATAGGAACAGTCCAGCCCGAACTGCCAAGCCATGCCTTCTCTGGACCGGAAACAAGCATCTTAGGACCGGTTTCTGGCATTTCAGCTGTCTTCAGCCAGGCTTGCTTGAATCCAGTGGCAAAGTGAGCAAGGGACTCACGTCTGAGCATACCCTGCCAACTTCTGGCAAACAAAGCGGTACAAAAGGGGGTGGTGATGGACGGAGCATCAGAACCAATCAAACACTCACACCCAGTCAACAGATCTGGGTTTGATCCATCACCGTTCTTTAGCCCACTCTGCCACCCCAGTTCAGACATGGCCATATGCAAATCAGTCTGACCCTGTGCCTCATGGGAACAGTAAAGCCCGAACTACCAAGCCATGCCTTCTCTGGACCGGAAACAAGCATCCTAGGACCGGTTTCTGGCATTTCAGCCGTCCTCAGCCAGGCTTGCTTGAATCCAGTGGCATCAGAACCAATCAAACACTCACACCCAGTCAACAGATCTGGGTTTGATCCATCACCATTCTTTAGCCCAAACCGGTCCTAGGAAGCTTGTTTCCGGTCCAGGGAAGGCATGGCTTGGCAGTTCGGGCTGGACTGTTCCCATGAGGCACAGGGTCAGACTGATTTGCATATGGCCATGTCTGAACTGGGGTGGCAGAGTGGGCTAAAGAACGGTGATGGATCAAACCCAGATCTGTTGACTGGGTGTGAGTGTTTGATTGGTTCTGATGCTCCGTCGATCACCACCCCCTTTTGTACCGCTTTGTTCGCCATAAGTTGGCAGGGTATGCTCAGACATGAGTCCCTTGCTCACTTTGCCACTGGATTCAAGCAAGCCTGGCTGAAGACGGCTGAAATGCCAGAAACCGGTCCTAGGAAGCTTGTTTCCGGTCCAGGGAAGGCATGGCTTGGTAGTTCGGGCTGGACTATTCCCATGAGGCACAGGGTCAGACTGATTTGCATATGGCCATGTCTGAACTGGGGTGGCAGAGTGGGCTAAGGAACGGTGATGGATCAAACCCAGATCTGTTGACTGGGTGTGAGTGTTTGATTGGTTCTGATGCTCCGTCCATCACCACCCCCTTTTGTACCGCTTTGTTTGCCATAGGTTGGCAGGGTATGCTCAGACGTGAGTCCCTTGCTCAATTTGCCACTGGATTCAAGCAAGCCTGGCTGAAGACGGCTGAAATGCCAGAAACCGGTCCTAGGAAGCTTGTTTCCGGTCCAGGGAAGGCATGGCTTGGCAGTTCGGGCTGGACTGTTCCCATGAGGCACAGGGTCAGACTGATTTGCATATGGCCATGTCTGAACTGGGGTGGCAGAGTGGGCTAAAGAACGGTGATGGAGCAAACCCAGATCTGTTGACTGGGTGTGAGTGTTTGATTGGTTCTGATGCTCCGTCCATCACCACCCCCTTTTGTACCGCTTTGTTCGCCATAAGTTGGCAGGGTATGCTCAGACGTGAGTCCCTTGCTCACTTTGCCACTGGATTCAAGCAAGCTTGGCTGAAGACGGCTGAAATGCCAGAAACCGGTCCTAGGAAGCTTGTTTCCGGTCCAGGGAAGGCATGGCTTGGCAGTTCGGGCTGGACTGTTCCCATGAGGCACAGGGTCAGACTGATTTGCATATGGCCATATCTGAACTGGGGTGGCAGAGTGGGCTAAAGAACGGTGATGGATCAAACCCAGATCTGTTGACTGGGTGTGAGTGTTTGATTGGTTCTGATGCTCCGTCCATCACCACCCCCTTTTGTACCGTAAAGTATTTGTACACACACACAGTAAGACAGTGAAAACACTGCCAAAGGAGTCCATACCAGTTTAGAAACATAGCCAATATTTATTTGAATAAAACAAGACCAAAAGGACAAAAATACAACATACACAAGTCAAGATATCACTTTTAAAATATTAAGCAAATTTAGTCCATAGAAATCAATGGATGTGCTTGTTTAGGACAAATTACATTAGATGCGTCAAAAAACAAGGCACTGCGAGGCACAGAGGAGGTGACGTATCGAAAAAGCAGGTGATTCCCCAACCAAGAGCAGGCCAGGAGGTGCGTGTTCAGAGTGGGGGAGAAAGAGGGGCGAGTGGCCTGCGACCACCATTCAGCAATCCTACTGTGTGGGGCTTACTGGAGGTCACAGGTAGGTTAGTTGGACCCTCAGGACCCCAAGAGGTGTAGGGGACGTCATCCCCCAACCAAGACAGCACCAGGTTGAGTGTTTGCAGAGTGGTGGAGAAAGGGGGTGTGACCTGCAACCACTCTCAGCAATCCCACAGAGTGGAGCTTACTGTAGGTAACAGGTAGGCTAGTTGGCCTCTAAGGATACCCAGCAGTGAAGGGAACTTCATACCCCAACCAGGAGTACACCAGGAAGCGTGTTTGCAGACTGGTTGAGAAAGGGAGTGCGGCCTACTATCAGAACTTAGCAATCCTGCTGTTTGGGACTTACTGAAGGTAACAAGAGGGTTGGTTGGCCCACAAGGACGTCCTTGGGGCCAACTACCCCTCTTGTTACCTCAACTAAGTCCCACACAGTGGAATTGCTAAGAGGTCTTCAGAGGCCATGCCCCCTTTCTCCAACACTCTGCAAACATGACTCTTGGCGAACTACTTGTTGGGGGATGAAGTTTACTTCACTCCAGAGGGAAGAAGCCCTCCTGTTAGCTCCTGTCAGTCCTTCGCAGCGGAATTCCTGAGAGCTGGTTGGAGGCTCAGCACCTTTTGTCCACCCCTCTGCAAATGTAGCTGCTTGTTAAAAAACCTTAGAAATACACTGAAAAAAACAGAGGTTACAGGGACATTATAGTTAGGCATTCGCATTTAATAAGCCTTAGAAATTCACTGAAAAAAACACAGGTTTCAGGGGCGTTATAGCTAGGACTTAGCATTTAAAAACCTTAGAAATTCACTGAAAAAAACAAAGGTTACAGGAATGTTAAGGCTAGGCTGACAGTTCACTTGTGAAGCATTTCTTTAATATTTTGTTATTTAGAGCTCCTCTGGTCTATTAGGATTATTCCCAGTACATTCCCACCCCAGTTCACACAAATCAACACAACAGTGCATTTGTAACAATTAACCTTCAACTACTATTATGTGGTCCCTTGTCTTTTAACTATACACATTTTCATTTGTGTCATGCACTGCAACTGCATAATTCTATCCTTTTTTCAGGTACTCCAGACATGTCAAACTGTTACACCCTTGTGTTGATCTTCAAGGAGGCCTTGTACCTAGGGAGGGGTCATTCAACCTCTGCACCAACATAGCCAAGTTGAACAAGTCTTCGGTCAAAGTAGCGTTAGTTTTGGTATAACTTATTCCACCATTATCATTTTTCTAAAGTCCTTCAGCCAGTGATCAATCTGTGCCCTGTGGTCTTAACTGATGGATAACAATAAGTGTTTTTACTAAGATCACATTTAGTGCTGCAAATTTAAATTGCATGTGCCTTTTTCAGGAGGGTCTAGGCAATAGTGCAAGCATTGTTTTATTGTCCTACTGGGTATGCTGCAAGTATTGAATCTGTTACATTTGTCCAGTAGCCTGCTATGTTATGAAAAGACTACGTAATGCGGAGACGTATTCCCTACAGGATTTCTATCTCCATTATCTAGGACAAGTTGGTGCAGTGGGGGTATATTTTATGTAGTTTTTACAGTTTTGATAATTTGGTTGAACCATTTTTTTTTTATTTCAACATATTTTATATATTTTTTATACAAGAACACATTAGCAATTCTGTAACAGGGTTAGCATAGGTTGCACCAAGCACAGCTTGTACATCAGTGTATTGAGAAATGATGTCATGTTTGTTTAGCTAACCCCACATGACGATGATTAGAGAAAAAGAGAGAGAGGCAGCCAGAAAAAGTCAGCACACAAAGGAGGAAAGAAGAGATAGGTGACAGGCAAGGAGAGTTACATTTCTTATCAATTACATCTGACATTCTGTGGGGATGTTGACACACATGTAGGCCAGTGTTGGTAGGATTCCCCCCTTGCAGCAGGCCAAGAGGGCGACATTGGTTGCGACCAGTTAAGTACATTTGTCTGGGTGGTGCGTTCATAGGGGGTACCAGGTTGTGTACCCCCGGTATATCTTATTTTTATGGAGGTTCATAAGAGCCTCTGTATGTGTCAAGAGATTTCCACATCTTTCTGGATGCCGGTTTCCAGGGTGAGTTCTGTAGTGCAAAGTTGTCTGCAACTCTGAGATGGGTGATCCAGTTGATCCAGCCTGTGTAAGAAGTCTTACTTGTGTCTTTTCAATTGGCGAGGACTATTTTCACTGCTGCTGTCAGTAGCAGGTCTAGTAGGTCTTTATTGGGTTCAGATCTCAAGTCTGTGCACATAAACGCATTGGTCAGGGTGGAAAATTCTTTTGTTAGCATACAGTCAAACAAACCATTTATAAAAACAAAGATTTTCTCCCAGAATGTTTTGAGTATTGGGCAATGAAAGATAAGATGTGCTAAATCCCCTGTTTCCTCATTACAGTTCGAACATAATGCGTCATCCCTGAGGCCTAATGAGAATAAATGGGCCGGGGTCCAAAAAGCCTTGTGTAGCAGCCAAAATTTTGTTTGTGAGAGCACAGTGTAGATCTTATTACGTGAGGCCGAGCTCCATAGTGTGGACCATTCTTGTTTGTTATGTGTGGCTTTCGTTTGTTTATCCCAATAGGCAACAGTCTTATTATTAAGTTTGGAGGATTTTGGGCGGAGGAGTGTGTGGAGCTGTGAAACCTGGTGCCCCAATTTATTAATGTTCGACACAAATCGGGAGATGGATGGCTGTGAGGCGGATAATTTGGCTTTTGACAGGGCCGTTCTGATTTTCAATAAATTATAGAATTCAATGTCAGCTAGATTATATCTTGACTTGAGGTCTGTGAATGCAATAGGGTATGTTTCGTTTTCTAGTTGGTAAGGGTAGTGGATACCTTTCAAAATCCATGTATCGAAGGCTAGGCTTTTCCCTTTATACAAAATCTTTCTATTGGCCCAGAGTGATTCCATTTTAGAACCTTTGATGCTATTCTCCAGCTTCTTATCTACCTTCAGTAGCGCAATTTTTGTATTTTTAAAGATGGACTTGGAGGTGTGGGTGTATCTATTTGCTGTCAGTAGAGCCAGGGGGCTTAGGTTATTCAGGATGGCCCTCTCTATCTGTAGCCATAACGGCGTATAGTCGGTAGGCGGTGATATCCAATATGAGCCTTGTTTTGCCAGAAAGGCTAGCTGGAATATTCTGAAGTCTGCTAGATTTACCCCTCCTTGATTTTTATTCAGTCTTCATTTTTGTTATACTTATCCGTGCTTTCCTCCCTCGCCAAAGGAATGTAGAGATCAGGAAGTCAACTTTGCAGTGGAAATCATCTGTAAGGAGGAGCGGGAGCATACTGATCAGATAGTTTATCATTGGGTTGATCATCATTATAATAGTTTTGTTTCTACCCCACTAGGTCCTTACATGACAGCATGATCCTCGCAAAGTTAACACAAAATAAGTACGAATACAACAAAATCCTGAATGAGAGAGCAGGACTGTGGATTAATAAATACAAAGCCCTTTACCTTTGTGAAGCCAATAAAGTAGGGAAACTCCTTGCCTCCAATCTTAAACACAAACGCAACAAGTTTGCCATCTCTTCCATCACAGACTCTAACAACCAAACCCACACAAGACACAAAGACACCCTCAGACCTTTCAAGAGTTCTATTAAGAAGTTCACAAAAACGATCAGAACCTTAATTTAGAGGAGTGTACAAAATACCTCGATAGACTCGGGTTACCGCAGCTAAGCACCGAAGATACACTTAGGCTAGGTCAAGAAATCATCTATACCGAAATTGAAGTGGCAGTCAAAACACTGAAAGAAAACAAAGCCCACGGGTTTACAGTCGCTTTCTACAAGACCTTCTTAGATCAGCTGAAACCAACCATGAGACAAGTTTTTAACCACTCAGCGTCTAGGGGGGCAGTATCACAAACCATGTCAGAATGTCAGAAGCTAACATAATAGTCACTCCAAAGGAGGGGAAAGATCAGCTGTCACCAAAAACTACAGACCCATATCCCTTATCAACGTGCACTGCAAAATATATGCTAAGATACTGGCAGTCAGACTCAACTCTTTTCTCCCCAAACTAATAAGCAACTCCCAGGTTGGATTCCTAAGGACCCGAAGGTCTAATGACAACACCCGACTCCTGTGCCACATATTAGAACACACGACCACTAAATCTGAACCGGCAGTAGCTATCACATTAGATACCGAGAAGGCCTTTGATAGAGTCTCCTGGGCTTTCCTGGAACGCTGTATGCAATCGTTCTACTTAGGGACGGGATATATACGGATGGTTATGGCTCTGTACGGTGAACCATCAGTCTGTATCGTCGTTAATGGGTCACTCTCTGAGCCTTTTACACTGCAACAAGGTACTAGACAGGGATGTCCCCTATCCCCATCATTATTCTTACTTGCACTGGAACCCCTTATCCAAGATAGCAAATTAAATAGGAACATAAAAGGGATCGATATCAATGGCGTTGAAGTAAAATTAGCCGCCTATGCGGATGACATACTAATAGTAACTGAACAACCAAATACATCAATTGAGGCCCTGATGGAGACAATAGCAAAATATTCCGGGTTCTCAGGGTATAAAATAAACAGAGATAAGTCAGAATGCAAACCACTAAATATTCACTGCACGAGAGACACCCTGGGTGTGTTGGGCCTAGCCTGGCAAGTAGGATATCTCAAATACCTAGGTATAAATTTTGGTAGCGACTTAATTGACACGCTACTCAGAATGAGAAACTACTACTAGAAAAGGTTGAACCATTTTAATATGGCATTTCTTGAGAGTTTTTTGGACTCTGTGGCAAGCCTTGTCCCACTCCAATTCTGTGATTTGTCCTGTAAATATCAACTCCCACTACTCCCATTGCTTTCTAATCATCATCATGTGGTCCCCACCCATCATTTCTAAGTCCATTGTATACACTGGACATCAGGTAGCTCACAAACACCAGAGTTAGGGGGATATGTACAAGGAAGTGGTGGAGTGAGGCGTTAGCCGGCATGGCTTAACGCCTCACTCCACCACTTCTGGAACTCAGGGCAGCACCATATTTACAACGATATGGTGCAGCCTTGCTTTTCCCCCTGCGATGGAGCTACACTTAGCAGTGTAGCGCCAACACAGGCACCCTTGCACCATAGTGCAAGGGTGTCTGTGTGAAGGGGAGGATTGTTCATGTGTAGGAAGGTGTCCCTTTCTGCGCATAAACAATCCTGAAATGCCATTTTGTCACTTTCATGTCTGCTGCTTAATTCAGCACACATGAACGTCACAAAATGGCATTTTTTATTAAAGATTGTTTATGTAAAGGAAGGAGGACCTTCCTGTACATAAACCATCCGTGACATTTTGCTTTTCCCTTGTGTGCTGCACAAGGCAGCACACATTGAAAAAGCAAAAACAAAGAGAAATAATGAATTTCTCCTCGTTTTGCCAACTTGAGACCAGGTTTTACCTGATCTTAATTTTGGCGCTGCCTCCTATGTACGCTGCCCTTGAACATAGCGTGCAGCATCAAAATCAATGGGTGTTGCAGTGGAGCACCCGCTGCAACACCCACTGCCCACCCCTTTCACACTAACCATGGTGTGAAAGGGGGCCTTATTTACAAGGCAGCGTTATGCCATGTTAAGTGGCTTAACGCTGCCTTGTAAATAAGGCTATGCCCCTATCGCCACCACAACGTAAATAAAAGTGACGTTGTGTTGGCAATAGGGGCTTGTACACAGGTGTTTTAAATTTAACATTCAGGTAGGGACACACAATTCACTCAGTACCTCTCCATCCTCGCAAGGACAAACCACAGTCACTTCATTGAAACATCAACTCAAGGCTCCATCAATGCACTTCGCCGAAATGTGGAAAGATCTACCTCTCTAAGCATGCATTTTCAGGATCAGTGCCCCTCAGCCGGGCTTAAGGAAGACCAGTCAGTCAAAAAAATTTAATTCAAAGACACAGACAGCTCTGTCAGTCCACCTCAGTCTAGCATTTGGAAACCTGTCACTTTAAACATGTAATATCAAAGGACAGCTCTGTCAGTGCATGTCAACTGGGCATGCCATATGCGGAACCCCTGCCACACCAAACACGGAATATTAGTTTACTGTTCATCAATGTACCCTCACCATGGAATGTGAGAATCTCTGGCATTCAAACATGTAGTGCCAACTCAGCTGTGTCACTGCACCACAGGCTTGGAGGTAGAAATATCGAGCACTTTAACAAGCATTAGTGAAATAAACACATATTTGCTAATGCTAACAACTCATGCACGCTTGACATCGCCACACTCGCCCCATCATCACACCTATTTTTTTTTCAATTTACAGATCACGGTAAAGTTAAATAGAAAAAGTACCACAAAAGTGATTTTCAAACAAAATTTAAAGAGGAAAGCGTGTGTGAGCAAGGGTTGTGGCAAGGGAGGGTAAAGTATGTAGTATTAAGGCCAGGGCTGCTGACTTTGAACTGGGGAACCAGGTTTGACTCTATCTTGGCATCAACTAACCATCCTGTGATTACAGGTGAATCACTTAATCTTCCTGTGCCTTAAAAAACACAGATTGTGACTTGGGGTAATGGGCGGTATGTCTGAGTTTGAAAAACGCCTGGCAAAATCTCATTCCAAAGATGGGTAAATAAGTTCACCATGAGGTAGAAACACTGTCACTGTAAAATCCTTGTTCTTTTTGTTAGAGTCTAATGGCTCCTCTCTGAAAATGAAGGACATGCACAACCACAAAAGAAACACAGTAGACCAAAGTAAAAAACAAGTCTTTTTCAGTCTGTCTACTTATAAAAGCAACTCATTGTAAATAACCTCCTTCTCAGCTCAATAGCTCTGACCTACAATGTAAGTACCCAAGCTCATGGTAGTGCAGCCCAGCTTGTTCCTCCTTTGTACTGCTGTGTGTCACAGGCAATGGTCCTCAATGGTCCTGCAAAGCACTATAGACCTCACAATGGCAGTGCTGGATATGGTGCAAGGACTGAAGCTGGTGGGTAGTGCACACATTGTGGCCTGGCTGCAGCACTGTGCGTAGAATGTCTCAAGCATTGCAGTTGGTAATGCTGTGAACTACAGGCTGCCAGAACTGCAGGTTATGCAGTGGTGACCACAAGAAGGGTTGACAGAAGGAACTGAGTCCCTCATTTGTGGGATTTTGGCGTAGTGCCTTGCTGCGCCTCCCTACACCAAAGTGAAAGGGCAGGAGTGCTCCGTATTTAAGCATTGCAGTGCATTCCTGTCCTTTCTCCCTTTGCTGGTGCCATTTTGACAGCCTAGTTCCAACTTGAGCACCCATGCACCATGGTGCAAGGGTTCCTCCGTTGCATGCAGTATTGTTTTTGTGCAGGAAGAGGCATCTCCCTGCACAGAAACAATCCTAAGAAGCGTTTTCCTCTTCTATGTGTGCTGCAGAATAAACATATATCCCCTTGTTATGCCTCACCCCAGGAGGCGCATGGATTTGGTATTTCCCCAGGTTTACATGAGTTTGTAAATCTGAGGCAGCTTCAAATTCCATTGTATGCCACCCTGGCGCAGAGTAAAGCAGCACAGCGATTTATGCAGTGTCGCTTTACTCATGATTTCTGAGTCCACTCAAAGCCACGCAGGGTGACTTTGCATGGCTTCATAAATCGAATTGAGAACCCTGCGTCACACATGTATCACTTTACGTAGTGCAAAGGTGACACAGGGTTCTCATAAATAAGCCCCTGAGTGTTCATTGGAATTGTGGAAAGGCAGGGCCGGACTAGGAACCAAAACCGGCCCTGACAAAGTTCTCGGCCGGCCCCTCCCCCCAGGGGTTTGGGGGTGCGGCCGAGCTCTTTGCCAGGGCTGGTTTTCGGCTGATTTTGTTACAGGGCCGATTTTGCAGCTGTGCTGCAAAAACGGCCCTGTAACAACAAGCATTTGCAATGCAATAGGTCTCGCATCTACGCAAGTTTAAGCTATTAGAATTGTAAATGACAATGCCTTTTATTTATGTTTTATAAATCAAAATATAAATAAAAGGCATTGTCATTTACAATGCCATTAGCTCAAACTCGCGTAAATGCGAGACCTATTGCATTGCAAATGCTTGTTTATGTTGGTTGTTTTTGGGTGCGTTTTATGGTTTAATGGGCCGGTTTTTACTTTTGATTTCCCTGATGTAACCACAAGCTTTGCCTGCAGCAAGCACAAATGCAAGCAGTCTCCCGTAACCTGAATGATGCTCATTCAAATATAGAGTGCAGTGTCCACAGCCAGGTATGGGACACGTTTCGGCCTGCAAAATGCTTAAAAAATGGGCACGCATTAGAACATAAGTGGCAGAGCTTGGGCATTACCTATAGTGATGAAGCAGCAAACGAACATGGCCTGATAATAAAGGGCGGAGTGCATGTTTTTGCTTTCTTGTCCAGGTAACGTCTGTGCAACACTGAAACATATAAAACCCTGCATCACAGCACTTCCCACCAGGAGACTTGAGGTGCAAGCTTTGGCAACAAATACACTAACACTGGAATTGAGGGACTTGGGGCATTCATTGACAAACGTGTTCGGCACCCTTTAACGAACAGTCTGAAAAATGGGTGCACATCTTTTGATCTTATGGCATCATCAGGAGCCATGTGGCGAAAGTCAATGTAATGCTGTTTTATTCATTTTTTTAAATCAAAGTATGGCGACCTATTAAGTGATACAATGCCTCATGCTTCCCGGGAAAGTAAATTGAAAAGTAAAGAAACAGTGCAACTCGGGGGAGTTGGGGTATAAAACAAAGTGCAGCGGCGGAAATGAAGGTTCGAGTTCCGGCGTGGGCTCCACATCCCGTGAATGTGTGCAAATAACTCTCTCTCCAATGTGGAGAGAGGTGGGATGCGAGGAGGAGAGGGGATAGAGGTAAAATGTGGAGTGAGACGGGAGGCGAGAAGGAGGGGAGCTTCATGCTGCACATAGGAGTTTACAGGCGCTGCTGTGCGCGTTTGTTTTACCATTCACAGCGGGCCAAACTCACCACTTAACCGACACCTCCTAAAAGCAGTGGTAATCATCCTGCACGGCTCTGAGGGCATCCCCGCCTTCCAGCACATGGGCTGGCTAAGGCTACTGCGGGCAGGGGGCAGCTGTGGAGAATGCTCCCGGGAACTTTGCCCCACGCCCACCGGGAGTCTGGCTGGGGCAGTGTTAGAGGAGTGTGGCGGTGGGGGGATAAAACAAAGCACAGCGGTGGAAATGAAATTTTGAGTCCCGGCATGGGCTCCACATCCCGTGAATGTGTGCAAGTAACTCCATCTCCAATGTGGAGAGAGGCAGGAGGTGAGGAGGAGGGGGGCAGAGGTAAAACGTGGAGTGAGAAGGGAGGCGAGGAGGAGGGTTGCTCAACGCCGCACACAGGAGTTTGCAGGCACTGCGGTGCACGTTTGTTTTACCATTCACAGCCAGCCAAACTCACCACCTAACTGCACCTCCTAAAAGCAGTGGTAATTGTCCTGCACGGCTCTCAGGGCATCCACGCCTTCCAGCACACGGGCAGGAAGTGGGATAAGGGAGGGGGTGGCAAATGGCGTGTACATTTCGCGGGCGCTTTGATGTTCGCAGTGGCCGCGCGGCTCACTGAGAACATCAAAGCGCCCGCGAAATGTACACGCAGGCTGCCAAATGGTGCGCGTGCCCGGCGCACATGCACTGTGTGAAAGTGATTGCGATCACACATCAAAGCGGCCGCGAAAGTGAAAGCAAACGGTGTGCAGGCTGCCAAATGGTGCACGTGCACGGCGCACATGCACTGTATTTGGAGGCCTGAAAGCACTCGTTTGCACTTCCAGATCCCCCATTTACAAAAGCTCCCCCGAGAGCAGCGCTAAAGCGCTGTCTCAGGCGAGACCTAAAAACGGCCTCCAGGGGCCCAAAACCGGCCCCCACCCGTGCGGCCAGTTCCAGTTACCCTTCCCCAGACTGCCAACAGAAATAGTAGCTTTTTAGTGGTGGTACGAAAAAACAATGAAGAAACAGGGAGAATTATTACTGCAATCAATGTTAAAATACTCTTTTTTTAAACCCGATCTCCCTAAAAGGTGTCTGGAGGTAATGATCAGTATGAGATGTATTACTAAAAAGTAAAACAGCAAAGCAAATTATTATTTGGGTATATGTTTCAACTCTCAAATGAAACCACATTTATGATGAATCTTAATAATTAAATTTCTACCAAAATGCAGGGGGGAAACAACAACTAATGTAATATTTTAATAGAAGAAACGATGCCCTTTAAAGTGATAAAGAGAGAAAATACAAATATGCTGATATCAATGAGCAAAATAAATATTGTCCTTGGAGCGTTTTTCACACGTTGGGTTAATACATATTATTCTCCTTTCATTTGGAAAATATAAATGCATATTTTATGAAAGTTAGTTATTAAACCAATTTATAAGCACAGCGATAAACTTGAAGAAAAGTATCAAAGGATTTCAAAGTACTTTAGCAGGTGTTGGAGTTCTTAGTATGCCTGTGGGCATTGTAAGACGCCATTTTTTATTTTGCACTACTTTATTGTTTAGTTGTATTCTGTATGCCTACCAATGGTTGTTTTACCCATGTTATTGTTAATACACACTCTACTGCTAATCAGGGCGCCGTTATTAAGCTTCATTTTATTTTTACTGTCTGAAAAGTAGATACTGCTATGTACACGAAAAAACAACACACAGAATAATACTTTAAACGTGTATGCCTTCAGAGAACCCTCCCAGAACTCTCAAGCTTACAATACTTAAGAAAAGAAATGAGAGCCATCCTTTGCTACTGGATAGCCGTTATATTTATTATTTTCTTAGATTTTCATGTTTTCAAAATATTTTTTAATAAAGCCCAAAATTATTCCTAGTAAAGTATCTATCTGCTATTCTCTTTAGAGCTCAGTAACATTAATATTGTGATGATTTAAATGTAAATGTTATTTTATGGTTCTATATCATGCTTTATTACTTCATGGTTTAATTGCAGCGTACTTGCTTGGCAAATCAGTGTATTGCGAGTGGGCATGAGGATTTTCTGCAGGCCTGACAAGTGTAGCAAAACAAAGCCACATTTTGATTTGTTTGCATTTACAAATGTGTTTGGTGAGCTCACATGCGTGATTACCAGTGGTTGTGTTCACAGAACTGTTTTTAAATGTGCAGAGCTTCAATTTAGTTGCCTGTGAGGATGGTTTAAAATAATGCTTCAAAATAGTACATACAACAGTTTTGTTGCATCTGTGGTCGAAGGAGCCATGCGCATGCAAACAGATCAAGGGGCATATTTATCAAGGGCTTTATCTCCCTATTAACAAGAGGGTGCTAACATTCATTAGCGCATGTTAGCACCATTTTACCAAACGCCTCCCTTTGCATCTCTAATGAGATGCAAAGTGGGCGTCACTGGGCAGCACAACCTTGTAAATATTGCTGATGTCCACATCGCGATATTTACAAGGCTGTCCCAGCATTTTAGCACACGTTAGTTTTTGGAGAAACCCGCTGTTTTCTCCAAAAACTAACGTCTGCTAAAATGCAGACTCAGGCATACCTATAATGGGGGTGGATTGTGCTGATACGACCCTGTGGGTCGTATCAGCAAGGTTATCGCCGTTTTGCAGGGAACATCGCTGGAAAACTAACGATGTTCCCTGCAAAACGACGATCTCCCTGCTATCGCTATTAATTATATCGCCCTGGAGAAACGCGTTGTAAATAATGCTCTAACAGGGCAATATAATCAAGCGATAGACGGCGATAAATAGTTAAGCGCTAAGCGCACTTTGCGTCTATTTATCGCCGTCCTTGTAGATATGCCCCTATAGTACATCTCCTGGGTGATGAGAGTGAGTCCTACAAGGTAAATCAATATTTGTCGGGCGCAGGGGAAAACAACAGAAAACAAGCAAACAAAAAACTCAACCTAATAAACCAAAGGGTGCTGTGTCACCGGGGTATATTTGTAGATTCCAGTAGAGGGACAGTAAAGTTGGGCGAAGTGCAGTGGGGTGAAAGGGGGTGAGGGGGCAAGTTACACAGGGTCACATCGCACAGTAAGGCAAAGAGGGGCAAATATGCCACTAGGGTTACCATTTGCGAGAGACAACAATTCAATCTTCGTCCACTGAATGGAGTGGGAAGAAAGCGACCATCCGTGCCTATGAGTGGAGTGTACTGTAATATCGGATCCCATGCCTGAGCATGGTCAGGGTTGTACCATCTGCTTTGTACCTCGAGGGTCATAATGGTGAGTACCACTGGCATCGGGGAGCTTCGTTTTAATGTGTTGTAGCTCCCAAGCTCATGCAAACCTGAGGGTGGGCAACACAGGACTCTCCGTACCTGCTTGAAGGATCTCGGTGTGAGGAGCATGGGCACCAGGGAGACCCGGGTGGGAGAAAGTTGCAGTCCCCTGGTGCCGCCAATCCAGAGCACATTGTGCCAGAGCACTGCCCATTTCAGTTGTGCAGCAAGATAAGAAAGTTCCATATCCGGCACAGTGAGTCCACTTTCTTTGTCCGGAAGGCAAAATTTACCCAAGGCTATGCAGTGGGATCAGGGAAGGTGGACTAGCAGAGTTGTGAAATATTAGAGGACCAGAGGGAGGAAGATCATTTTTCACAGGGTGATCCCTCCCATCACAAAGAGAGAGAGACAGAATTGTGTGGAGCTATGCAGGGAGGGGAGCATCACCCTAATCCCACCCTAATACCTCATAAAAGCTGCCCCCAATCAGCTCCATTTCAGTATCATTTAGTGCCATTATCCCAAGGTATCGCAATGTAATTGGTTCCGATCAGGGAGTTGTTCTGATTTCAGGAGTGGGAGTCCATATTAGCTGGGTATCTACTGGTAAGGCATTAGATTTGTCCCAGTTGATCCTCAAGCCTGAACAGTGCCTAAACTCTGCTAGTGTAGTGATGGCTCCCTCATCTTCAGTGCGCACAACCAGAGTGTAAAGAAGGAGGTTATCTGCATACAAGGAGACATATAAGGGCGAGTCTCCCACATACAAACCTTGGTAGTGGCGGCTAGTGGGGTGTGTGAGAGCTACTGGCTCCATTTCCAAGGCAAAGAGTAGATGAGAGGGGGCAGCCTTGATGAGTGTACCTCACAATTGCATGTGGTAGTGAGATATTGGAACTAGTCTTCACTCATGCCACTGGGTTTTAATACAGAATGTGTGCCCTACAGAGGAAACTGCTGCCCAGTCCAATGCTCAACGCAGTGGCATATAAGTAATCCAAGCTCAGGGAAGCATGACATTTTCAATGTCTATGGGTATGACAAGGGCTTTTGGGTATGCACTAATTCAGGGTGAAGTGCATAACCTGTACTAATCGGTGGACATTATTTGCAGTGCTCTGAAAGGAGATAAATTCTCATTGGTCTTCCTGAATGAGGCCTTGTATGTGAGGGAGCAGCCGATTAACCAATATTTTACTCAGTATCTTATAGTCAACATTGAGGATGGAAAGGGGGCTGTAGGAGGTGACCAGTTCCCTGGGCTTATACTGCATAGGGGTGGGGAACAACAGAGCCTCATGAAGTGTCCGTGGGAGAGGGCCGGTATCCTTAGCAGCATTAAACAGTTTGGTTAATGCAGGGGCAAAAACATCTATGTACGGTAAGAAAATTGTATGGGCAGAATTGCTTTACCAGGATCTCTCCTCCCAGAAAGGCCGCCACTATGGTAGGGAGTCTGTACGTCTCTGCTGCCAGTATATAGTTTTGCATATGTTGAAGGTGGGCCTCCTCTCGTCGGACATAGAGCTGAGTCTATTATTCCTCTAAGGCCCTGTTGATTTTGGACTGGATATATACCTCCCAGCTGTCAAAAGTGTATATTTGGAGGATTTGTGAAGCTAATTGGTCAGGGCTGGCTAATCAAGCCAGCAGTCTCCCTCTTTTTTCATTTTTGTCACGGCTCTGGTGGTGGAGACCTAAGTTCATTGTAGTCATAAGTCCAGAGGAGATCAATTAACACCCCAAAGTTTTTCTGTTCCATGCGTAGGCAGTCTGGGGGAGAGGGTTACTAACAAGAGATCCAGGGCTGGGAGGAAGACATTCCTATTGCCTAATCTCCCTATGTAGTTGGGTTTGGATCCCCACAATGCTGGCTATATATTGCCCTCTATTAACCATTTTGAACCTCTCCCATTCTGTAAGTGGGGAGGACGCGGCACCCTCATTGTCCAGAAAGTAATCATAATTCATGTCACCCAGGCCTTCCCGAAATATAGGGTAAGCTATGACAAGGATGTTTAGTCTCTAGGTTGGTATTGGGGGTATAGTATGGCCCCAAGGGAAAGTTAATAGTAGTGGGTTGTGATCAAAGTAGGTTTTCACAAGGTATTCCTCCTGGGTAATCCAGCTGTGTAAAGACGCAGAGCAGAGGTGATAGTCAATGCAAACAGAGCGGTCATGCAGTCCCGAATGATAGGAATAGGAATTACCCTGAGGATTATGTGGTCTCCAAGTGTCAACTAGGCCCCAATTTGCTATCCAAAAGAAGTTTTGTGAATTGGGGAGGTGAGGCGAGGTGGATATGATCTGTCGAGTGTGATAGCTCATATACAATTGAAGTTGCCCCCTCCTAGGAGTGAGAACTTTATTGCCTTGGGGACGTGGGGTTGCAGGAACGTGGGTTATTAGTAGGTACATTTTGCTAGAAATAATAATACAATCACTAATAAGGTCCATTCAAGTATCATAAAGCTAATACTTGCTCAACCCTTTGTCGATTGGCAGATGAGAAGTCAGGCTTAACTTAGGAGATAGGTGTCTAAAGCATTTAGTATCACCAAAACAGTAAATAAGTAAAAGACATAACACAATCGAAATCAAACATACATTTATAGAAATAAAGAATATGTTTATCTTTGAAATGACACCAAAGCAACAAAAATCCAATGTGGTGAAATGGAGATATACATTTTCAAAGATTAAATACAAAATATGCTTTCTAGAACCTAAAAGCATAAAGCACCACTCGTGGTTATCTGGTCACACTGGACCAGAACAAAGTCAAAGTTTGAGGCTGACTGTGGTGGGGCACGGGTCGGATACGATGAGCTCTAGTTCCCGATGAAGATTTTCCTTTCACACTTAGACAATTTTTTAGAGCTTTTCTCCCGTTGACGGACTTGTTGGCGGGTCCTCGTGTCCTGTGGATCTGATGTTCTGTTCGTCAACAGCGGCCTGCTCCTGTCAACAGCATAGCGGTGCTCTGGAGCTCTTTGTCTTCAATGATGTGGCGCTCCAGAGCTATCAGCGGGACAAACCAGTGTTGTCAGGCCAATACGTGCGTCGGCGGTGGTGACTTGACGTTTGACATCAAACCGGTCTTCTCGTGGAGCTCTATATAAAACTTTGGCAAAAAGTACCCAGACTTCCAGATCTTCTTCTGAACAGTTTCCTAGGGGTCAGAAAGTGTCCAAGAGCACCAGCAAAGGGTTCAGAAACTCTGATTTGCCTCTTGGGTTCTGGAACTCAGTCCCCTACAATGCACCTTGTCAGTCCAGGAAAATCCAGGTGAAGCTGGTGAGCTGGAGTAGTCCTTTCAGTGGATGTTGCACAAGCAACCATGCTAGCAGCAGCATGGTTTATTGTGCACCACACATCATCAGGCACACAATGGCAGGAACCAGGCTCTTGTTTCAGCGGCCTTGGTGGGACGCAGCACTGGTGGGGGGGACATCAGCATTACCTCAGCAGAAAACACCGATTCAGAATCCAAGGGTGGTCCCAGCTCTGATTTCAACATCGTACTGCCTAAGGTTACCCCGGGCACTCCTCTTGACATTATCCGAGGGGTATCTCACTCCCTCTATGCCCCTACCAGGAGTACTGACTACCAGCACTGTTATTATCCTAGTGGTATTATGTCTCCAGGCTTTGTACATGGCCTTTATAGCCAGTGGGCCCTATCGTCTGGTTAGACAGCTTCCAGGCTGAAAGAAGGGTTGGTGCTGATCACGTCTGTCATCTTGATTGCTGAACGAGGCCTCCGGATGCCAAGGAAGAAGCCCTTGCTCCAATTTTAGCATTGTCCTGCCTAAAGTTACCCCGGGTACTGCTCATGACATTATCCAAGGGGTGACTGCCCCCCTCAATTACCATGCCAGGTGTACTGACTATCAGCACTGTTATTCTACTAGTGATATTATGGCTCTAGGCTACGCACATGGCCTCTGTTGCCAGTGGGCCCACAATCGCCTGGTTAGATGACTCCCATGCCAAAAAAAAGGGTTAGTGCCAATCAAGGGTACCCTCTTGACTGCCGAGCAAGGCCTTGGGACGTCAAGAAAGTCCCAAGACATCAGGGGAGGTTGTCACAAC
This sequence comes from Triturus cristatus, assembly GCF_964204655.1. Taxonomy (NCBI): domain Eukaryota; kingdom Metazoa; phylum Chordata; class Amphibia; order Caudata; family Salamandridae; genus Triturus; species Triturus cristatus. The sequence continues at coordinate 109,995,434 of NC_140582.1, read as the reverse complement.
AGAATTCAGTCCACTCTGTCCTCCGATCCAGGGTTCCAGAATCCGTAGTGAAGTGGAAGAACCGGGGCGGTCGAGGAATTCTGTCAAGATGCTCCTCACAGCATGGTGACTGTCTGCACCCCTGTTGTGTATACAGAATGTTAGGCTTTTTTATTTTCATTTTCATTAGCCTCCACCAGACCATATTAAGACAAAGTTTTCACAGATATAAACTTGCATTTTAATATCTTAATGGAGGCAGCTTATACCTGTTTTATTTTTGCAAACTTCTAAAACTATTGTAAAATGATCTCAATCAGAAAGGTGACTTTTTTAGACCTCTTGTTGCCGAAAATGCGCTTAAGTATATGACTAGCATAGTTACATGTTTACAAAGGAATTACAGAGGGCTGATCTATTCCCAAGATAAAAACATTTAGGTATCACACTGCTTGATATCTTTGAGAATGGGAAGTTGGTCAAAGTAGATAACAAAGCATCCTCATCTTTGAGAAGAATTTATGTGTAGTTATGCAACTCCCTAGTGGTCACTGCATACTATGCTCCATCTTATGGGTTGGAGTGGAAGTGACAGTAAGGGAAAACTTGCTCGTCATTCCTTAAGGGACTTGAAATGTTATCCATCTCATACTATTTTTGTAAAAATAAATCTTTTTTCTTATTTTCAATTCCAAGCACAATTTACCCACCTACAAGTAATACGTCACTGTGTTACAACTAAGGGTCTTATTACGATGCCGGTCGGACCAGCTTCTGCGGTTCTGTCAGAGGTGGTCTGATCGCCACAGTCTCATTGGAACCGATCAGTCCAACCACTGGATTATGATGAATGAACTGTGTACTTCAACCGACCGCTGACAGACTGCCCACTCCGACAGCCTTTCTCTGACTGCTCAGATGGCGGTCGGGGAAAAGCGGCAGCCATAGAGCAGTATAGGGAGTTCCAACTGCATTCTGGTTTATGATGTGCATTTCGGACAAACCAACTGTGGCGGTCCGACCTGCTGCCTCGACTCATCGGAAACAAAGTATTTAGGGTGCATACTCACCTAAATCAGCTTCTCTCTCCACTCTCCAGCATGGATCGCTTTCTCCAAGTCCCCCCCTACACCGCAGCAACTGAACCCCAAAGACTACAATCCTATGGGTGCCGGAATGCAGGTAACTCATAGGAGGCATGTATCCCCATTAACTGGACTGTGCCACATACCAGCAATGGGGTACATGCAGCACAAGTCATATCCCCACACATGTCATGCTTGTGTGTACATAACACACGTTTCATGCGAGTTAGTATGCACTCAGAGCAACATATTTGAAGGTTTGTGCACACCCATAGATGAGACCTCCACGGTAGCAGCTGTTGCATCATAATACGGTGGGAGGAACTTTCCTGGCCTTGGCGGTCAGAATCAGATCTTGGCCACGGTGGTCAGACAGTCGGTCTGACCAACATTGTAATGAGCCCTAAGTTATTTAGAGTGGTTTTGTTTGACCTGGATACAGCTGAGCATCATATGGAGACCATTCACCAAAGCATCCCTGAGCACAAAATTCTTGTGAAGCATTCCTTTAATATTTTGTTCCTTAGAGCTCCTCTGATCTATTTGGATTATTCCTCATGCATTCCAACCCCAATTCTCACTAGTCAACACTTCAGTGCATTTGTAATAACTAACCTTGGACAAAACATAAGTCTTCTAGACATCGCACTATTATGTGTTCCCTTGTCTTTTAACAATACACATTTTTTGTAGTGTCATGCACTGCCCATTGCATATTTCTAACTTTCTTTCTCAGGTACTTTAAACATGTGAAATATTGTGCCCTTTTGTTGATCTTCAAGCAGGTCTGGTATCTGGGGAGGGGTCATTCAACCTCTGCACCAACATGGCCTAGTTGCACAAGTCTTCGGTCAACGTAGCATTAGTTTTTGGTATAACGTATTCCACTGTCGCATTTAGTGCTGCAAATTTATATAGCGTTTTCCTTTTTTGGGGGGGGGGGGGTCTAAGCAATAATGAATAATGCAAGCATTGTTTATTGCCTTAGTGGGTATGCCCCAAGGTATAGAATCCATTACATTTGTCCAGTAGTTTGCTATGTTATGTTATGGAAAGACTATGTAATGTGGAGAAGTATTACTTACTATGATTACTGTCTCCACTGCGAAGTCAGTGCAGTGTGGCTATATTTTATGTAGTGTTTCCAGTTTTGATAATTATGTTGAACAAGCCTTGTTCCACTACAATTCTGTATTTTGTCCTGTAAATACCACCTCCCATAAATCCCATTGCTTTCTAATTGGTAGTGGTGTTCCCCACCCATCATTTCTAAGGTCCAGTGTATAGATTTGACACCAGATGACCCACACACACCAAATTTAATGTTGATGCATGCATCCTAATGACCTATCGGCATAATGAAACCCTGGCCATATCTCCATGTCTGCTTTTAAAATGTAAGCAAACTGAAAGAATTGCCCTGATCCAACTATAAAAAACGTTTAGTCTACTTCAGGTTTTAAATCTAACATTTAGGTAGGGATCCCCACCTGTCTCACACCCTGCATCCCCTGATGAAGCCAACAAAACCCTAAGTCCAAATACAGTTCTTTGTTCAGTACTGCTTGTCCTTTGAGCGGGAACAGTTTTGAGATCCTCTAATTGACCAACAGTCCTGCTATCTCTGCAAAGCTCTCCAAAGTCCTTAACAGCGACGGCATTTCACTTAAGTGTTCTGGGAGTAAATCAGAATATGGACAGAATACATGGAGAAGAATCTTTTCTGTTTCACCAACTGTTATACCCCAACCAAGCTATGACATCTGCAGCCTGCTCCCAGGGTCTCCATTGCTAGTGCAAACAACAGCCCTATTCCCTTTTCCATCAGTCAGATGTTTGATACCACATAGCCTGATCTTAAACTCACCATTGGTTATGTATATAATAATTTAATCCATCCTTTTGGATTTGTGTAGAATAATTTAATCCATATTTTACACTTTATCTTTTTATGTAAATATTTTACGATGCCTAGGCGCCAATTTCTTAAACCATACCTGAAAGACATGGGGTTCAGGCAAGCTTGTATGGCTCTTTTACATTTGCGACTCATGCAAGATGTACGTACATTGAGTGTGGTTATTTATTTACTAAGGTCAATGATAAGATCAAGGAAATCTAGACATGAATGAGCTCGGGAGGGACAGTGTGGGACTAGGCTGGGATGATATAAGAATTAAATGTACAGGTTTGATTATATGAGTGTATTTATGTCACATGGAAGTTATGTAAAGAATAGTGCAGTTTTTAGGATCTTTTAAAGAGTAATTTTAGGTCAAGGTTTGTCCTGTTTCTTAGTAGAATGATAATGATATCTGTATGATTACTGTGTGATGAAATATCTTCCAATGAATTTAATATTGTTTTAATGTATGATTTCTTTTATGGCCGTATCGCTGCCGAACAAAGATTGTATATATATATACATATATGATCCATCCCATAACATTAGCCCAAGGTCCCATATGTTCTAACATCTGTAGCATTTAGTCCCAACATTTGTTGTTGGGATAGCTGAGTGCAGTGTTTAGCTGTTGTCACTGCCAGAGTCAGTCTAAAATAAAAAAAATTGCCAACTAAGATTGCCAGTGTATAATGTCCTTCCACCGAGTTTAGACTATACATAATGTGTGAGGCATGAATTATTTTGCATAGTGCTCCTTTGGAGCACAGACTCACATTTATCTTGATCTACAAAAGATCCTACCTCGACCCACAGTTAATGTATACCTACTACATAGAAGGCTTTGTGGTCCCAACACAATTATATTTAAAGTAGCGTACCTCTTTTGACTAGGTAAAGATCTGTCTTAATTTTTGAAATCCCTGCTGGACTGAAGATTGCTTTCTAGACTGAAGCACTAGTCCCCTCATTTGCATCCTTAAATCAAAGTAGCTTTTCACTTATTTGTTTTCTTCTTGTGAAGGAGACTTTTCATTGGACGTCATGTGCCTCCAAGCCCTTTAAGCATTGTCTTGAAATGAGAGATGACAAGAGTGTTCACCAGAACAATAAGAATTTTTCAAGGACCACAAGAAGAGTTCCTTGAGCCATAGATCAATTGTTTTGAAATGATGTACACAAAATACAACTAAAGCAGAATGCCAGCAACAACCAAGGCCTCCCCCATTCCAGTTCGGAGATTGACCTTCCCCTCCCCACCCAATGTGGTTACAGTACAGATGGTGGCCCTTTAGAAAGACACAGGAGCCACAGAGAAGATCCCGCGAACATGCTGAGAAACGCTCTAGTGCTCAGTGGCAGGAAGCAGGGACCTCTGTCAGAGAAAGAAGCTATAATGAGTGAATGGTGAGTGGAGGGCCCACCTGAACCAATAACTGCAGACACCATTCGGTGAATTGGGGACCCAATCGCCCACAAGCCTTGGTAGGGGCAGAAGGCAAGGCTTTTCTGGTCATCGCTCTTTTAAGCACCTCCATCTTCCGTCTATGCCCATCCGCACCTGGCCAAGGCTGAACCGGGCCCCCTCTATTGGTTTGTGGGTTGTGAGCCTGCTGAATCTTGCATGTTTACAGGTACTATTTTCATATTAGGGTGTGTTGCTGTTCGTGGCTATTATATTTCCGTCTCTGTTTTATCAAGGTATCCTAAATTGTTTGAGCTGAAACACTGATGTGCAAAAGAAAAGCTAACCCCCTATTGGAGAGAAAGGGGCTCCCCGAGACGGGTCTGGGGTCTATCACCAACTACTTGTCTTCTATTATGTAGGGATGGGGAATTAATACCGAAATTAGGCTTGTGAAGATCAGATTGACGCTGCCAGAAAGCAACATTTAACCCCAGCCTTATAATTTCCAAACACGGTTGCCTCATTCGGGCACCCAGATATTTTTGCTAATGCTATTGCTTCAGGAATTAATATAGATTTTGAATAACAGACCAGCTGCCGTTCTTCAAATAAAGGACACCAGAATGTACGTCTGGTTGCAAGTGCAGGTCCTATACCAGGACTGTATGGAACTTCAAATTCACCTCCAAACAAAAAGAAGAAACGGGACTATTATTCGATAATCGAAATGGGTGCGGGTGATTACACCCAAGCCTTCTCTACCAAAAAAGTGGATACTAAGAACCCCCGGTAAAAAGTCTCCATTATGGGTAAAATGGCTTCATAGGATATGCCTGATATAGAAGAAAGTATAGTAGACTATTGCTCCAAGTGTTTTGCTAAACTGGAAGAAAAACTACGGCCCATATTATCAAGGAACGGCGATAACATTATCGCCGCTTTAGCAGCAGGAAACTGCTGCTAAAGCGGCGATAATGGGCTTGATAATATGCACTTGAGAATTCCAGTAGAAGCCCATGTTCACACCAGAACCTGGGCTTCTATGGGAATTTTCAAGGGCATATTATCAAGCCCATTATCGCCGCTTTAGCGGCAGTTTCCTGCTGGTAAAGCGGCGAAAACGTTATCGTCGTTCCTTGATAATATGGCCGTTAGTGAGTTTTGCAATTCAATTTCAGAGAAACTAAAAGTTATAGACGCGTCTGGCCAAACAGGTTAGTGACCTTCCAGGTTCCTCTTCAGGTCAGCCCATTTTATACAGCAAACTGACCTCATCTGTACAATCCTTTTTCAAACTGTAACAGGCTGATCCCGCACTCAGTAAATTCACACAAAAGGTATTATGATGGCCCATGAAAAAAGATAATCTACCCAAAATTGATAGACCCAAACCGATCCAGGCCTACAGACCTCCCATTAAGCCCTCTCCCTAACTCCCACCTGAATGCACCCCTTATACGCTACTTCTGAAGGATTCCCTAATTCTATCTGCAACATAGTGGGAAGATTTTTCCCCTTTAAAAAATAAAATGGTCTACTGGTTAATGTGCGGTGCAAGGAGGCCTCATGAATCAGAACCAGGCATCCTCTAAGTTAGAAGAACTCATGGGTTGGGCATACATGGAAAAGAATCCCCAGGAGACTGGGTAATTGTTAAATCCTAATATGATCAGATCTCTTTTTCAATGTTTCTATAGAATGAATTTTGCAAACCACTCAATTAAAGCTTAACGTTTGTGGAGAAGTGTGGCTCAATGGTGGAGAAGTGTGGCTCAATGTTTGGAGCGGCAGGCCCTGATGCAGAGGTCTGGCCCGGACCAGGGTTCAATTCCTGCCTCGGCGGGTCTTGGGCTCAATTTCCCCAGACCCGATAATTCTCGCCTCGGTGCCTATTCTAATCATGGGTCTCACTCTGCATCTCTGGGCAATAGCTTGCTTAATCTCCACAACGGCCCCAAAAGCGCTAGGATGCCTGGCTTTCACCTTGGGTGTGCCCAGGAGTGGGCACTTCACAGGGAAAGGCCAGGAAGGGTTCCACAGTGGTATGTGCACAGCGCCTGAGAGACCCTTTCGGGTGTGCGCGGAGCGCTATATAAATGCACTACATTTACATTTACATTACATTTGGGATATTTTTAAAGGCTGCTTTCTCCTACTAAAAAAAAAGCATTTTCTCCTAGTATTCAGAGGATTTATAACATTGTGACAAGAAATAGCTTGGAACATTTATTTTTTCTTAACAGCCAGGATTGACTTGAATCAAATATTACATTAGTCATGTGTGGATCAATGCTCAAAGGGAAATATAGGGGAGGAGATCGCTCAACAAACTGCAGTAAGACTAACCAAGGAAGGGCTGATTTCCAACAAACCCACAACAAATCATTGTACCAGGGTGCTGTTGTGGAATGTTGCTGGAATTCACTCAAAAGTTTCCCATCGAGATTGGCTAGCAGCTATATGAGATTATCATATATTGGGGCATATTTACTATAAAATGACGCTACGCAGCACTCCAAATCATCTTGCTGCGCCGAGTTGCGTCATTAGAAAAGTGCAGGGATGCGTCGTATTTACAGCAATATGACGCATCCCTGTGCTTTCCTCTGTGCTGTTGCAAAATTGTCTGCCTAGCACCAATGCAGGCACCCTTGAACCATGGTGCAATAGTGCCTGGTTGCAAGGCTGTTTTTGTGCAGGAAAGGACACTTCCTGCACAATGTGTGCTGGAGAATGCAGCACACTTGGAAAGTGCAAAAAACGAGGAGAACACTTTAACGCCTCCCCTTGGGAGGTATTAGAATCTGACACATTCCCAGGTTTACGAAACCTTGTGAATCTGGGAATGTGTCAGAATCTATGGGTGTTGCATAGGAACACCCACAGCAACACCCATGGAATGCCCTTTTCACGCAGAGAAATCCGTGAAAGGGGGTCATATTTACAAGGTATGAAAACCACACAAGCTGGCTTCGGGTGGCCTTGTAAATATGGCTCAGCATTGTGTGCCAATGGAGCATCAAAAAAAGTGACGCTCCAGTGGCACAGGGGGCTTGTAAATATGCCCCAACATCTGTCCAGGAAACCTGGAAGAAAAATTCATTTAGTATTAATGGTTTGTACTGTATGCATAGTCTAGCTACTCCATTGGAGCCGGAAGAGCTAGAGGGGGTATATCAACCCTATTTTGAGCCAAACTTACTAAATTGACTGTGAAAGAACTTCATATAACCCCATTCTTTTACATGATGCTTTGAAAGATTCTGTATTCATTTTGCTAGTCTGTTGATTAATTACTATTGGAACATTTTTTACATTAATTCTACTAAGGTTATTGATGAGAGTATAGCAAACTTTCTTGATGAAGAAGGAGATATTATTCCTATGGGTAGGGAGGGGATTTCAAACTTCGTCCGTGTACATCAGGGAACATTACGCAGTGTGGTTTAAGAGATCGAGACTGATAAGAATAGACTCATTTAAGCATGTTGCATATGGGGAGGCCCAAAATCAATCAATCAATCAATCAATCAATCAATCAAAACACTTGTATAGCGCGCTACTCACCCGGAAGGGTCTCAAGGGCGCTTGGGGGATGGGGGCCGCTACTGCTCGAACAGCCAGGTCTTGAGTTGTCTCCTGAAGGCGAGGTGGTCCTGGGTCAGCCGAAGGTGGATAGGGAGGGAGTTCCATGTCTTGGCCGCCAGGTAGGAGAAGGATCTGCCTCCGGCGGCGGCTCTTCGGATGCGTGGTACGGCGGCGCGGTCCAGGCGCGGACGGGCGCTGACGGGCATACCATTGGCGCGCCTTCGGCGCACAATCGGCGCGCCCGCTGCGCGTACGCACGGTCGCCATTTTTGGCGAAGTGGGAGGGAGGAGCAGCTGGGAGGCGGGAGCGGGGAGGGCACAGAATGAAAAGGGGCCGTGTCTGTTAGGACGGCGGCGGGAAGCGGGGAGCGGGGCGGGCAGGCACAGGGGGACTGGAGGACAATAAACACTTCAAAACACCAACGTGCAAGGGAACAACAATCGCGATTATACAGGCAATTTTAAAACAGAAAGGAAACAGAACAAAATATTAAGGCACACGCAAATACGGCGAGATCAGCGAGGCAGGCACAACGAGGGCAGTAGCGAGGGAGGGGCGAACACACAGCTGGTGGCCGTGCAGCGCGGGGGTGTCCTGAGAACAAAATGGGAGTATATCCTATAGGAATCTGGTTTTTGCAAGGGTCTACAAGTCAACAGATACTGCCTGCCCCCCTGCATACAAGGCAAATGGGAATTGCGTTTAAATTAATTTCATAATGCTTTTCTTGGATCTGATGACCATGCTGCAGAATTACAAGTTTGTAGTGAGTTGCATCTGTGACAACAATCTACTCACTGCTACTCTGGGTTTGATTTTAAGTGATATTCCTAACAGTGTACAGGGTTAGAAATTAGTAAATATAGAAAATAAAAGAATTCAAATTAATTGTGAAGAAAGTCAATAAGGAACACTTCTTGAAAGATCTGGTTAGGACCACCAGCTTGACTGTAGGATTATGACTTCCAACGATGCACCACCACAGAATATCATTGAAGCCTTCAATTAGGTCTGTACTTCTATTTCTTCTAAACAAATTAACTAAAATGTAAATGCAAGCATGGTTGGTTTAATCATGCATGCACAGTAGCCCATAAACAATGAAAAGCTCCTCTCCAAAGAAATCCACGTTTAACAGACAAAATATTTTTGGCTAGGAGGTCCTACAATAAAATCTTTGATACCAGGAAAGCTGAGATTAGAGCTAAAGCCTCGGAGATTTAGAGAAAAAAGGGCAATTTAAAGGACAGCACAGTTTTCTGGAAAGTTGTTAATCACTTCTATTTTCTGGCTATCAAAAACCTGTGTTTTAATCACTCAGTCCAGTTCAGAATTGGGTTGAGCATTTGTTAGACCTGGCATCTTTTGGCATGTTTCCCCTGTCTTTTTTACTTTCTGACCTCCCGGTTTTGACTCTCTTTTTGCTTTTTTAGTGTCCCTGCACACTTTCTCACTGCAGTTCAGTGTTAAAGTGCAAGTACTCCTGTTGTAAATTGTTACTATGGATTGATGTTTCCATGATTGGCATACTTGATTTACTGGTATGCTCCTAGTAAAGTGCACTGAATGTGCCAGGGTCTATAAATCTAATGCTACTAGTGGTCCTGCAGCACTGATTGTGCCACTCACATGAGTAGCCCTGAAAAGTTTTCTCAGACCTGCCAGTGTAGGGTCTGCATGTCGACCTGGCAAGTGCACCCTCTTGCCAGGCCCTAATCTTCCCTTTTCTTACATATGTCACCCCTAAGGTAGGCCCAAGGTACCCTGTGGGCAGGGTGCTCTGTATGTTAAAGACAAGACGTGTACTGGTGTGTGTGGCATGTCCAGGTGGTGAAGTACAGTGCATTTTGTTTTTCACAATGGAAAGGCTATCTTTCCTGTAGGATAGAATGGGAGTTTTACTTATAACATCTAATAAGCATAACTTCCCATTGGGACAACATAGAGAAATTATGTTTAGTATGCCTGGAATCAGAATGTAAAAATCCATCTTTTAGTAAAGATGATTTTTATGTTCTGTGTTTGAAAATACCACTTTTAGAAAGTAGGTATTTTCTTGCTTAGCCATCCTGTGTGTCTCTGCTAGGTTTGTGGATTGACTGGCTTTGGAGTGACAGGGGCTGGGAATGTGCATTCTCTTCAGACAGCTACTGGAGGCGTCCCGGTGTGTCCTGCCTTTCCTGGATGAGTCAGGGCTGGGCTGAATAGGCCTGGACTGCAGTTAAAGTAGTGGGAGGAGATTTCCTTGCACCTAATTGGGCCTGGTCTGCCTTAAACAATGCTATCTCCACCTCCTGCCAGGAAGTTGGGCCAGAGAGGACAGAACTGGTTTGGACTAAGCACAAACATCTCTGCTTGAGAGAAAAAAATAATTTTGAGTATAAATATTGGGGCCCAGATCCCGGAACTCTAGAACTCGCTGGAATCAAAGAAACTGCGAAGAATAAGATCTGGAAGAGCTGCCAGGAGGAGTACTGCCCATTTGCTGTGTTATTGCTTTGTTGGGTTGGCCTGCAGATGCTGCTTTTGCCTTGGCCAGTGAAAGAAATGGACTGAACTTTCTTGACTTGTGCTGAGTACCTCCAAGGGCTTCAAGTAGAGCTTGCCTACTGTTCTGGAGTCTCAGGGACTGCAAAGACTTCACCAACCTCTGGGTACCGCTTCTGGAACCGCTGTTTCAGTTGCACAGAGAAGGGGAAAGCAACCGATTCCTTCACCGACTCTGTCGCTGGCTCCTTGTCATGAAGGCACCGCAGAAGGCACCACCACATCTCACACCACAACCCTGGTCTCACCGATGACGATGACTGCTGCCGTCGCCACCGAGCCGCTGCTTGCACCATGACCTGTGGGCACTGCACTCTGCACCGCCTTGCTTCACTTCACTGCCCTGGTCTCACTGACGCCGTTGCTGCCTGCTGACTTCAACACCCATGACGGCATCATGACTGGGGGCACCGCTTGTAAGTTTCACAAAGCAAAGCCTCGTCCCACACATGACCAATGTCAGCACCTGGTATCTGTCTCTGTCGCTTGCACCGCAACCTGCCAGCACCACATCGAGCACCTCCTCGTCTCGCAACGTAAGCCTTGGTCTCACCGATGCTGTCTGTATGATCGTCACCAAGGCACTGCCTGCACCACGTTGTGAGGGCACCGCACCCTCACCGCTTTCATTTTGCAACACATCCACGATGGTTGCCCCGACCGACCCGCACCAACGTGTTGGGCGCAATGAGAATGGTACTGTTCATGAGTCTGTCAACACTTTAGCTGGCACGTACTGACGAGGTTAGCTGGAACTGTTAGACTCTGTTGTTTTCAGCATCGCCTTAGCACCGGACGGAGCTACTGACTCAGAAGAACTGTGTTTTTTAGACATTTCTGCGATTTGCACAGTATATATTTTTACGTACTGTATGTTGAATTCTCATTGTTTTGGTCTTTTGTTGGATATATAAAAATATTGGATATTTTTATAAACTGGTGTGGTGTCCTTTTGTAGTGTTTTCACTATATTACTGTAGGTTATGTGCAAATGCTTCACACACTGCCACTGAGATAAGCCTGACTGCTCGTGCCAAGTTACCAAGGGGGTGAGGTTTATTTTAGGAGTGTAACCCCCTTATCATGACTAGAAGGAAGGGTCCCTACTTGGACAAAGGTAGAAACCATTGCCAACTTGAGACTTCCATTTCTAACAGCATTTAACTAATATTTTTACTCTGGTCAAACCTAAAACTAATGTTCCTAGTATGGATGCAATATCTTGTAATCAAGGGACCTCACTACTACTGAGACAGTCTATAGATGTAAAATATATCATTCATGCAATTAAGGCTAGCTCAGCAGGAAAGGCCCCAGGCCTGGATGGAGTCCTAGTGGCTATTCCTCAAGAAAACAATTATTTCTGAGTCCCAGTATTGATAGATGTCATAAGAGGGGCGAGCAATGGACACTTAGTGCCTTTATGGAAAGAGCCAGTAGTAGTCCCAATTTTTAATAAAAAAAGGGAATAAGAATGTACCTAGCTGCTATCACCTTTTTACTCTGTTAGATAGCTGTTTAAAGATCTTAGGTAACATTTAAGTTTTCAAATTAGAAACATGGGTGGGAGATAGTAGGATTCTTTCCAGTGTACAGTTTTGTTTTCACCCTGGTGTTGGCATAGTAGAACAGACCCTTAATCTCCAGTTTATCCTAGGGAAGTATGTCAAGGCCAGGAAAGATTCAATACATTTAGCCTTTATGGACCTTTCTCATGCCTTTGATATGGTCAATCAATCGAAGCGTTAGCCTATTCTAAAGGTGGAAGGGTTTGATCTAGCTATCAAAGATGTGCTTCACAGGATGTACCAGGACAGTGCTGTTAGAATTCAGTTTTGAGCAGACTGTGAACTCTTCCTTAAAATAAGATCCATATTAGGAATCCTTATGGGGTGTGTGTGTGCCCCATTGCTCTTTTCACTCTAAAAAAATTGCCTGTATTAGCAGGGGTGGCTCCTCTGCTATGGTGAGGGAGAGTCGCCCCACTGCCTTGTTCGCACGGCAAAAAAGTAAAAATAAAATGATAATAACAAGAAGTAATTATCATTTTATTTTTCTGTGCTGGGGCGGTTTTGTGGGGCAAGGCTAGACTATGCTGGGGGAGGAGTGGTGGAACCCTCCTAAGTGCGCATGATTGTTTGGCCAGCCCTCTGGGACTGGCCAAACATTCATGCGCACTCTGCGTGTTCTCCCCCCAGGCCGCTTTACAGCCTGGGTGGAGAACATGCCCAGGCTTCCATTTCCCATCTGAGCGCCGAGCCACGGTGCTCAGACCAATCTCAATGCTGCATTGCAGCATTGTGATTGGCTCAGGAGAGCCTGTGTGATTACTAAGCACAACGCTGCATTGCAGCATTGTGATTGACCTTGGGGAGCCTATCCTGCTTCCTGCTCCCACAGAAGCCAGGAAGAGAACAGAAGAGAGGTGGCAGCTGGCCGGCAGGTAAGTGAGTTTTTTTATTTTAATTTTCTGCCCCTTTTCCACCATCCCCACCCTACTGCTGATTTGTGGGAGCAGCCACGACTGTGGATTAGCATCTTCACTGTTTTAATATACCGCAACTGGGAAGTGAGCCAATCCTCGTCCTGCTTTAAGCGGACGATGCAGTACATATATCAAGAACCGCAAATTGCCTCCAAATCCTCTTAAATACTTTTGATTGGTTTATGGATAACGTGGGTCTTAAGTAGGCCTGGGCTAAAATTCCGTTCCGCTCGCGGAAATCGCGATAATTTGACATTTTCGCGTTCCGCGGAGAGCGCGAAAATGTAAAATTTTCCGCAATCCGCATTTTACCGGAACTTTTTTGCTTGCTCACGCTGTAAAATAATACATTCTCACGTGCGCGCGATCGCCTTACCTGAATCCCCACATTCGCAGACAAGGTTTCCAGATCCGGTCGCGTTCTCCACGAGATGTTGGATTGTTGGTAGCCATTTGCGCTGTCTCGCGACAGTTCGCGCCCGCAGTAACGTCATTCGTCGCGCGATCACGTCTTTCTTCTCGCGATCTTGCACCGCGAGACAAGTGAAAACAAGATGGCCGCGCCCGCGAGCAACCGCATGGGTAAGTTGGCGAGCCGCGACCACGCAGAAAATACCGCGAACGGGCGGGAAAAAAACTTCCGCATCTTCGCGATATTTCCGCGTGTTTGCGGAGATTTTTAACATTTTCCCGATAATTTGCGAAAGTGAATTTCACAAATTCCGCCCACCCCTAGTCTTAACACTAATTTATCGAAATCCTTCATTATCAAATTGGACCAAAAAACACAAAATCAAGCATATTTCAGCTGGGAGGAGTAGAGATAGACACGGTTCAACATTTCGCACATTTGGGTATCACCCCAGACTCCTAAATGAACTGGGAGTCAATATTAAAGTCAAGGGCTTTACAACTTCAGAGATGCATAGATTCTGTTTTAGTTTGACTAGAAAACTGGGTCAAAACCAGTGAAGGAAGTAAAAAATATATCTAAAAGCAAGTGCGTGGCTATGGTGTGTTATGAGGCAGGTACATGTGGGTACAAAGGAGTGGAGGTGCGTCAAAGGGTGGAAAATAAGATTTTATTTAGACTATAACCGGTCCAAAAATCCACTCCATCTTTTATAAACTACTCTGAAACAGGAATGGATTTTTGGGCAGATATTATCGGCATAAGCCCATTGTTACTGTGCGTAAAGGAATGGAATACCCCATAAGCAAGTTATACAAGAGACATTTTATTAGATTGTCTCTCATTGATTAACCTCTCAGCTATCCCCTGGTACGGATACGTAAAATATGTTTTTAATACCCTGGGAATCTCTGAGTTATTTTCAAACCCCGATAGCATAAAATCAACTGTGAAAAGTTTGACCAAAACATTATAGTTCAATCACGGCTTAGGGATTTCCAGGCTTTGCGGGCTAGTGTGAGCTATTCTCTTTTAACCCCTTCGCTGCTAGGCCTTTTCCCCTCCTGTGCTAAGCCCTTTTTGGGCTATTTGAGGTAGTGCGCGCTTAGGCCCCTGTAACTTTTTGACCACATTAGGTATCCACGCCAAATTTGCGTCCTTTTCTTCCAACATCTTGGGGATTCTAAAGGTACCCAGGGTTTGTGGATTCTCCTAGAGGGGTCACAGAAATTAGTCAAAATACAGCAATTTTTTTTTTTTTTTGTGAAAAATGTGAAAAACGGGCTGCAAATGAAAGCTTCTGGGTTTTTCTCTGCAAATGGTATCAAAAAAGGGTTTGTGGGGCTGAAATCACAATTTCTCCAGCTTTTAGGGAATGACAGACTTTTGTTAGAAAACCAACATTTTTTACACAGTTTTGGCATTTTTCTGGGACATACCCTATTTTTGCTATTTTTTGTGCTTTCAACCTCCTTCCAGTTAACGGTAGAAAAGGGTAACAAAACAATACTGGATCCTGGAAAGCTATACATTTTTGAAAAGTAGACAAAATTCTGAATTCAGCAAGGGGTCATTTGCGTAGATCCATCAAGGTTTCTTTATAGAAATTTACAGGCAAATATAGGAGAAATTAAAAATTTGTTGAAAAAAGCAGCCTCTTGAGTCAACGTTTTTACCTGTAACTTCTTCGAATTATGACATCTCTTTGAAAGCAATGTACCGTTACATCCGGTAGACCTTCCTGGTTGTGTGGACATATAGGACTTGTAGGTTCATCAAGAGCCCAACGAACCCAGAGTAGAAAAATGAGCAGCATTTTGTAATGTATTTTTTTTTTGGTCCGGGTATATAGCAATTATTGTGGGAAAATGTATACTTGGAAAAATCGGTATGAAAGTCACCTATGTATTTCTGAAATGGGAACAAATTACAGAGTTCAGAAACAGTGCATATTTGCACATTTTCGAAATTGGGAATACTCATATTTGCATGACAATTATTGGTCATTTTTCAAAATGACTTTTTTTTTACACAATGTCTTTCATTTGGAAGGGAGAAATGCATCAAAAATCAACAGGTAATAACAGTTGCTTTACAAATTCGAACTACCCTAAGTCTCCCGAGAAAAATGGTACCTCACTTGTGTGGGTAGGCATAGTGCCCACGACAGGAAGTGGCTCAAAACCTAAGGTGAACACACCACATTTTCACACTGAAAATTTACACTTTTTTTGCAAAGAGTCTAGCTGTAGTTTTTGAACCCTAGCCCTGCCGGCACCTAGGGAAACCTAGCAAACCTATACATTTTTGAAAACTAGACACCCAGGGGAATCCAGGATGGGGTGACTTGACTGCCTCCCACCATGGTCTGTTACCCAGAATCCCTTGCAAACGTAAAAAATTGAAAAAAAAACCACATTTTCCCCACATTTCTGTGATGGAAAGTTCTGGAATCTGCGTGGATCCACAAATTTCCACCCACCCCGCGTTCCCCAAAGTCCTACGAGAAAAATGGTACCTCACTTGTGCGGGTCGGCCTAGTGCCCGCGACAGGAAACGGCGCAAAACGCAACGTGGTTTTGGAGTGAAAAATGACCCTTTTTTTGGCAAAGTGACTAGCTGTAGATTTTGTACCTTAGCCCTGCCGGCACCTAGGGAAACCTAGCAAACCTATACATTTCTGAAAACTAGACACCCAGGGGAATCCAGGATGGGGTGACTTGACTGCCTCCCACCATGGTCTGTTACCCAGAATCCCTTGCAAACGTAAAAAATTGAAAAAAAAACCACATTTTCCCCACATTTCTGTGATGGAAAGTTCTGGAATCTGCGTGGATCCACAAATTTCCACCCACCCCGCGTTCCCCAAAGTCCTACGAGAAAAATGGTACCTCACTTGTGCGGGTCGGCCTAGTGCCCGCGACAGGAAACGGCGCAAAACGCAACGTGGTTTTGGAGTGAAAAATGACCCTTTTTTTGGCAAAGTGACTAGCTGTAGATTTTGTACCCTAGCCCTGCCGGCACCTAGGGAAACCTAGCAAACCTATACATTTCTGAAAACTAGACACCCAGGGGAATCCAGGATGGGGTGACTTGACTGCCTCCCACCATGGTCTGTTACCCAGAATCCCTTGCAAACGTAAAAAATTGAAAAAAAAACCACATTTTCCCCACATTTCTGTGATGGAAAGTTCTGGAATTTGCGTGGATCCACAAATTTCCACCCACCCCGCGTTCCCCAAAGTCCTACGAGAAAAATGGTACCTCACTTGTGCGGGTCGGCCTAGTGCCCGCGACAGGAAACGGCGCAAAACGCAACGTGGTTTTGGAGTGAAAAATGACCCTTTTTTTGGCAAAGTGACTAGCTGTAGATTTTGTACCCTAGCCCTGCCGGCACCTAGGGAAACCTAGCAAACCTATACATTTTTGAAAACTAGACACCCAGGGGAATCCAGGATGGGGTGACTTGACTGCCTCCCACCATGGTCTGTTACCCAGAATCCCTTGCAAACGTAAAAAATTGAAAAAAAAACCACATTTTCCCCACATTTCTGTGATGGAAAGTTCTGGAATCTGCGTGGATCCACAAATTTCCACCCACCCCGTGTTCCCCAAAGTCCTACGAGAAAAATGGTACCTCACTTGTGCGGGTCGGCCTAGTGCCCGCGACAGGAAACGGCGCAAAACGCAACGTGGTTTTGGAGTGAAAAATGACCCTTTTTTTGGCAAAGTGACTAGCTGTAGATTTTGTACCCTAGCCCTGCCGGCACCTAGGGAAACCTAGCAAACCTATACATTTCTGAAAACTAGACACCCAGGGGAATCCAGGATGGGGTGACTTGACTGCCTCCCACCATGGTCTGTTACCCAGAATCCCTTGCAAACGTAAAAAATTGACAAAAAAAAACACATTTTCCCCACATTTCTGTGATGGAAAGTTCTGGAATCTGCGTGGATCCACAAATTTCCACCCACCCCGCGTTCCCCAAAGTCCTACGAGAAAAATGGTACCTCACTTGTGCGGGTTGGCCTAGTGCCCGCGACAGGAAACGGCGCAAAACGCAACGTGGTTTTGGAGTGAAAAATGACCCTTTTTTTGGCAAAGTGACTAGCTGTACATTTTGTACCCTAGCCCTGCCGGCACCTAGGGAAACCTAGCAAACCTATACATTTCTGAAAACTAGACACCCAGGGGAATCCAGGATGGGGTGACTTGACTGCCTCCCACCATGGTCTGTTACCCAGAATCCCTTGCAAACGTAAAAAATTGACAAAAAAAACACATTTTCCCCACATTTCTGTGATGGAAAGTTCTGGAATCTGCGTGGATCCACAAATTTCCACCCACCCCGCGTTCCCCAAAGTCCTACGAGAAAAATGGTACCTCACTTGTGCGGGTTGGCCTAGTGCCCGCGACAGGAAACGGCGCAAAACGCAACGTGGTTTTGGAGTGAAAAATGACCCTTTTTTTGGCAAAGTGACTAGCTGTACATTTTGTACCCTAGCCCTGCCGGCACCTAGGGAAACCTAGCAAACCTATACATTTCTGAAAACTAGACACCCAGGGGAATCCAGGATGGGGTGACTTGACTACCTCCCACCATGGTCTGTTACCCAGAATCCCTTGCAAACGTAAACAATTGACAAAAAAAACACATTTTCCCCACATTTCTGTGATGGAAAGTTCTGGAATCTGCGTGGATCCACAAATTTCCACCCACCCCGCGTTCCCCAAAGTCCTACGAGAAAAATGGTACCTCACTTGTGCGGGTTGGCCTAGTGGCCGCGACAGGAAACGGCGCAAAACGCAACGTGGTTTTGGAGTGAAAAATGACCCTTTTTTTGGCAAAGTGACTAGCTGTAGATTTTGTACCCTAGCCCTGCCGGCACCTAGGGAAACCTAGCAAACCTATACATTTCTGAAAACTAGACACCCAGGGGAATCCAGGATGGGGTGACTTGACTGCCTCCCACCATGGTCTGTTACCCAGAATCCCTTGCAAACGTAAAAAATTGACAAAAAAAACACATTTTCCCCACATTTCTGTGATGGAAAGTTCTGGAATCTGCGTGGATCCACAAATTTCCACCCACCCCGCGTTCCCCAAAGTCCTACGAGAAAAATGGTACCTCACTTGTGCGGGTCGGCCTAGTGCCCGCGACAGGAAACGGCGCAAAACGCAACGTGGTTTTGGAGTGAAAAATGACCCTTTTTTTGGCAAAGTGACTAGCTGTAGATTTTGTACCCTAGCCCTGCCGGCACCTAGGGAAACCTAGCAAACCTATACATTTCTGAAAACTAGACACCCAGGGGAATCCAGGATGGGGTGACTTGACTGCCTCCCACCATGGTCTGTTACCCAGAATCCCTTGCAAACGTAAAATTGAAAAAAAAAACCACATTTTCCCCACATTTCTGTGATGGAAAGTTCTGGAATCTGCGTGGATCCACAAATTTCCACCCACCGCGCGTTCCCCGAAGTCCTACGAGAAAAATGGTACCTCACTTGTGCGGGTCGGCCTAGTGCCCGCGACAGGAAACGGCGCAAAACGCAACGTGGTTTTGGAGTGAAAAATGACCCTTTTTTTGGCAAAGTGACTAGCTGTAGATTTTGTACCCTAGCCCTGCCGGCACCTAGGGAAACCTAGCAAACCTATACATTTCTGAAAACTAGACACCCAGGGGAATCCAGGATGGGGTGACTTGACTGCCTCCCACCATGGTCTGTTACCCAGAATCCCTTGCAAACGTAAAAAATTGACAAAAAAAACACATTTTCCCCACATTTCTGTGATGGAAAGTTCTGGAATCTGCGTGGATCCACAAATTTCCACCCACCCCGCGTTCCCCAAAGTCCTACGACAAAAATGGTACCTCACTTGTGCGGGTCGGCCTAGTGCCCGCGACAGGAAACGGCGCAAAACGCAACGTGGTTTTGGAGTGAAAAATGACCCTTTTTTTGGCAAAGTGACTAGCTGTACATTTTGTACCCTAGCCCTGCCGGCACCTAGGGAAACCTAGCAAACCTATACATTTCTGAAAACTAGACACCCAGGGGAATCCAGGATGGGGTGACTTGACTGCCTCCCACCATGGTCTGTTACCCAGAATCCCTTGCAAACGTAAAAAATTGACAAAAAAAACACATTTTCCCCACATTTCTGTGATGGAAAGTTCTGGAATCTGCGTGGATCCACAAATTTCCACCCACCCCGCGTTCCCCAAAGTCCTACGACAAAAATGGTACCTCACTTGTGCGGGTTGGCCTAGTGCCCGCGACAGGAAACGGCGCAAAACGCAACGTGGTTTTGGAGTGAAAAATGACCCTTTTTTTGGCAAAGTGACTAGCTGTACATTTTGTACCCTAGCCCTGCCGGCACCTAGGGAAACCTAGCAAACCTATACATTTCTGAAAACTAGACACCCAGGGGAATCCAGGATGGGGTGACTTGACTGCCTCCCACCATGGTCTGTTACCCAGAATCCCTTGCAAACGTAAAAAATTGACAAAAAAAACACATTTTCCCCACATTTCTGTGATGGAAAGTTCTGGAATCTGCGTGGATCCACAAATTTCCACCCACCCCGCGTTCCCCAAAGTCCTACGAGAAAAATGGTACCTCACTTGTGCGGGTTGGCCTAGTGCCCGCGACAGGAAACGGCGCAAAACGCAACGTGGTTTTGGAGTGAAAAATGACCCTTTTTTTGGCAAAGTGACTAGCTGTACATTTTGTACCCTAGCCCTGCCGGCACCTAGGGAAACCTAGCAAACCTATACATTTCTGAAAACTAGACACCCAGGGGAATCCAGGATGGGGTGACTTGACTGCCTCCCACCATGGTCTGTTACCCAGAATCCCTTGCAAACGTAAAAAATTGACAAAAAAAACACATTTTCCCCACATTTCTGTGATGGAAAGTTCTGGAATCTGCGTGGATCCACAAATTTCCACCCACCCCGCGTTCCCCAAAGTCCTACGACAAAAATGGTACCTCACTTGTGCGGGTTGGCCTAGTGCCCGCGACAGGAAACGGCGCAAAACGCAACGTGGTTTTGGAGTGAAAAATGACCCTTTTTTTGGCAAAGTGACTAGCTGTAGATTTTGTACCCTAGCCCTGCCGGCACCTAGGGAAACCTAGCAAACCTATACATTTCTGAAAACTAGACACCCGGCGGCTTCCAGGGAGGTATGGCTTGCGTGGATCCCCCAACGTTTCCTTACCCAGAATCCCCTGCAAACCTCAATTTTTGCTCAAAAAATCATTTTTTTCACACATTTTGGGGTGGGAAAGTAGTGGCATCACCGGGCTCACACAAATTTACCACCACCCAGCGTTCCCCCAGGTCTCCCGGTAAAAATGGTGCCTCACTTGTGTGGGAGGCCCAAGTACCCGCGGCAGGCAAGGGCCCCAAAGGTAGTGAGGCCACCTCAAGATGGCCTATCGCCAAACCACCTGGTTTTGCAAGGGGGGTCACTTTGGTTTTTGGCCCGGTGCGCGGCGGCCATCTAGGGAAACCTACCAAACCCAGGCATTTTTGAAAACTAGACACCCGGCGGCTTCCAGGGAGGTATGGCTTGCGTGGATCCCCCAACGTTTCCTTACCCAGAATCCCCTGCAAACCTCAATTTTTGCTCAAAAAATCACTTTTTTCACACATTTTGGGGTGGGAAAGTAGTGGCATCACCGGGCTCACACAAATTTACCACCACCCAGCGTTCCCCCAGGTCTCCCGGTAAAAATGGTGCCTCACTTGTGTGGGAGGCCCAAGTACCCGCGGCAGGCAAGGGCCCCAAAGGTAGTGAGGCCACCTCAAGATGGCCTATCGCCAAACCACCTGGTTTTGCAAGGGGGGTCACTTTGGTTTTTGGCCCGGTGCGCGGCCGCCATCTAGGGAAACCTACCAAACCCAGGCATTTTTGAAAACTAGACACCCGGCGGCTTCCAGGGAGGTATGGCTTGCGTGGATCCCCCAACGTTTCCTTACCCAGAATCCCCTGCAAACCTCAATTTTTGCTCAAAAAATCACTTTTTTCACACATTTTGGGGTGGGAAAGTAGTGGCATCACCGGGCTCACACAAATTTACCACCACCCAGCGTTCCCCCAGGTCTCCCGGTAAAAATGGTGCCTCACTTGTGTGGGAGGCCCAAGTACCCGCGGCAGGCAAGGGCCCCAAAGGTAGTGAGGCCACCTCAAGATGGCCTATCGCCAAACCACCTGGTTTTGCAAGGGGGGTCACTTTGGTTTTTGGCCCGGTGCGCGGCGGCCATCTAGGGAAACCTACCAAACCCAGGCATTTTTGAAAACTAGACACCCGGCGGCTTCCAGGGAGGTATGGCTTGCGTGGATCCCCCAACGTTTCCTTACCCAGAATCCCCTGCAAACCTCAATTTTTGCTCAAAAAATCACTTTTTTCACACATTTTGGGGTGGGAAAGTAGTGGCATCACCGGGCTCACACAAATTTACCACCACCCAGCGTTCCCCCAGGTCTCCCAGTAAAAATGGTGCCTCACTTGTGTGGGAGGCCCAAGTACCCGCGGCAGGCAAGGGCCCCAAACGTAGTGAGGCCACCTCAAGATGGCCTATCGCCAAACCACCTGGTTTTGCAAGGGGGGTCACTTTGGTTTTTGGCCCGGTGCGCGGCGGCCATCTAGGGAAACCTACCAAACCCAGGCATTTTTGAAAACTAGACACCCGGCGGCTTCCAGGGAGGTATGGCTTGCGTGGATCCCCCAACGTTTCCTTACCCAGAATCCCCTGCAAACCTCAATTTTTGCCCAAAAAATCACTTTTTTCACACATTTTGGGGTGGGAAAGTAGTGGCATCACCGGGCTCACACAAATTTACCACCACCCAGCGTTCCCCCAGGTCTCCCGGTAAAAATGGTGCCTCACTTGTGTGGGAGGCCCAAGTACCCGCGGCAGACCAGTGCCCCAAAGGTAGTGAGGCGACCTCAAGATGGCCTATCGCCAAACCACCTGGTTTTGCAAGGGGGGTCACTTTGGTTTTTGGCCCGGTGCGCGGCGGCCATCTAGGGAAACCTACCAAACCCAGGCATTTTTGAAAACTAGACACCCGGCGGCTTCCAGGGAGGTATGGCTTGCGTGGATCCCCCAACGTTTCCTTACCCAGAATCCCCTGCAAACCTCAATTTTTGCCCAAAAAATCACTTTTTTCACACATTTTGGGGTGGGAAAGTAGTGGCATCACCGGGCTCACACAAATTTACCACCACCCAGCGTTCCCCCAGGTCTCCCGGTAAAAATGGTGCCTCACTTGTGTGGGAGGCCCAAGTACCCGCGGCAGGCAAGGGCCCCAAAGGTAGTGAGGCGACCTCAAGATGGCCTATCGCCAAACCACCTGGTTTTGCAAGGGGGGTCACTTTGGTTTTTGGCCCGGTGCGCGGCGGCCATCTAGGGAAACCTACCAAACCCAGGCATTTTTGAAAACTAGACACCCGGCGGCTTCCAGGGAGGTATGGCTTGCGTGGATCCCCCAACGTTTCCTTACCCAGAATCCCCTGCAAACCTCAATTTTTGCTCAAAAAATCACTTTTTTCACACATTTTGGGGTGGGAAAGTAGTGGCATCAACGGGCTCACACAAATTTACCACCACCCAGCGTTCCCCCAGGTCTCCCGGTAAAAATGGTGCCTCACTTGTGTGGGAGGCCCAAGTACCCGCGGCAGGCAAGGGCCCCAAACGTAGTGAGGCCACCTCAAGATGGCCTATCGCCAAACCACCTGGTTTTGCAAGGGGGGTCACTTTGGTTTTTGGCCCGGTGCGCGGCGGCCATCTAGGGAAACCTACCAAACCCAGGCATTTTTGAAAACTAGACACCCGGCGGCTTCCAGGGAGGTATGGCTTGCGTGGATCCCCCAACGTTTCCTTACCCAGAATCCCCTGCAAACCTCAATTTTTGCTCAAAAAATCACTTTTTTCACACATTTTGGGGTGGGAAAGTAGTGGCATCACCGGGCTCACACAAATTTACCACCACCCAGCGTTCCCCCAGGTCTCCCGGTAAAAATGGTGCCTCACTTGTGTGGGAGGCCCAAGTACCCGCGGCAGGCAAGGGCCCCAAAGGTAGTGAGGCCACCTCAAGATGGCCTATCGCCAAACCACCTGGTTTTGCAAGGGGGGTCACTTTGGTTTTTGGCCCGGTGCGCGGCGGCCATCTAGGGAAACCTACCAAACCCAGGCATTTTTGAAAACTAGACACCCGGCGGCTTCCAGGGAGGTATGGCTTGCGTGGATCCCCCAACGTTTCCTTACCCAGAATCCCCTGCAAACCTCAATTTTTGCTCAAAAAATCACTTTTTTCACACATTTTGGGGTGGGAAAGTAGTGGCATCACCGGGCTCACACAAATTTACCACCACCCAGCGTTCCCCCAGGTCTCCCGGTAAAAATGGTGCCTCACTTGTGTGGGAGGCCCAAGTACCCGCGGCAGGCAAGGGCCCCAAACGTAGTGAGGCAACATCAACATTGCCTATCCCAAATGTCGCCTCACTACGTTTGTTGTCCTTGCCTGCCGCGGGTACTTAGACCTCCCACACAAGTGAGGCACCATTTTTACCGGGAGACCTGGGGGAACGCTGGGTGGTGGTAAATTTGTGTGAGCCCGGTGATGCCACTACTTTCCCACCCCAAAATGTGTGAAAAAAGTGATTTTTTGAGCAAAAATTGAGGTTTGCAGGGGATTCTGGGTAAGGAAACGTTGGGGGATCCACGCAAGCCATACCTCCCTGGAAGCCGCCGGGTGTCTAGTTTTCAAAAATGCCTGGGTTTGGTAGGTTTCCCTAGATGGCCGCCGCGCACCGGGCCAAAAACCAAAGTGACCCCCCTTGCAAAACCAGGTGGTTTGGCGATAGGCCATCTTGAGGTGGCCTCACTACCTTTGGGGCCCTTGCCTGCCGCGGGTACTTGGGCCTCCCACACAAGTGAGGCACCATTTTTACCGGGAGACCTGGGGGAACGCTGGGTGGTGGTAAATTTGTGTGAGCCCGGTGATGCCACTACTTTCCCACCCCAAAATGTGTGAAAAAAGTGATTTTTTGAGCAAAAATTGAGGTTTGCAGGGGATTCTGGGTAAGGAAACGTTGGGGGATCCACGCAAGCCATACCTCCCTGGAAGCCGCCGGGTGTCTAGTTTTCAAAAATGCCTGGGTTTGGTAGGTTTCCCTAGATGGCCGCCGCGCACCGGGCCAAAAACCAAAGTGACCCCCCTTGCAAAACCAGGTGGTTTGGCGATAGGCCATCTTGAGGTGGCCTCACTACCTTTGGGGCCCTTGCCTGCCGCGGGTACTTGGGCCTCCCACACAAGTGAGGCACCATTTTTACCGGGAGACCTGGGGGAACGCTGGGTGGTGGTAAATTTGTGTGAGCCCGGTGATGCCACTACTTTCCCACCCCAAAATGTGTGAAAAAAGTGATTTTTTGAGCAAAAATTGAGGTTTGCAGGGGATTCTGGGTAAGGAAACGTTGGGGGATCCACGCAAGCCATACCTCCCTGGAAGCCGCCGGGTGTCTAGTTTTCAAAAATGCCTGGGTTTGGTAGGTTTCCCTAGATGGCCGCCGCGCACCGGGCCAAAAACCAAAGTGACCCCCCTTGCAAAACCAGGTGGTTTGGCGATAGGCCATCTTGAGGTGGCCTCACTACGTTTGGGGCCCTTGCCTGCCGCGGGTACTTGGGCCTCCCACACAAGTGAGGCACCATTTTTACCGGGAGACCTGGGGGAACGCTGGGTGGTGGTAAATTTGTGTGAGCCCGGTGATGCCACTACTTTCCCACCCCAAAATGTGTGAAAAAAGTGATTTTTTGAGCAAAAATTGAGGTTTGCAGGGGATTCTGGGTAAGGAAACGTTGGGGGATCGACGCAAGCCATACCTCCCTGGAAGCCGCCGGGTGTCTAGTTTTCAAAAATGCCTGGGTTTGGTAGGTTTCCCTAGATGGCCGCCGCGCACCGGGCCAAAAACCAAAGTGACCCCCCTTGCAAAACCAGGTGGTTTGGCGATAGGCCATCTTGAGGTGGCCTCACTACCTTTGGGGCCCTTGCCTGCCGCGGGTACTTGGGCCTCCCACACAAGTGAGGCACCATTTTTACCGGGAGACCTGGGGGAACGCTGGGTGGTGGTAAATTTGTGTGAGCCCGGTGATGCCACTACTTTCCCACCCCAAAATGTGTGAAAAAAGTGATTTTTTGAGCAAAAATTGAGGTTTGCAGGGGATTCTGGGTAAGGAAACGTTGGGGGATCCACGCAAGCCATACCTCCCTGGAAGCCGCCGGGTGTCTAGTTTTCAAAAATGCCTGGGTTTGGTAGGTTTCCCTAGATGGCCTCCGCGCACCGGGCCAAAAACCAAAGTGACCCCCCTTGCAAAACCAGGTGGTTTGGCGATAGGCCATCTTGAGGTGGCCTCACTACCTTTGGGGCCCTTGCCTGCCGCGGGTACTTGGGCCTCCCACACAAGTGAGGCACCATTTTTACCGGGAGACCTGGGGGAACGCTGGGTGGTGGTAAATTTGTGTGAGCCCGGTGATGCCACTACTTTCCCACCCCAAAATGTGTGAAAAAAGTGATTTTTTGAGCAAAAATTGAGGTTTGCAGGGGATTCTGGGTAAGGAAACGTTGGGGGATCCACGCAAGCCATACCTCCCTGGAAGCCGCCGGGTGTCTAGTTTTCAAAAATGCCTGGGTTTGGTAGGTTTCCCTAGATGGCCGCCGCGCACCGGGCCAAAAACCAAAGTGACCCCCCTTGCAAAACCAGGTGGTTTGGCGATAGGCCATCTTGAGGTGGCCTCACTACCTTTGGGGCCCTTGCCTGCCGCGGGTACTTGGGCCTCCCACACAAGTGAGGCACCATTTTTACCGGGAGACCTGGGGGAACGCTGGGTGGTGGTAAATTTGTGTGAGCCCGGTGATGCCACTACTTTCCCACCCCAAAATGTGTGAAAAAAGTGATTTTTTGAGCAAAAATTGAGGTTTGCAGGGGATTCTGGGTAAGGAAACGTTGGGGGATCCACGCAAGCCATACCTCCCTGGAAGCCGCCGGGTGTCTAGTTTTCAAAAATGCCTGGGTTTGGTAGGTTTCCCTAGATGGCCGCCACGCACCGGGCCAAAAACCAAAGTGACCCCCCTTGCAAAACCAGGTGGTTTGGCGATAGGCCATCTTGAGGTGGCCTCACTACGTTTGGGGCCCTTGCCTGCCGCGGGTACTTGGGCCTCCCACACAAGTGAGGCACCATTTTTACCGGGAGACCTGGGGGAACGCTGGGTGGTGGTAAATTTGTGTGAGCCCGGTGATGCCACTACTTTCCCACCCCAAAATGTGTGAAAAAAGTGATTTTTTGAGCAAAAATTGAGGTTTGCAGGGGATTCTGGGTAAGGAAACGTTGGGGGATCCACGCAAGCCATACCTCCCTGGAAGCCGCCGGGTGTCTAGTTTTCAAAAATGCCTGGGTTTGGTAGGTTTCCCTAGATGGCCGCCGCGCACCGGGCCAAAAACCAAAGTGACCCCCCTTGCAAAACCAGGTGGTTTGGCGATAGGCCATCTTGAGGTGGCCTCACTACCTTTGGGGCCCTTGCCTGCCGCGGGTACTTGGGCCTCCCACACAAGTGAGGCACCATTTTTACCGGGAGACCTGGGGGAACGCTGGGTGGTGGTAAATTTGTGTGAGCCCGGTGATGCCACTACTTTCCCACCCCAAAATGTGTGAAAAAAGTGATTTTTTGAGCAAAAATTGAGGTTTGCAGGGGATTCTGGGTAAGGAAACGTTGGGGGATCCACGCAAGCCATACCTCCCTGGAAGCCGCCGGGTGTCTAGTTTTCAAAAATGCCTGGGTTTGGTAGGTTTCCCTAGATGGCCTCCGCGCACCGGGCCAAAAACCAAAGTGACCCCCCTTGCAAAACCAGGTGGTTTGGCGATAGGCCATCTTGAGGTGGCCTCACTACCTTTGGGGCCCTTGCCTGCCGCGGGTACTTGGGCCTCCCACACAAGTGAGGCACCATTTTTACCGGGAGACCTGGGGGAACGCTGGGTGGTGGTAAATTTGTGTGAGCCCGGTGATGCCACTACTTTCCCACCCCAAAATGTGTGAAAAAAGTGATTTTTTGAGCAAAAATTGAGGTTTGCAGGGGATTCTGGGTAAGGAAACGTTGGGGGATCCACGCAAGCCATACCTCCCTGGAAGCCGCCGGGTGTCTAGTTTTCAAAAATGCCTGGGTTTGGTAGGTTTCCCTAGATGGCCGCCGAGCCCTGGGCAAAAAACAAAAGTAACCCCCCTTGCATAACCAGATTACCTATTGTTACTACAGCGTGAGAATTTAGGAATAATACTGCAAAGAAAATGTGGCAGACAATTTGAGGTTTACAGGACAATGGGGATAAAAAATATTTTTCAAATCACTAGAGAGACATCACCATGAACTCCCAAAGGTTTTCGACAATATCTACAGTTGGTGGGTTATTCTTACATGGAAAGTGTACCTTGGCAGAGAAACAAAAAAAAAAGATTCCTGCACAACCATCTATTCCTCAAACACACACACATACTGGTTGGATTTGGCACGAGGGCAAGTCATGGTTCAGTGTATTAAATTTTATTAACAAGAGATTTCACAAATATGAAATGCACTGTCAATAATTAAATTCACAAAAAACCAAACCAATGACTTGCAGCTCGTGAGCTGTAAAGCCACGTCAAGGCACCAACCGCTTTACAGGCCATTCACACACCTTTCATACGTGATACAAACAAGACCATTCGCACCACCAGGTACAAAAGCAACACAGTACAAAAATCACCAAAAAGGGACAAGGTACACCCTGCTTCAAAAAAACAAATATTACTGCACAGTCATCTAACCCGCAAGCACACGCACATACTGGTTGGATTTGGCACGAGGGTGAGTGATGGTTCAGTAGATAAAATTGTATTACCAAGTGATTTCACAAAAAATGAAATGCACTGGTAATAATTGAAAGGGCAAGAAACTGAACCATTGACTCACAGCTCGTGAGCTGTAAAGCCACGACAAGGCACCAACCTCTTTACAGGCCATTCATACACCTTTCATACGTGTGAGACATACAAAACCATTCACACCGCCAGCCGCGGGCCCATCACATAACAAAACTCACACCGGCACACAGCGCCATTCAAGGGCCCATCACTTTCACACGCCCACAATCCAGACACAGCAACTACACAGGCAGAAGGATTGCGTGGAGTGGCACTCAGCTAGCAGTGTGTGTAGTGACCAGCAGAAAGTCACTACTCACACACAGCCAGCCAAGCACCGGTCGACACACACCGCTAGCCAAACGCAAGTCCACGCACACCGCTAGCCAAGCGCCAGTCCAGGCACACCGCCATCCAATCGCCAGTCCAGGCACACCGGCAGCCAATCGCCAATCCACCTACACCGCCAGCCAAGCTCCAGTCCACGGACACCACCAGACAAGCACCATTCCACGCACACCGCCAGCCAAGCACCAGTCCACACACACCACCAGACAAGCTCCAGTCCACGGACACCACCAGCCAAGCTCCAGTCCACGGACACCACCAGCCAAACACCAGTCCGCACACACCACCAGTCCACACACACTGCCAGCCAAGAACCAGTCCACGCACAGCGCCAGCCAAGCACCATTCCACGCACACCACCAGCCAAGCACCATTCCACGCACACCGCCAGCCAAGCACCATTCCACGCACACCACCAGCCACGCACACCGCCAGCCAAGCACCATTCCACGCACACCACCAGCCACGCACCAGTCCACGCACACCGCCAGTCCATGCACACCGCCAGTCCACGCACACCGTCAGCCAAGCACCATTCCACGCACACCACCAACCAAGTGCCAGTCCACACACACCAACAGCCAAGCGCAAGCCTACACACACCGCCATCACATTTTGGATTTTTTTAGAAAAAAATAAAAACACAAACAAATTGCAAATAGATAAAAATCTTCTAACAGAAAATCAGCAACTAAATACATTGCACTAACACCAACATTGAAACAGAATCAAATTATCCAAAGAATACAGACCAGCCAGTTCACTTTACCACTCAAGAATCCTCCCAAAAATTTTTTCGCGTGTGGTACGCTCTAAAACAAGCAGAGAGACACAGTGCAGGATGAGAGGGACAATCGGGGCAGTACATACGACTCTCCTTCCGCGTACCTCTTCGCCAACAGACTCTACATCTCCTACTGGGAAAATCTTTTGCGGGTGTGGGAGGAATGTGATCTGGAAAGTGGCGTTCTTTCAATCTAGCAACATCCTCCACCAGTCCAACTCTAGGAACACTTGCCTGTTCCACTACAACAAGGCTGCCTATTACAGACTCCTGAAACTTAACAAAAGTCATCTTTGACTCAGGGCAAGAATCCTGGAACACAACAAAAGCATTAAACATTGCCAAGTGGAAAAGATGGATAGCCAACTTCTTGTACCAAATGTAAGCCTTACGAAGAGCAGTGTAAGGTTCCAACCTCTGATCTACTCTGTCAACACCACCCATGTACCTATTATAGTCTAAAACACATACAGGTTTGCGCGCTTCAGCGACCTGACCCCAAACAGTCACAGGTGCAGTGCTTTCATCATGGATGGAAGTCAGCATGTAGACATCTCTCCTGTCTGTAAACTTCACAGCAAGAAGCTCCTGGCAACGCAACGCACTGCACTGTCCCCGCACAAGCTTTTGACAAACAAGTTCTTTCGGAAAACCTTTACGGTTACAGCGGACTGTGCCACAAGCAAAAGTGTCCACTTTGGCCAATTCCCTGAACAACCGTACACCAGTGTAGAAGTTATCTACATATAAATGGTGGCCTTTGTTAAAAAATCCTCTTCCAAGTTCCCAAACAATTTTCTCAGTCACTCCAAAAGTGGACGGACAACCAGGGAGGTTAAACCTAGATTCCTTACCGGTGTACACCCTGAAATTGGAGACATATCCAGTCCTACTGTCACACAGCATATACAGCTTTATTCCATAGCGTGCCCTCTTACTAGGAATGTATTGCCTAAAAACCAAGCGGCCCTTGAACAACACCAAAGACTCATCCACTGCAATTTCTCTACCAGGGGCATAAATCTCAGAAAATCGATCAACAAAGTGATCAAGGACAGGCCTAATCTTAAAAAGACGGTCACAATCAGGGTGATCTCGTGGCAACGCTAAACCATTATCTACAAAGTGCATCATCCGAAGCAGAAGCAAATACCTGTCACGACTCATGACTGCCGGAAAAATAGACGTTGCCATCAAGGGACTGCTAGACCAATATGAAGCCAATGATGGCTTCCTTAGCAAGCCCATCAAAAAAGTTAAACCCAAGAACTTCTTCATCTCTTCAACATTTGTGGGAGTCCACCGGGTAGCTCTAGAGTGTGGCTTAAGACTGGCACTGTTGTCCCTCAAAAACTGTTCGGCATACAAATTAGTCTGCTCAACAATCTCTGCCAAAAACACATCGTCCATAAACAACTGAAAAAAATTTACAGGCAAAAAGTTCTCGGTATTCACTCTAGACCCTGGAACACCAGTAAACTCAGCAAATTCCGGCTGCACCATGCCAGGGGCAACCCAGAGGTCATCACTTTCAACGGGAAGACTTGCAGCCCCAGCCTGCAGCCCAGATGTCTCTTGCCGCACTACACCAACGGAAAGCCTTGCAGCCCCAGCCTGCAGCCCAGATGCCTCTTGCCGCACTACACCAACGGGAAGCCTTGCAGTCCCAGCCTGCAGCCCAGATGTCTCTTGCCGCACTACACCAACGGGAAGCCTTGCAGTCCCAGCCTGCAGCCCAGATGCCTCTTGCCGCACTATCGGCACATCAGTCTCCTCCTCTAACACAGGCACTTCATCCGCGCTAAGAGTATCTTCATCATCCGATGACCCCATACGGAGAGAAAACTCACTGCCAGAATCGTCCCCTGCCCCCTCTCCCTCAGAAGCAGAGTCAGTCTCTGACCCAATATCAGAGGAAGACTCAAACAGCAAACCAACAACCTGCTGAGCAGTCATCCTGCGGCTAGCCATTATACCTACTAAGATGGAAGACTGCACAAACAAGTCAACAACAACCAACAATGTGCACACCAAGTAAGTAAAGAATTGTGTACCTTTATCACAAAGATCAATGTACTCAAAAACTATACAATCCAATTACAAGAGACAGCTGCACTCACCAGAAATAAACTCTGCAGTGACACAGCAAAGACCAACGATATCAAACTAGAAAGAAGAAAAAAAAACAAATTACTCACAAGACAACAAAATACACATCGAGCACCAATGCAAAAAGTTTTTGACACTCAAAAACCAAACATACTGCTATTATTACACCATTTGCAAAAAAAAAACAGGCAGAGAAATCAAACACATTTACATTGTACAAAAATAAGTCTCTTACCAAACTACACAAACAGCAGAACCACCAGCCACAAAACGGCAACGTGAAAAGAAGAAAAGCCTTCACCTAGAACAAAAAAGTAAACAAAAAAAAAACATTACAATTGGAAATCACAAAAAATATAACAATAAACATTCTAACATGCTATGTCACTACCCAAATGGTCAATCGGGTTGTGTGCCAGGTGGGGCAGAAAACAAATTGCACCCTGGAAGCGAGGGGTCACTTCTATTTTTATTTGAACTAATTCCCTGGGGTCTAGTGGGCTTTTCTGCCCCCCGTGGGAGCAGAAACGGCGAAAAAATAAAACCGATCCCCCGGGCAGAAAAGTCTTCAAAAAATTTAGGGGCCCAAGGAAGCGACCCTTGCCCAAGGGGTCGCTTCCTACAATAATATTTATATCCCTGGTGTCTAGTGGGCTTTTCTGCCCCCCCCCCCCCCAGGAGCAGAAATGGCAAAAAAATAACACCGATCTGCCCCCAGAGGGGGCAGAAAAGTCTTCCAAATATTTAGGGGCCCTAGGAAGCGACCCTTGCCCAAGGGGTCGCTTCCTTCATAAATACTGATATCCCTAGTGTCTAGTGGGCTTTTCTGCCCCCCCCTGGGAGCAGAAACGGCGAAAAAAAAACACCGATCTGCCCCCAGAGGGGGCAGAAAAGTCTTCAAATAATAAATGGCCCCAAGGAAGCGACCCTTACCCAAGGGGTCGCTTCCTACATAAATACTAATATCCCTGGTGTCTAGTGGGCTTTTCTGCCCCCCCCTGGGAGCAGAAACGGCGAAAAAAAAACACCGATCTGCCCCCAGAGGGGGCAGAAAAGTCTTCAGATATAAATTGGCCCCAAGGAAGCGACCCTTACCCAAGGGGTCGCTTCCAACATAAATACTAATATCCCTGGTGTCTAGTGGGCTTTTCTGCCCCCCCTGGGAGCAGAAACGGCGAAAAAAAAACACCGATCTGCCCCCAGAGGGGGCAGAAAAGTCTACAGATAATAATTGGCCCCAGGAAGCGACCCTTACCCAAGGGGTCGCTTCCAACATAAATACTAATATCCCTGGTGTCTAGTGGGCTTTTCTGCCCCCCCTGGGAGCAGAAACGGTGAAAAAAAAACACCGATCTGCCCCCAGAGGGGGCAGAAAAGTCTACAGATAATAATTGGCCCCAGGAAGCGACCCTTACCCAAGGGGTCGCTTCCAAAATAAAAAAAAACACATCCCTGGTGTCTAGTGGGGCATCCCTGCTCCACGATCGCGACGCTGTGCGCGATCGTGGAGCAG
This sequence comes from Triturus cristatus, assembly GCF_964204655.1. Taxonomy (NCBI): domain Eukaryota; kingdom Metazoa; phylum Chordata; class Amphibia; order Caudata; family Salamandridae; genus Triturus; species Triturus cristatus. The sequence continues at coordinate 109,962,303 of NC_140582.1, read as the reverse complement.
GAATGCCCTGTATTGAGACATCAGGGGAGAGGAAATACTCTTTCCTCTCCCCCGACGCCTCAATACACTCTACAAGGCCCCCGCCACCCCACCGGAGCAAACACCACTCACCTTCCTCTATGGACGCCTGGAAGCAAATGGCTTCCAGGCGTCCGAGCACTTCCTGATGACGCCAGCGCGCGCTGTGCGCGCTGACGTCACCAGGAAGCGTGGGGGGGCTCGGGGGTGGCAGCGGAAACTCTTCCGCTGCCATCCCCGTCTGTGGGGGCACGATCGGTGCCCCAGGGGGGGAGCGCCAGCGCTTCCCCCAGGGGCTGTCCTCATGACGGAGCGGTTCCGTCATGAGCACAGCCCAACTGATGCTCATGACGGAACCGCTCCGTCATGAGCATCCAAGGGGTTAAAAACAGTTGCAGGCCCTGAGCTATATTTACATAATACTCTTAATACAGAGTAAAGATTCTATTTGACTAGATTCCACTGCTGTACCTTTCACTTCCTGGTGGCATTCCCAAAACAGGGATCTTGGTTGCTGTCACTACTGAATTGTCCCTTCGATAATGCCTCTAAACAAGCATATTGCATTTAATTGCTTTTTGTCCATTGTATGGTAAATCACAGAAGCGTTACTTACTCCCAATTTTGCGGGAATCTAATATTAGAAAATATACGTTAGCTCCTATATTCCTGCAGAAACTTGGCTCAGGGCGTATCGCTCACACAGTTATCAACTTTGTAAGATGCACTCTGGCTATTCGGAAGAGATATGTGGGCATATGTACAAGCCCCTATCGCCACCACAACGTCACTTTTACGGACGTTGTGGTGGCGATAGGGGCTGCGCCTTATGTACAACGCAGCGTAAAGCCACTTAATGTGGCTTAACGCTGCCTAGTACATAAGGCACCCTTTCACGCTATGGTTAGCATGAAAGGGGCGTGTAGTGGGTGTTGTGGTGGGCGTTCCACCGCAACACCCATTGTACTTGACGCTGCCCCCTATGTACAAGGGTGGCGTACATAGGAGGCAGGCAGGAAAATCCTGGTCTTAAGTTGGCGAAACAAGGAGAAATGCATTATTTCTCCTCGTTTTTGCTTTTTCCATGTGTGCTGCCTTTTGCAGCATACATGGAACCAATCAGTGTCTTGAGATTAATCTACGCAGTTGTACCCAATTAGAACAACAGCAGCCAAAGGCAGGTTTTTTAACTAGACCACGCATTTAATGGCAGTCTGACCAGACCTACTCAGAGCCCAGGCTGGTAATTTACAAAACCTACAGGGATCCTTAAAAGACTGTCAAACCGGTTAAACATTTGTATACAGAAATGTGGAGGCAGGAGAGTTGTTTCATTCTTGCCCACTGACCCCCTTGCTTTTGAAATTCCTATTGGTCACAGCCCTTTGAGGCTCACATAGGTTCGATTGTAGCTAGGCCAAAATTCTTATTTCATTCACATATTTTTCCATTATGACCAGTGCCAAGATTCCAGACACTTTCTAGCTTCTCCCCTGTATTTCTCCCTGTCTCCAAAGCTTTCTGCTTTATACTCTGGATTGCACACACATGTCTAACTCCTAGTAATTGGGAACTACCTCCATACCGACCCAAACCGTTTTATCACCTAACCAAACAAAGATTTTTAAAAGTCTTTTAAATCTATTCAGCCCATAAACACTGTTGGACTTGGCCCTTTTCCCTGAATTTTTTCGCTTTTATGGAAAACCACATGTCATGTGAATGCATGTTAAACGCCAATGTTAAATGCTGTGCAATGGTGTACGCACCTTTATCTCCCTCATGGTAGAGAAATGTGTAGGCCATGTGTGGTGTGAGACGCCTTAAAGCGTGCTGCGCAATGGCGTGCGCAGACTGACTTTCCCTATTTTAACATGCTACTTTTAAAATGGATGCCATGGCTGTGTGGTTGTGCCGCCTGACTGAGCTGGGTTACCAGTCTAGTTGTTATTTCCCAGCAACCCCAGCTTTTGGAGGGAAGCCTGGCACCTAGGGTGCTGGACACCTCCCCCTGTGCCAGTTAGAACCAGTTTCCCCAGACGCTTCTAGAAGCTTCTGGCACTGTCTGGTAGGTGGGGTGAGTGGCATATAAAAAGCGGAGCTGGGCTGCCATGTGCTCAGTCAGAGCGTGGACCTGAGAGAGAGGGGACCTGCTGCCAGGGGGTACCGCCACAGGGGCCTGTGTGCTGGGCCCTGAGCTTACCTGCACCCCTCTGCTGTCCACAGGGCCAGGGAGAGCCATAGTTAGGGCACTACTGGACCAGGGGAACCTCTGCCGGAGTCTAGGCGGTTGGAGCTAGGAGGAGACTACACTACTGTGGCTGACTGAGCTGAGGCTCTGCTGTCCCCAAGATAGCTGAGTAATCCTGCCTGCCTGTCTGACCTTGCCCAGTGTGAGGGGAACCAGGGAGACCAACTCCTGAGTGCCTGCTGCTCTGCAGACTAGCGCCTGAGGAAGAAGAGCGCTATACTGGACTGGCCTGCGCTCCCTCCCTGCACCCTAGCGCCTCGTGGGACCCTGACTGCGTGCCCTGCGTAAAGTGAGCGCCATATTTTGGGAGCGCTACGACTGTGCCATGCCTGCTGGCTAGCACCAGGAAGAAGAGCGCTGTATCTGTGTTGCCCAGGAGAATAAAGGAGCACTAACCTGGAATTGTCTGTGCTTCCCTGCCTGCTATTTAGCGCTTTGGGAGGGCGGCGCTGTATGCCGATTGCCCAGGAAAAGAGGAGCTGATTCCTGTAGCGCCATGCTGTCTAGGCGCTATAGTTGAGTTCCCCCCTGCCTGCTTGGGGAAGAGCGCATGCCCACCCCTCGTTTGTGCACTTATTTAACCCAGCGGGAGCCCACCCCGCGGGTTTGGACACTTCCAAAATTATTTGAAAGCCAGCGGGAGCCCACCCCACGGTTTTGGCGCCTCTGAGTATATTTGAAATTACGCGGGAGCCTACCCCGCGTGTAGATGCCTCAACCACTGAAGGCAGGGGCCCACCCGCACTTCAGCATCGCCAAAAATCACCGCCGCTGGCCCGAGTCCCGGCGCACCCGAAGCGGGTGCTGAGGATCACCGCCACCGGCCCGGGAGGTTAAGAAGCACCACGCGGGCTTCCCTGTGATGTCAGGGTAGCCGCGCAGCGATTGGCACCGGCAGGAGCACTGCCAGGAAGTCCCGCCTGCCAGAGGAAGCCAGAAGTGAGGCGGTGGTGTTGCAGGGCTTCCATGAGCCTATGGGAGCCCCGTGTCGGTAAAGGAGCCAGGCAGGAGCCTACCCCGCGCTGGCAAACAGCTCCAAAAGTCGGCAGAGACTTCGCTCTGTAAGGGGTGGGGGCTCTCCGTGCATTGAGGAGAGCCCCGGGTGTAGCTGACGTTGTCTGGAGCCTCACGGGCTCCGCATCAAAGTCCCGGGTCCCAGGAGGGGGCCCGGGTGAAGCCAGGAAACTTGCTGTCATTGGCGGGGCTCCCGCCCCGCGTGTCCCAGTTGCTGGGGAAAGAGGGAGCCGGCAGGAGTCTTGGAAGAGCTGGGGACCGTCGAGGCACATACCGGTGCCTGTCCCTTGCTAGAAGGAGTCCGGTGGCCAGAGGAGTCCGCCCGCGAGGAGTCCCGGTGAGTGGGGGCTCTTGGAGGCATCGAGGGTTCCGGGGGCCATTGGCTGGAAGGAGAGGCTCCTCACGCACTGCGAGTTCTTGGTTCCTTTTTGGGGGGCCAGGTCCTTCTCTTGCCTGACAGCTGCATCGAGGGGGGCATTTCATTTCAATTACCGAGCCCCGGAGGTGGGGGCTCCAGCCAACCTGTACCTCCTAGCTTACTGTGCTGAACCCAGTTGCACTGCTGGAAGCGGCAGCTGCAACGTTGGGAATACTCCGATTTCAGAGCCCCACTGGACATGGTCAGGCCAGGACTGACTGTACACCACTGCCCTGCTGGACAGTGGGCGGTGGAAACGATTGGGGCACACAGTGTTTATGCCTGCGAGGCCTCATATGACTTACAGTATAAGGTGGTTGAATGGTAATTTTATGCAGGACATAGCTTCCCTGCTGGCTCTAGGCATAATAGGTTTCCTGCCGCATGTGTTTAGGCCCCCCTGTACTGCATGATACGAGTTCTGCATAAGATTATACCTAATGTCTGGTGATTATGCTAAGGCTAGTGAGGCCACTGAAGGATTGTTGATATGCCTCAGGTTTGCATGTTTATGCCTACGGGGAATAATATTCCTGTTAACGAGATGTGCGCATTATGCCTAAGGTTATGCCTCCGCGCACATATAGGTTATGCCTGATGTTACGCATAATGAGTTTCTTGCTAATGTGCCAATGCTGACACTTTTATGCTTATTGCATTGCTGCATGTTGATGCCACATCTTCCGATGCTCATGGTGTATGCCCACAGGTGGATGCCTAATGTTTTCCCCTTACAGCTTTCCTGCCTTAGGGGTCATTCATATCGTTTATGCCTGTGGTGATGCCATGACGTTTCATTGCAGGTGTTCCGGCCTAATGCCTATTGTTACGCCCTGATGTGTTTTTATTGCAGGAATTGAGGCTGATGGACTTATCGTAATTTTCTTTGTATGTCGCAATGCTTCTGGCAGGGGCCCAATTGGCCCTGCCATGTATATACTATACCCTGTAAATATTGACCTGGCGCTGGTTGGAGCAGTACAGAGATTACTGAAATTACCTTGTGTTTCTACAATACAAAAGTTATTCTTACATAATTTTGTGTGGAGTCTCTTTTTGGAGTGTGCCTTGTGTGTCGCCTGTGTGTACTGCGTGGATGCTTTGCACATTTCCTCTGGAGTTTGGCCCACCCACTCTGCACCACGCTACCCGTTTCCAACAAACACTATCAGACTTCACATGTCATAAGGTTTTGAAAGTGTTCTAGCACTGTCTGAGTCAATTGGCGACTCAAACGCTGAGCCATCTTCTATCAAGGTTCTCCCTGGAGAATACACCTTTTGAATATACAAATATGAGGGCCTGGGAGGTGGTAACGGTCCATCTCATTCCCTCCCAGTTGAATGCAAAATTGTAAATTGTGACATTCCAGAGAGACCAGAGATAAGCTTATTAGTTTGATATTCCAAATGTATATATTATGATCTACAGTGTGATTGGCCCACAGGGAAGCAAGGAAGATTTTCTTTCAGGGTCAAGAATCCTTACCCACTATGGTTGCATGCATCATCATAGGATTCTGTCCCACTCTAGGCAGGCGGTGCTATGCTTGCGGTCCCCTCAATGGGTCTGGATCTTTTCACTTCCTGTGTTAAGTGCTCATGTGTTAGTGAAAACAGTGGGTGCAGAGTCAGATGGATTAGAGGATTAGAATTGTCTTTAGCTTCCCCCAGGACATTAAACCTTTCTTTATGGGAACTGAGGATCTATAGCAAGATTAAAAAACGTAGAGGACTTGATGAACCTGAGGTGTACTCTGGTCCCTCTCCTATGGTTCCTAGGAGAGGGGCCACCTTGGTGGTTGAAGATTCTTGTCCCTGAAAGAACTTGTTCCTCACTTTCCAGTGGGGCTGATCACACCATAAATCACACTTTATAAATGTGGCATATGAAATGAATAATTTCATCTCTGGTCTCTCTGAAATGTTACATTTTACAATTTCAAATACTCCTCTTTACCTTCAGTGCCTTGGGTCATCGTGTGAAGTTTGGTCCATCTTCGCTTCTCTGTTCGGGACAAGTTTAGACACTTCCATGTCAAATGCGCCAAGTCTGTTAAAGGGTAAACATCCTGTACTCCACAGTCTCAACAAAGATCAGCCTTTACAACATAGTCACTACCCCGACTGCTACATTACCACACGTTACTTTAGCCCACAAGTCATTACAACAACTTGCTGCAGTGTGTGCGTTCTTGGACTGATGTTAGTCCAACATCTTCCTTACTGTTGCGTAGACTGTAATTGGAATAGTAATTTATACTATTCCAAAGTCCAGTTGCCCCTAAAGCAAGTCGTTGTAACGACTGATGTGGTAAAGTAACACGTGGTAAAATTGCAGTTGGGGAAGTGACTATGTTGTAAAGGCAGGTGGGGCACATGCATGTGGGGTTCCATCATACAACCCTGTTAAAGACATTCCGTTCACATGCTTTTCTGAAGTCTGCAAAGTATTTATTAACAACCAAAACATCTACCTTTGAAATGTAGAGTCGATGACAAGGGGATCGCCCAGTACCCTAAGTGACATAGGCTGCTTAAACAGAGATTGGGAACACATTTCAGGCATTCGTGTACAGAGCTTCAATGGTAAGCATGTGATGAAACTGATGCAGAATTCAGAAGTCTTAAGAAAATGCTCGAACATTATTCAGATAAGTACCAAAAAGTAAACTTCAGAATCCAAGCTAATCATAAATACTCAACTCGTGGCCAGGCATAGAAACAAGAAATTACATGTCAAAGACAGGCATAACTTGAATGCTTCATTAACAGGGGGAAATGGATGCAGCAGTTACAGGGCAAGACTTTCCCTAGTTTTCACACATGATTTATATTAAACTCTAAATAATATAAAATTCATGGCACCCCATGATTACCCAACTCAACCAGGAGACTTTAGCATCCTCTAGAATAACAACTTAAATTTACCACACCAGTAAGTGCAACAGTAGGGAAAATGTTAGATAGCAGAGGGGTAAAACTTACTATTCCCACTCCAGTGAGTGTAACAGTGGGGAAAGTGTTGGATAGCAGAGGGGTAGAAATTACTATTCCCACTCCAGTGAGCGCAACGGTAGGGAAAGTGTTGGATAGCCGAAAGGCAAAACTCACTATCCCCACTCTAGTCAGTGCAACAGTAGGGAAAGTGTTGGATTGCGTATGGGTAAAAATAACTAATCCCACTCCAATGAGTGCAACAACAGGGAAAGTGTTGGATAGCGGAGGGGTAAAACTCACTATTTCCACTCCAGTGAGCGCAACAGTTGGGAAAGTGTTGGATAGCGGAGGGGTAAAACTCACTATTCCCACTCCAATGAGTGCAGCAATTGGGAAAGTGTTGGATAGTGGAAGTGTAAACCTTACTATGCCCACTCCAGTGAGTACAACAGTAGGGAAAGTGTTCGGCAGCAGAGGGGTAAAACTTACTATTCCCACTCCAGTGAGCGTAATAGTAGGGAAAGTGTTGGATTGCAGAGGGGTAAAAATTACTATTCCCACTCAAATGAGTGCAACAGTAGGGAAAGTGTTGGAAAGCGGAGAGGTAAAACTTACTATTCACACTCCAGTGAGTGTAACAGTAGGGAAAGTGTTGGATAGTGGCAAGGTAACATTTACTAGTCCCACTCCAATCAGTGCAACAGCAGGGAAAATGTTGCATTGCAAATGGGTAACAATTAATATTCTCACTCTAGTCAGTTCATAAGTAAAAACAAACAAAATATTAACCATAAAAATATTTTTTTTTTAAAATAAATAAAAACATATGTAAATATTTAAATAAAAATATATTTAACATTACAAATCGAAATAAAACATATTATAATGTTAAATGAATATGACAAATAGCTACAAATATTATATTAAATAAAATAAAAAATAATTTTCAAACAAATAAATATTTTTAATTAGGAATTATTCAGAATCAAAAACATTAATTATTACATAAATGTACGTTTTTATTTCCTACCCTATACCACCACACAATTCACAACCCATGTCTAAATTTTATTAAAAAAATGTACTTACATAATTAATTACCAATGAAAGAAATATTATTGATTAAAAAGCAAATTAAAAATCATAAAAATTAATAAACTTCCCACACTTTACCCCTATAATCCCCACAAACCACTGGTAAAATTAAACTATAAAAAATAAAATTACAAAGTTAAAACTTATTTTAAAAACTAATAATATATAAAAACTAAATATAAAGTAAGTAACATTAATTTACTCCCCACCCTTTACCCCACACACAAAAAAATATAAACTACCCTAATTAAACATTAGTTAATTAATTAACATTAATGATCAACCAATTACACTTAAATTACTCCCCACCCTTTACCCCTAAAATCCCGCAACCAACACCTAAAATTAACTACACAATTTCCATAATTAATTTTCAATTAATTAATATTAATTAAGAACTAAATATTAATTAATAAAAAAATAAATCACTTCCCACCCTTTACCCTGTGGTAAATATTTCATTACCGGTACTATTTTTTATGCGGTAAAGTCTATTAAGAATAACTCAGTAAATATAAGAGGCAGAATCTGTGGTATTAGAGGTTTTAAAAGGCTTTATTCCTATACAAAGGAATACAATTCGAATTGTAGGCTTTCTATTCCATCACCACGAAAGTTCAGGAAGGAAGGGCATACATTATTGACAGATAGGCAGTTTTATAGAAAATACATTACAGTGAAACAGATGCAAGAGGCGTAACAGCTGATAGTACAGATAAAAGGTGCATACGTAACTAATAGAGGCGGATGTATGGGCGTAATTTAATAAACGTCATCATACATGATGTCACAAGTGGGTGGATCCATAAGAGAATCCTGCAATGTCAGCAGAAATATTTGGCAGAGATGCGCGCGCAGCCGCATGACGTGTGATTGACGTGCAACTAGAGGGTGAAGGGGACTTGACATTTAGCTCTACATGTGGAGACAGAAGTCTGGGGGTCATGTCAACCTAATCCCAAATCATATCTAATATCCTATGTTTAAAGAACTGTGTTATCCAAAAGGAGAGGTCTCTAGGATAGAATCTATTCTATACTGACTGTTAGTGCGTGTACAAGCGTCTAAGTGTCTACACTAGATGCGAGGGGGTAGGAATATTCCATGGTAACGGGGCTATGAATTACTTGCATGAGGACAGCGAGGCCTGGCCCTTTGCACGGTAGCTGGAGGAATGTTTACCTAAACTACTAGACAGGAATGCATCGGATGAGGAGCGGAATAGATAATCTTGAAGGTGAAATACAGTTTTTGGCAGGCGACAGGCTGGATCAGGCACCGTTAGCCGCGCAGGGAGTAGGACAAAGTTCATGGATACAGATGCAGGCTCAGACTGGAGCTTTCAGAAGCAGAAGGCAGGAAAAGGCTTGATGACAGAATTCGGGGCCTACTCGCCCGAATCTGTAAAATGTGGAAAGTGAACCACATAAAGTCGGTGGCCTTTCATACTTAGGAATGGAATATCTGACCCATTCATGGCGAATCTGAAAGAGGACATGTTGACGGTGGACGCACATATATTTGCGTCTTCAAAACTGGAGCAGGAGGGAACATACATGTACTTATAGCATGCACATGGAGCCGTTGGGGTCTACGATAGGGGACATAACTGATCACAAAATTCATATTTCCTCATTCCCTCCTTGTCCCCTACGGACCCTCAGGAGATATCGATCTTCATCAATCCATCGATCTGTTCATATAGCATCATTTGTTCTTCTTTCTTCTTCCGGGATCTTGAACGGAAACTTGGATGTGGGATACACGAGGTGGCACACAGACCACAAATCGCTGGCCCACATTGTAGACATAAACAGCAACTGAATAGTATGAGAAAGCCAATACCTAGGAAGGATAGGATTCTCCATCCCCAGGCTGACAACACGCCCCAGAACCAACCGGACCAAGTCCAGGTGCCTGGACTCTGGTGTATCTGGCTTACAATCTTATGAAGGCGAGTTATGGCTTTATATACTGACGGCGAATTTTCTGGTATGAAAATGCAGCAACTTGATCCGATGACCCTACAAGCTCCGCCCCTATCGGCCAGGATGACGTCAAGGACAAGACGGTTTTGAAGCACAACAATCCGCATAGCAGACTGCTCTTCTGTTAAATTGCCTAAGGCGGAAATAGTTTCGTTCACTACTGCTTCAAGGGTTCTGGTTAATCTACGTATCAGCTTACTATTAGTGACTGTACCTATATAGGGAAAGAAACCTTTATTGAAATCTGTGTATTTTTCCCATGCTGTTTCAGTGTAATCGACAATTGGGAGATCTCTCTGCTGTCTATTGTGTACTAAATGGGTATTTCTATGATAATCAGGAGGAGCTAGGAAAACAGGTGGCAGAAGGAATGCTATGTAACAGGTACCATCCCAATCTAGAGGTAGACGTATATATGCGGTCTGGCCACATATAAAGTAGGAATGGCGAGAAGCTCTAAATGTAGACTTGCCTTGATCACTGAATTTTATTACAGTGGTGCATTTACTATGGCCCATGTGTATGGAACCATTCTTTCTTACACATAATTCCCCTTTTACTGGGAATACTGACATGGCGGGCAAGATTGGTGTAGCTTCAGATTCAACGTTCAGGATCATAAGGTTAAGTGTAAAATTACCTAATCCATATACTTCATTTTCTAGATCAGTTCCTGTTCTTCTGGGAAGTCCCTCCTTGTTAGGGTAGCAGACTTTAAGCAAAACTAAGTTCAGGTTTCCCCATACCCAGTTGTCTTGATAAACTGCGGAATTTGAATCTAGGGAATTAATCAAACTAAACCATGCTCCACAGGAGCCATTGTGTGTGAACGGATAGGGAAAGAGGGGCAAAACTCCCTTATAGTTCTGATAGGGAGGGAGTCGGCCACATATCCACCAATTTGTGGCATTGCTGGTTTGATGGGAATGATGTAACATACTAATGAATGTGTTGTTGCGCAGCGCAAATCTATAAGGCAATTCATGTGGAGGTAATTCGCTAAAAGAATGTTCTGCAGTTACATTGTAAGCACGCTTAAGAATAGGGTAATACATGTGCAATAGTATGCTGACAATGATGATCAGAAGACTTAGAAAAAACAAAATTAATAATGTTACTGTGCAGTGACTGCGAAGTGATTTACAATACGCATGCTTCTTAAGCTGCATCTGATGATTTCTTTCTCTATTCCGGTCTAGAGGATACATGTCAGAGACAAATTCAACCGATTCACCTTGGAGAGGACTTAAACAATCAAATTGTCTGACTTGCTAGACCTCAATTTTAGTTTGTAAAGTTCTGGTTTTGACTGCTCAACCAAGGGGAGCTTTGAGTCTGTCTGTGAGGGAATACAGGGTTGAGTATTCACACTGGATGGTAGTCCATAAAATTTCTTGATATGACTCGAGTGCAACCACCCTTTCCGTCCCTCGATCTTCACGGCTGTCCTTGTAGTGAGTAGAACTAGCTTCGGCGACTTCCACCTAGGCTCCAGTTGGGTCTTCCGGTCGAAATTCCTGACCAGAACCAGGTCACCAGGGACCACGTCATGGGGCTTCACCTCAGTATTATCGGGAAAAGCTGCGGTTACCTGTGAACGACAAGATTGTAGTGCAGACATCAAGGAAGCCAGGTAATCTGTCAGCATATTACAGTCAACATCAGTGATTTTGCGAGGTATAGGCGTCCCCCACATATTTGGTGGTCTACCGAAGATCACCTCGTACGGGGATAGCCCTGTTCGAGAATGTGCTACCATTCTCATGTAAAAGAGCGCAACTGGTAAGGCTACTATCCAATCGACTCCTTTTTCTCTACATATTTTGGACAATCTAATTTTCAGAGTTTGATTATGGCGTTCCACGAGACCTGCTGCCTCGGGATGTCGGACACAGTGGAATTTCCATTGGTAGCCTAACAAAAGGGAAACGTGTTTCATTAGTTCGGATGAGAACGGCTGGCCGTTATCTGAGTAGACAACACGTGGTAAACCGTACCGTGGGAAGAATTCTCGAACTAACTGTTTGGCAGTAGTCGGGGCAGTGTAATCTGAAACCAGGTATGCTTCTGTCCAACGGGAAAGAGCACAGACAACTACGAGAACATATTTGAATCCTCGACATCGTTCCATCTGGATATAATCCATCTGGAGGACTTCAAAAGCATGATCGGGAGGTTGAAATCCACCCTGCTCTACGGGGATGCTTTTACCTGGATTAAACTGACAACATATCATACAGGTACGAACTTTTTGTTTAGCTGCGGCTCGTAAATGTTTGTTGAACCAAATGTGTTGAATGCTGTCTAGCATAGCTTTTTCTCCTAGGTGTGCTGGACTATGTATAGTGTTAATGATGACTTGAACCATTGAGTCGGGAAGAAACCATATAGATTTTTCCTTCGTCATCCATCCTTGATCCGTTTGGATCCCTCCTAATTCAGTCCATTTCTTTATTTCTTCTGGTGTAGCATGTGTCTGTATGTCAATTACATCAAGGGCGGGATCCTTAACTGTCATGCAATGTGTTGGTGTCGGAACTATTGTCTTTGTCATGTCAGTTGTGTGAGTCTGATTCTGAGCAGTCTGTTTAGCTGTTCTGTCAGCTTGGTCATTACCCTGAGAAATGATATCGGTAACCTTTGTGTGGGCTTTGCATTTCATAATCGATATTGCAGTAGGTAGATGAATCGCGTCTAATAGGGCTTGAATGAGGGGTCCGTGTTGGATGTGGGCACCGTGAGAAGTTAAGTAACCTCTCTCTCGCCACAGTACGCCGAAGTCATGGACGACTCCGAATGCATAACGTGAATCGGTGTATATGTTGACTTTCTTATTTATGGCTTGAGTACAGGCTTGTGTCAGAGCGATGAGCTCTGCTGCTTGAGCTGACAAAGTGTTAATACAATTTGTTTCAATGACTTCAGTGTCTGTTGTGACTGCGTAAGCGGCCACTAACTCTCCTGTACTTGTTCTCATACATGACCCATCTACATACAATGTCAAGTCTGGATCTGACAAAGGGATATCTGTCAAGTCTTGTCTGGGTTTCGTCGTGATAGTAATGACTTCGACACAATCATGTGCCAATGGATCTGTTCCGCCTACTGGTAACAATGTGGCAGGATTTAACGTATTACAACGTCTGATTTCTATATGTGGCTGAAACAATGTTAATTCGTAACCGGTGAGTCTCGCTATAGTCAAGTGTTGTGTTTGTGTGCGGTTCAAAAGAACCTCTACTGCGTGTGGTACTTGTACTGTCAATTGGTGTCCTAACACTATGGCATCGCTTTGTCTGATTGCTAAAGCTGTTGCTGCCACCGATTTCAGGCACGCAGGGAGTGCCTGAGCTACTGGATCTAATGTACTAGAGAAATAAGCACATGGTTTGTGTGATCCTGCTTGTTCCTGAGTGAGCACTGACAAGGCAGTACCTTCGCGTTCTGTAACAAAAAGTGTAAACTGTTTACTGTAACATGGTGTTGCTAAAACAGGTGCTTGGCATAAAGCTTTCTTTAAGCTTTCAAAGGCATGTGTATGTTCTGGAGTCCAAGGGAGGACAGTCGATGTGGCTGCCTCCTGTGTTGTCAACTGGATGAGTGGTTTTGCTAGAAATGCATATTGAGGGATCCACTGCCTACAGTATGAAGTGAGGCCTATAAAAGCCCGCACCTCCTTTTGTGTCTTGGGTGGCGGCATGTTAGCAATTAACTGGATGCGGTCGGGTGTAAGCTGTCTTCCCTCCTTGGACAGCGAGTGCCCAAGGTAAACAACTCGCTGGACACAGAATTGCAGCTTAGAAGGGGACACCTTGTGCCCCTTGTCAGCCAGAAATTTCAAAACCGTCAGTGACGCTGTCTCACATTCATGTTCGCTTCGGGCGGTGATCAGCAGATCATCGACATATTGAAGCAAGGCAGTGTTAACGGGCATGTGGATACTGTCAAGTTCTCGTTTCAGTGCTTGGCTATAGATGCTGGGGCTTTCTGTAAATCCTTGAGGTGCGCGTGTGAATTTAAAACTTCGTCCATTTAAACTGAATCCGAACAGATATTGACTTTCCGGATCGATTGGGACACTAAAGAAAGCATTCTTTAGATCAATTACAGTGAAGAACGTTGCTTCGGAATCAATGGCTGTTAGTAATGAAGAGATATCTGGGACCACAGGGTATTGTGGTACAATACATTTATTTAATTCGCGCAGATCAATAACTAATCGATATACTGGTGGTGCTTTTGGATCCGTTCTTTTAAGAATCGGAATTATCGGGGAATTACATACATTAGAGTCGGTTTCGACAACCACTCCTTGTGCAATGAGCTCGTCAATGATTTGCAGCAAAGCCACAACAGCATCTGGTGGTAACTTGTATTGTCGCATTCGTGGTAGTACTATTCCTGTTTTCAGTGTAACTCGATATGGTGTAATGTTCATGCAACCAACATCAGTGGGGCCTTGTGCCCATAAATGTGTAGGTAAATTCTGCAGTCGGTGATCCATGTCTCTGGACACGTAGTGACCTTTAAAGTCACGTAAAAATAATCGTACTCCTTCCGGAGAACAACATATTATAGCTCCTAGAGCTTTCAATGTTTTTATACCTAACAAGTTTTCTGGACATGATTTAGTAAGCAATAAATCTGTAGTACATGTCAATGGACCGACCGTAAGTGGAAGAGGTTGTGTTACGTCATTTATTATAGGTTTTCCTGAGAATCCAAGGGAAATATTTTGTGAGCCTGAGAGGGGTGCCCCTGGAACTTCACTTCGTCTTATAGTTGTTCTGCTTGCCCCTGTATCAAGTAAAAACTTTCTGTCTTCCCCTAATAGTTCACTATGTACATAAGGTCCCTCTTGGTCTACAGGAACCTCAATAAGGGGTAAGCCAACTTCCCTCTCTAGGCTATCTCATGAGTATCGCTGATAATCGGGATAATCTGCTTGTGCGTACTGATACATCTGTTGTGTCGTTGCTTGTGTTGCAGCAATAGGCTGCGCTTGTGGTGGTGCTACGATCTGTCGTGGAGCTGCCTGTTGTGGAGCTAGTTGTTGCGGAGCTAACCTAGGTTGTGCATGCTGAGGGATTTGTTGTTGATTCTGATCCTGTCTAGGTGGACGTGGTCTTTCCTGCGTTCTACCTGTGGCAATATTATGTTTCAGGACTGGACAATCGTGTATATAATGACCTTGTTGTTTACAATAGTTGCATGTCCCTTTCGCAGGACCTGCGGAATCACCCCTTTGATGACCCTCGGCTGGAACTGACTGTGCAACAAGCATTTTCATTTTTGTATCTTTCATACGTCTTTGTTCGTGTTCTTGTTCTTCTCTAATTCTATTGTGGTGATATTGTAACATCTGTAACATCTGTGATGGGGTATTACCTTGCCAGGTACTTTCGAACTTCAATACTCTATTCTTGACTTGCAGCAGAGAATTCTCAACTAATTTTGTCACAAACAGATGTGGATATGACTCACTACTGGCTTTTATGCCACTATTTATACTAAAACATTTTTCAAATCGGGAATAGAAATCACTAGTGTCTTCATCTGGCTTTTGTTTACAGGCTGAGATTGCACCCCAGTCTTCCTTTTTCGTAGTTAATAAACGTGGCAGTACCTGTATTAGTAATCCTGCTAGTGCTGTAGTCTTTTCCCCAAGCCCTGCTCCTGCAGCTCGGGCCCTTTCTTCGTTTTCCAATGCTGTCCAATCTATCTTTTGGTCTCCCACCTCCCATTCCTTTTCTTTGAGTTTCTCATAAACACCGGCGGGTAATAGGACTTTTAATATTTTCATAATGTCAGGGTAGGTATACTCTCCCATGAGTAACATGTCCTTTATTTCACGGTGGAAACCTGCTGGGTCCTTGTCATGGCTGGGTACTACTTTCTTCATTTCTAATAATTCCAGTTTAGTTATAGGCGTGTACACAAACACGCGTGTAAAATTATCACCGTCACTTCTGATTGGGTGCACTTCGCGTAACGGGTTCTGTCTATCTATGTGATACATTTTTCTTCCCATAATGGGAACTGGAACGTGTTCTGGGCATACGAAATTTAAATATTGGTTTCGGGATTCTAGAATTTCTTTAATCAAATCAGTACCTGACCCTCTCCATGTATTCGTGAGTAGTTCTGTCAATATGTCAGGTAAAGGTCCTGGATCGGAGTGTTGGCTTTTATATAATATAAGGAGGTGTTGAATCATGTATATACTAGCTAAACGCTGTTCATATGGGTCAAGATTCAGAAACGTGTGTGCAAGTACATCATCATTGTATTCGCTGGGACTGTCAGCCCATAGTACTGCTGACCTGGCTAATTCTTGTTCGTCCATGGAATCGAGCATGTGGTACCCCCTTCGATCTCGGAGTAATTTATCAGCGGCTTGGAATAGGTGTTCAGGGGATTTTGTATTTAACATAGGGTTTGGAAAATGTCTATTATATTCTGGACGTATCGCACGTATCGGATCATTAAAGCCTCTGGTATTATTATGGGGTCTTCCTCTACCTACATAAGCTATCGTTTCTAATTGCTCTGATTCTTGCTCCTCCTCTTCTTCTGATTCTACTCTGTCTGTTTCTCGTCTTTCTTTATGTATTCGTTCTACTTCCTTGCGGATCTTTCGACACATGGCGATTATACACGCCTGTCTATCATGTTTCTCTTCTGATATATTCTGACCCCATTTGGCAAGTCTTTGCATGGTATCGTGATCTGCCCCAGGCCTGTCTTGATTCCGAATTACACAATTTATGAAAAAACGTAGTAGTTGTCTTTGGACATCCACTTTCTGGTATTCCATAGCTTCGTTAATACTTTCTGGACCTCGCCCTGTTTGGACAAAGCAATATATTTCGTCTAGGTGTTCACCCATTCCTGGTATCGTCATTAAATATAATGTAGCTCGTCTTATACGTAGTGATGATATGAGCAATTTATCCTGTCTACCTGGTACTGGGTCGTATCTACAATCCACAAGCTGTTCTTTAAACATGTCGGATGTCGCTAGTTGGGGTGTACGTTGGAGTGCTAAATCTCTAAGGGTCTGTTTATTTCGCGGCGGTGTGGCAAACATGTCTGTCGTACCTCCTGTAGCACCATCTGAGGTGCTAGGCACGAAGGGATTCGTTGGACGTAGGATAGAGATTGTAGATGCGGGAAAAACTGTAGAAACGGACGGGCCTGTTGGAACTTGTGTAGGAGTTTGTAGTTGCGGGGATACAGACGAATGCTCTTGGTGTTGAACACCATCGGCAAGCGGTGTGGGTGGTATGGCATTAGTATACTCGGGAGCTGCGTCATCTAAATAGGAGGAAAGGAAAACGTCCTTTGCTGTTTTGGGATGTGTTTTGGGATGTGCTTTTATCGGGAGCAATGGAGGAGTTAAGTCTTTTGGTATTTCCGGGGTAGCCTTAGGTAACCCTTCGGCCAGAAGAGGATACATACCATTCATAAGAGTGTTTCTTTGTCTATCTACTTGTTCTGATTTTACTCGGGTACCTTCCTCAAGTAATAGATTTTCTCGGGTTTTATTTGAATTTTCTCTACCTTTCTCTTCCTGTCTGAGTGCTTTTTCTGTACGTCTATATGATTCTTTACGCCATAATTCAATGGCATCTTTCTGTGACTGTCTGGCTTTCTTTTTCCATAATTCTTCTTCTACTCTCATGATGCAATCTGCATCCCAGGTCCCCGCTGCGGGCCATCTCTGACTCTCTGGTAATTCTTTGGTGTAGTCCACCCATAAATCAAGAAATAATACGGCATCTAGGCCATGCTTATGATACATAAAGTACCCTGGAGTGTCCCTAGGTGGGATGGGAACAGCTTCTTCGAGTACACCTTTTCTAGTTTTGATCTGTCTTAGTTTCGAAAAGAGCGGCATTTTTAGACCTTATTACTAGAACACACTTTATACAAGAAAACACAATAATGAACAGTCATTCACACCACAATATATAGAACGTATTTAAAACATTTAACACTTAACAGTTTTACGAACAATGATAACTAATAGAAAACTAGTTACTGACATAATACTGACACTAGATAGTACTTATTTATATGCAAGACATACTATATATACTGCTAAACAGTACAGATACACTGCTAAAACAGTGCAGACCGGATTTGTGTACCCAAACCCGTCTTGACCGGCACAGACTATGTGCACGTTAAATGCCTCCCCGGTAATGGTACTCACCGGGTAGCTCGGAACGGAAGGCCTCGGAACGGAACTGAAACTGGACCGGAGTCCAGTCCGGTCCAGTTTCAGTTCCTGGACTCGACTCGACTGGACTCGGAACTTCGGAACCTGGTGGGCCTCTGTATACCTCGGATCTTGCTCTCTCAGCTAGGCTCTGGTCGGGATACTTCGCACTTCTCACCGCCTCGTCTGGGTGTTGATCGCAGCCTCAGTCGTCCCCGCTTGGCCGGAGGGAGATACAGGAAATCCTGCAGGTACGCGTTTTTGTCCGTTCAGCTGTGGCAGGAGACCGGGCCTGCAATGCACCGCCGGCGCGTGAGATGAGAAAGTGTCCCTGTTCGGGCGCCAATTTATGTGGTAAATATTTCATTACCGGTACTATTTTTTATGCGGTAAAGTCTATTAAGAATAACTCAGTAAATATAAGAGGCAGAATCCGTGGTATTAGAGGTTTTAAAAGGCTTTATTCCTATACAAAGGAATACAATTCGAATTGTAGGCTTTCTATTCCATCACCACGAAAGTTCAGGAAGGAAGGGCATACATTATTGACAGATAGGCAGTTTTATAGAAAATACATTACAGTGAAACAGATGCAAGAGGCGTAACAGCTGATAGTACAGATAAAAGGTGAATACGTAACTAATAGAGGCGGATTTATGGGCGTAATTTAATAAACGTCATCATACATGATGTCACAAGTGGGTGGATCCATAAGAGAATCCTGCAATGTCAGCAGAAATATTTGGCAGAGATGCGCGCGCAGCCGCATGACGTGTGATTGACGTGCAACTAGAGGGTGAAGGGGACTTGACATTTAGCTCTACATGTGGAGACAGAAGTCTGGGGGTCATGTCAACCTAATCCCAAATCATATCTAATATCCTATGTTTAAAGAACTGTGTTATCCAAAAGGAGAGGTCTCTAGGATAGAATCTATTCTATACTGACTGTTAGTGCGTGTACAAGCATCTAAGTGTCTACACTAGATGCGAGGGGGTAGGAATATTCCATGGTAACGGGGCTATGAATTACTTGCATGAGGACAGCGAGGCCTGGCCCTTTGCACGGTAGCTGGAGGAATGTTTACCTAAACTACTAGACAGGAATGCATCGGATGAGGAGCGGAATAGATAATCTTGAAGGTGAAATACATTTTTTGGCAGGCGACAGGCTGGATCAGGCACCGTTAGCCGCGCAGGGAGTAGGACAAAGTTCATGGATACAGATGCAGGCTCAGACTGGAGCTTTCAGAAGCAGAAGGCAGGAAAAGGCTTGATGACAGAATTCGGGGCCTACTCGCCCGAATCTGTAAAATGTGGAAAGTGAACCACATAAAGTCGGTGGCCTTTCATACTTAGGAATGGAATATCTGACCCATTCATGGCGAATCTGAAAGAGGACATGTTGACGGTGGACGCACATATATTTGCGTCTTCAAAACTGGAGCAGGAGGGAACATACATGTACTTATAGCATGCACATGGAGCCGTTGGGGTCTACGATAGGGGACATAACTGATCACAAAATTCATATTTCCTCAACCCCATAAATCCCACAATCCACACCTTAAAGAAAATCACGTAATTACCATAATTAATTATCAATTAATTAGTTAATAGAAGTTAACATCTAATTAATAATTAATTAAACATAAATTACTTCCCACCCTTTTCCCCTATAAACCCCACAACCCGCACCTAAAACTAATTAAACAATTTCCATAATTAATTTTCAATCAATTAATTAACAAATAACAACTAATTATTAATTAATTAAAATAATTTTCTTCCCACCCTTTAGCTCTATAAACCCCACAACCTGCACCTAAACAATTGACACAATTACCATAATTAATTATTATTATTAATTAACAAAAATTAATAATTAATTACAAATAAATTACTTCCCACAATTAACACTCTAAAATCTAAATTAAATAAACAAAACAATCATCATTCATCTTATTATAATTAAAATACTTATCACCCTATTCCCCTAGAAACCCACCACCCGTTACGGAACGAAAACATGCAAAATGTAATTAAAATAAAATTGACAACTATTAAAAATTTAACACATATATTAAAAAACATAAACAACACTTATACAGAAAAACATACATCACATACATTTAACATATAAACTAAAATACATAACACTAATTTAAAAATTGAAATTTTTAACAACTATATTTTTGAAAACAATATTAATGACTTCTATATTTTTAAAAACTATATTTCTTTCCTTAAATTCAATATTCTTGACCATAACTTTCTTGCTGTCGATATTTCTGAATCACGATATTTCCAACATGATATTTGTGTAAGTCGACATTTCCGACTCAATAGTCTGTCTCATCACCCATTCATTGGCCTATTTTATTCCTGTGCCAGCTGACCTTGGACAAAATGGCCACTTTTGACTGGACACTAAGACACCCCTATACCACCACCACCCAAAGGATCTCCTGGAAGCAGCTTGCAGAAACATGTGTACAATGGTGGGTTCCTGTTTGTTGAGGATTTTGAGCCAGTGCTAGCATTGACAGAGGGACAGACACCTAATTTCCAAATCTTGTAACATGTTATCGTTCTTTCTGGCAAATGTGGTTAACTAAAGCACATTGCAGCACAAACTCACCCAAATGATCAGGAGAAAGAATTGAATGTTATATTGCATCAGTTGATTTTCTAAATTTAATATAACATGTTATCTTTCCCTCTACTACCTTAAAAGGGGCAACCCTAAACTAAGAAGCATTGAATAAGAATGGATAATAGAAAGGTGTCAACTGTCAGAGTCTTCGGTAGAAGAACTCCAACTTGGGTGCCGATCACGATCCGGTAAAAAACGGGTACGAACCGTCGGACGGAGCATATTCTCCGTCCGACGCGTACCCGGTCGTCAAAATTTACAAACAAGGAATTACGATTCGCACGGGAACACCATTTCCGTACGATTCGTAAAAAAGCCCGACCGAACAAA
The DNA here is from genome assembly GCF_964204655.1 of Triturus cristatus. NCBI lineage: Eukaryota > Metazoa > Chordata > Amphibia > Caudata > Salamandridae > Triturus > Triturus cristatus. Next base: position 109,941,371 of record NC_140582.1, on the reverse strand, counting down.
ATAAACCTACAAATGCGATCCGGGAAAGCGCCGACCTGACGTCGGGACGCTCGCAGCCAGCCATTCACGACCCAGGAATTACGATTCGCACCGACGTCATCCCGCACGGTGAATATTTTCCGGCTGCCAAAAACTGCCGGGAAATCAGGACGACGCGAACAAGGACCACCAGTACGCGACGGACAGACAGGACGACGCGAACAAGGAGGACCAGTACGCGACAGGACGACGTGATCAAGGAGTACCAGTACGCGACGGACAGACAGGACGACGCGATCAAGGAGGACCAGTACGCGACGGACACACAGGACGACGCAAACAAGGAGGACCCGTACGCGACGGACAGACATGGACCCGAACCTACGTGTCATCCCGGCCCTCATAGCAGTCCACCTCCTCTACAGGTTCCGACGCAGACGCCGCAGAAGGTCAGAATAACTAAGGGAGGGGGGAAAGTGGGGTGGGGTGGGGGTGGCAGGACCAGGGCAGGCCACAAAACCCCCACCAAAGTCACACACCACACATGCCCAGGACATACCTGACACCCATGCCCTGGTCACTACGAGGGGGTGGGGGCGTGTCCAGCCAAGCCAGCGACCGCCACAACGGAAGTCCGTCACCACGCGAACCGGCAACACAACCAGACCGGTACGTCCCATACCCACGCCTGAAGAGCGTGGGTACGAGATGTACCACGCCCACACCCACGTCACCCCAACAATGGCGGGACGGATCGTACCCACGTGGCAAAGGCCTGGGTACGGACCGCACAAGCATCACATAGCGTGGGGACGGATATGTACGGACCCTACCCCCACCCGCGTACGTATGGAGCGTACCCCCCCAACAGTGTAAGTACGACTCGTACCCTCACCCGCGGACGTACGGACCGTACCCCCACCCCACCAGTGTAAGTACGACTCGTACCCTCAGCCCGTATGCATGGAGCCAACCCCCACCCCACCAGTGTAAGTACGACTCGTACCCTCACCCGCGTATGCATGGAGCCTACCCCCACCCCAACAGTGTAAGTACGACTCGTACCCACACCCGCGGACGTACAGACCGTACCCCCACCCCACCAGTGTAAGTACGACTCGTACCCTCACCCGCGTATGCATGGAGCCTACACCCACCCCAACAGTGTAAGTACGACTCGTACCCTCACCCGCGGACGTACGGACCGTACCCCCACCCCACCAGTGTAAGTACGACTCGTACCCTCACCCCGTATGCATGGAGCGTACCCCCACCCCAACAGTGTAAGTACGCCTCGTACCCTCACCCACGGACGTACGGACCGTACCCCCACCCCACCAGTGTAAGTACGACTCGGACCCTCACCCGCGTATGCATGGAGCGTACCCCCACCCCAACAGTGTAAGTACGACTCGTACCCTCACCCCGTATGCATGGAGCGTACCCCCACCCCACCAGTGTAAGTACGACTCGTACCCTCACCCGCGTATGCATGGAGCCTACCCCCACCCCACCAGTGTAAGTACGACTCGGACCCTCACCCGCGTATGCATGGAGCGTACCCCCACCCCACCAGTGTAAGTACGACTCGTACCCTCACCCCGTATGCATGGAGCGTACCCCCACCCCAACAGTGTAAGTACGCCTCGTACCCTCACCCGCGGACGTACGGACCGTACCCCCACCCCACCAGTGTAAGTACGACTCGGACCCTCACCCGCGTATGCATGGAGCGTACCCCCACCCCAACAGTGTAAGTACGACTCGTACCCTCACCCCGTATGCATGGAGCGTACCCCCACCCCACCAGTGTAAGTACGACTCGTACCCTCACCCGCGTATGCATGGAGCCTACCCCCACCCCACCAGTGTAAGTATGACTCGGACCCTCACCCGTGTATGCATGGAGCGTACCCCCACCCCAACAGTGTAAGTACGACTCGTACCCAAACCCGCGGACGTACGGACCGTACCCCCACCCCCACCAGTGTAAGTACGACTCGTACCCTCACCCGCATATGCATGGAGCCTACCCCCACCCCACCAGTGTAAGTACGACTCGTACCCTCACCCGCGTATGCATGGAGCCTACCCCCACCCCAACAGTGTAAGTACGACTCGTACCCACACCCGCGGACGTACAGACCGTACCCCCACCCCACCAGTGTAAGTACGACTCGTACCCTCACCCGCGTATGCATGGAGCCTACACCCACCCCAACAGTGTAAGTACGACTCGTACCCTCACCCGCGGACGTACGGACCGTACCCCCACCCCACCAGTGTAAGTACGACTCGTACCCTCACCCCGTATGCATGGAGCGTACCCCCACCCCAACAGTGTAAGTACGCCTCGTACCCTCACCCACGGACGTACGGACCGTACCCCCACCCCACCAGTGTAAGTACGACTCGGACCCTCACCCGCGTATGCATGGAGCGTACCCCCACCCCAACAGTGTAAGTACGACTCGTACCCTCACCCCGTATGCATGGAGCGTACCCCCACCCCACCAGTGTAAGTACGACTCGTACCCTCACCCGCGTATGCATGGAGCCTACCCCCACCCCACCAGTGTAAGTACGACTCGGACCCTCACCCGCGTATGCATGGAGCGTACCCCCACCCCACCAGTGTAAGTACGACTCGTACCCTCACCCCGTATGCATGGAGCGTACCCCCACCCCAACAGTGTAAGTACGCCTCGTACCCTCACCCGCGGACGTACGGACCGTACCCCCACCCCACCAGTGTAAGTACGACTCGGACCCTCACCCGCGTATGCATGGAGCGTACCCCCACCCCAACAGTGTAAGTACGACTCGTACCCTCACCCCGTATGCATGGAGCGTACCCCCACCCCACCAGTGTAAGTACGACTCGTACCCTCACCCGCGTATGCATGGAGCCTACCCCCACCCCACCAGTGTAAGTATGACTCGGACCCTCACCCGTGTATGCATGGAGCGTACCCCCACCCCAACAGTGTAAGTACGACTCGTACCCAAACCCGCGGACGTACGGACCGTACCCCCACCCCCACCAGTGTAAGTACGACTCGTACCCTCACCCGCATATGCATGGAGCCTACCCCCACCCCACCAGTGTAAGTACGACTCGGACCCTCACCCGCGTATGCATGGAGCCTACCCCCACCCCACCAGTGTAAGTACGACTCGGACCCTCACCCGCGTATGCATGGAGCGTACCCCCACCCCAACAGTGTAAGTACGACTCGTACCCACACCCGCGGACGTACGGACCGTACCCCCACCCCCACCAGTGTAAGTACGACTCGTAACCTCACCTCGAATGCATGGAGCGTACCCCCACCGTGTATGTTCCATGCGTACATATCCAGAAATAGGAGGTGTGTGTGCAGAGTCCTCCCAGCAGTGCCCTGAGACAGGAGGGGTGTGTGCCTATCACTACCAGCAGTGCCCTGAGACAGGAGGGGTGGGTGTGGAGTCCTCACAGCAGTGCCCTGAGACAGGAGGGGTGGGTGTGGAGTCCTCACAGCAGTGCCCTGAGACAGGAGGGGTGTGTGCCTATCACTACCAGCAGTGCCCTGAGACAGGAGGGGTGGGTGCCTATCACTACCAGCAGTGCCCTGAGACAGGAGGGGTGGGTGCAGAGTCCTCCCAGCAGTGCCCTGAGACAGGAGGGGTGGGTGCCTATCACTACCAGCAGTGCCCTGAGACAGGAGGGGTGTGTGCCTATCACTACCAGCAGTGCCCTGAGACAGGAGGGGTGGGTGTGGAGTCCTCACAGCAGTGCCCTGAGACAGGAGGGGTGGGTGTGGAGTCCTCACAGCAGTGCCCTGAGACAGGAGGGGTGTGTGCCTATCACTACCAGCAGTGCCCTGAGACAGGAGGGGTGTGTGCCTATCACTACCAGCAGTGCCCTGAGAAAGGAGGGGTGGGTGCAGAGTCCTCCCAGCAGTGCCCTGAGACAGGAGGGGTGGGTGCCTATCACTACCAGCAGTGCCCTGAGACAGGAGGGGTGGGTGCAGAGTCCTCCCAGCAGTGCCCTGAGACAGGAGGGGTGGGTGCCTATCACTACCAGCAGTGCCCTGAGACAGGAGGGGTGGGTGCAGAGTCCTCCCAGCAGTGCCCTGAGACAGGAGGGGTGTAACACATGTGTGTGAGGCTGGAAGTACACACATGCATACTGCCTACAAGGGAACATGTCCCCATGAACTCATGTCAACAGACTCCATACACAAGTACAGTGATCACCAAGGATGCCACGAATGTTGCAGGTGGAGACATGGCCCTGCATGCATGGCCAAAGTAGAAGGGCTCCGTCACACACACAGGTCATGTAGACACAGCTCTGCGCTAAATATTGGGAACACCCTGCAGGGAAGATATGCAGTAACTGCTTACATGAACAAAGAAAGTGAGCTAACACCTTGTGATGGCACACAGATCCCCGGGTCCCCCCAATGAGCAGCACACTACTACATTTCCCACACACCCAACACATAAACACCACCCAAAACCATGTAGCAGCCCCACCAACACCAATACCAGCATAGCAGTAGTGTTATAATGAAAAAAAAATGAAGCTTTATTCAGCATGAGCACAATGTCCGTGGATCGCAGGCAGTTCAATATTCACAAAGCCCATAGGGCAGTCAATGAGTCTCAGCTGGATGGGGGACACAGTGCGATGCCTGTCCCCTACCTTGCCTGCACAGTTACATGCCTTCGTCTTCCACAGGGGTGAGGGCATCATGGGGGGGGGGAAGCACCAGGCACCGCAGGGACATCAGGGCAAAGGGGAGGTGTTGTGGGTGCAGGGATGGAGGACTCCACCACAGGGGGTGGGGCAGGGCCAAAGGCGGAGGCCAGGATGGCACTACACACCTTTGCAAGGTCCTCCAGGGAGTCCCCTGCACCCGAAGGATCCACAGGCCCCAAGGAGGGGGGGGGGTCAGAGGGATGGGTCGCAGCGCCACCGGGGGAGGGTGGAGACAGGGGGGGAGAATCAACCACCCTGACCGAGGACTTCCTTGACTGCTTGCGTGGTGGTGTCACTGTGGGGCTCAGGGACAGAGCGGCCATGAAGGAGTCCTTGGGGGAGATGTGGCCAGGAGAGCTGAGGGGAGGGGATTTGGAGGGAGTGGACTGGGTGGAATGCGGACTCCCACTATGGCTGCGTGTCACACGTTTGCCCCCCGACCCAGTGGGTGTGCCTACCTCACCCTGTGTGTGCGTGTCAGGAGGAGTGCGGTGGACCTTCCCTGCTGGTGTGGTGCCTGTGTCTGTTGATGTGGGTGCATGCCGAGGTCTGGGTGTACGTGGGACAGGCATGGGAGTGGGAAGTGTGGATGGGGCAGGGGTAGGTGGGGGGAGGTCGCGCTGCAGGAGACCCACTGCTGCAGTCAGTGTGGAGTCTATGGACCTCAGCAAGTTGCGTTGGTCAGCCTGCGATGAATGAATGCCCTCCAAGTATGCCTCGATGTTGGTGAGGGTTTGCCCGTGGGCATGGAGGACATTAAGGATCGCAGCCTGACCAACCTGCAGCTGCCGCTGGATGTCCACAGACTCGGCATTGGCGGCAGCAGTGGAGACAGGGGCAGGGGGTGCAGTGCCTGGCATGAAGGAGACATGCGGTGACCGGGCACGCTGGGAAGGGACACGAGCAAGTGGGAGGCGGCTGATGGGAACTGAGGGGGCGGTGCGAGGTGTTGTTCCGCTGTCAGCTGCTGGTGCAGCCTCCGCCCACTCGGGGACATCCTCCTCGGACCTGTCAGCTTCGTATTCTGACGTGCCAGTCGACAGGTCCTCGCCCGCACTCTCCTCCGCCTCTGTCCCACTCGATGTGCCAGCCCCGATGTCACGGCTGGCACTGGTGCTCGGTCCCTCCCCCTGGTCTGTGGCCATGTCTCCCTCTGTGTCCCCCGACGATGCTGTGGGCAGGGTGGAGAGACAGAAATTAATCAGACACCTGTACACATCTGTCACATGAGTCCAATCTACATAGGTTACATTGCATAGCCTGAAAAGGAAGATCCCTAACATCTACTAAACAAGGTACCGATGTAGGGCATGAAACACACAGTTGGTTGAGCCACCATGCCACTGAAATACCATGGAGAGCATGAGACAATAGCAAAAGACAGGAAACGGAGTCTGACATAGCACCCAGGCCCTGGGGACAATCCAGCACTGCATCTGCACCACACAGCGTTGTCGAAAATAGGGATGACCAGGGACCATATCCCTAAACTTGAGACACATGCTGCATAGGTAATGCTGAAAACATGCCCAACATGACTGGGTCACTGCACCTTGCGTGTGTGTCCAGACAAACATCACACACTGCCCAGACCCAGCAAGTAGAAATCAGGATTTGACATATAGGCTTTGCCCGTCCCAACCACCCCCTACACGAGGCAAATTGTTGAGACACAGGTGGCACCAACATCTCATAGTCTGGGTGATAAACACATGGGCAACCAAAATGCAAGATTGGACTCCAAACACCCAAGGTGCGCCTGTACAAATAATGAGGTACCAGTGCCCATCCTCAGATGAGTATAACAAGACACACAGGCACTGGCAACTGTGAGTATGAAGAAGGACATTCAGGTCAGGCTGCACAGTGGACACCTGTACAAAATTGCACGTCTATATACATGGTGCCAGGGGACAATGGCACAGAGCACAACCTACGCTGTAGACACTGAGAGTGTCCACGTTTTGTGATGACACATACAACACTGACGAAAAGGTGCCCCAGGGGACAGTAGTGGCCACGCAACTCCATGCTCCTGAATGGTAATGACTGCAACACACGCCACCATCCCTGCACTATGCGTATCGCACACTCATGCACATCATGTCACAGGCCACTACATAGGACATGCGCGCTGTAAGGCATGACACTTGAGAGACTAACTCCCATGTCTGGACTCAGCATCAGTGCCAACTGACATGGAACCCACATGCAGTGAACTGGACAGGGCACAGCCAAGGTCCCAAAACCTGTTACACACCACCCCCACACATGACGCTACAGGCATAGTTCTCGTGGACAAAGCGCCAGCCTACATTACCTTGTGAAGGAGTGACTACACACAGACCAGGGAACACATTGCAAGGAGGGGAAGGGTGGCAGGAGCGCAGCGCTATACTGGGGCAACCTGGATCTGCACAGCACCTTTAAACCCTGGCAGTGAAATCATGCTACTGTGCCCTTACAAATGCCGGTGACACACAACAAACACACATGTACCTACCCGCTTCCGGCTGCTGCATCTCCTGTAAGCGCCTCTCCAAGTCTGGAAAGACCACCGGCAGCACACGCCTGTGGAGGTGGCTCAGACGGCGGCGCCCGCGGTTCTTGTGGCTCTCAGGTGAGTCCCCCAGCAGGACCCGTGCAATCCTCCGCGTCCAGCACCGGATATCCTGCCAGCGTTTCCTCACCTGGGACAGGCTCCGCCTCCGACCATCCACACCCCTCACGGCACTGACGGCGGTCAGCCAGATCTGCTCCTTGGCAGTGGCGCCTACCTGTGAGGAAGAACAAGTGACACCACATCAATACACCAGCCACATGTCACAGAGAGACATATGAGAACAAATTAGCTGGTTACAACAAGGCATGTCATGCAGCCAACGCATTGCACCTTTGTCATAGGGACATGATCCTCTGGTGAGGGAAAAAGCAGTACTTGCCATTGTGGGTACACAGGTGGAATGATGGCAATGTCACAATCAATGATCAAGGCTCACACTGTGCATCGCACCCACCCCTCCTGTCTCAGGGCACTGCTGGTAGTGATAGGAACTCACCCCTCCTGTCTCAGGGCACTGCTGGTAGTGATAGGCACCCACCCCTCCTGTCTCAGGGCACTGCTGGTAGTGATAGGCACACACCCCTCCTGTCTCAGGGCACTGCTGGGAGGACTCTGCACCCATCCCTCCTGTCTCAGGGCACTGCTGGGAGGACTCTGCACCCACCCCTCCTGTCTCAGGGCACTGCTGGTAGTGATAGGCACCCACCCCTCCTGTCTCAGGGCACTGCTGGTAGTGATAGGCACACACCCCTCCTGTCTCAGGGCACTGCTGGGAGGACTCTGCACACACACCTCCTGTGTCTGGCCAACACCTCAAAGCAGTCACATGCCACAGGCCACTGACGCCACCTCAGCAGAGTACACAGACACACACAGGCACAGGACATTCACCTGCCATTGCCAAATGCAGATACAAACCTCACTGCACATGTGCCACTAGATCGGGGGGGCTCACAGGTGTGGGGCTGTCTCTGCACGTCAGACACACAGCACTGCTCCCTGCTCACATGAGATGTGCAGGGCATATCCAGGCCTCATGCATCTGGGGTGGTCCGCTACACATATGCACCCACACAAATGACATTGGACTTACACACACAGATGTCCAGGGGACAAACACATCATGTGGACACTCTCAGCATAGGTACAGTGGACAAACACACATCTGTAGGCACAGTCAACTGTCACACTGGGGTAACCACAGAATCACAGGAGGACTGTAGTAGCCCCATACCCTGGAGGATTAGACAGGCACAATGTGTAATGCCACATGCAGTGAATGCCACAGTAAACACAATGCAAGTGAGGAGAGCAGACATGCACCACAGCATGCTCTGGCTGGGAGACATCAGGCAACCCCCCCTACAGTACATGGCATGTGTGTCACACCAGGACACAATGCCAGAAGTCACAGTCACAACATAGGGACAGTCTGTGCCAGTGGCCTATGCACTCACCTGATACCCTGGTCGCCCATACAGCATGGGGTACTGTGGGAGGATCACATCCAGCAATGCCATGTTCTCCTCCAAGGTGAATGGCTGTGTCCTCTCCACAGCCCTTGACATGGTTCCAGGGAATCAGTAGCAGCAGCTGGGTCGACGAATTCAAAGATGTGCAGGCAAGTACTCCCTCATGGGACCTGGCTGCCTTATATGTGCCTTCCTGCCCTGTCTCATGCACAGGAGTACAGAGTGATTGGTCACTCACATTTGCATCCTATGTTTCCACCAATCCCTTCAAACCTAGCAGTCTGTGTGTACTCTATCGGTTTCATTCTCCTGCATGATGTCAGCTCCACAAACACATTGCAACAAAGTAGATTAATTCCAACTGACTTCTGCTGTGCACCTTCCAGAAGAAATTCGATTTTTGAACTTGGTCTCCATGACAACCAGCATGCATGTAGGCCTTAATACTTGTCCCTCATGTGTCCCCTATGTAATTTGGAGCTTCACACACAGGTACGGTGCGTTCCTGGGCCCTAGGGCACCCCAAATGCATTGCAACGGCCCGTACACGCGTGCCTACGTTCACAATCACTATGGGTGTCCTCGCGTATGCGTACTCGTAGTGATAGGGAGCGTACAGGTGTGTGTACGGCCCGTACCACTATGGGTGTCCACGCGTATGCGTACTCGTAGTGGTACGGGCCGTACACACGCCTGTACGCTCGCCATCACGATGGGTACACATACGGCAGCACTCCCATAGTGATATGGGAACGTACACAGGCCCTCTTCGCAGCAGTACAGCGGTTTTCACACATCACAGTGGTGACAGGCGGCACACAGGTAGGGATAGGGCGGACATACTTGTCCATGGATGGACATACTTGTCCATGGATGGACATACTTGTCCATGAATGGACATACTTGTCCATTAATTGACATCAAGGCATCGTCTGTGCATCACTACATGTGTGGGGCACAGGTGTGACGGCCTGTGATGTGGAACATTACTCCTGAGTCGAGAAGGCACCAGATGTATGATGAGATGTGTACAGATGTACTGTGTGATGGTGCTATGTGTGCCAGGCATGCCCTTGACTCCTTTGACATGTGTGCATGTCGTACTGCACACTTGGGGTGAGCGGCACTGGCATGGCACGGACACCAACACACGGAAGTGTCCCCTGATGCCCGGTACAGGGGTCATGACACCTGACTTGTCACTACCCACGGTGCACAATGTGACTATGTCATGTATGTGTGGGTGCTTCCCATCAGGTTGATGTTGGAGCACCCTCAAAAGCTGCAGCCGTTGCAGCAACCAACATGTGTCTGTGTGTAGATTGTCAGTGCACACTGTTCCGCACACCATGCCACATGTGGTATCGGATGTGAGGTGCACATGTATGCATGGGACACGGAGTAGCGTGACAAGGACATGTCAGCATCCTCACAAGGAATGTGTGGTGAGTCATGACATGTGCACCTTCATGGCAAGGTGTGTGGGCTGTCCTAGTGTAATGTCATGTGACCTGTGGCTCCAGTGTTCCGCTACCAGTCTCTGCAATTGGCATCCTACGGCTGCTGATGTGTGGGCGTATGTCACTCCTATCTTGCGTCTGGCTGTTCACTTGCACTGGGACACAGCTATTCCCATGGCGTGGCATGGGGAGGTTCTCAATCTCCATGTGTAGCTGGGTCTTGGTAGGAGTGTCACCTTGCATCCATACGTGTCCTGGCCATGTAGCACATACCTGACTCCCTATGTAGCATGTGTGTATTGACAGATTAACATGTGCTCAGTACACATGATTTGTTGTCGTACTGCACTCACTCTTCCTTGTCACTTCCAAATTACTGCAGAGCGCCGCCTCTTGCCCGACCAATTCCGGACTTGGCTGCCATGCAGGAGAATGACAGCATCCGGCTCTACCGCTTCACCCAACCGTTGATTCTGGAGTTGACGGCGAGACTGGCACCACACCTGCAACCACAGCACAGGTATCCTACGGCACTGACACCCCAGCTGAAGGTAATGGCTGCCCTACATTTTCTTGCCACGGGTACCTTTCAAAATACCATAGCTCATGTTGGTGGCATGTCCCAGAGCATGTTCTGCCGTGTGCTGCATGATTTCTTAGAGGCCATGTTGATTCACCTGGATGACTTCATCAAGTTCCCAACCCCTGAACAGATGACTGAGGTCAAGCGTGGATTCTATGCCCTGGGAGGGATGCCCCATGTCATTGGGTCCATAGATGGGACACATGTAGCTTTGGTACCACCACACGCACGGGAGGTGGCGTACCGCAATCGAAAGCACTACCACTCCATTAATGCCCTTGTGGTGTGTCTGTCGAACATGGTGATTTCACATGTCTGTGCTCGTTTTCCAGGATCAGCACACGATGCCTACATCATGAGGCGTAGCAGGATGCCTGAAATGATGATGCAGCTGCGCAACGAACGGGCATGTGTTGTTGGTGGGTACAGTCTGTCTGTCCTGTATTTTGCATAACCTACCAGCACGACCGCTTCACCACTTCTAACGATGTCCATGTGCTTCCCATGTAGGGGACGCTGGCTATCCCAACATGCCTTGGCTGCTCACACCTCTCCGCAACCCCATCACGCCGGCCCAGCTCCGCTACAACACCGCCCATGGCCGGACAAGGCGAGTGATCGAGAGGACGTTTGGCCTGCTGAAGAGCCGATTCAGGTGCCTCCACAAGACCGGCGGCGCACTCCCATATGCCCCGGCGACGGTCTGCAAGATCTTCATGGTCTGCTGCATGCTGCACAACATGGCAGTTGAAAGAGCTGTGCCACTCATCCTGAATCAAAATGACGAGGACCATCCACCCGTGGAGGACGAAGGGCTTGGCAATGGGGCTAGTGATGTGGAGGATGTGGAGCCGCAAGAGGACATCCGGACTCGGCTCATACGCGACTTCTTTGCTTAATGGTGAGTACCAGTGTCTGAGTGTGCACGCATTGGTCCCCGTGTGGCATGTGTTGTGATGTGTGTGTCCACCTGCATGTATGGCACGTGAGTCAGAGGTGTGTGTGGGTGTGTCACTGGAGTGATGGTGGCAGTGATGGTTGTACTTCCCCAGTCATAATTGTGAACTAGCATGTTGTCATCCATACATGTGTCGAGTAAATGCACATGCAAGTGGCTGTGCTTTTTGTGGCTGACTTCTTGTGTGTCTCTCTTCCCCAGGTACTTGCGCATGCCGTCTGCTGGTTGCATTGTTGTGGCACTGCTATTCCTCATGGACATGACATCGTGGGCTGACTCAGCGTTACAGGCACGGACACGTTTGGAAGTCTCCATGGGGTAAGGGATGCATCTGGGGTGTATTGGGTGTGGCAGTTGTTCACGATGTATGCACACTGCCCCAGTCGATGTTTGGTTCCTCTGCAGCCATGTCGCATCCCCATGGGACACGACATGCAGCTGGGTACACCTGAATAGATGGTCTGCCTGGTTGACCGTCATCAGTGATGGGATAGGGGATTGTGATGATGGCATCAATGTGTGTGACACTGCCCTCGGCCACATACGGTTAGCATTGGCTTGACATCGTGTGGGACTTCGACATCAGCGGATCTATGGTGTATGGCAGGCTCTCCGTGTGCAGCTGTGGGTATTTAGCTGTTAGCCGACGCTTGTGTGCCAGTTCCATGGCGAACACGCATTTGTGCTGCAGAAGGGGGGTGCCAGTGTTGGACCCACATGTTACTCCACATGACGTCTCCATGTGTACTTCGAGTTGCCTCTGCAATCCCGAATACATGACTAATATAGGTGTCCCTATGCCTCCAAGGTGCCTCTTCTCAGTCAATGCTGGTGTGTTGCCACGGTGCATCCAGCATGTCTGGCATGGTATTCCCTGATTGTGGCTATGTGTCAATGTGTCGAGTAGCAAGATGCAAGCTGTGTGTGGGCTGAGACTGTGTATTGGGCATGATGTCCATGACTGTGTGGGTATTGTGACATGTGCCATCCCCATGCATCCAACTTTGGCCAGGCCCCATTCTCTGCATCCACCGGACTCAAGCTTGCAGGACATGGTTCTGCCACCTGTCTACACATACCTGGGTGCCCCCCAGGACACTGGACTGGATCCCTGACCTCTGCGCATGACTGTTGCTGTACTCAATGTGTCTGTCAGCACGGTTGTTCGGCAACCCCCTCAGCTGGTTGGGCCCATCACGGGTGTGTATGGTGCTCCATGTCTGTCTTGCCTAATACACTGTGACCCATGTGTCCTGTGCCAGACTCAGGCCCCAGGGTGTGGATGGTTGAAGACAAAAGATGACTCAGGCATGTTTAGACTTTACAAGACACATGTTAGGTAATAATGCTACCAGCAGGCATCTACTCTTCATAGTGTGATTTATTATTGGGGGGGGGGGACAAAGTGAGGGGCTTTCCGGGATTTTGGAATCCAAAGTTCAGTAGGGGAGTTGGTGTCCTTGCCATTGGAAATCCTCATAGTCCATGCCACAGTCTTTGTCAACATTGGTCAGCCAGTGACCAGCAGGGCCATGTGGCAGAGAATGTCTCTTGATGCTGTGATGCTGTTGCTCCAGTGGGCCAGGTGCCAGGCCAGGTGTCCTGGGAGATGGTGATGTTGCGCCGACCCTCACGGTCCTTTCCGTGGCAGACCCGGCCTCCTGCGGGGACCCTCAGCAGCAGGCCGTGACGACATCTGGGATGCTCCGTCGGATGTTTCCTCCTCCTCCTCCTGATCCCTCCCTGTGGGTGGTGATGTTCTCCGCCTTCTGGCACAGGGAGGGTCGGCCATGTTGTCGGCCATCCGACGGAGTGTAGCGTGAATCCCCTGGAATGCCGTCACTTGCTCAGCCTGTCTGTCCTCCATCCTCCGTTGGTGTTGCAGTAGACAGGCATGTAGCTCCGCATGTTGCTGGGCCTGCTGGGCCTTGATCCCCTCGAGTACGGACACAACCTGGGCCATGCCCGTGGTGTCCTGCCGGTATGAGTCCAGGATGTTACGGACATGGGAAAATACCGGATCCCCAGCCAACTGGTCAGGCTCGCGCCTCCGCCGTCCTCCACTCCCACCACCCCTGCCCACTTGCACCTGGCCTGCCCTTGTGGGCACATCGGGTCTCCGGGACCCCTGAGGGGTGGCATTGGCGTTGTCGCCTGCCTCCTCCTGGGTGCCCGGGACACCGTGTCCCTCCTGGCGAGCCTGGCTGCATTGTGGTGTTGGGGCAGGGATCCTGGGTGTCTCCTGGGATGTGGCAGGAGTGGGGGTGGTGGTTGGCACAGTTGTACCTGACGCAGGTGCTGCAGGTGGTTGGACACCAGAGGGGCCAGGTCGGTCGGGGTCGTCCACAGAGTGGTGAGAGTGGTCGCTGCCGGTGGGATCGGGCTCCTGCAGATCCGGGTCCTGTGAGGCTTCCCCCCCAGTGTTGGGGGGTGAACCACGACGTTGACCTGTGTGTGAGAGAGACAATGTTAATTTTGGTCCATGCAACATCCATGTTTCATCAGTGTCAAAGTTGGCACTTTTCCTCTTGGAATTGGGATCTGTCTTGCATTCCACTCACAGTGCACTTGTGCATGGGTGTGTCCCTTGTGCACCACTTTTGCCCTTTTCACTATGTGTGGCACGGTCTTACTTGCTGCGTCAAGTGTGACTGCAGTCAGCAGGGGAGTGGGCAGGTGTGGCGAGCCATGCATTGGCGCCTTCCGTGTAGCACTGTACATGTGCACATGGAGTGGATCCACACACTTATATGATCCAGGTAGCTGTCGTTGTGCTCGTGAACAGGTTGTGACATGGCCCTGTGTTTTGCCATGGTGAAGAGGGGGGGTTCTGGGACTGGCCACCCTTGGCTACATGCACGCAGTCTACCTGCTGACGAGCAGACATTCGCACACGCCACACGGCTGATTTGCTCTCCCTGTGTCTCGCTCCCTCTGTGTCCCCCTCTCCCTCCCTCCGTGTGTCAGCCTCCTCCCTCTGTCCGTCTCCCTCCCTCTCTGTCCTCCTCTCCCTCCCTCTGTGTCCCCCTCTCCCTCCCTCTGTGTCCCCCTCTCCCTCCCTCCGTGTGTCAGCCTCCTCCCTCTGTCCATCTCCCTCCCTCTCTGTCCCCCTCTCCCTCCCTCTCTGTCCCCCTCTCCCTTCCTCTGTGTCCCCCTCTCCCTCCCTCCGTGTGTCAGCCTCCTCCCTCTGTCCGTCTCCCTCCCTCTCTGTCCCCCTCTCCCTCCCTCTCTGTCCCCCTCTCCCTCCCTCTGTGTCCCCCTCTCCCTCCCTCTGTGTCCCCCTCTCCCTCCCTCCGTGTGTCAGCCTCCTCCCTCTGTCCGTCTCCCTCCCTCTCTGTCCCCCTCTCCCTCCCTCTGTGTGTCACCCTCTGTCACCTCAGCCCAGCTTCCTGGGCACACACTGTTAGCAGATCTTTGAGTGGCCCTTGGCTTGTTGATGTGAGTTTGTTTCTGATCTGCAGGCACCCATTGGGTGTGATGTGTGTCTGTGCACTGCTGCTGTGGTGGTGTGTGCTGCAACTCTTTCACAATGTTGGCTGTTTATCAGCTGCTGTCATGTGCAAAACAGTTAAATATTATGAGAGGGTAACTGTTCCTAAGGGAAAATGGTTGTGTGTGCTCTCACGATGTGGTGTGGGGAATTTCTCCTTTTGTATATAGTGCCCTCACACACCCTTTCGGGTGTCTTGCTTCATCATAGGGCGTTGCTCCTCGTGGGGGTGGCGCTGCAGTCCCCCACGGGCCCCGCAAGAGGGCTCTTTGGCGGAGATCTTTTGGTTGGAGACGCCGCAGTTGTGCATGGGTGTGTGTGGGCCTATAGGAAGACAAGTGGGTGGTGCGATTTAAAAATTGCTGGGTAGAGTTTCAGACCTTTATTCACGGCTCTACCTGGCAAATGGTTAAAATTACTGATCCTGGAGCTACTCTTAGCAAAAGAAATAAAAGAGGGCAGATTCTGGAAAGTAACTGCTGCTCTCAGGAAGGTGAGTGGGGAGCCTACTGGTGAGTGGTCAACATGTTTCGCGCTTACGGGTGGGTCCTTAAGGGATCCCAAATGCGCTTCGTCAGGACCTAAAACAATTAAAAAGTGAGTGAAAGTGTTTGTGAATAAACAGAATAACAGGTTTCAGTAAAGTGTGGTTCTGTAGACCTGTTGTACCTCAATATTAAGGTTGAACAGCGTCCTTGCGCTGAGAGGTTTACCTTTCTTTTCTGGAAACCTTAACCCAACCTGGTATGGTAGAGAAAAAATGGAGAGACACACACATGGACAGGGGAGAGGGAGAAAAATATGCAAAGAAAAATAACATCAAGGTAAACATTTGTACATTGTATGTTAAGAATGCCATATAGGCAGCACAAGATAGTTAAAATGCAAGCCATGCTTCTAAAGTTAACATAACATGCGCGTGTGACGGACTCGTTTGTGAGGACTATCACATCAATGTGCCTCGAATCCGTTACTGTGCAGTGAGAGTGTCGTCGTATTCGAGTGCCTCACTTGTCCAGCTGTTCGTGTGAGGCAAACAACTTGCCCCGTACATACTGTCATTATCGTGGGTATAACAAGAGACGAGCAGTATCTCTACAGTGGTGTGTTCGTTTTAGTGAAGATAACACAAATATCTGTATCCGTGAAACAGTGATAAAATAAATGGTAAAAAACTAGATTTCTAGTTGAAGCCTACCCTCGAGTTGTAGGGATTAGGGCTCCATCAGCAATGTGGAGTCGGCAATAGGAGAGACTAACAGAGGGGGAGACAGAGCGAAGTGTCATGGTCATCGGTATCTATATCGGACCTTAAAATAGCGCGGCTAGGCTCACCTCTTTGGTCTGGAAATACTCACACGTGCTCCTTTGCCCGGGACGTAGTAACCTACCCCTTCTCCGTCTATCGCTGGAATGGATAGCGATAGAGCGAAGTCGTTTTGCTTATATGCGATTTTTTGTGCTGCACTGTTCTGATTGGGGGTTGTCCCTGGGCGCAGACAGATGACGTCACTACGTTGCGTGATTGGGTAAGAAGGTAACTATGGCAACAAATAGGACGCTATTCGAAGACGTGGTAGCGTCTAGGGAGTGACCGTCAATCTAGTCGTTATGTGGTTGGTTGTCATGGTGATTCTGGCGAGGTTGAGACGCTTCCTGATGTAGGAGGGAGCGTCGTATAAATTGTGGTCTCTGTTATCATAGAGTGCCGTTCATACCGGAATCTAAGCTCCGTTTTTTGGGGGGATCGGTTGTTTTATGTCACGTTGGGGTAACTACCCGCATTCATGAAAAAATCGCTCGTGTGTATTTATTGAAAGTCAATAAAGTTTTTAGTGTAGAAAGCCAAAGTTCTTGATAAAGGGAAACCTATAGGGGCTTCTGTGGAGAGCTAGTGACAGATGAAGACTCTGTGAAAATTGAAGCCGTTGTCGTGTCCCATCATTCAAAAATAGCGCAAATACACCACATGTTTTTCAAATAAAAGGGGTTTTCTAAACCGTATTGAGAGTGTTATAATGGCCTTCATTATCCGCTACTTGGTCGTATCGAAGAGTGTCTTACGTGTATGACAGAGACAGACTTCTCAGCAACTGGGGGTATGCAATAACAATATTCAGATATTATAGTGAACATAGTCTGAGTTGGTATGTAGATGTTATGTCAACTCCACCCATGGAATTTCATCGTTCAGACCTATTGTGTCGCATCTCAGTCTATGGACCCATCGTTGTTCCTGTTTGAACAAGGTCTGTTTTGTCCAGTGAGGATTGGAGTCAATGATGGTCCATCTTAGACTATTCGCGGTGTGTCCTTCCTCTGCAAAGTGTGTCAACAGTTTGGTGTTGGTCTTGCCTCGTCTGATGGTGCTTTTATGTTCCCCCATGCGGACCTTGACTGCTCTAGTAGTCATTCCTACATACCTCTTGTTACATGGGCATACTATGGTGTAGACACAATTAGTTGTGTTACAGTTAGTGTGTCTCATTTGACGCCACGGTGTATTGAGGCCCAAATCGATTTCCTTGGAAACCGTAGTTTCTGCACAGCTCGAACAAGAGCCGCAAGGGTAGTGGCCTACTACTGGTGGTAGAGACCAGAGTGTAGATTGGTGTGTGGTTAGTGGTTTCGGCCTTGTATGTACTAGATGATCTTTCAGATTCATTGTGCGTTTGAATGCGAAAAGGGGTGGTGGTCCTGGTTCGAATGAACCGGAATTTAGTATAGGCCAATGTCTTCTGATTGCTCTTTGCACACTGTTCGAGCTTGGAGTGAATGTGGTGACACAGGTCATTGTGTCTAGTACAGGTTTTTCTTTGGTCTCAAGCAGAGCTGCCCTAGTGCTGTTTTTGGCTCTCTTGTGTGCCTGACGAATGATGTTCTTCGGGTAGTGTCGTTTTTCCAGATTATCTCTGAGGAGATCTGACTGTATTTCAAATTCCTTGGTAGTATCACAATTCCTCCGGAGACGTAGGAATTGGCCAACCGGTAGGTTGTTCCTGAGTGCCCTAGGGTGGTGACTGTCATAGATAAGGAGGTTGTTCCTATCCGTTGGTTTTCTGTAATTGGTAGTGTGTAGACACCCATTCTCCAAGGAGATGAGAAGGTCCAAAAATGGAATGGATTGACGCGACCTGGTGCTGGTAAACTTCAAGTACGGGTTCAAAGTATTCACCCAGTTACAGAATTCAGTGCATTGGTCTCCATTCCCTCGCCAAAACACGATAACATCGTCTATGTAACGACGCCAAAGTAGAATGTGCTCCTTAAATGGGTTGTTGTCTCCCAAAATGTGTCTCTCTTCAAAGTGGGCCATGTAAAGGCAAGCCAGACTCGGCGCGAAAGTGCTTCCCATGCTCGTGCCTTGTATCTGATGGAATAGTTGATTTTTAAAGGCAAAAAAATTCTCCTTGAGAGCCAGGGAAGCACAGTCGCAAATGAAGGAGATAGGTGTTATATAGGGCCATGGTAGGATTTTCCGGAGAGTGTCTTCTAGGACTTCCAATGTGGCATCCTGCGGGATATTCGTATAGAGGGCTTCTACGTCCATAGTCACAAGGAAGTCTATACGGTCTGCATCAGGGAAGTGATCAATGAGATTCAGGACTTCTGTAGTATCTCTCAGGTAGGTAGGTGTCTGGCTCACCAAGGGGCGCAGGTAAAAGTCGCAGAATTTACTCAGTGGTTCTAACACAGAGTTAATACCAGAGACAATCGGACGGCCGGGATGGGGGGTGACCCCTTTGTGGATCTTGGGGAGAGTATAAAAGTATGGAGTCCGAGGTTCTTCTGTCGTGAGGAAATTGGCTTCTTGTTGTGAAATCCAGCCTTCAACGGATGCCTCGTTGACCATGCTCTTGATCCTTGTCGATAGACGTTGAGTGGGATCTTCTGTGATCACTTCATAGTAGGTGGTATTGTTCAGCTGGCGGGTGCATTCTCTGTCATAAGTATCTTGATCCTGGATGACGATGGCACCCCCCTTGTCTGCTGGTTTGAGTATTATCTCCCGATCATCTGTGATGGTACGAAGGATATGTCTCTCCTCCTTTGACAAATTGTCATATGGTTGCTTCCTGTTAAGTGCTCCTATGTCTTTCAAGACCGCTTGTTCGTAAGTTAGGACCTCGTGGGGTGTCATGGCCATGGTTGGGGTAAATTTTGAAGGTTTCTTCAAACCCGTCTCCGTGGGAGGATTATCTGGTTTTCCTTGAAAGAAAGCTTTGAGTCTAACTTTGCGGAAGAACTGATGAAGTTCTTGGTGTAACTTGAAAGAGTCTTCTTTGGGTGTGGGAACAAATCCTAAACCCTTTTCAAGTAGCATGGTTTCTTTCTCTGTAAGTGGTCTGGAAGAGAGGTTCACCACTAGGGTCTCTGGCCTCTCGCTTGGCTCCGTAGTGTCATCGGTTCCTGATCTTGCCACTGTACTTTCTTGTAATTTCCTCTTCTTCTGCCTCTTCCTTTGCCCCTCCCTCTGTTGTGAAAAGGTGGGTTCGGGAATTGCTGGAATTGTGTAGGCAGAAGATGATGAGTTGGAGGTACATGCCACATGGGTGGAGGGCCCATCCATTGTCCCGGGTAGTTCGGTGGTTGGAACGACGGGTGTGTGAAATGGGGTGGTGGTGGAGGATTCTGAAATAAGGGAGGGCGTATTTGTTGAGGAGCCCCTCTGGCGTACTGTGTGTACCGCTGTCCTTCATAACTTGAATCACTGCCGAATGATCCTGTCCTACTGGATCTAGTGCTGCTTCCTTCATCTGAGGATGTGTCATGATTCTGGAAAATATAGTCTTCTTTCGTATAAGGATACACCTTCTCTTTGTTGAACCGTTTTAAATCTTTTTGAAGTTTTGTGATTTTTTGTTGAGTCAGGAAATCTTTATGTTCGTTCATTTCCTCATTAATTTCCGCAAGTCTTGACTTAAATGAAGAAATAGAGATGCCTGTTTTTAAGCCATTCTCAGCTATAGTGATCTGGATGAGAAGCTCATCTGAGAGACGTTTAGCCGTATTGATTATTAGCACGAGCCAGTCTCGTGTGCACTTCCATGCTATTTGTGACCATTCCGTGCGGAATGTCAGGTCTTCTAAAAAAATCCTAGGGGGTAAGGTGACTAAGAGACCGTTAGGTGCTACGTTCGCTCTCAGATATTCCGTCATCATTAGTCCATGTAGGGCTGTCTTGATTTGTAGTTTCCTAAGTGATTGTAGAGATTTCCAGTCGTCTGCTTTGCTGCCTGTAGCAGCGCTGCCATCATCTCCTAATAGTGAGGGTGCCCGAAGTATCTCAGCTATTGTGTCATCATCAAAGCTGAGGCCAACGGTGTCCATGTTAAGTATGGGAGCTTGGAACAGAACAGTTTTCTGTGTATAGTTAGGAAAGAGGAAATGGAGATAGATTGGTCCCGCGGCTGGCTGCCGTACGTTAATTCTTATCACATAAAGAGGGGGGACCGGGAGCGTAATTAGAGAGTAGGTCCAGTACCCGTGCTCCCTCAGAATCACTTAAATATTATGAGAGGGTAACTGTTCCTAAGGGAAAATGGTTGTGTGTGCTCTCACGATGTGGTGTGGGGAATTTCTCCTTTTGTATATAGTGCCCTCACACACCCTTTCGGGTGTCTTGCTTCATCATAGGGCGTTGCTCCTCGTGGGGGTGGCGCTGCAGTCCCCCACGGGCCCCGCAAGAGGGCTCTTTGGCGGAGATCTTTTGGTTGGAGACGCCGCAGTTGTGCATGGGTGTGTGTGGGCCTATAGGAAGACAAGTGGGTGGTGCGATTTAAAAATTGCTGGGTAGAGTTTCAGACCTTTATTCACGGCTCTACCTGGCAAATGGCAATTTTTATGGGCCTATAGGAAGACAAGTGGGTGGTGCGATTTAAAAATTGCTGGGTAGAGTTTCAGACCTTTATTCACGGCTCTACCTGGCAAATGGCAATTTTTATTTGAAAAACATGTGGTGTATTTGCGCTATTTTTGAATGATGGGACACGACAACCGCTTCAATTTTCACAGAGTCTTCATCTGTCACTAGCTCTCCACAGAAGCCCCTATAGGTTTCCCTTTATCAAGAACTTTGGCTTTCTACACTAAAAACTTTATTGACTTTCAATAAATACACACAAGCGATTTTTTCATGAATGCGGGTAGTTACCCCAACGTGACATAAAACAACCGATCCCCCCAAAAAACGGAGCTTAGATTCCGGTATGAACGGCACTCTATGATAACAGAGACCACAATTTATACGACGCTCCCTCCTACATCAGGAAGCGTCTCAACCTCGCCAGAATCACCATGACAACCAACCACATAACGACTAGATTGACGGTCACTCCCTAGACGCTACCACGTCTTCGAATAGCGTCCTATTTGTTGCCATAGTTACCTTCTTACCCAATCACGCAACGTAGTGACGTCATCTGTCTGCGCCCAGGGACAACCCCCAATCAGAACAGTGCAACACAAAAAATCGCATATAAGCAAAACGACTTCGCTCTATCGCTATCCATTCCAGCGATAGACGGAGAAGGGGTAGGTTACTACGTCCCGGGCAAAGGAGCACGTGTGAGTATTTCCAGACCAAAGAGGTGAGCCTAGCCGCGCTATTTTAAGGTCCGATATAGATACCGATGACCATGACACTTCGCTCTGTCTCCCCCTCTGTTAGTCTCTCCTATTGCCGACTCCACATTGCTGATGGAGCCCTAATCCCTACAACTCGAGGGTAGGCTTCAACTAGAAATCTAGTTTTTTACCATTTATTTTATCACTGTTTCACGGATACAGATATTTGTGTTATCTTCACTAAAACGAACACACCACTGTAGAGATACTGCTCGTCTCTTGTTATACCCACGATAATGACAGTATGTACGGGGCAAGTTGTTTGCCTCACACGAACAGCTGGACAAGTGAGGCACTCGAATACGACGACACTCTCACTGCACAGTAACGGATTCGAGGCACATTGATGTGATAGTCCTCACAAACGAGTCCGTCACACGCGCATGTTATGTTAACTTTAGAAGCATGGCTTGCATTTTAACTATCTTGTGCTGCCTATATGGCATTCTTAACATACAATGTACAAATGTTTACCTTGATGTTATTTTTCTTTGCATATTTTTCTCCCTCTCCCCTGTCCATGTGTGTGTCTCTCCATTTTTTCTCTACCATACCAGGTTGGGTTAAGGTTTCCAGAAAAGAAAGGTAAACCTCTCAGCGCAAGGACGCTGTTCAACCTTAATATTGAGGTACAACAGGTCTACAGAACCACACTTTACTGAAACCTGTTATTCTGTTTATTCACAAACACTTTCACTCACTTTTTAATTGTTTTAGGTCCTGACGAAGCGCATTTGGGATCCCTTAAGGACCCACCCGTAAGCGCGAAACATGTTGACCACTCACCAGTAGGCTCCCCACTCACCTTCCTGAGAGCAGCAGTTACTTTCCAGAATCTGCCCTCTTTTATTTCTTTTGCTAAGAGTAGCTCCAGGATCAGTAATTTTAACCATTTGCCAGGTAGAGCCGTGAATAAAGGTCTGAAACTCTACCCAGCAATTTTTAAATCGCACCACCCACTTGTCTTCCTATAGGCCCACACACACCCATGCACAACTGCGGCGTCTCCAACCAAAAGATCTCCGCCAAAGAGCCCTCTTGCGGGGCCCGTGGGGGACTGCAGCGCCACCCCCACGAGGAGCAACGCCCTATGATGAAGCAAGACACCCGAAAGGGTGTGTGAGGGCACTATATACAAAAGGAGAAATTCCCCACACCACATCGTGAGAGCACACACAACCATTTTCCCTTAGGAACAGTTACCCTCTCATAATATTTAAGTGATTCTGAGGGAGCACGGGTACTGGACCTACTCTCTAATTACGCTCCCGGTCCCCCCTCTTTATGTGATAAGAATGTGCAAAACAGTGCCTTCACCCCCATGTGTTGATGCAAGGCGTCTGCCATTTGCTGGCAAGTCATTCCTGTGCTGGGACACACTGTTTGTCTGGCTGTGACCTAGGCCATATGGGCAGAGGGCATTGTTGTCTGCTTCTGAGTTGCACTTAGTGATTTTTGTGGCCCAGCCTCCTGCCATCCGGGTTACCTTGTCATGTGTTGGTGTCTTCTGTGGCCTGTGACTTGACATTGTCCAGCTGGGTGCATGGGGCATGGTGGCAGCAGTGGCATGTGCGTGCTCATGGAGTTTGGTGGAGTCATGCGATGGCTTGTGGTGGTTGTGTGCCTGTTAGTGATTTTGGTTGTGGATGCCGTTCCCCCCATGTGAGGTGCGTTGTTTGTGTACTCACCCGGGTCTCGGAGTCCCTCTAATCCTTCGACTGCCTCCACCGGCAGTATGGCCATCACCCTCTCCTCCCAGGGCTGGTAGTGTACGGGTCTGCGGGAGGGCCCTCCTCCTGTGGCGTTGGCCTGGTCGTGTTCCTCCTGCCTCTTGGCTCGGACCCTCCTCCGCAGATCGTACCACCTGTTCTGGCATTCCTGCCTGGTCCTTCTGGTGTCCGCAACAGCATTCACAGCATCGACGATGGTCTGCCACATGGCTGTTTTGGCTGCCATGCTGGTGTTTCTGACCAATGTTCCAAAGATCTGTGGCTCGACTCTGAGGATTTCATCAACAAGGACCTCCAACTCTCGGTTACTGAACTTTGGATTCTTGGTGGTGGGCATGGTGAGGGGGGTGTGTGTGGATGGTTGTGGGTGTGTGTGTGTGAATGTGATGAGGGTGTGTTTGTGAAGGTGGTTGTGTGAAGGTGTGCAAGTGTAAGGTGTGATGAAGCTTGTAGTATGGTGCTGTGGTGTCTGGCAGCAGTGAGTTTGTTGCAAAGGCTCATGGTTTGTGTGTGTGGGCCCTTTTTATTGGTCCATGGGTGGGTGTGGCTGTGTTTGAACTTTGGGTGGGTGTGTTATAAGTAGTGGTGGTGTTTTGGGCCTCTGTTTGTCTTTGGCAGTTGCAGGTCAGTGAAGGTGTTTTTGTAGTGTTTGTTGGCCATGTTTAGTGGCTTTGTGCCATTCGTATAGTGTATTATTGTGTGGTTTTGTTTTGTCCTGGTTGTGTACGTGCGTTTTGAGCGTGTGTACGGTGTGTACATGGGCCATTTGGTTGTACGGTGCTGTCCTTGTGTGTGGGTTGGTACGACTCGTACATGCGGTTGTGATGTTGGGGCCTAGGGTGCGCTCCGTACTTAGGAGGTTGTGTTGGGGGTAGGACCGGAATGTACTGGGGTGTACATTGACGGTGGAACGACACGTACACGGGTGGGGGTTCGACTCGAACGTACAGGGGGTGTACGTACACGGTGGTATGTACATCCAGGGGGGGGGTGTACATTGAACGGGGGGTACGACTGGAACGTACTGGGGTGTGGGTACACGGCGGTACGACACGTACAGGGGTGGGGGTACGACTCGAACGTACTGGGGTGTGGGTACACGGTGGTACGACACGTACAGGGGTGGGGGTACGACTCGAACGTACAGGGGTGTACGTACACGGTGGTATGACACGTACAGGGGTGGGGGTACGACTCGAACGTACAGGGGTGTACGTACACGGTGGTATGACACGTACAGGGGTGGGGGTACGACTCGAACGTACTGGGGTGTACGTACACGGTGGTATGACACGTACAGGGGTGGGGGTACGACTTGAACGTACAGGGGGTGTACGTACACGGTGGTATGACACGTACAGGGGTGGGGGTACGACTCGAACGTACTGGGGTGTGGGTACACGGTGGTACGACACGTACAGGGGTGGGGGTACGACTCGAACGTACTGGGGTGTACATTGACGGTGGTACGACACGTACAGGGGTGGGGGTACGACTCGAACGTACAGGGGTGTACGTACACGGTGGTATGACACGTACAGGGGTGGGGGTACGACTCGAACGTACTGGGGTGTACGTACACGGTAGTACGACACGTACAGGGGTGGGGGTACGACTCGAACTTACTGGGGTGTGGGTACACGGTGGTACGACACGTACAGGGGTGGGGGTACGACTCGAACGTACTGGGGTGTACATTGACGGTGGTACGACACGTACAGGGGTGGGGGTACGACTCGAACGTACAGGGGTGTACGTACACGGTGGTATGACACGTACAGGGGTGGGGGTACGACTCGAACGTACTGGGGTGTGGGTACACGGTGGTACGACACGTACAGGGGTGGGGGTACGACTCGAACTTACTGGGGTGTAGGTACACGGTGGTACGACACGTACAGGGGTGGGGGTACGACTCGAACGTACTGGGGTGTGGGTACACGGTGGTACGACACGTTCAGAGGTGGGGGTACGACTGGAACGTACTGGGGTGTGGGTACACGGTGGTACGACACGTACAGGGGTGGGGGTACGACTGGAACGTACTGGGGTGTGGGAACACGGTGGTACGACACATACAGGGGTGGGGGTACGACTGGAACGTACTGGGGTGTGGGTACACAGTGGTATGACATGTACAGGGGTGGGGGTACGACTCGAACGTACTGGGGTGTGGGTACACAGTGGTACGACACATACATGGGTGGGGGTACGACTCGAACGTACTGGGGTGTACATTGACGGTGGTACGACACGTACAGGGGTGGGGGTACGACTCGAATGTACAGGGGTGTACGTACACGGTGGTATGACACGTACAGGGGTGGGGGTACGACTCGAACGTACTGTGGTGTGGGTACACGGTGGTACGACACGTACGGGGGTGGGGGTACGACTCGAACTTACTGGGGTGTGGGTACACGGTGGTACGACACGTACAGGGGTGGGGGGGTGTACATAGACGGTGGTACGACACGTACAGGGGTGGGGGGTGTACATGGACGGTGGTACGACACGTACAGGGGTGAGGGTACGACTCGAACGTACAGGGGTGTACATACACGGGTGGGGGTGTACATACACGGGGGGTACGTGTCGGACATACGGGGGCTGGGGGGAGTGTTGGGCGCATATGCGGGCACATGTCTACATGGTTGCTATGGGAGTTCGGTGCGGACGGTGTTTTTTCCATACGGTTGTAGCCTCGGACGCACGGGATGGATCGTGATTCCTCGGTCGGACTTCACCTTTCACATTTGTACGGTAAATCGTACGAGGACGTGTCGGACACATTTTCCGACCCGAGGACGTGTGGGGAAATATTCCCAATGCGGTTCGTATGGACTTTTTACCATGCGAATCGTGATTGCCAGTTCGTACGGCACTTGTACGATTCGTACGGTAAAAAGACCGGATACGAGTCGCAAGGGGAATTTTTTTACCGGATCGTAATCGGCACCTAAGGGTCATGTAGCATGAATCCACACAAAGCAGAAGAAGAAGTCTGAACCTCATGAAGTCCCAAGATGTGTCTCCATCCCTCACTAAGTTACAGCATAAGATATTAGTTGCATTAAATGTAAATAACATGATCGACTCCAGTAACTTTGCACGATTCCAGCACAAATTGGCTACTGGCATCACCTTTCTCATATCGATAAGTTGCTACTACATTCGTCCTTGGCCATTCTTCTCCTCCTCCATAGGACCTCACCTCCTTGCTCATTTCCATGATTTTCCTTGCCAAATCCTTCTTCATGTGCTACGCTATCTCACTGAAACGTAAACCCTTCCTTTACTAACGAATGAAGCTTTGTCTGCTACTACAATAGAAACAAAAGTACAAGCAAACACATTCTACATTGGAGGTTAAATACAAATCAAATGTTAGACTTAAGCATGCATTATGTGAAACTGTTCTCGAGGTCCAAAATCATGGCAACTTAATAGTGTAGAGGATTACAAATGCGTGCACATTTCTAAGCACATAGAAATGAAGTTTCTTAACGCATGAATAAATTGCAAAAGATTATGAAAAATATGTTATTTCAAAGTACACAAATATGGATACATTTTCTTGTTGCAGGTATAAATGCCTAAACATTAGGCAACACATACACTTTATTTCACCAGCATCACAATGAGACGCCTAAACGTTAATTTCTTTAGAATATTAATATGTAAGTGTTTCAAAACATTTATTAGTCACATTTCTGTGCACCACATTTATAAGTCTTATTAGTTGTCATGTGGAGTACTTTAACTATACAATACCCCATCTTCTCTTAGTAACATTAGTCACACAGAATATATTTGAGTACTGACTACACATGATTATGATGCCCTCCTATGGTATCTTAGGATGGAATCAAAATGTCCGCTGCTCCAATGGGCATTCCATTTATTTACTGTCTAATTTGTTACACTGTGTCTGAGAGACAGATTTGCCAAACTTTCACACAACACAGGGCAGCAAGCAAAAGTGGTGTTGCTGCATTGCATGAAAGGGATAGAACAAAAATGAGTCATATTCACAAAGGTATGAAGCATTTCTGCTCTCTCCTTGCTCTGGCACACCGTGTGCTGCCTAGCACCAAGGCAGGTACTGTTGCACCATAGTGCAAGAGTGCTTGCCTTAAAGGCAGGCTTTCCTGTACAAAAACAATCCTTAGAGTTGTGTTCATCTTTCTATGTGTTCTGCAGAATGCAGCATACATAGAAAGAGCAAAAACAACAAGGAGAAATACAGATATTTCTCCCCATTACTCCTCAATGTGGAAAGCATAGCATTTTGACACTTCCCAGGTTTACTAGCTCTAATAAATCTGTGAATGTGCCAAAATCCATGGGTGGGTGCATGGGAATGCCCATGCTCTACCCATGAAATGCCTCCCAAACTGGAATGCAACATAACGCAGCACAAGTAGCTGCATTGCATTACATTTCTTTACAAAGCCCAGCAAGGCCACACAAATTAGGGCTTGCATAGCTTTGAAAATTCAAAATAAGCCTATGTGTTGGCCTGTGTCGCCTTGCTGCATGCAAGGCGTCCCAATGGCTTGGTAAATCTAGGCCTGAGTTTTTAACTCATCTCCACCTCAGAGTGTAGGCATTCACTGCTCGACCCCGCTACCATGTGAGAGTAAAGTGCTAATTGCGGCTACGCATATCATTTAGTTTAAGTATAAATGTCTTGAGGCCTCAGGAGACTTTGATAAACAACAGTACCACTGCACGGTAACCTCTGAAAGCCTGGGGACCTTAGAAAGTACTCACATGGGAACTGCATTGTATATATTTATGAATAGCCACAAAGTTAGGCTGTAGGGGCCTTCCCTGTCACCATCGTGGGAGAGACTATTTCTCACCCCCCGTTTTCACCAACAAAAGCTTGGCATATGTTTTAAAGGGTTTGTAGTTGTAAAGGGGATCACTGCACTCGTAACCCAAACATTTAATCCGTAATGCATTGATTTTGACTTTTTTATGCATAATTGGACAAATTCATTGAAAAGATTTGTTAATCAAGTTAACAGGTGTTCAAATGTTTTTTTTACCTTTGCCCAGGCTGGAGATCTTTTCAACAGGAACTGTGGTTTAGAGAAGAACTTTAAAGAGGGGAGGCCAGCAGCCACATGAGTAGAGCTGAAATCTCAGCAGTTTTTAGTGAGATCCATATTTGTTGTTCCTTAATGGTAACCTTGGAGATGAGAACATAAACGTCAGTATTTCAGACAGATTGGAAGTACTCCCTGAGGGAGCAATTCCAGATTATTTCGGTGTATTGCTGTCTGTGGGAACACTGAAGTCTCTTAATTTTTCAATTGGATTCGGGCAGGAGTGGTACTGTATTTAGTGAGCACGTAAGAACTCAAAAACGATAAATTAGCTTTAAGATACTGTCGGGTAAAGGTCTAGTCAAGGCCCAAAGAGCTGAGCATCATAAATATCTGGGCTCTGTATATATGGACGTTTTCTGCATGTTGGATTTAGGAGTCCCATGTGACAGTCTGTATCTCTATTGAAGGAAATAGACTTTTAGCCTTTATAGGTGTGTGTGTAATACGTTTGAAGGGCGTTATTGGTACATTTAAAAAAAAACTGGTAAATCAAAGTTATTCTGAATATACATTGTTGCAAAAAAGAAGTATCTATTTTCCACACTGTCACAAAATTATAACCAAAGCATGGTGTGGTAGCCACTGTCATTTACAGACAGCACATTTACAATTAAAATGACAACTACATTTGTACAGCTATACAGTGTTACTGATTAAAATATATAGGTGCCGATTACGATCCTGTAAAAACCGGGTACGAACCGTCGGACGGAGCATATTCTCCGTCCGACGCGTACCCGGTCGGAACCATATACAAACATAGAAGTACGATTCGCACGGAAATACTATTTCCGTACGATTCGTACAAAACACCGACCGACGAAAATATACATACAAATGTGATCCGGGAAAGCGCCGACGTGACGTCGGGACGCACGCAGCCTGCCTTTCACGAACCAGAAAGTACCATTCGCACCGACGTCATCCCGCACCGAGAATATTTTCCGGCAGGCAAAAACTGCGGGGAAATCAGGACGACGCGAACAAGGAGTACCTGCACGCGACGGACAGACATGGACCCGAACCTACGTGTCATCCCGGCCCTCATAGCAGTCGACCTCCTCTACAGGTTCCGATGCAGATGCCGCAGAAGGTCAGAACAACAAAGGGAGGGTGGAAAGGGGGGGGGCAGGAGCAGGGGCAGGCCACAAAACCCCCACCCAAGTCACACAGCACACATGCCCTGGACATACCTGACCCCCAGGCCCTGGTCACTACGAGGGAGTGGGGGCATGTCCAGCAAAGCCAGCGTCCGCCAAAACGGAAGTGGTTGACAACGCGAACCGGTAACACAACAAAACAGGTACGTCCCGTACCCACGCCTTAAGAGCGTGGGTACGAGTCGTACCACGCCCACACCTACGTCACCCCAACAATGGCGGGACGGCTCGTACCCACGTGGCAAAGGCCTGGGTACGGCCCGCACAAGCATTCCACAGCGTGGGTACGGATATGTACGGACCGTACCCCCACCCGCGTATGCATGGAGCATACCCCCCATCCCAACAGTGTACGTACGGACCGTAACACCACCCCCGTATGCATGGAGCGTACCCCCCACCCCAACAGTGTACGTACGGACCGTACCCCCACCCCCGTATGCATGGAGCGTACCCTCCACCCCAACAGTGTACGTACGGACCGTACCCCCACCCCTGTATGCATGGAGCGTACCCCCCACCCCAACAGTGTACGTACGGACCGTAACACCACCACCGTATGCATGGAGCGTACCCCCACCCCAACAGTGTACGTACGGACCGTAACACCACCCCCGTATGCATGGAGCGTACCCCCACCACAACAGTGTATGTACGGACCGTACCCCCACCCCCGTATGCATGGAGCGTACCCCCCACCCCAACAGTGTACGTTTGGACCGTAACACCACCCCCGTATGCATGGAGAGTACCCCCCACCCCAACAGTGTACGTACGGACCGTAACACCACCCGCGTATGCATGGAGCGTACCCCCACCCCAACAGTGTACGTACGGCCCGTAACACCACCCCCGTATGTATGAAGCATACCCCCCACCCCAACAGTGTATGTACGGACCATAACACTCCCTGTATGCATGGAGCGTACCCCCCACCCCAACAGTGTACGTACGGACCGTACCCCCACCCGCATATGCATGGAGCGTACCCCCACCACAACAGTGTACGTACGGACCGTAACACCCCCCGTATGCATGGAGCGTACCCCCCACCCCAACAGTGTAGGTACGGACCGTAACACCACCCCCGTATGTATGGAGCATACCCCCCACCCCAACAGTGTACGTACGGACCGTACCCCCACCCGCATATGCATGGAGCATACCCCCACCACAACAGTGTACGTACGGACCGTAACACCACCCCCGTATGCATGGAGCGTACCCCCCCAACAGTGTACGTACGGACCGTACCCCCACCCGCGTATGCATGGAGCGAACCCACACCCGTGTATGTTCTAAGCGTACATATCCTGATATAGGAGGGTTGGGTGCAGAGTCCTCCCAGCAGTGCCCAGACACAGGAGGGGTGGGTGCAGTGCCCAGACACAGGAGGGGTGGGTGCCTAACACTCACAGCAGTGCCCAGACACAGGAGGGGTGGGTGCCTAACACTCCCAGCAGTGCCCAGACACAGGAGGGGTGGGTGCCTAACACTCCCAGCAGTGCCCAGACACAGGAGGGCTGGGTGCCTAACACTCCCAGCAGTGCCCAGACATAAGAGGGGTGTGTGCAGAGTCCTCCCAGCAGTGCCCAGACACAGGAGGGGTAGGTGCAGTGCCCAGACACAGGAGGGGTGGGTGCCTAACACTCACAGCAGTGCCCAGACACAGGAGGGGTGGGTGCCTAACACTCACAGCAGTGCCCAGACATAGGAGGGGTGTGTGCAGAGTCCTCCCAGCAGTGCCCAGACACAGGAGGGGTGGGTGCCTAACACTCACAGCAGTGCCCAGACATAAGAGGGGTGTGTGCAGAGTCCTCCCAGCAGTGCCCAGACACGGGAGGGGTGGGTGCAGTGCCCAGACACAGGAGGGGTGGGTGCCTAATACTCACAGCAGTGCCCAGACACAGGAGGGGTGGGTGCCTAACACTCACAGCAGTGCCCAGACACAGGAGGGGTGGGTGCCTAACACTCACAGCAGTGGCCAGACACAGGAGGGGTGGGTGCCTAACACTCACAGCAGTTCCCAGACATAAGAGGGGTGTGTGCAGAGTCCTCCCAGCAGTGCCCAGACACAGGAGGGGTGGGTGCCTAACACTCACAGCAGTGCCCAGACATAAGAGGGGTGTGTGCAGAGTCCTCCCAGCAGTGCCCAGACACAGGAGGGGCGGGTGCAGTGCCCAGACACAGGAGGGGTGGGTGCCTAACACTCACAGCAGTGCCCAGACACAGGAGGGGTGGGTGCCTAACACTCACAGCAGTGCCCAGACATAAGAGGGGTGTGTGCAGAGTCCTCCCAGCAGTGCCCAGACACAGGAGGGGTGGGTGCCTAACACTCACAGCAGTGCCCAGACATAAGAGGGGTGTGTGCAGAGTCCTCCCAGCAGTGCCCAGACACAGGAGGGGTGGGTGCAGTGCCCAGACACAGGAGGGGTGGGTGCAGTGCCCAGACACAGGAGGGGTGGGTGCCTAACACTCACAGCAGTGCCCCTGCAAAGAAAAGAGTGGAGTACCCACAGATCCAATGCCCACAAATGTCAGTCAGGTGCACAAAGATCCTGCAGTACATGTACCACATGTGTGCGAGGCTGGGAGTATACACATGCATAGCGCCAAAAAGAAAACATGTCCACATGAAGTCATGTCAACAGTCTACATACACAACAAGTACAGTGACCACCAAGGACGCCACGAATGATGCAGGTGGAGACATCGCTCAGCATGCATGGCCAAAGTCTAACGAGTCCGTCACACACCCAGCCAATGTAGACACAGCTCAGCACCACATATTGGAATGACCCTGCAGGGAAGATGTCAGGTTAAACAGAGGAAGGAACACACCTTGGGACGATGTCACCATGCAGTAACTGCTTACATGAACAAAGTTATGTAGCCAACAGCTTGTGATGGCACACAGATACCAGGGTCCACCCTACGACCAGCACAAGACGACAATTCCCACACACCCAACACATTATCACCACCCAAAATAATGGAGCAGGTCCACCAACAGCAATACCAGATAGACAGTAGTGTACTAAGGAAAAAGAAATTGCTTTATTCAGCATCCAAAAATCTGTTTGTCCCTTGAAAGTTCAAAATGTACAATGCCCATAGGGCAATCCAAAGTTCAAATCCAGGTGGGGGACACAGTGGGACGCGTGTCCCCTAGCTTGCCTGCACAGTCAGACTCCTTTGTCTTCCAGAGGGGGGGGCATCATGTGGGGGGGAAGGACCAGGCACCGCAGGGACATGAGGGCGAAGGGTAGGCGTCGTGGGTGCAGGGACGGAGGACTCCACCACAGGGGGTGGGGCAGCGCCAAAGGTGGAGGTCAGGATGGCGCTGCACACCTTAGCAAGGTCCTCCAGCGACTCCCCTGCACCCGAAGGAACCACAGGCCCCAAGGAGGGGGGGGGTCGGAGGGATGGGTCGCAGCGCCACTGGGGGAGGGTGTGGACGGGGGGGACTCAACTCCCCTGCAGGTGTCCTGCCTCCAACGCTTGCGGGGTGGTGCCACACTGGGGCTGATGGACAGACTGGGCAGGACTGACCCTGTATCCGACTTTTGGCCAGGAGAGCTGAGGGGAGGGGATTTGGAGGGAGTGGATTTTGTGGAATGCGGACTCCCACTCTGGCTGCGTGTCTTACGTTTGCCCCCCGACCCAGTGGGTGTGCCTACTTCACCCTGTGTGTGCGTGCCAGGAGGTGTGCGTTTGACCTTCCCTGCTGGTGTGGTGCCTGTGTCTGTTGTGGTGGGTGCATGCTGATGTCTGGGTGTTCGTGGGACAGGCATGGGAGTGGGAAGTGTGGATGGGTCAGGGGTAGGGGGTTGGACGAAGCGCTGCAGGAGACCCACTGCTGCAGTCAGTGTCGAGTCAATGGACCTCAGCAAGTTGCGTTGGTCAGCCTGCGATGAGAAAATGCCCTCCAAGTATGCCTCCATGTTGTTCAGCACTTGGCTGTGGCCATGGAGGACATTAAGCATCGCAGCCTGACCAACCTGCAACTGCCGCTGGATGTCCACAGACTCGGCATTGGCGGCAGCAGTGGAGACAGGGGCAGGGGGTGCGGTGCCTGGCAGGAAGGAGACATGTGGTGACCGGGCACGCTGGGAAGGGACACGAGCAAGTGGGAGGCAGCTGATGGCAATGGAGGGGGCGGGGAGAGATGTTGTGCTGCTGTCAGCTGGTGGTGCAGCCTCCGCCCACTCGGAGAGCTCAGCCTCGGACCCGTCAGCTTCATATTCTGTGGTGGCAGTGGACAGGTCCTCCGCCTCACTCCCCTCCACCTCAGTTCCACTCGATGTGCCAGCCAAGATGTCACTGCTGGCACTGGTGCTCGGTCCCTTCGCTCGGTCTGTCCTGATGTCTCCATCCGATGCTGTGGGCAAGGTGAAGAGACAGGAATGAATCATACACCTGTATACATATGTCACATGAGTCCAATCTACATAGGTTACAGTGCATAGCCTGAAAAGAAAGATGAGTAATATCTACAAAACGAAGTACATATGTAGGCCCTGCAACACACAGTTGGTTGACCCACCATGCCACTGAAAAACTATGGAGAGCATGACACAATAGCAAATGACATGAAATGGATTTTGACAGAGGAGCCAGGCTCTGGGGACAATCCAGCACTGCATCTGCACCACACAGCGTTGCCGAAAATAGGGATGAGCAGGGACCATATCCATGAACTTTAGGCACATGCTGCATAGGTAATACTGAAAACATGCCCACCATGACTGGCTCACTGCACCTTGAGTGTATGTCCAGACAAACATCACACACTGGCCAGACCTAGCAAGGAGATTTCAGGTTTTGACATGTAGGCTTTGCCCGCACCAACCACCCCCTACATGAGACAATTTGTTGAGACACAGGAAGCACTTACATCTCTTAGTCTGGGTGAAATACACATGGGCTGGAAAAATGCAAGATTGGACACAAAATACCCAAGGTGCGCCTGTCCAAATAATCATGTACAAATGTGCATCATCAGATGATTGTAACAAGACACACAGGCACTGGCCACCGTGAGTATGAACAAGGAAAATCAGGTCAGGCTGTACAGTGGATACTTGTATTACATTTTACGTCAATATACATGGTGCCAGGGGACAATGGCACAGAGCACAACCTATGCTGTAGACACTGAGAGTGTCCACATTTTGTGATGACACACATGACACCTAGGAAAATATGCCCCAGGGGACAGTAGTGGCCACACAACTCCATGGTCCTGAATGGGAATGACTGCAACACATGCCACCATCCCTGCACTATGCGTATCGCACACTCATGCACATCGTGTAACAGGCCACAACATAGGACATGCGTGCTGTAAGGCATGACACTTGAGAGACTAACTCCCATGTCTGGACTCAGCATCAGTGCCAACTGACATGGAACCCACAAGTACTGAACTGGACAGGGCACAGGCAAGGTCCCAAAACGTGTTACACACCACCCCCACACATGATGCTACAGGCATTGTTCACGTGGATAAACTGCCAGCCTAGATAACCTTGTGAAGGAGTGACTACACACAGACCAGGGAACACATTGCAAGGAGGGGAAGGGAGGCAGGAGAGCACCGTTATACTGTGGGTAACAGGATCTGCACAGCACCTTTAAACCCTGGCAGTGTATCCATGCAACTGCGCACTTACAAATGCTGGTGACACACAACAAACACACATGTACCTACCCCCTTCCTGCTGCTGCTTCTCCTGTAAGCGCCTGTCCAAGTCTGGAAAGACCACCGCCAGCACACGCTTGTGGATGTGGGTCAGACGGCGGCGCCCACGGTTCTTATGGGTCTCAGGTGAGTCCCCCAGCAGGACCCGTGCGATCCTTCGCGTCCAGCACCGGACATCCTGCCAGCGTTTTCTCACCTGGGGCAGGCGCCGCTTGCGACCCTCCGTCCTCCTCACGGCACTGACGGCGTTCATCCAGATCTGCTTCTTGGCAGAGGCGCCTACCTGTGAGGATGAACAAGTGACACTACATCAATACACCTGGCACATGTCACAGAGACACATATTAGAACAAATTTGCTGGTCACAACAAGGCATAGTATGCAGCCAACGCATTGCACCTTTGTCATAGGGACATTATCCTCTGGGGAAGGGCAAAAGCAGTACGTGCCATTAAAAGTACACAGGTGGAATGAGGGCAACGACACAATCAATGATCCAGGCTCACACTGTGCATCACAAGCTACACCAGGATTATGTGCAGCACCTCAAAGCAGTCACATGCCACAGGCCACTGACGCTACCTCAGCAGAGTACACAGACACACACAGGCACAGGACATTCACCTGCCATTGCCAAATGCAGCTACAAACCTCACTCTGCACATGTGCCACTGAACGGGGGGGGCTCACAGGTGTGGGGCTGGCTCTGCACGTCAGACACACAGCACTGCTCCCTGCTCACATCAGATGGGCAGGGTATATCCATCCCTCATGCAGCTTGGGTGCTACACTCCACATATGCACCCACCCACATGACAGGGGACTTACACACACACCGATGTCCAGGGTACGAACACATCATGTGGACACTCTCAGCACAGGTACACAGAACTAACACACATCTGTGGGTACAGTCACCTGTCACACTGGGCTGACCACATAATCACATGAGGACTGTAGAGGCAACATTCCCAGGAGGATAAGACAGGCAGAATGTGGCATGCACCATGCAGTGATTGTCACAGTAAACACAATGCAAGTGAGGACAGCAGACATGCACCACAGCATGCTCTGGCTGGGAGACATCAGGCCTTCCCCCCCTGGCACCCCCCCACAGTACATTGCATGTGTGTCACACCTGGACACAATGCCAGAAGTCACAGTCACAAAAAATGGACACAGTCTGTGCTAGTGGACTCTGCACTCACCTGATACCCTGGTCGCCCATACAGCAGGGGGTACTGTGGGAGGATCACATCCAGCAATGCCAGGTTCTCCTCCAGGGTGAAAGGCTGGGCCCTCTCCACAGACCTTGACATGGTTCCAGGGAATCACGAGCAGCAGCTGGGTCGTAGAATCCAAAGATGTGCAGGCAAGTGCTCTCTCATGGGACCTGGCTGCCTTATATCTGCCTTGCTGGCCTGTTTCATGCACAGGAGTACAGATTGATTGGTCACTCACATTTGCATCCTATGATTCCTCCAATCCCTTTAAACCTAGCACAGTCAGTGGGTTTTTATTGTTTTTTTTCTTGAGCATGATGTCAACTCCACAACCACTTTGCAACAAAGTAGATTCATTCAAACCGACTTTTGCTGTGCACCAGCAGAAAAAAATTCATACTTTAAACTTGGTCTCCATGACAACCAGCATGCATGTAGGCCCTTTATACTTGTCCCTCATGTGTTCCCTATGTAATTTGGAGATTCACACACAGGTACGGTGCGTTCCGGGGCCCTAGGGCACCCCAAAAGCAGAGCAACGGCCCGTACAGGCGTGTGTACGGTCCGTATCACTATGGGTATGCATACGCGAGCACACCCATAGTGATAGTGAGCGTACGCGTGTGTGTACGGTCCGTATCACTATGGGTACGCATACGCGAGCACACCCATAGTGATAGTGAGCGTAAGCGCGTGTGTACGGTCCGTATCACTATAGGTGTGCTCGCGTATGCGTACCCATAGTGATACGGACCGTACACACGCGCGTACGCTCACTATCACTATGGGTGTGCTCGCGTATGCGTACCCATAGTGATACGGACTGTACACACGCCTGTACGCTCACTATCACTATGGGTAGGCCTACGGCAGCACTCCCATAGTGATAGGGAACGTACACAGGCCCTCAGAGCGAATGTACGGTGCCTTTCACACATCACAGTGGTGACAGGCAGCACACAGGAAGGAATAGAGCTGACATACTTGTCCATGGATGGACATCAAGGCATTGTCTGGGCAGTACTACATGTGTGGGGCACAGGTGTGAAAGGCTGTGATGTGGCACATTACTCCTAAGTCGAGAAGGCAATAGATGTATGATGAGATGTGTACAGATGTTATGTGTGACGGTGCAATATGTGCCAGACATGCCCTTAACTCCTTTGACATGTGTGCATGTCGTACTGCACACTTGGGATGAGCGTCACTGGCATGGCACAGTCAACAACACAAGCAAGTGTCCCCTGATGCCCGCTACAGGGGTTACCACACCAGACATGTGACTACCCACGGTGCACGATGTGTCTATGTCATGTATGTGTGGTGTGTTCCCATTAGCTTGATGTTGGTGTTCCCTCAAAAGCATCTGCTGTTGCAGCAACCAACATGTGTCTGTGTGTAGATGGCCATGGCACACTGTTACGCACACCAGGCCACATGTGGTATCGGATGTAAGGTGTGTATGTATGCATGGGACACGGAGTAGCGTAACAAGGACCTGTCTGCATCCTCTCAATGTATGTGTGGTGAGTCATGACATGTACACCTTAATGGCAAGGTGTGTGGGCTGTCCTAGAGTAATGTCATGTGACCTGTGGCTCTAGTGTTCCGCTACCTGTCTCTGCAATCGACATCCTACTTCTGCTGATGTGTTGATGTATGTCACTCCTGTGTTGAGTCTGGCTGTTCACTTACACTGGGACACAGCTAGTCCCATGCCATGGGATGTGGAGGTTCACAATCTCCGTGTGTAGCTGGGTCTTGGTAGGAGTGTCACCTGGCAGCCATACGTGTCCAGGGCATGTAGCACATACCTGACTCCCTATGTAGCATACGTGTATTGACAGATTAACATGTGCTCAGTACATATAAATTGTTGTTGTAGTGCACTCACTCTTCCTTGTCACTTCCAAATGACTGCAGAGCGCCGCCTCTTCCCCAACCAATTCCGGACTTGGCTGACATGCGGGAGAATGACTGTATACGCTGCTACCGCTTCCCACAACCGTTGATTGAGGAGTTGACAGCAAGGCTGGCACCACACCTGCAACCGCTGCACAGGTATCCTACGGCACTGACACCCAAGCTGAAGGTAATGGCAGCCCTACATTTTCTTGCCACGGGTACCTTTCAATATACCATAGCTCATGTTGGTGGCATGTCCCAGAGCATGTTCAGCCGTGTGCTGCATGATTTCTTAGAGGCCATGTTGCTTCACCTGGATGAGTTCATCCATTTCCCAACTCCTGAACAGTTGACTGGGGTCAAGCGTGGATTCTATGCCCTGGGAGGGATGCCCCATGTCATTGGGTCCATAGATGGGACACATGTGGCTTTGGTACCACCACAGGCACAGGAGGTAGCGTACAGGAATCGCAAACACTACCACTCCATCAATGCCCTTGTGGTGTGTCTGTCCAACATGGTGAATTCACATGTCTGTGCTCGTTTTCCAGGATCAGCACATGATGCCTACATCATGAGGCGTAGCAGGGTGCCTGAAATGATGACGCAGCTGTGCAACGAACGAGCATGTGTTGTTGGTGGGTACACTCTGTCTGTCCTGTATTTTGCGTAGACTTCCAGCACGACCGCTTCTCCTGTCCTACTTATGTCCATGTGGTTTCCATGTAGGGGACGCTGGCTATCCCAACATGCCATGGCGGATCACACCTCTCCGCAACCCCAGCACGCCGGCCCAGCTCCGCTACAACACCGCCCATGGCCGGACAAGGTGAGTGATAGAGAGGACATTTGGCCTCCTGAAGAGCCGATTCAGGTGCCTACACAAGACCGGCGGCGCCGCCCCCATATGCCCCTGCGAAGGTCTGCAAAATCTTCATGGTCTGCTGCATGATGCACAACATGGCAGTTGAGAAAGCTGTGCTACTCATCCTGGATCAAGATGATCAGGACCATCCACCCGTGGAGGACGAAGGGCTTGGCAATGGGGCTAGTGATGTGGAGGATGTGGTTCCGCAAGAGGACATTCGGAGTCGGCTCATACGCGACTTCTTTGCTTAGTCGTGAGTACCAGTGTCTGAGTGTGCACGCATTGGTCCCCGTGTGGCATGTGTTGCCATGTGTGTGTCCATCTGCATGTATGCCACGTGAGTCAGAGGTGTGTGTGGATGTGTCACTCGAGTGATGGTGCCAGTGATGAGTGTATTTCCACAGTCATAATCGTGACCTAGCATGTTGTCATCCTTACATGTGTCGAGTACATGCACATGCAAGTGGCTGTGCTTTTTGTGGCTGACTTCTTGTGTGTCTCTCATCCCCAGGTACTTGCGTATGCCGTCTGCTGGTTGCATTGTTGTGGCACTGCTATTCCTCATGGACACGTCATCGTGTGCTGACTCAGCGTTACACGCACGGACAAGTTTGGAAGTCTCCTTAGGGTAAGGGATGCATCAGGGGTGTATTGGGTGTGGCAGTTGTTTACGATGTGTGCACACTGTCCCTGTCGATGTTTGGTTCC
Organism: Triturus cristatus; assembly: GCF_964204655.1. NCBI lineage: Eukaryota > Metazoa > Chordata > Amphibia > Caudata > Salamandridae > Triturus > Triturus cristatus. The sequence goes on along the minus strand of NC_140582.1, from coordinate 109,901,074 downwards.
TCTGCAGACATGTCGCATCACCATGGGACACATTACATGTAGCTGGATACACCTGAATAGATGGTCAGACTTGTTGGCAGTCATCTGTGATGGGATAGTGGATTGTGATGATGGCATCAATGTGTGTAACACTGGCCTCGGACACATATGGTTTGCATTGGCTTGACATGGTGTGGGACTTCCACATCAGAGGATCAATGGTGTATGGCAGCCTCTCCGTGAGCAGCAGGGGGTGTTTAGCTGTTACCCGACACTTGTGTGCCAGTTCCATGGCTATCACGCATTTGTGCTGCAGAAGGGGGGGTGCCAGTGTTGGACCCACATGTTACTCCACATGACCTGTGTATGCGTACTACGAGTTGCCTCTGCATTCAGGAATACATGACTAATAAAGGTGTCCCTATGCCTCCAAGGTGCCTCTTCTCAGTCAATGCTGGTGTGTTGCCATGGTGCATACGGCATGTCTGGCATGGTTTTCCGTGATAGTGGCTATGTGTCTATGTGTAGAGTAGCAAGATGCAAGCTGTTTGTGTGGGATTAGACTCTGTATTGTGCATGATGTCCATGACTGTGTGGATATTGTGACATGTGCCATCCCCATGCATCCAACGTTGGCCAGGCCACCATTCTCTGCATCCACCTGACTCAAGCTTGCAGGACATGGTTCTGCCACCTGTCTACACATACCTGGGTGCCCCCCAGGACACTCCACATGATCCCTGACCTCTGCGCATGACTGTCGCTGTACTCAATATGTCTGTCGGCAAGGTTGTGCGGCCACCCCCTCAGCTGGTTGGGCCCATCACGGGTGTGTATGGTGCTCCATGTCTGTCTTGCCTAATACATTGTGACCCATGTGTGTCCTGTGCCAGACTCAGGCCCCAGGGTATGGATGGTTGAAGTCATATGAGAACTCAGGCATGGTTAGACTTTACAAGACACAGTAAAGGCAATAATGCAAAATGTAGGCATCATCTCTTTATCGTGTAACTTTTTATTTGTGTTGGGGTACGTGTTGGGGGGGGGTATGACAAGAGGGGCTTTCCGGGTGTGTGGAATCCAAAGTTCACTGGGGGAGTTGGTGTCCTTGCCATTGGAAATCATCAGAGTCCATGCCACAGTCTTTGTCAACATTGGTCAGACAGTGACCAGCAAGTCCATGTGGCAGAGAATGTCTTTTGCTGATGTGCTGCTGTTGGTCCAGTGGGCCAGGTGCCAGGCCAGGTGTCCTGGGAGATGGTGCTGTTGCGCCGACCCTCACGGTCTTTTCCGTGGACGACCAGCCCTCCTGCGGGAACCCTCAGAAGCAGGCCGTGACGATGTTTGGGATGCTCCGTCGGATGTCTCCACCTCCTCCTGATCCCTCCCTGTGGGTGGTGATGTTCTTGGCCTGGTGGCACAGGGAGGGTTGCCCATGTTGTCGGCTATCCGACGGAGTGTACGGTGAATTCCCGTGAACACCATCACGAGCTCAGCCTGTCTGTCCTCCATCCGCCCTTGGTGTCGCAGTAGACAGGCATGTTGCTCCGCATGTTGCTGGGCCTGCTGGGTCTTGATCTCCTCGAGGGTCCCCTTCATCTCGTTGAGGGTGGACACAACCTGGCTCATGCCCGTGGTGTCCTGCCGGTATGTGTCCAGGATGTTTCTGACATGGGAATATACCGGTTCCGCAGCCAACTGGTCAGGCTGGCGCCTCTGCCGTCCTCCACTCCCACCACCCCTGCCCACTTGCACCTGGCCTGCCCTTGTGGGCACATCGGGTCTCCGGGACCCCTGAGGGGTGGCATTAGCGTTGTCGCCTGCCTCCTCCTGGGTGCCCAGTACACCGTGTCCCTCCTGGTCAGCCTGGCTGCGTTGTGGTGGTGGGGCAGGGATCCTGGGTGTCTCCTGGGATGTGGCAGGAGTGGGGGTGGGGGTTGGCCCAGTTGTACCTGACGCAAGTGCTGCAGGTGGTTGGACACCAGAGGGGCCAGGTTGGTCGGGGTCGTCCACAGAGTGGTGAGAGTCGTCGCTGCCGGTGGGATCGTCATCCCGCAGAGCCGGGTCCTGTGAGTCTCACCCCCAGTGTTGGGGGGTGATCCACGATGTTGACCTGTGTGTGAGAGAGACAATGTTATTTTTGTTCCATGCAACATCCATGTTTCATTCGTTTCAAAGTTGGCACATTTCCTCTGGGTATTTGGCTATGTCTTGCATTCCACTCACAGTGCACTTGTGCATGGGTATGTCCCTTGGCCACAGCTTTTGAGACTTTACCTATGTGTGACACAGTCTTACTTGCTGCGTCAATTGTGACTGCAGTCAGCAGTGGAGTGAGCAGGTGTGGCGAGCCATGCATTGGCGCCTTCCGTGTTGCACTGTACGTGGGCACATGGAGTTGTTCCACACACTTATATAATGCAGGTAGCTGGCGTTGTGCTCATGCACAGGTTGAGACATGGCCCAGTGTTTTGCCATGGAGAAGAGAGGGGGATTCAGGCACTGGCCACCCTTGTCTACATGCACGCAGTCCACCTGCTGACGAGCAGACATTCCCACACCACCCAAGGCTGAATTGGTCTCCCTGTGTCTCCCTTTCTCACTCCCTCTCTGTCTCCCTCTCCCTCCCTCCCTGTGTCAGCCTCCTCCCTCTGTCCGTCTCCCTGTGTCTCCCTCCCTCTCTCACCCCCTCTCCCTCCCCCTGTGTGTCACCCTCTGTCACCTCAGCCCAGCTTCCTAGGCACACACTTTTTGCTGATCTTTGAATGGCCCTTGGCTTGTTCATGTGAGTTTGTTTCTGATCTCCAGGCACCCATTGGGTGTAGTGTTTGTGTCTGTGCTGCTGCTGTGGTGGTGTGTGCTGCCACTCTTTCACAGTGTTGGTTGTTCATTAGCTGCTGTCATGTGCAAAAAGTGCCTTCACCCCCATGTCTTAATGCAAGGCGTCCGCCATTTGCTGGCAAGTTTTCCTGTGTGGGGACACACTGTTTGTCTGGCTGTGACCTAGGCCATATGGGCAGAGGGCATTGTCTGCTTCTGAGTTGCACTATGTGATTTTTGAGGCCCACACTCTCCCGCCATCCGGGTTACCGTGTCTTGTGTTGGTGTTTTCTGTGGCCTGTGACTTGGGATTGTCCAGCTGGGTGCATGGGGCATGGTGGCGCTAGTGGCATGTGCGTGTTTATGGAGTGTGGTTGAGTCATGCGATAGCTTGGGCTGGTTGCGTGCATGATTGTGAGTTTGGTTGTGGATGACGTTCCCCCCATGTGAGGTGAGTTGTTTGTGTACTCACCAGGCTCTCGGAGTCCTTCTACTCCGTCCACTGCCACCACCGGCAGTATGGCCATCACCCTCTCCTCCCAGGGATGGTATTGTACGCGTCTGCGGGGCGGCCCTCCTCCAGTGATGTTGGCCTGGTTGTGGTCGTCGGTCATTTTGGCTCGGACCCTCCTCCGCAGATCGTACCACCTGGCTTGGCATTCATGCCTGGTCCTTCTGGTGGACGCAACAGCATTCACAGCATCGACAATCGTCTGCCACATGGCTGTTTTTTCGGAAATGCTGGTCTGTCTGACCAATGTTCCAAAGAGGTGTGGCTCGACTCTGAGGATTTCGTCGACAAGGACCTCCAACTCTTGGCTAGTGAACTTTGGATTCTTGTTAGTGGGCATGGTGAGGGGTGTGGGTGTGGATGGTTGTGGGGGGTGTGGGTGTGGATGGTTGTGGGTGTGTGGGTGTGGTTGTGCAGGTGTGTGTGTGAATGTGATGAGGGGGTGTTTGTGAAGGTGGTTGTGTGAAGGTGTGCAAGTGTAAGGTGTAGTAAAGGTTCAAGTATGGTGCTGTGGGTTGTCTGTGGGGTCTGGCAGCTGTGAGTCTGTTGCAAAGGCTCATGGTTTGTGTCTGTGGGCCCTTTTTATTGGTCCATTGGTGGGTGTGGCTGTGTTTGAACTTTGGGTGGGTGTGTTATAAGGAGTGGTTGTGTTTTGGGCCTCTGTTTGGGAGTTTGGCAGTTGCAGGTCAGTGAATGTGTTGTATTTGTGCTTGTTGGACATGTTTTGTGGCTTTGTGCGATTCGAATAGAGTCTTCTTGTGTTGTTTTGCTTTGTCCTGGTTGTGTACGTGTGTTTTTAGCGTGTGTACGGTGTTGACATCAGCCATTTGTTTGTACAGTGCTGTCCTTGTCTCTGGCTTGGTACGACTCGTACATGCGCGATGTTGGGTGAAGGTGCTGGTGTTGGGGCCTGGGGTGCACTCCGTACTTAGACTGTTGGGGTGGGGGTACGCTCCATACATATGCGGGTGAGGGTACGGGCCGTACATGCACGGTTGGGGTGGGAGTACGCTCCATACATACGCGGGTGAGGGTACGGGCTGTACATACACGGTTGGGGTGGGGGTACGCTCCATACATACGCGGGTGAGGGTACGGGCCATACATACACGGTTGGGGTGGGGGTACGCTCCATACATACGCGGGTGAGGGTACGGGCCGTACATACACGGTTGGGGTGGGGGTACGCTCCATACAAACTCGGGTGAGGGTACGGGCCGTACATACACGGTTGGGGTGGGAGTACGCTCCATACATACGCGGGTGAGGGTACAAGCTGTACATGCACGGTTGGGGTGGGGGTACGCTCCATACATACGCGGGTGAGGGTACGGGCCGTACATACACGGTTGGGGTGGGGGTACGCTCCATACATACGCGGGTGAGGGTACGAGCCGTACATGCATGGTTGGGGTGGGGGTACGCTTCATACATACGCGAGTGAGGGTACGGGCCGTACATACACGGTTGGGGTGGGGGTACACTCCATACATACACGGGTGAGGGTACGAGCCGGACATGCATGGTTGGGGTGGGGGTACGCTCCATACATACGCGGGTGAGGGTACGGGCCGTACATACACGGTTGGGGTGGGAGTACGCTCCATACATACGCGGGTGAGGGTACAAGCTGTACATGCACGGTTGGGGTGGGGGTACGCTCCATACATACGCGGGTGAGGGTACGGGCCGTACATACACGGTTGGGGTGGGGGTACGCTCCATACATACGCGGGTGAGGGTACGAGCCGTACATGCATGGTTGGGGTGGGGGTACACTCCATACATACGCAGGTGGGGGTACGGGCCGTACGTACGGGGGTGTACATACACGGGTGGGGGTACGTCTCGTACATACATGGGTGTACATAGACGGGTGTACATTCACGGGTGTACATTCACGGGTGGGAGTACGTCTCGTACATACACGGGTGTACATACACGGGTGTACATTCACGGGTGGGGGTACATCTCGTACATACATGGGTGTACATACACGGGTGTACATTCACGGGTGGGGGTACGTCTCGTACATACACGGGTGTACATACACGGGTGTACATTCACGGGTGGGGGTACGTCTTGTACATACACGGGTGTACATACATGGGTGTACATACACGGGTGTACATTCACGGGTGGGGGTACGTCTCGTACATACACGGGTGTACATACACGGGTGGGGGTTTGACTCGTACGTACACGGGTGTACATACACGGGTGGGGGTTCGACTTGTACATAGGAGGGCTGGGGGGGTGGTTGGGCGCGTACATACGGGGGCTGGGGTGTGATTGGGCGCGTACATATGGGGGCTGGGGGAAGTGTTGGGCGCGTATGCGGGCACATGTCTCCATGGTTGCTATGGGAGTTCATGCGGACGGTGCTTTTTCCATCCGGTTGTAACATCGGATGCACGGGATGGATCGTACTTCCGCGGTCGGACTTCACTTTTCACATTTGTACGGTAATTCGTCCGGGGACGTGTCGGGCACATTTTCCGACCCGAGGACGTGTGGGGAATTATTCCCAATGCGATTCGTATGGACTTTTTCCCATGCGAATCGTAGTTGGCAGTTTGTACGGCACTTGTACGATTCGTACGGTAAAAAGACCGGATACGAGTCGTACGGGGAAATTTTTTACAGGATCGTAATCGGCACCATAGTGTAGAAATAAAAGTGTATGGAAATTTGATTACAACAAATATTTGTCATTTGTGCATTACCAAGTAAAAAATCTTGATTTGGTTTGATCCTATTAAAATACTTGTTTCAATTACGTATCAGAATTGGAAAACAAAGTTTGTGCTATCCTAACTATTTATTTTGAAACATTTGTACAGTTCATTGATAGGTATTTCACTTTTGTTTGGTATTAGAAGGAAGCTACATCCTTCAGTCAAAATCTTCACTATTTATGGCAAGGGAAAGAAAAGTAAACGTCAGTGTCTTGTTCAAAAGATAAGCAGCAATTTGTGGGATGGCTAGACTGACATTTGACCTTTGTCTTTGAACGCACAGCAAACCTACAAGACAAAAAAATTATGAGGGCATCTTTATTGGTCATTCTCTTTCTGAATTCTATCATGGTTATTTTTGGAGGCGCTGCAGCACCCCCACACACCCCTACTTCCAGCGCATATAGCCTTCACATATCTGAACTTGAACCACTCCATTGGGATCCAGTGAACAGACACCAGGGTCATTGCCCCTCCTGAGAACCCCTACGAAGCATTCATGTAAGGTGGGTACTTCATTGCTTGTATGGTGGGTTCTACGGGTTTAGTTTATGGTGGGTACATATAGTGCATTCCTTTGTAAATCCACTTTCAGAAATTGACTAAGATCAGACAGTTCATGTACAATTGCTGTAATGCGGTATCTTTCTGTCTGGATTTTGCCATACTTTGACTTTACTGAAGAACCCAATTTCTACTGTTCTCTTTAAGATTACCTCATATAACATTGGCTAGAAGGATGCATAGAGGACTACCTATGTGACTGTAATTGTGGCTTGGAGGTCCTTGGACTTTCTGATTATTTTGCAGTTCCTCGTTTTTATTGTAGAATTCACACCTTGTTTAAAGTCCTTTTCATTTCCAAAGTAAACAATACTGGAACATTCAAAACATATATAAAGTGTTACATTGTGAGTTTCTAACCCAAGTACACCTGCTGGAATAGGTTTCTGATCTTTCAACCAAGCTACCCTGAAAGAGCCCAGTGCTATAAGGAATTTGCCTGTCATTCTGTTTGAGTGCAATAGTTTTTTGGCCCCAGGACACCTGTGGTAAATGACAGTACCCATATCAATTACTTCCCAATAACCTCTGACTGCTGTTGACACCAAATACAGTGTTCACACTGCTGATTGCTGACCACTCAGCATCAGTGATACAGGGGCCCCTTGAACTTACACAATGGCTTCCAAGTAAAATGTGGTTCATGACTTTGGACAGACAACTTATTATGTCTTGAGACAACCTCAACCTGATTCTTGATCTCATATGAATTCTAATGGAGCTGTCACAAGCCTGGAGAACAGAATGCATGATGCCCAGAGGACAGTGGGGTGGTTGGGTGGCTATAATTCCAGAGGTCTGAATACCACACAACCATAACTCTAAATGACCATGCCAGAGAGATGTGAAGGTGGTCCATCGAGTCATACTTACTCCAAAGTAAAAGGTGCCCATGCACTAAGGCGTGCATAGCTATAAAGGCCTCAAGGTTATGATATGCAATCAAGCTATTGGGTAATGTGGCCAAGGGTGTCCTAGACAAGACCACAGTAAGGGACACAATGTGATTTTGCCCCAGGTAACAAGAAGTGGGGTGAAGAGTCCATTCAGAAAGTGACTACAGAGTCAAGGAACAGCATGCTGCTATGAATATGTACCGGTAAAGGAGAATTCAAGACAGAGACAGACATGCCATCTATAGAATGCACCTCTTTCCGGAGCTCATGCCGATTTGAGCAGTATCTGAAAGTCCAATCAAATCTACTCACTCGAAGGACAAACGTGGTTCATTGCTCTCTTAACATTTGGCGAATGTATTACCTGTAGAATCATTCCCTTTTTTACAGTCATGCCACTTGCTCTCTGGTCTGGAATATTCCAAGTTGTTTTATTTCTGTCTCCCATTGACTTTCTGCCTGAGGCAGATCACACTGCAGTAGGTCATAGAATATAAATGTTTCTGCTATTTAGTTCTCCATCATTATATTTTCTATGACATCTACAGAATGGAAACTATCTTTGCACAAACCTTCAGGACCCAGAAATGACTCAGCAATATGTTCTAAAATGTTTAAAACATATTTAAATAAAGAAACATAACGGAAAGAGGCGACATTTTCTTTCTTTTTATATTTTTATTTTTAAGCATCCTCCCAATTAGAAAATGTTGTCAGAACATTTAATTGGAAACACCACTGTTCAAACATTTTAAAAACTTAAAAGTCCAATTGTATCCTCTGTCAACAATAAAAAAAAATTTAAAAATAGACACTGCTCATTTAATCATTCTTCCTCATGCAGTCTCCCATCATGAACTGCATGATCAGTCACTTCATTTGCCCATGCTGACTGAGGAGGACCTCCTAACAAAGAAGGCTTCCTCCAAAGTTTTCTTTAATGGGTACTCCCTGATTGTTTTAGTGAGTTTTTGTTTTTCAGTTTATATCTTTTATATATGCTAGTCACATTGATATCATTCTTGCTAGGTTGGATGCCTTTTGCCCACTGTTTCATCAAGGTGCTCTCTGCTGAAGTCCTAATGTCTCTGTTACTCTGCTAACATTTTTACAAGTGTTCTTGTGGGGAGTGAAACTCTTGGAAAGATGAGCATGGCATGTGTGCTGTCTGCCTTTAGATTCTCACAATAAAAAGAAAGGTTACATTTGTTTGGCAATACCTTATCATAGGCTTACTGACAGGGAGACAGTATGCCTTGGTGGCAGGGTTGGATTGGGATAAAAAATCAGCCGGGCACGCAAAAAAAAGTGGCCCACATTTGCATATTGCCTTTCTGCAAACCACTGCTCCTGCGATATTTTATTTAAAAAAGGGGGTGGGGAGGTTAAAAAAATGCACGGATTAGTTCACACTGGTTAAACACACCTGAAAACAAGTGAGGCCACTTCTGCACTGGCCCCCTGGCCCCACTCAATATGCATACATTAATGGTCCGGCCCAGGACAGAAAGGGAGTGACACCTCTGCCCGTTGATAAAATGAAGGTAATGGACGCCCATCTACCTTCAGAAAGGCCACTCAGGCACCCACTGGGCCGCTGACGGCATCGAACAACACAGAAACCGCCAAATTGTCCCCCCAGGCTGCTCAAAAAAGCAGTCCACAGCTGGAATTCGGATATCGCTGCTCGGGCATTGCCTGAGTGCCCGCGTTACCAATCAGACGCTACTTGGTGGTAAACGGAAGGGTGTGGGTTTTGCTAGTGACTTGTGGATGGACAACGTCCAGCCATGCGAGGGAGCAAGACATCTCCTCCTATGAGCTGGGCATGAACAAGTCTAATCAAAGTTTGCCTTTCTGGGGCCCCTAGACATTCACTGCCACAGTAGAACCTGTTTCTTGTTGACACACACAACATTAATGTTATCTATGTCTGACCATTCAATGTTGAGGCACCCTTTGCCATCATTATTTTACCACATTAAGAATTTGAATGTGCTGCACAGATTCTCCATAGATACTGTCTACATCAAGGATACATGCCCTGATGTTGAGAACTTAATCATGGAAAAGGATTGTTTCCCTTTCTTTATCTTCAGAGAATGTGCGATCCTCTCCTGAGAAACTTTCAACCCTCAGCAGATGTGCAGTTTCCACCGCAGCGTGGAGGGTAGACTCCTGATGTGCTTGCAAAGTCTCAGGTCTCCACAATCACAACAGTTGAAAGAGTTCAGGCGACAATTCCTTTAGTCTTTTCTCACCTATGTTCCACTGTGGACCCCAACTTGGTACTCCAGTTTTCTTTCTATATAGACCTCACCTATCAAAGTTCTTTTGCATTGGTATTCCACAGATTCACATGTTTGAATCTTTCCTGTCCATTGGGGAATCCTCTGTAAAAAAATATTAAAATGTAAAGTGTACAGAAGTACTTATTTAACTTTGCACTTTGTGAAGCCTTTCTGCCTCTTTGTATGATCCAGACCCTGAACAATGACACGGACAAGTTTGCTTCCTCTCAAACCCAATTAAAGTCTTCCCACAGCATCTGACATTAAATCGGCTTTGTTGAACCCTCAACAAATCTTTTGCTCATTGAACCCAGTGTCGCAAAATAAACCGAAGAACATTTAGACCCAGTTAAACCCACAGACATGGCTGGTTCATCAGTTGAGCCTTACCTGCTAAACGTATTCAAATACATTCTTTTGGAGTCCTTCACTTCAATCCGAGAGAGAGTGAGCTTATCAACTTTTCCTTCACAAATGGTGATTTCCTAGATGACATCATAACATTAAACTTGCTCTAAAGTACTCAACCAGGATGCAGAGGCATAGCTAGGCCTTCTGTCACCTGTGGTGGTCCCTGTGTTTGCCGCCCGTGACTGCTGCAGGTAAAGTGTGTGTGTGTGGGGGGGGGTCATGACAGCGAGAGACAGATGACAAAAAGGGTAAAAGTGCCACCCCCTCCCTTGCTACGCCACTGCCAGGATGACCTGATAATTGTTGACCAATAGCTAATGGTTAATTTTTAGTTATACATTGTTTACCATGTGACAATATATATCTGGTTCTTAACTCGTTCATTATCATTCTCCTCTGTTTTGTTCACTGAATTAGATATTTTACTGTACTCTATTGAAGGAAAGTTTTGATGTTACTCTCTTTGCTGTATAGTACATTTTATGAATTATATTCTTTTGAAGTTAAGTATGAAATGTTTTTATAAAGTCTCCGTTATGAAGGATTTTTTGTATTAGGAAAAAAATGTCTGTAAGGCTTTTCATGCTGACAGAACAAAATTGAATTGATTGATTGACTTTGACATTGAATTTGACTTGTATGTGCACATTAGAACAATACTTAATGGCATGCTTGCTTCCATGTGTTCTATGATTCTCGGACTAGGATTCAATGTAAACAAATTACTAGCTGTTCTTTTTCCTACTTGTTGTGCATCCTTCAGAGAAGGACTACAGCAAATTGGAAGGTAAAAAACTGCTTCTACCGACAATATCAGGCACAACACATCTCACTGCAAGTTTCATTTGCTGTAGCGCCAGTACTACCAAGCTGTACAGGAGTGTGCTCAGTCTGCACTCAATTCCTAATAGGCGCTATTGCCAAAATGGGCACAAATTACGGGGCATATTAACAAGCCAGGCGATAAAATTATCGCCGCTTTAGCAGCAGAAAACTGCCGCTAAAACGGCGATAATGGCCTTGATAATATGCTCTATGGAATTCCAATTGAAGCCCATGTTAGATGTGAAGGACATCTAAAATGGGCTTCAATTGGAATTCCATAGAGCATATTATCAAGCCCATTATCGCCGTTTTAGCGGCACTTTTCTGCCGCTAAAGCGGCGATAATTTTATCGCCTGGCTTGTTAATATGCCCATACATTTGCACTTGAAGCCTAAATCTAAACGACCACGTTAATCTATGAATGATTTGCCACCAGTAGCTCATTTTCCAGTTTCTTCAATTTGGCATACTTCACAATGTGCTAAATACTCATGCATGTATTTGTCGTGTGTCATTTTTATGCCAAGTGCTGACTGAACGTGTCTGATATAATGTACTAATCGGCAACATTTGTGCAGCGATCTACATATTTAGCTCATCGTAATGAGCGGAATATTTCACACATTAATTGTGTATCCAGCTGCCAGCAATCGACTGTATGACAACATTCAACATTCTGGAGGTCTTTTTTTAAAATAATTACAGTGAGTTTAATAGTAGATTCTAATGACACTGAGTTGCCTTCACATCATCCACCGAACAGATGCAGGATGGGCCATGCCCATTGAAACCTGCACGGTGCTATATTTTGTTTTCATTTATTTTGATGTGCACAGCAGTTGCTGGTGAATGCCAAATCTAGCTTGGGCGCTTCGGTGCGCGCACAAACATCAACAACTTGTTTTTTTATAGGATTCACTGCGAAACATGGGGTTTACTCGACACAGGATGAAAGGCTGGCCTCATAAATCTTGATGCGTAAATCGTTGTGTTGCCTTACTCTGTTCTCTGGAAGCATTGTGTTGCCTTACTCTGTTCTCTGGAAGCATTCCAGGGGCATTGTGGTGGGTTTCCCCACCCAACACCCATGAATTTTGACGCTGCCACAGATTTACAAAATCATGTAAACCTGGGGAAGCGTAAAATCAATACGCCTCCCTAGATGAGGCGTAACGAGGAGAAATATGTTTATTTCTCCTCTTTTTTTCCTCTTTCTGTGTGTGCTGCAGAAACCACCTCTTAGGATTGTTTTTGTGCAAGAAGGTGTCCCTCCTGCACAAAAACAATATTACATGCAACGGAGGTGCCCTCACACTATGGTGCAAGGGTGCCTAATTTGACGCTAGGCTGCCGAAACAACAACAGCGCACGGAGAAAGGACAATAATGCACTGTATTGCATATATATGCTGCATTCCTGCCCTTTCACTTTGGCATATGGCAGTGCAGCAAGGTGTCTTGCTACGCAGCCCTACACCAAAATCCCATAAATGTGGGCCTTGGCACTTCCCCAGGTTTACATAATTTTGTAAATTTAAGGCAGCATGAAAATGTAGAATTCTAGGGTACAAAATATCTCTGCAAGGAGCATATTACTCACCGAGCTGTCCTATGGCTATATGTTTATCTGAAACATTTGCACAGCAAAGGCCGGCTTAGCCTCATTGGACGTGCCGCGCTGTAAGTAGTAAGAACAACGACCCTCATTTTAGGGATTTTGGCCTAGGGCAGCGCAGCAAGGAACCCTGCTGCACTGCCCTTCGCCAAAGTGAAATGTCAGGAATGCATTGTATTTATGCAATAGGGTGCATTCCTGTCCTTTCTCCCTTCGTTTGTGGCGTTTCAGCAGCCTAGCGCCTACGCCTCCAATCCCAATTGGTGTTTTCCTATTTCTGTGTGTGTGGCAGAATGGAAAAAACGGAGGGAAAATAACATATTTGTCCTTGTTACGCCTCACCTTAGGAGGCTTACAGATTTCGGGGCTTATTTATGAGAGTCCTTCGTCACTTTCGCACCACATAAAGTGGTTTATGTGTGACACAGGGTTCTCAATCCGATTTGTGAAGCCATGCAAAGCCACTCTGCGTGGCCTTAAGTGGCCTCATAAATCTTGATGCGTAAATCGTTGTGTTGCCTTACTCTGTTCTCTGGAAGCATTCCAGGGGCATTGTGGTGGGTTTCCCCACCCAACACCCATGAATTTTGACGCTGCCACAGATTTACAAAATCATGTAAACCTGGGGAAGCGTAAAATCAATACGCCTCCCTAGATGAGGCGTAACGAGGAGAAATATGATTATTTCTCCTCTTTTTTTCCTCTTTCTGTGTGTGCTGCAGAAACCACCTCTTAGGATTGTTTTTGTGCAAGAAGGTGTCCCTCCTGCACAAAAACAATATTACATGCAACGGAGGTGCCCTCACACTATGGTGCAAGGGTGCCTAATTTGACGCTAGGCTGCCGAAACAACAACAGCGCACGGAGAAAGGACAATAATGCACTGTATTGCATATATATGCTGCATTCCTGCCCTTTCACTTTGGCATATGGCAGTGCAGCAAGGTGTCTTGCTACGCAGCCCTACACCAAAATCCCATAAATGTGGGCCTTGGCACTTCCCCAGGTTTACATAATTTTGTAAATTTAAGGCAGCATGAAAATCCATGGGTGTTGCAAAAACCCTACACAATGCCCATGGAACGCCTCCCAGGCGCAGAGTAAGGCAACGCAAGCGATTTACTCAAGATTTATGAGGCCACTCAAAGCCACTCAGGGTGGGTTTGCGAGGCTTAATAAATTGGATTGAGAACCCTGTGTCATGCGTGTACCACTTTACGTGGTGCAAAAGTGACACATGGCTCTCGTAAATAAACCCCAACATATATAAATATAATTCAACATGATGAAAACATATAAATTGTATATTTGGAGTAAGTACGGGCCCCTTCGATTATAACTAATGACAGCTTTCTTGCCCACCACACACACACACACATCTCCTGACCTTCTGACCAATCAGATATTTGATTAAAGGGATCTTCAACAATGTGTGCAAATTTCACAATACCATTCAAAGGTATGTTAATGTTCATTGGGGAAGATTTATGAGCCCCTTGCGCCTCATTTACGCCGCCGTTGCGTCACTTTTGTGACGCAGCGGCGGCGTAAATCCTGCGCCATGCTGCGGGGTATTTACAACGTGACGCATCTGGGAGATGTGTCACGTTGTAAAGCCCTGCGCCAGCAGTAGGCGTTCCTGTGCAGGGGGGCGTTCCGTCGCAGGAACGCCTCCTAAAAGTGGCTGAGTGAAATCTACAAGATTTCACTCAGTCACTTTTGAGCCCATGCTGCGTCAAAACCCTGCGCCTCCTTGAAGCAGGTGTAAGGATTGACGCAGCATTGTAATGATAGGGCACCCCCGAGCCTTGCTGGAGCTGCGTCGCGCTTGCGACGCAACTCCAGCAATGCGCCGCCTTTCCGACAGGAGATGCGTCACGCATCTGCCCATCCGAGTGCCACGGTGTGCCGCATCGTAAATGCGGCGCATCAATGGTGGCGCACGGGTGGGCAGATGAGTCGCAACTCTTCTGGCGCATCTCTGCTGATCAGCAGAGATGCGCCAGACGTCATAAATCTGCCCCATTATTTCTAAAACTGAAAAGCTGTGCTTATTTGTGTTTTATGTACATTATATCCACTGAAAATTGTTTCCCGAATTGCTCACACATGCAGTGGCATTGGAAATAAACTCACAGAACCTTTGTTCTTGTTGCACGTTGTCCTGTATATTTCCGCCATTCATGTGGAGAAGTGTGGCTCAATGGTTAGAGCGGCAGACCCTGATGCAGAGGTCTAGCCTGGGACCAGGGTTCAATTCCCCGCCTCGGCGGGTCTTGGGCTCAAAAATTCCACGGACCTGATAATTCTCTCCTCGGTGCCATTCCAATCATGGAGTCCCACTCTGCAACTCTGGGCAATAGCTTGCTTAATCTCCACAACGCCCCCCACAACGCTAAGGATGCCTGGCCTCCACCTTGGGGGTGCCCAGGAGTGGACGCCTCACAGGGAAAGCCAGGATGGGTTCCACAGCGGTATTCGTACAAGCGCCTTGAGACCCTTGCGGGTGAGTAGTGCGCTATACAAGTATCAATTTACATTCAATTTACATGTGATGTCACCTTGCCCCTGGTTGTTTTTCTTTGCATTTTCCCAGTAGATAATAATGAAAAGTCGTGCTCAGTGTGTGGTTTATTGACTGCACAAATGATCCCTCGCCAATATTTCTTTTGCTTCCTTTAATCATTCTCCAGACCTGCTTGCTAAAAAAAATACCAAGGCGTCTCAATTAAATGCAATCACCAGTTATAATCAATGCTTAGCTTTCCTGTCGTGCATATCCACAAATGATGTTCTCAGAACTCCCACACTCTTTAGTTCTTTAATTAGTCAGTGTTCTATATTTAAGACTTGCCCCGAAATCAGCTTGACAGCTGTAGAACTGTTAAAAGAAGAATAAAGCTTACCCCAACAACATAAAGGAAACGTGATAAACTTCACCGTCAGTCTCGCAGAACCTATTCTTAAGTGACAGAGCACAGCCTGCACATTCCAGAACATGAGGACCGAGATTTAAACCTGGTATGTGTTACTTTTGTAATGCAAACCCGGTACAAACTATTCAGGTGGGATTTACAATTCAGCGCAATTCATCATTTACGTAGCATTGTAATCCAGCTTCACTGCCTTGCATTACTTTGCATCAAGGGGGTGTTTCATGGGTGGTGCATGGACGTTCTCATACAACCACCCATGGGTTTTGACAAAAATCCCTGTCTACAAAGATTCTGAGATTTGCGCCTAAATCCGGTGCCTCTTAGAGTGAGACATAACATGGAGAAGTGTATTCTCATTGTACAGCGCATATACAAAGTGAGAAACTCCTTAAATCCTATTTGTTGTTCTAGAAGGAGTCCCTTCCTGCACAAAACCTCTGCTTCCCACACTGTTTTCGATTCCGGTTCATGGCAGGCAGAGCAGAACAGAGGCAGAACGTGCGGATCTTACCATTGTCACCACCGCCACCTACTGGATCCTCAATTGGTGGGACTAGCCGGACTGGAACCACTGTAAGGAGCTGAGTAGGAAAAATAAGAAGGGAAGGAAAAGAAGAAGTAAGAACAACAGAATAAAAGTAAACACTAAAATTAAAAAATCAAAAGTAAAAAGCAGAGCAATGAAGTCAGGGGAGTCAAGGAACCAGTCCGCATCTGTTAAATCTCTTGATTTCCCCTCTGCTCACAAGCCCTAAACCTTCGTCAGATATTAAGGTGAGAGGGGTTGTAAGTGCATTCCCCGTGAATAAATCTGTCTCTCAACCTAAAATCTATACAAAGTTTTAATTTATTTAAGACGACAGCTCAGCCCTTTCTTTAAATAGTAGTAGTACAAGCAATTTGCCAATTCCAGTACAACCAAGAAGGGTATATCCCTTGAAGCAACAACCACCGACGGGGTCAGAGGGGGAACCAGATGATCCCGGAGAAGAGGGAAACCTTGCGGAAGAGGTCGCACATGCAAGTAAAGAAGAGCCAAACAAGGGACTTGAAAAGCCTTCCCCATGGAGTCAAAATGTGCAGGAACAGAGATGCTTACAGGAGCAGGCAGACCCAAGCCTAAAGATAAACCCAAAGGGCCGTGGGTACGGAGGCATAAAGGAGAACGAAAGAGAGGGTCAAGATGCGATCACAAGTCCCAATTCTGTTACAACCAAAAATTGGAAGAGGAGTCCTACAAGCCTTGATAGTCCTATAGCTGGCGAATCCTTAGAATCTTCAAAGGTTGGACAAGGACAAGGACCACCCGGAAACACCGAGAGGCAAGAAGAGCCGGAGGCAGCAGCACCCTGGGGTGCCAGGTACTATATCACGCAGGGCACGGGCGATGCGCAAAACAGCGAATACACGCGGCATGGTGATTTATCAGCTCAAACAGAGCTCTGTAAGTACACACCTACAATGCCAGAGGACAGGTTGGCGCCGCAAGAACATAAGAAAACGAGGGAACTTGCAACAGCGGCTGACATGAAAGAGGGGAGGCAACTTAATACACTAACTATACGGGAAGCTACAGTGCAGAAATGGCTTGCACCTCAAACAAATGATCAACATCTAGAGAAGCAACTTGAGCAAGTCGAGCTAGGCGGCGCCCTAAACCAAACTGAAATTCACTCTCAGGACCTAGCCACCTAGCCACCTCAATTAACACACCACCTATACCATTCCAGGTCACAGATTCTGAAACCTCGTACCTCACACCAGAGGAGTGGAAAGAACTGCTAGCTTCCTATCCCGCGGCCCTTTATCGGGAATTACCAGGAGGGATTAACATTGCAACTAACGCAAACTCCGGAAAGGAAACATTAGAATTAAAAGAAGATATTTGGTCATCGCTTCTGCACACAATGCAACTGTCTTTAAATGCCATCCAATATCAGTTGGACAAGATGGATCTCCAACTTTCCGTCCTTAACTCCCTGTCAATTTTTTTGCCAATATTGACGGCAAGTTAACAGAGCTTAACAACTTGGTTAGAAGGACGGAAGCAGAGACTCAGTTCATACAACCTAACTGCTCCTGCACAACAATTGTGGACAAGTTGGCAACACTTCCATCAGCAATGGACATTCACCTCTCTGACAAAATAAACCATTAGTTGGTCATGCTAGAAAGAGAAGCGAAATGTGGCCGCCACTGTTAGCAGGAACCCAGTTATTAACTCAGGAGAGCCCAAAGCTGACCAAAGAATCACAGCAGTACAGGGAAACCGCGGGCACAATAAAGGCGGGGCACAATATCAGCCAGCGAAATGGAGGAATCCAACCACCACCAATTATGAACACAATGTCACTGGACAAAATCTCGCAAAATTAAATTGCGCTGGAACACCTCCGATCTGGAAAACAGGGGAGAAAGCAGAAAAGGAAGGGGTGTAACCAAAAGAGAAAACCCCCCGTAATAGCTTGGAGCAAGAATAACATTAGTGGGAACACGATACCGGACCCAACACAAGATAGGCCTTTCCAGACAAGCGATAATATAGATACGGACTATGAGCTAAGAGAAACTGGAAACCAGGAAGGGAGGAAAAAACCCAAAAGAAAAACACCTCAAAATAGAAAGTCTGCCACCAGTGCCTCCCAAAAAAAGGAAGACGGATGCCTTCGAGGCAGCCCACAAGGGGCCATAATTGCAGCAAGTCCCATCGGCTCAGAATCAACGTATGTGAATGAAATGAGCGCTCAAAGACAAGTAGAAGTAACTGAGGAATGCCAGGGCTCAGGGGACGACTTTACTATTGCGCAGAATAGTCCAACACAAGAGAAGGGGCAAGCAGGCAGCCCCACAATAGTGTTTCACTCGGAGTACAAATCAAAGGGCGCAATAGATATTTTAAGGAGGGGGAATATATTATGCCTATTGAAATCCATCGACAGCCTAAAAAACATATCCTCCAGCGACCTAGAGTCAGTAGAATTTACAGAACTGCTGGAGTACTCAGGGGTAGAAGTAACAAAAACAGTATGGGCTACAGCAGAATTAGCTGAGAGGCTGCTACGAGAACAAGCAAAGTTTAACTCATGGGGAATAAAGCTTACACCATTCTTAAAACCAAGATACCCGGATCCTCTGACTCTTGATAGCCAGCAACGGAAAGAGAAAGGACAGACCAACCCGAATCCTCGCTCTCTTTCAGTACTGCAAGGTGCTCGGAGCAACACCCCTGAGAACTTAGTCCACCGAGAGCAGTGTAATAAGAGACCACTTGCCACGAAAAGCCCAACCTTGCAAGACTTGAGTTGGCTCTCCAGGACCATACACTCTAAAACCAAAAAACAATGACAAAACAAAGCCAAACCCGGGAACACGTTCAACGTCTTCTACTTGTGCTCCTGGAACATCAATGGCCTAGGAGACAAGCTTATGGACTCGGAATTAAATATCTATTTGCAAAGATTTGAAATCATTACACTGCAAGAAACATGGTCCGACTCTCCACCTGCACTGTCGGGCTATAATTAGAATTTTCTGCCTCCTACACAGAGCTCTTCGTTTTGCCACAAGAAGGGAGGCCTTGCCACATACAGCTCGTGAAAGAGCATTGCTGCAGCAGCGCCCTTGGTTTACCAGTTAGCCTCTCCGAACGCAATGCAAGTCCTGCGATTTTCTACTCGTGAGCGGGAAAAAAAAGGAGGATATAGTTCTGATAAACCTCTATGTACACCCTTGGGAAAAAAACAAGGGAGCACAGCAGCTGAAGGAAGAACTTATAAAATTACTAAAAACCGAGAAAACAAACAGCTTGATCATTAGCGGGGACTTTAATCTAAATATGCTCAGCAATTTAGCCCCAGATATCACTGACGAGGAGGACCCATTTGTATGGGAGCCAAGTTATCCAGACAACACCTCAGGAGATAGAAGCTCGAAAACAGCTAGGAGACTCCTGGCAACATTAGAAGAGTTGGGCTTCCAAGCACTCAATGGCAGATTCCCTGTGGATTTGCCCCAAGCAGCTACATTTTTTAGTACTATGGCTAGCCCCACAATTGACTTTACATTCCTCTCACGCAGCTTATATCAAAGGGCAAGAGATTTCCACATTGGTTCAATAGACCACAGTCACCAACTTCCCCAGGAAGTCATGATTGAAGCACCCACAATATTATGTCCCCCAACCGCTAACACACTAGGCTCAGAATACTCTACCAATGAAAGGTGGATAAAGTGCAGAACAACCGACCCACAAAGTCTCCTATTCCAAGCTAAGCGGGCTTTAGGAGAGGCACAAATAGCAACACCAGACTTAATTGAGAGTTGGGAGCTGTTTACACAAACATTACGATATAACACCAGAATAAAAAAAGGAAACGTATGGACTGAAGGAATGGCCAAAGTCTCGAAACATTAGAACCATCAAAATTTTAGAAACAACGCTGAGATAAAAAAGTTAAAGACCTTGATTAGCCAATCTCTTCAAAGAGTGAGGACAGACCCCGCCACGTATCAAGAGTTGAGACAGTTAAAAGACGCTCGCAGGAAGCTGATCTGGCCAATGAGGCCTTTTGGGCAAAACGTTTACACGACGCTAAAACAAATATTATTGTGCAGTTTTGGCAAAAGATCAACAATCTGACTAGCGAGTGAAGTCAGGGGGTCGAATCCTATGCCACTGAAGAGGCTTGGACAATTTACCTTGGCGCACATTTGAATAAAGCTCTAGAATTTAGGAAAGGGCCACATAATCCCACAAACGTTCTCGAGCCCAGCCACCTCAACTCAAAGAAGCTCTAGTAAAAAACTAGGAATTCCCAATCACGAATGCACAGATCTGTAAAAAAATCTAAAAGGGGAGACGCACGGGCGCACCAGGTCCAAATGGTATCCCCCCAATTTTGTTTAACCCCTTCTGTGCCCATGACGAGATAGTCTCGTCATGGAGCGCGGTTGCGCTGTGCCCATGACGAGACTATCTCGTCATGGACCCTGCCCGCTAATGAAAGGGCTGGCACAGGAGGGGGAAAGGGCGGGGCACTCAAGGGGTTAAACAAGAGCCGGAATACTGGGCTGTCGTTTTCAGACCAATGTTTGAAAAAAATCTGCAATCATCAACAATCCCATCATCCTGGAGGGGAGCAATCATCTCCCCAGTCTTCAAAAAAGGAGACAGGAACGACCCAAGAAGTTATCGGCTTGTAGCCCTACTCAATAACAAGGCCAAATGCTATGTGGGCCTCTTACTCCAGGAGCTAACATCTTGGGTGGAAGATGTCACAACAATTCCATATAATCAAACCGGCTTCTGCAAAAACATGGGGAAGACCACTAACATACTAGCCCTATCTCTTTTGATTGACTCTGCACTCGTAGTAAAACAGCCTCTATATCTGGGCTATATTGACTACAGCTCTGCTTTTGACTACGTCAATAGAAACCTCATGTGGCAAAAATTTAAAAAGTTGAACATTCCTCCGCTGCTGTTAAACCAATTAATTCTCCTGCATAGTTATACCAGGGTCCAGGTCAAACTAGGTGCAGGAGAATTTCTAGCCAGAAAGATCCCTACAAGCACAGGGGTAAAGCAAGGATGTGTGATTGCACCAACACTATTTAATCTTTTCATGGCTGAACTGTCAACCTCGCTGAACGAAAGCTATTTGCACGCACCCAAGTTAGGGGGCATCCAGCTGTCCAATTTATTTTATGCAGACGATCTGGTGCTCATCAGTGGACTCTAATAGGCCTGCAGCGGCTGATGGACATCACATCGCGATACTCTATAACAAACAAGCTCAGAATCAACCAAGAAAAATCTAAAGTTATGTGTATCAGCACTCGTAAAATGAGAATAACGAATAATTGATTCCTGGATTCAAGGAAGCTGGACGTTGTAAGTGAATATAGATACTTGGGGGTCATTTTAGATTCCAAGGGCAACTTCAAGCCACAATGCGAGGCCATAAAAAAGAGAGGATTAATGACCGCGGTATCTCTAAGAAACCTAAAAAACAAGATCACTGGCTCAAGCCTCCTCCCCATAATAAAGGTGATTCAGGCAAAATTGGTTCCATCTATCACTTACCGCAGTGAAGCGATGAAAGGGAGGGATGCTGAAATGGTAGATGGTATGGTAGCAGGAGCACTGCACATGATCTTTGGCTTGCTGGGGTACACATCACCTGCGCAGATGAGGCTTGAATTTGGACTCCCAAAGGAAGAGCTGGCATGCAAAGGAATAAATCTAAAAAGCTGGCATAAAATAATCAGGGGAGAAGCTAAAACACTCAACGGTCTCCTGTGGAAAGAACTGCAAGCTAAAGAAAACTGCCCTGCACGGCTCTACCTGGAGGACGCAATTAAACGGTTGGGGCTGCGTCAACTATGGGATCTCCCAGGGCCTTTGGTGGGCTTTAAAAAAGCAGTAAATAACATCGTCAGGAAAGAATCACTCTTGCAGGACAAAGCCTCTCTGGCTGAGCATGTACATGGCTGGTTTACTATACATACTTACACCAAACTCGGGCCACAAACATATCTTCAGACTAGCTTCACAAAAAAGACAAAAGAGAAGTTTTTAAAATTTTGCCTAGGTCTGTATGCCCTCTGCAAACCATTTGGCCCCTTGGCTGCGTCCCCCAACACCAGTAAAGTGCCGCCTCTGTGGTAACGGCAAAGAAAATATTGTACACCTTATCACCATCTGCAAGGGACTATTACAAGAACGCCGGACCCTTTTGAGACCACTATTTAATAAAAACCGTATAAGGTCATACAGGCATGCAGTCCTGGCATGCTTCTCCGGCGATGAAGTCCAACTGAGCTGCCGGTTGGTAGAATATCTTGAAGCTGTAGAAGCTCACCTTAATAAAGTGAAAGAATCAATAAAAAGTCAAATTGGTCTGATTGTAGAGCAGAATCTAGTGCTAAAATCCTTGTGAAGAAGGCTCCGCCTTGCATAAGCAGAAAAGCAGGAGGATCAGTGTCGGAACCCAGACTAATCTTTGTACCCTAGGAGCCAAAGTAACCGGATGGTAGCAAGGGAATAGTCAGTAACTTGGTCCTCGTTGAGCTTTACTGCTATAAATTTTAAAACTTTAAAGCTTGAACAGTTAACGGTTAGAGTTTAAGAACCAAATTATTACGGCTTAGATGCCTCTGTGAAACTTTTTGTTCCTCTAGCAACCAATTGTACATACTGTTTCAAGGGCATTATTCGGATTTCTTTTTTTCGTTTCTTCCTACGCTTTTGTTTGCTTTCTTTGTAGTACATGTGGTAATTTTCTCTTAGGCTGCATTAAGCCAGCATAAGTTAATGCAGTGGATCATCTCTTGTGGCCCAGGTGCACCAAGGGCTTCAATAACTAACTGGATTGAACGGGAATACAAGCTAGCCCAACCTATGCAGAGGGCCACCGCCGCCAAGTTTTTATTGGCAGAAGAGAATCAAGCCCGTTCTTCGGCCAATCTTATACTCTACTCACATTTTAATAGTTTTAGCTTTATTATTTTAATAGCAGTTTTTACTTATGGTTTACCACAGTATTATCGTAATTTGTTATGTCTGTCTTGAAACAGGAAACAGTTTTTATTGATGATGGTTTGTAATGGTTTTAATTACCTGTACAATAAAGTATTACCTTACCTTACCTCTGCTTCCCACAAAGCAGAAACCTTTGCAGTGTTGGGAACATCTTTTCACCCTAATTTTGATTTCCATGCTGAAACATCCCCATACCTTTTACTGCTTCACCTGCACCACTGCATCCTGTCCATGTAGGGACCACCACTCTAGTCAGGGGAAGGCAGATACACGCTAAAAGATAACCTGTGCTCATCCTCTAGTAGATTGGCACAGAGCAGTGAGGCTTATCTAAAGAGGCCATGTTTACAATATTTGTGCAACATGCACGCACACACACACACACACACGCACACACACACACACACAGTAACACAATGAAAATACCACAAAAATACTCCACACTGGTTTAGAAAGATAGACAATAATTACATAAATAAATCAAGACCAAAGTGACAAAATCCAATTTGTAGAAGTTGAGGTATGAGTTTTTAAAGAATAAAAGTGTTTCTAGTGCTTAGAATCAATAAGCACCTATGGGAGTTATCTGGTCGCGCTGGACCAGAGCAAAGTCAAAAGTTCAGGCCACACACGATGGAGTGCAGGCTGACTACAGGATCCACACAGGCCCACTGAACAAAGTACATTGATCCTTGGTCGCAACAGCTAGATGCGGGGTGCAGACGAGCAATGCATCCATATTGAGGCCTTAGTTGAGGTGATGTGTCAATTTTCTTCAACCAGTGATTGCAATGCATCAGGTCCTTTGAGCGAAGCGCCAGTTCTGAGTGAGGCGGTTCTGAAGATGATGCGCCAGGTTAATCCATGCTAGAGGGGCAATGAGTCGATCTTCTCCACGCAGTGGCTTTGGTTCCGAAGAGGTGGTTCCAGATGCGATGAGGCGGTTCCAAGTGCAATGCACCATTTGTATTCTGCAACAGGGTCAATGCACCGGTTCTGCTACACATAGACTGGAGATGCATCAACGTTTCTGGTGCAGGTAGCCTGGTCCAATTCAAATGAATCAAGAACAGGAACAGGTGTCGAGACTTTGATAGCCCTGAGTCTCAAACAACAAGACGCAAGCCAAGAAGCCCTTGGAGATCACTTTGGTTGCAAGGCAGAGCCCAGCTCTCATCAGCCAGGTCAGAGCAGCAGGCAGCAGGGCAGAACAGCAGAAAAGAAAGCCTTTCAGGCCTGCAATCTAGCCAAGTGTATGTCCTTGATGCAGCAAAGCAGTTCTTGTAACACAATCTAGTCTTAGGTCCAGAAGTGTCTGTTTGAAGGGGTCAGAGACACAGTACTTATACCCAGTTGTGCAGGTGAACTGGAGGTGACTTCAAATAAGGGTTTTTGAAGTGCACAAAGGTCCTTTTTTACCAGCCATGGCTCCAGACTATTAGTAGGGGGTAATCAGCCCTTTGTGTGAGGATAGGACACTCCCTCCCTTCCTGCCCAGGAAAAGCTATCAGAATGCAGATGACTGCTCATACACACCTAGCCTTCCTGTGTTTGTGGCTGTCTAGAGGGAATACACAAAGTAAAGCTGCCACTAACCCCATATGTGTATTGGAGACAGGCTGCAGGCACACAGAGCAGTTAGAGCAGAGAAATAGCAATTTTTTTTAAAGTGGCATTTCTAAAATAGTAATGTTAAATCCAACTTTACTAGCAATGAGTATTTATCATTACCATTCAAATGATATAAAACATGACACAGCTACATCTTTCTAATCAGGAATTGCAGGTTAAAAGTGAATTAGGAATTCCCAATGTTAACTTATGAGAGGGGTAGGCCTGGCAGTAGTGAAATACAAATGTGGGTGTTCTTCACTTCCAGGACATGGAAAACTTAAAAGTACATGTCCTATCTTTTACTTGCATGGCACCCTGTCCCATAAGCTACCTTGGAACTGCCCTGGAGGGGGGGGGGGGCTGTGTAATGAATGAGGAGTTTAGCACTTAGCAAAGGGTTTTAAATGCCAAGTCAAAGAGGTTGTAAACTCCACACATCTGCCCGGCATTGGCATGCCTGAGACAGGTTGGAAAGGCTACTTCTGTGGGTGGAACAATAAGCGCTGCAGGCCTACTGGTAGCATTTAATTTACAGGCCCTAGGTATATGGCATACCACTTTTATAAGGGACTTACACGTATATTAAATATGTCCATTGTGTATACACCAAGGTTACCATGTTTTGGGGAGAAGCACATGCACTTTAGTACTGGCCAGCAGTAGTAACATTTTAAGAGTTCTAAGGCCAACAAAAAGAATCAGCCCAAAGAGGAGATAAATAAGCAGGCAAACATTTTTGGGAAAGACCACCTTAAGGATAACAGATCTAACACTGGTAATAATGATGATCATGCTATACTTTCTTACTCTATATTCGCTCTCCCAATCCATACCTACCTTATCTGTAAGGAGCACCAAGTGTTCATTGTTATTGTCCGCCCAAGTAGCACAGCACCATTCCCTGTGGACGACATTATCCTTCTCACTTCCTGCATGTGAAAAATATTATCTGAGCCAAAAATCTTATGCCTATATTGATTGCTCCATTGACTCTCATAAGACACCACTAATTCAATTCAATATGTTTATGGCGAATTTGGATCTCTAATGAAGTCCACTTAAGACGTACATAGATAATCATATTTAAAAAAAAACAATAATTATAAACACTTCATTAAAACCATTATATCCACGTCGCTACATCAGTTTGTACAGATTTAAATCATCAAGAGACATCAGAGATTTCCAAAAACGACTCTGGGGGATTCTTTAGGCAGCAACGGGGCCCTCCAGAAAAGGTAAGCGAAAAATGACACATTATAAAATTCTAAAACGTGTGCAATTTTGATGGACTAACATAATAATGCAATTTTATCCAACGGCGAATTATTAAACAAAGTGCATCATATAGTAGTAACAACGGCAAATTATTAAATAAAGTGCATCATATAGCAGCAACAGCATAGTAGCTATCGTAAAGTTACATCCTATACTGGAACGGTAAAGGATCAAATCCTAGTAAGAATAAATGCAATTTAAAGAATTATCATACCAAAGCAGCACCATATATTTTATATAAAATGCATCATAAAGCAGCAAAATAATTTCCCTTAGGACTTATAAGACCTAATTTAGTGCAAATAGTGATAGGTTAACAAACATCATAAGTATATATTTTCCACAAGTAAAAAATAGATACAAAAGGTTGAAGAGACATACGAGCTTGAAGCTTTAAAAACAATATAATAAGAAAACTAATTAAATGCATAGCCAACCATACTCGGAGACTAATTATGAAAAATTTGAAATATACTCAAAAACTCCCTAAAAAGTTACAAAGTTTTATGCATACTATTTCATTTTTGGGACAAAACAACATTTCTTGAGCAGACAAACATTTTTAATGCCATTCTGGATAAACATTGGTCGAAGCCACCTAAATCGAGATGAAGTCAAAGCCAGACACACAAACAAAATATGATCAAGGTTCTGAATGCCCTGATTACAGAAGTTGCATTTTTTTTTTACCTTTCCTATTAGGTGACGAATTTAAATCATCTTGGGCCATATGTAGGAAGCCTAATACCGGTCGGTAACGGCCGATTTTCGGTAAATATCCCGTTACCGACCGGTATTTAGGCTTTTGGTATGTAGGGGGCACATTTCAGGATTCGGTAATTTACCGAATCGGTAAAATTACCGAATCGGTAATTTTACCGATTCGGTAAATACCGAATCCTGAAATGAGATGTAGGGGGAGTGTGTGGTAGGTGTGGGGATTCGTTATTTACCACCAACTAAAAGTTGGTGGTAAATGACGATTAGCTGTAAAAAAAGCATTTTTGCGCACTTTGAAGTGTGTAATGTGGCAGACATACATGCCCTTAGGGCATGTATGTGTGCCACATGTGCACACATGCACGAATCAGGGGTGCAACAGGGTGTCAATGTGACACCCTGCCACCCATGATGATGCTTCCCCCATTACCGAATCGGGATTTACCGATTCGGTAATGGCAACTGGCTTCCCATTCATTCCTATGGGCCTCCAGGCCCATAGGAATGAATGGGAAGCCAGTTGCCATTACCGAATCGGTAAATACCGATTCTAAAATACCGACACTTACCGATTCGGTAATATTTTACCTACATTACATTTACCGATTCATAAATACCGAATCGGTAAAATTCGGTATTTAAGAATCGGTAAATGTAATTTACCTACATATGGCCCTTAGTGGCTTAAATTCCAGGAGAGGTACTTCTGGGGAACTCTCGGGGAAGAATTTTTGACTATGGTTTCCAGTCTGGCCCTTGCTCTACATATAATGACATCCCTCTGATGGCTAAATATGCCACTTGAGATCTTTAAAAAATATTTCAATTCTGTGAGGGAGAATAACAGAACAAAATCCTCTTGCACATCGAAATATAGCAGTGCCAAGTAGAAATCGCTGAAAAAAGAGTATTTATACATTTGTTCTGCAAACATTTCCTGTCGCATAAAACTTGTCAATGAAGAAGGATCGCTGTTCTTTAACTGGTGACCCCAATGTATTACCCTAGCTAAACCCTGTAAAAAAGAACTTACCAAGCCAAATCCTAGCCCAATGGCAGCTGTTGGAACAAGAGTATTAAAGTTACATCATTTACGGAAGATTTGGCCTTCGATCTTATCTAAGAAGCGCCATTCACTTACTGGTATCGATTCAATTGCATATAACAAGGTGGGAGGAATTTTGGCTTTAAAAACTAAAACCAGATGTAAGAAATGTCTTCGACCCATAGCACTATAAAATAGGCGTAAGCCATTTGCATTTGATGTCGCTTTACAAGAGCTATGTTCAATATGGGGACTAATCCTTGTACTACTAGAAATGACTTTGCCCAGATAAAGGTAAGAATCTACAATCTCCAATTTTTCAGAACAAATTCTCTAATTAAAATTGCAAACTTTCCTATTTTTTTCTTGTTTCATAAGCAACACCTTACTTTTAGAGACATTTATCTTCAGAAATTGGGCAGACGTATAATTCTGTAGTGCTGACAATTTTTTGTTTAAACCAATAGGGGTCATGTCCATAATTACAATGTCATCTGCATACATAAGGCAAGGGAATGATCGGCTACCTATCTTTGGCGCGTCCCCTTCCATTAAGGAAAAACAGAAATAGAAATAACTGCAGGTAGGCCCAGAGTACCCCCATTAGTACCTGACACCATGTTTGTGAGTGTAGGGCAATAAACAAGGATAACCGAGTTAAAGGCACCCCCATTTTATATAGCTTTTTTCAAAGAAGTGGCCAGTCAAACTTATCGAAAGCAGTAGAAAAGTTTATAAATGCTACATAGACGTTTGTCCTGCGAAATACCATATATTTCTCTTCTATTAATTTCAACAAACAGATCTTTGCTCATTGGGGAGAATTTTCTCCTCTACTACCCAATCAGTAAGAATCTCAAGAACACTGCGGGCAAAGATTTTCACCACTATGTCTAGTAAGGCTATTTGCCGGTAGTTACCTGGAAGATGTCTTTCGCCTTTTTTGTATAACGGAATTAGGATACTACTGGACCATGACGATGTGGTCTGCCCATACAGATAACAATATTCAAACAGAGGGGTAATATATGTTGCCCATATTATCGGCTCTTTTTTTATGACTGACATAGGGATTTCATCTGGGCCCATTGCCCATGAGGCTCTCATTTTTTTAATCAGTCTAACGACTTCCTCCATAGAAGGCGCATTGTTGTAAACTGACATTTTTGGAGAGTTCATTAAAAGAAAGTCAGGCCAAGCGGAATTTGAATTTGCAGGGTAAAGTTTTAATAAGTGGGATTTCCATTCTTATTCATTTTGTGGAATGGGAAGAGATTTAATTCTAGTACCACAACTTTCTGCAATTATTTCCCAGTATCGGTTTGAGGTATTTTTAGAAGCAGCATCCTTTAATTGAACCCATTCGTAGTCTTCCTTTTTTTGTTTTCTTTTCCTCTTTAATAAACATGTTAGTCTATTTAGTTCAGGAGAATAATTCAAAAACTGAGCCCTCGCTAATTTGTTTATATCCATATTTATTTATTTATTTAGTTGACGTAATGGGTTAAAACCAGATCTCTGTTTAATTATTGTGTGGATGGATATACAGGACATGACCATACTGCTTATACAATGGCTATAAGATTCCAGTACATTTTTTGGGGGGGATCTAAATATTCTGTTACTCTAAGCTGCTTATCGACTATTGAAATAGTTAAAGATTCTTTTAATTTTGAAAAGGCCAGTGTATTCCAGTAAATTCTGCCATTTGCTTTGGTAAATGATACCGCTTTATCCTTAAAATTCCTAGAGCTCTCCCCAACACAGGACAACTCTATTTTTAAACTAATCACCATATGGTCACTAAATTGATTTTCTAAAATGTCCATATCTGATAATCTATTAATCAGCCGAGGTAATTACATAATCAATAATGGAGCCATCATTTGGGGGCATATGTATCAAACGATTTTTTAATCGCAAACGCTGCGATTCGCAAAATAACAGCGTTTGCGATTAAAAAATCGGTAATCGGGATGTATGAGGCAAATCCCATCGCAAAATTAAGGAATTGCTAATTTAGCGATTTCTTAATTTTGCGTAAGCATTTAAGAAATCGCAAATTGCGATTTCTTAAATGATATGTAAAAAGCACCCAAGTTGTGCGAATTATCCTTAAGAAATCGCAAATTACCACCAACTTCCAGTTGGTGGTAATTTGCGATTTCCTTTCAAAAAGCACTTTTTTAAATTTTACAAAGTGCCATGTGGCGCTCATACATGCCCTTAGGGCATGTATGTGCGCCATATGCACACACATGCTAATTTCAGGGGTGCATCAGGGTGTCATCATGACACCCTTGCACCTTTGAAATTATTCTCAAATTGCGATTAGCAAATTGCGATTCGCTATTTGAGAATTACTTCCCATTCATTCCTATGGGTCTCCTGGCCCATAGGAATGAATGGGCAGGTATTCCTTAATTGCGATTTCGCAATTTGCTAATCGCAATTAAGGAATTTTAAGAAATCGCAAAAAGTTTGCAATTTTTTTAATACATCCCGTTTTGCAATTCTCAAATAGCGATTCTTTAAAAATCGCTATTTGAGAATCGCAAATGGTGATGTTGATACATATGCCCCCAAGTCCCTTATGTGTATTTTTCGCTGGGATATCTTTTTATAGTGTCCCATTGACTACTAATGCCTCCAAATTTCTTAAGCCTTGTAATAAAATTGTTCTTATTTTATCAGTTCGACTATGATTTGGGAATTGAGCAGGCGGTATATTTAATGCTTCCTCCTTAGCGGAGTTAGCAAAAAGCCCCATACCATGGGTGAAAACCTTAGCATTCAGGTCTCCAACCAACAATAAGGGGCATATTATCAAGGTCCGGCGTTAAAATTCTCGCCGCTTTATCGCCATAAAACTGCAGCTAAAGCGGCGATAATGGGCTTGATAATATGCCGATGTGAATTCCCATAGAAGCCCATGTTAACACCAAAACATGGGCTTCTATGGGAATTCACATCGGCATATTATCAAGCCCATTATCGCCGCTTTAGCGGCAGTTTTCTGCCGATAAAGCGGCGATAATTTTAACGCCGGACCTTGATAATATGCCCCTGAGTTCTTACATTCTGAGTTTTCGAGTATAGACGAGACAAAGGCAAGCAGATCTTGTAGTAAATATATATTGGATGAGTCCCGTGGAATGTATGCATTTACAATTAAAAGGGACTCAGAGTTGACAGAATCTTCCTTGGGGGCATATTATCAAGAACGGCGTTAAAAATAATTGCCGGTTTAGCGACAGAAAACTTTCGCTAAAGCGGTGATGACTGAGTATCAGAAATTGTTGGTAATTATTGAACTTTCTACCTTACAGTAAGACTATTTGCCTTTTGCCAAGCAAAAGAATAAAGGAGTGCTATAATACAAAACAGGTATCCTGAATGCTTTTTTGTCAACATTCCTAGAGGGAAGAGTCCCCTCAGAGCACCTCGCACTTGACAGAGGAATCATCCATTCAAGGCATGGCTTGGATCTTCTTTACATGCTCAGCCACAGGTATGTATAGCTGTATATCTGGGTAAATGTTGGGACCTAAAATGACTCAGAATTTGCTTCTGAACTGTCAAGTAGCCTACAAGTTACGGTACTACCCAGGGATGCATGATTAGTTTACTTAACAACAAGAATAATTCTTTGGAACTACACAAGTCTTCTAAAGGATACAGAAATATGATGCATTGCTGACCATTGATCTTACCATACAAATTCTGTCAATGTGCAGGCAGCACACAAAAATTCTCCATCAAATCATTGACACATGTTGAGGTCCTATGCTACTGGAGTAGTTTTGGTAACAGTTTGCTGCGTAATCAAATTGACCTGAGGACCCTATTGAACCAGACCAGTCTTTTCCTCGCTTCCTTTCCTTTACTGATCTAACAGGCCCTGGGGGCTCAAAGGACTAGCTTCATTTGAATACATTTTCAGTTGCAAAATATGCATGCGCTCATGAATCCCTCCATCATTGTAGGACTAACCAGTGCAACCACCATCCAGAGCAATGACATTTCACTAAATACTTCCTTTAATTTAAAATGCTACTATTACGGTTGCTTTCAAACTGTTTTGGGTTATTAAATTTAAGTTATTGGTATTTCTTGCCATTATTTGTGTTTCTACCAGGTTTTCTGAAATGAGCAACCAAAAAATGCTGTTCTATTGGTATGTCTTAGTCTGAATGCAGGTGTTTGAGCTCTATCCTTGTGACAAGAATTCTTGCCTGTATGCCTGAGAGGATGTTGTGGAAGACTTTGATAATATTTTTGACCAGTGCAAAAAAGCTTAGAGAGTAGACAACAAACTAAAACACATTTTCAAGATAAATTGGATTGTCTCTCCCAATAAGGCCACTCCAGCAGACTGGCACATATATCACTGTTCCCAGGGTTAAACAGACTTTTGTCTTCTATCAAAGACTTAGGGCCTTATTACAATGTTGGTAGTCGGATCTCTGACTGCTATTGCGGCGGCTTGGAGACTACCTGACACGCAGCTGGCAGTCTGACTGCCCAATTTCAAAGGACCACCATGCTGGCAGTCAGAAATGTGCTCTTTTACATTGCGGCTTGAGCTGCGGCCCTTAAGCAGCAGTGCAAAAGAGGATTTTGTGCACATCAATGCTCTGTGTGCCAGGCAGCATGTGGTGCATGGCACACAGTGCTTGAATATGAGAGGGGGCACTACATGTGCCCTCAGGGCTACTTTACAGCGGTTAATGGGGAATGGGGTCCTGTGGAGGCCCCAAAGTCCGTTTCCGATAGCCTTTTCATGGCGGTTGGACCGCCATGAAAAGACTGTTAGAAAGGGATATCATAATCCAGTAGCGACTCCTACGCTATGGGGGAGGAGCATCGCTCCACTGCTTTCAAGCAGTGCGAGAAGCAGAAACATAAAATGATAATAACTTTACTACTTGTGCTGCTTTGTGGGTGGGCGGGCTGCTTTGCTCTCAGAGCAGCACAGGGGAGGAGTGGTTTGCCCACTCCTAAGTGCGCAATGAATATTTGGTTGGTCCTATCGGGCAGCCCAAACCAGTCATGTGAACTTTCCCGTTCTCCATGCAGGCTGCATTAAAGCCTGCCTCGAGAACATGCCCAGGCCCCCATTCCGTGGCTGAGCATCCAATCAGAAGGCTCAGACCAATCACAACACTGAACTGCAGCATTGTGATTGGTCAGGGAGCCTGGGTGCATACCAATCACAACGCTGCATTGGACAGTGGGGCCTGCTTCCTGTTCCTTCGACTTCCAGGAGAGAAGGAGCAGAGACGCAGGACACGGCAGCAAGGTTCGTGTTTTTAAAATTAATTATTATTATTACTATGCGCACTCCCTCCAACATATATGTTTGGTAATAATATTTAGGATACAATATTTATGTCAGATGATATTCTGACGATGAAATTCCAGTACCACACACCACCATTTGTCATGCTTATTTATAAAGTCAGCTTCTTACCATAGATGGATGCCAGAATCCATGGTGCTCTATCAAGGAGCTCTTAGAAAGTTGGCTTATGATCTACTGTGCATACATTTAACCCTTTTTTGAGACATTCATTAATTGATATAAGGATGTGTGTTCTGACGGTGAACCACTTGTTTGTTCGGCAATACCAGAATAGGGCCTAAATAGATTGTGTCTTAGCATCAGGAATCAGCCTGGGATGAGAAGTTTGAGACCAGAATCTGGAGGGTCATGGAGGCATTTTCGTGTAGGAATGGGGGGCCTAGACACAAAAAGACACTAAGGTCATGTGGTGGGACATCCAGGTTGAAACAGGCAGAGACACTGATACACACCAGGTAGGTGCTGCCTGACAACTTTCAGTGTTGCCTTGGCTCTCCACTTGCCGTACAGTATGTTCATCATCCCATCCTACATCTTTGTTTATTTTGCTTCACTTCATTCCCCCTAGTACTTCTGATCTGGTTCCTGTTATTCTGATTTTGGCTCCTAGACTTTGCTTTTGTTTCCATTCTTATTTATTCCCTATGCCTTGCACAGTTTCCTTTGATTGCTTACCTACTTACTTACAGCCATCCTCCAGTTGACTTAGGTACATAATTACTCACCAGCTAGACACTGAGATAGTTCTTTATCAGGGAGTACTGACGTGAGACAAGAGAGAGTGGTGCAGACCTCAGTATCTCTCACTCTCTGCATCTCATTGCTATTTCCCACTGGTATTTAGTTCTGCTTTGAACTTCATCTTTTCTTCCGGTAGTCCTACATTCTAGATGAGTGGGGCAGATTTTCATTAAAACCTATCGAACATCGCCAGGACACCCAGAAACGCATATTTAACTAGTGATTCTCATTGCAGTCCTTAACCTCTTTTAATATCTTTATGTTTAATCGATTCTCCTTACAATTAGGCCTGAGCAGAGCTTGCGGAGTTTCACTCCTGTGGAATTCTGTGGAGTTGCCAAAAAATTATGTTAGATTCTGCAGAGTTCCGCGAGAGGGCAGAGCTGCAATAACCAATCAACCTGACCTGATCACCACTAACAGCGACCCCAGCTTCAAACATCACTCAAAGAAGTCACAGGACGCTCCAGTAACTAGCAGAGTACATGCAGCTGTACAAACACAACTGCAGCACCGACCCACATACCAAAAATACCCAGAAACATACAGCCCAACAACTGTGTAACCCATGTGATGAAGAGAAATGACTCCCACATGTATGAAGCACATATTCTGCATGATATGATATTTGATAATTGTAGAGCGCACGGCTACTCATGAAGAGTGTCCTGGCGCTTATGAACCTCAGGGCTAGATTGTTTGCAGACCCTGAAAGGGGGAGAGAAAATCCTTAAGGTTGTTGCTGGAACAGCCAGGTTTTCAGCAGCTTCCCAAAGGTGAGTAGGTCTGACACCTGTCTAAAAGTCACCGGCAGGGGGTTCCAAACACGGCCAACCTGAACTTGGAAAGAACGGCCTCCAGTACGGGTGCAGGAAAACTTGGGGACATCGACTGATTCCGAAAAGATTACCTCAGAGTTCTGCAGGGGACATAGTGTGTGACTCTCCATCTAAGATAGTGTGCACCCGTACCTTGTAAAGCCTTGAAGCTAAAACCAGGGCTTTAAAACAGATTCTATTTCAGACGGGAAGCCAATGCAACACCTTCATGTGGGGTGAGATCTGGGCTCTTGGTCCAAGCATGAGGACCGCCCTGCGACTGCATTCTGAACCACCTGAAGTGTGTTCAGAAGGTACTCAGGAAGGCCTAGGTATGGGACACTGGCATAGTCTAGCCTAGAAATAATGAGGGCTTGGACCACAGTCTTCCTGTGGGTGAAAGGCAGTAGGAGAGAAATTTCTTAAGCATCCGCAGGAGACCAAAGCAAGATCCTGCGACTGACTGGATTGGGGCCTTCATGGACAGGGTATCATCCAACTTAACACCCAGGTTCTTGACTGTGTTAACCGAGGCAAGGGGAGGTGACAGATCTCATTGCCACCATTGTTTCCACTCGTCCCGAGATGGAGAGCCGAAGAAGATTATCTCTGATTTCTCTGGGTTACATTAAAGTTGATTCTCGCTGAGCCATGTAAAAACCCCAGTCAGGCATTTGTTGATCTTCTCCCCTACAAAGTCCTCACCCTTTTCACAAGTAAACAGAAGCTGCGTGTTGTCCGCATAGCAAATTATTGTCATGCTGCAAGCTTCAGCCAGGGGAGCAAGGGGGACATGTAGATGTTGAAAAGTGTTGGGCTCAAAATAGAACCGCTCGTGGAGGAAACTGACCTTTGCCCTGGGAATCACGTATCGAGGACTGCGAGGTCCAGCAGCCCTCCACTTCCTGCTGCTGATGCCTGCCTCTTCCTCAGGACCCGCCCCTGGACACCAGTCAAAAGCTCGCGGCCCCCGCTTCGCGGGAGCCGCTCGTGGAGGAAACTGACCTTTGCCCTGGGAATCATGTATCGAGGACTGCGAGGTCCAGCAGCCCTCCACTTCCTGCTGCTGCTGCCTGCCTCTTCCTCAGGACCCGCCTCTCGACGTCACTACATTATTCCGCGCACACTTTCCCGCAGCGCGGATAGCAGCGCGGGCGAAGCCCAGGACAAGGGCGGGCCCGTCTGAGCCCGTCAGAGACCGACTGAGGCCGGGACGGGACTCCCCTCTTGGTCCTGTTGTTGAACAGGTGAGCCGTGCGCCAGTGAGTGTTCAAAACTTTATTGTATAATTGACCGAGATTAAAATCTACAACCTCGAGTGCTATCGGAACACTTCACTGTGGTGTGCTGATTTGCTGTTATTTTTTGTTTTTATTTATTTATTTATTTTTTACGTTACCAATTGATTATAGCCACTGCCGGCGCTAAAAAGGGCCGGAAGTCTTTGAATGGGTAGTTGGAACTCTGGATAGTTTTATAACCAGAGCTGCCTCAGTTCTACAGAGGGAAATCGAACTGACAGAGAAAAGATTGTCTCTCGATTTAGTCCTTGACAAGCGCTCCTCACTGGGCAATATTGCTTCTGCCAAATCACCGGTAGCAACAAATCATCTACCTCCATCAGTCCACCATACTAATGCCTCACCTTTGAGCGGGAATGAAAATGTGGATGTTGCAGTAAATAACAGCTTCTGTATTGTGACTGACCCCGGCGACTCTTCTTGCCCCGTCACTTCCATTGCTAAGATATTTGAAGGCACCACCAGATCTGGCCAACCCATCCACCCCGATGCCATTTCTATCAAGTTGCCGGAGAAGGCAGTGAAACGCAAAAGGGGTGGCCCATCAGCGCCGACCAACAAAAGACCTAAAGTACAAAAACGGACTAATGAGGGGGCATCTGAACCAGTGCCTACCATAGACTTGATGGCTGAACGCCTCGAGGCACCATCGGGCCCCGCATGGAACAATCATTTTTGGCAAAAGATGGAACAGCTTTTTACTGCAATTTGCCGCCCTATCTGTAACAGACTCGATTCCTTAGAAAATAGTCTTATTAATTTGGAATCTATGATTGTTTCATCTACCAGGTCTAAGGGCACAGGGGGCAGAGGGGGAAATACAGAAAGCTCTGCTGAGACTGGTGTCTCTGTCCCAATTCTACCAACTGCTCCGACAGTCATTGTAGATCAACCTACTGTACAGGGCCAGAGCCAGGGATTGCCTATTGTCCCCCAAGTAGTTGCCCACGTCCCAGCCAGTATAGGGAGTCCCAGAAACAGAGCGAGCCCTGTAACTTCCAACATATTTAACATTCCACTAACAAAGTCTACTGGGCCCGTCCAATTTCCTAGCAAGCAGCCACAGCCCTCCCTTGACCTGAAGTTACCCTGTTTGGATCTTCCTCCTGAATCTGCACCATACGTGGTGATCCTTGCTGGTGTTCCCATCTTGAATCAAGGATCAAGGGAGTCATTTCTTGATTTAAAAAACAAATGCACGCACTGGTTAAACTGTAATAAACCCCTTCCGAAACCGTGCTCAAGTGAGATCTTATTCGCCAGGAGAATTAACTGGGTTGGACATAGAGCTAAAGATGTCCAAGGAGATTGTGTAGTTATTAACTTTAGGAACACAAACACGGTTAGGTATATTTGTACATTCCAGCCAGGCCCTAATTCCAGTACCCATTCAGTAATTAGAGCTCTCCCCCTTACCTATTTTTACCCAGGACTGCATCACCTTAGTACTAATAATTTAAACAGGGGAAGGGCGGACAATGTGCGAAC
Source organism: Triturus cristatus (assembly GCF_964204655.1). Taxonomy (NCBI): domain Eukaryota; kingdom Metazoa; phylum Chordata; class Amphibia; order Caudata; family Salamandridae; genus Triturus; species Triturus cristatus. Next base: position 109,863,575 of record NC_140582.1, on the reverse strand, counting down.
TGATAGGGTTGGATTTCTTCCTCTTGATCCCAACACAATCCAAGGCCAAGACCGACCCTGTCCGCCCACGCTTGAAGCTTTCTACCACTCCAATAGATACAGCACCCTCGATCAAGTGGATTGACGCTTGAACTCTAGTATTTCGAAACTGGCCCTAACCCCAGGGAATAAGTTAGAAATGGAAGGGTTGGCAAATATGCCCACGCGGGAAAGCACAGAAAGGGCTTTGAGTTCACCGTCCGCCATTAACCCTGTTGCTGACCAGATCCCACTTCTTAGTAAATCAAAGCCGAGTCCTCGTTTGCTATCTTGGAACGTGGCAGGTCTCAAGAGCAAACAGGACTGTGAGGACTGGGGTGCCTTCATAGACGATTTTGATATCTGTCTGATGCAAGAGACATGGGCATTGGAAAATCTGCACAGGGTAGGTTTTGCATCCTTTAACATACTGGCTGTAACAAGTGGTAGGGGTAGACCCTCAGGGGGTCTTACCATCTGGGTGGCACTCCATTTGGGTGCCTTGGCAAGGCAGATCCATACCAACTCGGAAGATATCCAATGTACCATACTAGTGTTGCCAAATAATACTCACCTGGCTCTCCTGAATGTCTATTCAAGACCTTCCCAGGGCGGTCGGGAATCTGAGGTCATGGAATTGCTTAATAAATTTATCCTGACCCTGGACCCAGAATATTCCGTGGTCGTAGGTGGCGACTTCAATTGCCAATACGAACCACTCGGTGTGTCGGTCTTAGACGATCTAAACACAGAGAACGAATACCGAAATATCCCCGATCCTATGATCCCAAAGGTCAAAGCATGGACCCCTCTGGCCCTCCAGATCTCCGCTCTCACCCTTTCTTTGTCATTGAGGGCTTGCAATGGGAGATTCGATTCTGACAGACCAGGACGAGCTACCTTCAATAGGGCAGGTCATACCTCCATCCTTGACTATCTTCTCATTGAAACTAGATCTTGGGACAAGGTGCTTGATTTTAGGGTGCTAGATCGAAATGATAGCGATCATAATGCTTTGGCTGTAACCTTTAAATCAGGCTGTTGGGGCATGAGTACATATGATGTACCACTATCCACCACCGCACAACTCCCCATATTACACAACAATAAACGAAGGGTGAGATGGCCGCGCATCGCCGTAAGCCCAAACAAAATTTCAGAAATTTACAGCCTTGCCCTACCTCACCTTGTCGAAATGTCTGAGGTGGATTTATCTCGATCTCCATTAGAACATGCAACTGGACCAACAGGCATTCACCTACAGTTAGTAGATAGACTCTCAAAGGCGTTTTGTCTGACAGGGTCCGCGAGGCCCCATTTGCACAAAAAACAACCGTGGTACTCTGCTGAGTGTAGGAAATCGAAGAGTGAGTTACTTACCGCCATCAAAACCCTCGATAGAGGCAGGATCAAAGTAGCAAGGGCCAAACACAAACAAACCTTAGAAAGAGCAAAAAAATATTGGGAGTTCGACATCTGGGAAGAATTAAGATCTACTTTAATAGCGAAGGACTTTAGGGGCTTCTGGACAACCGTTAGTAAAGGCAGGAAAGAAGCAGGAACAGCCCCATTCCCAAATATAGCCCCAGCTGTATGGGAAGCTCATTATGGAGGTCTTTATTCAAGCCCAAACATTAACGCTCCTCCTTCGCCTATTTTTCCTCCCAGACCCACTACCCAAACAGAGGCTATAACGACGATAACTATAAAGGAGGTGGAAATGGCTATCCATCTATTAATACCCAACAAAGCGCCGGGATTGGACAAAATCCCTGGCGACCTCTACCGCTCTGAACCAATGATCTGGGTGCCATACCTTTGTATCCTATTCAATTCTATTCTGTCGGGTGGTGATCTACCAGAGTCATGGCTAGGCGCGGAGATCGTGCCCATATTTAAGAAAGGCTGTCCTTTAAAACCGTCAAATTATAGGCCCATCAGCTTAATTGACATCACTCAGAAGCTGTTTGGGCGTATAATATTGGACAGACTCCAGGCCTGGGAGACTGAAAATAACATCTCAAGTATACTGCAAGCAGGATTCAGAAAGGGCACCTCCACTGTGGACCAGATCTTCCGACTTCAGGTCATACATTGGAAGACCGTGAGTCTAGAGGGTGGCAGCCTCTATCTCATTTTTGTTGACCTGAGGTCGGCATTCGACCTGGTCCCGCGAGAAAAACTGTGGAAGGTGCTTCTGGCTCTTAATGTCCCCTTGTATCTTTTGGACACTGTTAGCAGACTTCACACGCAAAATTTTGCCCAGGTTAGATGCGGCAAATATGGCGAGCTTTCTTCCCGCTTTCCCGTAAATCGTGGAGTCCGACAGGGATGCGTGCTGGCACCCACATTATTCTGTCTATATATCAATGGGCTCATCAAGCATCTGGAAGGTATCAGGGACATAGATGCGCCCAGACTTGCCACAGGTTTGGTGCCAGCATTGATGTTCGCTGACGACACTCTCTTGTTATCGCGAACATCAACTGGCATCCAACGTATTCTAGATGGCTTTGTGGATTTTTGCGCAGAAAGAGGCTTAGAGATCAATTTGGCTAAAACCAAATATATGATCCTAAATCCCCCCAAACATACATGGCCAAACCCAGTCCTGAATGGTGTTTACCTTGAGCGGGTAACTACATTCAGTTATCTGGGGATTTTATTACAAGAAAACTTTGGCTGGGGTGGTCAAATTGCCAATTCTGTGCTAAAACTTGCCCAAACCACCGGGGGAATATCCCAAGTATTCAGGGGTTCGGTCTCCAAACCAGTGTCCCCAGCACTAGAAATATATAGGACACAAGTAAGAGCAGCCTCCATATATGGAGCAGAACTGTGGGGCCACTCCAGAATACACAGCCTGATCGGGTCTGAAAACTTATTCGTGAGGAGTCTGTTGGGCCTTCCCTCTAGCTCCCCGTTGACCCCTATCAGGCTGGATTGTGGGTTATTACCCATGGAACAAGTGGTAATGTTGCGTCCATTGATATATTGGAAGAGACTATGGTCTAATGATGAGTTGGGATTTTATCGTGATGAATTCAAGGGAGTCTGGTCCCAACTAAAGAGCAAGAATATCCCCTGGTTGAGATTCGTCAGGGATACTTGCATCAAGATTGGCCTTCCTGAATTATGGACCTCTCCGGAGGTCTCATGCCTGGTTCTACCCAAAGTAAAATTGGTTGAACAGTTTAAAAATTACCATCTTGCGCGTCTGTATGAATGCCCCAAGATCGGCAGGCTGACGGCTGTGTTCCTCCAAATTAAAGATAATTACAGGAGAGAGGAGTTTTTAGATTTGGTCAGTCCGCCGGCCGCGAGGAAGCTTTATTGCCAACTGAGAATGGGCTGTCTTCCGCTCAGGTCATTTACATCTGGCTGGGATGCCAACAATATCACCGCCTGCCCGCCCTGTAGCTATATATTGGAGGATGAAAAACATGTTTTCTTTTTCTGCCCAATATATCTACCCCAAAGGAAACGCTGGATTAAGCCCCTATGCAACAATCTTGGTTTCAGAGAATGCGAAAAAGCAATGAGAGTCTTAAAGTATGACACTAAACCCCCGATAGTTTTTGCAGTCTCCCGGTTCCTTAACTCTGTATGGTTATTACGTAGGAAATTTTTATAATCAACCATCCTGTCAAATACTTTTCTGTTTTACTTGAACGTACTGTAATATTTTTGAAAAATGAATGGATTGGTTGTGTTTTTATGCTTTCTTTTACTGTATTATCTATTGTGAAATTTCTTGTTGCTTTTATGGTCATAGAACCGAAATAAAGTTTAAAGAAGAAGAACCCTGAGGGACACCCACCTTCAAAGGAGGAATGGGGGCGGTGAAGGGAGGGGACCAGAACTCTTAGTATCTATCCTCCAAGAAGGAGGAGAACCACTTAAGCACCATGCCACCCATGCCATACTCCTGTAATCTGTGCAGTAGCCGGTCGTGTGGCACGGTATCAAAAGCCGTGGAGAGGTCCAGCAAGATCAACACCGCTTTACCTCCTTTGTCCAGCTTCTCCTTAATGGACTCAGAAATGTCAAGCAGCGCTGTCTCTGTGTTGAAATTAGATCTAAAAACGGACTGGCTCTGGTGAAAAAGGTTGTTAGTTTCCACATGGTCCGTAATGACTGAGTTCACATATTTCTCCAGTGCTTTAGAGAAGAACAGGAGGAGTGAGATCGGTCTATAGTTGAATGCCACCGAGGGGTCGGCAGAAGGCTTTTTTAGCAGTGGTAAAATGTTAGCATTTTTCCACCTGCATGGCACCTGGCCATTCCTCTGTGAGGAGTTGAGGACAATATTAGCGGCTGGGTTAATAACCTTGGCCACCGTTGCCAGCACTTTGGCAGGGCAGGGGTCCGTGGGGGAGCCTTAATTTATGGCCTTTTACAATCTCCAAGGAAGTCTTCATTGAAAGAGAGGGGAACTGTGTTAAAGATGGACCCCCGTGGGAGTTTCGGATGTTAGATATTCTGTGCTCCTTCCCTCAACCGGGAGGGTCTCCGTGAAGGAGTCTTGGATAGTTTTAATTTTGTCATGGAAATATGAGGCAAGTTGACTTGTCTATCCCATAGTGGGAGTGAAAGGTCTTGCAGCCGCATCTGGGGAAGAAAAGTCTTTCACAATTGTGAAAATTTCCTTTTATTTCCAGATGACTCAATTTTAGAGGAGAAACAGGAATTTTGCCTCATAGATATTATTGGGGTGGACTTTTAATTCTTGTTTATAGGTTTCTTTGTCCTTCAAGTTAAAATGTTTGCGCCAATCTCTTTCCAATGGTTTGAAGGTGCTTTTGTTCTGCCTGAGAACTTTATTGAACCAAGGGGCAGAAATTCTCGCTGACTTGGAAGAGCAAGTGGAAGGAGTTGCAAGTGCCATGGAACGTTGCTGCAACCAGTTCTCCAAGCACAGAGTATCCTTTTCTGGGTTGTCACTGAGTGAAAACGGGTGATGGACAAGCGCTTTGCTCAGGACTGCTGGAGTAATTTGGTGAAAGGGTCTTGAAGTAGTTGTTTGATACTTCCCATGAGATTGAGGGCATCTTTCCAACTTACACAACTTAAAACTAATCAGGTAATGTTCAGACCATACTAAGGGTAGAGGCACATACGTTTGGAGCTCTGCATTTGAAAAGATCCGAACGAGTGTGTGACCCTTATCACGGTTGGGGTGACAGACATATGGGGATAGATTGAAGATGTTAAGGGACTCAATCAGTGAGATGGTCTCCTGCTCAGTTGGTTTGTCCAGATGGATATTGAAGTCACCCAGTATCAGAAAGTGCTTATACTTGGGGGCTAGGGGTGAGATTGACTCACTGAGGAACTTGAGGAAATTCCCAGCTCTACCAGGTGGGGCCTATAAATTAAGACTCCGGCCACGGAATGGTGTGCTGATAATACACAATAGAAGCCTAAGCATTCAGCCTGCCTTCACTCCACACACTCGAGAATGAAGGCTGCTGAGTATGCCAGGGCAAGGCACAAAGACAATCAACAGAACACACTCATTCCAAGAGAAAAAAAGAGATTCTGTGGTAAAAAATCCCAAATGACTGACATGCCAACGGCGGTCATCAACTTCATCAAGGGATACCCCCACTCCCTCCATGTGGAACACCCAAAAACAGGACCCCAACTTGACACTGCAAGCATCAAGGACGCAATGAGTTGCCATCGCGACAGGCAATGACTCTGCCCTGTCAGTGCAGCCAACCATTCAATTAAAAAGTTGTAATGCACAGTGGCACATCTGACACATAGCTCCCAGTCCAGCGGCTCAAGAGTGAACCTCTCTCTGACCCAACCAGGGCCAAGTACCTTGGTTGCTACATGACACAATATCCTTTCCCCTAACAGCTTTCAGACCACCAGCATGCTCAACAGTACAGTCCATCTGATGAGTGGAACACAAATGCTTTCAGTTGCTTATCAGAGGACAGCTCAGCTAATCCAAAAGCACACGAATATGTGATATTACAACCCGATCAAAATGGTCGCAGTACGTTACATCGCAGTTTTTACAGCGCAAGTCCTTACAACGACTTGCGATGGAAGGCGCTGGACTTAGGAATAGTATGATTTACTATTCCAACACCAGTCTACGTACAGTAGGGAAGGTGTTGGAATAGTAAATCATACTATTCCGTAGGTTAGAGCACCATCCAGCGCAAGTCGTTGTAACGACTTGCGTTGTAATACCCGTGATGTAAAGGCATTGCGATGCAATGCCCACGTGGTAATGGATGTTTCCCAAAAGCACACACATGCACCAGTCTCAATTGCCATACAACGTGGTAACCATTCACTTGCCCCTTGATTTTACCAGGAGTACTGTACAGTGTGAGCTATGTGAAAAATCTCACCACTTAATAGAGGTTCATTATTCTCTCTTGTTAAATGGCATCTATTCAGAACTAATGAATCTATTGTGGATCTGCAGTTTCAGCATTACTTACCTTAATGGAAATACGTCCCAGCAGCTGCTGGTCAGCCTCCACGTCCACAGCATGGGACCTCTGTGTGGCTCACCACCATGCTTGCTGTCATTGTCCCCACACCAGCCCCCTGGAGGGGCATGGAGGGGACAACTGCAGACATGTGTGCACCTCCCACACCAAGCTGCACTGGCTCCATCCACATCCAGCAGCTGATAAACATACCCATTATACCCATCAGAGATAGAATCCTTCACCAAAAGCCTCCCTAAGCCCTCAATCAGAGCGGCACTGAATCGATCAGTGCCGCAGCACCAGCGTGCACCCTGCAGCGGTGGATGTGCGCCAATCACCACAGATATGTCTCACTCCTCATCAGCCCATGGGAACCAGGAAGTGCAGCCAACCTTCAACGGCAAGGATCGGCAAGGATAGCAAGAACCAGGTATGTCAAACTGCACCAAGGCCGACCCTGTCCAAAGGAGACACCACAACAGGGTCTGGAAAAATGCGTGCAAGTATGATGGCACTGGCAAACTGCCACGTGGCTGCTAGCAGATTTTGTTGCTGAACTCCACGATGCAAGTGGAGTGCGGAGTGGCAGAACTCCACCAACACCGCCGGCAGACCTTGGCCCACTGCGCAGTTATGCTTTGAACTCTTTTGCCCATGTGGAGATACACTATGCTGATAACAAATTGTCTATCATAAACTCCTATCAAGGCATGCACATTCAGTCCAAACTCCACATTTTTGAAGCTATAACATATTTAATCTTTCACTAAATTTATGATCAGCTTATGCTTTAAAATGAAAATTCACTCAATGCTTTTCGGCACCCTCCCATCAAGAATAAACATTCAGTACCAATTCATTTACAACACATATATGGATTTACAAATTTGAATTTAGAACAAACTCCATATTATATTAATATTTTCACAGTTCTTATCCCATAATTAATCAACGGTCCGTATAGCCACATTTGCTTCAATGCAATATTCACAAAGTTCTTACAAAACACACGTCACACATAGTTTCATAAGTACTCAATGGTATTTCTCATGTCGGGTACCATATGCTCCGTTTCAACAGAAATCCCTCTACTGTTGAAAACAAGTTTACTTCCTGATCAAAAGTGATTTATGTCACAAAATGACTACATATTGTACTGTGCAATACCAAATTTAGGTTCAAAAATAGATATTATTTACAAACCCTAGGAACTGCAATGGGAAGGAACCTGGCTCCAGCATCTGTAAATATATGTATTCACAGTACACAAATGAAACTGATATTAACTCATGAAACATGAGATTAGAAAATCAAAGTATTGTGGCATTTTATTGGCAGTGTGTTTTCAAAAAATCAAGGTCTACACAACAATTAGAAGACTTTGAAAACTATTCATTACAGATGCATCCTATGAATAAATTAAACTTAAATGATTTGAATGGAGGGCAGCTCCAGGCTGTCCTCTGCACTAGTGCTCATGTGCAGAGAATGCTCTAGGCGGGCCTCACACCTCAAGCATGAAATCCCTCTTATGTGAGCAAGAGAGGGATTTCCTTTTACCATTTTAAACCTTGCTGCAAGCACCTAAGGCTGTTTTTTTCCCTGTGCAATGACTATTGGTGGGCTTGGTGCGCCAACGTCATTACATAGAAAGTGAAAGTAAAATGAGCCGATCAGCTCATTTATTTTCACTTACATCAGTGCCCGGGTGCAAATATCAGCCCCCCCAAGCACCGATTGGGACAGGGGAGGTGTCATTGGAGAGGGGGAATCTCCCCTTTCCAATAGTATCAATCTGTATTTGAACCCTGCTTCAGGGTCACTGCAGGAGGGTGATCCCTAAGTAGGGATTCACCCACTAGACTCTAGAGACTATTTTATGAGGAGGAAGCCCCCCTCTCAATGGTCTAATGCTGCCCCCCTCACCCCTGACCTAAATTTCTTTCTGCACCTGGGGGGGCAGAAAGCCCACTAGACACCAGGGTTTTTAAAAGGGGAGAAAATGGGTGTGGACAGTCCATCAAGGTACTGGGCCTAGCCCCTACCCCTTCCAAAACAAAAGCAGTCTTTCTGCCCCCTGTTGGAGGCAGACTGCAGGTGTTTTCCTCCAATCAGCTCCCAACAGTGGGCAGAAACCCATTACACAACCAAGGAGTGGATTTGAGGGGGCATCCTCCTCACAAGGGACTAGTGCTCCCTGCCTTCTCAGGCCCAAAAGTCTTTCTGCCTCCCCTGGGTGGAGATTTAAGGTTGCTACCTGTGTGACTAGTGTGAAATGTTGATGTCTCCACATTTTTTCACACTACAAAGATGTTCTTGATTATCTAAGAATATATATAATGACAAATGGTCCAACGTGATAGCAACTATATTCTGTTTACACACCTTCTGATGTTCATGACCATTATTGCCACACTGATGCATATGTTTGCAAATTTCCAGATTTAAACTTATAAAGACAGAGGTTCCTATGCTAGAGGTACTTGATACTAATTTAGAAGGGAAGGGTTGTTGGCATCACTCCTGCTTGCTGCCTTCCATACAAAAGGACTATTAAAGCCACCATGAGCTAGACTTTGAAAAATGGGTCCTTAGGGAATTACCCACTTGAGACTATTATGTGGTGAACCAATATGCCATCCCTCTCCCAAGGCACATCAAGGGTGTCTTTAATGAGCACCTGGTCAGATATGTCTGGGGTCTCTTCAGATTAGAGTCCTAACAACTATCACATCCAACAAAAGGGCATGTTAGGTCAAAGGAATATATGGCAGAAGTAAAACATCTTTTATGGGGTGGGCAAAGATGGTGGCTTGCGACTAGTCACAGCTAGACTCTGGGCCCTTCCAAGTTGCATCCAATGTGCTACTAAACCACAACAAACACTGGGTTCTCTCTTCCTCATTAGCTCACTGCATACCCTGGGCTGGGCTGACGACACCTCCACTATAGATCTAGCATTAGCAATTCCGGAAGGATACTCAAGAATCAGGGCGGACAGAAAGGGGAAATGTGGGGGAGGCCTGGCCATCATCTATAGAAATGAACTGAGGGCTAAGGGCTCAGAACAGGGCAGTAACCCAGATTGCGAGATCCTACTCTTTCAGATAAACATTACCAATAACTATACGTTTAAAGGCCTTCTGATTTACAGACCGCCTAGGGCTAAAACACCACTGATACAACTACTGAGCCCATTTTTGGAATCTAGCGTGAAGAACTCATGTTTTACTGTTCTGGGCGATTTCAACTTGCACCTAGAAAAGTGCTCTGATACAAGCACAGTTCTGATACATCGCCGCTGCTCCGCCAAACCATCTTTGAAGGCCCTTCACTGGCTCCCCATCCAAGAGAGAATTCAATTCAAGGCTCTCTGCACGACCCACAAGATTATGCACGGCAAGGCCCCTCCCATACTCCAAAATCTCATTTCACCCCACACCACCTCTAGAACTCTCCGCTCCTCCAACTGTAACCTAGCCTCAATCCCCAGGATCAGAAAAGCCCGCTCAGGCGGCCGACTGTTCTCCCTCAATGCTGCCAAACTTTGGAACTCGCTCCCCCCTAACCTCAGAGCCCAACCTAACCTTTTTTCATTTCGTAGAGCACTCAAAACATGGCTGTTCCCATAAAAACATCTCTCACTAGGTTTTTGTCTGTCAGCGCTGGGACGCCTATGGGCAGCCATGCGCTCTACAAATCTGTAAAATAAATAAATAACAGTGACATTGATAGATGCATTGTCCAACCTATCTATGGAACAGATTGTCAAGCACAATACGCACGAGGCAGGGCACATGCTCGATGGGATCTTCACTTCCAACAATGACATTAAGATAATAGAAATCCTACCGGTGTCTTGGTCAGACCACAAGGTAATAACATTTGCTACAAATGTGGAAAAGGATGTAGCTATATCTGCACCGCCACCTAGGCGTGCCACTTACTTCGACTGGCCAAAGACTGACTCCCTAAACTAAAAGAGCATCTTGCACTGTCAATTCCTGAACTAGAGCATGACAGTAATGTAGCCACAAACCAAATTTCGAGTTGGATAAATTCAGCCATTAAAGAAGCAGTCCCTCAAAAAAAAGATACCTCTAGGAGAAAAACTCCTACCCAACCATGGTTTACGGACTCACTAACGGCGCAAAAGCAAAACTGCAGAAAGCTAGAAAAGAGATGGAGGACTAACTATCATCAACGGTTTAAAGACGATTATAAAACCTCCCTGGTCATTTACAAAAAATTAATATTAGAAAAAAAAAGCAAATACTTCGCTCGAAAAATAAATGAGGCACAGAATTCTAGCAAAGAACTCTTCTCCACAGTAAAAAAACTAACGAAAATAGATAGCACCAAACAGACAGTATTGAGCTCTGAATTTTGCAATATTTTGGGCCAATTTTTTGTGGATAAAGTGACCGCAGGATATGAGTCCTTTAAGATGACAGCCAAACCTATTCCCACACGGTCCATCACAGAACCTAATGAGGAAACACATCCACTAAATGTGAACCCCTTATTTCACTTTCTGTCACCATCAGTAGAGCAGATTCTTCAGGTGGTTAGGTCAACTAAATTCGGGGGCCTAACGGACCCTTGCCCACTGAAGGTGATGCACTTATTCCCTAAACTACTGAGCGAGCAATTAGGTCTGCTATTCACAGAAATAATCAATTCTGGCCACTTTCCAGAGGCATGGAAAACAGCCTCAGTGTTGCCGCTACTTAAGAAACCAAGCTTAGACCCACAGGAACCCTGCAATTACAGACCCATTGTGAGAATCCCCTTCACTGCTAAAGTTCTGGAGAAATTACTGAATATACAGTTGTCTCAATATCTCTCAGAGGCAAATGCCTTAGACCACTCACAATTTGGCTTCCGAGAGGTACATGGAACGGAAACAGCCCTGCTCATGGCAACTGAGGAACTCAGAAGTGTACTGGATGCCGGAGGAAAGGATCCTTTTGGATCTCTCAGCGGCCTTTGACACAGTAAACCATGATACACTCCTGACCGAAGCAGGAGTCCATGTGTCAGTCCAAACACTGTTAGCCTCTTATCTGTTTAACAGAACGTTCACAGTGGAGCTGGGAGAGGCAAAATCAAAACCATTTAACTCTCTGTGTGGTTTACCCCAAGGGTCCTCTTTAAGCCCCACTCTATTTAACTTGTAAGTGGCACCTCTGGCAGCAATAATAAGGAACTGTGGCTTCCTACTGGTCTCCTATGCTGACGTCACCCAAATCGTGGTGTCAATCGCAAACAACGCCAAAGAGACGGCAGACAGGTTTAAAAAATGCATGGAACAGATTAATCAATGGATGCAGAGCAATTGCCTAAAGTTAAATGGAGACAAAAGCGAAGTCATGCTGTTGGGGACAGACATGAAAATCTGGTCCCAGGATTGGTGGCCAGATAGTTTAGGTGATTGCCCATCCCCAGTCAACAAGATAAAAAACCTGGGAGTGCTTCTGGACAATAAACTGTCTTTTACGATGCTCAGTCAAACAAATTAGCATCCAACATCTGGTACATCCTGAAAATGATAAGGAAACTCTTGCCGCTCATTCCCCATGATTCCTGTAAAACAGTTGTAACAACTCTGGCCTTATTAAGGCTGGACTATGGAAACGCTCTATATGCAGGGATACAGGTCCAGCATCTGGCAAAACTGCAGCACCTGTAGAATGCAGCAGCCATGCTGGTGCTGGACATTCCCAGGTCTGAGCCTATTGCACACAGATTAAGATCCCTCCACTGGCTTCCAATAGGAAAAAGAATAATGTTTAAGTCATTGTGTCTGGCCTACAAAGCCCTGCATGGGACTGGTTCGCAGTTTTTGAAAACCCACCTAAAATTGTATGAGCCATCCAGGACCTTGAGATCCAGCCAATCAAAACTTATCCAGGTGCCAAAATACAAACAGATCAGGTGGGGGGAAGAAGCTTTCTGTTGCACGCAGATAAGGCATGAAATCTGCTTCCAATTGCAATCAATAATAGCCCATCTCTGCTTTCATTCAGGAAAGAGATAAAAACTTGGCTATTCAACGCAGGCTAGAAACATAGACTTGGCAGCTCTCAGGTCTCTCTGCATCCTCCTAGCGCCAAGACGCCCATGGGCAATTGCGCGCTTTATAAATATACAAATTAAATCAAATCACCCAGATGTGGGTCCTGTGCTCACCTTGCCACTGAAGGTACGCTACCCCTCACCGCAGTTTCAGCGGGTTCGTTCCAGCGCGTCTCTCGCTTTCCTGGAATATCGGCGCCATCTTGGGGGAGGTAGGGGACGCTGATAGGACGCCATTGCAGGGAGCGCTCTAGCAGTCAGGTTGACTGGCTAGAAGCTTATTAGATTAGAGTATATAAAGGTCTTTGGAAGGCGGGTCAGCCTGTTAAGGCTCTCCACTGCTGTGCGCTGCGCTTTGGTTCTTAGGCGCTTTATTATATTTTTAAAACTATCTGTTTTGTGTTTGAGTTTATGTTATTTATAAACGTTTCCCCTGTTTTTAAATCCCTGGCCACTCACTTGCATTTTAATTGTGCCCCTCACCGCGGTTTCAGCGGGTTCGTTCCAGCGCGTCTTTTGCTTTCCTGGAATATCGGCGCCATCTTGGGGGAGGTAGGGGACGCTGATAGGACGCCATTGCAGGGAGCGCTCTAGCAGTCAGGTTGACTGGCTAGAGGCTTATTAGATTAGAGTATATAAGGGGCTTTGGAAGGCGGGTCAGCCTGTTAAGGCTCTCCACTGCTGTGCGCTGCGCTTTGGTTCTTAGGCGCTTTATTATATTTTTAAAACTACCTGTTTTGTCTTTGAGTTTATTTTATTTATAAACGTTTCCCCTGTTTTTAAATCCCTGGCCACTCACTTGCATTTTAATTGTGCCCCTCACCGCGGTTTCAGCGGGTTTGTTCCAGCGCGTCTCTCGCTTTCCTGGAATATCGGCGCCATCTTGGGGGAGGTAGGGGACGCTGATAGGACGCCATTGCAGGGAGCGCTCTAGCATTCAGGTTGACTGGCTAGAGCCCTATATAGGCTGTATATGCAGGCGCGCAGCGTGTGCACGCGGCGTGGGTGCCGTAGTGACGCTGGAGTCACGCCAGAGTCCAGCCCGTCTGCGCCCGTCCGCGCTAAGGACGGGCTGGATGGCGGGGAGATTGGATACTCTGACGGTGTGAACATAGGGATTAGGTACTCCAGGCTGGATTTAATCACTCTCAAGCCGCCTAAACTACCCTGTCATCATAGGAATGACCCGGAGTCGTTGCAGTCCTTTCTGGGCTGCCATTGTTTCCGGTCCTCCTCTCTGGTATCGGCTCCTGCTGCTGCCGCTACACGGGTTGGTCTGAGCAATATATCAAACACGAGCCGTAGAAGTGATAGAGGGTTTCTTATTAATGCGAGATCATTGATTAGGAACAATCTTGCCTTTAAAGATTTTGTGTTGGCTAGAAAACCTGCCTGGGTTTTCATTACGGAAACCTGGGCCAAAGACTCCTCTGGACCTGATTTGGTTGAGGCGGTTCCAGAAGGTTCCACGCTGGTGAGGATGGACAGAGTAGGTCGCATGGGAGGAGGGCTGGGTATTCTGCATAGAGACTGCTTTTCCTGCCATGTTATTCCTCTGTTGGAACCTCAACACCCCTTTCAGGCCCTCCAGTTTTCCTTGAAAGGATCATATGTAGTACCATTTACGGGTCTTCCTATTTATAGACCACCGGGGACTAGAACAGAGTTCTGTCATCAGATGCTCAACATCTTAGAGTCATATTTTGGCCATGAGCATCTCACTGTTCTAGGGGACCTGAATTTCCATTTGGAAAATATGGAATCCACTGACACACTATCTTTGTTGGATACTTTCTTGGGCTGTGGATTGAAACAGTTGGTTAAGGGTCCCACTCATCAGGCGGGTCACACGTTGGATGGAGTCTTCTCTAATGACACCCGGCTGTCCATTGAGACGCCCATCCCTCTCTCTTGGTCGGACCACTTTGCGATCCCCATAGAATTTTTGATTACTACCGTCAGTAGCAGGGATAACGAGCCCAGTAAGATGGAACTAAGACGCAATCTCAAAAACATCACTAATGATGTGCTCGCCCCCAGGCTACGCAGTCTGGCATTCTCCCCTGAGGAGGACGTTGGTTCTGCAGTAATGAGGATGGATAGTGCCATTAGGACAGCGATTGATGAACTGGCTCCTGCCTCACTGCGCTATTCCGCGAGGAAAAGGCCTTCAGCCCCGTGGTTCTCAGAATCACTAAGACTTCTTAGGCAGGGGGTACGGAGACAGGAGCGTCTTTGGAGGACTAGTTGGGACTGGCGTGAGAGGGACAATCACAAAACTCTTTGTATGAATTATAAGAAGGAGGTGATAAGAACCAAGCAAGATTATTTTACTTCTCTTACCTCCTCACTCTCTTCGCCGAAAGAGCTGTTTAAGATAGTAGACACGCTCACATCACTGAAGATGCCTGATCCTGTTGTTAGTTCACAGCAGCTCTGCAATGATGTTGCCCAATTTTTTCAATCCAAAATTGTGGATATATACTCGGCTTTAGAGCTTCAGAGGTCAGTTCTTCCTACCTCTATTTGTCGATCTGTCTTATTGCCATCTTCACCTGAGGAAGTTTTCGTAGGGCATCTGTCCAGCTTTACACCTCTTTCCCTCCAGGAACTTGAAGTCCTCTTGAATAATACCAGGTCGGGGTCTCCCTTAGACCCTTGTCCCTTGAAACTCCTCAAACAATGTAAGGAGACTCTCCTGCCTCCGTTACTGGATATTATGAACAAGGCTATGGAGGAGGGGACCTTCCCCCTACAATGGAAAAGAGCGGTGGTTAAACCTCTGCTAAAAAAACCCACCTTAGACCCGGGGGTTCTTAAAAACGTCCGCCCCATCTCGCTGCTCCCAGCCCCGGCAAAGATGCTGGAAACCCATCTTAACCAGCACCTTGCAGTCTTTCTGGAAACCTCTGGCCTATTAGATCACTCGTAGCACAGCTTTCGGAGAGAGCATAGTACAAAGTCGGCCCTCACCATCGTGCTTGATAGTATTCGCACTAGGGTTGATAAGGGCCAGATCACTCTCCTTATCCTGTTAGATCTTACGGCTGCGTTTGATACCCTGTCTCCCTCAGTGTTAACATCCAGGCTGAGGGAGATAGGGGTGGAAGGATCCGCACTTAGTTTGCTGACCTCCTTTCTTGGCCAGAGGGAACAGAGGGTTAAACTGGGGGAGTTTCTATCTCCATCCCTCCCTGTGCATTGTGGGGTCCCCCAGGGTTCGGCATTAAGTCCAACCCTTTTTAACATCTATGTGACCCCACTTGCCAGGCTTATTAGATCTTTTGGGATGGAGGTAGTCTCCTATGCAGACGATACGCAGATACTGATGTCTTTCGCCCAACCTGTCATTTCCGGTGCCTCCAATTTTAGACTCTGTATGGAGGCAGTTGCTAAATGGATGGTTTGCAATTCATTGAAGCTCAACGGCGATAAGACAGAAATTCTGATCTTCGGTGGAAAGGAGGATATCTGGTCGGCGGAATGGTGGCCGTCCTCGTTGGGCGTGTGTCCGACTCCCACCACCCTGGCCAGGAACTTAGGAGTCATGATTGACCCTAGGCTAGGGATGGACCAACAAGTAACGAGGACTATCTCAACGTGTTGGGGCTTATTGAATATACTGCGGAAGATCAAACATTATTTGTCCCCCCAAGCCAGAAAACAAATTGTAATTGCATTGATAGGCTCAAGACTTGATTATTGCAATGCCTTATATTTAGGCATTAAAAAGGGTCTGTTAATGCGACTTCAAATGGTGCAAAATGCCGCCGCCAAATTTGTTTTGGATTTGCCCAAGCGGGCTTCTGCGTCGGCAGCTAGAAAGACTCTGCACTGGCTTCCAATTGAGGCTAGAATTTCATTTAAGTCCGTTTGTCTGATCTATGGGGCTCTGTCCTCAATTAGCCCTGGAGGCCTAAGGGATCTTTTGGTCCCTTACACCCCCTCCAGACATTTGCGTTCCGCTAATACATTTTTGCTGTCAGTCCCCCGTGTACGTAGAGCTAGGTGGGGTGGCAGAGCTTTTTCAACCCTGGCTCCGAAGTTGTGGAACACTCTGCCGGTTGTGATCAAATCCCTTCCCTCAAAACAAGTTTTCAGGAAGGCCCTCAAGACGTGGCTATTTGCCAAAGCCTATCCTTAGCTCTGGATTTGCCTTTTTTATGATTTTCTTTGCTAGGCGCCTTGATGCCTTTGGGCTTAGTTGCGCGTTTATAAATTTTATTTCATTCATTCATTTGTTGATAAGGGGTGATAACCTGAAACCAGTTTCAGAATGCTTGTTTCTGGTCCTGGGAGGTCCTGGCGTGGCATTTCGAGCTAGACTGTTCCCATGAGGAGCAGGATCAAGAATGATTTTCACATGGCCGAGTCCGAACTAGAATGGCATGGTGAGCAAAGAAATTGATGGATTTAGGCCTGGATCTCTGTACTGGGGGTGAATGTTTGACATTGTTCATTATTCCGTCAATCAATTGTTCTTTTTGCATTTGGCACCCCAAGTGGGATGTGTATGTCCAGATGTGGGTATTTTGCTCAGGATGCCACTGAAGTCAAGCTAGCCTGGTTGAAGAGGGGTGACACCCCGAAACCAGTTCCAGGATGCTTGTTTCTGGTCCAGGGAGGACCTGGCCTGGCATTTTGGGGTGGACTGTTTTCATGAGGAGCAGGGTCAAGGCGGATTTGCATATGGCTGGGTCTAAACTGGAATGGCATGGTGAGCAATAAAATGATAGATTTAGGCCCAGATCTCTATACTGCAGGTATATGTTTGACATTGTTCAGCATTCCGTCCATCAATTTTTCTTTTTGCATGTAACTACTATTTCAACTGTGAGATACTCCACTTGGGAAAGGATGTCGGTTAAGGCTGCAGCAAGGGAGGCAGACTTCTGTAGTCTGTCCTCTTAGGCCACAAAGAACTGGAAGAAAACAGCTTCTGCTAGGCAAGCTATCTGTCAAGAGAGCCGATAGCTCAGGGGAAACCAGAGATTTGGCTCCGTCTGTCACCCCTTGTATCTCGAGCAATTCTGGTGCTGATCTGGGCTTACTTGGACCGGGCAGTAAGACTCAGGGTAACAAGTCTGATCTACCTACTGATCTTGGCCAACCCTATCCTACTTGGGTTCAATGTGAACAGGAGCTGGAGTGGTGATTACGTACTCTCAGAGGACCATGGATTGCCATAACTCACTTCTTTCTATGGTTGTGAGGGGTAATAGTGGTGAGGTGGTGCCCCTCAATGATACATCTAGTGCTATGGGGATCTCAATAAATCCTCTGACAGTAGCACGAGCCTTGATGGAGCTCTCAGTTAGCACCACATTCATTTCTAACTCACCACTGGATAAATCTCTTACTCAATGGGTGGATACATACCCTGTTATCTGGACAAATGTTTCTTGGGCCCTGAGGAAGTAGACTTTTCTGGTTCAGTGAAGTATCACCGGGCAGAGCTGGGGAACCTATGGTCACATATCCCACAGACTTCCTTGCAGAGGAAAGCGTTTATCTCAGAGGAGTCACCTCTTCCTGCTGCTGCCGCTACTGTGCAGGAACCCCAAGAGGTATTTTTCGCCCTCACAGATTCAGGCAGCTTGATCGAGACCAGGACACTCTTCTGGATTCCTCAGGGAGATGCCCTGCGACCTTGGGGGGCTCAAGATCTGCTGATATCCACAATGGCTGTGCTAGCTTGAAAGGCAGGCTACAGGCTGGTATTGATCTTATGACAACTACCCAGCTGGAGGATCGGGGTCACATCTGCCTTTAACCATGGTGCCTTTGACATCGGTTTTCCACTAGCTGAGGACGAGCTACTTTGAGATCCAGATCGGATTTAATGGACACCCACTAATTTTCTTTTACCAGTCTATGTCCCGTCTATTACCTCCTTGGCTGTCAATTCAACGACTTCTATGGTTATGCGTTCATGGGTGAGTTCCAGCAGGACTATTCATCTGTACTAAATGGTCCTACCTTGGTGGATATTTACAATCTTCTTCTGTGACATAGGGAGGAATAAAGGAGACACTCACTTGTATTAAAAACAGCTCATGTGAAGACTTAGGTAGTTTTGAAAAGACATTATCCAAATCAGCATTGGAGAGGTGGAGATATCTCAGGCTGCACTTCACAAAGCAGTTGGTGAAAATCATTCATCTATTCTCCAGAAGAAATCCTAGCTCTCCAATCTCGATTCTAAGGTGGAAGATCTCGAGAACAGATCACGTAGACACAACCTCAGATTTTTCGGCATCCTGGGAGGGTCAGAAGAGTTAAACTTAAAGAACAGGTCTCCGTCTTTTTAGAAAATCTTTTCCTGTAATATGTGATTGTGACATGGACAGTATGATACAAAGGACACATTGTTTTCCATTCTGGCTGCCCAGCAAGGGTGGGCCTTCACATCAATCTTGAGCCATCCTTATTTATGTCGCAATTTCATTCTGTGGCAGGAAATTTACCAAACAACCCACCCCAGGTCACCAATTGTGGGATTTAATTTTTTGTATGTTCTGACTTTTGTCATCGAACAGTGTTTCAGCAGTGGCAGCTCTGGGATCATATCACCTGTCTACAGTAGATTGAGGCAACCGTTTCTATCATTGAGCCAGCAACATTGACGATCAAATTTGATGGGCAAACACATTTTTGCTATGATGGACTGAAGGTTTCAGAACTGTTAGCCAAATGGCAACATGTGAAATGAGTCTTTTCTCTTATAAGTCTCAACTAGCCTAACTACTGGCAATTGTCTTCTCTCCTATCTCTTTTGTTTCTTTTTCTGCAAATAGGGATGCTGCCCTCTAACTCCACACACAATCTACCTGTATAAGGGTTCCCTTGGGGTGTGGTAATATTTTGATTTAGCTTTGGAATTTTTTGCTTGGAAAACGACTGGGGTTCTTTCTTTCTTTAGGGTAGGATACACTTGGAGAGGGCCCGGGACCTGTGTCTATATGTGAATCAGAGCTATTTAGCTTGCTGGTTGGAGGTGTTGTGGGCGATGGCCCTTTTGTTAGGGTGTAGGGGGTCTCTTTAGTTGGGGATGACGGGGAGACTACCTGATGCTATTGCTGGTGGGTGGGTCTGTTTTTGGGAGAAGGGGTGAAAGGGTTGGGGGCTAAAAATAGAGAAACAGTAGAGAAAAATAGGGCAAATTACTTCAGGAGAAAGTCTCAGCGTACCGGGCGGCTGGAGTACAGCATTTCTATAGGAAGCGGGTGGGCTAGGGCATATTGTGGCAATGGTTAGTAATGATTGTGGTCTTGGTCAGCCTTTGCATATTCTTTTCTAGAATATTAATGGTGTCAAAGTGCTCCCTAAGTGTAAGATAATCAGGGAAGAACTGAATACTATAGTTCCACAAATTATCCGTTTCCTGGAGATGCACCTTTCCTCACAGTGAACATCATTATTAAAGGAGTAGGGTTATAGAGTCTTATGTACTTCCTATTTTACCTCAGCCCAGATGGCTGTTGTGCTGCTGGTATGGGATAAAAAATGAGCGGTAGTGAGCCAGAAGGTTGATCCTGGAAGACGATGGCTTATTGCAACCGTTTGGAAAGACAGCATGCGTTTCACTATATGTGGAGTATATGGCCCGAATGAGGCTAACCCGACAATGTTTTACTCCTTGTTGGCAGAACTTCATTTTTGGCAATCACCCCATGTCACTTGTGGGGGCTTCAATGTTACATTGTATCCTCAATAGATTCCAGATATCACAGGCTGGGTAACTCGAACTCAGCCAACTGGGAGAGACAACGCCTCAGAGAGACATTAGAACAACTATGGCTTCCAATGCACTTGTTGATGTTTGGAGACATTGTAGAGCTAGCGAAGTTAGATTTACCTTTTACTTTGCTCCCCAAAAGTCCCTCTTGCAATCAATATGTGTTTAGTTAGTCATTCTCTTGTGTCCTTACAGAAGATCCAAGGCAATATCCTTATTTATTCAAATGGCAGGACTTCTCCAGTCTCTAGGGCTGCAAAGCTGGATTTTTGAGCAAAGACTGCTTCGTGATGAAGAATATATATGCATAATTAACTTCTTCCTGAGAGAGTATTTGGAGGCTAATGTTGGCTCGAGAGCTACTATTGGCATTTGGGACACACTTAAGGCATTTTGATCCGGCCATACGCTGAAGTTTGCTGCTTGTCAATGGAAGGCAGATAATGTGGAGGAGACTCAAATGCGATCAACTCTTATCTCTATAGAGTCTAGATTTGAGTGCAGTATAATCGCCCATGATAGCCTGAGTATGCTATTCTTCTCCGAGCAGTTAGCTGCTCTGCAAGCATGTCTCCGGAATCCTATATGGGATCAGATGGTCCGAAAATACAGTCCAAGGCTGCTGTTGAGCTTTGAAAATAGCAAGGAGATGGACTGGCTAGTCTCCCTTGGAGTTAATGACAGAACTTGCAATAATACTATTAAGTGGATTACAAAATGGTGAATATGTGGTGGATCCAGAGAGCATCAGGGAGGTTTTTTGGCTCTTTTACCTAACCTCTATCTGGAGGATTGTCTGGCTTCCACTAAGGTTGTGGATCAATTCATAGGGGGGCTTTTTAATCATTAACTGAATGAGGCTCAGCAGACAAGATTGAAAGAGCCCATAATGCTGTCTGAGGTAGAAACATCTATTGGGTCATTAGCTAAGGGCAAGGCTTTGGGTCAGCTCTAAATTCCTTTAGTATTTTATGTGGTATTTCACATATTCTGACACTGATTCTCTGGGATCTCTTTAACTCTTTTGACTTGTTGGGTCAGGTCATGGGGTTCTGGGGAGATACTAGTATTGTCATTTTCCTTGGGGAACGGCCTTAGCCGATGTGGCTCATACCGCCTGATTTCTTTAATTAATACTAAAATCTATACCTGTGTCTTGACTAACAGGCTATCTGTGGTGATTTTAGGGTTGGTAGATTTAAATCAATAGGGATCCTGGAAGCGATACAACCTTGCATGTCAACACTGTAATTATGGCTCCTGAGGTTGCTTCTGGGAATGGGTCCTCTATTGGAATAATATGTTAGATGCAGAGAAGGCCTTGGACCGTGTCTCTTGGCCATCTCTCTGGGAGGTCATGGGGGCCTCGGATTTGGCCTGCAATTTATATCTAGGTGTTAGAAACTGGATTACTGGTTGTTAGAGGTATGTTCCCTATCCAAGCAGGAACTTCAATCCTAGTGAGGGTAAGTCAGTAACACACTTAAATTAACCTGTAGCTTGACGCAGAGCAGTCAGGCTAAACTTAAGAGGCAATATGTAAAGTATTTGTGTGACATATTAAACAGAAACACAGGGAAAACCCAAAAAATATACTCCACAACAGCTTAGAAAATTAGGCAATATTGTTATAAATAAAACAAGGCCAAAACAACAAAAATACAAACTGTAGAAGTCAAGATAGGAATTTTTAAAGATTAGATGCGAAAATAGTGCTAAGACACAGTAAGTACTCAAAGAGTTACTTGGTTGTGCTGAACCAGGACAAAGTCAAGAGTTCAGGCGAGCCATAATGCAGCACGGTCTAGATACAGGACTCACGCAGGGGCAGCTAAGTAAAAGTACCTTGATCCTTGACGCAAGCAATGAGATGCATCAGTGATCCCCTCACAGTCGGGGTGCTGCACTGGATTTCTCCACGCAGTGGTGGTAATGCATGAGCGATGCACTAGTTCAAAGATACGGCGGGAGTCCAAATGCGATGCGCCATGTTTCTCCACGTTGTAGAGGCGATGAGTCGATCTTCTTCACACAGTGGCGGTGATGTGTTGGTTCCGATGCTATGGTACTGTAGGTGATGCAGCGATGTCAAGGGCGAAGCATCAATCTGGTTCCGCAGCACCTGGAATGCATCATTTCCGATCGGGGCAACAAGGTCGATGTGTGGGTCCTGGCAGATGTAGCACTTGATTTTCACTTCCCAGAGCGCAGGACTGGATTGGCACCACTTAGCAGATCAGGACTCACAGCTGACATGGTCATGGTGCTCGTTTCAGGTTGAAGAGAGGTCTTTCATATCTCTAAGACTTCATTTTTTTTTTTTTTATATTTTTTATTTGCAGTTTGAACACATCAATACAAAAAAATCAGCACAGAAACATATCAAAACAGCACAGAATACAATACATAAGATTAATGAGCGGCTTAAAAGAAATTTATACAAGCAGGTTTAAAATCTTATGACCCTAGCTCGGTTAACTACTGGCCGTCTCCCTCCAGGTTAATATCGGGGCCCATAATCTATTTCCAAAATCCCGCTTTTTTTTACTTTTCAGCTCATACAGGCATCTCTCGCTGTTATGAATACTCAATAGTCTAGAGAGCCACATTTGAAAAGAAGGGGGCGATATATCTTTCCAGCCCGAGGCAATTAAAATCCGAAGCACCGCCACAGACATAAACACCAGCGCTTCCTCAGCCTGTGCCAATTTTGGCTTATGATCACAACCCAATAACATCAGGGTCGGGGATAGATCGATCTTATGACCTAGCAGCCCCTCCCAAAACTTTCCAACTTCCCTCTGTAATGAGGACAATGAGCTGCAATTAAATAACATGTGGAATGTATCAGCTTGACCGGCATTACATCTAGGGCAGCTATCATCTGCCCTGACCCCCCAAGCGAATAATTTGGCGGGAGAATGATATAAATTGAATACGGTTTTATAATGCTGGGCCCTCAAGTTGGTAGATCTGAATACTTTTCTGTTCAGAGTAAAGGCCAGATCTAGATCTACATCAGGGTCTCCCAATTTCAAAGCCAAAGCTGCCTCTGTTTTTTCCATATCATCTTGCAATTCTGCGATTACCTGCTTATAAACCCATTTTATCTTCCTACGTCCCACAATTAACAATTCAATTATGGGGACCTCCTTCATTGAGAGGGGTTTTGGTCTCAATGCCTTTAATGACCGTGTGAATTGACCGTACAAAAACCAATGATTAACCGAGATGCCAAACCTTTGTTGGAGGTCATCAGAACCAAGTGTTTCAGGGCCCCCCCAGATATCCCCAAAGGTCCTAATGCCGAGATCCCTCCATACCTGCAGATTCCTATCAGCCCCCACAAAAGGGAGCAGACTAGAGTTACACAGGTGGAGATAACGATTTAGCTTTGGGATTTTGCAGTACTTAGAAATAGACCTCCAAACCCCCCCGACCCCTTCCAAGATCTTCAGGCGGGGCCTCTTATAATATCTGCGGTCGGCTTCACGCCAGAGCAACCCTATGGCCTTTTCCCCAATTAACAGCTCGAAAATAGAGGGTATGTCCTGGACAGCCGAGTTAATAACACCAGGAGTAGTCTTATGTTGAAACAGGATAGACATTTGTGTCAAAAGACAGGACCAATGGTATAATCTCAAATTTGGTAGGTCCAACCCTCCCCTCTCCCTGGGGAGCGACATATATTTTGTAGACCGCCTGATCCTGCCAAACTGCCATATAAATCTTATGAAAATAGAATCCATACTTTTAATTAGTTTGTCCTCCAAAAATAGGGGTATGGCTCTAAACAAATAAAGAACTCTAGGAAATATTGACATTTTTAAAACATTTACCCTCCCGATCAGGGAAAGATGAAACACATCTATCCTCTTTAACTCCTTTTCGATGGATTTCAAAAGTGGGGGATAATTCTCGGCTATTATTTCCTCTACTGAGGCATTGATCTTAATCCCTAGATATGTTGCTGAATCCACATATCTTGTGTCACTTTTGACTAAATTCCTGGTACAGATAATTTGGGTTTTGGATTCGTTTAGAAGATAACCCGACCGCTTGCCGAACTCCTCTGCTATTTCGACCAGGGCCAACAGCGCCTGCTGGGGATTGGTAGTAATAATTGCCAGATCATCGGCATAGGCCAAGATTTTACTAGAATAGCCATTACATACCACCGGGCTAATCCTGGGGGACCCTAATATTTTCTGGATAAGAGGGTCGATGTACAGTGCGAAGAGGATCGGGGAGCAGGGGCAGCCTTGGTGAGTGCCTCTCGTAATGGCTATCTTCTCAGAGCTCTCACCCATGACCACAACCCTCGCAACTGGATCTACATACATTGCTTTGAGAGCTCTGATAACTTTCTCCCCGAATCCTCTCCCAACCAACACACCCCATAGGAAATCCCATATGACCCTATCGAAGGCCTTTTCTGAGTCGAGCAGGATCATGGCCATCTCCCCTCCCCCTGCTACCTGGGCATCGAACAACACTATTGCTCTTCTAATATGGTCCGTAGTGCTGCGGCCCGGGATAAACCCATGCAGCCAGGGGAGACAAGACGACCAATGATCCTGCCCAACCTCTTCGCCCATATCTTTGAGTATGATTTTGTGTCCGCATTGATTAGTGAGATTGGGCGATAGGAACCCAGTTTCTCGCGGGGTTTCCCTTTCTTATGGAAGACTACAATGTTGGTTTCTCGCCAAGAGGCAGGAACCACTCCTGTACACATTATTCCATTAAATAGATCCACTAATAATGGTATAATCACTGGTTCAAAACATTTGTAGACCTCCAGAGGGATCCCATCCGGGCCAGCGGCCTTACCAGAGGCTAGCTCACGCAAAGCCTCACTTATCTCACCCCCACTAATATCCTTATCCAGTTCATCCTTCTCTAAAATATTAAGACGGGCACCATTATCCACCACCTCGACCCCCTGATTGTCATCCCGCCTTTCCTCATCATACAGACATTGGTAAACGTTTTTAAAAGCCTGAGTTATCTCATTTGTCTGTGTAAATTCCTCCAAATTTTCTTCAATCAAGGAAATAATATTCCTAGCTTTCCCCTGCCTAATTTGCAAAGCTAAAACTCTACCAGCCTGCTCTCCCGTTTCATAACGCTTGGCCTTTGATGTTTGGTACTCTCCCGAAGCCTTCTGGATAATCAGCTTCTGAAGTTCTGCTCTAATTTTCAGCAATTCGCTCTGGCTCATGCTGCTATCCCCTCCGGAGGTTAAATATCTCATATGCTGTTCTTCCACCGCAGACAGTGTACCCATTAACCCCTCGACTTCCCTCTTATCCTCTTTTCTTATCCTGGCCCCAATACTTATAAATTCACCCCTTAGAGCCGCTTTGAATGACTCCCAAACACGATTCCTGGAAGTGCTATACCTATTGGCAGCAAAAAACTCATCTACCCATTTCACCATATGCCCGGTGAATCTTGTATCCAACAATAAACGCCTCTCGAAAGTCCACCTGGTCCCAACCCTGTCATGTCCTGCTAATTCATAAGTCAATATCAAGGGATTGTGGTCAGACAAAAATTTTGGGAGTTTCTATATTCCTACTCTATTTATTTCATTAGAAGAGATAAAAAAATAGTCCAACTTAGTAAACTTCTGATAAGGATTTGAAAAATAAGTATAACCGGGTTTTAACGGTTCTTTCGTACCCCATACATCGTTCAGCCCATGTGAATTGATAAGGGCTTTTATTGCCCTGAAAACTCTTGGTTTTCGACCCTGATACACGAAAGAGTCACCCCAGTCAGAGGAGATATTCAGATCACCACACATAATTATGGGGGTTGGCCAGGTAGCTAGCTCTAATTCTAGGAAGTCAAAGAGCTCTGGATCATCTTAGTTTGACCCATACACTACACAAAGTGTCAGGCCCCTTTCAAGTTCCACTAAAACCCATCTCCCGTAACTATCCGACTTAGTCCGCCTGACCCCTCCCAGAGATTTTTTTAATAAAATCGCAACTCCCCTATTTGTTGAAGATTGGGTAGAACAAGCCGCCAACTCAAAACCACTAAGAGACATAAGGCTCCTTTTAGACCAGGGTAGGTGAGTCTCCTGAAGACAGAGAATATCGATTCCATTATTCTTAACAAAATGGGCCAGCCTTAGACGTTTCTTCCAGTCGTTTAACCCACCTATATTAATTGAGCAAACCCTAATGCGAGCAATCTTGATGCACTATTTGAACATAACAATGAGCCTGCTCTTTAAACAGCTTCTGTATCACCAAAGCCATTATGTGGCTAAGAAAATAAACAAGATGAAACAAACTACAATTTTTCCCCTTATTTTTTGCCCTTTTAACCCCCAAACCCCTACATCCCTTCCTCCCAGCCCCATCCCCCTCCCTTCCGCTGTGAACCCCCCCTTTTGCTGTCCCTCCCCCGACCCCTCCTAGATGAAGCGCTCAGACCTAGTCTGTGCATATGATGGAGCTGCAGTGGGCAAGTGAGGACACGCACTGAGAAAACACAATATCTAGTACCCTTTATAGCCCCTTAGCTTAATATTAGCTATATACTCCAAACAAAATGACTCGGATCCCGACCACACCCAGTACATGTATGCTTATTTTCCCAACCCAGTTCCAGTCCAGAACCTAATCAACCTTCTTGCCCAGGGAGGCCAGATACTCCTTTGCTTTAATTTCAGACGAGAAAAAGAGAGTCCTCCCTTCATTAATCACTTTTAACTGAGCCGGATTTATGAGATAGGCTTGGATCCTCTTCTCTTGAAAGGGTTTAATCATTTCCCTCAATCGCCATCTTCTCTCCACAGTCGTGTGGCAGTAGTCAGAACGAACAAAGAAGGAAAACCCTTCGCCGCTCCTCCCAGCGTCTGGTCTAGCCTTTTCCGCAATGGTCTGTCTCAATAAAAAATTACCGAAAAATATCAAAACTGCTCTGGGTTTGTCACCTTCTTTAACATTAGAACGAGCCTTAAAGGGGGTGCGGTGGACTCGTTGTATTTCTATAGACCAATTCCAGCTTGAGAGCTCTGGAAAAGCTTGCTCAAAGAGCTTGATGATAAATGCTCTTATGTCCGACCCTTCCAACCCCTCCGGAATCCCCCAAACCTTCAGGTTGTTCTTACTGAGTCTGTTCTCCATCTCCTCCATTTTCCACTGTAGGTCCACAACCTGGAAACTTTGAGCGTTGACACTGCAAGTAGCAGCAGCTACCTCGGCCTCCGTGGATACCACCCTCTCTTCCAGATTAGTCACTCTGTCTGCCGTATTCGTGCAAACTTTCGAGAGCTTCCGTACTACTCCCTGCATCTTCCTCATGGCGGCCTGTGCCTTACGATTATCCTGGCGAGTTTCCTCTCTATGGGCCAGAATCTCCTGATGTATAGTTTCCAAGAGTGAACGATGAGTACTACCCACTGCAGATCCACCCTGCAGGGCTAAGTCAGGAGAGTGATCCCAGCTCAGTTCTCGGGAAGAGTGACCAATTTTCAAAGACTGACTCTTGACCACCGGAGGCCGCGCCAGCTTTACCGGAAGACCATCCTCAGAGTCCGATTCTGCGCCTGAATAGGAGCTATGCTCTTCTTCCTCGGACCATTCCGCCCCATCAGAGACAGAGAAATAATATTCGCTCGGTACTTTCTCCTTATCGATAGTCGTACCACTAGGCGTACCAATAGGCAACGGATCGGCTTTCTGTGGCTCGATGTTTACACCACAGCAACCTTTCCCCATATCCAAAGATGCTGTGGTGACCACCGCAGGGGGGGGGGAGGCCCAACTAGAAAAGCTTCCATATCTGCAGGGGCAGATGAAGGACTTGAGATGTTAACTGAGGATATACCAATGGGGGTGGCAGAGTCATTGCGCTCTTCAAAAGTCAAAGAAGAATTACCAGAAAGAGTATCCGCCGATAAGTTTACACCAACCTCGACAGCCTTAGGGCCCTTCTCCTTCTCCTTACCTACTTTAGGGAAGATATCAGCGATTGAAGCTGCCGCGAGCCGGGTCCTGCCTGCCCCCTGCTGCTTCCTTTTCGTTTGTCCTGCTGGTACCTGGAGTCCTCGCAGGTCCTCAGCACCCTCAGCCTCGGTCTCCTCCTTCTGAAGTTTTTTCCCGTGAAGCGCTGATTTGGAACCAGCAGCCACTTTGGGGGCCATGGTATCCCTCTGTGTTCTCGAAACCAAGGATCTCCTGCAGAAATTGCCAAGACTGTCACTTTCAAACTTTCCTGACCGTAAGCTGCAAAACGCCGCTCTCTGCTGCCTCTGGACCTGACTCCGCCCCTTCTCGCGAAGCTCGCGGAATCCGTGGACAGACAAGAGAGCCACGAACGCGGCCAGCGCTAGACGAAGAGCCTGTCTAAAGAGCCGGCACCCGGTAAGTGCCGTCAGCATAACGGGGTTTCGTAGCTGGGTTTTCGTAACTGTTTTAACCAAAAACGGGTCGGCCGTGTCCTAGGGGCTTAACTCATTGCCCTCACTGCCGTCTGCGTCGGCCTCCGTTACGATGCCGCCATCTTGCTTCTCTAAGACTTCAGTAACAGGAGGCAAGCCAACAAGCCCTTGGAGATACTTTGGCTCTGAGATGTAGAGATGCAGGTCCAGTTTTTCTCACTCCCAAGCAAGAAGCATCAGGCAGCAGTCCAACACACCAAAGCATTTCAGCAAAGTGGTAGTGCCTCCAGCAGCACAGCAGTCCTTCATCATGGAAGAATGTCTTCAGTTCCAGAAGTGTTTTGATTTGGTGGTGCCAGAGGTCCAGTACTTATACCCAGTTGGGCCTTGAATTGTGAGACTTCAAAGAAGTGCTTTGAGTACAGTGTCCCTTCCTTTCCAGCCCTGTCTCCAGACTCACTACAGGTGGGGTGTGACCCTTTGTGTGGAGAATAGACACAGCCCTTTCAGGTGTAAGTGTCAGCTCCTCCCTCCCATTCCGCCCAGAATGACCCATCAGAATGAAGATGGCCGCTCAGCCACACCATCCCTTCCTTAGTGTGTGGCTATCTGGCAGGAATGCAGGAACCCAGCTGTCACCCAACCCCAGATGTGAATTCCAGAGAAAGGCAGAATGCTCCAAATGGTTACAGTAAGAAAAGGCCAACTTTCTAAAAGTGGCATTTTCAGAATTGCAATTTAAAAACCAACTTCACCATCAGCTGTGTTTTTTAAATTGTGTTTCCATGGACACCAAATTTGGGGGTGCCATCTCTTCCCAATTGGAAATTAATATTATAATCTGATAATAAGGAAGTCCCAATGTTATCCTATAGGAGAGATAGGCCTTGCAGTAGTAACAAGTGATTGTAAAAGAATTTCACTACAAGGACATGTAAAACGTAAACGTAAATGTCCTACTTTTTAAATACACTTTGCCCTGCCCATGGGCTGTCCAGGGCCCACCTTAACAGTGACCTATATGTAGTAAAAACAAAGGTTTGGGCCTGGTTAGTAAGCTAACTTGCCGGGTCAACATCTCTGCAGAGGCATGCCTGAGACATGTTTAAAGAACTACTTAAGTGAGTGGCCCAATCAGTGCTGAAAGCCTACTTGTAGCATTTGATTTCTAGGCCCACCACATGTAGTGCACTTAACTAGGGACTTATAAGTAAATCGAATATGCCAGGTGTGGATACACAAATGTTACCATGTTTTAAGTAAAGAGCACATGTACTTTACCACTGTTTAACAGTGGTAAAGTGTCCAGATTCCTAAAGCCAGCAAAACCAAAGTCAGTAGCAACAGTCAACAACAGTAGTAGGTCAGAATGCTAAAATCATAGGAAACCATGCCTAGGATGCCAGGTCTAACACTAGGGATCGTCAACTTTATGTTGTCTTGAGATCGAGGATTCCCTGCTCTGGCTCACTTTTGGACTCAATTGAAATTTCCCGGGGGACCCAGGAGGGCTCTCCTTTAGCACCTCAGCTGTTCACGCAATATGTGAAGCCATATATTCAAGCTCTTAAAGGATCCGAGAGTATCCACTCACTGCGCATATATTGATTTAAGGTGAATGTTTCAGCTTATGCAGATGACGTGGCAGTCTGAACTCTTTCCTGCCTTTAGTGCAGTTGAGGCGTGGAGGCGGTCAGGCATGAATTTGGTGTAGTCCCAGGATACAAGCTTAACCTTGACAAAACACAGGTTTCATCTAGTGTTATGCCACCCGCTCATGACAAGAGTTGGGTACATTCAGGTACCTATCTGGGGGTAGAACTGATTTTATGAATGGAGGATATTAATGAATACCATTATGAAAAGAATCATAAACAATCAATCAAGGTCCTTAATAAGTGGAACCATCCACATCTTGATCTGATTGGGTGGTGTTATTATATTAAAATTATTATTCTTCCCCAATACTTGTCTCTTTTTAAATGTATACCCCTTTATCTCTCTAGGAATTTCTTTAATATGATTTAGGCTTGTTGGCAGAAGTTCATTTGAAGTTATAAGCAACCCCGCTGTAGCATACAGCTTTTCCAGCAACACCGGGATAAAGGTAGGGTCTCCCTCCTGGCTTTGCAGCTGTATTGTCTGGCTAGTATTTTGTTGTGACTTTGGGTAATTACGGGCAGGGGAATATGAACTATGGGCTGTATGTCTTCAGATTATCTACCTTTGGGGGAATCCATTGTCCCCTGTATCTGCATGATCGACCCTGTCTATGTTCCACACTCTGAGGGTGTTCCATCTCATCCTAAAATAGTATTTTCAGATAACATCCTTTTTAATCGATTTATGTATCTGGTGTATAACCCTAACTTTCCCTTCTCTATCCACCATAACTTCCAGGAGAGCTGGGAGTCAGCTAAACTTTATGCCCTGGAACAAATGTTTGAGAGTGAGGTACTTCCTCCTTTTGCAACTTTGCAGCAAGGGTTTTCTCTTCAGGTATTTACAAATCCAACATAACTTGTATTAGAAAAGATGAGATTGGTTGCTCGCAAAATATTCTTTTACATTTTCTTATGAGAGCTCTTGAGAAGGGGTATAATAGCCTGGCCTATAAGTTAATTCTTTCAGCGGAGCTGGAACAATGGATTGATCTCTTCCAGCTAAGGGCAGATAAATGGAGCAGGCATCTTTATATAGAGGTGACCCGCAGATGACATGAGTCTAGCAACTCTCTTGTGCAGAGTGTCCTCAATATCTCTCACATAAAGGCTCATAACATCAAATGTATTTTCTATTATATACCCCACTGTTTATTAGGTTGAGCTTCGATCGACCTGCTGTATCATCTTCTATGGGCTGTGGCCCACCCACCAATTGCCATTGGCTGTTTCATATGGCATTCAATATGCTGGCTTGTTATTGGTGCATTTCAGTAAATGTCCCTCCTTTGTGTGCTTTGCTCTTTTTCCCGCAATTTCACTCAGAATATTTTGGTTGGCTATCAATCTGTACAGCGTTTGATGGCCCCTCCCCTTCCTTTCAAACTTGTTTTAGAGTGCCTGCCCCTGCTCGGGGTTTTTGCAGGACTCCAACTTTCAATCCCTTAGCGCCGCCTGCCCCCGGCCCACACCGTGGAATGCTGACTGTATTAAAAATCTTAAATTAAAATAAAAGCAGAGCAGAGTCACCAGCTATCGCTTCACTGCACATATGGTCTGCCACCCCAGTGATCCAGGACTCAGCTCTGCCATCATTTCAATTTACTTTCAACCTCATGTCTCCAGAGTTTTAAAAGTGCATCTGTTTTCTTTCAAATACCGAGATCATGCGTGTCTTATCCTGTCTTTAGCTTTGGCATGGCAAAGAAGAAATTACCCCCTTTTGTGTACGGATGACGAGAGGGGCGTGAGGGGTCTTCTTAAAGAGAGTTGTGCTGCTCTGTGTTGATCGGTCTCCTGTGGAAGGAGTGTCGTGGGTGGTGTGGTATTTCATGCACTGTCCTGTGTGTGTTCTTGTTGTGTTACTTTCCAGGGGCGTCCTGCTCAAGTAGAACTGAGTTGTCCATATACTGGAGTCAGGGTGGGACCCCCAGTGATATGTAAAGATGGCTGAAATTCTGAAGGAGAGAGTGGTTTAAGAGTCACCACTAATCCTTACATGAAAGTAACTCACACAAACAGTTTCAGCCCAACACTCATGCTGTAGCTGCACTCCAACACAGCAGCATCGCCGCGATGATTTCTTTAAGATATTAATTGCCGTAATTCCTAATGTGGGTTGTACCAAGGTGACAATTAAGCTGTTTGTGTGACACAAAAGAAAACAATGTATTTTATCCCATTGTTGTAATGACTTCTAAGCCTTTCATCATATAATAACCGTGACCCAGAATGCCTTAGGCGTTCGGTCAAACACCCACTTCCAGACAACTAGGACAAACACGTGTTTTCCATAACCATAGTTTACATTTTTTTAATGTGATTCTACCCTGCGTACAGTGACATTGGGCCCAAGCACTTCCTCTGTGTACCAGTTGGACCTAGCGATACACTTCAGACTCTGAAACACAAAAAGCGTTAGTGAACCACAGATAACCTTTCCTGCTATCCTATAACGCTCAACAAAACACAACCATATAGTCACTTTTCCCCATCATGTTGGACGTTATAGTAATTGTAATTATATTTACATAGTATTTATTACCCATAAGAAGTTATATTGTATTGAAATGTAGGTGCATTCATATGTTAGTTACTACCACTAATGAGGAGCTGCAGCACTACTCCGAGGGGCTGCAAAAGGATTGAGCAGTATAGTGTCTATTATTTGCCTGTGTGGGAGCTTAAGTGGCTTTATGTACTTGTTTGTTACTGCATCTAGGCACCAGCGACAAGAGCTCAGTCATAAGGGATGTTTCTATAGTCAAGCAGTCTGTCATGCGGTTCATCCTCAATGGGAACATTCAGTAACGGTCAGACATGCAGCTCTGTTGGGAAGAGGGTAATTATTTGGTGCAGAGGTATTACGTTGTGTTTGTGTAAACTTACTACAGGGTTATCTCATCCTTTACAAGAGTGGGCGTCCTAATTCTCATTTGGACATCATGTTCGTGCCGAAACGTATGTGTGTGATGCATGAAAAAATGTCCTGTTGCAACAGTTCTATCTATAGGGTTTTTCTATAGTGGTTGGGCAACTGATGTTGAAGTATAGGAGGCATAGTTTCGAGTCTGGATAATGTCTAGTCTTTTTTTTTACACCCAAATACACAAATCTGGAGCTTAGCTCCTACCTATTTGTTTTTTTCATCAACAAAAAGGTAAAGCTATACACAATCCCACACCACACAATTCCACTCTACACATTTCCGTTCCACACCACATAATTTGACAACAAACCACATAGTTCAACTCAACAACATAATTACACAATACACCACATACATCTAATCCACACCACAAAATTCCACATCATGCCACATGATTCAGCAGCACACCACTTAATTAAACTCCACAATATACCACGCCACCACACAAAATACCATTCCACATAATTACCCTCAATGACACATAAACCCACTCCACATAATTCCAGTACACTCAATACCACATAATTACGATCCACATATTTTCACTACACACAATTCCACAACTAGCAATTCCAACCCAACCCATCCCACTTAATTCCACTCCACACCAAATACATCCACTCCACTCCAATCCAAAACACTTAGGAAAAAGACATTGGCATTTACAACTCCAATATCTATAACTCTTACAAATGCGAGACCAATTTGCATTACGAATGCTTGTTCATCATAAAGATCAGAAGGGACAAGAAGTGCTTTAAGTGTAGGGCTGATGAGGCAAATGCAGGTCATATCTTTGCTGCAAGCTCAGTGCATGTAAATACTGGGCTTTTGTTTTTGGAAAAGTTAACAGCATCTTTCATATCAATATTGGGTAGGATTCAAAATTAATTAAGTTGGAGGCACTCATCTGCTATCTCACCAAATATTGTAGGCCAATTGGTTTGTTTTTATATCGCTCTTGCTATACTCGTTCTGGCATGATACTGGTTATTAAGAAGGCTTCAAAACCCCTGGTAAGGTGGCATGAATTTCTGAATAAATGTTGTTTGGAAATGTCTTTGTTAGATAACGATGTTCCTAGAAGTAGGCGGCGAAGGATTTGGGATCCAATCAGGCTCTTGATAGGTCAGTCTCTGGCTGGCCAAGCCACCTTGGGGAATATGTACAAGGAGTTAATGCCACTGTAGCTGCACTTTTTTGACTGTACGGCGTTGATTTTTTTTATCGCCATATGTACAAGCTGTCGCTAACCTCAGCAGCAGTTTTCTGGCGAAAACGTGCATTTTAAAGATCGTCACTTCTGTGAGCGATAGTTAACGGCAGTTAGAGGCAGTTTTTTAAGACCAGAAAATAGCTGGTCTTA
Source organism: Triturus cristatus (assembly GCF_964204655.1). Classification (NCBI taxonomy): domain Eukaryota; kingdom Metazoa; phylum Chordata; class Amphibia; order Caudata; family Salamandridae; genus Triturus; species Triturus cristatus. The sequence goes on along the minus strand of NC_140582.1, from coordinate 109,828,920 downwards.
AAAATGGTGCAAAGAATTGGGTACTCATTTCCGCAGGTTTCGGCGCTAGACAGTACTGTAAGGAATTTTGCTGCGCTGCCCTGAGACAAAACTACAGGGCAGGAATGCCCACCATCAATAAGATAGGGCTCATTCCTGGGCCTTATTCATGAAAAGTGTTGCAGCGCTGTGACAAAACAGCGTTGCAACACTTTTCACTATGCCATTCTTGCAACACCATGAATGCGGTGTAAGCACTGTACAGCGCTCCATGTCGCAATGAATAAGAGATACGTCTGGAATCCTGACGTTTCTGTCAGCGCTAAAGTCATGGGGGCCGATTCACAGAACTAACTTAAGACAAAATCCTAAACTTACTACTTTTGGTATTCCCAGAAGTTAGGATTTGGTCTTAAGTTTGTCTTAAGACAAACTTAAGACAGACTTAAGACAAACTTAAGACAAAATTAAGACAGACTTAAGACAGACTTAAGACAGACTTAAGACAAGCTTAAGACAAAATCCTAACTTAAGTTTGTCTTAAGTCTGTCTTAAGTCTGTCTTAAGTTTGTCTTAAGACAAACTTAAGAGAAAAACCTAACTTCTGTGAATACCAAAAGTAGTAAGTTTAGGATTTTGTCTTAAGTTAGTTCTGTGAATCGGGCCTATGCATTGCTGCAGTTGTGTCACAAGCATGACACAACTCCAGCAATGTATGGGTCCAGCCTATCCCTGTGGCACTGCATCACCCTTATGCCTGCCATGAGGCAGGCATAAGGTACTGATGCAGTGCCATCCTACAATTGTCGCAGTGAAATCTGATGGATTTCATTGTGCCACTCCTATGAGGCTTTGTTGTGTGGGAATGCACACCATGCATACATCATACCTGATGCAGGTATGATGTGGCACAGGGCTTCACAAGGTCACGCATTTGCCAACATTCTTCACTTTGCAAATACGGTGCGACATGGTACAAGAATCACGCTGCTAGTACATCAAGAAACTGACACACTGTCGGGGTGAAACTGTCAGAAGGGGCTCATGAATAAGACCCCCTGTCTTTTACACTTACGTTGGCGCACAATGGCTGCCATGCGCCAAAGCAGGCACCCTTGAGCCATGGTGCAAGGGTGACTGTGTTGCGTAGTTGATTGATGTTGTGGCTTCATCACTTCTCGAGACGCCTGCAGGGCATCTGGACTAGTGGAAGGCAGGAGTGAAACACCTGGCCTTCTTGGAGTGTTGTTTGCCTGGTCTTTTCTTGAAGGGTGCCAGGGTGTCAGTAGAGTTGTAGATCCATCGGTGGAGGTTGCGCGCTGCGGTGTTATCGTCTAAGCGTTGGCAGAGTGGTGGTGCTGTGGGAGTTGCTGAGAAGTTCTCCGGTGGCCTTATCCAGCTGCGAGGGGGGGCGATGATGGCGGTGGTGTACGGTGGGCATGGTGAAGACGTGATGTATAAAATTATAGTCGGTCCAGGAGAGTCCGGTGGCTTGGCAGTAGTTGAAGTTCCTGCTGGTAGAGGAGACGTGCTCTAGCATGTGTCCTGCTATGTGGGTTGGTGCGGTGACTAGCTGCTTGAGTCCAATGTTGGCAAGCAACCCCAGGAGGGGGTGGTGTTCTGGTCACTGGAATTGTCCAGGTGGAATGTGAGGGCTCCAAGTAGGATGGGAGAGCCTTGGGTGCAATGAGGTCTACAATGGTATTGGTGAATGGGGGTCCATGGCCTGGGGGACCTGCAGATGAGGGGGCCTGCAGAGGATGGGTTTGGGGTTGGTCCGGATTTGGGTCTTTAGATTGCATGGTCAGTCAGAGTTTGCTTTTGGAGGAGATGGCAATGCCTCCTCCTGGATGGTCGGGGTGGTCCTTGCAGGTGATTTAGTAGCTGTCAGGGATGGCGATGGTGATGTCCGGCCCTGAGCAGAGGTTGGTCTACGTTTCCATGAAGAAGGCGATGTCTGAAGAAGTGGCATCAAGGAGGTCCCAGATTTCTGTTGCGTGTTTGTGGAGGGACCACATGTTGAGGAGAATGCAGTTGAGCCGGTTGGGTGTGCTGTTGGTCGGCTGGGCAGTGCGAGGCACTGTTGTGCTGATCTGGCAGAAGGTGCATTTTAGTTTCAACAAGCGCAGGATTCAAGACAATTACACAGTGTTGCTAGATGGCAGAGGATGTGGCATCCAGGGTGGATGTTGAGGAGGGTGCTGGCGTCGTAGTGGTGGAGTGTCCAAGAGGAAGGGTCCTCTGTGCTGGGCATGGTCCAGGGGCAGACGGGACACAGACAGGCAAGCCTATGGCTTGCCTTTGGCAAGGGAGACGTCCATTACAATGCATGCCATTACAACGCATGACATTACAACACATTGTAAGGTTAGTAATGGAGAATATTAAGTCTTTGGGTGGGTATGGGTTTGAGGTGCCAGAGTTAATTTTAGGGTTCAGTTTGGGTATGTGTTTTGGAGGGCAAAAGTACATTTTAGGTTTCAGTGTGTGTTTTGGGAAGCAAAGGTGAATTTTAGGGTTCAGTGTGTTTGGGCTTTGGGGTGAAAGGGTTAGTCTTAAGGTTGCACTCACTGGAGTGTGAATAGAAATTTTTACCCCTTCGCTACCCTGCACTTTCCCTACTATAGCAATATGCGTAGTATTAGTATACATTGTAATGGAATGTGATGTAATGGTATGTGTTGTGACACCATATATTCCTTTGGCACACCAGTGGTACGCACGCTTCACATGGGCGCACAGCGGGCGCCATTTAGAAGTGCTGCGGGGGGGACTGGACAGCTGGGAGGTGGGAAACGCTGGAAAGGACAATGGAGAGGGGACACCAGGTGTGAGCGGGGTTGTAAATATTTTTTCTAATGAATTTTTACCTCGAGGCCGGGTCCCGCGTCTTCTGTGCTCCTGCTCTCCTGTGTCTGCTTCCATAACCAGGAAGCAGGCAGCCAGGCTTCCTCCCCTAAGCCAATCACAACACTGCAATGCGGCATTGTGATTGTTCTTGAGCACCATGACAAGGTGTTCAGCCAGGGGTTGGAGGGGTGGGCATGTTCTCCATGCAGGCTGTAATGCAGCCTACATTGCGAACAGGGAAGTGCACATGACTGTTTTGGGCGGCATGAAAGGGCAGACCAACCAGTCATTGCACACTTGAGTGGGCATACCACTCCGCCACTGCCCTGCTACGTGAGTGGAGCAGCCTTACCCACCCTCCCGACCACAAAGGAAGCATAGCATGTGTGCATCAGAAAGTAATCATCATGTTACTATTTTGCCACTTCTTGCACTGCTTGAAAGCAGTGGTCCGGAGCTCTTCCACCATAGCAGATGACCCGCCACTGGGGGTGCGTCACCAACAGGTGCTCGGCCTGGGCGACTCGACCCCCGAGCCTCCTCCCCTGCACGTCCTACCTTCTCCTTACCTAGACATTGACACTGTGGTGCAATCCACTGCACTCTCTCCAAATCAGTGACTCAGCCAGAAGGAGCCTCAGCCAGGTGGTATTTCAAAAGCCTGGGTACAGCAGTCCGCTGGGGAACCTCCCGATGTAGGTGATGCAACAGGGCCCCTCTAGGCATGAAGTTACAGTGCTCCCACAACACCAGTTCGGCGGGGACCTCACCCTCCGCATGGTCCGGCAAGTGCAACATCATCCGGCCTGTGATGCACAGAGGTGCCGCCCACCATTGATAATCTCCTCCGTGCACCAGGGTGTTGGGGTGGATCGTAGTATGCCATGCAGACTTCCCTATGGTAGTGCGCAGGAGTGCCTCCACCATTTACAGCTGCAAGGGGCTCAAGGCTGTCTTCTCACAAAGGTCAGCAACGTGTCTCCATGCGACCTACCAGGCTTCACCACCAGGTAAGGGCGGTCACCGCAACTTAATGTCTACCACCACGGCCCAGTGACTACACAGCACCTCTGCATCCCACTTCAGGTCCCAGGCACAGGACCAGCAAGGTCTCCAGGCCCCAGGGACTGTTCATGCTTTCAAGGTTTTGGACGCCATAGTGTTGCAAGAAGTGTGCAATGAAAAGTGATGCATCACTGGTTTTCCACTGCGATTCGCCTCTTTTCATTGATTCTGGCTGCTCATCCTGCATGTTGGGGGGCTTGAGGGGTTGTTGATCTGAGCTGCTCTTGGGCCTGGCTGCTCCATTCTGCATTCCATTGTATTTTTTCCTATTTTTCATCGGAGGTGGACTGATAGGCTATTTACCCTATAGAGGAAAAAACTCAAGTTGGGCTGACTAACGTGTGTTTTTGCCGCTAATGGGCCTTTCGCCCGCTAATGCCAGAACTCCTATCGCCTTCACGCTAGTGTTGGCAGCAGTTTTTACCGCTGCTCCCTGAAAACTATCACCATGTAGCAACGTCTTGTAAATACGTCGCTTAAAGGGCGTAGTTTTCAGTGGTACACGGCAGTAGGAAAACTGCAGCTAACTAGTGTCAGCGATAGTTATCGCCCGTCCTTGTACATATTGCCCCATGTGTTTTCCATGATGGTTTCTTTTAGGTCCCAAATGACTGCTTTTGGTATGACGCCCCCTTTATTATTACTGTTTTGCTATATTTCCATCTGTATATCCCATATCCTGTTGATATTATATTCACAAATGTTATGCTCTTACTTTGCTGTTTTGTCTGGATACTGTTCTCCTGTAAAAAAATAAAAATAAAAGAGGTTGTATGATGCTCAGTTATTTAGTCCTAACTGTTACATATTTAACGTTTCCTAATCATTTGAAGAGGTCTTTCTGCCTCTGCATGAATAGTAAATCATGTTGGTTTTACAGAGAGCGAACAAAAGTGAGGATGGTCACTGTGCTCAGTAGTTTCCTATCATTCAAACACTTTGTACAGGATTCTGCCAGGATCACTTATTTTATTACTTTTCAGTTCTTTTAAAATTGACACTATTTCACTTTTACCTGAGGTTCCAATAATGTGTTTGTGATGAGTAGTATCGCATCACGTGCAATTGGCCAGTAAATATTTACTGATTCACATACAAAGTTGCCATTTGCCTATGGGGGGGTGTAGATCAGATTTTGTAGCAATTAAATTAGTAATTCCAATAAAACCCATAGGATGGTGTAACTGTCACAATTCTGAAATATCACACACATAAACATTTAGGCACTTCGAAAGGTGACAGGTTTACATTTTCTGAATAGGAAATTCTAATGCAATCTGCATTGTACACCTGCTAATGTTTTACATTTTGTTTACGCAACGTAAGTGGAGAAGCGATGGTCCCTAAAGATACATCCTTTTTTCCTTCCCTCATCAATTACATGGCTGTTTCTTGGGGGCATATCAACAACAACCGGCGATAATTATCACTGAGCGCACTTAGCGCTCGGATACTTTTCTCCGGCTAGCGCGCATTTTATCGCTGAGATAGCGTGCTATTAGCAACGCTTTTCTCATCAGCGATAAAAATCCTAGCGCTAACTGGCTAACGTGAGATTATCGCTGGAAACCCAGCGATAATCTCACGTTAGCTTGTTGATAGGGACTCACAAACTTAGCCATGATATCCACCTTCCATAGGATATCATGGCTAAGTCAGTCCTGAAGCAGGTGTAAGGAAAGTAGCGATAACAGGGGTTATTGCTACTTTTCCTGACGCTATGTTTCATAGCGTTAGGCTTGCTGATAGGAGAAATGTCGCTTAGCGACATTTCTCCTGTCATTCCAGGTCAGGAACGCCCACTTTGCATCTCATTAGAGATACAAAGCTGGGCATTAGGAATCCTGACGCTAAAGCAAGGTTTCACGCGTTAGCGTGACCTTGCTGATTAGGCGATAAAACTATTGCCGCTTTTTGTCCGAAAACGGCCGCAAAAGCGGCGATAATTTTTTATCGCCTGCTTGTTGATATGCCCCTTGATCTGTCCCAGCCTGACAGCAGATTTACTCCTGCCCCTGAAACATCTCCTTCGGTTAACTAACAACAAACGTTTTGTAAATACAAACTTTTGAGCATGGAGGGTATTCAACGACTTCTGCAACCGTCCTCACTTTTGAAAAACACAAGGGGGCATATCATCAAGGCGGCGCTATGAAATTATCGCCGCCTTTGCGGCCGTTTTTGGCCGAAAAGCGGCGATAATTTCATCGCCTTATCAGCAAAGAAACGCTATCGCGTGTTTTGCTGACTTAGCCCCCATTTCCAGCATGCCTAACTTTGCATCACTAATGAGATGCAAAGTGGGCGTGGCTGTAAAACCAACCAGGGAAAATATCGCGAAGGCAGCTTCACGATATTATTAAGGAAGGGTAACAATTTTTTAAATCGCGTTAAGTATGCCTTAATGCAGGAATTCAACGTCTGTTAAATTCCTGACTAAGGCATACTTAACATGGGGAGTGGATTGTGTGGCTAAGACCACAGGCTCCTATCATCAAGGGTATCGCCGTTTTCCATGGAACATCGCTGGAAAATCAGTGATGTTCCATGGAAAACATCGCTATTGCTAGGATAATTATTGCCATTGCGCTGAGCGTTGTTAATACAGCGCTAGCATGGCGATAATTATCTGCGATAGCCGGCGTTAAACATTTTAACGCTAAGGGCGGCCAGCGATAATTATCGCTGACCGTTGATAATATGCCCCAAGTTTCCCTATGAGGAGATTAACTTGAAAGTAAAATTACACCACACAGTATATTAGGTTGAAGAGAAATGCGATGATGTATTTTAACTTGTTACTGAATGCATTTACCAGTGCAATTCATGCTTTGTGTGCATGTGCAATGGACCTTATTTATGCACCTAGGGGACACCCACGTGCCCATATACCTTTGTGAATCCGTGGTTTATCAAAGGCGTTATTCAAAAACAATATTACATTTGCAGAAAAAAGGGGCAGTTAGGTGTGTAAACAGCTTTCGAAAAACCATGACTGTTGCCTGACCTTACATTTAGCTTTTTCAGCACACTGCCTAAACCCACACGCCTTGCTACCATTTCCAAAAACGTTCTCGTATTGTTTGCTCATTTCCTCGCAGCCCAACAGCATCATTGATACTAGCTGCTTTTATTAGCAACACATTTCGGGCCTCATTTATGAGGCTCCTTGTGCCACTCTAACGTCACTTTTTGTGACGTTCCTTGGCGCAGGAGCCTGCTTCATATTTGCGAGGTAGCACTTTTTTGGGCTTAATGCTGTCTCGTATATATCATTCCCTTAAACCCAGTTTTCTGCATTAAAGGGGCATGCAATGGGTGAGGCTGGGGACGTTCCCAGCAACATCCATGGCGTTTTGACACTGCCCAAGATTTACGAGAAATCGTGAATCTGAGGCAGCACCAAAAACTAACTTCTCCCCAGGGGAGGCGTAAGGAAGGCCCAACGAGTTGAAATTGCTTTATTTCTCTGGGTTTTTCCTCTTGTGATTCTTTTTGTGCAGGAAGGTTTGTCCACAACGCTGATGATCACAATTTAACTCATCAATGGATCTTGTAGCATATGTGCAAAATTAACAAGGACAAAAAAAGCCCCTTTTTTAGAAAAACTCTTCTTTCTCCCCTTCTTTTATCGCACGTATATCTGTCTTGTATATAGTGTACTGTCCATATCACCAATCACTATATGTCACTTTTTTCACCACAGTCACTTATTCCTTGCTGCAATTGAATTTGTAATTGTGACAGCCACTAGTATTTGATACTCATTTTTGAATATATTATTGAATCTTATTTTTGGTGTGTGTTATTTTCTTTCACAAATCATTGTTACTTTCGTTCACAAATCATTGTTGTATGCGTTGTAAATAAGCCTTTGCTCTTTGAGTACTCTAAGCAATTGTAAACCCAGACAGAACCAATTGTTTTACTTAATACCTAGGTTCTGAGGGACACCGGGTCGCCCCATTATTTTGACTTCTTCTGTCCCTATGTTCTTTCATTCCAATGAAGTATTGTGGTTCTTTTTGCATCCTTTGTTGTAAGCATAACAAGCTTTATCAAAGATCCGATGATCTTTCTTAAAATTCCTTCCACTTTCATCATAAATTTTGTTGATTATGCCTGCTATCCTTGGTATAAAAGTGGGTAAATGTTCATACCAGTTTATAACTTGAGTCACTTCACATTCTGAGACAAAGCTGTGCTCATACTTTAACCCTTTTAACTTTATTATAGCATACATGCCAACATTTTAGAAGAGGAAAGTGATAGATTTTTAAAAAATCACCGGGAGAATGTATTTCTCCCATTGACTTTTATTGAGGTGCAAATCGGATCTATTGACATGCATGAGACTTGCAATTGTACTGCTGCGGGTTCGTAAATGAGAAATGCAAATATGGTTTTTTTTCTTATCTGTCAGGAGCACGGAGAAAGCGCTATGGCAGACAGAGCGTGACAAAAATGTTGTGCACTGGCCAGGATTCGGGAGGCGGGAGACTCGCCTTAAAACTGGTAGTCTCCCACCTAAATCAGAAGGATTGGCATCAATGTTGTAGCAGAAGCAAACCATTAAATACTTTCAATATCAGAGTTTAAAGTCTATTGACATATACAGACTGTAAATTGGATGGACAACACATCTGCTGCTTTTTGGCGGGTGTCCGGCATTCACTTGACTCTATAGCAGTCGCAAATATTGGATGAAAAATAATAAGAAGGTGAGGAGTGTTTCTGGGTTTTTCTGGAAGTGGGCTGATGTAGTCAATAAAGGATTTAGAAGAAGAATTGTAGTTTTCCTTGATAAACCCACTGGTTTCTGTCAGCCAAGTAGTATTGTGTAAAAAAGATTTATCCAACTGCCATCTTGGCCTCTTTTTTGGAGTGATTCCTAATTTTAATAGAAATGAAACTAGAGAGTGATCTGAAAATGAGTTGGCCAGTATTTCTGCAGAGCCGTTGGCAACCAACTTATCCACTAAAAAAAATTCCAATCGGGATGCTGATCTGAATCTGCAGAGTAACAAGTACATTGCAAGAAACCAGGATGCCCTTATCTCCAAGGATCTATTAAGGAGAAGCCTTTTGACAGACTGCTTATTAATTTTGCGGTTTTGGGCTTGAGCTGACGTTTCGCCTTATTTGATGTGTCTAATGTTAGATGCTGAATAACCTTAAAATCACCACCCAAAATTAATATCCCTTCCATTTGTGCTGCCAATTGATAAATTTGCTTGAGTGCTGTTGTATCGTCCTCAATAGGACCGTAATTACCCAAATTCAACACTGTTTCCTCCAGCTTTACTTTTACCCATAGACATCTTCCTTTAGCATCTCGCCGGACATCCTTAACCTGCCAGTCGAGGGTTTTAGATAGTAAGATCCCTACCCCTCTGACAACTAAATTGGCAGATGAAAAATATGCCTGCACATGGTTCTTGGGAAGTGATATCTTTGGGGTGTCAGACCTAAGATATGTTTCTTGTAGAAATATAATCTCAGGAGAGAGTGAAGTTATCCAATTTAAAAAAGCAGAACTTTTCCGCGGGTTCAGTAATCCATTAACATTGCATGTAACTATTTTTATATTTTGCATTTTGTTTTTGGTTCCATCTTGATTGGCCTTCAACATTTTTTTCCATTATTTCAAACTTACATTTCCCATTATTTCGCCTCATAAACAATCCCTGGAAATTACTCATCTCCTGTAAATTAATCCTGCAAGCTTCATACTTTTCCTGTTCATTTTTGCCTTTACCTACCCCCTCCAACCCCCCACCCTCCCGGTGAAGCCCTCGTCCATCCCCACTTATCTCAGCACACCCATGTGACCTTTCCACCCCCTGGCAGATAAGGAATTGCCCGCCTTACCCTCTGCCTGCCCCCAATTAAACACCCTAACTCGGGTGCTGTGTTATTGTACCCAAATGTGACCCCTCACCTCATCCCACCCAAAAAAAAAAGAAAAAAGAGAAAAGGGAAAAACAAAAACATACAATGTCCATAATGTCCACACTGTCAATAATCTAGTCTCTTAACTTTTCTCAGCTCAATTTAAATACAGCCCCTTTGTTTATGGTTTGGGAGGCATTCAAAGCTACTTTTAGAGGCCAGACAATAATATATAAGTGAAGAAAAAATAATTTATTGAAACAAAGGATTCTGGCACTACAGACTGCCGTGGAGAAGGCTAGACTAAATGCAACCCTAACAGATATACCAGAGTCCGTCATAAAAGCACAACAGCAAGAGTTTGATAGAGCCAAGGAGAAATTGAAGGATTTTTTCCTGGTAGAGGAAATTGCAGAAAGTAAAGCCTATCAACAAAAACTTTATGAGGAAAGCCAGCACATAGGTAGATTTCTGGCTTGGTCCATGAAAAGTCAGAAAGCTGATCAATTAATTAGCCAAGTTAAAAGTCCATCAACAGTTACGTTGAAGATGATAAACAGGCAATTGCTGAGGTGTTCTTTGCACATTTCAATCAAATTTACACAGAAACACAGGCGATAGATGAGGCAGAATTGATGGGTTATTTTGAAGCACTAGAGCTACCCCAAGTGTAACAGCAACTCTCGGAGACATTGAATGGTCCAATAGGAATTCCAGAAGTTCTATCTGTATTAAAAAGTATGCCCAATGCTAAGGCCAGTGGAGTGGACGGGATCCTGGCAGAAGTTTATAGGGCATTTCAAGAAGAATTACTTCCCTTTCCTGTAAAATTGTTCAATCAAATAAAGGAAGGTATAGATATTCCCAAAGGTTTTAAGGAATCAGTGCTAGTAGTTTTTCTTAAAAAGGATAAAGATCCCTGTGACCCTAGCTCTTATCGTCCTATTAGTTTGTTAAACACGCACTATAAATTGTTTACGAAAATCTGGGCAAAAAGGATAGCTCCATGTGCACAACAAGTGGTTCATACCGACCAAAATGGTTTTATACCAGGACGATTGATGGCATCTAATACGTATTTTTTAATACAAGCCAATTATTATTTCTCCATCAATAAGACTAATGCGGTGATTATGATGATGGATACCAAAAAGGCTTTTGATTTAGTAGATTGGAGTGCCTTATTTTTTATTTTGGATAAGTTTGGTTTTCCGCTACAATTTGTACAGATGCTAAAGGAAGTATATAGTTATGCGGAAGCCAAAATTATTATTAAAGGATCAGAAGCCGGCAAGGTTACTATTAAGCATGGCACATGGCAGGGATGCCCATTATCTCCCCTTCTGTTTTATTTGTTTATTGAACCCCTAGCTGTTCGGATTCGGAAGAGCTTAATGATCTTGCCTCCCATTGAGGGGACGGCAAAAATTAAGCTTTATGCGGATGATATTATTTTATATCTTAAAGCAGGGGCGGCTAATGTACAGAATGCGCTTGATGAGATTCAGAAGTTTACACAGGTGGACGGATATAAAGTAAATCAAGCGAAAACTGAAATTTCAACATTCAATTCGATTCCTTTGGATATTCCAGCTTCTATTCAGTTAAGGTCACTGCATCCATTTAGATATTTGGGGATACATATTACAAATGATGTTGGGCAGTTATTCTCTTTGAATTATAATAGTATGCTCACGAAAGTGAAAAAGTTATTAGATAAATGGTCTATGCTCCACTTATCATTCATAGGCAGGATTTCTATGGTCAAAATGTCAGTGATCCCTTTGCTTCTGTTTCTTTTTAGCAACCTCCCTTTGAAAATCCTGAATTATTATTTTAAGCAGTTAGATCAAACAATTAGGAAGTTAATATGGAATAATAAACACCCCCGGGTTAAGTTAGCTACATTAAATTTGGATGTAACATCAGGAGGATTGGCACTCCCATTATTATCAGGCTTCTTTAGCTAACTTACTTTCCCAACTGGGTGAGGAAAAGTCAGTATTTGATAATTTTCTGTTAAAACATATGCTGAAGGAAAGTGCTATAAGACTCCCCGTTTTTTTACGTCTGGCGAACATTCCTGAAAACCCAGATATAAGGTGATACTGACATTAGCGGAATGAACCCAGCTATTTTTTGAATCACGAGATATTCCAGCATTTCATGCATAGACCCCTATTCAGGATTGTGCAGTAGGAGGTCACATATTGTCTAGAGGGCTTTATCAAGTATGACAAGAACTAGGTTTTGCTCAGCTTGGGGATTTTTATAACCATGAAACATTAATTACCTGGGAAACGGCTCAATTGCAAGTCACTACATTGACCACAGCCCTCCCTTTGAGTTTTCTTCAGTTAGTTAATTTTCTCAAAATTAATTATTCAATGATGGGTGAGACAGCACGTCAAACCGCCAAGCAGATGGCAAATAAAATGGTGGGGGTCGGTTGTAGGTATCGGCTACTACATCAAAAGTTCAATGTTAAAGAATGGAAACAGCTTAGTGAGCTAGCGAATAAAGCACTTAGAGGTGCTAATTTTAAGAGAATGAACTTCTTATCTAGATGGTTATTATATTACACACCCCAGAGATTGTCTAAAATGTTTCAAATACGCCTGAATCAATGCTTTCGATGTAACAAACAGGGTGATGGTGGATAGGTGCATATATTTTATGAATGTAATAACTTACAGCAATTCTGGGAAGAGGTTTTTGCTGAAATTTCTCTGATTGTGTCCTTGACAATCAAGCCATCAGCTATGTTGGTGTTATTTGGTTCCTCAGGGGAGGTAAAATGTTTAACAAAATACCAGCAGTATTTTATACTAATCTCCATAGCAGTTGCTAGGTCAATTGTCCTTCAAAATTGGAGAACCAATAAACAACCAAGTATTGAGCACTGGTTTAATAAAATGTCTAGGACTTTCAGATTTGAGGAGGCCTTCGCAAAACGTGTAGGGGCAATTGTAAGATTTAGAGGTTTTTACCAAAATTTCTCTTCTAATGGGTGTGCAGAGGAAAGGAGATTATAAGACCTGGGTGCTCTATAGGAACTTTTTCATAATTCTCACTACTAGCACAATGCACTTTTAGATAGAATGGGATCCTCTTGTATCCTCTAAAAACATTTGCACATTGCACTTTTCAAGTGGTTAGAGCTATATTTGCAGCTAGTCTCATATGCACTTTAAATAGAAGGTTTCCCATTGTGATCTTGTTATTTTAGATCATAGTTGTCATCTATTAAGAATGGATAAACTACAGGGAGTATATCTGAGTATCGGCTATAACATAATGTGGAGTACTGAGAATCATGTTTTATATTCTTCAGATTAGATTTATTATGGATTAATTCCGGAATGTTTATATAGTTCCCATTAATCAAGATTTATCAATTTTTCTGTCCTGGAATTTCAAGTTGTTATTGGATATCTATACCCGTGCTTCTTGTTATTTATTTTCTGATGTCAGAAAGTCTGTCTGTTTGCTCTTGTTTGTTTATTTTCCTGTTCTGATAAATACAAATAAAAATAAAAAAAAGAATTGTTAGTTTTCAGAGTGAAGATTTGTGTCCTCATAGGCAGGTGGTGTCATGAAAGAGATCAGAGAACTCTGTCAATGTCTAGAAACCGACAGACATGCCCTCACATACACTTTCTCTTGCTTTGAGCACTTTTTACTATTGTTTTAGTGGGCATTAGGAACAAAACCAGGAAGCAATCAAGCTAGACCAACTTGACTGGGGTCCAATATTTGAATACGATCCTTTTCGGCAATAAGGAATTCCCCCTGAGTGAAGAATGAGGAGGGGTCAGTATAGCATGACATAGAGAAGAGCTTTTGATAAAAGAGAAACAGAGAGATACGGCTGGAATGGAACAGAGGAACAATTAATTACCTTGCTCACTGTGAACTATAAATTCACCCTTCAGTGGAGAATTGTGAGGGTGTAATGTAAAAGAGCACTGTTTGAGGGGTAAGGAGCTGGCACATAGGAAACCTCCCTGTATGAGTCTGTACCAGTAGCAATAACCTGCAATGGGAACATTCTCATTGACAGGCTAGTTCCCAGCATTCTATATTTTCTATATGTAGGTAAATGTGCAATATTAGCATTTCAAATAGGCGGGAAAACAATCATGCAATATAGCAGCAGTGTAGCCAGGTGCATTTACCAATCTGCAATTTTAGCAAGACAATAATCCAGGGAGCAATGCAGCAGCAGCAGGGCAGCAAAGTACACTGAGCAATATACAAAGATGCATAGAGCAGTGTGCAATTTTAGCAAGATGAATAATTCATAGAACATGTTAACAGTATAGCAAGATACACAGAATCGATCAAGATAGAAGCAAAATAATTTGGGGACTAAAATATGGGCCTGAATAAAAATTTTATGACACCAGAAAAATGTGAGAAATTCCCAACTTCCCAATTAAATGACATTCAAAAAGTTTCTTGATGTCATCATCAAAAGAGTTTGTGCGAGGACCACCTTAAGTAATAAAAAGTGTTGCAAATTATCAGCAAGAGTCTGATTTGCACTGAAAAGTCTTGTCAAAAACAATTGCCATTCACAGAGGGATTTACAGGTATTGTGTTCACGAGTGCGGAGTCTCTGCACATAAACAGACATATCTTTTATCTAAGTTTACCTTAGTGAATCAGGCCCCATGACTTTTCCACATGCCTCTATCTGGAATTCCTCTGAGCGCAAAATTATTTCCTGTTGTCATTTGGCGTCATTTTGCTTTTCTTTATTTTACTTAACTTAGGTTATGTAGATGTGGGGAATGTGGTCACTGATGGTAAAACGCAGGTGCTTTCCCATATAGAAACTCTTAGGGCTTGATTCACAAAGGTAAACTTACACTTTTGTGTCTGTTTATGATTGTTTGCAACTCACAAAGGGATTTACGAGTAGTATCTTTGCGAGCATGGAGTCTCCGCACGTAAAAAGATAGGCCTTTTTATGTGCAGAGACTCTGCTGTTGTAAAGATGCTGCTCAAAGCTCATAAATCCCTTTGTGAATAGCAAACTTACACACAAATGTAAGTTTACCTTTGCGAATCAGGCCCTGTATGTTTACCATTCCTACTGTCAAGCCGAAGTTGTGGTTGTGAGATCAGTGCCTACAGGCAATCTATTTGCAGGATGCATATTAAAAGACTCAAACGTGCTTGATTATTTTCCCTGAATTCGAACTAAAGGAAGTCATCTTTCATTGGACCCATCCAATATATTCAATTAAACGTATTATTTCCATGGGCAAATGTGTACTGCCTGTGCCCCACTGTTGACTGGCTGCTTAGCATTATGATCGAACACATTGATCATGATGCGCACATTGTGGCAGATTTACAACAAATTAACGCAGCACGGTGCAGCAAGTCATTTTGCTGCACCGTTCTGCGTTAGTTTGGAAAGCACAGAGATGCGACATATTTACAAGAATTTGTTGCATCTCTGTGCTTCCCCTGCGCTGGCGCAGAAACTGCAGCCATGCGCAGGCACCCTTGCACCATGGTGCAAGGATGCCTGCGTCGTGGGGAGATTGTTTTTGTGCAGGAAGGGACACCTTCCTGCACTAAAACAATCACAAGAGGCTTTTTCCTCTTTCAATGCGTGCTGTAGAACGCAGCACGCATTGAAAGAGGAAAAAACGAGGAGAAATGAAAACAGTTCTCCTCGTTGCGCCTCGCTACGCCACCTCTAGGGTGGCGTAGCATTCACACGCTTCTCCAGATTTACGATTTCTCGTAAATCTGGAGATGTGTCTTATTCCATGGATGTTGCCACAGCAACAGCCATGTAACGCCCCTTCATCGCACAGTGCTGCGTGTGAAGGGGCGGTATTTACGAGGAGAGGAAAAGTCACGCAGGGTGGCTTTTCCTCTCCTTGTAAATATGGAGGAGCCCCCTGCGCCACCAGTACGTCATGAAAAGTGACGTAGTGGTGGCGCAGGGGGCTTGTAAATCTGCCCCATTGATTGTAGTTTTGTATATTTTGCATTAGCTTCGTCTGAATGAAATGTGTCATTGCCTCAGCACTGCACAACCAACAAGAGTCTGATTCGAAGAAAGTTGGCAGTTTAAAACAGGAACAAACGTTGGCAGGAGCCATGGCATACTCTCAGTCTCAACCCAGACCTCATCTGCTAATGTTGGGGTTTCTCTGTACATTGTGCCCTCTCAGTTGTCATGGCAGGGATTTACCCTCTGTGTGTGTCTCTGTCTCTCACTCTTACAGAGCAAGAGGCATGGTAGGCACAGTCTGGCAGCAGACAGGCCTGGGCAGAGGGGGGGATAGAGGGCTCCAGGGACAGCCAGGGCCCGTTCAAGTAAGAGCGTGGGGCCGGGGGTAGTTTTGACAGAAGACAACGAGGGAAAATGAATTATTTATGTAATGTTTCCCTTGTGGTCGTCTGTCGAATGTCCCCCCCCCCACCCACCCACCTGGTCCCACCGCTCCTGCCTGCACGGACAGCGGCTGTCTAGGGAGGAAGGAGCCACAGCCTTTATAGATGAGCTCTGAATCTGAGCCAACACTGTGGCACTACTCAATCTACTCACCTTCATACAGTACAGCAGGTCTTACAGGGAACAATGTTATACACAGGGGAGAGGATGTGGCCTTACGGCCAGAGTAGCCAACTTTGGAGCTAGCGAGCCAGGGGGGATATTATCAAGACAGGCGATAAAATTATCGCCGCTTTAGCGGCAGAAAACTGCCGCTAAAACGGCGATAATGGGCTTGGTAATATGCTCTATGGAATTCCAATTGAAGCCCATGTTAGATGTGAAGGACATCTAACCTGAGCTTCAATTGGAATTCCATAGAGCAATTTATCAAGCCCATTGTCGCCGTTTTAGCAGCAGTTTTCTGCCACTAAAGCGGCGATAATTTTATCGCCTGGCTGGATGATATGCCCCCAGGTTCGAGCCTTGGCGTCGGTTCAGCATCCTGTGATTTTTGGATACTCACGTAATCTCCCCGTGCCTACGAAAAATGAATGTGACCTTGTGTAATGTAACTGGTGCTTATGTAAAGTGCTCCAATACCTTCGGGTGAGTTTGTGCTATATAAATCTGCAAAAAATAATACCAATAATCAACAATTCTACTATATTGTTAACCATAATATAATTGCATATTAAATGCTGACTAAATAAAAGTTGCTACTGGGCAATAAAAGTATCATTATAAGTAACGCTGTTTATGCAAGTGGCGAAAACATGTGTAAATAAACGTAAGGCTTGTTAGAGTCTTCCATTCTCCTATTTTATATATAGCCTCTGATACAGTCCACAAGAAAAGACACCATTTAAAGATGGCAACTTGAGAACATTACCCTAGACAATTCTGGAGAGTATCGGTGTGCTTTTAATGTAGCAATACCACTGTGTCCTATTTGTACCTATAAGCAAAGCAGAATAATCCATATGTATGTAAAATATGATGCATTGACGCATCTTGATGCACATTATGACCTAATTCCTTTCTATGCCCCTTACAATATACTTCACATTAGAAGTACACCACAATACTAACATGTAAATAGGAATGCAAAAGATCATGACAGCTTGGTTGAAGAAAGGGGGCTCACAACCATGAATTGTAAGAAACAGAGGGGCATATTTACAATAACTGGCGCATCCCTGCATATCAGCAGGGATGCGCCAGTTATTGTGCGCCACAGCTCCGCCACCATGGATGCGCCGCATTTACAATGCGGCGCACCATGGGGCAAAAACTGCACAGATGCGTGACGCATCTGTGCCGTAAAAGTGGCGCATTGCTGGAGTTGCGTCGCAAGCACGACGCAGCTCAAGCAATGGTCTGGGGGGTCCTATCTTGTTAATGCTGCATCAATCCTTACGCCTGCTTCAGGCAGGCGCAGGGTTTTGACGCAGCATGGGCCTAAAAGTGACTGAGGGAAATCTTGTAGATTTCACTTAGCCACTTTTAGGCCGCGTTCCTGCGCCGGATTGCCCCCCCCCCGCGCAGGAACACCTACATGTGGCGCAGGGCTTTGCAACGTGACGCATCTCCCAGATGCGTCACGTTGTAAATACCCCGCACCATGACGCAGGATTTACGCCGCCGCTGCGTCACAAAAGTGACGCAACGGCGGCGTAAATGAGGCGCAAGGGGCTTGTAAATCTGCCCCAATATGTACACAGCAGTGCAGTGAAAGGGCGTTTCAAAACACGTTACAGTTCCATGATCAAAAAATGCCACTCGACCTGCAGTCTCATATCATGTCAGATCATACAACTCCTCAGGGCCTTGCAGCATTGGCCAACTGCTGTACAACAGAGGATTTTCTATTGTACATTTTTAGCTCTGGCGTTAGAACAGACCTTTTTATTTTAGTAATATATATATATAAAGCCTTTGCTCCCCCATTTAATTTTCCCAGTCGGACTTTCTGCATGCATGCAAATATCCCCACCCCCCAAAAAAACCTGCTACAGTCTTTCCGCCCCTCCTGGGACGCAGATGGGGCAGTAGCCCCCCAATCTGCCCCCCGGGGGGCAGAAAGCACCCTAGATGCCAGGGATTTCTTTTTTATATGCCAGGGGTGGGGGCTGCCCAGAATGGGCATGCCAAAGCCCCCACCCTACCCCCCAAAGAAAGAATAAGACTTTCTGCCCCCCAAGGAGGCAGATGGGGGCAATAGCCCCTGACCCCCGGGGTGGGGCAGAAAACCCACTAGATCCCAGAGAGTTTTTTCTTAATGTATACATAGGGGTGAGGTCTTCTCAGAATGGCCATGCAAATACCCCCACCCAAACAAAATGCTACAGTCTTGCTGCCCCTCCTGGGATACAGATGGAGAAATAGCCCCCAAACTGCCCCACGGGGGCAGAAAGCACCCTAGATGCCAGGGATTTTTTTTAATACACCAGGGGTGAGGGCTGCCCAGAATGGGCATGTCAAAGCCCCCACCCTACCTCCCAAAGAAAGAATAAGACTTTCTGCCCCCCCCGGAGGCAGATGGGGCAATAGCCCCTGGCCCCCGGGGTGGGGCAGAAAGCCCACTAGATCCCAGGGAGTTTTTTCTTAATATATACATAGGGGTGAGGTCTGCCCAGAATGGCCATGCAAATACCCCACCAATAAAAAAATGCTACAGTCTTTCTACCCTTCCTGCAACGCAGATGGGGCATTAGCCCCCAAACTGCCCCCCGGGGGCAGAAAGCACCCTAGACGCCAGGGATTTTTTTTATATGCCAGGGGTGGGAGCTGCCTAGAATAGGCATGCCAAAGCCCCCACCCTACCATCCCCCCAAGGAGGAATACAACTTTCTTCCCCCCGATGAGGCAGATGGGACAATAGTCCCTGATCTGCCCCCCGGGTAGGGCTGAAAGCCCACTAGATCCCAGGGAGTTTTTTCTTAATATATACATAGGGGTGGGGGCTGCCCAGAATGAGCATGCAAATTTCCCCACCCAAAAAAAATGCTACAGTCTTTCTGCCCATTCTGGGAGGCAGATGGGGCAATAGTACCTTATCTGCCCCCCCGGGGGGCAGAAAGCCTACTAGGCACCAGGGATTTTTATTTTTCTAAAGTTCGGGGCGGGGGCTGCCCAGAATGGGCATGTCAATGGCCCCACCCCCCCAAACAAAATGCCATAGTCTTTCTGCCCCCCTCAGGAGACAGATGGGGACAGTATCCCCTAGGCCTCAGGGATTTGTTTTTTTATACATAGGGGTGGGGGCTGCCCAGAATGGACATGCCAATGCCCCCACTCCATAAAAATTACCACAGTCTTTCTGACCCCCAGAGGCAAATTGGGGCAATGGCCACTTATCTGCCCCATCAGGAGGGCAGAAATCCCACTAGGCACCAGGAGTAAATGTTTTTCAAAATTCAGGGGTGGGGGCTGCCCAGAAAGGGTATGCCAATGCCGCCACCCCTCAAAAAAAATGCCACTGTCTTTCTGTCCCCCCCAGGAGGCAGATGTGGCAGTAGTCCCTGATCTGCCCCCCGGCAATAGCCCCCGATTTCCCGACCTCCCCAGGGTGGCAGAAAGCCCACTAGGCACTGACCTTTTTGTGGAATGTGCCTACATCTGGATTTTGAGTCCTAGCGCAGCTGGCACCCAAGGAAACCTAGCAAACCTATACATTTTTTAAAGCTAGACACCCAGGGGAATCCAGGATGTGGTCACTTATGTGGCTCTCGCTCTTTTGTGTTACCCAGAATCCCTTGCAAACCTCAAACTTTGTAAAACAAAAACCCACATTTTCTTCACATTTCTGTGATGTAAAGTTCGGGAACCTGCGCAGATCCACAAACTTCCACCCACCCCGCATTCCCCTAAGTCTTCCGATAAAAATGATACCTCACTTGTGTGGGTAGGCGTAGTGCTTGTGACAGGAAACGGCCCAAACTGCAACATAGACACACCACATTTTTACAGCGAAAATTGACCCTTTGTTTGCAAAGTGCCTAGCTGTAGATTTTGAACCATAGCTCTGCCGGCAACTAGGGAAACCTAGCAAACCTATATATTTTTTAAAAGTAGACACCGAGCGGAATCCAGGATGTGGAGACTTGTGTGGCTCTCACTTTTTTGTGTTACCCAGAATCCCTTGCAAACCTTAAACTTTGTTACAAAAACACATTTTTCTCACATCTCTGTGGTGGAAAGTTCTGGAATCTGCGTGGATCCACAAACTTTCACCCACCCTTCATTCCCCAAAGTCTTCTAAGAAGAATGGTACCTCACTTGTGTGGGTAGGCCAAGTGCCCACAACAGAAAACGGCCCAAAACGCAACATGGACACACCACATTTTCACAGTGAAAACTGACCCTTTTTTTTGCAAAGTGAGGTACCATTTTTCTTGGAAGACCTTGGGGAATGCAGGGTGGGAGGAATTTAGTGAATCCACGCAGATTCTAGAACTTTCCCCACCGAAATGTGAGGAAAATGTTTTTTTCGACAAATTTGGAGGTTTGCAAGGCATTCTAGGTAACAGAACCTGGTGAGAGCCAGACAAGTCACTCCATCCTAGATTTCACTGGGTGTCTAGTTTTCAAAAATGTATAGGTTTACTAGGTTTCCCTAGGTGCCGGCAGAGCTAGGGTTCAAAATCGACTGCTAGGCACTTTCCAAAAAAAGGGCCAGTTTTCACTGTAAAAATAAAGTGTGTCCACGTTGCGTTTTGAGCCGTTTCCTGTCGCGGGCACTCACACAAGTGAGGTACCATTTTTATCAGGAGAACTAGGGTAACACAGAATTGTAGAGCAACTGTTATTATCCATTGACTTTCAATGCATTTCTGCCTTCCAAATGAAAGACAATGGTGCCAATTACGATCCGGCAAAAACCGGGTACGAACCGTCGGACGGAGGCTTTTTTCCGTCCGACTCGTACCCAGTCGTAAAACTTTACAAACATGCAAGTACGATTCGCACGGAAACACCATTTCCGTACAAGTCGTACAAAACACCGACCGACGAAAAGATACATACAAATGGGATCCGGGAAAAGAGACGACGTGACGTCGGGACGCTCTCAGGCCGCGTTTCACGACCCAGGAAGTACGATTCGAACCGACAGCAGTCCGGACGGCAATATTTTTACGGCACCCAAAAAGTGCCGGAAAAGCGAAGTACTGCGCGAAACGACCAGAGTAGGTGGCCCGGTAAGCGCCGTACCCCCCCCAGCCCCCGCATGTACGCGCCGTACCCCCCCTAGCCCCCGCATGTACGCGCCGTACCCCCCCAGCCCCCGCATGTACGCGCCGTACCCCCCGTGTATGTACACCCGAGTACTCGGGTGTACATACACGGGGGGTTCGACACGTACTCGGGTGTACATACACGGGGGGTTCGACACGTACAGTTCGACACGTACTCGGGTGTACATACACGGGGGGTTCGACACGTACTCGGGTGTACAGACACGGGGTTCGACACGTACAGTTCGACACATACTTGGGTGTACATACACGGGGGGTTCGACACGTACTCGGGTGTACATACACGGGGGGGTTCGACACGTACAGTTCGACACGTACTCGGGTGTACATACACGGGGGGTTTGACACGTACTCGGGTGTACATACACGGGGGGGTTCAACACGTACTCGGGTGTACATACACGGGGGGGTACGGCGCGTACATGCGGGGGCTGGGGGGGGTACGGCGCGTACATGCGGGGGCTGGGGGGGTACTGCGCGTACATGCGGGGGCTGGGGGGGGTACGGCGCGTACATGCGGGGGCTGGGGGGGGGTACGGCGCGTACCGGGCATCTGTTTGGACGTCTCCATGGTTGCTATTGGAGTTCGGTGCGGACAGTCTTTTAACCATACGGTTGTACATTCGGACGCCCGGGACGGATCGTGATTCCCCGGTCGGACTTCGCTTTTCACGTTTGTACGGTAAATCGTCCGAGGACGTGTCGGACACTTTTTCCGACCCGAGGACGTGTGGGGAATTATTCCCAATGCGACTCGTATGGGCTTTTTACCATGCGAATCGTGATTGCCAGTTTGTACGGCACTTGTACGATTCATACGGTAAAAAGACCGGATACGAGTTGTACGGGAATTTTTTTTACCGGATCGTAATTGGCACCCAAGTGTAAAAAAGAAGTCACTTTGAAAAATGTCCTATAATTCTCATGCTAGTATGGGTACTCACAATTTCAGAAATGTGCAAATATCCACTGTTTCTAAACTCTATATTTTCTTCCAATTTCAGAAATACATAGGTGTATTTCATACCAATTTTTCCATGTATATATTTTCCCAAATTAATTGCTATATACTCGGTACATAATGAAAAAACCATTGCAAGATGCTGCTCAGTTATTGACTCTGGGTTTGTCAGGTTCTTGGTGAACCTACAAGTCCTATATATCCTCACAACCAGAAAGGTCCAGTGAATGTAACGGTGAATTGCTTTCAAACAGCTGTCATATTTAGAAGAAGTTACAGGTGAAAACGTCAACACAAATGGCTGTTTTTAAAAAAAAAAATTCAATTTTTCCTATATTCAACTGTTAGTTTCTATAAAGAAACCTTGAATGATCTACACAAATGACCCCTTGCTGAATTTCAAATTTGTCTAATTGTCTAAAATGTATAGCTTTACAGGATTCATTATTGCTTTCATACCCATTTCTACCATTAACTGGAAAAAGGTTGAAAGCACAATAAATTGCAAAAATGGGCTATGTCCCAGTAAAATGCCAAAACTGTGTAAAAAATGTTGGTTTTCTTACAAAAGTCTGTCAGTCCCTAAAAGCTGGTAAAATGGTGATTTCAGCCCCACAACCCCTTTGTTGATACCATATGCAGGGAAAAAATCTGACAATTTCATTTGTTGCATTGTTTCCCATTTTTCCCCCCAAAAATCGAAATTTAGCTGTATTCTGGCTAATTTCTGGGTCCCCTCCGAGAAAATCAAAAAATCTTGGGCACCTTTGAAATCCCCATGATGTTAAAAGGAAAGGACGCAAATTTGGTGTGGATACCTTATGTGGTCAAAATGTTACAGGGGCCTAGGCACAAACTACCCCAAACACCAAAAAAATGCTTAGCACAGGGGGGAAAGGCCGAGCAGGGAAGGGGTTAATGAAGGTGCAGCGAGCACAGCTGCGACAGGATACCTTATGAATGACAGCCAGATGCATTTTGGGCTTCCACACCTTTGTTCACAGGCTAGGCACAGAGTCAACAGCGAGGACTGCAGTCACATGTTTATATTTCAAAGATGTCCTGCCCCAACAGGTGTCAGAGCATTATGGCAGCCACGGCCCGTGGAGGGAGTTCCGTGGGGCGGTAAGGCGGGGCGGGGGAGGGGCATGGTGTGGGGTTCTAAAACCGGAAAATGGATAATTACAGGTAAGTAAACAATTAAATAAATAAAACAAATTTCGTAGCGCGCGCTGCATCGCATTTTGCGATGCAGCGTGCGCTACGAAATCTCCCAAAAAGTCTGGAGTTTGAAATATTCACAGGGCAAATGCACAAAAAGTACCCAGCTGGTAAGGAACCTTTACTTCACAGGGCAAATGCGCAGAAAGTACCCCGCTGGTAAGGAACCTTTACTAGGCACAAAATTCAAATTTCCTCCATAAGAACTTTCCTACCAAAGGTCAATGACGTCATAAAGGTCCCGTCCAGCAGCTATTCAACCACATGGAGTCCTCTTTGGCCACAGCCTGCTGCTTCATCTCGTAAAGGATTTTTGACTTCCATTTTGAAGACTAAGGGGATTATTTACAAGCCCATTGCACCGCCCATACTTCACTTTTTCCCATATTGTAAGAGATGCACCGGCAACACAATGGGCTTGTAAATAAGCCCCTGAGACCAAAGGTAAAACTTTCAACTGGGTAAACCTTGTTTCTACATCTGACTGGAACTCCATTGTGGTCAGCCTTACCTTGTGCCTGGATACTGGTCAAGTGCAACCAGTTGACAACAGTTGTCTCTTAATGCTTTTTAAAACTATTTTCACATTTAAAATGTAAAAATTCATAAGTCTGGTTTCCCTTATTGGATTTTTTTGATTTTGGTGTCATTTTATTTATTATTACTCTTTTTGTTTCAAAATTGGTTTGATATCTTTCTCTTGCCATGTTGTGACTGCATTAGTGTTTTGACACTGTACAAAACTTTACACATTATTTCCATTCTGTGCTATTGCTAGCATGAGGTTGAGCTCGTTTTAACCTGGTGACCCTGACAAGGTTGTGATTATTTCTTCTGGTGGGTCCTCAGCTCCCTCAACTAATATCCCAATTTCTTATACCTGTTACAGCAGGGTCATCTTCAGACTGAGCACCTACAACAGAGACAAAAAGAGATCGGAACATTCTGCACTAGGCTCTCATCAGTCACACTGACATTGATCAGAGAGACAAAAGGCTAGCCTCATCTAAAGGACCTTTCACATTCTGAACAACAGAGACCAGAGTCACACCCTTCACCTAACTATTTACCAGATAGGCGTGCTCAGGAAGTCTTTTCAACAGCTCCTTGCAGCAAAAGACCCTAATCAAATTCCTAAAGAAATTACCCTCTCCCCGCTTCAGTGTCGAGCTCCCTGTAGTGCAATACACTTTCACTGTTGATGAAATATTCCTCTATCTTGTGCACATGAACAGACCAGGGGCTTCCAAAATGAACCCCACAGGCCTCCTTCACTTCGGTTCATTCAACATGCACTATGTAGGTATCATGCAGATCACAAACCTACATACAGGCACATATGTGCTGGGATTTTAGCGCTACTATCCAGGTTACCTTGTAGCCACAGAATTTTACACAAGTGGAACAGTAGGCATCTACTCCTGTGGCATGGATAAAAAGGTCTGTTCACAACTACTGATCACAAAAACACGGTATGGTGCCATCACCGTTCTACATGCTAACCCTGTAACAGGTATGGCAGTCCACCAACACAAATGAGTGTGCGTTTGGTGCCAGCCCAGGTTCGTGCAGGTACGTGCGGTAGGGCCGGGTGGGAGGGGATTTCGACAGATGCCCACGAGGGAAAATTCAATAAATAATTATTTTTCCCTTGTGATTGTCTGTCGAAATACCCCCCACCCAGCCCCACCGCCCTACCGATCTTACCTGCAAGATCCACGTTTGCTTGGTGCCCTCCTGTGGAAACAGGCCAAGCACAGGACTGTAAACAGATAAAGCGAAAGGCTATTCTTCATACTCTGTGTTGGGATGTGGCTTAGGCAAAAAATTCAAAAATAAGGATTTCAGATACTCACAGCTGGGCATTCAGGGCAACTGATACAGCTCTACACCATACAGGGCAAATTCCTATACCAACAATAACCTAATACTTACGTGAAGAATGAAATTGAGGGGCATATCAACAAGGGCTTTATCTATGCTTTTTTGGCATTAAAAGGCAAAAAGCAGAGATAAAACTAGCGCCCTATCAGCAACAGGGTGCTAACAAGCAAATTTGCATGTAAGCACCCTTTTACTCTACGCTTCCCCTTGCATCTCTAATGAGATGCAAAGGGGGTGTTCCAGAGTAAAATAATAGGAGAAATGTCGCTAAGCGACATTTCTCCTATTATCAAGGATATCGCTAACCCTGTTAGCGATAAAAAAAAGCAGTGCTAACCGCGGTTAACGCTGCTTTTTTACGTCTGGTATGTTTCTGACTTAGCAATGATATCCTATGTAAGTTGGATATCATGGCTAAGTATGTCTATCCCTATAAGCAAGCTATCGCCAAACCTTGTGGGATTATTGCTGTATTTCCAGCGATAATCTCACAATTGGCAGCTTGCGCTCTGAATTTTATCGCTTTGGAGATAAGCGTTGCTGATAGCACGCTATCTTCGCGATAAAATTCAGAGTTTGCGGGCGATAATTATCCTCACGCTCAGAGCGCCGAACGATAATTATCGCCGTCCCTTGCTGATATGCCCCTAAATTGGTACGTAAATCCACAGTAACATTTTGTGAGGTAGTATTTTCAAATAAATCACAGAGCAAATTATTTTACTGACAAGACCAATAATTGTTAACTTATATTTTTCATACCCATTTAGATCATACCACCAGTGATAGTGTTGCTTTTAATGAGGGTTATAATGCACTCAGTGGAGAAAGGGCAGTTTCCACTATGATTGTCCTCGTCCATGGCAGGCTTCTACTTTCTCTGTCTTTTTTCTTATCTTCTGCCAAAAAGCATGGTACTAGACTGCAAGCCCAAGACTAATTCACAGTTGGTTGTCTCCCCTATTACCCAGCCCTGGTCATTACGCCTTTTCCATGTAAAAGCCATTGCTTCTAATGCTCTATGCAGCAGCAACAACCATAATTGGTTTCCATGACCCAAGTATACGCTGCATACAGGAAACGTATCGCTACATTGAAACCATGCAAAAGTAAATGACATCTTTTGTCTAAGGCGCTATCCATATGATTACATTCAATAAGTCTACTTCCATTGTTAATGTGGAAGCAATAGCATTTTCTAATGTTTTTCCCAACAGCAAAATCCATCACTTATTTCCATGACCCCAACATACACACATTGCATCGAGGAAACCAAACACAACACTGAGACAGTATAGGAGAGAAGTCCGCCATTGTTCACCATAACCTTTAGCCACTAGTGTTTGGACAAAATATAGAGTTACAAATATTCGAGAGAAAAAATATCAACAAAGAAATATTGTGATTCAAAAAAATTGTGACAGAAAATATTATTGTCAAGAATATCTATTCTATTTTTTAGTTAACAATATCATTGTTTTTAAAATAGTTTTCAGTAATAAAGTTGCAAAAAATATCATTTTATTAAATATGTTTCAGTTAATTTAATAATTGTAATAATAATTATCGCTGCCGCTTGCTGATATGCCCCATATTTCCCTCATCATTGTACAATTATGTACATACTTTTTGCTTCCCTGGGGAAGTTTTCAAAGCAGGAATCAGCTCTTGCTTGAGTTTAGACCTAAGGATACCTGCATTTGCATGAACACTAGAACACTGGTCAAGGATGAGCGCTTTAGGAACTTGAGCTTTATTGCAAGAGGCTTATAACCAGTTGTGGCTGGTGGCTTTTAAACGTGGTAGGGCGTAACCTTTGGCTTGAATTTCAATAACCCAGCCGCACTTCTGCTCTGATGGTCTGGGGGGGGGGGGTAGAAGGTTAGCTCACACTTATTTGCACTCAGTCTTCCTCTCTTACTCATTTCAATCAGTCCAATGAACTTACTCTGAGTTGTACTTTTACTTCCACTAGCTCACTTAGTCTCACTTTGACTTTCTCAGTCCCATTCATTCTGACCCACTCAGTCTCACTCTTTCTCACTCAATTCCACTTATTCTGACTCACTCAGTACCACTCATTCTGACTCACCCAGACTCACTCAATGTTACTCAGGATCGCTCAGTCCCACTCTGATTCACTTTGTCCAACTCTGATACAATTAGGACCTCATTTAAAATGATTTGGCAAAAGGCAGCGCTGCAAGTCTTTTTCCTGCACTGCCCTATGCTAAATCAAAAGAGCAGGAATGCGCTGTATTAACAAACCTACGCTCTAAAGAAGCAAATTTGGCGCAGGTTCCGCGAATTAGGAAAGCTCGCTGGGGAGGCAGAAGTTTTGTCTGCGGGGCCGCCAAGGCATGGAACGAACTTCCTCTGTACCTTAGGTCGGCAACGGATTTGCTGTCTTTTAGAAGGGAACTTAAGACGTGGCTGTTCCGTAATGAATAACCCTGATCTCCTCTTCCATCTGCCTTTGACTCAGCCTTCTTAGGATCTGCTAGACAGCGCCAGGACGCCTCCGGGTAATTGTCGCGCTATATAAAAACCAATAACATAACATAACATAACATAACAAGATACGCTGCATTCCTGTCCTTTCATCTGGTGCACAATATGGTGACTAGCACCAACGCAGGCATCTGCGTTGTTGTTAGGATTGTGTTTGTGCAGTAAGGGACACCTTCCTGCACAAAACTATCCGTAGAGGCATTTTCCTTTTTCTGCAGCATAGACAGAAAGAGGGAAAAACTTGGAGAAATGAACATATTTCTCCTCGTTGCGCCTGCACTGGGGAGGCATAAAGTTTTGAAGCATTGCCAGGTTTACAGATCCTTGTAAATCTGGAAAGGTTCAAAACCCATGGCTGTTGCATGGGAAAACCCACTGCAGTACCCATGGACTTACTCTGCATTCCCTTACACCATTTCTATAACGCCATGAAAAGCAACGCAATGTGGCTCTGCATGGCCTCGTAGATGTGGGTCTGCACTCGGAGCTGCCGGAGCATCAAAAAAAGTGATGCACCAGTGGCACAAGGGGCTTGTAAATAAACCCCTTAGTCCCCATCATTTAAAATCACTCCGTATCGCTCACTTGTACTCAATCTCACTCATTAACTCCCTCAGATTGATTCAATATCAGTTTGACTCACTGAACATCACACTGGCAGACTCAGTCTAATTCGTACACTGACTCAGTCAGCCTCACTCTTTCTCAGTCAGTCTCTCTCATTCTTAATCAGCCTAACTTAGACCCACTCGTTCTCGATCAATCTCACTCTGCACTCACTCTTCCTAACAATAACAAGCCCCTCAGGGACATGGTCAACAAGCGCAAACTGAGGGCATGCCTCCACATTTCAGATTCAACTTTCCTGATAATAAAGTGCACATCAGTGACCTCCTTACATGCACTCACTCACTCTAAAGAGAGTGTCACTTCCATATGCAGTCATAGACGACTCCCAAGCAGTGAATAAGCACTTTTTTTAAAGCACACACAATGCAACCTAACCTGATATAACCTAAGGTGACATAACTTAACACTGGTAGTCACTACAGCGGTGAAAGTGTGCATTTGTTAGTACAGAATCTACACTACGAGCCATGGTCTAACGATTTGGTGGTAGCAAGTAGTCAAAGGTTGTGAGGGTGATATAGTGAAGAGACCCCCCCCACCCCATCTGAGACTGCCGAGTTTATTCAGACCCGCTGAGACATGATCTTGACATTTGGAGGGAACCATCAATGGTGCACAAGAGTTAGCAAAGATGAGTGGGTACTGGTCAAAGGTAGAAACGGACTCAATGGGCAGCCTTTGAGAGTGAGAATTCTGTGGGACTCTCATTCAATGCACCTACTCCTGAAAAACAATGAACACAGCAAGCATGATGGCATAAGGGCGGCGCATTGCTGAAGCAGTGTCGCAAGCACGACGCAACTCCAGCAATGCTCAGGGGCTGCCCATACCGAACATGCTGCGTCATGCCTTACGCCTGCTTCAAGCAGGCGCAGGGTTTAGATGCAGCAGCGTCGGAAAAGTGACTCAGTGAAATCTTGTAGATTTCACTGCGTCACTTTTCCGAGGCTTTTTCCGACGGAACGCCCACCCTGCATACATTAAACCTGACGCAGGTTTAATGTAGCGCAGGGCTTTACAATGTGACGCATCTCCCTAGATGTGTCACGTTGTAAATAAGGCGCTACATGGCGCATGGTTTACGCCGCCGCTGCGTCACAGAAGTGACGCAACGGCGGCGTAAATGTCTCGCAAGGGGCTTCTAAATCTGCCCCATTGTTTTCAAATTTGAAATGTCCTTTTTATTTTTTTTTAGATTTTTACTTTACAAACTGGCAGGTTTTTTATTTAACGTTTCCTCCATGTAATATCCTGAAGCTTATGAAGCACATTCTTGTATTAGTTCGAATGTCCTTTCCTAGATTAATTTTGGTTTAAAAAAACGACCCTTTACCAGGACCCGAACGAAAATTTACATTAATAGAAGTGTACTTTTATTCAGTCCAGAAATGTCCTCTTAATAATTAATGTTTAAATATCCTCTTAATAATTAATGTTATTCACATTCCAAAAATATGCATGAAGATTCAACATGCTCACTGCCAATTACTTAAGGATTTCAAATCCCCTTTTCTACAGACCATTTACATGAGGGCAAATGGTGATAACTCTTTTGTCAGTAATCACTGCGATGTCGTTTGAATCATTTCCATTTCATAGAAGTATGTCCTATTCCATAGTACATATGACATTTCAGACTTTTTAATTGAGTATTTCAAGATTTATTAAGTCTGTATTATAAAAGTTATAAACTCATTTCCTATTTCTAGGGTGTAAATCACTCTATCGTTCACACATTCTAATGCAGTTTGACTGCCTCCATCACAAACTTCCACTCTCAGCGCACAGACATGATAACACATACAGATGCTCTATCTCACAGACACACTGAAACACAGACACACTCTCTCACCCACAGTCAAATATTTTCACCCATAAGCAGACAACATTTAAAACTTTTTATTTTGCTTGCCTTATTTCCTGCATAGTTCCCGTTGGCTGTTTTCTGGTTCTGGCGCTGGGGACACTGAAACCTCGCACCTGTTCAGGGGGTCGCAGAGACCAGGCTTTACTGTGCTTGTTCATCCCACCCTTTCCAAACTCTGTGACGAATTATGAAAGGGCGGGGTGAAGGCTGATTGACGTGCAGCTACGGGCACTGAGGGGCTTAACCCGGCAGTGCCCATGGCTACCTTTGTCTGTTATGCCTCAGCACAGAAGCGGGCCAGTGCCACAAGGTCAGAGATGGAATTTCTTCCGCTTTGGTGATCTCTCTGTGATGGCTGGCACAGGAGCCTTTGAAGGCCTATGCCAGCCCTCAGACAGAGGCTGTTGCTGGACAGAAGGAGCTCGGTATTTTTCTTTTGTTACAGCAAGAGTGAATAATGGCTTATTATTAGGGCTCCTGATTTTATAGTATTTTTTCTTTTTACATTTCTGTCTGTATTTTTCTACATTTATTTTTTGCCCATTTTATTGGAATTTATCCATATTTAGTTTATATTTTGAGAATAAATGGAATGGAGTTATAAAATTATATATTTCCACATATATTCGACTGATGAACATACACTCATACTTTGATACCAGTGGAGTTTTAGCAAATTGAGCAGCCAAATATAACAAAACATTACACCCACAGGTAAATATTACCATTATACCTCATTGTACGTTAATGTTTGTCTGTATTTAAGGAAATCTCATCCTGTTTTTTAAATCCCTATGCAAATCTATCTGCTCAGCTGTTGGCCTGGAATTCACGAAAGAAAGCATGGCTGGTCACTCACAAGGAGCACAATTTTCAGTATTTTTCCGCTTTTACAATTAAATACAAACAGGAAACACATTGGGGCATATGCTCAAGGAGCTATTGCCGAGTTATCGGCACTTTAGCGCAGCCAAAGTCGTGATAAAAATACCACCCAATACACAAGCTGATGCTAACAACCGGTACCACCAGTTATCCGGCGATTGCATCCTCCAAAATCATCGCCACAGATGACCCCGACAACTATCGCTAATGAGATGCAGAGTAGGCGTTCCCGAGCAAAAACCCGCGACAACACCACCAGATCAGCGATAAGATAACAAAACAGGCGATAAGGTGCGTTAGCAGCAGGAAACTAACACCTGCTCTGACCTGGTGTAATGTCGGACAGCAACCGGCAGCAGCCAAGGGAGCACAGCCCATAGCCAAACATGAAAAACAACAGATGCCCCTGAGCAACTGAACATGCAGCTCGGAGCCCCAATAGGGCAACATCACACACCGCCACCACCCCCAGGACCCCATCACCCGCCCCACCCCTCTCTTTGGACAAAGAGAATGCACATCAACACCACAAAACCATGAACCAAACAAGTCCCCTGAAGTGGCACAATCGCAACACCTAACATACAGGTGCGGCCAGAAAAATGGAAATCATACATCCAAATCATATAATCCAAATAAAAACTTTTTGGCAAATCAAACAAAAAACAAAAATCTTGTAGAGGCACGGCGGGTCTTCTCTGGGCATTCTGTAAGTCACAGCCTGCAAGACAGAAATACCGATAAGAAGGTGTGTCATGCACCCATCAAAGTACAGAGAGAGAGAGAAAGAGAGGGAGAGAGAGAGAGGGAGAGGGAGAGAGAAAGAGAGGGAGAGAGAGCTATAGGGGGAGAGAGGAAGAGAAGGATAGAGAAAGAGGGGGAGAGAGAAAGAAAGAGATAGAGGGAGATGGAAAGAGAGGGAGAGAGAGAAAGAGAGAGAGAGGGAGAGAGAAAGAGAGTGAGAGACAGTTCCAACACTACAAACCCAGGCCTCACTGCTCACCTGCAGCACCGGTGTGTCTCCAACCATGTGCCGGTACACACTGCAGTCCCCCAGGTCCCTCATCTGAAACAGTTTCCAGAGACAAGAATGGCAGAGTCCATACAGTAGCACACGCCATCCGCGCCTGCCCGCCCCTGCGCGCACAGGCTGCTGCACCCCAGCCCCTCCTGCCGCCCAGTGGTGATTGCCCGCCCCTGTGCAACCAGGCCTCATTGCTCACCTTCCGACACCGGCGTGTCTCCAAGAGGGCCCACCATGTGCCACTGGGAGCACCAAGCCCGGGGCCCGCGACCATGGCACCCTCCACATCATGCATCCCCGGGCCACCAGGTCACACACTTGATTCTGGGTCTTTATTTAGCTATGGCAGAGAACATATCACTGCACCCGGCATCTTCGCAGGCTGCACAACCGCTCAGCACTAGAGGTGCCACTAACTCTGTGAACTGCGAGGCGACGCCGCGTGGCGGTAGGCTCGCACTGCCCGCTGGCTGCGGTCCAGCAGGGCTTACACCAATGCCACCATTCCGGACCGCCTGGAAGGCACATCATTGCAGGCTGCACACCCGCTCAGCACTTAAGGTGCTCCTATCTCAGTGCAGCGAAAGACACTGTCCCGTGGCGGTGTGCCTGTGCCTGTCACAGTGTATCCGGTGCCACCAAGTCTATGCACTGCAAGCCATGGACCCTTTATGATTGAGTCCCTTGGTGCGGATGCCATCATGTCACCCCCGGCACTGTGCAATGTGCTGTGGCAGGGCCCTAGGCCCTCAGGCAGAAAGGATACCCACACGGAGAAACACAGTTAGAGAGTGGAAATGGCATCCAGCATGTGTGCTAGGCCCTTTTTATTGACAGGGTTACATGTCCTGTGACGCCGGTGCTGAATGGGTGTGGTGTGGGTGTGAACCAGCTGTGAAGGAGTGGCTGTGGCATGCTGACAACTAGACCTGTGAGCAGCAGATCCCTACAGGGAAGACCTGGGACTTGTAGCGTTGTCGCCCCCCCCTGTGAGCGTAAGTGGAGTGGGCTAGCCTCGCACATGCCAGTGCAGCGTAAGGGTGTGAACAATGACCTTGGGGCTCAGGGCATGGTTCCGTTCTGGGCTGGACAGGGAAGTGACTAATGCGTTTGTCTCCGTTCTTGTGTCGGTGCCACCCGGAACGCAATCGGCAATGTATCACCCTGTGACCCAAGTTCCACAACATGAGCAACACAGACGTAAGGGGGAACATTGACTCTACATTCATCCATACCTCCACACATAGACATGACACATCGGTGTGAAAATGAATGTTTAATGCACATTCAATGGAGTGTCGTAGCTGGAGCAGTAGAGGGCCATGCAAACCCCACGCCACATTGACAGCCCGTGGAATGCCAGCCAGAGTACTTGAGGGAATGACAAGTACATCAGAAGAGGAGGAGTCCAATCCGTAGTCTGATAGCTGTGTCATTGGTGACCCAACCGAATATGGCAGTCCATGTCGAGATCCCAGGTGAGTGTCGCAGAGTGCATCAGGGAACAGTGGAAGGTGATGATGCAGAGGGCAAAACCAAGCAGAAGAGACAGGCCATATTGTGGAGATGAATGCTACCGCTTCCTTCTGACCACGAGGGCAGATTCATACGCATCTTCGTCCTCTGCTGTTTCAGGTGCCTCACATGTGGGTGGTTGTGTTCTGTCTCCAGCACTGTGTGGCACTGACACATCAGGGGTCGGGGATGTGGATGGAGTGGTAGCAGCAGCATGCATCAGCGTCACACCTTGTTGCAGCAATGCCATGAGGTGGGTCTTTATTGCATTGAGGGACCCAGCTACCTCTCGCTCGTGTGTTGCCGATCTTTCTGCCCTCGTCCGCTTAATGTTCTCCATGAGCCTCTGCATGAGCCCCAAGTCCCGTGCGAGCTTGCTGGAGCCACTCTAACTAGACAGTCGTTCTTGTCACAGAGTCAGGACTCTGGCGATGTCAGCCATGGTACATTGGAGGGCATGGAGCGGACTGTCGGTGTCCGTTAGGGACTGTGAGTGGTCCCCGATGGGACTTAGACACCCACGTATGGCATCTAGTTTGTCTGCCATGCGGTCGAACCCCACCTGCACCTGTTTAGCCAACTTCTCCTGGCACCCCAACACTCAGCGTTGGAAGACCATGTGTTCGTCGTGTGCATCCTAGGAGGCAGCCGTGGTGGTGGGTGCTGCCTGCTGTGTGTTCTGTGAAGGGGGTAGGTTCTCCTCATAGCAGCTGGGCTGCCCTGCTCCTTGAAGTGGGCTGTGGAGGCTGTCCACGAGCTGTTGGAGGGCGTTGGAGTCAAAGGTGTTGTGGTCCTCTTCGTCATCAGAGAAGAGAGGTTGGGACTGCTCTGCAGGAGGTGTTGAATTTCCCTCTGCAATGTGAATGGGAGATGCAGTTTAACATTGTGTTCACATGTATGTTGTCGCTTTGTACATGTTTACATTCAGACTGCATGACAGTGTACATTGTGTCTGTTTGTTGGGGAGCTGCCTATATGGTGCGGGACAGTGGACATTCCGACAACATCACGGATGTGTGTTTGTACTTGTACTTTGGCAACTCACATTTCCCTGCAATGCCTTATGTGATAGGCCAGTTTCTGCACACAAGCGTCGCCAGTTGTGTCCTCTGTTCTGTGGTGGATGTGTTGTGGATTGTGCCACATCGTTGTCGATGTTGATGTGCTCTGCATGTGATGTGTGTGTGCTGCATTTTGGGTAGTCACCCCTGCAGCTCTGATTTGGCTGCCCCTCATCCCTTACATGCAGTGTGCCTCTGACTTCTGTGCTTATACAGTGCTGAGATGTTGCATACTTGGATGCATTGGTCTCTGGGTGGGGGTTGGGGGTCTGGGGCATGGTTTGTCTGCAGGTGTGCTATTCTTACTTGTGCATGTGTGCCATTGTGGCCCTCTCCCCCCAGTCCCTGGTCATTGCTCACCCTGGTGCTGTTGTGTACGGTCATGTTGAGTAGCGTCCGGGCCCCTGTCTCCTGCCATTGTCTCCCCACTGATGACTGTAGACACCATTTCCTCCATCCTGTGGCGCTGGTCTCCCACCTCCAGTCTGCATTGCTGCCTTCTGGTTGTTTGTGAGTTTCTGCTTGGTTTTGCGCTTGACATCATTCCAGCGCCTCATGACCTCTTCCATTGTCCTCTTCAGCACTCCAACTGCACTCACCTTGTCCACAATGGTCTGCCATATTCCATTTTTAGTTGCCAGTGACACAGTGGAGGTGACGAACAGTAGTTGATGGTGTTCTATCACCTCTGTTATCAGGATCCTGTTTTCCTGTGGACTGAACCTTTTCTTCCTACTCTTCTTGTCCTTGCCCTTCCCTGACCCCGGGGTCCCAGGCTGGTCGTCCGGGGTGCTTGTGGGGTTCTGGTTGTCCTCTGCACTTGCTCCGGCTGACTCCAGTGGGCTTCGCTGCTGTTTGGCTTTTGTATGTGTTTTTTTCCAACTTTTCTAATGCATTTTCCTTCATGTCGCGTGGGGATTGCAGGCCTGTGGCTGGTTTTCGCTGATTTCTGTATCGCGATTTGCATCATCGCCGCTTTTTTCGTGTAGGTGTTTTGCATTTTTGCGGTGTTGCGTTGATTTTAACGCGTTCATTTGTCGCGTTGTGGTGGGTCTATCGCATGGTACCACTGTGTTGTGAATACTACGTTAACACGGTGTTATTTTCCCACGATAGACTGCGATATGAAGAGTTGCGTTAAACTACTTTTGCTGTAGTTATCACATGTTCTTGAGAATATCCCCCCTTGTATTCTATCTGCATTTATCTGTAAAAATCCGTAAAAATGGAAAACTGGGAGCCTTGATTATTATTCACTGGTGGCATAACAAAGACAAATGGGCCAGGAAACAAGAGGGGCATAGCCCTTGAGCCCATTACACAGAAGTGCCACTGGTCGTGACTTCCCTCTCTCCCAGACAAAGCTACTATATTTGTTGTTTATGGCCAACATGCAGCGAAGTGATAACATGTGTGTGGAGACACTTTAAAAAAATATCAGGCTCAAGATAGAGGACTTGGCGGCCAGAACTTGAGCATTCATATGTATTCAGATACCCAATAGTCACATCATGCTAGATGTGTATGTATGTATATATGTATGCAGTACACATGACTCACCGGCACTCTAGATACATATGCACGTGCACATGACTCATCAGCTTGCTCAATACCTATGTAAGTAAACATAAAAATACCTTACCTCCATACAAGATTGAAAACAATATAGGACTGGAATGAACAAAATCTATTTGATTAGGAATAGAGCATGTTGGAAGAGATTTTTCTTGGCTTCCATCACCGTAGATACCTATAAGGTATGGGTATTATAGAGGGGGATATGTGGACATGTGCAGCTCAGAGCGTCTAATTCCCCTTTCGGCACAGACCAACTACCTCAGCATCAAATTCACTCAAATACATTCATTGGTGGGGGCCATAACACCAATATACTTACACTCTGTTGATCTGTTTTTCCCGAGGGAAATACGCTTCCAAACGCTGACATGAGAGGAATACCTTTACCTTACTCTAAACACATTGACCTCAAACCTAATATATCCCTCTCATAAGGAGATGGATCATTTAGTTGTTTGAAGGTTTAGATTCACAGTCATTTATCTAGTCTTTAAATCCCATCAAATTCTCTTCTTAAAATAATCGACACAACACATTTGTCAATTAATCAAATATTCTTTATCTAAGAAATATTGCAAGAAACGTTAGAAATCATCATCAGCATTTCAGAGCATCATATTTACCTATTCTGGCTAAAGTTGTCCTCTAAGTCAGTCAGTCAAGGAAGAATTTTATTCAGCAAAGTTAGGCCGCAATTCAGACTCTCAAAGATTCAGGATAACAGCTGTCCAGCAGTGTTACCGTCCTCTCCGTCAGCCTAAGGTCAGGAAATCTAGTTCGTCAAAAAAGAGCGTGTCATGACAGTTCAATTCCCTACCTACTTTTACAATTAAATTAATGTCAAAAAGTATCAAGATCGGGGTTTAGAAAGTCCTGATTGGTCCACTTGGGGTCGCGGGGTACAGTTCTCAGGGTGTCAAACAATGAAGTCATCAAACTTGCTTGTTCCGGCTTTTAAATTGAGCTTTGTCTTTGGTCTTGGATAGGTTCCCGGAGCGTCCTTGAAGGGTACATGTTCTCCCGGGGTCAGGTCCAGGCCACTGCTGCTGGCGGTGACGCCTGCGCACTTCACCCAGAACCTCGTGTTGTCAGGGCAGTCACGTCTAACGTCTTGTTCAGCCATCTTGTTTAGGCCGAAATGGTCAACTTAAGCAAAAGAAACACAAAAACGTGATTAAAACATAGAAATGGCTAATAAAATGTTATCCCCTTGCTAATATCCATATGTGTGTGTATTTTTGTAGCAGAAGCAACACTCAGAGCGGTTTATACTCACTGAATAAAGCACAAATCACAAATACATCACCAAAGCGACATATAACATGCAATATTCTAGTTTTCTAATATTAATATGCGTACTCAAGTTAATTTACAATTAATATAGCCATGTAAGGTGCAATTCCCATGTGTAATTCTTTTGTTAATATAATTGGTGAGTTATCACTTCAAACAAATTAATAATAATACAATTAATAGATTATTCGGATTAATATAAACATGCAGAATGGGGGGGTATACAACATTTTGTACTACCCGCTCTAGCAATCCCCCCTTTGGTGATTATATCACCACACTAATTAAACATTTTGTATCCCTTTTATGGAAATTTAAATTGATTTCTTGTTTCGTTCATATTTCAGTTTCCCCTGTTTCTTCACTTTTTGCTGTTTTATACATGCTATCCTTTAACTCATCTAGTTCTATTTCTTCAAATTCTCTTTCTTGTTTCTTATCCCTTCTCCTTAAGTTTTCTCTTTTTATTCTTTTCTGATTTTTATTCTTTCTACAACAAATACAACATAGTCTAATTATTAATACTAACGTAATCACACATGTTAATGGAAATAATATCTTACCTATAAATGTACTACCTAGTTTTACTACAAAGTCTTTAATAGCTGATATTTTCTTACCAATCTTCTCCCAAATACCTTCAACCTCCAGTGGTACAATTTCGCCATGCAATTCTGTAATATTCTTAATATAAATTTTCAAATCTCTACTTTTGTCAGGAATGTAAGTACAACAATGTTGAACTTTCAGCATTCCACAGACTCCACCCTCTTTTGCCAATAAAATATCAAGGGCAAGTCGATTTTGCATTACCATAGCACGCATGGCAACCATTTCAGTATTTACCAATAAGAATCCTCCAGCGGTGCTTGTTGACAAGCGATCCACTACTGTTGAAAGTTTTCTAATTTTGTTCACATTCAGAGATATTCCCACAGCGGGTCTCAGTGCTCCTAAAATGTCACCCACAATTTCAGTCCAAGATTCTCTCTTACTATGTGTTAAATAACTACCTAAACTATGTACACCATCTTCTCCTCTATGCATGTGAAAAATCTTTGGAAAAACCAGGCCAACATAACATGTGCCATACCAATGGTCTGGCAAACGATAATATGCCCTGTTCCCACAAATGAAATGCAGTCCTGGAAAGACTGGATCTCTTCCACCTTTAAATCCCCATCCTCCCATGATTCGGTATGTATCATGGCACTCACTATTCCCTAGAAAATAATTGTCATACGCCGTCTGATTCCTTCTTATACACAATTTCCCTTTCTGAGGCCAATCTAAAGCCATAGTTGGACTTGTTTCCCCTCTTAAATGTTTCTCCGTTTCTACATCCCAAACCGTTTTCTCCACTTTCCCTTCTGAAACCTTCCTTTGCCTTTTCAATCTCCTTTCTTCAACCATATCCAAAAATGTCTTCTCCTCTTTCCTTAAACTGCAAGTCAAGTTATTTCTAAATACATATTCTAAGGTTAGTTCATTTGTCTCTAAGAAAAATTCACCTAATACCTTTGCAGGTTTTACCTTGTTTAGGGGCATATCAACAACAACCGGCGATAATTATCGCTAAGCGCACTTAGCGCTAGGATAATTATCGCCGTCTAGCGTTGATTTTTATCGCTGAGATAGCGTGCTATTAGCAACGCTTATCTCAATAGCGATAAAAATCCTCACGCTAAGTGGCTAACGTCAGATTATCGCTGGAAACCCAGCGATATTCTCACGTTAGCTTGTTGATAGGGACAGACAAACTTAGCCATGATATCCTCCTTCCATAGGATATCATGGCTAAGTCAGAAAAATACCAGACGTAAAAAAGCAGCGTTAACCGCGGTTAGCGCTGCTTTTTTTGTCTCTAACAGGGTTAGCGATATTCTTGATAATAGGAGAAATGTGGCTTAGCGACATTTCTCCTATTATTTTACTCTGGAACGCCCCCTTTGCATCTCATTAGAGATGCAAGGGGAAGCGTAGAGTAAAAGGGTGCTAACATGCGAATTTGCATGTTAGCACCCTGTTGTTGATAGGGTGCTAGTTTGATCTCTGCTTTTTTGGCTTCTAAAGCCAAAAAAGCAGAGATAAAGCCCTTGTTGATATGCCCCTAAGTTTGTTAATTGCTGGTTCTTGTGAAAATATAGTATCTACATCTGAAAAATAATACTCTAATTTACCTGTTTGATAAAATAAACTAGCTATTACACTACAATTTATTCCATATGTTACAGGAAGGTGATGATAAGTCACTCCTTCAGATACGGATGCAGGTAATTGCATACATACGTAGCAATCCCTTACGTCCATTGTTTTTCCATATTCATACAACAACTTTGAAAACACATTGTTAGAAAAATCTGTTATTGACCTGTCTTTATGTAAATAGTTTTTATCTATTCTAGTTGGAACTACCTTTTGAACTTTCCCTATATTAGTTATCACTATGTCCTTCTAATGTATCTACAGTAACTTTAAATGAAATTAGTAGAGCAAGAATACTCCAAAGAAGCATTAATAATTCTGTACAACAACAACACATTTTGCACCATCTTCTAAGGAAGGTTCATCTACTTTTGCTACTTTCTATGTTTGCCATCTTCTAAATGAGCCATGTCTTTTGACTTAGCCTCTTCTACTTCACAACTAGTTTCTAACCCAAGGTATCTAAGCACCTATGTGGTACTACCAGTTTTTGTCTTTTCAGTATTTTTATTGTTTTTCCATCAGTAATTTCTTTATCTCATTCAGTTTGGCATCTCATCATCTTTCACTTTCCTCTCGTTTTCAGCATACAGGTTGTCCTGAACATCCGCTTCTTCTCCAATATCGGACAAGATAACTCTCAGGATTTCCGATTCTTCGTCTTCCTCAACCACTTCCGGTACAACCACCTCTGGATTTCCTTGGCTATCCGCCTCTTCCTTCACTTCAGGCAGGACCACATATGTCCATTCCGGTGATTTATACTTCTGGTTAGGTTTTCTTGTTCGTTTGTTTTCTTTGACTATTGTCTATTCTTCTTCCTTTGATTTTTCCTCACTCGTTACTTCATTCACATGTTCAGCTCTTGGCGAATTTACACGTGTCTGTCGATATCTCAGTCTCTTTATTTTGTTTGGCCACACCTCGTCTTTTGCCGCTCTTTTCAATTTACTCCCTTTATCATTCTTTTCAGTTCTCCAAGCTCTCTTTCTCAGAACTCGGCCTTCTGGTATTTCATCTTCGCTTTCCTCAGACTCTGTTTCAACTTGCTTTTTACCTTCAACGAGTTCTTTTTCCACCTCTTTTGTTTTGCCTACTTCTGTCCCTCCTCAAATCTCCGTCACGCAATCTTCCTGCTGACTACTTGTCCCTGCTTCTAACTGGATGTTGGAGTTCCCTACACCTTCTCGGTGGTCTTCCGCAATAATCTTTCCCTCTCTCCCTGTATCTGGCACCTGTACATCTAAA
Source organism: Triturus cristatus (assembly GCF_964204655.1). Taxonomy (NCBI): domain Eukaryota; kingdom Metazoa; phylum Chordata; class Amphibia; order Caudata; family Salamandridae; genus Triturus; species Triturus cristatus. Next base: position 109,787,530 of record NC_140582.1, on the reverse strand, counting down.
GGTATTGATTCAGGTGGAATTTCTCTCAATCTTTCATCTGGCACTTCCTTCTCACGGATTTCTTTTATTGTCTCTCCACTTTCTTTTTCTTTGTTCCTCCTTTGTTCTTTCTTAGACGAATGTGCTCTTTGTTCTGTCTCTGAGTCTGAACTGGTATCAGAAATTTGTAACCTTCTCCTCAGGGAATTACTTCTGGGGACCAAAGTTAACCTTGGCTCTGTCTCCCCCCTTTCAGGGTTTTCTCTTTCTTTGTCTTTTGGCTCTCCGTCATCTGACTCTGTACTGGATTCTGACTCATCAAAATACTCCTTTTCTTTACAATCAACTGGATTTGGAATTCTCAAAGTATGACTTGCATGGATCCAGTTCTTCAATCCAGCACACTTCGCAGCTGTTGTTGTAGTCAAGATGACTTGCCTTGGCTTTCCCCACCTGGGAACCAAACAGTTTCTTCTTCTGTGTACTTTTATCCTTACCCAGTCCCCTGGGCTTAGATCATGAGCTGGCTTCTTTTCAAGAGTGGTGGCATCCGCTCCAACCTGATGAAACACAGAATGAACTGCGTCAGCCAGGCTTTTACAGTATTCCAATACCATGTCATCAGTTATTGTCATTAGCTTGTTGACTGGTATAAATACATGTCTCATTGCGCCTCCCATGAGGATCTCATGAGGACTCAAACCAGTAGTTCTGTCTGGTATTGATCTAATAGTCATGAGTACTAGAGGCAAGACATCAGGCCATTTCATACCTGTGGCTAAACACATTTTCCCTATTCTGTTTTTAATAGTACCATTCATTTGTTCTACTACACCAGAAGCCTCTGGTTGGTAGGCACAATGCAGTTTTTGTCGTACATTCAATGCTTCACAAATCAGTTTTATGATCTCATTATGAAAATGTCCTCCTCTGTCTGATTCAATTGTTACTGGGAACCCAAACCTAGGTATAAATTCATTCAATAATAATTTTGCCACTGTCATTCCATCATTTCTTCTTGTTGGGAACGCCTCTACCAACCTAGAGAATAGGCATACCATTACCAAAACATACCTCAACCTGTTACAAGGAGGCATCTCAATGAAATCTACTTGCATTCTGGTGAAAAGTCCTCCCTTTGGACCTATTGTTCCTAGACTCACCACTAGGGGTGGGCGGAATTTGCGAAAGTGACTTTCGCAAATTATCGCGAAAATGTTAAAAATCTCCGCAAACACGCAGAAATATCGCGAAGATGCGGATGTTTTTCTCCCGCCCGTTCGCGGTATTTTCTGCGTGGTCGCGGCTTGCCAACTTACCCATGCGGTTGCTCGCAGGCACGGCCATCTTGTTTTCACTCTCCTCGCGGTACATGATCGCGAGAAGAAAGACGTGATCGCGCGACCAATGACATTACTGCGGACGCGATCTGTCGCGAGACAGCGCAAATGGCTACCAACAATCCAACATCTCGTGGAGAACGCGACTGGATCGGGAAAACTTGTCGGCGAACGCGGGAATTCAGGTAAGGCGATCACGCGCGGGCGAGAATGTATTATTTTACAGCGCGAGGAAGAAACAAATTATCGCTAAGCTGCGGAATGCGGAAATTTGGACATTTTCGCGCTCTCCGCAGAACGCAAAAATGTCAAATTTCGCAATTTCCGCAAGCGGAACGGAAATTTAGCCCAGGCCTACTCACCACTGTTTTTCTTCCTGGATTGTACTGCTGACAAATTAGACATCTTTGACAAATACTTTCCGCCACAAGCCTAAACTTGGCATTATACCAAGTTTGTTTAAATGACCTAATCATGGCGTCTCTCCCTATATGTCCCTGTCCATGATACATCCGTGCCATGGCAGACATCATGCTATCAGGCATAACTGGTCTTCCATCTCGTTAGACCCACACATGATCTTTCTCTCTTGGTGCACATCCTGCTTTTACCCACTGTTTTACTCTTCCTCTCCTGCTTCTTCCTGCAATTGTCTTACCTCATCCCATGTTCCCACAGTGTTAGTAAACATTGGGAAACAAGAAATTATCTCCTTTTCTTTTGCCCGATTGATTGAATTCTGATTTCGTGCACAATACTGTGCCATGTCATTGGTGAATGTATTTCCAGTGGCAATGTAATCACCACTGTGACTATGAGCAGCACATTTTACCACAGCCAATTGCCTAGGCAGCTGTATTGCCTCAAGCAACTTTCCAACCACTTCAGAATTCTTAATGGGAGTTCTACTTGAGGTCAGGAAACCTCTTTGCAGCCAAATGTGGCCAAAATCATGGACCACCCCATAGCCATACTGGCTATCAGTTATCACAGTCCCTCTCACACTTTTCCTAATCTTACAAGCTCTGGTCAGGGCAATAAGTTCAGCTACTTGGGCCAACCTTATTCCTTTCAAATAGGATGCTTCCATCACTGCTGCAGCTGTACATACCGCATATGCTGCACTCAGCACTCCATCATCTGTTCTTAAACAAGATCCATCAGCAAACATGACATAATCACTTTCTGATAAAGGGTCATCTTTTATGTCAGGTCTTGGTTTTGTACAAAAGTCAAGTACATCCAAACAATCATGATCTGCTTCATCTCTTACCTCCAAATGCTCTACATCAGGCAACAATGTTGAAGGATTCACATTCACGCATCTCACAAGACTCACATTTGTTGCACCCAAAATGACCTTTTCATACTTAGTCAGTCGGCTGTGCATCATATACCGAGTATGACTCCTTGTTAAAAGAATCGCCACATCATGAGGTACAAACACTTTCACAGGATATCCCATCACAATTCCTTCACTCTGTTCCAAACTTCAACATGTAGCAGCTACTGCTTTCAGACACCCAGGAAGGGCTACAGCTACTGGGTCCAACATGGATGAAAAATATGCAATTGGTTTCCTCAGTTTTCCATGCTTCTGTACTAGAACAGAGAGCGCACATCCATTTCTCTCACTGCAATACAACTCGAACTCCTTATCATAGTCTGGCATACCTAATGCTGGCGCTTCACACAATCCTTCTCTCAACTTCTTGAAGGCTGCCAACTCCTCTTTGTACAAATCAAATGGATCTCTCACATCACTTCTTGTCAATCGTACCAAAGGTTTTGCAATCATTGAAAAATTGCCTATCCACTGACAACAATATCCAACCATTCCCAGAAACATTCTCACTTCTCTTTGGGTCATTGGTGGACTCATTCTTTTTATGATCCTGATTCTATCTATGGTTATTTTCCTGTGTCCTTTCTCAATGCTGTGTCCCAAATATTGGACTTCTTTCTTACAAAATTGTAATTTTGATGGTGACACTTTTAGTCCTCCATCTGCCAAATGATTCAGCAAAGCTACCGTGTCTACCTCACAAGCTTCACGAGTTTTTGATGCCACAAGTAGGTCATCGATATACTGGACTAGTACTGAATTTTCAGGCATTTCTAGACTTTCCAAAGACGTTTTCAATAGCTGATTAAATATTGAGGGGCTTTCTGTATAACCCTGTGGAATTCGGCACCACGCCAAAATACACTCGCCGAAACTAAATGCAAAAATTTGCTGACTGTCATGGTGCAATGGGATGGAAAAGAAAGCATGGCACAAATCCATCACTGTGTACCATTCTGCGTCATGATGGATCTGATATAAAATCACAGATGGATTCGGTACAATGGGACAACATGGTACAACAATTTTGTTTATCTTTCTCAGATCTTGCACTATTCTGAACTTCCCACTAGGCTTTTTCAGTGCCAATATTGGTGAATTACATGGGCTACTCATTATTTCTCTCAAAATTCCTTGTTTTATAATTTTCTCAATCACAGGAGTAACTCCTTCGATTATTTCAGGGGTCAATTTATATTGTGGGACATTTGGGTAACATACTCCTTCTTTTACAATTATCTTTACTGGATCTACATTCCTCATCAATCCTACATCTTCTCCTGTGAAGTCCCAAACTTCTGCTTTTACTGATTGTTTCAATTCTTTTGGTAGTTCGTCAGGGTTGAATACAGCATAGGTTCCTGTAACCTCTTTCTCCCTGTTCCCCATTGTCATTTTGTACAGCACATCATCATCTGGTGTTTCAAAGGCTATTTCATCCGGAGTACAAAATATAGTGCAATTCATCTTGCACAATAAATCTCTACCTAACAAATTCACAGGACTGGTATCGCACACTACGAATCTGTGCATTTCAGAAAATTTCCCTATAGTAACTTTCACTGATCTGTAAGGTAAGTTGTAATCTGTCTGTTGGAGACCCCAACTACTTGGATCGTTTCATCCGAGAGAGGAAGTTTCTTGACATCAGCTGATCTAACAATTGATCGATTAGCACCAGTATCAACTAGGAAAGTAATATTTTCATTATTAACTTTTCCATCTACAAATGGGCCTGTCTGGTCTACTTCTAGAGTTGCGCCAAGTACGCACTCCTCTTCCTCCCTTCGGCACCGTCAATAACCCTGTTCTGAATCGCTTTCATCGCGTTGCAGCCAATACTGCGAAGCAGCGCTAGCGCGTTGCGGCTTATTTACCTGTTCTTCGTTGTAGAATCCATTATCCTTAATATACTTCTGGCAATTTTTGTTCTGTGGAAAAGGTGGTTTTGGCACCTGATTCTGTTGTGTTACACTCTGCTGTTGTCGTTGCTGTTGACCACTCACCTCATTCTGCACCTGTGGATTCAAGGATGAATTTTCATCATTAGTACTTGGTGGATTCTTACACTCGGATTTCCAATGCCCTATCCTATCGCAAATATGACACGGAAATTTATTTTTAGCTTCCTCAATATTCCATTTATTTTTCCCAGGATTAAATCTTTGTTTTGACCCAGCTTGTTCCACTAATTGTGCTTCCTGTCTCTCTGCTACTTTTACCTGTGCCCACATTGCCTTCTCTTTTAGTTTTTGCTGTTTTGCTTCAATTCCATCACTGAAATATTTAGCATGTCTCAATACTTCGTCTATTTTCTTATTTTGCCAATCTACCGTATGCTGTTTTATCATTTCACTAATTTCTGGACGAAGGCCATATACAAACCTGTATACGAAATGACTCAAATCCTTGTCACTCAAATTTTCATCTCCACTGAATTGTTTAAAGGCTACAATTAACCTCTCATAATAGGCATGTACTGATTCTTTGCTTTCCTGATGTGTTCTGTCAATTTTCACCCAATCTGTCTCTTTAGGGGGTACCTTGTTCTTCAAGAATGCCATAACCTGTTCATATTTCTTCAATACCTCGGGTTCTGGAGCTCCTGTCTTAGGATCCCTTGGGTATTCCTGTGTCGGCCAATCTATTACTATTTTGCATTCTGTCCATAGATCTGCTGGTACTATTTTGTCAAACAAGCTATTCAGGTCAATCCACAATACTTTGGATAGCTTCACAAATCTGTCCTCCTGTCTATACCACTCGACTGGTTTTTCACGCAGTCGAGGGAAGTCATTCGTAAATGACAAAATATCCTGTCTAGTCCATGTGACATGCACATATCCTCCTCCCGGAATCTCTCTAATAGGGTATTCTGTCACAACTTTCTCTTTCTCTCTCACAGGATAAGCTGAAAACGTTTTGTCTGAAACTTCATCTCGCTTACGGTACCATCTGCTCTTCCATTTGTCCACATCTCCCCATTTTCTCAACAAAATAATTATTTCCTTAATCTGACCTGTTCGTCCAGTGGTATTCATGTTTTCAATGTCTTTTTCGGTGAAATCTACTCGATAGGGTTTCTGTAAGGCTTTTACCTTTTCAATATCAATACCCATCTCATTTGCCACTTCTTCTAATCTTTCATGAAGACTTTTCGCTCTCCATGTTACGCTTTTGCACAGAAATAACAACTCCTCATATTGGTAAATTTTTTACTTCTCTGTCGGGATGGTTCCTACTATTAATTCTTCCAGTACCATTTGTAATTTAGATACATCTATTGACTGAGATTCCTTGTCATTCTTTTGCAAGCTTCTCAACCATTCACTCAACTCCTCTGTAGACGGTCCTAATGGCTTATCTACATTTCCTTGTCCAAAATCTTTTTGTGTTTCTGACATCGTCTCTATCATTGTCATACGTTTCTCTGCACAGTTCTGACCTACAAACGGGTTATTTGAAAAATTCGGTTCAATCATACTCATAGTTTGTGTCCATGGATTCTCACTCTGACTCATTCTTGGTTGTTCAATCGGTTTATTACTTTTATAAGGGACTGTCAAACAATGTTCACTGTCTTTCTGCTTTTCAAAAATAGGCATTACTGGACCTATCGTTACTGGAACAGTTACAGCTTCTAGATTCTAATTCAAATCTTTTATTTTCTCGGTTTATTCTCGGGTCGTTTTTGCTAATTCTGCAGAATTTTCTCCTTCCATTTTCCCTCCAGTCTTCTTTTCTACCTCACTAATGGCATTGTTTCTTCCCAAATCTTGGAACTCTGGTTCCGATTTTATGATTCGTACTGTTTCTTTCATTGGGGCACTTGGAGTTAATATTTCTGGTTGTGGTCGGTATGTTGGTGGATTCTTATAGAACATATCATCAAGTACATCATCCTCTGATTCATTCACTCCATACCCTCTCGATTCTACATTATGCCTCTTTTCTACACACTTTCGTTCTTACGGGAAACAAACCCTCAGTCATGCTCTCATTTCGCCACCTTCTCATTCGATCATCATGCGTCTCATGTCCGTATGATCTACCAAACAGATACCTATATCCTCTACCATTTCTCTGTCTTTCTCGGTCATGCATTTCGTCTTCCCACTCCGTCAAAGCCTCAAATTGAGTCGGTCTAGGTCTCGGTTCTAAATTCATCATTTTCTCTCTCAAATTTCTCAAAACAGCCAAATTAAATGAACCATGCTCTGGAAAAGCCAACACTCCGTCTTTCTCAGTGTATTTAACCCAATTGTCTAACCAAATGCAGGTGTGATATCCATATTTCGCAACCATAAAGGATACAGGGGTTTTCGGTGGAGGAAGTAACTGTCCTTCCCTAGTTATGATCGGTTTGTCCTTCTTAAACCACTTCTTAATTTTACCAAACCATGGGCCATATGTAGGTAATTTATACTTACCGATTCCTAAATACCGAATTTTACCGATTCGGTATTTTAGAATCGGTAAATAGAATGTAGGTAAAAAATCAGTAAATGTTACCGATTCGGTAATATTCGTTATTACCAATTCGGTATTTACCGAATCGGTAATAAGGAATACCTTCCGATTCATTTCTATGGGCCTGGAGGCCCATAGGAATGAATGGGAAGCCACTCACTATTACCGATTCAGTAAATACCGGTAATAGGGGGAGCATATTCAAGGGTGGCAGGGTGTCACATTGACACCCTGTTGCACCCCTGAATCGTGCATGTGTGCACATGTGGCGCACATACATGCCCTAAGGGCATGTATGTCTGCTACATGGCACTTTTAAAAAAGCACAAAATTGCTTTTGAAAAGGTATTCGGTATTTACCATCAACTTGTAGTTGGTGGTAAATAACGAATCCTTAAACCAAAAATGCACTCACTTGAGTGCTCCCTACATAGGATTTAAGGATTCGGTAATTTACAGATTCGGTATTTTACCGATTTCTTAAAATACAGAATCGGTAAATTACCAAATCCTTCAATCCAGCCTCCTACATCTCAAATGGCTAAATTACCTTTCGGTAACGGAAAATTTACCGATTTTCGGACGTTACCGACCGGTATTAGCCCCATGACTTTTTCTCCTTTTCTGGTGGATCGTAATACATTTTCCTTTCTTTCGTGTCTCACTAGTTTCTCCTTACGACTGTACCGCTACTCTGTCCAATTGCAGCGCGACTCACACTAACGCACCAATCCGGAGCGTCTACGTCACTGTCACAATTCTCAAATCCCAGCGCGACTCACACTAATGCACCAATAGGGAGCGTTTACGTCACCCTGTATTTCTCCACTCCTAGCACGGCGCACACTAAAGCACCAATCCGGAGCGTTTTACGGTTCCGACCGACTGTCGAATCCCAGCGCGGTCGTTCTGATGTCAGTAACCGCTGTGGCAGCTCCTGCTCCTGTCTACCCCTCCTTTACAAATCTGTTCAGTAAGTTTTTGTTTCAATTTCTACAATTCTGTTAGTAACAACATAAAAACGTCTCCATTGTCCACTTCGCTAACCAAAGAATAGCAATAGACCTTTCTCACGAGAATTCCATCTTTCCCGAGAGCAGCGCTTACCTCTGCCCTACTAGGGAATCGTTACTTCCGTTGATAAAGTAGCACATCCCTCTACTTCACCCTTCTCACAAGCATTAGCTAACCGTTTCTCCAGAATTAAGACACATAGTTGGAGACCCAATGCTCCTTAGAAATAAAACCAGAGTTTCACAATTAACCCGAATGCTATTTCGTTCACGCACTTTCACACAAGAAAAATGTAGTACATTCACACAGAATCCTGTCTTTCCCGAGAACAGCGAACAGTCTGTCCTGCTACAGAATTATGACATACGTTAACAAAGCAGCGCTTACCTCTCCTTTGCCCTTCTAACAAGCTCAGAGAGTACCTATTACCTTTCCAGTGATAATGCCAGTTGGATCCCTAGTACCTAAGACCAGAATTTCACAGGTAACCTTCGCTATCATACACACTTCTCTCGTACAGAAACTATCTCTAATGGCAACACACGACAATGTCACCAAATCGAACCCAGACAATGCGTTGTGCAACTTCAATCGTCACACGTTTTCTCCTGTGTATCTACAGGATAACAACAATTCTGTCTTTCCCGAGAACAGCGCTTACCTCTGCTCTACTACGGAACCGTTACAAACTTCCGACTTCCTACATCCCAGAAGCCGTGCAAACAACATAAAACTCAACGCGACTCAACATAGAGTGTTAGTACATAAACCAATATCAATAACCAATAATCAATAAGCTATTTACAAGCAATATTCACCAAACCAAAACAATAAAAACCATTGTCTTGCTACCAAGAAACTGTTGCAGCGCGGAGCGTCAAATTCCCCTTTCGGCACAGACCAACTACCTCAGCATCAAATTCACTCAAATACATTCATTGGTGGGGCCCATAACACCAATATACTTACACTCCGTTGATCTGTTTTTCCCGAGGGAAATACGCTTCCAAACGCTGACATGAGAGGAATACCTTTACCTTACTCTAAACACATTGACCTCAGACCTAAGATATCCCTCTCATAAGGAGATGGATCATTTAGTTGTTTGAAGGTTTAGATTCACAATCTAGTCTTTAAATCCCATCAAATTCTCTTCTTAAATTAATCGACACAACACATTTGTCAATTAATCAAATATTCTTTATCTAAGAAATATTGCAAGAAACATTAGAAATCATCATCAGCATTTCAGAGCATCATATTTACCTATTCTGGCTAAAGTCGTCCTCTAAGTCAATCAGTCAAGGAAGAATTTTATTCAGCAAAGTTAGGCCGCAATTCAGTCTCTCAAAGATTCAGGATAACAGCTGTCCAGCATTGTTACCGTCCTCTCCGTCAGCATAACGTCAGGAAATCGAGTTCATCAAAGAAGAGCGTGTCGTGACAGTTCAATTCCCTACCTACTTTTATAATGAAAATAATGTCAAAAAGTATCAAGATCGGGGTTTAGAAAGTCCTGATTGGTCCACTTGGGGTCGCGGGGTACAGTTCTCAGGGTGTCAAACTATGAAGTCATCAAACTTGCTTGTTCCGGCTTTTAAATTGAGCTTTGTCTTTGGTCTTGGATAGGTTCCCGGAGCGTCCTTGAAGGGTACATGTTCTTCCAGGGTCAGGTCCAGGCCACTGCTGCTGGCGGTGACACCTGCGCACTTCCCCCAGAACCTCGTGTTGTCACGGAAGTCATGTCTAACGTCTCGTTCAGCCATCTTGTTTAGGCCGAAATGGTCAACTTAAGCAAAAGAACCAAAAACGTAATTAAAACATAGAAATGGCTAATAAAATGTTATCCCCTTGCTAATACCCATATGTGTGTGAATGTATCTAGCAGAAGCAACACTCAGAGCGGTTTATACTCACTGAATAAAGCACAAATCACAAATACATCACCAAAGCGACATATAACATGCAATATTCTAGTTTCCTACTATTAATATGCATACTCAAGTTAGTTTACAATTAATATAGCCATGCAAGGGGCAATTCCCACGTGTAATTCTTTTGTTAATATAATTGGTGAGTTATCACTTCAAACAAATTAATAATATTACAATTAATAGATTATTCGGATTAATATATACATGCAGAAAGGGGGGGTATACAAAATGTTGTACTACCAGCTCCAGCAGACATACCAATCAAGAGTACACAAATGAATTAGCCATAACCTACCGCAACTTCAGATATCCCAGTGGGTTGACTATTTGTTTGGGACCACACATTGGTACAAGTTTGCTTGACTAGGTTGCATTAGCCATAACCTACCCCAACTTTAGATATCCCGGTGGGTCGACTATTTGTTTGGGACCCCACATTGGTACAAGTTTGCTTGACTAGGTAGCACGTGTATGAAGAGGGTTTAAATGTGAGTGCTCAAAGTTTAGTAATAAAAAACCTTTTCTAGTAAAATGGTCTTGAGCTGACACATGAGCTACAATACCCCTTTCGGAGACAGCCCTAATATCAGTGTGTCCCCGAAGTGATTGTTGGTATTGTTTTTTTCTTAATATATATATATATATTGTATAAACGATGAATGGTGCAAGTAGATAATGAATACCAGTGATATATCTGGAACGCATGGTTGTAGCCCCTCATGGACGAATGATGGCAGTGATGCATCCTTGAACAGGATCCACGGAGCAACGGACAGGCAGAGAATGCTGAGAGGGGGAGTGGCTTTGATGTAAGTGTGACTAGAAGCATCCCTCCCCTCCGTACAGACCTCATGGGGCATCGTAAAATCTCATAAAAAATATGAATTAAAACAAGACAACCATACTAGGTGGTTACTGAAGCAACATACCTATTGGGTATTGTATAAACTAATTAAGATATCACTGTATAGGTATAGAGTGAATACACTTGCCTGTTATAAAAAGTGATTAATAGGGATCAACTCTATTGGATCATGACGAAAAAGCCATAGGGGCAGGCTCTGAAACATGCAGACCGTGAGCCCACACATACATTATATTGTGCACCTCCCAACAACCCCTTTTTAACCGTATCAGCCACTAGATTCAATAAAGTTTAGGTTCTTAGTGGCCAGGTATTTTTACCTTTTCTCTTCACTATTCACTGACCCTTTTTTCACTCCCACTCTAGTTTTTATAATATAGTCCCCACCTCTCAAAAGTGCTACCACGTCTCCGTCGGTCATAGCATGCCCATCCCGCAGCGGGGTGGGAAGAACCCGATGATGAATCATGCCACCAAGGGGCCTTTTGGTGGGTGAGGGTTATTTTAAGAAAAATAAGTCTTTTCCCTCAGGGAGTATCAGGAGTGACTCCAACCTCTAAACCCTAGTGGATTTTCTTTGATTAACTCATCTCGTACAGGAGGCCAGGTCCACTACGTATCTCTCTACCCTTTTGATTATTATTAGCATCTTTGAACTGAACAGAACCCCCCGATAGGTTGACACACCAGCCCTAACTAAAAACATAGTGGGAAATTAAGAAGTAAAAGGAAAAAAATGTAATTTAAAATTGAAAATGTTTTGTTAGATTTGGGGGTCTCTAGTTGGCATAGGTAGGTACCTGTGACAAATAGGGACCCTTGCGTCTAGTCAGGGTAAGGGGATACACTCCTAAAATAACCCCTGCTCACCCCCGTGGTAGCTTGTCACGAGAAGGCAGGCTTATCTCAGAGGCAGTGTGTAAAGCATTTGTGAACACATACAGTAATACAGTGACAACACTACAAATGGACACCACACAGGTTGTATTATAAAAATAAGTATTTTTATATAGACTTAACACAAGACCAAACGACAAAAATTCACATTACTGTACTCAAAAATAGTATCTCAAATTTTATAAAATAGCTCAGTTCTCTGAGGTTGTAAATGCGACACTTTACTCTCAATGTACCTTAGATGCGTAGCGCAAAGAAAACAAAAGGGTTGCAGGGAAGGTGATGCATCGGTACCTTACACGCAGGGCAGTGGATGCGTTGGTTCCTTATTGCTACGCAGGGGAGTTGATGCTCGCTTCCTTACTGTGTGGGGAGTTGATGCGGCGGTTTCTTACTGCTCTCTGGTGCAATGCGACACGCTGGCACCTCGATGCGATACTCTTTTCCGGTGTGATGCGACAAAATGGCGTCTTAGTTGCGATGCGACAACGTTGGTGTGATGCGACACGCCAAACGGCCAAGCAGTGACTCAATGATCTTTGGAGCTGCGACAAGCCCTGCGACATGCTTCTCCGGTGATGCGACGATGACCTATGTGGCAGCATCCCGCTTCTCCGGTGATGCGCCGTGCTTCAGTGGTGCGATGATGACAGCGGCGGCTCGCTTCCTCGGCGATGCGATGACAGCCGCTGCGGCGGCGACATGCTTCTCATTGTTGTGTCGCACTTCCAGCTCCCAGCGACACGCAGTCTCTCAGAAGGCCCAGCACAACAGCAGGCACTTCAATTCCCAGCAAGGGAATTCAGAGGGGGAGGTGTTGGTGAAGTCTTGTATCCCTGAGACTTCAGGCAGGAGGCAAGCTCTAGTTCAAGCCCTTGGAGATTCTTCTTCAAGTTGATAGAAAGCACACTCAGTCCTTTTCTCCTCTCTTTGGCAATGAAGCAACCACTGCAGGCCAACCCCCAAACACACAGCACAGGGGTAGTCTCCTCCTTCAGCTTCCTGGTTCTTCTCCTCAGCAAAGGTTTGTCTTGATTCCCAGAAGTGATCTAAAGTTCTTGGGTCTGGGTCCCAATATTTATACTATTTTCTCTTTGTTCTCTGAAGGCAGAGAGGCCTTTGCCTAGTTCAAACCAGTTCTGGTCAGTCCTGGAGCACTTTGTTGACATGTCTCCTACTTTCCATTCACAGTGCAGGGCAGGGACATTAGACACACCACAGGAGATGGAGCCAGCATTGTGGAGGGAAGGCCCAGCCCTATTCAGGTCCCAGGTGCAACCCCTCCCACCCATCTAGATGCAGAACTCTCTATTCAGCCTTGTGCTGACTCACCCTGTCTCCTGGAATCTCCCAGCCCTTGTCACTCAAACTCCAGACAAGGAATACACAGCCTAGCAGAGGCACGTTTGGATGGTTAGACAAGAAAATACCTACTTTCTAAAAGTGGTATTTTCAAACACAGAATGTTAAAACCAACTGCACTAAAAGATGTATTTTATCATTCTGAGTTCAGGCATACTAAACTCGAATTTCTACCATGTTCCCTGAGTCAGTTAGGATTATAAAATGTAATAACCAAACTGCCCATTCTGGCCTATGGAGAACAGGTAGCCTTGCAATAGTGAAAAACCAAAGTGGCTGTAATTCACTATTAGGACATGCCACACACATCAGGGCATGTCCTACCTTGTGCCTGCAATGCACCCTGCCCTTGGGCATAACATAGGGGTGACTAATATGTATAAAAGGGAAGGTTTAGGGACTGGCAAGTGGGTGCACTTGCCCAGTCAGCATGGCAGTACCAGACTGCACACAGGCTCTGCAATGGCAGACCTGAGATACACTTTACAAGCTGCTCCGGTGGGTGGCACAATCAGTGCTGCTAGCCCACCAGCAGCATTGGTTACAAGCCCTGGGCACACGCAGTGCACTGTACTAGGGTCTGACAAGTAAACCAATTAAGCCAATCATGGAGTCACTAATCCATACATCAATTTACCATAGGGAGCACATGCACTGTGGCACTGAACAGCAGTGGCACAGTGCCCAAAGCATCTATAACCAGCAAAAACACATGAGGCAACAGCAAAAAAACGGAAGGGATGTTTAAAATGAGATTGGAATGAAGGCGAAGGGTGCAATTGAATTTGGATTTAAAAGCACAACAGAATCTTAATTTTGGCTTGATGGTTCGCAGAACTAACCAGCATGCTAGATACATATGCAGTTTACATGACTTACCAGCATAATAGATAGGTATGCAAACAAGCTTAACTCAGAATGATAAATACTTATGCAGAAGCACGACTCACCTGTACACTAAATACAACTGCAGGTAAAAATAACTTGCATACATGCTTTGTGTATGTAGATACACATGATTCTCCAGCATGCTAGATATGTCTTCGGGTACAAATAGTTCACTTGTATGCTATATGTATGTAGATACACATGACTCTCCAGCACACTAGATATGTATGCAGGTAAACATGAATCACAATGGTGACTATAAAATGTTCAGGGAGGTTTAAAGATTTCCTATAGCACTATATTGAATTTATTCAAATAATTACAGATTATTGGCTCCTGTACAACATTGTTATAGAGCAGTAAACAGATAAAGATAAGTAAATAACTTTGAGGCTAAGCCTGTCCATATGGCATGTACCGCTATTCCATTGGGTCTCTGAAGGCACCTTTCAATCAGTCAATCAGTCAATAAATCTGTAGATTTGCAGAGAGCTTCTTGTCACTCGTGAGTGTATCCAGGCGCTGGCAGGGTCCAGTTGGTTAGCCAAATAGTCATATCCTCAGGGACTTTTGGAACTCTGGAAGAGATGAGGATGTCCATAGACAAAAGGGAAACTCGTTCCATGTCTTCGCTACTAGACAGGAGAAGGTGTGAACTCTGCATCTGCTGTGGCAGATGTGGGTGGTGAGGGTTAGAGGAAGGGACAGGAATATGAGGTGCCTGCTGTGCTGGTGGAAGTTCAAGCAGTGGTTCAGTTAGGCCAGTCTTCAGTTGTGAAGGGATTGTTTGCATGCTTGTTTGCATGGGTCAGGAGCTTGAACTGGCATCTTTTCTGTACAGGAAGCCAGTGGAGTTCCCTGAGGTAGGGGTGATGTTGGTTAATCTAGGGAGATCCAGGACTGTGGTGTTCTGTATGATCTAATGTTGTCAGAGGTAAGATGCAATTCCTGCCTAAAGAGCATTGCCATAGTCCAGTTGGCTGGAGGTGAGGGCTTGCGTCTTGAGCTTTAGGGTAGCCATTTGAATATCCTATGAAGCATGCGAATAATGAAGAGGTGGGAGGAGTAGACAGAATTGACTTGAGTCTTCATTGTTAACTTGTTGTCCACAATGATGCCCATGTTCCTAGTATGTTTAGTGGGGATAGGAGTAGGTCTGAGTTCTGTGGGCCACCAGGATGAGTCCCATGGGGAGCTTTTGTTTTTGAAAATCAGTACCTCTGTCTTGTCCGTGTTGAGCTTCAGGCAGTTGGCCTTCATCCAGCTGGCAACATCTGTCATGCAGTTGTGGAAGTTGGTCTTGATGTTGGTGGTGTCTTCAGAGAGGGAAAGGATGAGTTGTGTGTCATCAGCGTAGGATGTGAGGCTGAGTCCATGGGTTTCTGCGATGCCGGCCAGAGGTGTCATATAAGTGTTGAAGAGGGTGAGGCTGACCGAGGATGTGTGGGATACTGCACAGATGATTTCCTGTGGCTCGGAGGTGAAGGCAGACTTTTTGCATTTGTGCAGTGAGGAAAAAGGAGATCCATCTGAGCACGGTTCTTTGGACGCCTATGTGTGCCTCCTTGTGATGAGTGTTTAACAGGAGACCATATCAAAGGCTGCTGAGCAGTCTGGGAGAATCAGAGCTGCAGTCTCTCCTCAGTTGAGTAGGGCTCGGATTCCCTCCATAGTCAAAATGAGTGCTGTCTCAGTGCTGTGGTTGCTGCAAAATCCGGATTGGGAGGAGTCAAATTTGAATATGGCCACTCTGTAGTTATACCCTGCAACTCACAGGCACCTGAACCTCTTGCCTTGCTGCAGCACCTGCTTCTAATTCAGCTACACATCTTACTCCTATGCTTCACACTCTTCTATTTCTCTTCACCTCTCATGCTGTAACACCTGCATATCTTATACAAATTCAGCTCTCATTCCACAATACCAGGATCTCTTTTTCTGCTGCTCCACCTCCTAATTTTTTTGCTCCTGCATCTCCGAGTTTTCAGATAGATAAAACTATCACCCTATTTACAAGAGGGTGAAAACATGCATAATCGCATGTTAGCACCCTTTTTCCCAACGCCTATCCCCAACATTGGGGTGGATTATGCTGATACGACCCTGTGGGTCGTATCAGCAAGGTTATCGCCATTTTGCGGGGAACATCGCTGGAAAATCAGCGATGTTCCCTGCAAAAGGGCGATAACCTCGCTATCTCTGGAATTTTTATCGCCCTGGAGAAACGCGTTGTTAATAACGCGCTACCAGGGCGATAAATTCCAGAGATAGCTTGTGATACTAAAATTATCGCTAAGCACGGCCAGCAATAATTATCGCTGGCTGTATATAATATGCCCCATAGACACCACCTTGCCAATCAATGAATAACACTATTAATACAAAAAAACAGACCTGCTTGCGTTATCAATGCTTGTTTTCTATTGCTGTTGTCCTTGTCTTTTAGCAATATGTTTATTTGGAAATCAGTTTCGCTGTAAGCAATCTTATCATTATATAACAAGTGATGGTAATGCATTTAACGAATTGGGAGACGGAGATGAGCCTGATAGGAAAACAAATCCCTCCCTGTAGAATTTGGAGCGACAAAGATGCTTATGGTGCATTCAGCACCGCACTTTGAAAAGATGAGAGTTTGAGCTAATGTCCTACAAAATTATTCAGTACGTTTTTGGTAATTCGCATCTAATTTGAAGAATTTTATGCTTACTTAATGCAAAAATGACTTGATGGAACCACTCGACACTTTCATTTCTCCAGTGAATTAGCCGGTAACACTTGAAAATGAAGCAATCAATTCTGGGTGAGAGCACTTTAGTCAACAGCTCTCATGTCTATATGAAGAGAAGCACAGTAAGTTGGGGAGAAATATCAAGCATGATTCAGGACTTTAAAATTGACCTTGACTACTTGAAAGTAGTATAGCAATTCTATATGTATTACCGAGGACTTTCTGTTCAGTTTTAGAAGTTAGGGTAACTGGATATGATAGCTTTTTTAGCCGCGGCTCAGAACTTTGGACGTAACCAAACCAATATGCAAAGTGTGAAATATAATGTAATTCATCTAGGTCACACGATGAGTAAAGGCGACTTGTGCACAAGATATTGTTTTAACTTTTCATACGTGGTGTACGAAATTGGGTTACTGGTTAAGGGGGTGAAACTCTACTGGAACAAAAACCACAATTCTTGTCAGGATGAGACACAGCCAAACCCGAAATTAACCTGTGCTCAACCATCTGGAAGACTGAAACAAAGCATTCAGGCTTAAATTAGAGGCAATTTGTACAGTATTTATGCAGCAATTCAAACAATAATAAGATTAAAGCATAACATAAGAAAAAGCCTATGCCAACATAGACAAATAGAGTAAAATCATTTGAGACCAAAACAACAAAAATCCAATTAGTAGTACTGGACATATGCTATTTTAAATATTTAGTAAAAAAAAAAAGGCTGAAGAGCACAAAGAGCCAATTGTGGTCATTTGGTCATGCTAGACCTGGTCAAAGTTACAAGTTTAGGCAAACAGTGATGGAGTGTGGCCAGATAGAGGGACCAAGGTAGGCCCGCTGATTGAAGTACTTTAAATCCTGATACGCACTCTGCATGGCATTGTTTTTTGAGGCTTCATGTCTTCAATCATCGGTGTCGAGAAGATGCAAGGTCCGTAATGCGAGGTCCTGCGTTGGATTTTGTCTAGCTGCATTAGTTCCGGTAAAGCTGTGCGGTGAGGCTTTGTGAGGCTTCATGTCGAGTTGCATCTGTTCTTATGGGATGGCAGATAGGCGGTAAGGTTTGGCAAAGCCTATAGTTGTGCGCCAAGGTTTTGTTTAGCTTCATGTTGCTTTGTGAAGACCATAGCTGGGCTGGCAAGGCACCACTATTCACACTTCCAAGGGTCCAGGACTGGAGGGACACCACTTGGAGTGTGTTAGGACTTACATCAGGCAGAGTCCACGTGCAAGGTGAAATAGAGTTGAAGCCTTTTCTGTCCCTGAGTCACTGATCAGGAGGCCAGCCAACTAGCCCTTGGAGTCACTCTGGTGGAACTGGGTTTAGATTCAGGTTTAGTACGTTTCACTCAGACAGCAGGGTACTAGAGTAGAAGGGAAGTCCTTATACCAGCAGTTTTTCTAAGTCACCAAGAGGTCAAGGGATGTACTGAAGAGTTGGGCCTGAGAGTCCAATATTTATACCTAGTACCAGCTTTGAAGAAGGATAAGTTTCTATAGGTTTCGGCCATAAGAAGTGTTTAGAATTTCCTGTCCACTGCCCTGGCATCAGCTTGTCTGGAGGCACAAAAGACTAGTATCACACCCTTTCTGAGTGTGCTAAGGCAAAGGCTTTGTGGTGTTCAAGCATGGTAGGTGACTGCTCTGCATCCCCAATCAAGTCAGAAATGGCTCATCCTGCATACACTTAGCATCCCTTTGTCTCAATATCTGGGAGCAATACACAAAGACCAATGCCAGCTAAACCTAGTCATGTGACCCAGCGAACAGGCTGCAGGCACCAAATTGTTAGGTAAACAAAATGCCAAATTTCTAAAAGTGTCATTGTCAGAACTGTTGCTTACAATCCATTACCATTAACAATTGTTTAAATTACAAATCATTAGACAGAACCCTCGACATTCCTAGTTGCTCTCAATTGAAAGTTATAACTTATTAAATGTGCTAAGGTAACCAATGTTATCCTGTGGGAGAGGTATATGTTTAACATTTTAAATATACTGCACCCTGCCATTTGGGATGTTAAGGGCCTACCCCTAGGAGTAACATATGTATTAAAAAGGAAGGTTTGGGCCTGACACAAGGCTTATTTTGCCTGGTCAAAATGGCACTTAAGGGGTTGGCAAAATCAGTGCTAATGGCCCATTAGTAGCATTTAATTTACAGGCCCTGGTCACAGGTAGTATCACTTTACTAGGGTTTAACAAGTACATTTAAATATACCAATTGGGTGTAAGCTAATTCTATCATTCATGTGTAAGGGAGAGAGCACGCGCACTTTAGCCCCAATTAGCAGTGGTAAACTGTGCAGACTCCTAAGACCAAGAGAAATGAAGTAAGCAAAACAGGAGTTTTGAAGGCAAAACCTAAGGGGAAAACTATGCCATGGATGTCAGGTCCAACATGTTGTAAGGAAATCTAGTGGAGTTATGCACATGGTGCAGAAAACAGCAGGTAAATATGTTCTAATACCAGAATTGTAAGTCAACTTTTCAGTCTTAAAATTGGATATTGAGTTGGCAAATAAGTGTTCTGTCGCAAGCGTGCTACTTTAGAGAGGAATGGACCTACTTCCTCTGATAGCCCAATAGACTATCGGCCATCCGAAGAAGTACGTTACATCACTTGCTCTATTTAGGGTGCATAGTGTAATGCCTTGAATTCCTGTCCATTAACACCAGCAAAAATCTGATCCAAAATTCTGTTAAAGCCATCCTTTAATCATACTTTTCACTTACTTCACACGTCACTCTTAGAACTAGCCTGCTTAACTAACTAATGCTATGACTGCTCCTACTACTGTTAGGATTCAAGCCTACTAAGTGTGACCTTCTCTACTGCACCCTAATCTATGTTTTTTAGGATAGCACTTTAGAACTTTTAATGCAGAAGCTAGCTTGGATCAGTAGCAATTGATATTAAAAAAAAACTACTCCCTAGTTCACCATATGCAAAAATTAAACAGGGTGACCCGAGAACAAAATTCATGGGTTTGAAACATTAGCATGGCAACAAGTAGGCCTACATATAGTGAAAAGATTTACAAGCATTGACAAAGCCAGTAGGTCTGGTTTTACTGTACTAAAGCATGCATCCTTATCACATTTACAGGAGGGAGCCAGCAGGAGTGGACAGCTATTTCTATGGTTGTAAGGTTGCCACTTCTGCAGCACATGAGCGGAGGCAGAAGGACAACAGCATAAGGTAAGACATGAATACTCCACTGAGGTGAGCCAACAAGTTATTAACAAACTCTTAACCTAATGAATGAAAGAGGCTGGTCAAAGAGAGCCAATATTTGAAAGGGTTAGACACAAAGCCCACTTTAGGTGTATTGCCAGTAATAAGTGTGGGTGTTGGCTGCACTGTCAATTTAGATGCAAACCGCCGGCTCAGAAGATAAAGAGACTTTTTGAGGCCCATTGACAGAGGAATGCAAGAAATCATTATGTGGTTTTCTTCAGAGTAGTATTGCCAATCACCAGTTGATCACATTGGTGTCCTCCATATACTGTCTCCCAAGTCTCTGGCCTATCCTAATGTTCTGGCAAGTATTATAGTGTTTTACCTCTCAGCCATGCTTGACACAATTGAATCACAAGATCCTAGCTTAGAGGTTCTCCACTGTGACATAGTTTGCTTTGGGCAATTGAATGACGCCAAAACCTCTTGGCTAATTGGAATTAACAAGTTTATTTGAGGTCTTTCGGTACAAAAGAAGTTTTTTCCTCGTGAAATATGTCAGCAACCCATTCTTTGACTCATACATTAAGATATTTCTATTGTACTACATTTGACAGCTTCATGAATCTTTTGATATTTGCACAGTTTTACAAGGAGGTCACTTGAATCTACATTTAAGTGATCAATGATGATCATGTTCTCATTCCTTTTTTCAACATAACTTCTCCAAGGACATGCTGCCTCAGATAACAAGAGTATGTTGAATATCACTGACATCCAAGATAAGTTCTTTATTACTCCACATATTGCATTTTATTAATCAAACACATATACATTATGGGGCCGATTTCGATCCGGGTCCGAAGGGCACCGAACGTGATCCGGCCGGAAAAACTACGAGCCGTACGCGTGTTTTCCGCCTGACTCGTACAGCTGTACGAGCGAGCCAGTACGATGCGAGCTACATGAAATTCACCGACCGAGTTGTTTCCGGGTCCTAACCGCTCCGGACGTCTCAGTCGTTAGCTAACCGTGGCGTGCAATGGATGCAATTCACAACCGAGCCAGTACGATGCATGCGTCAGACAGCCTGTGCGAGCCGGATTGACTGGTTTGCAAAAGCTCCCGGAGTCGGACTACGGGGGTCCGTGTCGGACCACCTGACACCCGCAGCCGTACGACTCGCACACAGGGGGAGACACATGGGTCTCCCCCACACAGGCATGTACGGCGCGGATGGCACTGAGGCGTACCTACTGCAGGGGGCACACTTGTTCGAGACGTACCCATTCAGTCAATGGGATTGCATGTAGGCGTCATACAACTGGCTCCCATTGACTTCTATGGGAGTCCGACTGAACTGAGTCCGACAGCATACATGCGCATCCTACTCGCTTGGTCGGACTGTAGGGGTCCGTCTCGGTCAGAAAACACTCCGGATCCGACTCGGTCGGAGTACTTTCCGACCCGGATCGGAATCGGCACCTTAGTCTTATTGCAGATAATGCTTTTAGACAATTGATTACAATGTCAAATATAATGGTTTTCAACTTTGCTCCCATTGTCTATTTGATGTCACCAACAACCTCTTGTGAAAAACATCCCAATTATTCACTGTAACCAAGTTATATTTCTACTTATTGCAACCAGTGAAGAAATATACCACAAATAATTAAAAACAAATATTTATGACAATTTCATACACAGAACGTGTTACTTTAAAAGCTCCATATCTCTATCAAAACCACAATTTCACGCACAATATTTTGGCCTTGCATCCTCATTGCCACAACGTTCATCAGAAACAAAAGACAACTAGCAAATAATAACTAGAAATGAGGAAGAAAATGTTTGTGATTTGGGAGGAGTACATTCAAATTTCCTAATAAACAAAAACAATCAGAGAATTTATAAAAGATACCAGAAATACATGAGTGTTACCTCATTGGTCAAATAGTTTAACACCTAAGTCGATTCCTTTAAATTATTTAATTTTCAATCCGTTTTTCAATTTAGGACATACCTTCTCTTGTTTTTTAACTTTCCCTAGACACAGAGGAGGGCATGTAGATATTGGCAGGTGGCTCCCCAAATAATTTGCCAGGTCACTGGTTGCAATGCATTAAATGGTCTGCCCGAGCAGCTTGCATACTGCCATGTTTTGTGGACCTGGTCACCAAGCC
The DNA here is from genome assembly GCF_964204655.1 of Triturus cristatus. NCBI lineage: Eukaryota > Metazoa > Chordata > Amphibia > Caudata > Salamandridae > Triturus > Triturus cristatus. The sequence goes on along the minus strand of NC_140582.1, from coordinate 109,765,333 downwards.
TTTTTTCCCAAAGCAGGAAATTATTTTAGGAAAACCGAAACAATGACTGTGTCATATAGGGAGTTTTCTCCCTGCATATCAGGGCCATTAATTGATTTTCCTGCCTCAGCATCAATTGCTTGTCAGTCCCAGGGAAGGAGATCTAATGATGGTCACCCTGCCCATGAAGCTCAGGCTGATTACCACTATGGCCAAGCAGCTTAGAGACAGGTGGAGCGTGAGGTCAAGATTTTTTGAAGGAAGAGGCAGCTGAAGCTCCGTTGGCACAAACTCAATTATTTTAAATGGGGCAGGCAGTGAGTTTGGAACACTTGTGGTCTCCAAACTATTGTATTATTCTTAAAATGAGTTTGCAGACTTTAGACAGTCATGAGAGTTAATTGATAGGCCTTAGGGATGCAATACGAATTCCGCAGAAGACTGGATACTACAACTTTTCTGATGAATTTCTCTCAAATGGAAAATAAGTTTATGCTTTAATGAAATGTTGAACAAAAGTAGCAGGAGGTGCCTTTTTGTGTGAGCAAAACACACAGATAAAAGATGGAATATTCTTAATAGACAAATGGGTTTAAGATTAAATATATTTAAAAGAATATATCATTAAATGATGGGACCAATGCAGGAATATTTATTAGGATTCTACATGTTGGCAATGAGTGTTTGAAAACGTTTTTGTTATTAGGTGATATGGGTGCACTCCCTACAAATGTCAAATTCCTTCTAACTCAATAATAATTGCAAAACACTAATTGTAAACATATTGTAGCATATTACATCATTAGTATTGTGCTTCATTCTCTTGTTTTTGGGATGAGGGTGTCCCCTGCATGATTAAGGGGTTTGCAGCCCTGCACAGAACAAGCAGATTGCACGATAAACTGGTATTCTGACTTTTTACCAGCCTAGCTAACATGCTTGGTAAACACCCAAAATATCGAATTTGAAATATCGACTGGCCAGAATATCGAATTAAAAATATGGAGAGGCCAGAATATCGAATTACTAAAATATAGTTGGATAGAATATCGAAATTGAGGTTTGAAATTTCGATTTCCATACTATCGAATTTAAAATATCGTTTTCCATAAAAAAAAATTGTGTTATGTATGCTAGTATATGTGTTAAAATGATATATCATTTTTGTAATGTATGTTTAATTTTTTTAAAGTAATGAATGTTTTGTTATTTAATGTTTGTGTAATTAAATTCTATAGCGGGTTGTGGGTTTATAGGGGAATAGGGTGGGAAGTAATTTAATTATAGTAAATGAAATTTTAATTTTTATGAATTATTAATTATTTTTAATTTAATTTTCCGTTTTAGTTTTGTAGCAGGTTGTGGGTTTATAAGGGAATAGGGTGGGAAGTAATTTAATTGTAATTAAGTAAATATTATTTTTAATTTATTTGTATTGATAATTACTTTATTGCTAATTAATTATTAATTGGATTTTTTTTTATTAATTGGTAATTCATTTGTAATAATTGATTAATTGATAATTAATTGTATTCATTTATTATTTTGAGTGGGTTGTGGAGTATAGGGGAATAGGGTGTGAAGTCATTTAATTGTAATTAAGTAATTATTGAAATTATTTTTGTGTATTGACAAATACTTTATTGTTAATTAATTATTAATTGGCACATTTTGTATTACTTATTACATTTTGGGGATTGAAAAGTAATTAGTTGTTAAATAATTATTAATAGGTAATTCATTTTTGATAAAAAATATGTATTGGTATTTATAATTAATTAATTGTTTAAAACAAATTGATTGCTAATTAATTGTAATTAATTTTTTATTGGTATTGATAATTAATGTATTCTTATTTAAATATTAAATCATTACTTTTCCTACTGTTGCACTCTCTGGAGTGGGAATAGTAATTTTTACCCCTACGCTATCCAACGCTTTCCCTACTGTTGCACTCTCTGGAGTGGGAATAGTAATTTTTACCCCAACGATATCCAACGCTTTCCCTATTGTTGCACTCAAAGGAGTGGGAATGGTAATTTTTACCCTCCCGCTATCCAACGCTTTCCCTACTGTTGCACTCACTGGAGTGGGAATAGTAATTTTTACCCTTACGCTAGCCAACGCTTTCCCTACTGTTACACTCTCTGGATTGGGAATAGTAATTTTTACCCCAATGCTAGCCAACGCTTTCCCTACTGTTGCACTCACTGGAGTGAGAATAGTAATTTTTACCCTCCCGCTATCCAATGCTTTCCCTACTGTTGCATTCACTGGAGTGGGAATAGTAATTTTTACACCTACTCTTTCCAACGCTTTCCCTACTGTTGCACTCATTGGAGTGGGAATAGTAATTTTTACCCCTACGCTATCCAATGCTTTCCCTACTGTTGCACTCACTGGAGTGGGAATAGTAATTTTTACCCCTACGCTATCCAACACTTTCCCTACTGTTGCACTCACTGGAGTGGGAATAGTAAGTTTTACCCCAACGCTATCCAACACTTTCCCTACTGTTGCACTCTCTGGAGTGGGAATAGTAATTTTTACCCCAACCCTATCCAACGCGTTCCCTACTGTTGCACTCTCTGGAGTGGGAATAGTAAGTTTTTACCCTCCCGCTATCCAACGTTTTCCCTACTGTTGCACTTGCTGGAGTGGGAATAGTCATTTTTACCCCTACGCTATCCAACGCTTTCCCTACTGTTGCACTCACTGGAGTGGGAATAGTCATTTTAACCCCTACGCTATCCAACGCTTTCCCTACTGTTGCACTCACTGGAGTGGAAATAGCAATTTTTACCCTCCCACTATCCAACATATTCTTTACTTTTGCAATTGTTGGAGTGTGAATACAAATGTTATGCTATGTTTTGTTTTAATTTTGTTATATTTAATGCAGTGTAAATTATTAACATAAGAAATATTACTTTAATTATTTAAATTATTATACATTATTTATTTTTATATTTAGATAATAGGTTTATTTATATATATGTAAATATATTTGTAATAATGTTTTAAATATTTTATAATTAAGATTAATAATTATTTTATAATATTATTAAGTAAATATATATGTTAAAAAATGTTTTACATTACATTTATTTGTTTTTACATTTTAAGCTTTTTTACATTATTTTAACTATGTTTTATGTAATTGTGTTTATTATTTAATTACTTCCATATTATTTTTAATACATTTAAAAAATTCGATATTTTAGTTAACTATATTTTAACATTCTATATTTTGTACTCAATATTTGAGTACTTACCTGTTTGTAGATAGGTATTCTATATTCTGTCCTTCAATATTTTTGAGTCGATATTTTGGGCAGTCTATATTCTGTCCCTCGATATTTAGTCACTGAACCAGGCCGGTCATTCTGGTTGGATTCCCATGGTCTCAAGGAGCTCATCAACCAGTTGGAGGCCCCAATGTAATCCCTGAGGATGGTGTTTCTGCCGTTGGGATTACGATGTTGGTTTCTGACAGGCTTTCCATGATTGGCTTTCCGATATGAAAAACCTGTCAGAAAGTGACTCTGGGGGCCCTTAGCATGGTCTCCATTCCTCCATGTCCTCCAGTTGAGGTGCCTGCCTTGGGGTCCAGGGATTAACAGATTCTCTCATTTCTCCATGAAAGCTTGTGCTGTGGCCGGTTTACGGCTGCAGCACAAGCTCCCATAGATAAATGGGAGTATGTGACGGCATCATTTGTTATGGAGGTGTCAGGTCCTTAATGTCTAATATGAGTATGCTTGATGACACCAGTCAGATCCTTTACAAAGGGAGATAGTGTGATTCAGCAGATTCTATTGTTAAAGGTTAGGAAGTTGCTAGCCAGGGCCCACCCTTTTGTCTGTCCCTGATTGCTACTTCAGGACATCTGATTACAGCCTGTGTGTAGGAATCTGGCTCTTTATGTGATATCTCTATAATATGATATACCTTGTACAGAGTCCAGGGGTTCCCTTACAAGTGGACAGGGTCTTGCTATGCAATCCCAAAGGGTTTCATTCGGGTGTAGTGTGGTCGAGCAGACTTAGGCTTAACACAGAGGAGTGCGAGACATTTGAAAAATACATACAAAGATTAATAATTGACAACACGACTCAAGAAGGAGATCCACACCAATTTATAAAAAGAGCAAGAATCTTTATATGTTTAGACATCGGAGAAAAATCATTCAGGTAAGTACGTTTTCAAATATAAATTCTTTTCACTTTAAAAAGTGGACACTGCAGTCTCGGAGTTCTGCAATGTTATCCTACGAAAGGAAGAGCAAGTTCCGAAAACAGGTACAGTACATCGATTTACAGGACCAATCTTCAGAAGTTAAGGTGAGTGGTGTGCAAGGTCCAAGGCAGCACAGAAAGTACACCACCGGCGGCACGAGTGTGGCTGGGTGCAGGATACAAATCAGCGTTGGGAGCCCAATGCGTTTCAATGGCTCGGCCTCTGTAAAAAGAGGCTGCAAGTTCTGGCTAGGAAGCTTGTCTGGCTAAAACAACAAGTGGGCATAGACCTTGCGATGCTCAAGTACGGGAGACACCTTTGGTCCTCTTCTCCAAGGCCCATGGACGACAGATGCAGAGGTGTCTTTAGGCTTTGAGTTTTTCCTCACAGGAACAATCGTAGTAGAGGGGGCCTGCTTGCAGAGGCTGCAGGGACATCGGGGATTCCAGGAGGGGTGAAACCATGATGGACTTCAGCTCTGGAGGACTAGGGAACCTTGCTGGCACCATTGGCCCACTTCAACTCAGGTCAGAGGTGACTAATGCAGTGGTTGCTTCAGGTGTCGGGATTAGGTGATTCAAGAAGCCTCATAGGGGCATATTATCAAGGACGGCATTAAAATTATCACCGCTTTAGCGGCAGGAAACTGCCGCGAAAAGCGGCGATAATGGGCTTGCTAATATGCCACTGAGAATTCCACATGAAGTCCACGTTCTGGTGTGAACATGGGCTTCTATTGGAATTCTCTGCGCCATAATATCAAGCCCATTATTGCCGCTTTAGCGGTAGTTTCCTGCCACTAAAGCAGCAATAAATTTAATGCCGTCCTTGATAATATGCCCCATAGTCTCTTCTTTGGATTGTTTTCTTGAACAGGTCCACTGTTTATGGGAGGTCTTGAGTCTTTTTCAAAGGCAGGCAATCCTCCCAAGTTTCTGTAGTTACGGCTGCAGGACAAATCGACTTTGGCGCAGTTTTCGACGAGGACTGCAGGCAGACCGTAGGGGCTGGGACTAAGTCAGGTGCTCTTTTCAGTCTTCTTCTATGTGGCTCCTCTGTGTCCTCTCCCCTCTTAGGTCATCCGGATCTGTTTCTCTAGTGCAAGGGTCTACCCTAAATACTGCATTTAGGGGCATTAGGGGAGAGTAGGGTAGTAGCCAATGGTCTACTGACCATTGGGGCCACTACGCTCCCTATAAGACCACATCCTGTGGGAAGTGGGCATAACCCTGTCCCAGAATTCCTATGTATGCCATCACAAAGATGGCTACTTCTGAAATTTCATGTCTACCTGCAGTTAGCCCACCTTAGGTATGGTAGTAGCCTGGGATTGGCATGCCTACCTGAATAGCTAATTCTCCTGCCTGTCCAGGTGCCAAGTGAACTCTGGACAAGTGGTTGGCTTCCTCTCCTGTAAGGGGAGCCACATTCACATTCCAAAGGCACCTGCTTCTTTGAAACTCGCCAGCCCAGGCTAATGAGCAGGAGATCTTGTGGGAGTGGGGTGTTACACCCTTTTCCTGGACAGGCTTTTATTCATGACCCCCTGCAAGCAAAAGCCCCCCAACCTAGGAGGTCAGAAACTTGTCTTGGGTGGTGGGCTGGCATAATCCAGTCAGCAAGCACAGTAGAGGCTGATTGGTTTTCAAGGGGCACCTATAATGTGTCCTATGAGTGCACGTTTTAATACCGCCAAATGGCTTCCATGGTCACTTGTACTGGCAGCAATAAGGCTGACCAGCACAGGGGCATATGTGCTCATGTAGATATGCCCTCACATATAATATTAAGCACCCTGTCTTAGGGCTGTCAGGCCTGCTCTACGGGTGACTTACAAATATCATATGCCATGGTAAGAGAAATGGCACATAGGGATATGTGACATGTTGTGTTTTCACTTTGGTCTGCACCAACACACGCAGCTTGCAATGGCAGTCATGCATGTGCTTGCTGAGGAGTCCCTTAGGATGGCACAATTTGTGCTGCAGCCCTTAGGGACCCTCTTTAGTACCTCAGGCCCTAGTTACGAGGGTACCATTTACTAAGGACTCACGGAGGGTGCTAAATGTTTTACTAACTGGGGGAACATTTATACAGTTTTGGGATAGAGCTCTGGTGCTGGGGGCCTGGTTAGCAGGAACGCAGTGCACTTTCAGTCGAAATAACTTGATGTACCAGGCAAAGAGTTGGGGTAGCCATGTAAAAAGGGGCACTTTCCTACACTGTGCAACATCTTTCTACTTCATTGGGCACTTGTTTTGGATACTCCTGCTCAGAGCTGACATCATCACTATCTGCAGTGTGAACCATCACCTTGCACAAAGGCTGTAAATGCACTGCAGCCAGGAAGATACATTTGAAAGGGAACCACATCATGCTGGTTCCAACACTTTACACAGTAGGATAACATACCCTTCTGGAAAATGAGCATAAAACTGGAACCAAAACTACCCCAATTTGTTCCAAGTTGTTCTTGACCAAAGAACGGAGTGCTATGCATAGCACTCAAAGAGTAGTTGTGAAACTAGGACTGGTGTCTGCATTTCAGCCAGTCAGCTGAGGGGACATTCGCTGATGTCTGTGCAGTTTTCTGGGGAAGCAGGAGGTCTGCCTAGTGCCTAGAAGCCTGCTTGTTTAGAAAGGTAAGGAGGGTCCATGTCCCTGAAAGAGGGGAAGCCTGTCCTAGACAAGAAGGTCAGCTGTTTTTCCAAAATACGGAGCACATATAAGAAGCCGTCAGCCAAGTGGGAGCATCCCCAGTACTGTCCTGAGTCACGAGGTATCATGCAGTCTCCCAGAAAATGGTTCATGTGGTGAAATGCATGAAGAAACGTTAAGCTAAACAACAGCATTCACGTTGGGCACCCCAGCAGTGTGCTGCCACTGCAGACGTGTCAAGTATTCCCTGAAGTGGAAGACCTGCCCCTTCCTGGAGGCTTCCACTGTTGAAGACAAGCACCTGTCGGTCTACCTTGCTGTCCTGGTCCTCCTCAGTGGCCCGAGTGAGCTACAAAGCCACCCCTACTGTTGACCAACCCCAAAGACGACACCGAAAATTAAGCTTAAAAAGTGCACCTTCAGTGCCTGCCATGCTGCGCCACTACTAAGCAGATAATGCGAGGCCTGACCGCAAAAACTGAAAGACAGGGTTGCAAATGCACAAGGATAATTCTGTTGTAGGAAGTTACCTTTGCCAGAGCAATCTCTTTGGGCTTAAGAACTATCAAAATGATCTACAATTTGCCCATGGGGCAATGGCTTAGTGAACTTCAACCAGTGCCTAATCTTGGGTAAGACTGATCTGAACCATAGGTATTGGGAGATACTGTATAGTTGAGAGAATAACACCGTAGATGGTGCCATGCTGAACGAAAAGCTTGTTAACCATGTAGTTCTATCCCCTACCTAATTGTGTAGTGCTCAGTTTTTCTGTTTCATTGTTTCATTCTGTTTCTTTTTCCTAAATTATAAATACTGAGCTGGACAGTGAATCTCAGTGTATGTTTCTTGACTCTTTAAGCTACATGTTAGCCTCTGCCCCTCACACCACCTGCCTCAGAAGCCTTTGGCTGCTCACCCTCCACTGCCCTGAGAAGTGTAGAAAGGGAGTTTTTGTCTCAGTTTACAAAGCTATAGTAGGACTGACCCTAGGACAGCAGTGTCAAACCCCAAAATGTCACTGCTGTGGCACAGTAGCTGCTGTCTGCCCTGAAGGTACCCTGGAAAGGAGCCAGACACATAGAATATTGTGAATTCTTTGTCTTTTAAACATCCTGAGCATCAGGATGATGTCATGATTTATCCTTCTTTTCTCCCCTTGAAAAAGTGATCACAATCGTGTTCAATTTGAGAATTCAGGAGAAGGACATTTAATTCAACTGACTGGATGACTGTTATGACTGTATTATGGTTCAGTTTATAGTGTTTAGGAAGTTAGAGACTGTTTAGGAGATAAAAAAAGAATGTTATGATCATGTAAATGAATTCTATTTGTGTGAACCTAGGAAAAAGGTTTTTTTGTCAGACATTTTCTGGCTAATAAATTGGCATCAAAACCAACTGTTCTTAAATTATAGTATATATTTCCTATGGTTTCATTACCATTAAATGGATTATTGATATTTCAAAACAGTTGATAGTGAATACAGATATCTAGCTAATTGCTTAAGAATCATCACCCTATGGGAGTGCTCCATCAACAATAAGAGAAATTATTGGGGAGATGCAAATTAAATGATCTTTTGGTAAAATGCTGTGACTTCGCAGGGTTTTAGGGCCTTGCCCAAGTAAGTTTGCAAGAACTGCACACACATAGTTGTTCCTACTATGAGTGTTCAACCTCTCCTATGCTTTTATTTCACATAGCTTCTCACAAAACACTAGACAATTTATTGATCAGCTACAAGGCAGATATGGTGGTCCCCTCTTCTGTCTTGCCCCATCCCCCCACCATACATAATATTACCTACATAACATTGTTAACAAACATAAAACAAAGAGGTCCATCAGAACCAGTTCTAATTGGTATTACGTGAGGTCATGCAGTATAGTTGATTGATTACATTCTCAGGCTACAAAATTCTTCTTCTTCTGGGTTCTTTCTAGATGCAGTTGTAGAAGATACTTTCCATGCATGGTTACCAGGTTTTCCTGTTCTTCCTGGTGAGCATGGTACTGCAGGAGATAATTATTTGGACAGCATTTTGTCGGGGGGGGGGAAAGTATCCATTTGTCCTTGATTGGCAGAGTTGTCGGGCTGCAACAGCGTGTTGAGTTAATTAGTTGCTTGTCTGTTAAGATGCTTTTGTGGAGTTTCTTGCTGTCTGATTTGTCTGGTGAGAATCTGTTATGGAGGTCATGTTGCATGACTTATTTGCTTCACTGATATACTTGATGTGAAAATCATTCTGCAATGTTGTTTCTCTTCCTGAGCAGATATCATCATAACTCTTTTTGAATCCACTCTGCAGAACTGGAGTTTGGAGGGTGTGCAGAATTTATTTTCTGGATGAAAATCATTTATCAGCGCATAGGAGGGCGTTTTAAGTTGGTGGATGGCCCACTACTTTTACAGTGTGTGAGGGACTCTTGCCTTTGCCCAAATGCAGGAGAACTGCCTGCCTAATCTGGTGACTCTCATCAGCTTGAAGAGGATCATTGTGGTTAAACTGTTTTTTATGTAGCAACAGAAGCACTTTTATCAGAACTGTAAGATCGGCCGGCCAGCTGCCATATTATGTTATAAGGGCCTGTTGTTTTTTTTTAAATTTCCAATACACTCACAAAAGGAGGAGCTTCTGGCTGTAATACAAAGAAGCAAATACTCTCACATGCAGACACTTTTCTCCTTCCTCATTAGGTCAACTGACCAGATAATATTTTCCTACTCAGAACTGGCTGGCCTCGCTTGGTGGTCTGGGCAGGAAAAATATGTATTGAAGGCATGCTCTGAAAAGGGAGTCCTTCTGACTCATGGACCTGGTAGCCACCAGATCATAGATTTCTGGCATCAGAGCAAGCAGAAGCACCCCTTTGGCTATGTAGATGTCCTCCACCTCTACATCAAGCAAGGGAACTGAATGTCTGGTTGAGTGGAGCAGCACCAACTTATGTTGAGACTAGGCCTGGGCGGTGAACTTCACTCTGATTGCAGAGTTTTCTGCACTCCACACTCCGCAGAGCTCGTGGAGTGCAGAAAACTCCGCTTCATGATGTGCAGTGGGGTTTTTTCCCCGCTCGCGATCGCGATTGGTAAGTTCCCGAGCTGGACCTACCGCTTGGGTAGAATTTCTACCCAAGCAGCAGGAATACCCGCACAAACTGCAGTTTGCACTGCACTTCGCCACTCGCAAAACTTCGCTGAGTTTTTTTTAACTTCGCAATTTTCCGTGTAGAAAAACTCTGTGAACTACGCCCAGGCCTGGTTGAGACTGGCTCTTTCCCAAACTCTAGATGAGGCCCATAGTTTCATACCTGAATATATTGGTTCTGAGATTGCCTCTTCATGTTACTGTGGTTATTTTGGGTTTGTTAGTGTTTGCGAATGTTAATACAGCTGTAGTGGTTGAGATTAAATCTGCTATAGGCCTTGTAATTATTATCCACTGCTGGTAGATGTGAAGGACATGTTGCAAAATTATGTTAGAAAATGATATGTAGACCATTTTTTAATGCCCTTTTCCTAATCAGAAATGTGCACAATCCTGTCCAGAGTCAGGAGAAATCTCTGAACCTCTTCCTTAGCTAAGGGCAATCCAGAATTATTTTTGTGGTGCATGTTCCGGAAGGACTTGAGCTATGATGTGAAGTTCTTCACTTAAAATGTTGGGCCTTTGCCTGTTTACATTTAGAACCCTGTGTCAACAGAATATTTTCAAGCTTGGGCACTACATTTTTGTTTGAAATAATTGTATTAGATTTTAAACAGTAACAAAACTACCCAATTATGCAGAATTATATAAAAAATAGACTTGTCTCATGTGAACACCAGAACACTCTTGTCCCCCATTGACAGCAGCAAACCAGTAGCCGTCCCTCCTTGATCAGCGGCAGAATGTAATACTACCAAGGCAACTAAGGTCCATCCTGCCATTTAAGGTGGTCTGCCATCATCCTTACTTGCCAGTTTTTCAATATAGATATTCCACATTAGCCCCAGTGGCACACAGGCACACTATGGTCTAAGCATCATTAACATATCAGCCTTCGCCCTAGTCCAATTCAATGAATCCCAGGACCATAAGTCAATTGCTGAGGATGTTGGCATCTTCAAGGCCATGACAATACAACTCTTAAACAATGCCATTGCCAGATCCACAAATCTGCATTCCAAATTAGTGGTTTTGGAAAAAGGCATGAGCTCAAGCAAGCAGGTGTACACAGGTTACGGCCTTCCACTACTTCAGATATAATAGTCATTACTTGCTCCCACACCGTTTTCAGCTCCAAGCAATCCCACATACTCCCGCCCATAGGTTGGACAATCCCTAATCTCACACTCAAATAAGCGGTATATTTGCTGTGGGGTGAGGTATATTTGTTGCAGATAATCAATCAATCAATGTATTTGTAAAGCGCGCTACTTACCCGTGAGGGTTTCAAGGCGCTGAGGGGAGGGGGGTGCCGCTACTGCTCGAAGAGCCAGGTCTTGAAGAGTCTTCTGAAGGCGAGTAGGTCCTGGGTCTGCGGTAGGTGGGCAGGGAGGTTGTTCCAGGTTTGGCGGCGAGGTAGGAGAAGGATCTGCCACCGGAGGTTGTTCGTTGGATGCGGGGGACAGCGGCGAGGGCGAGGCTGGCGGAGCGGAGCTGGCGGGTGGGGGTGTAGAAGCTGAGTCTGCTGTTAAGGTAGGCTGGTCCGGCGTTGTGGAGTGTTTTGTGTGCGTGGGTGAGGAGCTTGAAGGTGATCCTCTTATTGACGGGGAGCCAGTGTAGGTCTCTCAGGTGGGGGTGACGTGGCTGCGGCGGGAGACGTTGAGGATCAGTCAGGCGGAGGCGTTTTGGATGCGTTGTAGTCGTCGTAGGTGTTTGGCTGGGATTCCTGCGTAGAGAGCGTTGCCGTAGTCCAGTCTGCTGCTTACGAGGGCCTGTGTCACCATTCTTCTTGTTTCGGTCGGGATCCACTATTATATTGCGTGAAGCAGAGGTGCATGTTATGGGACACCAGCTGGAACTGGACCACAGCCTTGCTTCATTGTTTGGGTTTAACTACCGTAGCAAGGTAATCTTCCGATTTTGCCTTGTGACTGGGTATCAGGCTGTGCGACTGTGCCAACAGGCTATACAACGTCATTACTTTATACATAAATTAATCCCGGCACTCTGAAGTCATCTAATACTCTTGATGGTTATTGGCCAAGAAAGAGAAGGACACAATGACAATAATGGAAAACTGGCTGCGGAACATATTAGGTCCTCACGAGAGTATATGTCAGAAAGTGATTTAATACACAATTTTTACAGAAAGGAAAAATACATTCATGAACAAAAAATCATCTGAACTCCCTAGTGTATTTAGTTCTAGTTATTATTTCATGAGAGGGAGAGTTCAGTTTTCTGAGTCTTGATACAGATGGATGACAGCCGACACGTGTTTCGTCACGTATAGTGACTTCCTCAGGGCTGTGAAGAAAATGTCAAGATCTTAGTTTAAACCAGACACCGTCAGTGTGTCAATTTATACATTTGGTGATTTGGTTCAATCTGTTATTATCAGTTCCATTGTGAAAAATACACAAAATATGGGAGTTTATAAGATAAGAAGAATGGGAGAAGAGAAAGAAAGAAAAACGTGGGTTGGTTTTGGATAGTGCTAATATGGAAATGAAACCAGAAAGTGAAGTGACCAGTAAGATGATTAGATTAAAGGATGGATTGTCCCCATCACCAACATCCAGTGTGAAGAAAATAGGACATTGATTCCCAAACAGGAATGTGAGTACTAACCTATAGACAGAGTCTTTGGACGCTTTATAAGACAAACATAAATTGAACTTCTGTTGACGTGTTATAATCAGTGTAGATAATTTCAAGCAAGGATTCTGACGTACAATATGGTTCTGTTAAGAATATATAATGGAGAGCAGAGGTTTAGGAAATAGACAATAAACAGCAACATACTAATAGATGTGCTCAAAGACAAATTATAAATTATGCCATTTGAAAGGAAAGAGATTATAAATACCCAGGGATTTTAGAACCTGGATTAGGTTTCGAAGGGACAATTCTTGTCAAGGAAAATTCTTCTGAAAATTGTATAGTTGTCTGTAGGCAGTAACAGATCTTCCCCAGTGATTTCTACTAATAGTAACAAACAGAAAAAGGTGATATTGGTTCAATTTTATCAGAAAAACTATAAAGTTAGGGCAATGTCAGGTTCGAAAAGGTCTCAAATACTATACCTATTATTACAGAGAAAGTATACCACAAGTAAAAACTTTTTCACACTTCTGATTCATGTGACCTTGGACGAAAGTTGTTCGACACTCAATGAGAGTTATTGACGGGTTACAGCTTGTTTGGAAAAGAACGAGTCTCCACCAAGGTTTCTGGAGATGATATAGAACAACAGTAAGTAAGTGTATACGAAAGAAGGGACACTTTTTACTCTAGAAATAAGGGATCTTATATACAATACCCAAAATTTCAGGGATGCTGCACCGTGATATAAAATTGATTTTTGAGACAAAGTTGGTGGGACAGTCTTCAAGTAGTCGTCTATATGGTGATTTCTAAATAAAGAAGATAAAGATTGAAGAAATAAGTTCCTCTGAGGATAAATTATATGTTAAAAGGACCTAATATAAGAGGTCTCCTTACTTCGTAAGTTGTTTGTTGGCTTCAACGTATTAAGTGAAGTGCACAAACCGGCTCTGGTAAGCCCTATAGAAAGCAGTGCAAAACGAAATGCATTGTTTGAAATTTTGAAGATAAATCATTAAAAGATACAGCAAACCCCACTTGATAGTATTTAAAAAAATTATCTGATGCTGACATTAATTATGAAAATCTGTTCATAAAGGTGGCACAGCCATAAAATAAGCTAAGTATATAAGTTGGTTTAAAAACAATAAACTTGCTAGCTCGTAACCTTCTCATGGTCGCCCAATTATTTGACATTAATTATGAAATTCTGTTCATAAAGGTGGCACAGCCATAAAATAAGCTAAGTCTATAAGTTGGTTTAAAAACAATAAGCTTGCTAGCTCATAACCTTCTCATGTTCGCCCAATTGCAAAAATCATTGTATGCAAGAAAAACGAGAGAAATGCAAAACGGTAAATTATTAGACCGTAAAATTGGGAATAGTTGCTAAATCAACAGCAAGTAACCATTGCATTACGAACAACACGTAATTCAGTCATAAAACGATGCGTTTCCCATTACAAAAATTGGTAACTGGGATACTGAAACATAATTGTTGCTGCTCGTCTGTATTAGTATTATAATATATAGTCAAGAAGAATAATGGTTCTTATATCAACAATATAACTAGTAAGAGACAATGATTATCGAAGTACACCCGAAATGAGAGATATAGCTCATGGCCATCTGCCTAAAAGAATAATGTTCCTTGAGGTAGTATCCAAGATGTGCTTACCTACTAGTGTAGTAGTAGTTATCCGGAAATTGACCCCCGTCCCTTCGTATCGGCAATGGACGTAAGGTCAAACAAGTAGCAGCCTCTTATATTATGGAAACCGAATTTGGCGCGAAAATTGTATACTTCAAACCACGTAAGGGAAGGAAAGAGACGGTCCATGATTGGCCATCTAAAGTTAAGATGTCAAAATGGAAGCGGCCATCTTGGAGCAGTCCAAGTTGTTTATAGAAAAAAGAGGTTTGTAGTACTGAAACAATCCATGATTGGCCTTCGTAACATACGTGGTTCTGGATTGGTTACATCCCTTATGATTGGAGGGAGAGAAGAAGGTAGCCATCTTGGAACAGTACATGTTCCTACGTGTTTCGAGTATGGGTACGTGGTTTAGGACAGTGGCACATATATTTTGGAAATTCTAATACCTGAAATTCACATAGAACGAATTTCCGCATCGTACTTCATGTTGTGATTCAATGTGTATTTTGAAAGATATTTCGTGTATATCTAATGCGGAATGTAATAAACTGTATTTGCGGCGAACACGAGTGTAAACTCTTTTTCATCTTTACCGAGTAAGATATTCTGCATATATAGTGAGAACAAATAGTGATAGAAATCGGAATTTCGAAGAGAAAAGGTGGAATACATACCCTTAATCATTATTACCACATTAAGGTGTATAGTATATGTAGTGAGGCCAAATTGTGATAAAAATGAAAATATCGGAGAGAAGAAATTGCAAGTTAAGTAAAAAGTGAAACACAGGAAAAGATAATACTACATGTCCAGTTCCACTAGGGCCCATGCATGGGCATACTGTTACATAAACGTATTCTTTGAAGAACATTAATATCAGTGACACAGTTCATTGAGCTGATCAAAGCATTATGAGACACAGAGTATTAACTAGATATAGTTAATTTTCACGTTAGCACAGACATGGAGGAGATAATAGCCATATACATTTCACAGTTTACATGTTTGGACATATTTTGACAACATTCTGTAGTTTCAGTCAGTTTAGACTATTTATAGCGAGTCATGCCTCTCTCAGTTGGTGTTTACTCTAAGAAAACATGCATCTCCTTGTCAAAATTAATGCCCATTTCTACCGCTCGTAGTTTGATAATCCACAGGGCCTCTGTTTTCCTCAGGTTAAGAGTCCTGTCACCACCCCTTAGGCCTAAGGTGGTGTGAGATATTCCATGGAACCTGATTTTATTCAGTTCTACTAGAGTGTGATGGGAATTGAAATGGACCGCTAGTGGATAGCTAGTCAGGTTACTGCGTATTGCTCTGAAATGTTCTTGTATTCTAATCTTAAGAGGGCGGATTGTGCTGCCCACATATATTAGTCCACAGCAGCAGATAATGCAGTATACCACAAAGTTTGTATTGCAGTTTATGAATTGTTTTATGCCATGTTTTGTCGTAGTATTATATTGGAAATCAATTGTTTTATTAGCAGCGAATTGGCACATATTGCAAGTAGCACATCTGTAAAAGCCAACAGGTTTTGCAGGTAGCCAAGTTGATTCTTTCTTTTTAGGTGGTAGATAGCTAGGGCAAAGGAGTTCTCTAAGAGTTGTGCCTCTTCGGTGAGTAATCATCGGATTATTAGTCACATGTTTCTCTATTGTTGTGTCTAATTTTAGAATGTGCCAATGTTTCCGAAGAATATTGTATATTTGGTGACTGTGTGTGTTGTAGTCTGTCACTAAGGCGATTTTTCGTTCTCCATCCTTCTTTTTGTTTCTGCGTCCGGATGACAATAATTTAGATCTTGGTGTATTTAATATTTTGTTTTTGGCGTGATCTAAGACAGTCCTAGGGTATCCCCTTATGGTGAATCTGTTTTCCAATTTGTCAAGTTCCATCCTGAAAACTAGGTCGTCACTACAATTTCTTTTTAGTCTGATCATTTCCCCCATGGGGATGGAGTTGATTTGGGACCTGGGGTGTGCACTCTTGGCGTGTAGTACCGCATTGCAAGCTGTTGGTTTTCTATAGAGTCTTGAGATGATTTTCCTATCTTTCACATATAGAATTAAGTCTAAAAATTCTATTTCTCGTTGGCTGATCTTATGTGTGAAGTTAAGATTGTAGGTGTTATCATTAAGATGTGTTAGTAATTCTGAGAATAGTTCTTCACCACCAGACCAGAGAATGAAGATGTCGTCTATGTACCGACCCCAATAGACTATATGTTCTATGAGGCGAGTATCAGACTTTTTCCATACATGGTTTTGTTCAAAATGACCCATATAGAGATTCGCATATGAAGGGGAAAATTTTGATCCCATTGCTACCCCAACTGTCTGTTTGTACCAGATGTCTTGATGCAGAAAAACATTGTTTTCTAAGATAAGACGGGTTAGATCTAGAATCATTTGAGTGTGTTCCCAGAATGTGGCATCCCTATGTGAGAGACAATCCGCTAGGGCTGAGAGGCCTTTTTCTAGTGGGATACAGGTGTATAGAGAACACACATCCATCGTCACAAATGTAAGGTCATTAGTCCACTCCATGTCTTCTAGTTTACTCAGTAGGTCTCCAGAATCCCTTATATAAGAGGGAAGGTTGTGTACCAACGGTTGTAGAAAAACATCTACATATTCTGAGATGTGTTCCGTAGGGGAACCTATCCCGGAAATTATTGGTCGACCCGGAGGAAAGGCACTTGGTTTGTGTACCTTCGGTAACATGTAAATGCAGGGAGACCGTGGCGTTGGGTTATAGAGGTATCTATATTCTACTTCGGAGATGAGACCGGATTCCCGCCAAGCTGTCAATTTGGTGCACATTAGTGATGTAATCTCTTTTAAGGGATTCCCTAGTAGCTTTGTGTAAGACGATTCGCCCATTAGTTGTCTTTCAATCTCTCGTATGTAGTCACTATCACGCATGACGACAATATTTCCACCTTTGTCTGCTTCCTTAAAGATAACATCTTGCTTTGTTGTAAGATTTATTAGGGCCTTGTTTTCTTCCTTACTGAGGTTGTACATAATGTGTCCATGATTGCGATTGTATCTATCTTCTAGTCTATAGAGATCTGATGTTACCGCTTTGTAGAAGGTATCTACCACATTGTCAGCATGTAAGTTGGGTACAAATGTGGACTTTTGTTTGAGACCACTGTCCAAAGATAAATCAGGCATGATGTCTAAGTCTAGAAGGACGTCAGTCAGAGTGGGGGGTGTGTCCGAAAGGTCGTCAAGGGATAGTAAGAGATGTATGTCTTGTATTTCTTTGATAGTTTTGTTGCAGGGGATTGGAGCTGGTTTGGTAGAAAGCACCGGTACAGTTTGGTTTGCAAAAAATTTCTTTAATTTCAGTTTTCGGACAAATTTGAATACATCTACATGTATGCTGGTGAAATCAGGTAATTTTGTAGGACAAAAACTCAAGCCCCTACTAAGAACTTTAGTATCAATTTCAGACAGTTCGAGATCAGACAAGTTGATAATTGATACATTGTCATTGATAGCAAAATTAGATATACAATCTGTCACGGTAGGAGGTAGACTCAGTTCTTCAGATTTCGGGCTGCCGAGCGAGTGGTGGCTCCTTCCCTTGGATTTTCGTTTGTTACCCCCCCTCCTGGTTTTTTTGAATTTTGTGGGACATAGTTCGTACGGTTCCCTTTGCGGTAACGTACCATTTCCTCTAAAAAAGAGGATGAGTTTGTTTTGTGTAATGTCTCGGTTGTAGTCGGTTCGGTTTCTTCCTCATTAGTGGTCTCACTGTGTATACTAGATACATCCGATCCACTGGTTGAAGGTACAGTACTAGCTGGTTTAGGAGGTTTGGTTACATTTGACTGTTTCGGTTGTATATCGTCAAACTTTTTTGCAAACGTGAAAACTCTGCCATTTTTGTAATCATTGTCGTCTCTTTTTAGTTTGCGCAATTTCTTCTCCTTGATATACAATTGGTGTGCATTAAGCACATCTTTCAGAATTTTATAGTTTTTGGCAGTTGCCTCCTCTAGGTTTAGACCTTTGATTTCTGTCTCTAATTTGTCTATTTCTTGTAACAACAGCTCTCTTTTTCTATCTGCATGTCGTATCAGAATGTCCATCATTCTATATGATGATGAAAGATTCAATTCTTCCCATTCTTTCAAAAGATCTGCATCTAGGTCTTCGAAGGTGGGGAAAATGATAATTCGTAGTCCACGTGGAACTTGTTTGATATCCAAGTATCGTTTTAAGATAATGGAGTCCCACCACCTGGACACTTCCTGTTTGCGTGCCCGTTCTAATTTTATAAATTTCAGTTTGAGACCTTCCTTTTCATCATTTTTGTTAGAATGAGGCACCTTCTGTGCCGAACCAGTGAAGAGTTCTTGAAGTAGAGCGTTTCTTTCTGCCTCAAATGTTTCCATCACTGAGGCAGACAGAGTCAGATATTCTATGAGATAGTAATATTAGAATATTTGTATTTTTTGAAATTATTTAGAACTAATCCACCAAATATCCCAATCTGAAGAACTGAGTGCTACCCTCCACATAAATTGTTAGCAACAAGAAAATGGGGTAGTAATGTATCAGAGGATGCACATCATAGCAATTATTGACATCAAATTGGGTGTGTAGTGATACTTGCTGGAAAGACAGTGAGATCGGTAACAAATTGGATAAGTGGTGCCGCTCGGGATTAGAAAGCACCCTACTACCTGAGTGCTGAATTATACGTGTCATGCAATGCAATCCCCGTAATTAACAGATTTTATACATAAATTAATCCCGGCACTCTGAAGTCATCTAATACTCTTGATGGTTATTGGCCAAGAAAGAGAAGGACACAATGACAATAATGGAAAACTGGCTGCGGAACATATTAGGTCCTCACGAGAGTATATGTCAGAAAGTGATTTAATACACAATTTTTACAGAAAGGAAAAATACATTCATGAACAAAAAATCATCTGAACTCCCTAGTGTATTTAGTTCTAGTTATTATTTCATGAGAGGGAGAGTTCAGTTTTCTGAGTCTTGATACAGATGGATGACAGCCGACACGTGTTTCGTCACGTATAGTGACTTCCTCAGGGCTGTGAAGAAAATGTCAAGATCTTAGTTTAAACCAGACACCGTCAGTGTGTCAATTTATACATTTGGTGATTTGGTTCAATCTGTTATTATCAGTTCCATTGTGAAAAATACACAAAATATGGGAGTTTATAAGATAAGAAGAATGGGAGAAGAGAAAGAAAGAAAAACGTGGGTTGGTTTTGGATAGTGCTAATATGGAAATGAAACCAGAAAGTGAAGTGACCAGTAAGATGATTAGATTAAAGGATGGATTGTCCCCATCACCAACATCCAGTGTGAAGAAAATAGGACATTGATTCCCAAACAGGAATGTGAGTACTAACCTATAGACAGAGTCTTTGGACGCTTTATAAGACAAACATAAATTGAACTTCTGTTGACGTGTTATAATCAGTGTAGATAATTTCAAGCAAGGATTCTGACGTACAATATGGTTCTGTTAAGAATATATAATGGAGAGCAGAGGTTTAGGAAATAGACAATAAACAGCAACATACTAATAGATGTGCTCAAAGACAAATTATAAATTATGCCATTTGAAAGGAAAGAGATTATAAATACCCAGGGATTTTAGAACCTGGATTAGGTTTCGAAGGGACAATTCTTGTCAAGGAAAATTCTTCTGAAAATTGTATAGTTGTCTGTAGGCAGTAACAGATCTTCCCCAGTGATTTCTACTAATAGTAACAAACAGAAAAAGGTGATATTGGTTCAATTTTATCAGAAAAACTATAAAGTTAGGGCAATGTCAGGTTCGAAAAGGTCTCAAATACTATACCTATTATTACAGAGAAAGTATACCACAAGTAAAAACTTTTTCACACTTCTGATTCATGTGACCTTGGACGAAAGTTGTTCGACACTCAATGAGAGTTATTGACGGGTTACAGCTTGTTTGGAAAAGAACGAGTCTCCACCAAGGTTTCTGGAGATGATATAGAACAACAGTAAGTAAGTGTATACGAAAGAAGGGACACTTTTTACTCTAGAAATAAGGGATCTTATATACAATACCCAAAATTTCAGGGATGCTGCACCGTGATATAAAATTGATTTTTGAGACAAAGTTGGTGGGACAGTCTTCAAGTAGTCGTCTATATGGTGATTTCTAAATAAAGAAGATAAAGATTGAAGAAATAAGTTCCTCTGAGGATAAATTATATGTTAAAAGGACCTAATATAAGAGGTCTCCTTACTTCGTAAGTTGTTTGTTGGCTTCAACGTATTAAGTGAAGTGCACAAACCGGCTCTGGTAAGCCCTATAGAAAGCAGTGCAAAACGAAATGCATTGTTTGAAATTTTGAAGATAAATCATTAAAAGATACAGCAAACCCCACTTGATAGTATTTAAAAAAATATCTGATGCTGACATTAATTATGAAAATCTGTTCATAAAGGTGGCACAGCCATAAAATAAGCTAAGTATATAAGTTGGTTTAAAAACAATAAACTTGCTAGCTCGTAACCTTCTCATGGTCGCCCAATTATTTGACATTAATTATGAAATTCTGTTCATAAAGGTGGCACAGCCATAAAATAAGCTAAGTCTATAAGTTGGTTTAAAAACAATAAGCTTGCTAGCTCATAACCTTCTCATGTTCGCCCAATTGCAAAAATCATTGTATGCAAGAAAAACGAGAGAAATGCAAAACGGTAAATTATTAGACCGTAAAATTGGGAATAGTTGCTAAATCAACAGCAAGTAACCATTGCATTACGAACAACACGTAATTCAGTCATAAAACGATGCGTTTCCCATTACAAAAATTGGTAACTGGGATACTGAAACATAATTGTTGCTGCTCGTCTGTATTAGTATTATAATATATAGTCAAGAAGAATAATGGTTCTTATATCAACAATATAACTAGTAAGAGACAATGATTATCGAAGTACACCCGAAATGAGAGATATAGCTCATGGCCATCTGCCTAAAAGAATAATGTTCCTTGAGGTAGTATCCAAGATGTGCTTACCTACTAGTGTAGTAGTAGTTATCCGGAAATTGACCCCCGTCCCTTCGTATCGGCAATGGACGTAAGGTCAAACAAGTAGCAGCCTCTTATATTATGGAAACCGAATTTGGCGCGAAAATTGTATACTTCAAACCACGTAAGGGAAGGAAAGAGACGGTCCATGATTGGCCATCTAAAGTTAAGATGTCAAAATGGAAGCGGCCATCTTGGAGCAGTCCAAGTTGTTTATAGAAAAAAGAGGTTTGTAGTACTGAAACAATCCATGATTGGCCTTCGTAACATACGTGGTTCTGGATTGGTTACATCCCTTATGATTGGAGGGAGAGAAGAAGGTAGCCATCTTGGAACAGTACATGTTCCTACGTGTTTCGAGTATGGGTACGTGGTTTAGGACAGTGGCACATATATTTTGGAAATTCTAATACCTGAAATTCACATAGAACGAATTTCCGCATCGTACTTCATGTTGTGATTCAATGTGTATTTTGAAAGATATTTCGTGTATATCTAATGCGGAATGTAATAAACTGTATTTGCGGCGAACACGAGTGTAAACTCTTTTTCATCTTTACCGAGTAAGATATTCTGCATATATAGTGAGAACAAATAGTGATAGAAATCGGAATTTCGAAGAGAAAAGGTGGAATACATACCCTTAATCATTATTACCACATTAAGGTGTATAGTATATGTAGTGAGGCCAAATTGTGATAAAAATGAAAATATCGGAGAGAAGAAATTGCAAGTTAAGTAAAAAGTGAAACACAGGAAAAGATAATACTACATGTCCAGTTCCACTAGGGCCCATGCATGGGCATACTGTTACATAAACGTATTCTTTGAAGAACATTAATATCAGTGACACAGTTCATTGAGCTGATCAAAGCATTATGAGACACAGAGTATTAACTAGATATAGTTAATTTTCACGTTAGCACAGACATGGAGGAGATAATAGCCATATACATTTCACAGTTTACATGTTTGGACATATTTTGACAACATTCTGTAGTTTCAGTCAGTTTAGACTATTTATAGCGAGTCATGCCTCTCTCAGTTGGTGTTTACTCTAAGAAAACATGCATCTCCTTGTCAAAATTAATGCCCATTTCTACCGCTCGTAGTTTGATAATCCACAGGGCCTCTGTTTTCCTCAGGTTAAGAGTCCTGTCACCACCCCTTAGGCCTAAGGTGGTGTGAGATATTCCATGGAACCTGATTTTATTCAGTTCTACTAGAGTGTGATGGGAATTGAAATGGACCGCTAGTGGATAGCTAGTCAGGTTACTGCGTATTGCTCTGAAATGTTCTTGTATTCTAATCTTAAGAGGGCGGATTGTGCTGCCCACATATATTAGTCCACAGCAGCAGATAATGCAGTATACCACAAAGTTTGTATTGCAGTTTATGAATGGTTTTATGCCATGTTTTGTCGTAGTATTATATTGGAAATCAATTGTTTTATTAGCAGCGAATTGGCACATATTGCAAGTAGCACATCTGTAAAAGCCAACAGGTTTTGCAGGTAGCCAAGTTGATTCTTTCTTTTTAGGTGGTAGATAGCTAGGGCAAAGGAGTTCTCTAAGAGTTGTGCCTCTTCGGTGAGTAATCATCGGATTATTAGTCACATGTTTCTCTATTGTTGTGTCTAATTTTAGAATGTGCCAATGTTTCCGAAGAATATTGTATATTTGGTGACTGTGTGTGTTGTAGTCTGTCACTAAGGCGATTTTTCGTTCTCCATCCTTCTTTTTGTTTCTGCGTCCGGATGACAATAATTTAGATCTTGGTGTATTTAATATTTTGTTTTTGGCGTGATCTAAGACAGTCCTAGGGTATCCCCTTATGGTGAATCTGTTTTCCAATTTGTCAAGTTCCATCCTGAAAACTAGGTCGTCACTACAATTTCTTTTTAGTCTGATCATTTCCCCCATGGGGATGGAGTTGATTTGGGACCTGGGGTGTGCACTCTTGGCGTGTAGTACCGCATTGCAAGCTGTTGGTTTTCTATAGAGTCTTGAGATGATTTTCCTATCTTTCACATATAGAATTAAGTCTAAAAATTCTATTTCTCGTTGGCTGATCTTATGTGTGAAGTTAAGATTGTAGGTGTTATCATTAAGATGTGTTAGTAATTCTGAGAATAGTTCTTCACCACCAGACCAGAGAATGAAGATGTCGTCTATGTACCGACCCCAATAGACTATATGTTCTATGAGGCGAGTATCAGACTTTTTCCATACATGGTTTTGTTCAAAATGACCCATATAGAGATTCGCATATGAAGGGGAAAATTTTGATCCCATTGCTACCCCAACTGTCTGTTTGTACCAGATGTCTTGATGCAGAAAAACATTGTTTTCTAAGATAAGACGGGTTAGATCTAGAATCATTTGATCATCTTAGAAAACAATGTTTTTCTGCATCAAGACATCTGGTACAAACAGACAGTTGGGGTAGCAATGGGATCAAAATTTTCCCCTTCATATGCGAATCTCTATATGGGTCATTTTGAACAAAACCATGTATGGAAAAAGTCTGATACTCGCCTCATAGAACATATAGTCTATTGGGGTCGGTACATAGACGACATCTTCATTCTCTGGTCTGGTGGTGAAGAACTATTCTCAGAATTACTAACACATCTTAATGATAACACCTACAATCTTAACTTCACACATAAGATCAGCCAACGAGAAATAGAATTTTTAGACTTAATTCTATATGTGAAAGATAGGAAAATCATCTCAAGACTCTATAGAAAACCAACAGCTTGCAATGCGGTACTACACGCCAAGAGTGCACACCCCAGGTCCCAAATCAACTCCATCCCCATGGGGGAAATGATCAGACTAAAAAGAAATTGTAGTGACGACCTAGTTTTCAGGATGGAACTTGACAAATTGGAAAACAGATTCACCATAAGGGGATACCCTAGGACTGTCTTAGATCACGCCAAAAACAAAATATTAAATACACCAAGATCTAAATTATTGTCATCCGGACGCAGAAACTAAAAGAAGGATGGAGAACGAAAAATCGCCTTAGTGACAGACTACAACACACACAGTCACCAAATATACAATATTCTTCGGAAACATTGGCACATTCTAAAATTAGACACAACAATAGAGAAACATGTGACTAATAATCCGATGATTACTCACCGAAGAGGCACAACTCTTAGAGAACTCCTTTGCCCTAGCTATCTACCACCTAAAAAGAAAGAATCAACTTGGCTACCTGCAAAACCTGTTGGCTTTTACAGATGTGCTACTTGCAATATGTGCCAATTCGCTGCTAATAAAACAATTGATTTCCAATATAATACTACGACAAAACATGGCATAAAACAATTCATAAACTGCAATACAAACTTTGTGGTATACTGCATTATCTGCTGCTGTGGACTAATATATGTGGGCAGCACAATCCGCCCTCTTAAGATTAGAATACAAGAACATTTCAGAGCAATACGCAGTAACCTGACTAGCTATCCACTAGCGGTCCATTTCAATTCCCATCACACTCTAGTAGAACTGAATAAAATCAGGTTCCATGGAATATCTCACACCACCTTAGGCCTAAGGGGTGGTGACAGGACTCTTAACCTGAGGAAAACAGAGGCCCTGTGGATTATCAAACTACGAGCGGTAGAAATGGGCATTAATTTTGACAAGGAGATGCATGTTTTCTTAGAGTAAACACCAACTGAGAGAGGCATGACTCGCTATAAATAGTCTAAACTGACTGAAACTACAGAATGTTGTCAAAATATGTCCAAACATGTAAACTGTGAAATGTATATGGCTATTATCTCCTCCATGTCTGTGCTAACGTGAAAATTAACTATATCTAGTTAATACTCTGTGTCTCATAATGCTTTGATCAGCTCAATGAACTGTGTCACTGATATTAATGTTCTTCAAAGAATACGTTTATGTAACAGTATGCCCATGCATGGGCCCTAGTGGAACTGGACATGTAGTATTATCTTTTCCTGTGTTTCACTTTTTACTTAACTTGCAATTTCTTCTCTCCGATATTTTCATTTTTATCACAATTTGGCCTCACTACATATACTATACACCTTAATGTGGTAATAATGATTAAGGGTATGTATTCCACCTTTTCTCTTCGAAATTCCGATTTCTATCACTATTTGTTCTCACTATATATGCAGAATATCTTACTCGGTAAAGATGAAAAAGAGTTTACACTCGTGTTCGCCGCAAATACAGTTTATTACATTCCGCATTAGATATACACGAAATATCTTTCAAAATACACATTGAATCACAACATGAAGTACGATGCGGAAATTCGTTCTATGTGAATTTCAGGTATTAGAATTTCCAAAATATATGTGCCACTGTCCTAAACCACGTACCCATACTCGAAACACGTAGGAACATGTACTGTTCCAAGATGGCTACCTTCTTCTCTCCCTCCAATCATAAGGGATGTAACCAATCCAGAACCACGTATGTTACGAAGGCCAATCATGGATTGTTTCAGTACTACAAACCTCTTTTTTCTATAAACAACTTGGACTGCTCCAAGATGGCCGCTTCCATTTTGACATCTTAACTTTAGATGGCCAATCATGGACCGTCTCTTTCCTTCCCTTACGTGGTTTGAAGTATACAATTTTCGCGCCAAATTCGGTTTCCATAATATAAGAGGCTGCTACTTGTTTGACCTTACGTCCATTGCCGATACGAAGGGACGGGGGTCAATTTCCGGATAACTACTACTACACTAGTAGGTAAGCACATCTTGGATACTACCTCAAGGAACATTATTCTTTTAGGCAGATGGCCATGAGCTATATCTCTCATTTCGGGTGTACTTCGATAATCATTGTCTCTTACTAGTTATATTGTTGATATAAGAACCATTATTCTTCTTGACTATATATTATAATACTAATACAGACGAGCAGCAACAATTATGTTTCAGTATCCCAGTTACCAATTTTTGTAATGGGAAACGCATCGTTTTATGACTGAATTACGTGTTGTTCGTAATGCAATGGTTACTTGCTGTTGATTTAGCAACTATTCCCAATTTTACGGTCTAATAATTTACCGTTTTGCATTTCTCTCGTTTTTCTTGCATACAATGATTTTTGCAATTGGGCGAACATGAGAAGGTTATGAGCTAGCAAGCTTATTGTTTTTAAACCAACTTATAGACTTAGCTTATTTTATGGCTGTGCCACCTTTATGAACAGAATTTCATAATTAATGTCAAATAATTGGGCGACCATGAGAAGGTTACGAGCTAGCAAGTTTATTGTTTTTAAACCAACTTATATACTTAGCTTATTTTATGGCTGTGCCACCTTTATGAACAGATTTTCATAATTAATGTCAGCATCAGATATTTTTTTAAATACTATCAAGTGGGGTTTGCTGTATCTTTTAATGATTTATCTTCAAAATTTCAAACAATGCATTTCGTTTTGCACTGCTTTCTATAGGGCTTACCAGAGCCGGTTTGTGCACTTCACTTAATACGTTGAAGCCAACAAACAACTTACGAAGTAAGGAGACCTCTTATATTAGGTCCTTTTAACATATAATTTATCCTCAGAGGAACTTATTTCTTCAATCTTTATCTTCTTTATTTAGAAATCACCATATAGACGACTACTTGAAGACTGTCCCACCAACTTTGTCTCAAAAATCAATTTTATATCACGGTGCAGCATCCCTGAAATTTTGGGTATTGTATATAAGATCCCTTATTTCTAGAGTAAAAAGTGTCCCTTCTTTCGTATACACTTACTTACTGTTGTTCTATATCATCTCCAGAAACCTTGGTGGAGACTCGTTCTTTTCCAAACAAGCTGTAACCCGTCAATAACTCTCATTGAGTGTCGAACAACTTTCGTCCAAGGTCACATGAATCAGAAGTGTGAAAAAGTTTTTACTTGTGGTATACTTTCTCTGTAATAATAGGTATAGTATTTGAGACCTTTTCGAACCTGACATTGCCCTAACTTTATAGTTTTTCTGATAAAATTGAACCAATATCACCTTTTTCTGTTTGTTACTATTAGTAGAAATCACTGGGGAAGATCTGTTACTGCCTACAGACAACTATACAATTTTCAGAAGAATTTTCCTTGACAAGAATTGTCCCTTCGAAACCTAATCCAGGTTCTAAAATCCCTGGGTATTTATAATCTCTTTCCTTTCAAATGGCATAATTTATAATTTGTCTTTGAGCACATCTATTAGTATGTTGCTGTTTATTGTCTATTTCCTAAACCTCTGCTCTCCATTATATATTCTTAACAGAACCATATTGTACGTCAGAATCCTTGCTTGAAATTATCTACACTGATTATAACACGTCAACAGAAGTTCAATTTATGTTTGTCTTATAAAGCGTCCAAAGACTCTGTCTATAGGTTAGTACTCACATTCCTGTTTGGGAATCAATGTCCTATTTTCTTCACACTGGATGTTGGTGATGGGGACAATCCATCCTTTAATCTAATCATCTTACTGGTCACTTCACTTTCTGGTTTCATTTCCATAGTAGCACTATCCAAAACCAACCCACGTTTTTCTTTCTTTCTCTTCTCCCATTCTTCTTATCTTATAAACTCCCATATTTTGTGTATTTTTCACAATGGAACTGATAATAACAGATTGAACCAAATCACCAAATGTATAAATTGACACACTGACGGTGTCTGGTTTAAACTAAGATCTTGACATTTTCTTCACAGCCCTGAGGAAGTCACTATACGTGACGAAACACGTGTCGGCTGTCATCCATCTGTATCAAGACTCAGAAAACTGAACTCTCCCTCTCATGAAATAATAACTAGAACTAAATACACTAGGGAGTTCAGATGATTTTTTGTTCATGAATGTATTTTTCCTTTCTGTAAAAATTGTGTATTAAATCACTTTCTGACATATACTCTCGTGAGGACCTAATATGTTCCGCAGCCAGTTTTCCATTATTGTCATTGTGTCCTTCTCTTTCTTGGCCAATAACCATCAAGAGTATTAGATGACTTCAGAGTGCCGGGATTAATTTATGTATAAAATCTGTTAATTACGGGGATTGCATTGCATGACACGTATAATTCAGCACTCAGGTAGTAGGGTGCTTTCTAATCCCGAGCGGCACCACTTATCCAATTTGTTACCGATCTCACTGTCTTTCCAGCAAGTATCACTACACACCCAATTTGATGTCAATAATTGCTATGATGTGCATCCTCTGATACATTACTACCCCATTTTCTTGTTGCTAACAATTTATGTGGAGGGTAGCACTCAGTTCTTCAGATTGGGATATTTGGTGGATTAGTTCTAAATAATTTCAAAAAATACAAATATTCTAATATTACTATCTCATAGAATATCTGACTCTGTCTGCCTCAGTGATGGAAACATTTGAGGCAGAAAGAAACGCTCTACTTCAAGAACTCTTCACTGGTTCGGCACAGAAGGTGCCTCATTCTAACAAAAATGATGAAAAGGAAGGTCTCAAACTGAAATTTATAAAATTAGAACGGGCACGCAAACAGGAAGTGTCCAGGTGGTGGGACTCCATTATCTTAAAACGATACTTGGATATCAAACAAGTTCCACGTGGACTACGAATTATCATTTTCCCCACCTTCGAAGACCTAGATGCAGATCTTTTGAAAGAATGGGAAGAATTGAATCTTTCATCATCATATAGAATGATGGACATTCTGATACGACATGCAGATAGAAAAAGAGAGCTGTTGTTACAAGAAATAGACAAATTAGAGACAGAAATCAAAGGTCTAAACCTAGAGGAGGCAACTGCCAAAAACTATAAAATTCTGAAAGATGTGCTTAATGCACACCAATTGTATATCAAGGAGAAGAAATTGCGCAAACTAAAAAGAGACGACAATGATTACAAAAATGGCAGAGTTTTCACGTTTGCAAAAAAGTTTGACGATATACAACCGAAACAGTCAAATGTAACCAAACCTCCTAAACCAGCTAGTACTGTACCTTCAACCAGTGGATCGGATGTATCTAGTATACACAGTGAGACCACTAATGAGGAAGAAACCGAACCGACTACAACCGAGACATTACACAAAACAAACTCATCCTCTTTTTTAGAGGAAATGGTACGTTACCGCAAAGGGAACCGTACGAACTATGTCCCACAAAATTCAAAAAAACCAGGAGGGGGGGTAACAAACGAAAATCCAAGGGAAGGAGCCACCACTCGCTCGGCAGCCCGAAATCTGAAGAACTGAGTCTACCTCCTACCGTGACAGATTGTATATCTAATTTTGCTATCAATGACAATGTATCAATTATCAACTTGTCTGATCTCGAACTGTCTGAAATTGATACTAAAGTTCTTAGTAGGGGCTTGAGTTTTTGTCCTACAAAATTACCTGATTTCACCAGCATACATGTAGATGTATTCAAATTTGTCCGAAAACTGAAATTAAAGAAATTTTTTGCAAACCAAACTGTACCGGTGCTTTCTACCAAACCAGCTCCAATCCCCTGCAACAAAACTATCAAAGAAATACAAGACATACATCTCTTACTATCCCTTGACGACCTTTCGGACACACCCCCCACTCTGACTGACGTCCTTCTAGACTTAGACATCATGCCTGATTTATCTTTGGACAGTGGTCTCAAACAAAAGTCCACATTTGTACCCAACTTACATGCTGACAATGTGGTAGATACCTTCTACAAAGCGGTAACATCAGATCTCTATAGACTAGAAGATAGATACAATCGCAATCATGGACACATTATGTACAACCTCAGTAAGGAAGAAAACAAGGCCCTAATAAATCTTACAACAAAGCAAGATGTTATCTTTAAGGAAGCAGACAAAGGTGGAAATATTGTCGTCATGCGTGATAGTGACTACATACGAGAGATTGAAAGACAACTAATGGGCGAATCGTCTTACACAAAGCTACTAGGGAATCCCTTAAAAGAGATTACATCACTAATGTGCACCAAATTGACAGCTTGGCGGGAATCCGGTCTCATCTCCGAAGTAGAATATAGATACCTCTATAACCCAACGCCACGGTCTCCCTGCATTTACATGTTACCGAAGGTACACAAACCAAGTGCCTTTCCTCCGGGTCGACCAATAATTTCCGGGATAGGTTCCCCTACGGAACACATCTCAGAATATGTAGATGTTTTTCTACAACCGTTGGTACACAACCTTCCCTCTTATATAAGGGATTCTGGAGACCTACTGAGTAAACTAGAAGACATGGAGTGGACTAATGACCTTACATTTGTGACGATGGATGTGTGTTCTCTATACACCTGTATCCCACTAGAAAAAGGCCTCTCAGCCCTAGCGGATTGTCTCTCACATAGGGATGCCACATTCTGGGAACACACTCAAATGATTCTAGATCTAACCCGTCTTATCTTAGAAAACAATGTTTTTCTGCATCAAGACATCTGGTACAAACAGACAGTTGGGGTAGCAATGGGATCAAAATTTTCCCCTTCATATGCGAATCTCTATATGGGTCATTTTGAACAAAACCATGTATGGAAAAAGTCTGATACTCGCCTCATAGAACATATAGTCTATTGGGGTCGGTACATAGACGACATCTTCATTCTCTGGTCTGGTGGTGAAGAACTATTCTCAGAATTACTAACACATCTTAATGATAACACCTACAATCTTAACTTCACACATAAGATCAGCCAACGAGAAATAGAATTTTTAGACTTAATTCTATATGTGAAAGATAGGAAAATCATCTCAAGACTCTATAGAAAACCAACAGCTTGCAATGCGGTACTACACGCCAAGAGTGCACACCCCAGGTCCCAAATCAACTCCATCCCCATGGGGGAAATGATCAGACTAAAAAGAAATTGTAGTGACGACCTAGTTTTCAGGATGGAACTTGACAAATTGGAAAACAGATTCACCATAAGGGGATACCCTAGGACTGTCTTAGATCACGCCAAAAACAAAATATTAAATACACCAAGATCTAAATTATTGTCATCCGGACGCAGAAACAAAAAGAAGGATGGAGAACGAAAAATCGCCTTAGTGACAGACTACAACACACACAGTCACCAAATATACAATATTCTTCGGAAACATTGGCACATTCTAAAATTAGACACAACAATAGAGAAACATGTGACTAATAATCCGATGATTACTCACCGAAGAGGCACAACTCTTAGAGAACTCCTTTGCCCTAGCTATCTACCACCTAAAAAGAAAGAATCAACTTGGCTACCTGCAAAACCTGTTGGCTTTTACAGATGTGCTACTTGCAATATGTGCCAATTCGCTGCTAATAAAACAATTGATTTCCAATATAATACTACGACAAAACATGGCATAAAACAATTCATAAACTGCAATACAAACTTTGTGGTATACTGCATTATCTGCTGCTGTGGACTAATATATGTGGGCAGCACAATCCGCCCTCTTAAGATTAGAATACAAGAACATTTCAGAGCAATACGCAGTAACCTGACTAGCTATCCACTAGCGGTCCATTTCAATTCCCATCACACTCTAGTAGAACTGAATAAAATCAGGTTCCATGGAATATCTCACACCACCTTAGGCCTAAGGGGTGGTGACAGGACTCTTAACCTGAGGAAAACAGAGGGCCTGTGGATTATCAAACTACGAGCGGTAGAAATGGGCATTAATTTTGACAAGGAGATGCATGTTTTCTTAGAGTAAACACCAACTGAGAGAGGCATGACTCGCTATAAATAGTCTAAACTGACTGAAACTACAGAATGTTGTCAAAATATGTCCAAACATGTAAACTGTGAAATGTATATGGCTATTATCTCCTCCATGTCTGTGCTAACGTGAAAATTAACTATATCTAGTTAATACTCTGTGTCTCATAATGCTTTGATCAGCTCAATGAACTGTGTCACTGATATTAATGTTCTTCAAAGAATACGTTTATGTAACAGTATGCCCATGCATGGGCCCTAGTGGAACTGGACATGTAGTATTATCTTTTCCTGTGTTTCACTTTTTACTTAACTTGCAATTTCTTCTCTCCGATATTTTCATTTTTATCACAATTTGGCCTCACTACATATACTATACACCTTAATGTGGTAATAATGATTAAGGGTATGTATTCCACCTTTTCTCTTCGAAATTCCGATTTCTATCACTATTTGTTCTCACTATATATGCAGAATATCTTACTCGGTAAAGATGAAAAAGAGTTTACACTCGTGTTCGCCGCAAATACAGTTTATTACATTCCGCATTAGATATACACGAAATATCTTTCAAAATACACATTGAATCACAACATGAAGTACGATGCGGAAATTCGTTCTATGTGAATTTCAGGTATTAGAATTTCCAAAATATATGTGCCACTGTCCTAAACCACGTACCCATACTCGAAACACGTAGGAACATGTACTGTTCCAAGATGGCTACCTTCTTCTCTCCCTCCAATCATAAGGGATGTAACCAATCCAGAACCACGTATGTTACGAAGGCCAATCATGGATTGTTTCAGTACTACAAACCTCTTTTTTCTATAAACAACTTGGACTGCTCCAAGATGGCCGCTTCCATTTTGACATCTTAACTTTAGATGGCCAATCATGGACCGTCTCTTTCCTTCCCTTACGTGGTTTGAAGTATACAATTTTCGCGCCAAATTCGGTTTCCATAATATAAGAGGCTGCTACTTGTTTGACCTTACGTCCATTGCCGATACGAAGGGACGGGGGTCAATTTCCGGATAACTACTACTACACTAGTAGGTAAGCACATCTTGGATACTACCTCAAGGAACATTATTCTTTTAGGCAGATGGCCATGAGCTATATCTCTCATTTCGGGTGTACTTCGATAATCATTGTCTCTTACTAGTTATATTGTTGATATAAGAACCATTATTCTTCTTGACTATATATTATAATACTAATACAGACGAGCAGCAACAATTATGTTTCAGTATCCCAGTTACCAATTTTTGTAATGGGAAACGCATCGTTTTATGACTGAATTACGTGTTGTTCGTAATGCAATGGTTACTTGCTGTTGATTTAGCAACTATTCCCAATTTTACGGTCTAATAATTTACCGTTTTGCATTTCTCTCGTTTTTCTTGCATACAATGATTTTTGCAATTGGGCGAACATGAGAAGGTTATGAGCTAGCAAGCTTATTGTTTTTAAACCAACTTATAGACTTAGCTTATTTTATGGCTGTGCCACCTTTATGAACAGAATTTCATAATTAATGTCAAATAATTGGGCGACCATGAGAAGGTTACGAGCTAGCAAGTTTATTGTTTTTAAACCAACTTATATACTTAGCTTATTTTATGGCTGTGCCACCTTTATGAACAGATTTTCATAATTAATGTCAGCATCAGATATTTTTTTAAATACTATCAAGTGGGGTTTGCTGTATCTTTTAATGATTTATCTTCAAAATTTCAAACAATGCATTTCGTTTTGCACTGCTTTCTATAGGGCTTACCAGAGCCGGTTTGTGCACTTCACTTAATACGTTGAAGCCAACAAACAACTTACGAAGTAAGGAGACCTCTTATATTAGGTCCTTTTAACATATAATTTATCCTCAGAGGAACTTATTTCTTCAATCTTTATCTTCTTTATTTAGAAATCACCATATAGACGACTACTTGAAGACTGTCCCACCAACTTTGTCTCAAAAATCAATTTTATATCACGGTGCAGCATCCCTGAAATTTTGGGTATTGTATATAAGATCCCTTATTTCTAGAGTAAAAAGTGTCCCTTCTTTCGTATACACTTACTTACTGTTGTTCTATATCATCTCCAGAAACCTTGGTGGAGACTCGTTCTTTTCCAAACAAGCTGTAACCCGTCAATAACTCTCATTGAGTGTCGAACAACTTTCGTCCAAGGTCACATGAATCAGAAGTGTGAAAAAGTTTTTACTTGTGGTATACTTTCTCTGTAATAATAGGTATAGTATTTGAGACCTTTTCGAACCTGACATTGCCCTAACTTTATAGTTTTTCTGATAAAATTGAACCAATATCACCTTTTTCTGTTTGTTACTATTAGTAGAAATCACTGGGGAAGATCTGTTACTGCCTACAGACAACTATACAATTTTCAGAAGAATTTTCCTTGACAAGAATTGTCCCTTCGAAACCTAATCCAGGTTCTAAAATCCCTGGGTATTTATAATCTCTTTCCTTTCAAATGGCATAATTTATAATTTGTCTTTGAGCACATCTATTAGTATGTTGCTGTTTATTGTCTATTTCCTAAACCTCTGCTCTCCATTATATATTCTTAACAGAACCATATTGTACGTCAGAATCCTTGCTTGAAATTATCTACACTGATTATAACACGTCAACAGAAGTTCAATTTATGTTTGTCTTATAAAGCGTCCAAAGACTCTGTCT
Organism: Triturus cristatus; assembly: GCF_964204655.1. Taxonomy (NCBI): domain Eukaryota; kingdom Metazoa; phylum Chordata; class Amphibia; order Caudata; family Salamandridae; genus Triturus; species Triturus cristatus. Next base: position 109,730,525 of record NC_140582.1, on the reverse strand, counting down.
ATAGGTTAGTACTCACATTCCTGTTTGGGAATCAATGTCCTATTTTCTTCACACTGGATGTTGGTGATGGGGACAATCCATCCTTTAATCTAATCATCTTACTGGTCACTTCACTTTCTGGTTTCATTTCCATATTAGCACTATCCAAAACCAACCCACGTTTTTCTTTCTTTCTCTTCTCCCATTCTTCTTATCTTATAAACTCCCATATTTTGTGTATTTTTCACAATGGAACTGATAATAACAGATTGAACCAAATCACCAAATGTATAAATTGACACACTGACGGTGTCTGGTTTAAACTAAGATCTTGACATTTTCTTCACAGCCCTGAGGAAGTCACTATACGTGACGAAACACGTGTCGGCTGTCATCCATCTGTATCAAGACTCAGAAAACTGAACTCTCCCTCTCATGAAATAATAACTAGAACTAAATACACTAGGGAGTTCAGATGATTTTTTGTTCATGAATGTATTTTTCCTTTCTGTAAAAATTGTGTATTAAATCACTTTCTGACATATACTCTCGTGAGGACCTAATATGTTCCGCAGCCAGTTTTCCATTATTGTCATTGTGTCCTTCTCTTTCTTGGCCAATAACCATCAAGAGTATTAGATGACTTCAGAGTGCCGGGATTAATTTATGTATAAAATCTGTTAATTACGGGGATTGCATTGCATGACACGTATAATTCAGCACTCAGGTAGTAGGGTGCTTTCTAATCCCGAGCGGCACCACTTATCCAATTTGTTACCGATCTCACTGTCTTTCCAGCAAGTATCACTACACACCCAATTTGATGTCAATAATTGCTATGATGTGCATCCTCTGATACATTACTACCCCATTTTCTTGTTGCTAACAACGTCATTACTGCCTACCTGCCGTGCTGTGAATGAATTAATGAAAAATGTATTGTTCAGTTAGTAAAAACTTACAATTAAAAACACCTTTATACAATTCTACTTACATTTCATGCATATCAATACCATACCCTTATTTAAAAAACCACATGATTAAAAAGTACTTTTCATCAATTCATAAAAACGCAAAAATGTATAAAACAATCCTCATTGTCCACAGTTAACCAGTTTCTTCTCCACTATTTCTATATATTTCAAAAGTCTGCCCGTGAATTGCAAACTTTCTCCTTGTAGACTGGCTATTACTGCTTGTCGACATGTTTGTACCATTTGGCTATTAAAGTCCGACTTTAACAGCCTCCTATGTTCACCTATTAGAACAGGACAGCTACAAATGATATGATAAATATCTTCGCTGTTGTAGTTACAGAGGCGACACGTCCTCTCACTACTCATAATTTTCCAAGCAGGGGCATCTCCAAGAAATTGACTATTTCCAAATCGGAGATTCATAAACTTCAACTTTGCCCTTTGGCTATTTAAGTCTCCTAGATAGCTCTGAGGTTTAACATACCATATGAAGCTATAACTGTCCACGCATGGGATCTCTTTGCCAATACTGCTTTATCCCATAACGAGGACAATGTTTTACTGCAACCATTTATAACTTTATTAAAAGCCACCCGTGAGAGGGGTAAAGCCCATAAATGTTCCGCCTTAAACGTGTCTATCGCCAGTATGACATATTCATAAGCCTGCTTGTGTTTACTATCACATATTGCCTCCCAGACCACTGTCATCAGCGAGGAGTTATTATCCCTTCTGAGTTTATGACAGAATTTTAAATATGCTCCTAAGCTATTTAGGTTCTGTCTTTTGAGTCCGAACTCAAGTCGGATTTGCGCTGGAGAAGTCTGTCGAGAAGGATTATACAGGCGTCTGTAGGTCCCTGTCACTAGTTTGTCTATAGTGTTATCAGCACATCCTCTCAAAGTCTCTACTCCATATGAGAGAGATGGAACATGTTTAACTGACATGACTTGTAATAATGGATTGAGGGAAAGCCCTTTTAAATTATTCTGGAGTGTGGCAAATGCTGCAGTCAATGAGTTATTTCTTCTCTGCAGTGAGGTGCACTGATTCTTTCCCGTACCCCTAGCATCTATTATAACACCCAGATATCTATACTCGGAAACCGATTCTAGAACAGAGCCTTCCATTCTAAATTTTGGTCTTGCAGCCAACCCCCTAGTCACCAGCATTGTTTTTGTCTTTGTTAAGTTAATCTTTAGCCCATGAGAAGAGGCATAATGAGCACGTTCACTAATTAATCTCTGCAACCCCAACTTTGTGTACCTTATTAATACAATATCGTCGGCATACAGTAAATGTGAAACCTTAAAACCTGCCACAGTCGGGGAGTGTGAATTAATATCGTTAAGCCCTGATGAGATATCAGCTAAGTACAAGTTAAATAAGGTAGGGGCCAAAACACATCCCTGCTTCAACCCGTCCCTTATCATCAGTTTTTTTTTTACAGTACTGTACCCTGTCCCAACCTTACTCTCATCCACATATTGGTATACAACAATTATATCGGTCTCAACAAACTCGGTTCAATTCCCATTTTCCACAATTAGTTCCAAAGAATATTTCTGTGCACAGTGTCGAAACCCGAGCTAAAATCAATAAAACACGAATGAAGATTCATCCTACGGCACCTGGCCATTTCCATTACAAGAACTAACATTTGAATGTTAATAATCGTCCCCATGCCCTTAATGAACCCTGTTTGATTCTTTGGAAGTAGTTTACTGGAATCAACCCGGGCCATTAGCTTTACCAGCAGACATTTAGCAAAAAACTTTGCTTCACAGTCCATTAAAGCTATAAGTCTATAATTAGCAGGATCCGAGGCTTGACCAGCTTTGTAAATTGGGGCCAAAATTGAGCCCCTCCATTTATCTGGGACTTCTTCCTTCATCAGAGCAAGATTAAATAAGTTTGTCAATTTCTTTGCACAACGCTGTGGATTATCTGTGAATAGAGCTTGAGGAAGGCCATTTCGCCCTGGAGCACTACTCCGTCTGCTAGAACTTATAATTTTTTCCACTGCTATTTGCTGGATCATTAGCTGGGTGTTTTCCCTTACAATGTCATTGTACCATATGTTGTCAGCCGTTCCATTATCTTTTGGATTTATTATATTTCTTATACCACCTGTCATAGATTCCAAATGCTTCTTCAGGACTTCTTCCGATATATTTGTATTTACTTGTTGTTGTTTCCTACCATTGGCTTGATTAACCAGTCTCCAAAACTCACGTGCATCTTTGCATTTTGCTGCATAATTGATTTTGCTCCAGAACAGATCTAGTTCGGCTTTTGTTTATATCCATACCTCTTTTTTGTAGAGTGTCCTCAGTTTTGGTAGTATCTCACACCTGACACTGGAGGATGCATGATCTCTAAAGACCCTCAAGGCATGGTTCAATTTCTTTTTCACTATTTTAAGTTGACCAGTGATTTTTCTGGTAAAAAAAGATGTAGCCGTTGCTGTCATGCCTTTTGAATGTACAGAGTTTTTATCAACCAGGTTAATTATGAACTGGATTTTGATCTATTCTATTTAATTCTTCTTCCCACTGGTCCCTTGCTTGCTTTTCGATGTTCTGTATGTTGTTTACTGACCAGTTTAACCTCTTATAATTAAGACCAATGAATTACCCTAACTCTGGGGCAATATGTTCGTATCGGGTAAAGTTTAGATTGAGGGTGATCATTTGTGTCTGGTGATCACTTTCTAGCCAATTGCCCAGCTTGTAGCTTATTATTGATTGATATAATGGGAGGGATACTAAGGTGTAATCAATAACAGCTTTTGATTTTATCGCGAAATGAGTCACTTGAGCTGGAATGTTCAGATCCAACCGGCCATTCAAAACTCGAAGGCCGTGATGCTCCAGATTTCTCCCCACTTCTTTGCCCATTCTATCAGATCGTTGTTTAATTGCTTCAATTGCCGGGATATGCCAAATTTGATCGATCACATCCAGTAGTTGGTCCCTAGGCATCACCTGGAAGAAATTCATATTAAAATCACCTGTCAAAAGGATCCAAGGAGCAGGATTCATTGTGCTTTATGTTAACAATAGACTCAGTATCTTGTCTATTGTTTATTTTTTCCTGCTACCAAGGGGATGTGCGTATGCATATATTTAGTAAACAACAAGGGGGACAATGAGGGCTTGATAAAGGTCCACCGTACTTGCCCTGGGTAGAACTAGAAGACAAAAGAGGTACGGTGTTCCTGGGTGGCAAGTTGGCCACCTGGTGAGTACTCAGAGTGGTGGGGAGGTGGGAAATTCCTCCTTTCGGAACTAGGACCCTCCTGATGCAGCGGAGCGGGTAGGTGAGCCAGACTGCTCTGAGCGGGAGCAGCGACACTACGTTGAGTGTCCATATACTCCACTGTGGTCTGATGAAGCCGCACTTGAATCCTTAAGAGGTTGGCTGCTTTTCTCCGGGGGAACATCCTACTGAGAGAAGAAGTGGTATGTAGAACCACACCACACACTGTAGATAGTTTTCATTTAGTCACTAGGGGGCATATTATCAAGCCAGGCGATAAAATTATCGCTGCTTTAGCGGCAGAAAACTGCCGCTAAAACGGCGATAATAGACTTGATAATATGCTCTATGGAATTCTAATTGAAGCCCATGTTAAATGTCCTTCACATCTAACATGGACTTCAATTGGAATTCCATAGAGCATATTATCAAGCCCATTATCGCCGTTTTAGCGGCAGTTTTCTGCCGCTAAAGAGGCTATAATTTTATCGCCTGGCTTGATAATATGCCCCTTAGTCCTGAGGAATCGCAAACTTATCTATTAGAGACATTTTATAGGCGAGAAACATGTTGACCACTAAGGGGTAGAGTGTAATTTTTGTCAGATTAAAACAAAATAGTCGCCCTCCTTCTTCTTTTTACTTTTTAATCAGGTTGTGACCTCTCCAGAATAAAAATAATTATAGAGGATTCCCTTACCTGTTTTAACCCACACACCACATCTACATCTTACCAGGCCCCTCACACCCACGGCACCTATATGGCAAGGAACAAAAGATCTCCGATAAAGAGCCCCTTTATGGGTGCCCGTCGAGCATTGCAGCGCCGGCTCGACGAGGAGCAGACCCATATGATGAAGCATGACACCTAGCTTGCTGGGTGTGTGAGGGTCCTAGTTCCGAAAGGAGGTATTTCCCACCTCCCCACCACTCTGAGTACTCTCCATGTGGCCAACTTGCCACTCAGGAAACCCCGTACCTCTTGTGTCTTCATGTATACATTATCAACAAAGGTGTCTTATTTCCTGGACTAAGAGGCCAGACCTAATTGCTTGAACGTTCGAATGATCAATTTCCACTTCTTCAATCTTTATTTTTAAAGCCACTGTTATTTATAAAGCCAAACTTCCTGCTGCACGCCCCTTCTGTTTTGTTTTAATTGCTCTTGTGCCCATGTTTCTTGAAAGATGATTATCTGAAACCTTCCAATATATGTTAAAAATTCATGATCGTCTACCTTTGCTGCCAGACACTCTATATTCCATGAGCAGATGTCAATTTTGTTTTTGTGATCACCGATACGGTTTTTCTCCTCTCAATGTCTTCGGTCTTTGTCTGTCCTGACATTCATGGCACTCGGAAGCCAGGACCAATCTGATTTCGAATAGAGGGTTTTGCTCACCATGGTGTCTGTGTAGTTATCTGCCTAAAGGATTATATTATCCCTTAAAGGAGTGATTGAGCTACTCCTTGCCCCCTTTAAAATTGAGGTTATGCCAGATTGCTGGTTTTTATTACCCATTTGTGGACTTTTCATTAAATTCTGACTTCCCCTACCACATTCCTCACCGTCCCTCTTAGGCCAGCTTTCGACACCCTTCGGTTTTAGGAACTGTGGATAGGGCTCCTCCTTTTCCCTAATCATCTCAATACCCCATGGTTCAAATTTATCTTTTTCTGCCCAGAGTTGGTCTGCTACCTCTGCTGTCTCCCATGTGATCATTGTCGATTCCTCACCTCCCCACATCAGGTTACTTACAAATGTAACTGAATGTATATACGTGGACTCTATGTGTTGTAATGCCGCTATTTCTTTGGTCATTCGTATCATAGATCCTCTATTCATTCAATCAAAGTGAGCCCTGTATTTATATGTTGGAATGAATATCATTTTACAATGGATACTAGGTGAGCTGTGCCGAATTGACCTCTCTCTTTGACCTTGCTGAATCGTGCAGACTATTTCCTGCTGAATATTCTTACCCTGCCCTAATTCATTTCGGTCACTATTTCCCAATTGACATTCGTCCTGCGGTCGTTGCGTCTGCTCCCCTTGTAGATCATTATCATTCTGTGATGTTTTTTCCCATACTTGCTTTCTGTTCTCCTTTTCATCTTTCTCCTCCAAACTTTTCTCTACTTCCGGAGCATTATGCGATCTTTCCTAAAGCTCCACCGTCTTAACTGTTTTACTTTAGCTTGTAAGTTCATCTTTTACCAATTTGTCCTGAACTGACCCCTGTTGGTTTTCTTCCATTTGTCTCTTCTTTACCTTCACCCTTTTCCCTTACGCTCTAGCTGGTATATTCTCATTCACCTTCTCCACGTTATTTTCCCTTACCTCCTCCTCACTCTTTTTTTGTTCTGGTGGCGCCTCTTGATTACCTAATTTTGGGCAAAAAAATGGATACACCTTCCCTTGAAGACATGGATTATTCTCCAGCTCTTTTTTATTGTGGCTTTTCCTAAGTCTTTTTCTCTGTCTCTTAGAGAGCTTACATGTCTTGATTGTTTCCCCTTGTATGGTCGGTTCTGGGGCTCCCTGCTCCACAGACCCATTCCTGCCTGATATTCTAAACGATTTCTGGTCACTTGAGCGCCTTTCACAAATGTCAATATTTTGATCTTGTTTTTTTTCTGGATTACTCTCCTGTGTTATATCCACATTCTTCCTCACATGTGCCTTCTCCATGCTTGATATTCCCCCCTGAGGCTTCTCTTCTCCAGTTCGCTTACTCGGGCAGGTTTATTTCCCTCTGGTTTCCCACTATTGTATGCTAACTGACCCACTGGGCTTGTCGCTTCTTTGGCAGACTGTAGTTGCCCCTTTATCTCTGCCAGGAGCTGTTCCAGCATCCCAAGCAGCGAGGACAGTTTATCCAGTACTGGGCTACATTCACAAGTATTCTCAGGCAATATCTCCACCTGCGCCTCTGCCTGTGCCCTTAGGACCAACTGGTTCAGTGCTCCAATTTTTGTGGCAATCGCTGTGATATATAGCGCCATTGTATTTAAAAGTTCCACCTGTATATCCAGCTCACTTGATTGATATGTCAATGCATTCACCACCGATTGAAATTAATTAAGTAAAATCTACCAAGTGTTGCTATCCCGGCCTTTTTCACCTAAAGATTCTCTACTTGGAGACCCTACTTGCATGTTATTAGCCGGGGAGCCCATTACCGGGGTCACAACTAGTTTAGCCCCTGGAAATTCAGTTTCCTCAACCCTGTCCTCTCTCTGTATTAATTCATATTTGTTTTCTGATTGGGCTTCTATCTTTGCAGGTGTTGTATACTCCCTAACGGCATCCTTTCTCTGAGATATATCATGGGATGGATTGCTAATTAGATCGTCAGACGATTCATACATTTTTTCTAATTTCCCTTCTATCACCACGGGTACTACATTACCACCAACAGTGTCCAATACGTCCGTTAACTCTGTTAACCCCATTTCCAGATTTAATTTCCGGAGAGGGTCCATTCCTTCTAAGTCATCTAGTTCATCCAAATTAGCCTTATATACCATCTTGTTATCTACTTGGTGCACCTCAACTTGAATCTTGAGTCGTTCGTTACTTTTGCTCTACTTGCGCCCTACTACTATTAGGCTATGCCAATTTCAATTGTGGATCACTGTTATCGCCTGCTTCCTGAATGGCTGGCGTCTCCCCTTGCTGGGCCACTATTATGGCACTTTCCTTCACACGTGGCCGGTCACTGCTTAGATGCCATATTTCTCAGTTAAACAGGGTTTTTTTGTGTCTATTTTTGTATTTATTTTTGTATTTGACCCCCCCCAAGGGAGAGGAAGGTTTCAGTTCCTCTCTTTTACTCATGTTTTTGCTGGGGACCAATCTGAGAGGCCCCGTTGCCTGTGGTTGTATCGGGCTTTGTAGCTCCCTAATATGCATATATTTTTGATATGTAAGCAATACATCCACCGGGTTCTTCAAGAAGTCCGTCTTCCTTACCCTTTTTCCTTGTTCACATTTCGGAGTTCTATCTAGGCACGGTGTTATTATACCTGGCTCCTCCATGTCAGTCCTCTCCATGAAAATCCCATTGGCAACATATTTAACATCATTATCCTCATCGACAGAAGCTGCCCTGGCTTGCAGTTTTTGCTTCTTCTGCACTACCTCCCGCGCTCCTCTTGTTCTCCCTGAGTGCATTACTTTATGTGCATGTCTTACACTGTCTTATTACACTGTTTTATTGCACTCATTCAGTCAATGCTGCTTCCCTCTGCTTTCCCTCCTTATCACTGGGTGTTCACTGGGTGCTCAGCTGTCGCTGTCACTGTCGCTGTCGCTGTTGCTGGGAGCAGGAGCAGAACTCAGCAGAACTCAACAGAGCTCAGCAGAACTCAGGCTTTTCCCCGCTTACCTACACACCCCTCCTTATCGCCGCTTACATTGGATTACGTCTGCTGTAGCTGGGTCCTGGGTGCTAGGTGAGAATGTAAGGTGCAAGGAATAGGTTGCAGTGTTTCGGGGAAGAAGTGGACTCACCGCTCTCACTGCTCAATTCTGCTATGTTCCTCCTGCTAAGGGAGTAGACTCAGGCTCACCTCTCACCTCTGCTTCCTCTGCACTCTGTTCTGAAGCCGGTGCCGGAGTTGATGCCTGGAGGCGCTCGAGAAATCAGGAGCACAGATTCGGACCTCACTGTCTGCACACCACACACTTTCTGCTCCGCCTTGCCTTGCCTTGCTGATTTGCTTGCCTGTATGCTTGCCGGTATGCTTACCGGTATGCTTGACACACCGCTGCTCAAAGATCAATACTCCATATTTATACCTGGAGCATAGGTCAACGCATAGATCACCGCAAACGCGTCGCTGCCACTGCGCTGCCGCCGCCGCCTGCTAATGAAAGCGGGGGGTCGAGCTGTGATGGGCCTGCGGTGGCAAAGCAGGTACCCACAGGCTGCTGGCCGTTTAGCGGGAGCTGTTTAGCGTTTAGCGGGAGCGGGGGCTGAAGCCGGCGTCTTCCTTGTCTTTCGGCTACTGCCGCCACTGCTGGTCACTGCAAAACCACAGACTGGACTTGACGGACTGGACTCCACCACCAAACAATGAGAAATCTCATGTCTGTGCTATGAGTCAATATGCCTACTAAGAGTGATGAGTTGCTCCAGTGGTAAGGCTATCCAGCACTCACGAATAATATGCACAAGTGTGTTGTATGTGAGGAGCTGCCCATGCAGAATCCCATACACCTCAGCCAGATCTTGTAACACCCCAAGCTTCTCATCCAGAAGCAAGTCCCCAACTCACGTCACTACCACCTCCCTCCATACCTGGGTCTTGTCCCGACTCACCAGATCTTCGGCTTCCGACAATGCCCAAAAGTCCGATTGGGGGCATACAGACTAAGCTTACCACCAGTGTGGACATATTACCACCAGCAGGAGCGAGCCATTTTCATCAAGGTAGTGGCAGGTGCCCTCCTACCTGCAGGCTGGAAAATCCAAGTCATCAAAGTTGTGTCGCCCAGCACACCCGCTACCTTGAGCCATTCAATATTGAAGCCCTCTCCTAGCCATTTCATTTGCCACTGCAGCTGTGCCCCCCCCCCCCCAATAAAACTTGTTATTGGAGCCCTAAGATCCCCCTCTATCATAGGGCATAGTACTTCATGCAATGGCATCTTTCTCCTACCGCTCCCCCAGATGAGACTCAAAAGAAGGCCATTCAACATGCGTAAATTGGACTGGGGGGGAGACGCCGGAAATACCATAAAAGAGTACCCCAAGGCACGATCAGTATCTTCACACATCTCAACACTCCTCACTGGGGAAGGGAGGTCCAAAAGCAGAGAGGAGTGACTCAAGCTCAGTTCCTTGCCCAGGTTACCCTCCAGCAAAGCAGACTCCAAGTGGTACACTTGCCCCCCAAAGTACCTAAATGAGTCATATTGCCAGGCAAGCTGAGCCGAGGGGACCTACGAACGCCGGGCAGGCAGCACCCATCTTAACCCCTTGTATGCGCACGACGGCTCCCGGACGTCATGCATCACGGTGGGCATGTGGCCGCCCGCCCAAGCACTTCCTCCCAAAAGCACCAACATTAGAGCTCAGTGCCTCTCTGGAGGACGAAATCATCAGCAAATCAAAATGCACCATAGAACAGAAGTCAAAGGATAACATCAGCTAGTATGGGGGAGAGGGTCGGAACAATCCTCTGTGAGCCATACAATGCCTGCATGCCTGTGTGTTCATTCTGACCCTCGATCAGAGTCCAGCACAGCAAAAGTTTTTCAGCTATATTAAAGTACCTTCCTACCACCTGTGCTAGCTCTTTTTCCACCTGCTGCACCAGGGTTGGTTGCTTGTTTGGGGCATAAGTGGATTGAGCTGCCTCTCCTGTGAGCCACCACAAACTGTAATTTAAAGTTGTTTTGCCACAATGCTCTTTAATGACATCACATGTCAGGAAACTAACTGCTGGAGGGCAAAGTGGTGCTTGATTGGCAGCAGAAAGGTCTCCGGAGAGGATTGAAGTGAAGTGCGCCTATCAGACTGAACTTCTGTTTCCTGTGACCAGCCTGACATGCATTCTTCAAGTTGCGATAACCTGTGCAATGCTAGGGAGCCAGAGGTATTTCTAACACAGGCCCATGGTCTCCTTTAGAGCATGTGTTTTGTCTGCTCCAACAGATTCTGGTGCTGCTTTCATGTTGTTTACCAACTTAAACAGCAAAAGAGCAGTGTCGTCTGGATTGGGTGCCAGGTGGTAGGTTGTAGGTCTCTATGCCATCAGCAGTGCTGGGGTGGTAATTTCACATAATATGGTCAATCACTGTGTGGGTTGTGGTCATGCTCTGTTGTATCTTGTGCAGTAACTTGATACTCTCCCCTCAATTTGTTGGCTCTCCACCAGTCCTTCCGGTGCAGAATTCTCCATTATAAGGAATGGAAAGAGCCTCTGTCTGTAAAGGGACTGCCTCTGACCTGAGTAACAGATGCTGCCTGTGTTACTACAGTTTCTCCCTTTTCCCTTCAGTGGATCAGATGGTGCAGGGCATACCCTGGCCTCCAAACCTAACCTCCCACTACAGCCCATGGCTCCAGCAGGATTTCTGTGAAGTTTAATCTGTTTCTGCGAATGCAGATCGCATGGTGGCTACAAGGAGATCTGTGAAAAAACATGGATTAAGAAAACATACATGGAGCGATGGAGCTGTAATGTACACAAGGTAGGCCATTGATTAATTATATAAAGGCTGCTCCAACGGCAAGAGGTAGTTTGGAAGGAGCAGGAGGTGGCCTCAAAGCGGCAGCTGAGCACCAGAGGAGGTGGCCTGGGTGTGAATGTAATGCAATCACAAAGACCAACCAAATATGAACTCGGAGACCAGAGTATAACTATAATGATAATCACGACAGTCCTGTGGGACTCATTTTCTATTATGGCACCTAGACCAACTCAATTAGTATCCTGATTGAAACAATCTATTTAATTGTAGTAATTGATCCAGGCATTCATTATATAAATTCAATTATTTATATATATTTTTTGAAGATCACGTGCGAAAAACGTAAATTAGTTGGGTAACCTCATACATTGTAGCTGACGCAGTGAAAGTGAAGTGCACATGTGATTGTATATAGTTAAAAAGCAACATTGAACGATTGAACCCTGGTCGACTTTGCATAGACTAGTAAAATCCTGATTTCAATCACAGTTCTTTTAAAGACCAATTTTGTGAATTCTTGATCAGGAGATATAATGTTGTTGTTTCGACTCATGGGCTATTTGAAGGGTCTCAACAGGACCAGTCGTCTTGGGAATATTTAGCCTTTGGGAGTGAACATGAGGCCCAATCAGAATGATTTGTAATATGTGTGGTATAACCGTAAGTTATTAAACAATAAACTCATCATGTAAAATGCCTTTAGTCAAGACTTTTCAATTTAATCCAGAGCCCAACCATACGGAAATCTACAGAGAAATTACAGCCAAATAAATAAATCTTTTGACACAAGGATTTCAGGTGAACTAACTCCTCAGGTGTACATTAGACTAGAGGTGGGCGCCTGCGGAATTGGGGACATTTTGGCCACTCCATATTAATCTTTAACACGGAGTCCTGGCCATATTCGGCCAGTTGCCACTTGTTGGAATTTTTCTTCCACAAGGCTCCAGAATATGTGAGCTGGTGAGCGTAACAAGATTTGGAGTCCCCAAAGGGGTTTTCTAACGAGGGTGGTCGCTACCGTTCACGAGCGGTTTTGGTCAGAGAGCTGCAATTTCATTAGTCTTGCTGACACTTGAGTAGATTTTCTATGCGAGCAACAGCAAAATCAACTCGAATGTCCATGTGCTCTTGCACAATGCATGGTGCCATTCACGCTGATTTTCAGCACTGCTTTCGCTACCAGTGCTAAATTGCACAGCGAGCAGCGCCAGCTGCATATTTTCCACGCGATGGTGGAATTCTACAGAATCTTGCTGAGTTTTTCTGTAACTCCACGGAATTCAGCTGTGTGAAACTCCACAAGTTCCGCCTCCCCTTACTTTGGTCTCACCATATGGAACCATACTATACCATACCAGTGTTACATGCTATATCCAATGCTAGAATAGTGCAAACATCCATGCTATGCTGGAGCAAATTTCTTCATACTGTAAACAATAATGCAAGTTAAGTAACAAAATGTACTGACTTAAGTTAGCCTAACTGTGGATGCCATATTAACAGAGATTTATATACTGACATCAAAAAGCCTATTTTTCACATTGAACTGTTGCTTGCACAAGATGTCTTTTCTTTTTGCTACAAATAGTGTATCTTCCCAGAAGCCTTTTTGTTAGTTACTGATTAGGCATTTTTTCCTATTAGACAACTGATAGTAAGGTTCTCACTAGGAAGAGAGTAGGCCACAGGAAGGATGATTCATTGGAAAAATTGTCTGAACCGTGAAATGTGGACAAAGTAACTTTTCAAGGACTTATTTATGTGGCCTATTGTGAGGACGTGAGAACTGGTGAGTTTACCTGCTTCCAGAAGTTTACTAAAATCCTATTGAATGCTATGAACTTAGAATGTGATACTTGTTTTGATTCATAATTCACTTTGTTTTCTATTAGCGTGTCTTCTTAGTGTAGGCTGTCCTACTCTGGAGATCCTTTCCGGTGTTTCTTGAGACCATATCTCTCTTCGTGAAAGATCCCACTTTGCGCATACACCCATTTACTAGATATCTGCTGACTTATAGCTGACAATACTTTTCAGCTTAACAATTCTCTTTTATTTGAAGTGCAAAGGCTTCATGCTTATACATTTTATTCTCTTGTCAGAACTCTTTATTTGGTTTCTTAACACCTTCTTCCATTCTTAATTTAATTTAGATTGGGGAATGTCCCTTATGGAACATGCTTGCTGCAGTATTAGAATTTTGGCAATCATTTTTCCTGATATTATGTTTTAGCTTATTTTGAAATAAAATACTGACTAATGAATTATTTGAAGTTGTAATGATGATGACTAAACATTATTACTACTGAATAAATAAATCAATTTGAACTAAATTGCTAATAAAACCCTTTAAATTACACACATTATCTTTACTGACTTTACACAGTTCAAAAGAATTGCTGATACTAAAGGGTTGATGTAAGTGATTGTGCCTTTTAAACTCTCTTGTCGACAAACAAAGGTCCATATAACCAGTGGCAGGGGTTATTTAATAATTACACACAAAGACTAATATATAGAAAATCCTGCTCTAGGACTGTGTATTCAAAGTCACAATGTCAACAAAGGATTTGAATCTAACTTTGAAAATCATAAGAATGGACCAAAACCTAATAGTTATTTCAGACAAACACTACATCTATAATCTTACTTTGAAAATAATAAGAATGGACCAAAACCTAATAGTTATTTCCTACAATCACTACATCTATTTATGTCATACTATATGCTAATAATAAGTGATTAATTAGATAAGATAGGGAGCAGCATGTGGTTGTTGTCCTTGATGAATGAAGGGCGTTGGATCCAGAAGTCAATTCATCTTTGTGATGAATTAGTAGAACAGCACACTAGAACTGTTTACAGATGGTTCAATTATTATATCTGGTGCCAGCCTTTGTAGTGGGGCGATTCCTATACTACCCCCACATCGGGAAAGTGTTTCCCTTCCTGTGAAGGCTCCAAGAAGTCTGATGTGAATAAAGACTAGTGTGGGGTCCTTTGTGTGCAGTAGGGAAAGCCCTTTGAAATATAAGTGGTGAAGAGAACAGCTCAGCCTCCAACCATTCTGGCAGAATGGCTCATTGCAACCAACAACTAGTTCCCTTTTGCATAACTCTCTTGAAATTAATACACAAAGCACAACTGCAGAGCCATTCACAGTCATGTGACCCGGGACACTGTTTAGGTAAGGAAAATGTCAGCTTTCTAAAAATTGCATTTCCAGACTTTTAGCTTCAAATCCGACTTTCCCATTCAGGAGGATTTTAATTTCAAATTAATTTGTGTCTAAACATGATATTCCTACCTGCTCCAATCAAAAGTTAGCACTTAAAAATCATAATGTAACCCAGTGTTATCCATTGGAAAACATAGGACTTACAGGCTTCAGTGGCAGGATTGAGACATGTTTTAAGGTGGCACTTAAGTGGGCGGCTCAATGAGTACCTCAGACCCATTAGTGGCAATTAATTTATAGGCCTGGGTCACATGCAGAATCATTTTACTAGGAACTTTCAAGTGACTAATCAGGTGTAGGACATTTTATCATGTTTTAGGGAGAAAGTACAAGCACTTTAGCATGTTTGGTAGTGGTAAGTGCAGAGAATCCTAATGCCAACAAAAAACTAATTCAGAAACCAGGAGGATTGAAGGCAAAACATTTGGGGGAAGACCACACCAAGATTGTCAGGTCTATATGCAATCATTATGTATCTAGGTGTGCCTTTTCCAGGCTGACTTTAACAGTGTTAAATTTGGCATTTTAAATGTAAAAATAGGTCTCCAGTTTTTATGATTGACACTAGAGGCTAATTCGCATTGATACATGGCTGTTTTGAAACTCATTCTATTGGGGATTGATCCAAATGTGAGGGCATATTCACATTTGGAATATGGCTTTAAATCAGTGTGTGCTATCTGAAAACATGCAAAAGCTAGCTTAGGAAAATATGAACCATGCCAAATTAAGGGTAAAAATTGTTTGCCTGATTTAGGGAAAGGCACATGCAGCGGAGAGCTTTTAGCAGTTCATCTCTACCGAGAAACCCATATTTCAGCTTTCCACACTCCACAAACCAGAGATTTCCAATGGTAATATTCTATGAAGATGGATTGCTATAGACGAACATCTATTGCTGTCCCTTAGTAACTGGTTTTTGACATGTGGAACATGTGCACAATGTCTTATGAGATGCATAAGATGTGAACGTTGGCAGAGTTACAGCAGAGTATTGCTTCTCTTTCTACTCATTTAACAATGTATTGCTTTTTCATTTGAGTCTGCTTTTGAATCTAGGTCTTTCAGCCTTTTGCAGGTCGGTTTGCTCTCAAATTAATATCTTTCTATTGTTTTCTTTGTAGGTTTATCCAAATGTGCAGTAAAATGACCTGAGAAAGTCTGCGGTCAATATATCTCAAAGAACAACAGGAATCCTGAATGGTAAGATAAATAGGTCGCTTCTCTTGGGTGTGCTGTCTCCCAGAAGAACTTTATTACGCTATGAAGGTGCAGATGATTGGCCATAAACAGCAATACCACAGACACCTTCTGTTCTCTATCTAGAAGCAAGCTGTCTGGAAACATCAAACACCATTTCAATGAAACCTTTGTAGCTATCATCGTTTCAAACAGTTACATTGAAAGCTCCTACATTCCAAGATCTGTGTAAAATGAAATGGAATGAAAATAGGTTTTATAAAGTGCTTGATTTCCCGTGGGTGTCTTGGTGCTAGTCTAACTACAGAGCCAGACCTAAAAAGGAACTGCAAGTTGAAAAGCCAGGTTTTAAGTTTTTTTTTTCTTAAGAGAGACAAGGAGGTACTTGTTTTTAAATTGAGAGGTAAAGCATTCCAACGTTTAATTTTCCATGAATAAAAATTCTTCCACCCCAGCAGACTCATATAAATTTTGGAACTGTGAGATTGAAGGCTGATGAAGAACATAATGGCCTGTGGTGAACATATTGGAAGATTTTGTTTTTTTAAATAGTCTGGCCACTCATCATGCAAGGCTTTGAAGGCAATACAAAAAGACTTGAAGTCAATACACTTGTGAACTGGAAACCAATGAAGATGAATCAATGCCTTAGAGGCAGTCTTGTGCTTAGGTGTTCCAAAAAGTAACCCTGGGCGTAGTTCGCGAACTAGCGCTACGCGAAGCTACGTAAAGTGCACTTCGCACTACGCGAGCTATGCGTAGCACTTCGCAAACTGCGTAGTACCCTGTTCGCACTGTGCAAGATGCCGTTTTCAATGATTGCACAGTGCGGACAAGCATCCGGCACTGTGCAATCATTGAAAACGGCATCTTGCACAGTGCGAGCTGTAGTTTTCTGCCGCTCGAGTAGATTTTTACTCGAGCGGCAGCTTTCTCAACGCCGACTGGTAGTTTCTCATCACGAGCGGTCGTGAGCATAAGCGACCATTCGCAATGAGAAACCTGACCTCCTCGCATTGAGAATCTTGCCGGGAGGATTATTTTCCACGCTCGCGATCGGCAACTTGATTTTGCTGATCGCGAACGAGGAAAAAGTCTCGCCAGGATGTCATTTTGCTTGCTCGTGATCTCCAACTTGACGTTGAGAACGGCGAGCAAGCAAAAAATTACTGCTGCACTACGCTACGCTTGTTTGGACTGTGCTACGTGCAAATCGCGTAGTGTGAAGTAGCGCAAACTTCGCAAACTATGCAAGCGTAGCGTAGTGCTTTGCCCAGGGTTACCAAAAAGCAACTGAGCAGCAGAGTTCTGCAAGATCTGTAACTTTTTAAGTGATCATTTTTGAAGATTGATTTACAGGGCTGTACAATAATCTATTTTAGAGTGAGTAAGGGTGGTTACCACTGGTGTCCTTAAATCAAGTGGAATGAAAGGCAGGATCTTTCTCAGGATTTCCAAAGTAAGAAAAGCAGAGAAAGTGACTGCATTACCTGCTTGTCAAATGACAAGTGGTTGTCGAAGACAACACCCAGGTTTTTCACTTTTTTCGCTGGGAGAGGAAAATTTCCCAGCTCAGGTGGCCACCAGTTTGGAGACCAGAAGAATACATTGTTGCCCATTTTGCTGGAATTTATTCTTAGGCAAATATTTGGCATCCATTTGTTAATTTTTTGCATACAGTTAAGAACATTTGTGGCAGATGCCTTCTGATTTACATATACCAAAGCAACAATTTTGTGTCAACAGCGTAACTGACAACGAGTAGGGTTCATTGATGAGTCCTGTGGAGAGTGAATGAGCTGGAGAAGAAACCGTCCATGGAAATAAATTGCACACTTTCTGAAAGAAAGGAAGACAACAGAGCTAGGGCATTACCACCTATGCCAAAGGAATCGAGATGGTCAATCAGTACCTTGTGATTGGCCTTGTCAAAAGCGGCTGAATAATCGAGTAAAATGAGTTCTGTGGGATTACCATTATCCATAGTTGACCTCAGCTCATCTGAGGCAGTGATTAGATCCGACTCAGTACTGTGCTGGCCACGAAAGCCAAATTGTGCGTGGTCCATTAGATTATTGGAATCCAAATACTGAGTCAGTTCCTTGTTAATATCTTTTTCCATGATTTTTTATGGGAAAGAAAGACACAAAATGTGATGATAATTACTCGCAACTGTTGAGTTAAAGTGTGTTTTTTTTAACAGAGGTGATATTTACTCTACTCTCCATTTTGTAAGAAAGTAACCTTGAAGAAACATTGCATTGAACATCATAGTTAGATGATCAGCAATGGTGGCAGAGGCCAACTGTAGAGCTGTCGGTAGTCAAGGGTCCAAAGGAGATACGGACCGAGTAGTGAGGATTAAGTCCTGCACTTAGTCCAACGACAGCTGAATAAAAGAGGAAAAGGACTGGCGACTGTAAGCAGATAGAATCAACACAAGGATTTTAGATGACTCCAAACTAGGAGCTTAGATCGCTGTCTCTTAAATGAATGATGTGACCTGGCCCAAGGAGCTGGAGAAAGTGTTGAAAATGTCTAGCACCTTATCCTGAAAGGTTAGTGTGATGTTCTCTCAGAGAATCTGACTGCTTTCAATTTTGTCCTGATCACTAAAATTAGCAAGTTTTTTTTATCTTGGCAAACAGTTCTTTATTGGCATTTTAGCTAAGATTATTTTCTGTGAAAAGTAGGCAGATTTCCCCACCAAAATCTGGGCCTTATATTCAGTGATTTATTTGTTTATATCTTGTTTTTTCTATGGGGTCATAGTTAAGCCTCGAGAGACACTCTTAGCATCTACAGAGCTTCTTCAAATCTCTAAGGTTCTGAGAAAGCCAGGGTTGAGAGGGAGTTAGCTTCTTTGTGAGAGAAGGCCTACCAGGAGCCATTATTCTATGGCTAACGTGAGCCAGGAGTTGTAATATGAGATATCCTAGTCTAGAGTTCTGAAGATATTAGAGAAAGAAGAGCACAGTTTGCTCTCAAATTGACCCGCCTCAATTTTATGCCAAGGGCAGCAGGAGTTAAATAAACTGAGATGGATTTATTAGAGGGCTTAGTAGCGAGATTCAGATGGAACATTACTGCAGACTGATCTGACCAGGTTAACGAAAACATCTAAAAAAAGACTAGCGCAGCATTGTCAGAGAAGATGGCATCCAGCTTATTACTGGCAGAGTGTGATGGAGAGGTGATTAGCTGGACTAAGCCAATGCTATTCATAAGGTAAATTAAACTTGCTGAGTCTCTATCCTCCTTTTTCTCCAAATGAAAATTACAATCTCCAAGGACAGTAAAATCAGCAACATTGACCTTATTCTCCAGCAGGTGACCAATACACTCCACCCTCATCACACCATACATGCATTTTGTAAACATGCATGTGACATCTGTGTCCCACATGGATGTCGCAGAGGACCTGGTTGCAGCTGATTGGAAGACAATTTTAAACAAACAAGCGCAGACAACTCAGGTAATAAGGCCTGTCCTTCATGTAAAGTTAGTTGCTCGCACCATGATCAGACTTATGTAGGCCTGTAAACTGACAGTAGTCATATTCAGTAAAGAAGGGATGCACATCGTGTGCCCTTCCTGGCCACAGACCTCTACTTTGAGTCTCAAACATTTTGCATGCTGGCCCTTGGCAAGACAAGCATGATTGTCAAGTGAGCTGAGGCCAAATATCAAAAAGACACAGACACTCCCTAAATAAGAAATTTAAGGCAGAGGTGCACACTTTACACAGCATTGTAGGGGACATTCCTACTTCAACAGCCCCATACTTCTTAGTCACAAAAAAATAAAATGAAATTGCTAGCGATATTGCTCACCCAATCTGGTAGCATTTTTGTAAATGTTAATGAATGGGACATGTTTGAACAACAAATCAACTTGAAGGGATGTATTACTAAATAAATATGAAATATTATCTCAAAAAACGCCTTTGCTAAATCAGCAACATATTTTGCGAATATAAGAGCTGAATGTCTTTGGATAATGTAGAATCCTGAATGAAGAATCAAAGAAATGAATATGAATAATGCAATTCTAATGAAAATAGATTTATTCAGGAAATAGGAGCAAGTATAAGGATTGCCTTTTGTATGGTGAAAAACACAAACTGTAATTCAAAGACATTGTGAAGTTATATTACTGGTTGAGAAGAGCCTAATGCAGATAGGAAAGATATATACAAAATGCTATCATCAAGAAAGATTCAAATTAGATCAGCAAGGAAAAATAAATAAATTAATTCATAATACACTATGTAATTAACATGCAAACTAAAAAGAAAGCACCCAACCCGAAACTACTGAACCACAAGGCACGGGAAAAAGAAAAAAATCACGAATTGAAGAAAGTTTCTGTATGGATCGACTGTTTACTGGACTAAAGCAGAAACTGACAACGCGATTAATGAATTTTCTCTCGTGGAGAATATTTCTGACATTTGGGATTCTGTGAGATATGAAATGATGTTTTCACGAAGAGAAAAAAAGATTCATTACCATAATATGAAATGCTGTAGTTGTTTTGAGGGAGACCAAGAAACATAAAAATTCCATTTGAAGAAATTGTGTTGGGCTAAACTGGGATGGGCATTTTTCTTTAGAAAAAAGCTAATGGCTCTCTGTGAATCGTTTCTTCATGTTTAACATTTTCAAGAAAAACAGTCAAACTGAGTGTTTCTGACAGCTTGGTTACTCTCCCTAGTGATTTTGTAATTTCTCTCTTCAGGCACTTGCTAAACTCTCCGGACCTTATTTATGAGGCCTAGCGACAATTTTGCTCTTCCGTTGCGTCACTTTTTGTGACGCATCGGCAGCGTAAAACATGCCTCCTGTTGCACTCTATGTTCAAAGTGACGCATCTAAACCCCTGCGCTACATTAAACCTGCGCTAAGTAAAGAGGAAAAAACAAGGGGACCCGTTCTGGTAGCCTAGGGACCTCGGGTAATAACTTATTTTAAATAACAAAGGTCCTTGGCATAGGAGGAAATAGTGTAAATATTTCAACGTAGACTACAGTGAGCGCTATGGATGGTTGTCCAATGTCCAGCCGGACAGAGGAATATTTATTTAATCGAGGTAAACAATGATGGACGGAATACAGAGCACAACAGGGGTAGCTCTGTATTCCGTCCATCATTGTTTACCTCGATTAAATAAATATTCCTCTGTCCGGCTGGACATTGGACAACCATCCATAGCGCTCACTGTAGTCTATGTTGAAATATTTACACTATTTCCTCCTATGCCAAGGACCTTTGTTATTTAAAATACATTAAACCTGCGTCAGGTATAATGTATGCAGGGTGGGCGTTCCCACGTAAGTAAGCCTCGTAGAAGTGACGCAGTGAAATCTACGAGATTTCACTGTGCCACTTCTAGGGTGCAAATGCGTCAATATCTTACGCCTACATCACAGCAGGCGTAAGACTGATGCAGGCCCTTTCACATGGGGCTTGCCCCATGTGAAAGGACACAGTGCTGGGGTTGCCTCACTTTTGTGACACACTCCAGCAATGCGTCACTTTTGCGCCTACAGATATGTCAGAAATACTGACGTATCTGTAACTCCTTGTGACATGATGCGTCATACAGTAAATATGATGCATCCATCATGTCTCAAGGAGGGGGCACTGAGAAGTTGCGCATCGCTGCTTTCACGCAGCGATGTGTCACTTCTCATAAACGAGGGCCTCCATTTTTTGTGGGGTATCATTCGTTTTGTATGCTGGTGTCACCAAGGCTGCTGGCAATATACAGAACAATGCCACAGTGTTTGGAGGTAAACTGGCAGAAACAAGAAGTCTCTGCCCACAATAAATGTCTATCATTTGGAGGTAAACTGGCAGAAACAAGAAGTCTCTGCCCACAATAAATGTCTATCAGACACGGTTGTATGATGGAACAACAGATACTTTTACCATGCATGCCTTTACAATGCGGTTCCTACAATGCATCTACAAGTACACCACACAGCTTTACCACGATTTTTACTACCAGGAATGCACATAGAGGCACATTATAAGTACCTTAACCATGCATACTTCCCAGGCATACCAATACCATGCAATACATTTACAGTGCATTATTGAAATATATAAAAAAACTGTTTTGTATTTAAAAAAATATAATTCTATTAAATACCGGAACAGTACAAAAAACAAGGCAGCACAGTAATATGTTTTAACACATATTCTACATAGAATAATTATTGGAAAAATCATGTCACAATACAACTAACACATTACTAAATGCCTTTTTATGTTTAACGTTTGCACAGTAGTCCTTCCTTTATTTTAACCCCATCTGAGTAGCTTTTCCCCAATCAAGTTGGCTGCCGTTATTTGAGATGAAGAACAAAGAAATGTCTATTTCAGCTAACAAAATAAATATACATACAGTCAGATTGTAATCCACATTAAAAAATACATTTTTATACATATTTTATTTAGAATTATTGAATACCCCCCAAAAAACGTGTACATTCAGTCATCCCATCATTTTGTGCTCATTGGTAAACTGATTTTGCTCATGACCACATGCATTAGTGAGAGGAGACCAAGAAGACATTTCTCTTCACACACTGCCATCTACCCTCACATGTAGGTGCAATGGTTGCATTAAACACCCACCAGCTAAACTCCTAAATCATATACTAGTGTTGTTTTTTTTTTAAATTCACATAAAATATCCATATTACCTGGGGGCATATCAGAAACAGAGGGCGATAAATATCGCAAAGCGCGTTTAGCGCTTTAATATTTATCGCCGCCCATCGCTGGAATTTATCGCCTGGATAACGCGTTATCAACAACGCATTTCTCCAGAGCGATAAATGATCCAACAAAAGAGGAGTTATGCGGGAATATCGCTGGAAATCCAGCGATATTCCCGCGGCGTTAGGGAGATTCTTGACGATAGGGAGATGTGGATTCAGCCACTGAATCCACCTCCCATGTCAAAGATAGGGTAGTCATAAAAAAAGCAGACGTACAAAACCGTCGATAACAGCGGTTAGCGCTGGTTTTAATATCGCTATGGGTGTCCTGGGCCGTATTGTAAATATGGAGAAGGACAGTCAGCAACCATTTCCCATTAGTTTTTGCAGAGAACGCCTACTTTGCATCCCATTAGAGATGCAAAGCGAGGCGTGAACAAAACGGGAGCTGAATCAAGGAAACAAGCGCTAGCGTGTCCTTGTAAATAATGCAATATAATTATCGCCGCTTTTCACCCAAGAACTGGCGCTAAAGTGGCTATGATTATATCGCCAACCCTTGTTGCTATGCCCCCTGCAGACTTCATTTTGAGTACCTTTACTGGATTTCTAAGAATGTAAGTCACTATATACATTTTTTTTCAGAATAAAAAAAAAGAGAATAAAGTATTATTATCATTATTATTATTATTATTATTATTATTATTATTACTGTTGTTGATTTAGGATTGGGGTACACAACTTACCTCATGGCAGGGGCTGGATAGTTTCTGGGGTGCAAAATGACTATTGTAACTCCGCTGGGTACTTAACTCAGAAAGGGATATAAGTATTGGACCTCTGACATCCTAAAATCAGAACACTTCTGGACTGAGGACATTCTGCCAGGAAGAAAAGCTGGATGCTGTCGGAGGAAACTGCTTTTCTCCCTGTTGCTTTGTTGTGTTGGCCTCCTGCTTGCTGCTTCTAACCGGGGAGTCAAAGGACCGGACTTTGCTTTCTGTATCCTGCTTTCCAAGTTTCTCCAAGGGCTTGTGTGTGCTTGCCTCCTATTAAGAAGTCTCAGTTGTGAGAAGTTGGCCTGGTATATGCTGTCCACTAGTTTTTGTGGACACCTTGCACCAGTCCAAATGACCCTTATTGATGATTAGGTTCAAGACAACCTTTATTGAAAGCTATCCTAGTGATAGCTATGGAGAGCAGCCTTCAGGCTAAGTCTCAAAGGAATATAAAGCAGCTTGGTTTACCAGATCATAACCTCCTGAATGACCAAATTAAAGGAAAACCACACAAGGAATATATAAAATATATGTATTTATTACTAAACACTCTCTACTAACCTCTTTACGAGATTAGAGAACAAGGCACACAATATTAAAGCACTAGAACAACAGTAAATAGCACAATACACAGCGGGCTCCAGGGGTAGACCGAAACATATACTTAAAAAGTGGTATAACAACCACGACTTGACTAGACACAGTGCCTAGAGCACGTAGAATCGCTGAGACCCCAAGGAACCACCCAAAGTAATGACACAGGGCACCCACGGGGGACGCGTGCAGTGTGAGAACACAGACGCGAGCTCCGTACAACTCTATGGGAAAGTCGCGGTTGGAATTTTAAAGATTAAGGACACTTAGCAGAGGTCTTCAAATAAAAACCCTTTGGAACATAGAAGGTTCTAAGGCCAGCACCCTTGAGAGTACCGAGGTACCCGTGTTACCTATCCCAGGAGAGCCGGGTGCATAGGGGTCAAGTGGTGTTGGAAACGCTAGGTGATTTCAATGGCGTGATGCGAAGAAGTGCTGCTGCTGGGAAGTTAAGAAGTGTCCAGTATGATCCAAGCCTGGATCAGAGCTGAGAAGAACCTGAAAGCAGAGATGACAGAGTCTGGGTCACTTCACTGTGATCAGGGGCACGATAGACGAATGCCCACTGATGTCGTGTGTTTCAGGTGAGAAGAGGTGAAGCTGGAATCTGCAGGCACGGGGACCAGGAGATGTCGACGATGACCACAGTCCGCAGGTGAGCTATCCCACGAAGGATGTCGAGTACTGGGGGTCAGTGTCTGGATTGAACATCAACAAGCCTTGGCAACTGCAACCCATGCGGTCAGAGAAAAGATGCTTCGGTGAGGACCAGTAAGGTCCTGGGGACTCCCATGCAATGGAGAGTCAGGGCACATCTGGAACAAGAAGGAAAGCCCACTTAAAATTAAAGTTCCCTTCTCAGGGACCCACAGGTCGATGGACCAGGGATCGCAAAGGGACCACGAGCTGAATCACAAAATACCAGCCCACGGAACACTTGTGGAGTGTAGGCCGGAAATCTTCAGTGAAAATACTGCTTGGGGTCTGGACTACTAGTAGCCTAAAGCACAGCCTCAGGGTTCGCCAAAAAGCATATGCTGCTGCAAATGTACATGGTGCCCAGTGGTTCGGGTTGCAAGGGCCCCACGAGGGATGCGGGTCTCAGAATTGCTAAGAGCACAGATCAACCTCAGAGACCACAGGAACCCACCTCCTATGTTGCCAAAGCTTCGTAGTCCTTCAGGAGCTGCGTAGATGCAAACCGGTCAGATGCATTTCAGGTGCTTGCCTTGCAAGCGAGTAACTCCTTTACTCCAAGGGAGATTCTTCAGTCATCCAGCGTAGTGTAGATAGTCGAAGTACTTGGTTTCTGTAGCAGAGTCTCATCCAGGTAAGTCCAAATTCCTGTAGTCAGGGGTTCCTACTTTACACCCAATGAAGGGGTGGGACAAACTCTGGGGACCCACCTCTGGGAGGGTCAGGTCAGAGGAGTGGCTACACCCATGTCCTTTGTCCAGTTTTGCACCAGAGCAGGAGCAAATGGCTCCTGCAACCGGTTTGAGCTGGACTATGCACAGGGACACCAAATGTGCCCTCAGTGCAGACATCAAAGCACTCTCAAAGTGCACCCACCCAGCCCCAATACACTAAAGCCTGTCTGGGAGGTGGTCACACCTCCCTGTGACAGGAAACATATTTTCCAGCCTTCCCCTGCTGGAGTTTCGTCCAACAGCAGGAGGGCAGACTTGTGTCTGTGGCTGGCAGCATCCATTATGTGATGCCAGGGTCTGTGAAGCTGGCACCGGGTGTACCGGTGTTGTCATATTTCACCCTCTAGGAGGGTGGAATCATACCTCCCACACCAGTTACTGGTGTGGAGGTATGATTCCAAGGTGTTTGACACCAAACAAGACATGTTTCCATGCAGCCGTTTTAAAGTTAGCATTTACCGCGAGGTTATAATGCACTTAAAAGTATTTGGTTGGCTGCATCACAAACAACCCCAGAATAGAGGTTCCAAAGGCTGCAGAGGGGCTCTGCTCATGCAGGTGCACCCTCTCACAAAAAAACCAGCACCCTGCCTTCAGAATTGATAAGGCCTGCCATAGGGGTGACTGATAGGTTTATATGTGCAGTGATATGGAGCAGATATAGTGAACCTATATCTAAGTAAGAGGTGCATGCACCACCTTACACAGGCTGCTGTAGCAGACCTGTTGTGTCATTTTGAATGGTCTCCCAGGGGTAGCATAATACATGCTGCAGCCCCGGAGAGGCCTCTGGGGTACATATGCCTTGGATACATAGTATACCATATACTAGGGATTGATAAGGGTACCCCAGAATCCAATCTGGAGTGTACCTAAAGTACATGAACAACCACTTTAGGGAGAAAGCAGATAGACTGGGGTCCTGACTAGCAGGATCCCAGTCAAACTAAGTTGAAAACCAGCAAAACACCAGGAAAAAAGTGAGGGTAACCATGCAGTCAGATTCCACTCTCCTATATCAGGTACACAAAAGACTTCTTGCACTCTACTGGTACTGCTCAACTCTGCCATTTGTGAGTCCAGCACTGCCTGAGGTGCCTACCTCCAGTTAAAGGGCTTCAGAAGTGGGGTCTGCAACTGATCTCTGTAAGACCGGTATGAAGCAATGCAAAGCCTTGCCATGCAGCCTCTTGGAACTGTTGCCGGATGACATGAAGCTTCTCCACGGGACCTATGACGAGAAGCCCCCTGAAGCCTTATCACATCGCCTCCCAGAATCGACGCCGGACAACGCAAATCCTCACAAAGCAACGCATCATCGCCAGTGCACAACGCATCATTCCTGGGCACCATTTTCTTCATTAACACCGCACTGCAGTAAGGAATGGACACATCATGCCACAAACTACGTATCACCTCCCCTGTACAGTAAGTAGGCGATGCATCACCTCCCCAGCTCCATTAAGGAACCAACACATTGCTGGCTTTATCAACGCCTCATCTCCCCTGTGCCTCACATCATCTTTGGTTTTGACACATCCCAAGCACTCCGTGCTAAAAGTGATCAATCCATAGATTTCTATGGACTACCCTTGCTTAAAATTTGAAAAGGGATATCTTTACTTGTGTATGTTTGATTATTGTTGTTTTGGTCTTATTTTATTCAGATAAATACTGGCTATTTTTCTAAATTGGTGTGGACTCCTTTTGTAAGGTTTTCGCTGGATTACTGTGTGTGTATGTACAAATACTTTACACATTGCCTTTGAGAGAAGCTTGACTGCCTTTGCCAAGCTATGAAGAGGGTGAGCAGACGATATTCTAGCTGTGTGACTCCCTTACCTGGACTTGAGTGAGGGTCCCTACTTGGACAGGGTGCAAACCACTGTCAACTAGAGACCCCAGTTCTAATATTGGTGGTCAGCGGTGGGATAGGACTTGTGTTTGTTCTTTGCATACAGTGATTAGTGTACACTACGTCCATATTGCACACCAATATGTACCCGCATACTGTTTTTCTCTCTTTCTGTTTTTGCAACTCTTGAGTTTTTTGGCCAAAATCATGTCTTAGTCTGGTGAACCATCAGCAGTACCTGCAGAGTTAGTATTTGTGCAGGATAATTTGATGTCTCAGCTCAAAAGGTTCTACAGAGAGTTCAAAGTATTCTTTTAAAGGCCTGACTAGAGAGGAAAGGCTGCCAAAGGCATGGAGGGCCTGGACAGCAGCCGGGAGACAGTTGAGCACTCAGAGGAGGAGCAACAACCAGAGCCGGACTGAGAACCAAAACCGGCCCTGGTAAAGTGCTCAGCCGCCCCGCCCCCCCCCCACATATGGTGCATATGCTGCAAAAACAGCCCTGTAACAAAAACGGCCCCCAGAGGCCCAAAACCGCCCCCACCCGTGCGGCGCACCAGGGGATTGCCCAGTGCCCGCTACGGCCAGTCCGGCCCTGGCAACAACGTCTGCACCTGAGAATGCTGGGGGAGTCTGTGTCGCCTGTGAGGCGGGGGACAACCTGCATGCTGGTGGAGCTTCCTCCAGAGCTGGCAGCAGTGTTCCCTCTCCAGATCCGTCTCCATAGGAGTTGGGGAAGAGGCAAAAAGCCAGAAAGCTTGAGTTGGAGCTTGTAAAACTCAGGTT
Organism: Triturus cristatus; assembly: GCF_964204655.1. Taxonomy (NCBI): domain Eukaryota; kingdom Metazoa; phylum Chordata; class Amphibia; order Caudata; family Salamandridae; genus Triturus; species Triturus cristatus. The sequence goes on along the minus strand of NC_140582.1, from coordinate 109,702,490 downwards.
GAAGCAGGAGAGAGAGGAATGAGAGACGGAGAAAAGGGAAATACATTGGGCTTATGAATTAAGCAATTGTTGCTGTGCACCATTTGCATCATCGACACTGGATGATTTAGGGAAAGACACATACAGCGGAAAGCGGTTTAGCAGTTCATCTCTACAGAGAAGCCCACATTTCAGCTTTTCACGCTTCAAAAATCAAAGATTTCCAATGGTAACATATTATAAAGATGGATTGCTTTAAACTAACATCTATTGCTGTCCCTTAGTAACTGGTGCTTAACATGTGCACAATGTATTATGAGATGCAGAAGATGTTGTTAATGTTGGTAGAGTTGTAGTAGAGTATGTCTTCTCTTTCAACTCATTCAGCAATGTATGGCTTTTTGAATTTAGCCTTACTCATGCTTTTAAATCTAGGTCTTTGACCCTTTTGCAGGCTGGTTGACACTCAAATTAATCTCTTTCTATTGTTCTCTTTGTAGGATTTTCTAAATGTACAGTAAAATAAACTGAGAAAGTCTGTGGTCAATGAATCTCAAAGAAGGAAATGAATCCTGAAGGATAAGATAATTAGGCCGCTTCTCATGGGTGTGCTGCTTCCCAGAAGAACTATATTAAGCTACGAAGGTGCAGATGATTGGCCATAAACAGCAATACCACAGACACCTTCTGTTCTCTTTCTAAAAGCAAGCTGTCAGGAAACCAGATCTGTGTTTATCTCAAAATTTTCAACCAGAAGTTATCAAATCAAAAAGATCATTCTAAGATATTGGCCGATGCTTAGTAACGAACAAGATTTTCAACACATTTTTGATTTACAACCCAGATTTGCTTATCAAAGATCTTGCAACTTGAAACAACTTTTGTCTACCTCCAAAAATCAAATCACTACGGACTTTAAAGGTACTATCCCCTGCTTGAATTGTGGAAATTGCAACTCTATTATCAAAGGCAACAGTATTTCACATCCCCATAAAGGTTTTCCCATCAAACTAATGGTAACAGCCACGTGTAACACTCAAAATTTAATTTACTTGCTCAAATGTCCTTGTGGACTTGTCTACGTCGGGAAGACAGAGAGAAAAATACGCATCAGACTCAATGAGCACAAAAGTAATATACGTACTCACCAGACGAAATCTCCTATTGCAAATCACTTTGATCTTTTACAACATAACATTTGCCAATTGTGCTTCCTGATTCTTGAACAAGTTCTTCTAATCAAAGGACGCAACAACACGCAATTTTTATTACAACGTGAAGTTTTCTGGATCAATAAATTAGATTCGATTTACCCCAAAGGACTTAATGAACGCTACGATCTAGGTTGTTTTTTGTAATGTCCTTTGATTCCTACACGACTTTCAGCTTCCCAAGTACATCCATTCACATTTTTAAGGACATATTCCCAAGAGACCCGGGACCCTACAATTTTATGTTTCCTGATGTTTAACAAATGCATTTTTCACAGATACTGAGATATACCATTATTGTTATTTACCATGTTTGTTACTCACTCGCTTTGGTTTCACCATATAAAATGTGTCCTGTTACCTTTATACATCACATGTATTTACAGACTTTCGTTGCTTTTTTACACACTTTTTAGCACTTCAGCACCTGGACGCTTCTGGTTATCTTTATTACAGTTCTATTGTACTATGCTTTTACGGTACCAACATTCTGGCACGGTGACACCTTCATACATACTCCTCTTATGTTCTCACAGTCACTTTTTTTACACAAATTTTTTCCCAGGCTACACTTTACCCGACTGTTCACCAATCCGTTTGTTTTTCTTTGAACTACGAATTTACTTTCTTTGTAGTTCCCTGAATAAAGTTTTTTTCACTTTATAGACCGTCAAAAGATACACACGTACAATCACCGACACATCGCATCCGACTCGTATTCTCACCCTGTGATTGGTTTTTACAGTTCTATGACGTACCTATCCTTTCCGTTTCTCACACGTATTGACGTTACATTTACCAGCTTAAACCTCATATGACTGGTTGATAGGCTTTGAGCCATTCTGATTCGCCGCGATGTTCACGTGACACTCTTTAAATACTACGCGCGCTAAACATTCGACCTACCCGCTGAAACGCCGATACTTTGTAGGTTCACAACCTTGACTGATTTGAATTCTCTACATCACGTAAGTGTTCTGTACAAGATTAGGTACCTTCATGTACTCGCGGACTTGCAAATTTGTTTGCATGCACACTCCGCAAACTAATGTTCTCCTGATTCTCTTTTTAACCCGGTACTTAGCTCTCACCACACACTTTACTCTTCACATCTTACGCATATGTTTACTCGCTATCACTTTCCACGGTTCTTTCTGATTCTTTGATGTATTCTTAGAGCACGTATACCTTCGACGTTTCTTTACATGCATTTACGTAACCAAACCTTGACAGCCTTTCGGCAGTTTCTTTCTATTTCTATTTGCATGTATTTACCCTTCACCGTCTCTTACCTACTTTTTAGCATCCACTCTCATATTGTTTGTCACTTTCTGTTACTGTCAAACACTCATCTAACAGGACCTATTTCTCATTTAACAGTTTCATTTAACAGCTCTATGGTTATACTATTTTATTCATTCTTATGTCACACAGATTCACATAGACACTTTTTCAACTCATTGACTTGATGTTTTTCTTTCATTATTTTTTCGATTTATGACATATGAATGTATTGATTAAAGCTGCTTCCTTGTATCCTCCCATTATAGTGCCGCCCCTGACGAAGGGCCACACTGGCCCGAAATGCATTGGGCTACATCGAGTTATGAACTCTAATACACTCGTTTGTGATGCTTGAATTTTGTGAAAATTATTCTTTTCAAAGGATTTACTCAAATTATTCACATGAATAAACCAAAAACTATGGAATTTACCCTCGCATGATTAATTTCTTCATTGGAGTGCAATTCAAGTGACACGCTCTTGGTTAGAACGTGCTTTTGTCTGTCCTGAGTTGCTCCCACAATGGTCAGGCTTATGTAAGCCTGTGATCTGACAGTAGTCATACTCAGTAAAGAAGGGATGCACATGCTGGGCCCTTCCTGGCCACAGACCCCTACTCGGGGTCTCAAACATTTTGCATGCTGGCCCCCGGCAGACAAGCATGATTGTCAAGTGAACTGGGAACAAATATTTAGAAAAAACACAAACACTTCCTAAATGATAAATTCAGGGCAGGGTTGCACACTTTACACGGCTTTGCAGAAGACATTTCTACTACAACAGCACCATACTTCTTAGTCACACAAAAAAAACGAATGAAGTGACTAGAACTACTGCTTACCCAATCTGGTAACATTTTTGTAGATTATAATGAATTTGACATGTTTGAGAAACTAATCAACTTGAAGGGATCTATTACTACATAAATATGAAATATTATCTCAAAAAAGTCTTTGCTAAATCAGCAACATATTTTGCCAATATATGAGCTGAATGTATTTGGAAAATGTTGAATCCTGAATGAAAAATCAAAGAAATGAATGTAAAGAAAGCATTCTAATGAAAAGTGATTTATTCAGTAAATAGGAGAAAGTATAAGAATTGCCTTTTGTATGGTTAAAAAAACTAACTGTAGTTCAAAGACATTGGGAAGTTATATTACTTTTTGAGAAGTGCCTAATGCAGATAGGAAAGATATATACAAAATGCGATCATCAAGCAAGATTTAAATTGGATCAGCAAGGAAAAATAAATGAATTAATTAAAAATACACTATTTAATTAACATACAACCTAAAAAAATGCACCCAAGCCGAAACTACAAGGCACAGGTAAAAGAAAATAATCCGCGAATTAAAGAAAGTTTCTGTATGGATCGACTGTTTACTGAACTAAAGCAGAAACTGACAAGGTGAATAATTAATTTTCTCTCGTGGAGAATATTTTTAACACTTTTGTTTCTGTGGATATAAAATGATGTTTTCACGAAGAGAATAAAAAGATTCATCACTATAATATGAAATGCTGTAGTTGTTTTGAGGGAGACCAAGTGACATAACATTTCCAGTTGCAAAAATTGTGCTAGACTAAACTGGGCTGGGCATTTTTCTTTAAATAAAAGCCAATGGCTATCTGTCAATTGTTCTTACATGTTTGGCACATTCAAGAAAAACAGTCAAACTGGGTATTTCTGACAGCTAGGTTACTTTCACTAGTAATTTTGTAATTTCTCTCTTCAGGCACTTGCTAAACCTCTCAATTTTATTTTTGGGGGGTATGATTCGTTTTGTATGCTGATGTCAACAAGGCTGCCAGCAATATACAGAACAATGCAACAGTGTTCGGAGGTAAACTGGCAGAAACAAGGAGTCTCCACCGACAGGAAATGTCTATCAGAGACGGTTGCATGATGGAACAACATATGCTTTTACCACGCATGCCTTTACAATGCGGTTCCCACAATGCATCTATAAGTACACCACACATCTTTACAACAGTTTTCACTACCAGGAATGCACATAGTGGCACATTATATGTACCTTAACCACGCATACCATTACCAGGCATACCAATACCATGCAACAAATTTACAAGGCATTATTGAAATATATTTAAAAAACTGTTTTGTATCTAAAAAAAATATATTTCTATCAAGTACCAGAACAGTACGAAAAACAAGGCAGCACAATAATATTTTTTAACACATATTCTACATTGAATAATTATTGAAAAAATCATGTCAAAATCCATCTAGCACCTTAATAAATGCCTTTTTATGTTTAACTTTTGCACACTTGTCCTTCCTTTATTTTAACCGTATCTGTGTAGCTTGTCCCCAATCAAGATGGTTGTCGTTATATGTGAGGAAGAACAAAGAAATGCCTTTTTCAGCTAACAAAATAAATATATACATTCAGTCAGATTGTAATCCATGTTTAAAAATACATTTCGATGCCTATTTTATTTGGAATTAGTGAATAACACCAAAAAAATGTATTAGTTCATCTGTCTATAATGTTGTGCTCAGTGGTAAACCGACTTTGCTTGTGACCACATGCACCAGTGAGAGGAGGAGACCAAGGAGACATTGCTCTTCACACACTGCCAGCTACCTCGCAAGTAGGTATAATGGTTACATTAAACACCCTTAGTAATAACCAACTACATTCTTAAAGAATATATTAATGGTGGTTTTTTTTTAAACTTCTCAGAAAATATCCAGATTAGCTGCACACTTCATTTTGAGTACATTTACTGGAGTCCTAAAAATGTAAGTCACTCTATAAAACATTTTTTTTAGAATTAAAAAATTTGAATAAAGAAGTATTTAATACATTATTATTATTATTATTTTAAATAATGTTGTTGATGTTGAATCGGGGTAAATAGCTTACCTCAGGGCAGGGACTGGAGAGTAACCGGTGTGCAAAAAAATGACTATTGTAACTCCGCCTGGAACTTACCTCAGGGAAGGTGCTGGGCTGTGACAGGAGGCAAAATTACTATTCTTACACAGCTGGGTACTTACCTCAGGGTAGGTGCTGGACAGTGATTGGGGCAAAATACTATTGTGACTTCGCCGGGTACTTATCTCAGGTAAGATGCAGGACAGTGACTGCAGGTAAAATTACTATTTTTACACCGCCAGGTACTTATCTCAGGGCAGGTTCTGGACAGTGACTGGGGGCAACATTGATATTCTAACTACACTGGATAATTACCTCAGGGTAGGTGCTGGAAAGTGACAGGGGGCAAAATGACTATTCTAACAAGGCTGGATACTTACCTCAGGCAAGATGCTGGACTGTGGCTGGGGCAACATTACTATATAATTCCACCGGGTACTTACCTCAGGGGAGGTGCTGGATAGTGACAGGAGGCAAAATTACTATTCTAACTCGGCCGGGTACTTACGTCAGGGTAGGTGCTGGCCAATGACTGGGGGAAAAATTACTCTTCTAACTCCATTGGGTACTTCCCTCAGCGAAAGTGCCAGACAGTGTCTGGGGGCAAAATTAGTACTGTACCTCGACTGTGTACATACCTCAGGACAGGTGCTTGACAGAGACTGAAAGTAGAAATCATTAAAGTTACAGTACTAATTACTAACATTTTGTTCTATCCTATAGACATCATCATCTCTCAAAAACACTAGAGAATCTATCAAGAAATCAGAAAATTAACCAAACCACACACCCAGTGCATGAAAAGACAAAAACTTTTTCAGGAGAATATTGTTTAAAAAAAAAACTAAGCTTAACCAAATCTGACAAATTTCTTTCTACAGGCAATAAAGAATAAGATTAAAATATCTCTTGGTTTTTACTGTGATAATTAAAAGGTTTTTCACACACTTCTTCTCAATATTCAACCCAAATGCTGAGGGAGGGGCCACACAGCGAGTAGCCATTGCCAAATCTTTCCAAATTTGTAATCTTTTACGAGATTAGAGAGGCGATTATGCAGTGCTCCAGTAATAGAGCCCCTGGCCCGGATAGTACTCTGACAGATTTCTTTATGGAGCAGACAGACCTATGTGGACCTGTGCTGACAACTGTCTTTAACGCAGTTGCCATTGTGGGCTCACTGGACTCATGACTGAAATCCATCTTAATTCATATTTATAAGAAAAGAGATAAATCTGAGGATGAAAACTACAGACCAATTTCAATCCTGGATAGCACAGCTAAACGAATGAGTCGAGATTTTTTAAATAGATTAAAGGAATGGGGCCACCCGTAATAATGTCTTGATTCCGGTGCAATATGGTTTTAGAAAGGGGAAAGGTACCGAGGACCAATTCCTCAATCTAAGGAACATATTATCAAGGACAGTATCGCCGCTTTAGCGGCACTTTTTGCCACTAAAGCGGGGATATTAGTATCGCCCAATTAACAAGGTGGCGCCAACATGCATCAGCGCATGTTAGCAGCCGATTTTCTAACTCTACGCATCTTAGCGATATACATCGCTAATCAGATGCAAAGTAGGCGTTCCTTATAATAACTTCATTGAAAAACATCACAAACACAACTTCACTGTATTATCAACGCTGCCCCGGACCTGCGTAGCGATGCGAAAAGGCTCGCTAAGCCCCCATTATGGCATGATCCTAACGCCTGACTAAAACCCCACTTAGCATTATTGCCTATGGGAGGTGGATCGTATGGTTAAGTACACACTCCCCTATTACCAAGCTTTCATTAGCGCTGTGAAATCATCGCTGGATTTCACACGCTAATGATCATTATCGCAGTCCATCACTGAAATGTACTTCGCCCGTTAGCAAAGCGTTGCTAATACGCCGCTAACACGGCGATGCAATCCAGCGCTAGCCGGCGATAGTAAAAGTCGCGCTAAGCGCGCTTTACGATAATTATCGCATTCCGTAGATAATATGCCCCTAAGTCTGTTAATTGCCAAGTATACTAAAGCCAAGCAAGGCAAGTTATACTTGGCATTAATGGACTTATCCGCAGCTTTTGACTGCATTGCCATCACCACCTGTGGAGGATAATGCAAGAAATGGGCATTTATGAGGCCATTATTGATTTTATCAGGCAGCTTTATTCCTCAGCTACAGACTGTATCCATTACAGGAGACAGGGAGAATGCAGTAGTTCTTTTACAATCATCAGAGGAGTTCGACAGGGTTGTGTACTTGCACCATTTCTTTTTTCCATCCATACCAATGGGGTAGAAACACCCCGGTCAAACTCAACCTTGCATGTTCGTAAGATTAAGAATGTGCGCACCCCAATTCTTCTTTATGCAGATGATGCAATGTTAATCGCCCTACATAAATTATTACAGGTCTACCTAAGTTACATCAGCAGTCTGGATCTAAAAATCAATGAGGCAAAGTCCTTTATTTTAATCACTGTTTAAAAAGATAGCCGGCCAGAAAATAGCCCAAATTTAAACCTTTTCTTATCTTGGGGTAACATTCAATAGTCAACTAAATTGGTCCAACATGATTGCCACAAGGGGTTTATCAATAGAAAAAAGTATTGTTGCCCTGAAATCTTTTACAAAAAACTGGGATCGAAACCCCTTGATATGGTTAAAAAAGTTTATACTGCAAAATCTGTTTCAGTAGCAACCTACATGGCAGGCATCTGGGAATTTTCTGATTCCTTAGCTCTCCAGACCATTGAGGTTATTTTCTGGAAAAAAATAGTTGGCCTCTATGCAAGTTGCTCTAACTTCATTTGTCACGTAGAATTGTTTGTTCCATATATTAATGACATAGTTAGCCTGGCTCCAATCATACTATGGCATTCTATTTTGAGAAGAGACTCTGTTAAACTCACGCAGAAGCTAATAGAAGACAGTCTCTCTCTTGAATATGGTCTTAGGAGCCAGTGGATTACATATATTAAAAATAGCCTCTCTTCCCTTGGTCTAGAGCATTTATTCACTTTACCATCAAATTGCTCTACCATCTAAAAAAAGGCAATAAAGACCAGATTCTTTAAACAAAGGGCAACTGAGAGATTTAAAATCAAAGGTAAAAATATTTCTGTAAAATCTTATCTAGAGTGTCTGATTGACCAGGAAGGCATAGCCCCATATTTACTTACTGTGACAAACCCACGCCATCGATGTATCTTATTAAGGTTCAGTCAGAACTTTATACCCTGCATGTTGGCCCATGCATTGGGAATCTATTCCATATACAATCTTCCTCCTTGTCCATGTGATGCCGCTTCCACACAATCAAACATACACATTGTTTTTTTTTGTTACATTTATGTGGAACACCATTAGAGAGTCATTCTGCCACTTAAGCCCAAACATAATTTCACACAATACCGTCCAGGAATGTATTTTTTACAATCACTGCCTGATCAATTAGTCAGCTATTCCGTAGGGCCTTTTTTACTCCTTTCCTGGAAGACCAGGCGATTACACAATAATCATCCATGAATTATATGTTCTACTGTGTTTTAAATTGATGCTTTTTCTTGTCCTTTTAATATTTTGCACAATAATTAATGTTTGTAACTGTTTTTCTCACCACTTTGTACTATGATGTATTAGTATGATCTTAAGAATCGTATAAAGTGATTTGACTGACTGACTGACACTGTTTTCAATAGCCATTTTCCCTTTGCAGATATATTACTCCCAATAAAATACACCACATTTCAAAGTATTCAATTAAAAAAATCATTTTCTTTCAAAATATTTTACAGACCACACAACAAAACTGCTAAAGCAACAATCAATCTGCAGAAAAACACAAAGTGGAATTAATCTGACTGCCAGAAACCAGATTACAAACTAATAAAATCCTTCTCTGGTAAACAATCATTAAAAAGCAATGCTTATCCAAATCACTACACTTTCTTTTCACAGACAAAAAAGTCTAATATCTAATTTTCTCACAATTTTAGCAGAAATAAAAACATTTCATTTTCCCAAAACAACAGTATCTCAATTAATCCAGCAAAACATATTCCCCATTGCAGGTGCATTTTAAAGAAACAAAGTGAAACACATTTTTTTAGCAGAACATTTAAATCTTTTCTTTTGTTTTTCTACACATAACCCAAAAATAACTTCAAGCAGGCAAAACTGTGTAGTGTCCCTGAGAGGCAATAGATTGCTCAAGTTTAATGGCTACCTTTATTGCAAGGAGACGTTAATTGAGCCCTTGTCATTGGAGGTGACTGCAGTATTTTTCACCCCATTGAAAAGGCAGTGCGGTTACTCTGGGCAAAACTGTGGAAAGGACCACAGATCATACCAGTCTGACACGGGAATGGTGATTGAAGTGTGTGGGAACGTTCAACACATTAAAATGCTTTCATCCAAGTTGGACCTGGCCCTTTTTGCAGGGTTATCCCAAAAATGTTTGCCTGCTTTCTCCTATTTTTACTGACCAGTTTTTCTTGGCTTTAGGACTCTGAGCACTTTACCACTGCTAACCAGTGCTAAAGTGTATATGCTCCCTGTCTAAATGTTACTCGTGATTTGTTTATCTATTATTGGCATATACAATTTACTATTACGTCCATAGTAAAGTGCCCCAGGTGTGCCCTGGATCTGTATCTCAAATGTTGCGAGTGGCCCTGCAGCACTGATTACATCAACCACATAACTAGACCTGCAAACATGTCTCAGAATTGCCACTACAGTGTCTTTGTGTGCAGTTTTAACTTGCCATGTCGACCTGGCAAGTGCACCCAATTTCCAGGCCCAAACCTTCCCTTTTACTACATGTAAGGCACCCCTAAGGCAGGTCCAAGATAGTCTCATGGGCAGGGTGCAGTGTATTTAAAAGGTAGGACATACACTGTTGTGTTTTACATGTCCTAATAGTGAAATAGTGCTAATTTCATTTTTCACTATAGCAAGGCCTGTCTCTCCTATTGGGTAAAGTGGGGATTGCCTTGAAATATCTTTTAAGTGTAATTTCCAATTGGGAACAGATCGAGGTTTGGAGGTTAGGGTTTCTGAAATCACAATTTAAAAATACATATTTTGTTGAAGTTGGTTTTTAAATTGCAGGTTTGAAAATGGCACTTTTAGAAAGTTGGCATTTTCTTGCTTATCCATTTTGTGCCTCTGCCTGTCTTTAGAATTCATACCTGAGTTAGAATAACAGTTAGGCTCTTGAGCATTCACTCTAGACAGTCACACAAAGGGAGCTGAGGTGTGACTTGCATATCCTGATGGACCATAACTAAGGTGATGGACCTTGCTGCGCAAGAGTGGTGGGAGTAGTTGTCACTGACACCTGAAGAAGGCTGTGCCTGTACTCACACAAATATGTCTTCACCCCCTGTAGTGTGTCTGGAGCCAGGGCAGAGGAAGGCAGGGTCTTGTGCACTACAAAGGGTTTGCTTTGATGTTTGCCTACTTCAAAGGCAGAAAGGGGTATAAGTATTGGACCACTGACACACCAAAATCTGAACACTTCTGGACTGAGGACATTATGCCAAGAAGAAGAGCTGGATGCTGTAGGAGGGACTACCTGTTTCTTTGTTGTGCTGGCATGCTGCTTGCTCCAACATGTCCTGGGAGTCAAGGGACTGGAATTTGCTTTCTGTATCCTGCTTTCCAAGCGTCTCCAGAGCTTATGCGTGCTTGCTTCCTTTTAAGAAGTCTCAGGTACACACAAAACTTCATGCAACTCTACTGCTGCTGCTAGACACTGCCTTCTGTGAGTCCTGCCCTTGCCTGAGATGTCTACCTCCAGTCAAAGGGCTTTAGAAGTGGGTTCTGCAGCTGATCTTTGTAAGACCAGTGTGAAGCAAGGTGAAGCCTTGCCATGCAGCCTCTCGTAACTGATGCCAGATGACACAAAGCTGCGCCAAGTACCGCAGCACAGCTGACCCCTCCTCTGAACCGATGAGGAGAAGCCCCCTGAAGCCTCGCCACGCAGCCTCCCAGTTTCAATGCTGGATGACGCGAAGCCGCGTAAAACAGCCCATCACCTCCAGTGTGCAACGCATGATCCCTGGGTGCTATTTTCTTCCTCGACACCACACTGCAGTAAGAAACAGACACATCGTGCCACAAATGACGCATCACCTCCCCTGTGGCAGTAAACAACCACAGTGTCACCTCCCCTGTAGCAGTGAGGAACCAATGCCTCAATTCCATTCCCTAACAGTAATGAATAGATGCATCACTTCCCCTGTACAGTATGGAACTGATGCATCCCCTTCCCAGCTCCAGTTAGGGACCAACACATTGCCGGCTTTTTCGATGCCTCACCTCCCCTGCACCTCACATCGTCTTTGTTTTTAACGCATCCCAAGTACTTTGAGCTAAAGGTGATGCATCCATAGATTTCTATGGACTACCCTTGCTTAATCTTTGAAGAGAGATATCTTTACTTGTGTATGTTTAATTTTTGGCATTTTGGTCTTATTGTATTCAGATAAATACTAGATATTTTTCTAAACTATGTTACTGTGTGTGTATGTACAAATGCTTTACACATTGCCTCTGAGATAAGCCTGACTGCTCATGCCAAGCTACAGAGGGGGTGAGCAGGTGTTATTTTAGCTGTGTGACTCCCTTGCCCGGACTAGAGTGAGGGTCCCTACTTGGACAGGGTGTTAACCACTGCCAACTAGAGACCCCATTTCTATCATTGGTGGTCAGTGGTGGGTAGGACTTGTGTTTGTACTTTGCATACAGTGATTGGTGTACACTACGTCTATATCGCAGACTGTTTTGTACCAGCATACTGTTTTTCTCCCTTTTTTTCAATTCTTGAGTTTTTTGGCCACAATCATGTCTCAGCCTAATGACTAGCAGAGTTAGGGGCATATTCACAAGGACTTATCTCCGATTTATCTCCAACTTAATGCAACAAAAGTAGAGATAGATTTAACACCCCATTCTTAAGCAGGTGCAAACTGCAGACATCGCCAGTATTCCCGCGATAACTGCCCCAAATTCTAACACCAAGACAGACACCACCAACTAACTTTAATGAGATGCAGAGTAGGTGTTCCCATGCAAAAACACATGAAAAAACAACAACACCACTTACACAACGAACTGACAGAACTGCGAAGCGAACCAAAAACAGGTGATAATCCGCGGTGGCCTCAGGTATTTAACACCTGCCTCAAGCAGTAAAGATGGACGGGCACACAGCCAAACCCGAAGAACAAATGATGCCATGGAGCTACTCATCATGCAGCTCGGAGCCCCAACAGGGCCACAACACCCACAGCCACCACCTCCAGGACCGACACCACCCAAGGACCCGGACCTGCCCCCCCGAACCACCTCAGAGCAGCGTATAGTAAGACTTCTGAAAAAGCACCACTCTCACAGACCTAATGCCCGCGGAAGTCATTGCCCGCTACAGGCTCAACGGACAACCATTCTCTGCATCATGACCCACATAGCCCACAGGCTGATGGTCCCAACACAGCGAAGAAACAACATCCCACCTCAGACAAAGCTGCTGACTGTGCTGCACCTGTTGACCTCTGGGACATTCCAACCAACAACTGCCAGAGTCGGAGGAGTCTCACAGCCAGCCCTATCAAAGTTCATCACACCTGTCCTGGATGCCATCCTCAGCTTCATCCCTCAGTACCTTTGTTGCAGCATGGAATTTTAAATCCTCCCTTCGTCACAGATCAAATATCACACTAGCACATTCACTCAATACATTCATTGGTGGGGCCCATAACACCAACACTTACACTTCGTTGATCCGTTCTCACGGGAGAGATAAATTGTCCAAACGCTGACATGAAAGGAATACCTTTTTGACTAAAGAACTTAATTTACCTCAACCTACATTAAGTCCCTTTATTAAACACCGAACCTTGAGATATTCCCTCCATTTAATCAATGGATCAGTTAGTTGATATTGGATATTTGGTGACACAATGCTTTAATTTACATTTAATTTCATTCTAATTTCTCTAAATAAATCACCCGACACGTTTGTTCGTTAGAATAATTATTTCATTTATCTAATTGACTGCAATTTTAATAAGTCACAAGCCAAATTCCCCGAACATCATATTTACCTAATCTGGCTATTAGTCGTCTTCTAAGTCAATCAAGTCGTGGAAAAGTATTTCAATTCATCAAAGTCAGGCTGCAATTCAGTCTTTCAAAGATTCAGGGTAACAGCTGTCCAACAGTGTCACCGTCCTCTCCGTCAGCATAACGTCAGGAAAAAGGAAAAGTTTCTCTCCAACTCACTATTCTACCATCTTTTTATAATGAAATTAACGTCAAAATGTAACAAAATCAGTTTTAGGCAGTCCTGATTGGCTGGCTTGGGGTCATTCGGTAAAGTTCTCACATATTCTGTTGAGTTAGGTCATCACACTTGCTGGTTCTGGTTTTAAAGACAGTCCTTTGTTTCATGAATTTGGCGATTTTCCCAGTGCGTCCTTGATGGATACATCTCACATGAGGTCAAGACGAGGCCACTTGTTGCTGGCTGTGGTCCAGGCGCACTTCACCCGAAATCTCGTGGAACAGTAGTAGTCGCGTTGTGTCTCGGTCAGCCATCTTTTCTTAGGCCCAAATGGTCAACTTAAGCAAAACAAACATAAAATGTAATTAAAACACTGAAATGGCTAATAAAATGTTAAACCCTCACTAATTCCCCTATGTGTAAGTAATTATCTAGCATGATAGCAACATTTAAAGCATTTATATTCACCCAACGATGTCATCTGGTGCAACTTACAATTACGTCACAAAAGCAACATATACCATGCAATATTCTAATTTTCTACCATTAGTATGCGTACATATATTAGTATACAAATTAATTGAGCCATACAAATGCAACTCCCACGTGTAATTTCTTTCGTTAATATAATTGGTTAGACATCACTTTAAACAGATTAATAATATTATAATTAATAGATTATTCGCATTAATATCAAATGTAGGTGTACTTGTAGATGTACTTGTGAAGCGCACTGTGACTCCATGGAGTATCCTGGCGCTGAAGACCGCTGGGGAACCCGTCATGGTTTTCCCTGTGAGATGGTCCCTTTCTGGGTATCTCCAAGGTGAAACCAGGCATCCCCGGCGTCTGTGGGGGGCCGTTGTAGAGATGAGGCAAGCTTAATGCCCAGAGTTGCCGAGTGTGTTCCTGGTTAATAGGCAAAGAATGGAGGGGTATACAAAATGTTGTACTACCCGCTCCAGCAATCCCCCCTTTGGTGATTATATCACCACACCATCAAAATTTTGTATCCCTTTTACGGAATTTCAAAGTGATTTCTTGTTTTTATTCATAATTCAGTTTCCCCTGTCTCTTCTCTTTTTGCTGATTTGTACATACTCTCCTTAATTTCCTCCAATTCTATCTCCTCAAATTCTCTCTCTTGTTTTACGTCTATTCTCTTTAAATTTTCTCCTTTTGACTTTTTCTTGGTTTTATTCTATTTACAACAAATACACCCTAACCTTATCATTAATACTATAAAAATCACACATGTTAATGGAAATAATATTTTACCTAAAAAGGTACTACCTAAATTTTCTAAGACATTTTTCGTAGCTGATATCTTCCTTCCAATCTTTTCCCATACACCATCAACCTCTAGTGGTACAATTTCGTCATGCAATTCTGTAATATTTTTTATATAAATTTTCAAATCTTTACTTTCGTCAGCAATTTAAGTACAACAATGTTGAACTTTCAGCATTCCACAGACTCTACCCTCTTTTGCCAATGATATATCAAGGGCAAGTCGATTTTGCATTACCATAGCACGGATGGCAATCATTTCAGTGTTTGTCAATAAAAATCCTCCAGCGGTGCTTGTTGACAAGCGATCTACTACTGTTGAAAGTCATCTAATTTTGTTTGCATTCAGAGATATTCCCACTGCTGGTATCAATGCTCCAAAAATTTCACCTACTATTTCTGCCCAAGACTTTCTCTTACTACGTACTAAATTACTACCTAAGTTATGTACACCATCTTCTTCTCTATCCATGTGAACAATCTTAGGAAAAACCAGGCCTACATAACATGTGCCATACCAATGGTCTGGCAAACGATAATATGCCCTGTTCCCACAAATAAAATATAATCCAGGAAAAACTGGATCTTTTCCACCTTTAAATCCCCATCCACCCAGGATTCGGTATATATCATGGCACTCGCTATTCCCTACAAAATAATTATCATATGCAGTTTGATTCCTTCTAATACACAATTTCCCTTTCTGAGGCCAATCTAAAGCCATAGTTGGACTTGTTTCCCCTTTCAAGTGTTTTTCCATCTCTACTTCCCATACTGTTTTCTCCACCTTTCCTTCTGAAGCCTTTCTTTGCATTTTCAGTCTCCTTTCTTCAACCATATCTAAAAATGTATTTTCCTCTTTCTTTAAACTGCAAGTCAAATTATTTTTAAATATGTATTCTAATGTTAGTTCTTTAGTTTCTAGGAAAAATTCACCTGACACATTTGCAGGTTTTACCTTATTTAACTTGTTAATTGACGGTACTTGTGAAAATATAGTATCTACATCTGAAGAATAATATTCAAATTTTCCTGTCTGATAAAATAAACTAGCTATTACACTACATGTTATTCCATAAGTTACTGGAAGGTGATGATAAGTCACTCCCTCCGATACAGAAGCAGGTAACTGCATACAGACATAGCAGTCCCTTACATCCATTGTTTTTACATATTCATACAACAATTTCGAAAACACATTATTAGAAAAATTAGTTATAGACCTGTCTTTATGTAAATAGTTTTTATCTATTCTAGTCGGAACTACCTTTTGAATCTTCCCTATATTAGTTATGTTTTCACTATGTCCTTCTAATGTATCTATAGTAACTTTAAATGAGATCAGGAGAGCAAGTACACTCCATAGAAGCATTAATAATCCTGTACAACAACAACACATTTTACACCATCTCTTCAAAAATGTACACCTACCTTTTCTACTATCTATGTTTGCCATCTTTGCTAAAATGGACTGTGTCTTTTGACTTAGCCTCTTCTACTTCACAACTAGTTATCTAACTGAAAGGCTCTAAGCACCTAGTTGGTTCTACCAGTTTTTGTCTTTTTCGGTATTTTATTGTCTTTCTATCAGTTGTTTTCTTGTCTCATTCAGTTGGGCATTTCATCATTTTTCACTTTTCCTTCGTGATCGGTATATAGAATGTCCGGAACATCCGCTTCTTCTTCAATATTGGACAAGATAACTCTCAGGATTTCTGATTCTTCGTCTTCCTCAACCACTTCTGGTACAACCACCTCTGGATTTCCTTGGCTATCCGCCTCTTCTTTTACTTCAGGCAGGGCCACATACGTCCATTCTGGTGATTTATACTTCTGGTTAGGTTTTCTGGTTCTTTTGCGCTCTTTAATTTCAGTGGTTTCTTTGTCTTTTGATTTCACCTGACTTGTCACTTCATTCACCTGTTCAGCTCTTGATGAATTTACTCGTGTCAGTCGGTATCTCAACCTTTTTATTTTATTCGGCCAAACATCATCTTTTGCTGCTCTTTTCAATCTACTTCCTTTATCATTCTTTTCAGTTCTCCAAGCTCTCTTTCTTAGAACTCGACCTTCAGGTATTTCATCTTCGCTTTCTTCTGACTCTGTTTCAACTTGCTTTTTACTCTCAACAGTTTCTTTTTCCACCACTTCTTTAGTTTTCCCTACTTCTGTCCCTCCTCGAATCTCCGATACGCAGTCTTCCTGCTGACTACTTGTCCCTGTTTCTAACTGGATGTTGGAGTTCCCTACACCTCCTCGGGGGTCTTCCACAATAATCTTTTCCTCTCTCTCTGTATCTGGCACCTGTCTTGTTTCAGGTGGAATTTCTCTCAATCCTTCATCTGGCACTTCCTTCTCATGAATCTCTTTTATTGTCTCTACACTGTCTTTTTCTTTGGTTTTCCCTTGTTTTTCCTTTGAACACTTCGCTCCTTGTTCAGTCTCTGAGACTGAACTGGTATCAAAAATCTATAACCTTCTTCTCAGGGAAATAGTTTTTGGAACTTATGTTAGACTTTGTTCTGCTTCTCCCCTTTCAGTGTTTTCTTTTGTTTTTGGCTCTTCATCATCTGACTCAGTACTGGATTCTGATTAATCAAAATACTCCTTCTCCTTCCTGTCTACTGGATTTGGAATTCTCAATGTATGGCTTGCATGGATCCAGTTTTTCACTCCAGCACACTTTACAGCTGTTGTTGTGGGCAAGATGACTTATCTTGGTTTTCCCCACCTTGGGGACCAGTTTCTTCTTCTGTGGACTTTTATTCTCACCCAGACCCCTGGGCTTAGATCATGGGCTGGCTTCTTTTCAAGGTTGGTGGCATCTGCTCCAACCTGATGAAACACAGAATGAACTGCGTCAGCCAGGCTTCTACAGTATTCCAACACCATGTCATCAGTTATAGTCATCAGCTTGTTGACTGGTATAAACATGTGCCGCATAGCTCGTCCCATGATGATTTCATGGGGGCTTAACCCTGTAGTTCTATCTGGAATTGATCTAATAGTCATGAGTACCAGAGGCAAGACATCAGGCTATTGCATACCTGTGGCTAAACACATTCTCCCTATCCTGTTTTTGATAGTACCATTCATCTGTTCCACCACACCAGAAGCCTCTGGTCGGTAGCACAATGTAGTTTTTGTTGTACATTCAATGCTTCACAAATCAGTTTTATGATCTCATTATGAAAATGTCCTCCTCGGTCTGATTCAATTGTCACTGGGAACCCAAATATAAGGATGAATTCCCTCAAAAGTAATTTTGCCACTGTCATCCCATCATTTCTTCTTGTTGGGAATGCTTCTACCTATCTAGAAAACAGACAGACCATAACCAAAACATACCTCAGTCTGTTACAGGGAGGAATCTCAATGAAATCCACTTGCATTCTGGTGAAAGGCCCTCCTTCTCGACCTATTGTTCCTAGACTTACTACTGTCTTTCTTCCAGGATTGCATTTCTGACATATTAGGCATCTCTGACTAAGACTTTCACCTACAAGTCTGAATTTTGCATTGTACCAGGTTTGTTTAAATGACCTGATCATAGCATCTCTCCCCATGTGTCCCTGACCATGATACATCCATGCCATGGCAGACATCATGCTATCAGGCATAACTGGTCTTCCATCCCGATAGACCCATACCTGATCTTTCTCTCTGGGTGCACATCCTGCTTTCACCCACTGCTTCATTTCCTCTTCTCCTGCTTCTTCCTTCAATTGTCTTACTTCTTCCCATGTTCCCACAGTGTTAGTAAACATCAAAGAGTAAGAAATCACTTCTCTTTCCTTAGCCCGATTAATGGAATTCTGATTTTGTGCACAGTATTGTGCCATGTCATTTGCATATTTGTTGCCAGTGGCAATATAATCACCACTTTGACTATGGGCGACACACTTCACAACAGCCAATTGCCTAGGCAACTGTATCGCCTCAAGCAATTTTCCAACCACTTCAGCATTCTTAATGGGAGTATCACTTGATCTCAAAAAGCCTCTCTGCAGCCAAATTTGACCGAAGTCATGTACAACTCCGAATCCATACTGGCTGTCAGTCATCACAGTCACTCTCACACTCTTTCCAATCTTACATGCTCTAGTCAAAGCGACAAGTTCAGCTACTTGTGCCGATTTTACTCCTTTCAGATGTGATGCTTCCATTACTGCTGCAACCGTACATACCGCATAGGCTGCACTTAACACTCCATCATCTGTTCTCAAACAAGACCCATCCACAAACAGAAAAAAATCACTTTCTGGTAAGGGTACATCTTTTATGTCAGGTCGAGGTTTTGTACAGAAATCAAGTACATCCAGACAGTCATGATCTGCTTCATCTCTGACTTCCACATTTTCAGCATCAGGCAATAATGTTGAAGGATTCACATTCAAACATCTCACAAGACTTACATTTGTGGCACCTAGTATAACTTTCTCATACTTAGTCAGCCGACTATGTGTCATATACTGAGTGCGACTCCTTGTTAAAAGGATTGCCACATCATGAGGTACGAACACTTTCATAGGATATCCCATCACAATTCCCTCACTCTGTTCCAAACTTCGGCATGTAGCAGCTACTGCTTTCAAACACCCAGGTAAGGCTACAGCTACTGGGTCCAACATTGATGAAAAATATGCAATTGGTCTCCTCAGTTTTCCATGCTTCTGTATTAGCACAGAGAGCGCACATCCATTTCTCTCACTGCAATACAACTGAAACTCCTTTTCATAGTCAGGCATACCTAATGCAGGTGCTTCGCACAACCCATCTCTCAATCTTTTGAATGCTGCCAATTCCTCTTTGGTCAAATCAATGGGATCTTTCACATCACTTCTTGTCAGTCGCACTAAAGGTTTTGCAATCAACGAAAAATTGCTAATCTATTGACGACAATATCCAACCATTCCCAGAAACATTCTCACCTCTCTTTGGGTCATGGGTGCACTCATTCTTTTTATGATCCTGATTCTATCTATCGTTATTTTCCTCAGTCGTTTTTCAATGTAATGTCCTAAATATTGTACTTCTTTCTTGCAAAATTGTAATTTTGATGGTGACACTTTAAGTCCTCCATCTGCCAAATGATTCAGCAAGGCTATCGTGTCAAGTTCACAAGCCACAAGAAGGTCGTCGATGTATTGGACTAATACTGAATTTTCGGGCATTTTTAGACTTTCCAAAGACTTCTTCAATAGCTGATTAAATATCGAGGGGCTTTCTGTATACCCCTGTGGAATTCGGCACCAAGCCAAAAAACGCTTGCCGAAACGAAATGCAAAAATTTGCTGACAGTCATGTTGCAATGGGATGGAACAGAAAAACCTGGCATAGATCAATTACTGTATACCATTCTGCATCATGGGGAATCTGATATAAAATCACAGATGAATTTGGTACAATGGGACAACATGACACACCAATTTTGTTTATCTTTCTCAGATCTTGTACTATCCTGAACTTCCCACTAGGCTTTTTCAGTCCCATTATTGGTGAATTACATGGACTACTCATTATTTCTCTCAAAATACCTTGTTTTATCATTTTTTCAATCACAGGAGTCACTCCTTCAATTATTTCAGGTGTCAATTTATATTGAGGGACATTTGGATAACTTACTCCTTCTTTTACTGTTATTTTTACTGGATCTACATTTGTCATTAATCCCACGTCTTCTCCTGTGAAATCCCAAACTTCTGCCTTTACAGATTGTTTTAATTATTTAGGTAATTCATCAGGGTTAAATACAGCATAGGTTTCAATAACCTTATTTTCCCTGTTTGTCATTGTCATTTTATACAGCACATCTTCATCCGGGGTTTCAAATGCTATCCCATCCGGGGTCCAAAATATAGTGCAGTTCATTTTGCACAACAAATCTCTACCTAACAGATTCACAGGACTGGTATTGCACACGACAAAGCGGTGCATTTCAGAAAATTTCCCTCTGCTAACTTTCACTGGGTCGGTAAGGTAAGTTTTAATCTGCCTGTTGGATACACCAACTACTTGTATCGTTTCATCCGAGAGAGGAAGATTCTTAACATCAGCTGATCTGACAGTTGATCGAGTAGCACCAGTATCAACTAGGAAAGTAATGCTTTCATCATTAATCTTTCCATCTACAAATGGGCCTGACTGGTCTACCTCTAGAGTTGTGCCAAGTGCGCACTCTTCTTCCTCCCTTTGGCACCGTCAATAACTTTCTTCTGAATCACTCTCATCATGTTGTAGCCAATACTGCGAAACAGTGCTAGCGCGCGGCGGTTTATTTACCTGTTCTTCGTTGTAGAATCTCGTTTCACTACTATACCTTTGGGAATTTTTGCTCTGTGGAAAAGGTGGTTTTGGCACCTGATTCTGTTGGGTAACAACCTGCTGCTGTCGCTGCAGTTGACCACTCACCTCATTCTGCACCTGTGGATTCAAATGATGCATTTTCATCGTTAGTACTTGGAGGAAATTTCTACTCGGATTTCCAATGCCCTATTCTTCTGCAATTATGACACAGGAATTTCTTCTTAGCTTCCTCTATGTTTCCTTTACCTCTCCCAGGGCTAAATTTTTGTCTTGATCCTGTATTATTCGCTTGTTCTGCTAATTGAGCTTCCTGTCTCTGCTACCTTCACTTGTTCCCACATAGCCTTTTCTTTCAACTTTAGCTGTTTATCTTCAATCTCATCACTGAACTATTTTGCCAATCTACAGTATGTTGTTTGATCATCTCACTAATTTCTGGACGAAGACCATATACAAACCTGTATACAAAATGACTTAGATCCTTTTCACTCAGATTTTCATCTCCACTAAACTGTTTAAAGGCCAAGATCAGCCTCTCATAATATGCATGTACTGATTCTTTGCTTTCCTGATGTGTTCTGTCAATTTTTACCCAATCTGTCTCTTTAGGTGGAACCTTATTCTTCAGAAAGGCAATAACCTGTTCACATTTCTTCATTACCTCGGGGTCTGGAGCCCCTGTTTTTGGATCCCTTGGGTATTCTTGTGTTGGCCAATCTATCATTATTTTGCACTCTGTCCATAGATCTGCTGGTACTATTATGTCAAACAGGCTGTTTAGATCAATCCATAATACTTTGGACAATTTCACAAATCTGTCTACCTGTCTATACCATTCGACGGGTTTTTCACGTAGTCGAGGGAAGTAATTTGTGAATGACATATTATCTTGCCTAGTCCATGGGACATGTACATATCCTCCTCCTGGAATTTCTCTCATAGGGCATTCTGTTACTACCGTCTCTTTTTCTCTAACAGGGAAAGCTGAAAAGGTTATTTCTGAAGCATCATCTCGTTTTCGATACCATCTACTTTTCCATTTGTCCACATCTCCCCATTTTCTCAACAAAATAATTATTTCCTTAATCTGACTCTTTCGTCCTGTGGTATTCATATTCTCAATGTCCTTTTCAGTGAAATCTATCTGATATGGGTTCTGTAGGGCTTTTACCTTTTCAATAGCTATCCCCATTTCATTTGCTACTTCTTCTCATCTTTCATGGAGACTTTTTGCTCTCCAAGTTATGCTTTTACACAGAAATAACAACTCCTCATCCTGGTAAATTGTTAACTGCTCCGTAGGGACAGTTCCTACTATTAACTCTTCCAGTACCAGTCGTAGTTTGGCCACATCTATTGACTGAGATTCTTTGTCTTTCTTCTGCAAGCTTCTCAACCTTTCACTTAATTCCTCTGTAGGTGGTCCTACTGACTTCTCTACATTACCTTGTCCTGAATCCTTTTGTGTTTCTAATATTGACTCCACTGTTGTTATACGTCTTTCTGCACAATTCTGGCCTACGAACGGATTATTTGAAACATTTGGTTCAATCATACTTATTGTCTGTCTCCATGGATTGTCATTTTGACTCAGTTTTGGCTGTTCAACCTGTTTATTGCTTTTAAAAGGGACCATTAGACAATGTTCGCCATCTTTTTGTTTATCGAAAATAGGCATTACTGGAACTATTGTTACTGGAACTGTTACAGCTTCCAGATTTTTGGTTAATTCTCTTATTTTCTCTGTTAATTCTAAGGTTGTCTTTGCTAGTTCCGCTGAATTTTCACCATCTATTCTGCTTCCGGACTTCCTTTCTACCTCTCTAATGGAATTGTTTTTTCCCAAATCCTGGAACTCCGGTTCCGATTTTATGATTCGTAAAGTTTCTTTCATTGGGGCACTTGGTGTTAATATTTCTGGTTCTGGTCGATATGGGGGTGGAGTTTTATAGAACATGTCATCAAGAACATCATCCTCTGATTCATTCACTCCATACCCTCTCGATTCCACATTATGTCTCTTTTCTGTGCATTTTCTTCCTTCATTTTCTCCTGCAGTTCTTACAGGAAACAAACCCTCAGTCATACTCGCATTCCGCCACCTTCTCATTCGTTCATCATGATTTTCATGTCCATATGACCTACCAAACATGTACCTGTACCTTCCGCCACTTCTCTGTCTTTCTCGGTCATGCATCTCATCTTCCTATTCTGTCAATGCTTCACATTGTGTCGGTCTAGGTCTTGGTTCGAAATTCATAATTTTCTCTCTTAAATTTCTCAAAACTGCCAAATTAAATGAACCATGTTCTGGAAAAGCCAAAACTCCATCCTTCTCAGTATACTTGACCCAATTGTCTAACCAAATGCAGGTGTGATGTCCATATTTCGCAACCATAATGGATGCGGGGGTCTTCAGTGGAGGAAGTAATTGTCCTTCCCTAGTTACAATCGGTTTGTCCTTCTTAAACCACTTTTTAATTCTACCAAACCAGGACTTCTTCTCCTTTTCTGGGGGGTCATAATACATCTTTTCTGCCTTTTTGTGTATCTCTAGTTTCTCCTCTCGACCGTACCGCTTTTCTGTCCAATTGTAGCGCGACTCACACTACCGCACCAATCCGGCGCGTCTACGTCACTCTGCAATTCTCCAATCCCAGCGCGACTCACACTAATGCACCAATCCGTAGTGTCTACATCACTCTGCAATTCTCCAATCCCAGCGCGACTCACACTAACGCACCAATCAGGAGCGTCTACGTCACTCTGTGATTCTCCACTCCTAGCGCGGTGTACACTAACGCACCAATCAGGAGCGGTCTACGTTTCCGACTGACTGGCCAATCCCAGCGCGGTTGTTGTGACGTCAGCAGCAGCTGCCGCAGCTTCTGCTCCTGTCTACCCCTCCTTTACAAAATTCACTTGGTAAGTTTTGTTTCAAATTTACAAATCTGTTAGTAACAACACAAAAACACCACCATTGTCCGCTTCGCTAACCAAGGAATAGCAATAGACCTTTCTCACGAGAATTCCGTCTTTCCCGAGAGCAGCGCTTACCTCTGCCCTACTACGGAATCGTTACTTCTGTTGATAAAGTAGCACATCCCTCCACCATACCCTTCTAACAAGCATTAGCTAAACGTTTCTCCAGATTTAAGACACTTAGTTGGAGACCCAATGCTCCTGAGAAATACCCGAATGCCTTCACATTCACACACTTTCACACGAGAAAATGTAGTACAGTCCCACAGAATCCTGTCTTTCCCGAGAACAGCGAACAGTCTGTTCTACTACAGAATTTTGGCATACGTTGATGTAGTAGCACTTCCCTCTACTTTATCCTTCTAACAAGCTTGGGGAGCACCTATTACCTTTCTAGTGATAAGCGTTATCGGAGTGCCATTTGGACTCCTGGTACCTAAGACCCAAACTTCACAGGTGACCTTCGCTACCATACACTTCTTTCATACAGGAGATATTTCTAATGGCAACATGCGACGATGTCACCGGATCGAACCCAGACAATGCGTCGAGCAACTTCAATCGTTACACGTTTTTCCCCGTGTACCTACAGGGCAACAACAATTCCGTCTTTACCGAGAGCAGCGCTTACCTCTGCTCTGCTACAGAACCGTTACAAACTTCCGACTCCCTACATCTCAGAAGCCGTGCAAACAACATAGAACTCGACGCGACTCAAAATACAGTGTTAATACATAAACCAATATCAATCAATAACCAATAATCAATAAGCAATTTACAAGCTATAATCACCAAACCAAAACAATAACAACTATCATTCTGCTACCAGAAAAACTGTTGCAGCGTGGAATTTTAAATCCTCCCTTCGTCACAGATCAAATATCACACTAGCACATTCACTCAATACATTCATTGGTGGGGCCCATAACACCAACACTCACACTTCGTTGATCCGTTCTCACGGGAGAGATAAATTGTCCAAACACTGACATGAAAGGAATATCTTTTGACTAAAGAACTTAATTTACCTGAACCTACATTAAGTCCCTTTATTAAACACCGAACCTTGAGATATTCCCTCCATTTAATCGATGGATCAGTTAGTTGATATTGGATATTTGGTTACACAGTTCTTTAATTTACATTTAATCGTATTCTAATTTCTCTAAATAAATCACCCGACACATTTGTTCGTTAGAATAATTATTTAATTTATCTAATTGATTGCAATTTTAATAAGTCACAAGCCAAATTCCCCGAACATCATATTTACCTAATCTGGCTATTAGTCGTCCTCTAAGTCAATCAAGTCGTGGAAAAGTCTTTTAATTCATCAAAGTCAGGCAGCAATTCAGTCTTTCAAAGATTCAGGGTAACAGCTGTCCAGCAGTGTCACCATCCTCTCCGTCAGCATAATGTCAGGAAAAAGGAAAAGTTTTTCTCCACCTCACTATTCTACCATCTTTTTATAATGAAATTAACGTCAAAATGTAACAAAATCAGTTTTAGGCAGTCCTGATTGGCTGGTTTGGGGTCATTTGGTAAAGTTCTCACATATACTGTTGAGTTAGGTCATCACACTTGCTGGTTCCGGTTTTAAAGACAGTCCTTTGTTTCATGAATTTGGCGATTTTCCCAGTGCATCCTTGATGGATACATCTCACATGAGGTCAAGACGAGGCCACTTGTTGCTGGCTGTGGCGCAGGCGCACTTCACCCGAAACCTCGTGGAACAGTAGTAGTCGCGTCGTGTGTCTCGGTCAGCCATCTTTTCTTAGGCCCAAATGGTCAACTTAAGCAAAACAAACATAAAACGTAATTAAAACACTGAAATGGCTAATAAAATGTTAAAACCTCACTAATTCCCCTATGTGTAAGTAATTATCTAGCATGATAGCAACATTTAAAGCGTTTATATTCACCCAACGATGTCATCTGGTGCAACTTACAATTACGTCACAAAAGCAACATACATCATGCAATATTCTAATTTTCTACCATTAGTATGCGTACATATATTAGTATACAAATTAATTAAGCCATACAAATGCAACTCCCACGTGTAATTTCTTTCGTTAATATAATTGGTTAGACATCATTTTAAACAGATGAATAATATTATAATTAATAGATTATTCGGATTAATATAAATATGCAAAGAATGGGGGTATACAAAATGTTGTACTACCCGCACCAGCACCTTCACTTCCCCAACACTGCGCAGGAACAGCTGGAGACAAGGAAAGGCTTCTACGCCATAGCTGGATTCCCGGCCGTGTTGGGGGCAATTGACTGCAAACATGTTCCACTTGTGCCCTCTGCGGATACTGCTCACCACTACCGCAACAGAAAGCACATGCATTCCATCAATGTGCAGGCAATAGTGGATCACCGGGGACTCTTCACCAATGTCGTCGCCAACTACCCAGGCAGTGTGCACGATTCCTTCATCATCGGACAGTCCACCATAAACCAGCGCTTCCAGGATTGCACATATGAAATGGGACTGCTCGTTGGTAAGTACCAAATCAACACACCACACATTCCACAGACACCAACACACAAAGCACATCTGTGGGGATGCACACGTGAACAAGCCACATTTGACATGTCAGACTACACGACCACCTACCAGACACAACTACACCACTCCATGGTCATCCTGGGCTACCCCTGCACCCAATACAGACATTACATGGCACCACAGCCACACAACGGCTTGACGTGTGGAGATGCGGAATGCAGCCATGACACATGTGAGGCACTGCTCTGCCCTCATGACCCTGCCCCATTCTCCCACAGGTCAGCGTCCTGTGGCCCCGTGTCGGCCACTGTGCATCCATGGCCACTGGCCCTGTGCGACTCGAGTCATCCCCCTTGTGGTTCTGACATTGCATGTCTGAGTGCCTGATGACTGTTGGAGTTGTTGCCAGCACCAGCTACTCCCTGAGGGCTGGCTTACACTCACCCCACACACAATCAGCACTGGCATCACTGAATTGGTGGGCCTGCCATCACATCCTGCTGAACCAAGTATTGACTCATTTCTCCCTGCACTGTCACAGGTGATCAAGGATATGCACTCTGCCCTTGGATGATGACACCCCTCCAGGCCCCAAACACACCAGCCCAGAGGCAGTCCAATGCAGTCCACATACGCACCAGGGGCATCATTGAACACACATTTGGAGTGTTGAGGTCACGTTTCAGGTGCCTGGACTGCACAGGTGGGAAGCTCCTGTACTGCCCGGACGTCGTGTGCAAGATGATCGTTACATGTTGTGTGTTTCACACATGTGTTCGCACCAGGGCCCCATGGTTCCCAGTTCCAGAGGTACCAGACAATGATGATGGTAAAGGCTGGTGGCCCACATCCCACTGCAGCTGCGGCAGGAATGGCCTGTAGGAGCTACATCATTGCCACCTACTTCTCATGAGCATGTCACATTGTGTCCATCCGTAGCAACCATGGGACAGTAGTAGATGTCCAATTGCACTGCATGTGTGAATAAAACATATTTGCAGGTTACAGGTTGGAATTGTGCATTGTCATGTTACGTATCCCTGTGGTTACAGATGTGATTTGCCTGGTTGAGCTCATTTGCCGATCCAGTTGTGTCCTGTGTTCAGTTGTGGAGGTGTTGCTGTTTGTACCGGGATGTTGCCAATGTCGAGGTGCACTTCTGCTTATGTGTGTATGCTGCACGGTGGGTGTGTCGCTCCTGCGGCTCTGATTTGTCTGCCACTGGTCTCTTTCATGCAGTGTGCCTGTCGTTTTTGTCCTTCCATGGTGCCTGGATGTAGTGGTGTGCATGTTGTCCTCTGAAGTTGGCCAGGGTGCATCCGTGCTACTCCGCTGTTGCTGTATTTTGTTCAGTGGCATTTTCTGTATGCTGTTCTTGTGCTTGTTCCCGCATTGCGTGTGAGTTTGCTGCCCTCGCACTGCTTATCCCTGCTTTCCTCATCGCGGAAGGACTCATCGCAGGTTTACAGGTGTTGTGGTTTGTGTTTTTATCTCCGTCGGGGTGGTTGTATTGTGTACATTGTCCGCGGTGTTGGCAGACTATCGCATGGTACCGCCGTGGTGTGAATTCCACGTTGGCATCAGGGTTATTTTCAGGCGATGGGCTGCGATATTGAAAGTTGCGTTACACTACTCTTGCGGTAGTTATCACACGTTCTTGTGAATATACCCCTTAGTGTTTGGGCAGGAGAGGTTGGTGTGTCAGCTCAGAAAGGTTTACTGGGAATCAAAGTGTTCTTTTAAAGGCCTTACTAGAGATGAGAAGGTGTGAAAGGAATGGAGAGCCTGTCCAGCTGCCAGGGAGGCTGAGGAGCACTCACAGGAGGGCTTGTGGAGGAGGAGGAAAATAGTCTGCCCCTGGCATGGCTAGAGGAGCCAGTATAGCCTGTGGGGAAGGGGAATATCCTGAATGGTGGAAGAACCTCCTCCAGAGCTGGCAGCAGTCTTCCCTCTCCAGGTCTGTCTCCAGAGGAATTGGAGAAGAGGCAAAAAGCCAGGCAGCTTGAGTTGGAGCTTGTAAAACTCAGGTTGAAGCAGGAGAGAGAGGAATGGGAGATGAAGAAAAGGGAAGTGCTTTTCGCTCATGAACTAAGCATTGTTCCTTTATGCCATTTTCTTCAACACTGCATTGCTGTAAGGAACCAACGCATTTTGCCACAAATGGTGCAACACCTCCCCTGTGACAGTAAGGAACTGATGCATCACCTCCCCTGTAGCAGTAAGCAACCAACGCATCACCTTCCCTGTACAGTAAAAAACCAACACATCACCTCCCCTGCTCCAATTCCTTCCACAAATCAATTGGCAGATCTCACCCTAACCTTTACCATTTCTTGGAAATTTTGAAGAAGGAACAACATTTACAAGAAATTAGAATGGCACAATCATTGTCAGTTAGCATGACCCTTGTGTTTCAAAAAAAGTAAAGAAATAACTGAGCGACTATTGGCTGAACTCCATTAAATTCCATTGGTGGGAGCTTCAGACTATACCTTAGGGTGGGTGTAACGGAATAAGGTGCTCCTACAAAGTTACACAAATATTTCTATTCAAGCTAAAAATACTGTGGTGCATCAAACAATGGGAAAAATACCCAATTTCCCAAAAGAGACTGATAAATCACAAATTGTGCTGATGCACACACTCAACATCCATATATAGTATACAAATTATTGAGATAACACAAAATTCAATTGGGCTCCTGATCTTTTAGTCTTCTTTTATTTCAGAGTCTTCCACTCCCTACGTGTTTCGTTGCTATGGTAATCAACCGTGCGACTTCCTCAGGGCTGGAAGTAACAAATAACCACAATTGTAGTACCAACAAATATAAAATAATTAAATTGACAGCTTACGCTGAGCCCAAAGAAAACCTCATGCATGAGGACTACATATTGTGCTTACAACATAACAATATCCAGTGCTCGGTGTACATACATACACAAGTTCTATTAACCTATGGTTCCTATTCGGATAACAACAAAAGTATAATAAGGTGTCCCTAAAATTAATGTGTGTACATCATATCATATGCCTATAGTGATTGCCACTCCTATAATTTGAATTATTATCATGCCACCATTAGTACCTTATGTGCGCCAGACACACAGATAATTAATTAATTAGTACCTTAGACTTTAATTAGGTCATGTATCTGAAATAAGATAGATAGCAACAGGATGAGTTATGGAGTACATGGGGTAAGGTTTCTCAATACGCACCAGTCACCTCATATTTCCAAACCGAATCAACATACCTCCCGTATTTGTGTATAAATTCCAACTATAATGTAACTCCATGTTTCAAATGAAGATATCCTCTGCAAATAATTTATATAATATAATCAATCCTTAATATCGCTGATTGTCTTTTTGCAATATATTGTAAAACAACTATGTGTATCTATAGTACAGATCTCTTACCTCGACTGTTCTTAATCAATTTCAAATTGTATATCGCCACGGAATTGTCCAAATACTGCTAATATTTCTTCGCACGTGTAATATCATGAATTATGACTCACACGTCCCTGACGTACGGGGGCCTGCAGATAAATACGATAGCAGTTTGTCAGTCAGGCGAATCGAATATATGCCCATTACTATAAAATTCATTGAGACTCATAGAGTCAGTACATACCTTCTAAGTTCTAAACACCCGATTACAGGTGTAGCAGCGGCGGTACGATATTGCCAGTGCTTCCAATATATATCATAGACAACGTTATTCCAGCCGGATTCCGATGGGTGAGCTTTTTCTCCCTTGAGATTACAATGCATGGTTTCTGACATGGTTTCCATTGAGGAAAGGGAACATGCGACCAAACTGTGGGCCTCATTATGATGGCAGTGGGACTGCCACAGTCAGGCTGCCGGTAGCGGCCCCACCGCCATCAGACCATGCAAGACCACCCTCCACATTAGGATGGCGGACAGATGGTCAGCAGGCAGAGAGACCATCTGTCACAAATCCGATGGGTGCTTTGAGCCCTTCAGGCGGTCTGTAATCCCTTCAATGGTGCTGAGTGTTTCATGGTGGTTAACCCACCATGAAAAGGCTGGCGAAAAGTGACTTGAGGGCTCCTAGTAGGCTCCCATCTCCCCTTGCCCTCAGATTTGGGCCCTGGGGGGCACAATGGTGCCCCCTACATATCCCTGCACCATATGGCATACAGAACGCAGCACACACGGCAACACAAAATATACAGAGTTCAACTGCCTTGAAGGCCGTCGCTTCCAAACCCCTGATCTCTAACTCCCTTTAAAAGGGCAGGTGTGATGCTGGCTGCACAGTGAAACACATAGTGGCTGCTTCAAAGCCTCTCTGTATTTCGCTTGAATGCGCTGCCCACAAGGCAGCACGAGTTGTGGCTGCCCTGTGGGCAGTGTATTCTATGTAATAGGGTGCAGTTTCTCTGTTTGCGCCAAGCGCACCTGTTTTATGGTGCACCATGGCGCAAACAGGGAAAGTCTGCCCTATACATAATAGGGCCCCTGGTAAGTAAGAGCTTATTTCTGGGTTCCTTTCTGTCCGTAGACAGTTTAGATATACAAAGTTCTCACAGAATTGTGTCCTTTGAAACAAGAACTATGCAGTATTTCAATCTCCCTTCCTCCCTCCCTTACTTCCCTGGTGCCACCTTAGAGCTCATATCCATATAGGCCCGTTCCTTGCAGAGCTCCTTTTAAACTGACCCATTTCCCAGTTCAAAGCACCCATCCTAAGATGCCATGACCTCCTCGGTTGTGGAAGGGTAGCAGTGTGAACTCAAGCCGGTCATCTCTCCTTGTTCTCCTCCCCACACTCTCTCTGAGACTCCCATCGGGTCCATTCTCCCTGGTGCTAAGGCTGATCCTGTCACTCTGTCACTGTCCGAGACATTTCCTTCCATGTTGGTCTGCTCTCCGTCACATCTTGTGACATTTCTTACCATATTGGTCTACGGTTCAGCTGACAGCATCCACAATTACCTTCCTTCTTCTTTGCCAACTCCAGATTCCTGGTGGGTGTGGAGGATACTCTGTTTTTCTTTTTTTTATACCCTTTCTCCCTTTCCTCTCCTGTTTGTCATTTCTCTGTTTCCCCTTTCCTCCATTCATGTCCTCTTTCTTTTTCATTACATGCTTTGTCGGCTCGAAGCTGGAGAAGATCAGGAGTGGAACCATGAAACTCTGGTAAGGGTGACCTCTCTGTGTTACAACCTATTTAAGGCATATATTTTGGATTATTTGTGTTGCAACTGTTGCGTAAAGTATGTGTGCCTCTGCCAGGTTTTGACTGCCATCTAGCATAGCGGTCCAACTGCTGCATTAGGATGTGGTCGGTCCAACCGTTGCAGTCGGAGGGACCGACCAATGCACCCGACAGGCTCAAGGATTCTCTTGGTCAGATCATAATCCCTACAATAGGGGCAGTGCCCGGCATAAGGATTACGATGTCCCTTTCTGACTGCCTTGGAAAGGCTGTCAGAAAGGGACTTTGGGGGCCCTTGGCATGGCCCTCATCCCCCCTGGGCCTCTGAGTTGATTCCCGGTGGAACCTGTGGTGCCCCCCTAACATCACATGGTGCCTGGCACAGGGGCCATGGATGTTTCAAAATGTCGCCTTTTTCATTGCAGCTTGTGATGCAGCTCTTTTTCGGGCTGCAGCACAAACTGCAATGGGAAAGGGGATGTTTCCGACCGCCTACACGGCGGTCGCATCTTAATTGGGCGGGTAGAACCGTGTTGGTCAGTTTCCAACCTGCTATGATGGGGGTCTGACTCTTGTCCGACCTCCATCCTAATTAAGCCCTATGTAGGTGACTCTGGCCATATCTCTAGATATGTGGGATAATTTGTCATACCCTCTGTTGATCTACCTGAGCATCATGAACTTTGACAGACAAAAAGTACATATCACCTTAGAAGAAAAATCACATGGTAGAAAGTGGAGTTTTATAATGTATTCTGCAAGCCAGAAAGTTTTCAATAGAAATCTGAATCTGACCAACAGATATACTCCTAACCTCACTCAGATTAATAAAAATGTGGCCACGCAGTTCTAGGTGCAAACACATCTTGCAAATGCATGGTCCAATTTTGTTTGGCTACTAGTCTTGACTCACAAATGGGACATAAATGAGAGGACTTGGGAGCAAACGCAGGGTGAGTGCAGATACTGCACTAACATATCACGTCTGGCCCTCTAAGCATTAGAAAGAAGTGAGCATGCACTCACTGCTAAATTACACATTGGCTCACATGAGTCGAGTGAACCTAGAGATGGCCTCCACTGACATCAGCTGGCCCGCTAACAATCACCTTTGACATTGGAGGATAACTTACAGCTATTGATCATGAAGGGCCTGCTGCTGTCAATGCTTGGATTTAGAGATTGCCGTTGGGGAACTAGAAGTGTGTCAGGAGCGTGTTCTAGCACGTCTCTGTATGAATTAGGAACACAGTGTAAACTGCAATCCACACACATAGCAGGCCCTTAAAGTGCAAAGTTTTTGCACAGGTAGGTTTTTGTGCATGGAGGCAACATTTGTGTGTACACACATCACAGTTTGCTCATTTGGAAATCCCTTTTGTGAATGAATGCATGTGCCAAATGAAACATTTTTAACAGATGAAGGTAGTGATAGGTGTATTGACATAAACAGGTAAGGGTATAGGACAGGACACGTGTGAGAGCAATCAGTAAATATAGGTGAGAGATTGAGGAATGGAAATAGATTAGAGGAGCCTTTGTTCGTAGAAAGAAATGGCAGTAGGAGTTGCCCTACTGGCGTTTCGGCAGTCAACCACGAGTCGCAACAATGAATATCCTTTTTCTTTGTTGTGACACGTGGTTGAAATAATGTAGTTGTGCAGGAATGTTGATAACTGTGATTTTCTCATTTGCTTGTGTTAACCCAATCCTTGCAAACAATAGTTCATCTTCTATTTTTAGTGTCATGGAAACTTTAAAATGAGCACCAATATGGCACATTTTAGGTTGAGAAAGGCAGCGTGACTGCCAAAACGCGTCCCTCCAGTGCCTGTTCTGTTTCTTGTGTCTGATGTGACTGACATAATAAACGGGAGTAACCCCATGATGACGAGTGCCAGCTCCTATATCATAGAAGGTTTTGGAGATATTCTTCCTCATTTTTTGCGCTGGCTCTAGCGCTACCTTGTGTGCACCACCAGCGATCTGGCAGCACGCCAGTAGAACCGCAATTTATTTGATATGTTGAGGCAGGCATGCCCCCATGTAAGGGTGTGGCGATGGAGGCGAGGAGAAGGCGCTCGTGTGAAGGGAAGGTCCATACGCTGGGAGTCTAAGTTCCCTTGGCGGGAACTGGAACTCCTCCACTAATGGCATATCCTCACCCAGGGAATACCACCCCTACGATGGAGCTGGGCATTGTGGTTGGCACCAGCCTAAGCAGCGGTGGCATCATGGGACCTGACAGCTGTTTGTCAACTTGGATCACACCTGACACGGAAACTCGAAGTTTGGCAGCATGAAAGCGCCCCTGTGAGCCCCTTTCTCCTTTTTTAATTGGATATTTACATTCAACATTGAACTCGTTGTCGCACAGTATGTTCTGGGAGACAAAAGTATTTAAAAAGAACAAGGAAAAAGATTGGGCTGGTGACTATGCTTGCATTGATTTTATTCAAATGGGCAGAAATGCGTGACATTTGTTTTTTTTTTTTAAATACATTATTGTGATGCCTTTATTTGCAGCTTAAGGGCTTGCTTAACAATCCAGTCCGGGTTTTACACGAGAAGTGGCATGGCATGATGGGACTTTGTGCAATAAGTTGAATTGTATGCATAACTCTGACCAGCACAGCTAGTGAATTTATCTAAAAGCGATTTTATTTGCAGGGTTTTCCTCATTGTAACTCGTGGTTGAAATAATGTAGTTGTGCAGAAGTGTTGATAACTGTGATTTTTCCACGTGCTTGTGTTAACCCAATCCTTGCAAACAATAGTGCATCTTCTATTTTTAGTGTCATGGAAACTTTAAAATGAGCACCAATATGGCGCATTTTAGGTCGAGAAAGGCAGCGTGACTGCCGAAACATGTCCCTCCAGTGCCTGTTCTGTTTCTTGTGTCTGATGTGACTGACATAATAAACGGGAACATGTGAACAAGGCTCGGACGAGCCGAAACGTTATGGCTACATACTGCACGAAATAAATTAATTTGCACTTATCCTATGGTCCGTGTCCGTACGTGCTGTGCTGCTGCTCGACTGCGGAGTTGGTGAAATATATATATATATATATATATATATTATCTACTGGCGGTCGCCAGTAGATAGTTATAGTTAGGACCGTGTTTCCATAGGAAATCTGAAAATTCTATTTGGAATAACTTTGGCGCCGGTTGACGAATCCTCGCAAAATTTTCAAAATAGGTGGGGCGCTCCGCTCCTACCCTGAAAGTCTCGCGTGGTGATTCGTCAAGCGGGGGCTGAGAAAAAAGGGGGGTCCCAAAACACGTTTTCCCCATGCATTTTTCCATAGGGACCTTTAGTCCAAGGTACAGCCCGAACGGCTGAACGGAATTACTTGAAATTTGGCAGAGAGGTAGTCCTCAGGTCAGGGATGTGCCTTTTGAATATCTGGAGTCAATCTGTTCAGTAGTTCCTGAGAAAATTTTAGTTAAAAGTACATATATATCTATAAGCGCGCACCGTACGCATACGGTAAGCTTACCGTACGCGTACGCTGCCGTGCGCGAGCTTAATTCTGATTGGTGGTTACATGACAGTAAACATTCCAGTCGGTCGAAATCAGGAAGTGTCGGCCGCCATTTTGTGTGTCTCACACTAAAAATCAAAGGGGGAGAACGTGAAAAGGGGGCAAGGTAGAGAGTTGCAGACCCCCTAGCGTTTGTCAGGGGGTCCAAGAAGGTCCAAGAAGTGTAAAAAATACATTTTATATTTTTTTTAAAAATCACGGGGTGTGCGTACGGTAAGCGCAGGGGTACGCGTACGGTACGCGTACGGCGGTAAAAAATGATTAAAAAAAAAGAAAAAAAAACAAATAAAAGTGTTAAGATGTTAGGTGGCTCTAAAAAGAGCCCTTGTGTTTATGAAGTGTTTTTTTGGGTACCTACAATTAAGTACCGATGCAGAGTCTAAAGTTCAAGAGGAAGACTCTGTTCCCTTCATCATTGAAATGTACACCGTCTCCTCTATAAATGTCTTGCATGTTCTAACGCAAGTTGTTGTGGTATATAGAACCCATACCATAGTCTCAGGAAAGCAGAAACAGACTTATTGACATGCTTTCTTGCTTTGTCAATCTGTGGACAAAATTGGTTGGACCAGTTCCACTTTTGCCTTTGGCATATATTACAATATACAAAGGCAGTTTGTGGAAAAAGTGACATCAATTGCACAAAGGTGTCCTTAACAAGCATTTCCAGACCTACCCGAGTTAAAGTGCCTAGGTCATTTCCACCACAGTGCACAATAATAAGGTTAGGCTGTGGGAGATGTAGAAAGGTTTTCACCAAAGGCATTAATTGGTGCCACTTTAACCCTCTCTGACCAATCCATTTAATGTCTACATTTGGCAAAGCAAGATCTTTTACAATACCTCTTTTTGCTGCAAATTTTTCACTCCAGAAGACATAGCTATGACCTACAATCCACACTGTGAACATCTTTCAAGGAGAACAGGATGCACTCAGGGGGTGTCTTTCAGTAGAATGGCAATATGAAAAGAAAGACAGTTGAAAAATGGAGGCATACACACTTTTTTGTAATAAAAAGAACTCATTGGCTGATTCAAACCATTTTACAGTTAAAACTAGGCTGTATGTTTACATTTTTAAAAGCATGTTTTGGATTGGTACAGAAAAATGTGTTCCCACTGAACATTACTTTGGATTTGCTGTTAGGTTTGAAAAGTCAAGCACTCTTGCTCTTTGGATTTGAAACATTGTGTGCTGAACTTCTGACCTCTCTGCTCACACCAGTGTTCCATGACCTGTTGCTATGGTAGCAGGCAGAAGTCATGTTGGGGGAAGGGATGATTTGGAAAGGGGTTGAAAGTTGCAACCAATAGAAATGTGTGATTCCATTTGAAAAAATGTGGGAAGGACTGTGATTTTACATTAACATGTATATGTTTGAAAAAAGAGAGGGAAACATTGCCATTTACTGGTTGTGGTGAGAGGAGAGAGGTGTACAGCTCTGAGATTCTGGCTCTGATAATCTGCTGTTTGAGTGCCACATTTCTTTCTCAACTAACTAATTTTAAAGGTGAGTCATGAGTTTGAGAGGGGATGTATGTGGTGATTTTTGATATAAATATTAGAATTGTCATTCTTCTTTTAAAGTTGTGTTTTACATTTTGTGTTTTAGGAGATATTTAACTGTCTTGAACTTGTAAGATATTATGGAGTATGTCTTCACTGTAAGTTAAGGTGTACTGGTATCACTGAGGAATACTGTTTTGTGCCTAGAATCACATCATGAGTCTGTCTGCACACAGGATTTGTTGTCAGAGATTTAATTTGTGTTGCTCTTGTTCTGTTAGCCTTGCACTCGCAGAAAAGGGGCAGTTTGTTTTCTTAAAGTGTGATGGTTAGCATTCAGCAGAAATCAGTTACTCACAAATGAGAGGCAAATGCAAACACATTTGAAAATAGCATGGTACATTTTCCTTCCACTTTAAAAGTTGTGTTTTACATTTTATGTTAAGGAAGATATTTAAGTGCCTTGAACATGTTATATATTATGGAGTATGTCGTCACCAAAAATAAAGGTGTAGTGGTATCACCGAGGAATACTGTTTTCTACCTAGAATCACACCATGAGACAGTGTGCACACAGGAATTGTTATCAGAGATTTAATTTGTGTTGCTCTTGCTCTGTTAGCCTTGCACTCGCAGGAAAGGGGCAGCTTGTTTTTTGGAACTGTGATGGTTTGTATTCAGCATAAAAAAGCTGTTTGGGCATGTGCTATTTTCTGTCTCTGAAAAATAAAATGAAAATGTGTCAGACTGTTAGAGTAATTATCACTTGCTCTACCACAGTAGTAAGTGTGCTTTCAAATTGCAAATTAAATTTCGGTTTCTGCCTAGAATCACACCATGAGTGTGTGTGCACACAGGAATTGTTGTCAGAGATTCAATTCGTGTTGCTCTTGCTCTGTTAGTCTTGCACTCGCAGGAAAGGGTCAGTTTGTTTTCTTGAAGTGTGATGGTTAGCATTCAGTAAAAATCACTTTCTCACAAATGAGAGGCAAATGCACACACATTTGTAAATAGCATGGTACATTTTCCTTCCACTTTAAAAGTTGTGTTTTACATTTTATGTTAAGGAAGATATTTAAGTGCCTTGAACATGTTATATATTATGGAGTATGTCGTCACCAAAAATAAAGGTGTAGTGGTATCACCGAGGAATACTGTTTTCTGCCTAGAATCACACCATGAGACAGTGTGCACACAGGAATTGTTATCAGAGATTTAATTTGTGTTGCTCTTGCTCTGTTAGCCTTGCACTCGCAGGAAAGGGGCAGCTTGTTTTTTGTAACACATGGTCATGGTCTCAAGGAGCTGTTAGGACATGTGCTCTTTTCTGCTTGTCTAAAATATAAGAAAAATGTGTCAGGCTGTCACAGTAATTATCACTTTCAAATTGCCAAAGAAAATATCGCTTTCTGCCTAGAATCACACCATGAGTCTGTGTGCACACAGGAATTGTTGTCAGAGATTTAATTTGTGTTGCTGTTGTTCTGTAAAACTTGCACTTTCAAGAAAGGGCCAGCTTTTTTTCTTCAACTGTGATGGTTAGCACTCAGCAGAAATCAGAATCTCACAAATGAGAGGCAAATGCTAACACATTTGAAATAAAGAGGGTAGATTTTCCTTCCAATCTTGTAATGGGTCAGGTAGTTCCTACATGTTCAAAACTCCAATTACCCCTTACCACACATGTACTCTTACACACATATCTGCAGTCTTAATGCAGTTGTGGAAGTCTCCATGCAGATCTCTCTTGCACCTGACAATACACAGTTTCCAGAAACACACTCTTTGCACACATGCAGCAGCTTCTCCTACACTCCCATGCGTAATACTCAGCTCTGTGTTGTGTTTCAGATAGCAGTGTGTAACGCAAATACATTCAACGTCACCAAGGCTCATTTCCTCAAGTCCAATTAACTCTTAATACACATGTAGTGTTACATATATGTCTGCAATGTTTATGCACTTATGCAAGCATCCATGAAGATCTCTTTTGCACCTGATAGTAGACAGTCTCCAGAAGCACACTCTTAGCAGAGAGCAAGCTGTTTCTCATGTACAGTGAAGCTTACTATTCAGAGCTGTGTGGTGTTTCAGATAGCAGTGAGTAACGCTAATACATTTACCCTCACCAAGGCTCATTTCCTTTGCTAGAGTGTAGTATGTCATTCAGATTGCACATGTTTATGGTCTCAAATAGCAGTTTGGGCAAGTGCTGTTTTGTGTTTCTAAAAGAAATAATGAAAATGTGTCAGACTGTTAGAGTAATTATCACTTGCTCTACCACAATAGTAAGTGTGGTTTCAAATTGCAAATCAAATTTCTTTTTTGCATAGAATCACAACATGAGTCTGTGCGCACACAGAAATTGTTGTCTGAGTTTTAATTTGTGGTATTGTGGCTCTTTTAGAATTAGATTTGTAGGAAAGGGGAAGCTTTAATTCATGATGGTTTCATTGTGTTTTTTCACTTGTAGGAAAGGGGTAAATAGTTTTATAAGATTTGAAAAGCACAAAAAAAATGTAGTAATACATTTAAATTACATAAAGGTATTTTTTTTTAGTTTCTTTCAGGTATTTTTGAACAATATTGAAATAAGTTAAAGATGCCTATAAAATCAAGGAAGAGAAAAGAATAGAAAAAACATTTATATTTGAAGACAACTGGAAGACCCAAATTAGTTGAAGATCCTCATGTTGGAAAAAAGAAAAAGTCTTCTGGTAAGCAAACCAAGGATTTTTTAAAAAATATCTTCAAAAAAAGAACAAATTTGAACAATTTCCCCACTGCAAATAGAGTTTCAAGTAGAAAACAACAGGATAAAAGTGAGAAATTTCAAAATGCTAATGTACAATTAGAAGCAATAAAGATTGACTTAAAAAGAAAAACAGCATTTAAAGACATTCGTAGAAAAATGTTTCAGAGAAGAGTGATGTCCAATTTGCTAAAGGATGTGAAAAAATATAAGAAGAAAGCAAAATTTTATAAGCGAAAAAAGATATTGAAACAATTATAGCTAAGGCTTTAGATTTAAAACGAAAACTATTCATTTTAATTTTGAACAGGATCCGTACATTAGATAAAATGGTCAATGTAATGAAGTCACAAAGCAAAACGAAAAGAGTAGTGAAAAGAAATAACTTTTGTA
Source organism: Triturus cristatus (assembly GCF_964204655.1). Lineage (NCBI taxonomy): Eukaryota > Metazoa > Chordata > Amphibia > Caudata > Salamandridae > Triturus > Triturus cristatus. The sequence goes on along the minus strand of NC_140582.1, from coordinate 109,662,324 downwards.
AAGTGTTTTTAGGAGAATGGATGCATAGTTCAAGTACTGAACCATTTTTTAATGAAGAGAGTTATCTTCAAAGTAATAGTTTGCTGCATGCAGTTGACACCAGAGGTCGTGCTTATGAAGTGAAAGATGGTTATATAATGGAAAAGGAGAAAATGGTTCCGAGAGATGAGGAACAAGTGTTAGCTGATGAGGTTATGGGGAGACGTCCTAAAGCCCCAGTGTACACTTGGAATTGTAGTAGTATTTGCACTGTGCGCCAGGAATCTATTGATAAATTACGTGACTTTCTAAGAGAATATAGTAAAAAGAGTGTTAAACAGAAGATTAAGGTGCTTCAAAGACTAGATCCATGCAGAGTGAGAGAGAATACTGGTTTGCAAGGACATTCTCTGGCTTGTCTTTCTAGGAAAGTTTGCCAAAGTGTTTTTCACCATTTTAGGATGCTGGCAGTTCATCATACTGAAATGAGAAAATTTGTGAGAAGATTGTATTTTGCTAAAAGTCCAGCACTAAGGTTAAATGAGTTGAATAGGGCTCTGTTCCGTGGATCTGTATCAGATGTAGAGAAGGTTACTGATGAAATTCAGTTTTGTTACTTTGGTCCCGAACAAGAAAGTGCAGATAATGACACAGTAATTGAAGAAAATGTGGAAGAGAATGTAGAACTCACTGTTAGTAAAAATTTTGAAGATCAAATGACAAAATTTACTATCATCTCAAATGAAAGGCCAAATATTACTTGTATTTGTTGCCGGAGAAACCATTATAAAAGTCAAACAAGGTATGTTGATCTCTATAAAAAAAAGTGAAAAAGAAAATAATACTAAGTGGTTGGATTTTGCTACATATTTATTTCTGGAAAATTGTTTTGATTTGGGTGAATATCACCGTATTTGTAAATACTGTTATAACAAGTTAGAAGAAAATAAAATTCCAGCAAGAGCTGTACATAATAATTTAGAATTGGTTGAAATTACTGCAGAACTTAGTGATTTAAATACGTATGAGTCTATACTCATTCAATGTGTCCATCCTTTTCAGACTATAGTTCGTAGGGAGCCAAAAACAGGTAAATTACCTCCTTCGGATTTACAAAGAGGTTTAAAAGGAAGAGTTGTTTATTTGCCATTGGATTTGAAAAAAAATATGGAAACTATTGATGCAGATAGATTGGAAACTGAACCATTAGTAATTTTGGTTAATGGAGTACCAACAAAGAACAAGAAAATTTGGCAGGAGCTGGTAGATGTATGAAAAGTACAAAGAGCAAATATATATTTGAAAAAAAATAATAAATGGTATGAAACAATTTATATGGATGAAGATGAAGAAGTTTTACTACCAGACTCAGGAATATCAGCTGGGCAAATTGAAAAAGTGGATAAGTCAAAAGAAGAAGAAATTTATGAACATTTCAACATACATCCTCTTCATTCAAAAGAAGTTATGGCAAACACTATTGATCTGTTTCAGATGAAAAAAGCACAAGGAACTCCTGTGACTGTATGGGAGGAGAGCTTGGAAGCTCGTTGTTTTCCACAGCTGTTTCCTACAGGCAAAGGTGGACGATATGATGAACGTCCAGTACAAATTCCTGCTTCTGAGTATCGGACTACAAGATTATATGCAGAAGATCCAAGATTTCGTCAAAGTATTCCTTATTTGTTCCATCTTTTATTTGAAAGTGACTTGTCAGCACTATCTTATGCAGTAAATCACATTTTGAAGAGTGGAGTACATCTACGTAATGTATCTGCAAAGGATTTTATGAACAAAGTGCAACAGCGAGATGATCATTTGGAATCTCAATTGATTAATCTGATGGCTTGTCAGCGTGGGACTAATGAATATTGGTACCGACGGCATGGAGAATTGAAGTGTATGTTACGGAATTTAGGAACTCCTACATGGTTCCTTACCCTAAGCTGTGCTGAGTACGCTTGGGATGATTTACTGGATTTTCTTCGAGAGGCAAATTCAAATATTGAAAACATCCAATACAAGACAGCAGGAGAATTGTGCTCATTGGATCCGGTTAATGTTTGCAGATATTTCAATCATAGATTTGAGGCTATGATGTCCTTCATCTGCAATAAACAAAATCCACCTCTTGGAGAAGTTTCATCGAAGGATATGCAACATGTGCTATACCTAAAAGCACAGAAGAGAAAAACTTAAAAGAGCAAGTTTTACGTTTCCAAAGTCATCGGTGTGGAAAATACTGTCGAAGAAAGTACAAGAGTAAAGAAAAATTCTACACAAAATGTCGATTTGGATTTCCACGACCTGTTCTTTCAAAAGGAAGATTAAACAGTTTTATGTCAGCTGTGCGACATACTATTACAAGAAAATCTCCCAAAAATACGTACCACCTAAGAAGAAAAGAAGAGTCAAAATATATAAATGACTACAATCCAGTTATTTTATCTATGTTGAATGCTAACATGGATATTCAGCATGTTGCTGACAATTCTATTGCTGTTGCTCGGTATGTCACATCTTACATCACTAAATCTGAGAAAACGGAATTGAAAGAAATGTGGGAAGAGATTTCTCACGAGAAGACTGTCAGTAAAATCTATACAGTTTCAGTTTAAAGATGTTATCGCATCGAGAAATTGGATCCTACGAATGCTCAGATAGGTTATCATCTGCAAGTCTGTACTCCAAATCCAGAAGAATAATTTGGGTAAGTTTAGGCCTTGCAGGAATGCGAAATCGGGTACTGAAATCTGTTGGAGAAATTGAATATTTGGCAGAGAATGACCCGGAAAGTACAGATATTTTGAAATCAAACATGTTGGACACATATTACCCAAAAAGAAGTCATCATCTTGATAACATGTGTCTCTATGAAGTGCTGCAGAACTACATTTATACACGGAAAGCCACAGAAGACATCAACAATGGAAAATATAAAGTCATTGGTGAGGAAGGATGTTTGGTGAAGCAAACAAAAGGAAGCTTGATTAATCATAGGAAGCTGAGTTGCGACACTAGTGACAAAAAGGAATTTTACTATTTAGCACTTTTACAGATGTTTAAACCATGGCGTTCAGAGGATGAATTACTTGGAGATTTTCACAGCTATGAAGATTCTTTTAATGCATGTAAAGATACGATTGAATGCAGTACTTTCACAAATTATGTGCAAATGTTAAATGAAGAAATTGAACAGGAAGCGACAATTGCAGCTGAAGTAGCTAGAGACAGTTCTCAAGACAGCCAAAGTTCTGGAACACTCAGTCAAGATCCCCTAGGACAACCGATCGTAGAAAATGAAGCTGCACTAGCAATGGCTGAAGTGGAAACAGCTATGAATCAAGCTCAGGAAGATTTAGTAGACTTAACATATTTGGAACAGCAACTGAATGAAGAACAAAAACAAATTAATGAAGAAGTCACAAAAAAAATTGATCATGGATTACTACATGAAAAGAAAGAGTGCTCATGTGCATCATTTGAACCAATCAGGATGTATGTGAGTGGACAAGCAGGAACTGGAAAAGTTTTCTTAATTAAAGTCATCCGAAGCTACCTGCAGCACTAAACAGATTCAACTTTGTCTTGTGTTGTAACTGCTCCAACTGGGTTAGCAGCATATAACATAAAAGGAATTACCTTACATCGCTTGCTAATGTTACCAGTGGAGCATGAGAACAAAATAGAATACCACAAGCTAACAGGAGAAGCATGCTTCGAAGTTTCAAGAGTGTTGAAGAAAATGCAACTTCTCATTATTGATGAGGTAAGCATGGTATCAAACTTAATGCTTGCCTTTGTGCATTTAAGAATGCAGCAAATTCTAAAGAGAGACTATGACGTGTTATTTGGAGGAAAACATGTTATAGTTTTTGGGGATCTTCTGCAGCTCACTCCAGTTAAAGGACAACCAGTGTTTAATCCTGTGACACATGAAGATACAAAGAAGTCATTAGGAAGTATTGGTAATGCGAATATTTGGTCATTCTTTGAGTACAAAGAACTCACTACCAATATGAGGCAAGCAAATGATGAAGATTATGCAAGTATTCTGAAAGATATCAGAATTGGAGTACTTACAGAAGTTGGCAGAGAAGCATTACAGAGTCGGATGCTACATCATTTATTTCCAAATGAAGAAATAGTTGCAGAGAAATTATACAAGAAAATTGCAGAGAAAAATACTGTAATCTGTTTAATGCCAACACTACATGAATGCTCTATATTCAATGAAGAACTCTTGAAATTGGAAAAGGAAGAGATTAAGAAAATGGAAGCAGTGGACAAAATTCAGCATGAAGGAATTACTATTACATTAACAGGCAAACTGAAAAATAAATTGGATGCTCTAGAGAAGAACATTTCGAAAACAGCTGGATTAGAAAAAAATCTTTATGTTTGTATGAACTGCCGAGTATTTTTAAGAAGAAATTTGGATGTAGAAAAAGGTTTAGTGAATGGAGCTATGGGTAAAGTTGTGGGTTTTGAGAAATACCAGAAAAAAGAAGGAATTGAATTTTTAAAAATAAAATTTGATCAGATTGAAGAGGTTAAAGACATTTGTCGTTGTTCAGTTCGTTTCTTGCTTGAGAAAGACTTATATGTACGTAGGAAGCAGTTTCCGTTTTCTCTAGCGTATGCTGTAACTATTCACAAATGTCAAGGATTACCGGTAGATAGTGCTTTTGTAAACATTGGTTCAACTGTGTTCAAAGAAGGTATGGCATATGTTGCTTTGTCACGATGGAAAACATTATCTGGACTATTCATGATAGACTTTGATGACTCAAAAGTTAGTGCTGATGCAAATTGTGTAGAGGAGTATAATAGATTAAGAAGAAGCTATGCTCCTCATTTAGGTCAGTATCCTGTGTTTGAAAAACGTGTTGTTTGTCGGAAAAGGAGAATTGAGAATGTCTGTAATGAGGATGTACAGAAGAGAAAACAAAAGGAGAGTGATGTGATTGCAAGCAAAAAGAAAAAGGACAATGCCGAAGAGGTTGTTGGTTGTCATTTTGAAAATAGCTCTGGTGTCAACTGCTACGCTAATGTAGTGCTTAATGTTGTATTTTATCTTGAAAGTTTGCAAGAGCAGATAATACTAAATCATGAAAAAAGATTCTGTTCTCTGCTGAGTTTTCTTTTTGAGAAGCTGAGTAATGATAAAACTAAAATAGAAAGTGCTTCTGATGTTAGAAAACTTTTAGATGTATGTTCAGGAAGTACACAGTTTTCTCAAAATGTCCAGCAAGATGCACAGGAATTCTTGATGTATATTCTTATGGTACTGGAAGAAGAAGGGGTAGAAATAGAAAATTTGTTTGGTGTCTCTTACAAATGGGAACATAGTTGTGAAAACTGTTTCTACACATGCAGCTCTAATGTTGATTCAGAAAGGTTCATATATTTAACATTACCAGAGAGTCAATCAGTCACTTTTAGTAAATTAGTTAAAGATGCCAATCACAGCATGGAATGTTCTAAATGTAAATCAGACATGTTTTCAACGTTATTTCTAAAGAAATATGGACAGTATATAATTTTAATGATGCAACGTTGTAGAGCTGATGGAAAAATATTGGACACTTCTATAAAGAAGTTTGTAGGCAAACAATTATCAATTTCAGGAAAAACTTTTGTTACAGTTGCAATAATTTTCCATGATAGACCTTCGATAACTTCTGGTCATTACACAGTTTATCTTCAATGTGAAAAAGGCTGGACACTGTGTAATGATTCTAAATTGATTTTAAAGCAACGTTTGCCTGCAGAATTACCAAATTCGTATTTATTTTTTCTGAAACCAAAATTTTAGATACAAATTGCAACTTCTGAACAAATCATTTTTTGCGATTTTATTGGATTACCTTTGGATAGTTCATCCAAAAACAATTTAAAAATTACCATTTGGCCTCATGGAAAGGTAAAAATTTCTCTTGTGGACTTCTTTGACAGATGTAATTTGGGTGTATAAGCTTAAGCAACAAGATTTACAGACGTTATTTAGTGCAAATAGTTTTTATTGTTAGATGATATTTTTATTTGTATATATTATATTTCAATCAAGGTATGTTTTACTGAGAAGAGATTCAGGGCTTTTTTCAAACAATCTTTCAGATTGTTAATTTTTTTGCCCGCTGTTAAGTGATGAATGCAATTGGTTTCACAATTTGCAGTGAAATTCAATATATTCTGAAAACAGCAAAAAAGGGAAAAACATGTCTATGATAAATATGAAAATATGTGGACTGTATTCTAAAATGTATGTTTAAATATTAATACTTTTTTTCTTTTGTTACAGATTGAAAAACGAAATTTTGGGAAAAATAATCCTTTTTTCTAGCAATTAAAAAAAAGCATTTATTGATAATTAAGTTGGTCAGGTAAGTTTGAAATATCTGTATTTATCACACATTTACTTTCGTAGTCCCTTGTTTTCACTTCTCCTCACTCTGCTTTTGTTATTTCCATTGTGGTCCCTCAAGTACATTGAAGGGTGAAAAAAATATATATATTTTTTTTAAAAACGTACGCGTACCGTACACGTACGGTAAAGTTTTTTTAAAAAAAAGAATGATAAAAATAAACTTTAAAAAAATTGTGAGGTAGGGTGGCTCTTAAAAGAGCCCTTGTGTTAATACAGGGACAGAGGAAAGACAGAATGGGAATATTAAAAGGGACCGCACTTGTGCTGCTCAATCTTATTGTCTATTAAAGGAATACTGGACTCCCCATAAGCAATAAGAGCATAGCAAGTATTGCACCTTATTTGTACCCTCTGAAATCGAGGGTATATGTCCAGAGGAGCAGAAGAGGGTGATGCTCCCACTGCAGAGGAAGTGCTCGGCTGAGCTGCCGAAGATGTACTCGGCTGAGCTTCTGCGGATGTGCTCGGGTGACTTACTGAAGGGTTTGCTTCAGTATGTCGAGCAAAAGTCCTTGGATGAACATCCCTAAGGTGTCTCAACATAGTGTGATTACCAAAGGAATACTTCTTCCTTGGATTACCTCTAGATAACAAACGCTCACAAAGTGAGCAGGTAACTAAAGGAGCATTTACCTTTTTCTGCCCCTCAGGAAATGTAAAATACTCTCAAATAAAAGAACTCTTCTGTTTCCTCCTTCTCTGTCTAATGATGCTGCTGCCCTGCTCACTCTCAGAAGAGGACTGCTGCTCTGCCATTGTATCCCAAAGACAATTCAGCTCCTTCTACTAAGGAATCACAAGCAGTAATGAGGGGAATGGGTGTGGTGTTGGAAGTTTCTGGAAATGAAACAAGTTTAAACCAATGAAAAGTGTTGTTTCTGGATCACATGACTTACCGTATGCGCTCCGTAAGCTTACCTTACGCGTACGGTAAAAGTACGCATGCGCGTACGTAAGACACGCGCACGTGCGCATGCGCTTTACAGGCACGCGCGTACGCGCGCATGCGCATTAGAGGCACGCACGCACATACGGCGTGCCCGCGTAATGTGCGCGTGCGGGTGCGCGTAGGGAGGATGCGCTTACGCGTCGCACAGGAAGTACGAACGCGTACGGAATTCGCGTACGCATGCGCAAACGGAACATAAAGATTACGTACGCGCACGGCACATAAAGTACCATAAGCGTACAGTACATAAAGTACTGTACGCGTACGGTAAGCTTACCGTGCACGCTGGAAACCCCCCCCCCCCAAAAAAAGAGGTTTGTAGAAGATATTAACTATGTTATTGAACTATATCTAACCATTTTTTTTAAAAAGGTGAACCTTTCTATATTGCAGGATACACTTAGCATTTAAAAAACCGTACAAATTCACTTAAAAAACCATAGGTTTCACACACGTTATAGTTAGGAATTAGCATTTAAAAAACCTTGCAAATTCACTGAAAAAAACAGAGGTTTCACACAAGTTATAGTTAGCTGGACATTTCACTCGTACAAAACCATTGAAATTTCCCCGTTATAGTTAGTTCAGCTAACTATAACATGCGCGCCCGCAATCCACTGCTGATGACATCACATATTACATCACCCATGACATGGTCAGTGACATCACTCATGACATCACTGATGACATCTCAAATGACATCACTGATGACATCACTGATGACATCATCCAGTGAGTATGTGTTTCTCAACAATTTTAATATGTTTAATATATATAGGGAAAGGCCTGTTGAAGAATGAGTGGTTGTACAAGTGTGTAAATGGATGATGTTCTGTGGTGCGTAACATGATTCTATAAGTGAGTCATTAAATGTATGTTACTGCAGACTAGTAACTACACTGTATAAATGTCTGTATGTGTCTGTATGGTACGCGCACGGTGAAAAACCTTAAAAAAAAAAAAAATACATAACTTAGCATTTAAAAAACCGTACAAATTCACTGAAAAAACCATAGGTTTCACACACGTTATAGTTAGGAATTAGCATTTAAAAAACCTTGCAAATTCACTTAAAAAACCATAGGTTTCACACATGTTATAGTTAGCTGGACATTTCACTCGTGAAAAACCATTGAAATTCCCCCGTTATAGTTAGTGCAGGCAACTATAACTCACGCAACCGCAATCCTCTGCTGATGACGTCAGATATTACATCACTGATGACATATGTGTCTTTCTGAAAAAAAAATATTTGTAATATATGTATAGCTAAAAATTAATGGAAGTAGACATGGGTAAATAAGTGTCTAAATACAGTGATGTAATATCGGACGTCATCAGCAGAGGATTGCGGTTGCGTGAGTTATAGTTGCCTGCACTAACTATAACGGGGGAATTTCAATGGTTTTTCACGAGTGAAATGTCCAGCTAACTATAACATGTGTGAAACCTATGGTTTTTTAAGTGAATTTGCAAGGTTTTTTAAATGCTAATTCCTAACTATAACGTGTGTGAAACCTATGGTTTTTTCAGTGAATATATTTATATATATATATATATATATATTTAGCGCTGAAATGCGTAGACTGTCCTTATCTCTGCACGAATGGTGAAATAAAATATTGAAAAAAGGAATAATTGTCCAGACCTGATTGTCTTCATGGTGCAGTGGTTGCCTTGCTGCGAAAAGTGAAAGCATTGGCGATTTGAAGATAAATATATATATATATATAAATATATATACATATTTCTTTAAAACATAGTGTACGATGTAACACCTGCATCCTTATCTTATGGAATGGACATTTTCTGAGGCATCTGACCCTTGTCACTTTAACAGCACCTCTGTATGAGCTGCTAACCATTTTGTGATTTTACTACTTTTATAAGGTCCTTGCACCAAAGTTGTATTACTATTGCTTAAATGGAGCTACATAAAAGCTTTTGTTTTCTGACAAATACTCCTTTTGTTTGTTATACCGTAAGCCACAGTTAAAATGTTCATATAAATAACAGATGTTTACATTAACAGTGTTTAATTCTAGATAGTTTGGATGATTTGTTGTATACACTACTTGCAAGTTTTATTTGTAGTTTTATAGGAATATTTTTACGCCCCCCAAAAAAATTGCATGATTGACTGAAAATAGTACACCTAGTATCATGAAGTGTGAAATAGTGCTTGTTTTTTATTTGTGCTTTAAGTAGCATTCTAAATCCCCATTCCTCTTTTTTTGGTCAAAAGCTGTTTGGTTTGCTAACATCTTCTTGGGGACATTAAGAGAGCATCCCTTCGAATGCATTCAACCCATTCTTTACCATTGGCTTTGTAACTCACTTTTGCATGCTTTCAATTTGCAGGATCTATTAATTTTAAGCTGTCCAGCTCAAATTCCTCCCATCCCCTGCCCAACCCCTATTACGGTATTCATCCATCAGTGCTCAATTTCTTTAAACAGGCCTTAAAATCTTGTTTTTATCTTGTCACATTTGCTCTGCATTCAAAGACAGTGGTAAAACGTCAGGCCCTTTCTTCCAGGGAGCTTGGTGTTTACTTTTCTTTTTCTAAATTCAAAGTGAGGGGATTTATGAGACAACTGCTTTGGCTCCTGGGAGTGCTTGAGGAAGTTTGTAGGAAGTTCTTTTTTTGTAGCACACAGTAAAATTTGAATATCTCTAAATGAATTGTGCAGATATTTTAGAATTAGAAAAGCCCATTTGTTTGTTATTCTGAAGTGTGGTGAAAACAAATATTTTAAGAAGATCTGAAACAACTTAATACACTAGGTGATGACCTTTCTACACATTATCGTTTTTGCTGTATACATTTATCAGTGAAATCAGAGAAACTACATGTTGGTGCAAATGTAATGGTGATTTCAATTGAAGATGTGTTGTCTGTAATTGTCAGGAATCACGGAAGGTTTCCTCCTCCTTCTGCTTCCGTGGCCTGTATGTTCTCATTACAAACTGAGAAAGCTGTTAATCCTTTGAGTTGGAGTGCTTGTTGGCATCGAAGAGATTCCAACATGGCTGCTAATTTGCTGCAACAGCATATTGCTGTTTAGCAGTCTAGTCTTGTAGTGAATGACAGTTGGTGAGGTGTACCCTAACATTCCATGGTGCACTTCACCGAAGATTCTTCAGGAGCAGCACCTGTTCATCGCGTCGGGAAAGCTAGTCAGGGTAGAGGCGTCATTCTCGGGGTTAGTTCCGTCGGTAAAATAATCCAAGGTTAGTGTTAAATGTCAAGCAAACTTGAAAAAGAGAAAGGTCAGAAATTAGATAACCATTCATCTATAGAAAATAATCTGTGTGGAACAACAATTATAAATGAAAACCTTCAGCAGAAGTGTAATTGTATAAAAAGAGAACTGTGGTAGAAGCCTTAGAGAAAACGCGGGCGACTCCTTTCATTTCGCCGCGTTTTACAATAAAACAACCACCATTGTGTTAACGCAGTTAAAATCATAGAATACTGAGGCACAGAGTCTTGTGCCTTTGTTCAGAGGAAGTAAATTGAGACGCGAGGGTTAATTTATTCATGAGTGCCTCGCGTGTGTTGACAGGAATTCTTGTCGGCATATTTTGTGGCGCGCGAGCAGTTAAATTTCAGACGCGCTTCGCGCACAGACTAAGACACCAGCTGGCAACTATTTAAAAAGTGTCTATTCTTTGTTAAACACATTTTGAGGCAAACACTAGCGAAGGCGAGCAAACATTTCTCGCTTCGCTAAGGTAATCGAAGAAAATATAATAAAAGACAGCGGACGCTTGCTAGTCCATTTAAAATCTAAATTGCCTTCTCAAATTGGTTAAACTCGTAACAACGTTGGGAGTCTCATCTAGCCACCTGTAAATTAAGCCAAATATAGAAAAGTTCCCAAAAGACAGTAAGGGCAATACTCAGGAAACTGTCAAACCTATAGAATCCAATTATAAAAAACAACTCTATAACAATCCAGTGAGTATTCATAGAGAAGGGAAAACGCACAGTTCAGAACATAGAAAATAATGATGTACACTTACCTTGTCTTCTCACTCTCGGCAGAACAGTGAATACGTAGCGTTCCTGTGAGGATAGAACAAGCATAGAGTTAAGACTTCTCTACAGACACTTTCAACACAATAGAGAAGTAGAAGAGGGGCATATCCAAAAACACTTCCTGGTAAGATAAGTTATCTTAGATTCTAATGCAAGTAAGTTATGAATGTTTCGCCATTTAATCTATGTTATGTTTGCAGCTGACACTACAAGTGAGGAAGGAGGTTCGTGCTGAACTGCAGTGTTTTGGAGCAGTCTCTTCTCTGTCCCATCCCCTTTCCCCCCTCGGTATTTACTTACTAAGGTGGAATTAACAAAAACCAAGTGGGGAAGGTTCCGAGAAGGGCATTGGGAACTTGCGTCATTCTACTCCTGTGTGGTTCGCAATTTAAGGAAGCCTCTGACAGATTGAAGTGCCCAAGTTGGTACAAGCACCTGAGTAGAATGGCGGAAGGTTTAGATTTTAAAAAATTAGGTGAAATTTTAAGTACAATACAAAGGGATTTAGAGGCAGTCAGGGAGGAAAATAAGATCTTAAGGCAAGAGATTATAACATTTAAAACGGGGACACCAGTTCAGGGAGCCAGTCAGACTTCTACATTATTCACTACACAGAATCCAGGCTCTAGCTCTCCATCCTTTGCTCCTACCCAAGTCATCCACTCCTTATCTCCTGTAATTCCTCTAGCCCCACCAGAAAGATTCAATGGAGACCCACAAAAGGCACAATTTCTTTTGACCCAGTGTTCACTGCACTTTATGTGCCGACCAACAATTTTTCCAGATGCCCAATCCCGTGTGGCGTTCATCCTGTCTTACCTGAGTGGGGACGCCGCTGCTTGGTCAATGCCACTCGTGTCTAAAGATGACCCAATTTTATTCAGTTTAGACGATTTCAAAAAAGAATTTCTCCGCATTTTTGATCGAAGAACGGCATCACAGGCATCGGACAATGAACTGTTGGAATTAAGACAGGGGAATCGAGAACTCGTGGCCTATCTAGCCCAATTTAACAAATTAATAGTAGAAACTAATTGGCCTGAAGATAAAAGAGCAGCAGTTTTTTACAGGGGACTGCGAGAAGAACTGAAGGATGCTCTATCTCAAATTCCAAATCGACCTACTGATATATCCGCCCTTGTGGATTTGACTCTTGAGATTGACTATCGGCAAAATGAGCGAAAGGGAGAACGTAGATGGGAGTTTCGTTCTAGTGTCCCACGTTTAGATCGAGTCAAGATTGAGTCAACTCGAACAGAGAGTTCTACGGGAGTGGAACCCATGCAGATTGGAGTCATCCGAGGCCCTCTTTCAAAGGAAGAAAAAGAAAAGAGGAGATTAAATAAATTGTGTTTGTATTGCGGAGGAAGTGGACATTTCGTCAAGAATTGTCTAAAAAGACCAAAACTACCAATCAAGGAGAAGGAAAACTAGAGGCACCATGGGTGGGCGGAGTTGGACTGTGGTAAATATTCTTTTTACCGAAACTGAATTTCATACGGAATCTTTAAAAATACAGTAAAATAGCTCAGAATAACAAGAGGCAGAATCCGTGGTATAAGAGGTTTCTAAATGGGCTTTATTCCATCCAAAATGGCCGACTCGAGTCGCGGCCTTCAGGTTCCGTCACCACGAGGGTTCAGGAAGTGAAGTACAATACTTTATTGACAAGAAGTAACTTTTATAGGTCATACATTTACAATGAAACAAATGCAAAAAGGCGTAACAATTGATAAGATAAATTAACATAGTGATACGTAATTGAAACTAGGCGTAATAAGGAGCAAAAAGAAACATGATTGGCTCTCATTATCTTACATAGGTGGATCTATACGATAATACTTAACATGGATGCGTGCGCAGCAGCATGACGTGTGATTGACGTGCAACTAGGGGGTGAAGGGGACTTGACATTTAGCTCTACATGTGGAGACGAGAAGTCTAGGGGGTCATGTCAACCTAATCCCAAATCATATCTAACATCCTATGTTTAGAGAACTATGTTATCCACAAGGAAGGACTCTCGGACAGAATCTATTCTATACTAACTGTATGTGCGTGTACAAGCGTCTAAGTGTCTATATGAGAAGCGAGGGGCAGAAAACTTTCCATGGCAACAGGGCTATGAATCACTTGCAGGAGGACGGAAAGGCTGAGTCCTTTGCTTGTGAGCTAAAGGAAATGTTTACCTAAATCACTAGACAGGAATGCATCGGCTGAAGAGCAAAATAGATAATTCGAAGGTGAAATACAGCTTCTTGGCAGGCAGGCGAAAACTGGCCGAGGCAGGCACCGTTAGCTGCACAGGGAGTAGGACAAAGTTCATGGATACAGATGCGAGCTCAAGCTGAAACTGTCAGAGACAGAGAGCAGGGAAAGGCTTTGAGGAAAGAATCGGGCCTACTTGCCTGAACTGTAAAAATGGAGTACCTTAGCCATATAAAGTCGGTGGCTTTTCATACTTAGGAATTGAATATCCAGCCCATTGATGGCGGATCTGACAGAGAACATGTCGACGGTAGACACACATATGTTTGCGTCTTGGAAACTGGAACTGGAGGGAACACACATGTACTTGTGACATGCATATAGAATCGTTGGGGTCCAAGATAGGGGACATAACTGATCAGGAAAATCCACATTTCCACATTCCCTCCTTGTCCCCTACTTGCCCTTCAAGAGATATCAATCTTCATTATTCCATCGATTTGCTCATGGAGCATCATTTCTTCTTCCTTCTTTTTCCGGCATTTTGAACGAGAACTTTGATATGGAATGCATGATGTGGCACACAGACCACAAATCGCTGGTCCACATTGCAGGCATAAACAACAACTGAAGAGCATAAGAAGGCCAATACCTAGGAAGGATAGAACTCTCCATCCCCAGGCTGATATCACACTCCAAAACCACCCGGACCACGTCCAAGTGCCTGGATTCTCGTGTATCTGGCTTACAATCTTATGAAGGCGTGTTATAGCTTTATATACAGATGGCGAATTTTCTGGTATGAATATGCAGCAGCTGGATCCGATGACCCTGCAAGCTCCGCCCCTATCGGCCAGGATGACGTCAAGGACAAGACGATTCTGGAGAACAACAATTCTCATCACTGATTGTTCCTCTGTCAGATTGCCTAGGGCGGTTATAGTCTCGTTTACTACAGCTTCAAGAGTCTTGGTGAGTCTGCGTATCAGCTTACTATTTGATATTGTACCTATATAGGGGAAGATACCTTTATTGAAATCTACATACTTGTCCCATGCCGTCTCAGTATAATCGACAACTGGGAGATCTCTACGCTCTCTTTTGTGTACTAAATGAACATTTCGATAATAATCAGGGGGAGCTAGGAAAACAGGTGGCAAAAGGAATGCTATGTAACAGGTACCATCCCAATCTAGAGGCAGACGCATATATGCCGTCTGACCACATATAAAGTAAGAATGGCGAGAAGCTCTAAATGAAGATTTCCCTTGATCACTATATTCTACTGTAGTAACGCATTTGCTATGGCCCATGTGTATGGAACCAACTTTTCTCACACATAATTCACCCTTAACTGGAAATACTGACATAGTGGGCAGAATTAATTCAACTTCGGATTTGACGTTCAAAATCATGAGGTTAGGCGTAAAATTACCTAATTTATACACTTCATTTTCTAAATCAGTTCCTGTTCTACTGGGGTGACCCTCCTTATTAGGGTGACAGACTTTGAATAAAACTAGATTCAGATTTCCCCATATCCAATGTTGTTGATAAACTGCTGTGTCTGGGTCTATGGAATTTAGTAAACTAAACCATGCTCCACAGGAGCCATTGTGTGTGAACGGATGTGGAAAGAAAGGCAGAACTCCTTTGTTATTCTGATAGGGAGGGAGTCGGCCACACACCCAACAATTGGTGGCATTACTAGTCTGATGGGAATGATGTAACATACTAATGAAGGTGTTATTGCGCAGCGCAAGTCTATAAGATAATTCATGTGGCGGTAGGTCACTAAAAGAATGTTCAGCAGTAATATTATAAACATGTCTAGAAATAGGATGATATATGTGCAAAATCACACTCGTAATGATTATTAAAACACTCAATAAAAACAGAATTAATAATGTCCTCACACAGTAGCTACGCAGTGATTTACAATACGCCTGTCGTTTCAACATTTCTCTGGTATTTTCTCTACTCAGGTCCAAGGGATACATGTCAGAGACAATTCAACCGCTTCACCTTGGAGAGGACTTAAACAATCAAATTGCTCGACTGTTTGGGCCTAAGTTTTAATTTATAGTTCTGAGAGTCATTCCTTTCAACAAAGGGAAGTTTTGAATCAGTCTGTGAGGGAGTGCAGGGCACAGTGTCTATATCCGAGGATAGTCCATGAAATTTCTTAACGTGACTGGAATGTATCCATCCTTTGCGGCCCTCCACTTTCACGGCTGTTCTTGTGGTCAGCAGGACTAGCTTCGGTGTTTTCCACCTGGGCTCCAATTGGGTTTTCCGATCGAAATTCCTCACAAACACCAGATCCCCCGGAGCAACGTCATGGGGTTTCACCTCAGTGTTGTCAGGAAAAGCTGCAGCTACCTGTGAACGACAAGATTGTAGTGCAGACATCAAGGAAGCCAGGTAATCTGTCAGCATATTACAATTAACATCAGTTATTTTACGTGGTACAGGCGTCCCCCACATATTTGGTGGCCTTCCGAAGATCACCTCATACGGGGATAGCCCTGTTCGAGAGTGTGCTACCATTCTTATGTAAAATAGTGCAACTGGTAAGGCTACTATCCAGTCAACACCTTTCTCCTTACATATTTTAGACAATCTGATTTTCAAAATTTGATTATGTCGTTCCACGAGACCTGCTGCCTCGGGGTGTCGGACACAGTGGAACTTCCACTGATATCCCAACAAAAGTGAGACATGTTTCATTAATTCGGATGAGAAAGGCTGGCCGTTATCTGAATATACAACACGTGGTAGCCCGTACCGTGGGAAGAATTCTCGAACTAACTGTTTGGCAGTAGTCGGGGCCGTGTAATCTGATACTGGGTACGCCTCAGTCCATCGGGAGAGAGCGCAGACAACTACAAGAACATATTTGAATCCTCGACATCGTTCCATCTGGATATAATCCATTTGGAGCACTTCAAAAGGATGATCAGGAGTCTGGAATCCACCCTGTTCTACGGGAACACTTTTTCCCGGGTTGAACTGACAACATATCATACAGGTACGGACCTTTTGTTTAGCTGCTGCTCGTAAATGTTTATTGAACCAAATGTGTTGAATGCTATCTAGCATAGCTTTTTCTCCTAAATGCGCCGGGCTGTGAATTGTAGCTATAATGGCTTGGACCATAGAGTCAGGAAGAAACCATACAGATTTCTCCTTCGTCATCCATCCCTGATCTGTCTGGATCCCTCCTAGTTCAGTCCATTTCTTTAATTCTTCTGCAGTAGCATGTGTCTGTATGTCAATTACGTCAAGTGCGGGATCCTTAATTGTCATACACTGTGTTGGTGTCTGAACTATTGGCTTTGTCATGTCTAATGTGCGATTCTGAGCAGTCTGTTTAGCTGTTCTGTCAGCTAAATCATTGCCTTGAGAAATGATATCAGTAACCTTCGTGTGTGCTTTACATTTCATAATCGATATAGCAGTAGGTAGATGTATTGCGTCTAACAAGGCATGAATGAGGGGTCCGTGCTGAATGTGGGCACCATGGGAGGTTAAATAACCTCTCTCTCGCCACAGTACGCCGAAGTCGTGTACAACTCCGAATGCATAACGTGAGTCAGTGTATACATTAACTTTCTTATTTGTGGCTTGAATACAGGCTTGTGTTAGAGCAATAAGTTCTGCTGCTTGGGCTGACAAAGTATCTATACAATTTGTCTCAATAACTTCAGTGTCTGTTGTGACTGCATACGCGGCCACTAAATCTCCTGTACTTGTTCTCATGCACGATCCGTCTACATACAACGTCAGGTCTGGATCTAACAATGGAACGTCTGTCAAGTCTTGTCTAGGTTTCGTCTTTATTTCAATGATTTCAACACAATCATGAGCTAGTGGGTCTGTTCCAATTACAGGTAATAGTGTAGCAGGATTCAATGTATTACACCGTCGGATCTCTATGTGTGGTTGAAACAATGTCAGTTCATAACCGGTAAGTCTTGCTATGGTCAAGTGTTGTGTTTGTGTTCGGTTCACAAGAACCTCTACTGCATGTGGTACTTGTACTGTCAATGGATGTCCTAATACTATGGCATCGCTTTGTCTGATTGCTAAAGCTGTCGCCGCCACTGATTTCAGGCATGCAGGCAAAGCCTGAGCTACGGGATCTAATGTACTGGAAAAATAAGCACATGGCTTGCGTGATCCTGCTTGATCCTGAGTGAGTACTGACAAGGCAGTACCTTCACGTTCTGTAACAAAAAGTGTAAAATGTTTGCTATAACATGGTGTTGCTAAAACAGGTGCTTGACATAAAGCTTCCTTTAGGCTTTCAAAAGCTTGTGTATGTTCCTGAGTCCAAGGGAGAACAGTCGATGTGGCTGCCTCCTGTGTGGTTAGCTGAATGAGTGGTTTTGCTAGAAATGCGTACTGAGGGATCCACTGCCTACAATATGAAGTGAGGCCTATAAAAGCCCGCACTTCCTTTTGTGTCTGGGGTATTGACATGTTAGCAATTAACTGGATGCGATCTGGTGTAAGCTGCCTTCCCTCCTTGGACAGCGAGTGACCAAGATAAATAACTCGCTGGACACAGAATTGCAGCTTAGAAGGAGACACCTTGTGCCCCTTTTCAAATCGAGCATAATAATCGCTTGTGTCTTCATCTTGCTTTTGTTTGCAGGCTGTGATTGCACCCCAATCTTCCTTTTTTGTAGTTAATAGACGTGGCAGTACCTGTACTAGTAAACCTGGTAACAGTTTAACTTTATCCCCGAGCCCTGAACCTGCAGTTCGGGCCCTTTCTTCCTCTGCTAATGCTGTCCAGTCTATCTTTTGGTCTCCCACTTCCCACTCTTTTTCTTTCAGTTTTTCATAGATGCCAGCAGGCAAAAGCACCTTTAATATCGTCATAATATCAGGAAAGGTGTACTCTCCCATTAGTAACATGTCTTTAATTTCTCGGTGGAAACCCGCTGGGTCTTTGTCATGACTAGGTACTACTTTCTTCATTTCTAATAATTCCATTTTTGATATGGGTGTGTAAACAAATACACGGTGAAACTCATTGTCTTCGCCTTTTATTGGGTGCACTTCTCGTAAAGGATTTTGTCTATCCATATAGTACGGCGTTCTTTCTCTGTGGGGCAGCGAGAGAGAATCCGGATTTACAAAAAGGACATACTGTTTACGTGACACTAATATCTCTTTAATTAGCTTGTTACTAGAACCTCTCCATCTGTTCGTGAGTAGTTCCGTTAATATATCAGGTAAAGGACCAGGGTCAGCATGTTGGCTCTTATATAATATAAGGAGTTGCTGAATCATATAGATTCCAGCTAAACGTTGTTCATCTGCACTGAGATTAAAAAACGTGTGCTACGGTCTCATCACCGTATTTTTCAGGACTGTCAATCCAGTGAACAGCTGACCTGGCTAATTCTTGCTCATCCATGGAATCGAGGAGGTGGTAACCCCTTCGTTCTCGCAGTATTTTATCTGCGGCTTGAAACAAATGTTCAGGAGACTTCAGATTTATTACAGGCGTCGGATACGTTCTGCTATTATTTGGGCATACAGAGTGTATGGGATCAGAAAAACATCTAGCATTTTCACAGGATCTTCCTCTGCCTACATAGGCTATGGTCTCTGACTGTCTTGCGGAATTCCCTGATTCGGACACTTCATCTTGCTCGAACTCGTCTGTTCCCAATCTTTCTTCATGAATACGCTCTATTTCTCTACGGATTTTTCGGCACATGGCTATTATACAATTTTGCTTATCGTGTCTCCCTTCTGATATATTCTGGCTCCATCTTGTAAGAATAAGCATTGCATTCGGGTCTACCCCCGGACGGTCTTGATTTCTGATCACACAGTTTATGAGGAAACGTAACAGTTCCCCCTGTATCTCTACTTTCTGGAATTCCATAGCTCTGTTAATACATCCTGGATCTCGTCCTGTTTGAACAAAATGGTATATGTTATCTAGATGCGTAGTCATTCCTGGTAACCTTGCTAAATACTCTGCGGCTCGCCTGATGCGTAATGATGCCAGGACCATTTCGTCCTCTTTACCAACCACCGGGTCATATCTACAATTTACAAGGAGTTCCTTAAGCGTACGTTCACTTACGAATTTAGGTGTACGTGAATGAGCTGATTCTTGAAAGACAAGTTTATTTATTCTGGGTGGTGTAAAGGTATTGCTAGCACCTCCCGTGGCCCCATCTGGGGCATCGGGTGTGAATGGGTTCGTTGAACGTGACACAGCAACTATGGGTGTCGATACCACTGTAGAATCGACTGCGGGGACAGATGTGCTTGCCGAAGCTTGTATCGGGACTTGCTGTTGCACGGGGTCGGATACCTGATCCTGACGTTGAACCCCTCCGCCAGACGGTCTATGTAGTGTGGCGTTAGTATACTCGGGAGCTGTGTCGTCTAGATATGAGGAAAGAAAAACATCTTCTGCGGTTCTGGGATGCCCCTTTTGATGTACCTTAATTGGAAATAACGGGGGTGGCAAGTCTTTTGGCATCCCTGGAACAGCCTTTGGTAGTCCTTCGGTTAGAAGGGGATACATACCATTCATAAGAGCATTTCTTCGTCTATTTACTTGTTCTGACTTCACTCGGATACCTTCCTCAATTAATAGATCTTCTTGAACTTTATTTGAACTTTCTTTACTCCTCTCTTCTTGTCTACGTGCTTTTTCTGTACGTCTATGAGATTCTTTACGCCATAACTCAACAGCGTCTTTCTGTGACTGTCTGACCTTTCTTTTCCATAACTCTTCCTCCACTTTCATGATGCACTCTGCATCCCAGGTTCCCGCTGCGGGCCACCTTTGACTTTCCGGCAATCCCTTGGTATAATCTACCCATAGATCAAGAAACAATATGGCATCTAAGCCATGCTTGTGGTACATAAAATGCCCTGGAGTGTCCCTAGGAGGAATAGGAACTGCTTCTTCAAGCACCCCTTTTCTGGTAGTAATCTGTCTTAACTTCGAGAAGAGCGGCATATTGACAACTGATCTGATACTTACTCTTGAATTCACTTAATACGAAAAAACACAATAATGAACAGTGAACAAAGAACAATCATTCATACCACAATATGCAAGACATTTGAACACTTTAAACATTGAACATTAAACATTTTAACAATAACCGACAATGATGACAGTCTGCCTAACTAATCACCACGCTGAATTCTTGACAATAACTAAATACTTCGGAATACTTGATATACTGCTAAACAGTACATATACACTGCTAAACAGTGCAGACCGGATTTGTGTACCCAAATCCGTCTTGACCGGCACAACCTATGTGCGCGTCAACACGCCTCCTCGGCGATGGTACTCACCGAGTAGCTCCTTGAAACGGAAGGCCTCAGAGAATGGACAGGACTCGATAACTGCGGATAGCGGACCCTCTGGACATCGGGATTTCGAAAAAACCTGGTGGGCTTCTGTATACCTCGGATCTTGCTCTCTCAGCTAGGCTCTGGTCGGGATACTTCGCACTTCTCACCGCCTCGTCTGGGTTGATCGCAGCCTCAGTCACCCCCGCTTGACCGGAGGGAGCTTACAGGAAATCCTGCTGGTACGCGTTTATGGTCCGTCCAGCTGTGGCAGGAGACCGGGCCTGCAACGCACCGCCGGCGCGTGAGATGAGAAAGTGTCCCTATTCGGGCGCCATTATGTGGTAAATATTCTTTTTACCGAAACTGAATTTCATACGGAATCTTTAAAAATACAGTAAAATAGCTCAGAATAACAAGAGGCAGAATCCGTGGTATAAGAGGTTTCTAAATGGGCTTTATTCCATCCAAAATGGCCGACTCGAGTCGCGGCCTTCAGGTTCCGTCACCACGAGGGTTCAGGAAGTGAAGTACAATACTTTATTGACAAGAAGTAACTTTTATAGGTCATACATTTACAATGAAACAAATGCAAAAAGGCGTAACAATTGATAAGATAAATTAACATAGTGATACGTAATTGAAACTAGGCGTAATAAGGAGCAAAAAGAAACATGATTGGCTCTCATTATCTTACATAGGTGGATCTATACGATAATACTTAACATGGATGCGTGCGCAGCAGCATGACGTGTGATTGACGTGCAACTAGGGGGTGAAGGGGACTTGACATTTAGCTCTACATGTGGAGACGAGAAGTCTAGGGGGTCATGTCAACCTAATCCCAAATCATATCTAACATCCTATGTTTAGAGAACTATGTTATCCACAAGGAAGGACTCTCGGACAGAATCTATTCTATACTAACTGTATGTGCGTGTACAAGCGTCTAAGTGTCTATATGAGAAGCGAGGGGCAGAAAACTTTCCATGGCAACAGGGCTATGAATCACTTGCAGGAGGACGGAAAGGCTGAGTCCTTTGCTTGTGAGCTAAAGGAAATGTTTACCTAAATCACTAGACAGGAATGCATCGGCTGAAGAGCAAAATAGATAATTCGAAGGTGAAATACAGCTTCTTGGCAGGCAGGCGAAAACTGGCCGAGGCAGGCACCGTTAGCTGCACAGGGAGTAGGACAAAGTTCATGGATACAGATGCGAGCTCAAGCTGAAACTGTCAGAGACAGAGAGCAGGGAAAGGCTTTGAGGAAAGAATCGGGCCTACTTGCCTGAACTGTAAAAATGGAGTACCTTAGCCATATAAAGTCGGTGGCTTTTCATACTTAGGAATTGAATATCCAGCCCATTGATGGCGGATCTGACAGAGAACATGTCGACGGTAGACACACATATGTTTGCGTCTTGGAAACTGGAACTGGAGGGAACACACATGTACTTGTGACATGCATATAGAATCGTTGGGGTCCAAGATAGGGGACATAACTGATCAGGAAAATCCACATTTCCACAGGACCCGTGGTTGCAAATGTAGCAATAACTCCAACAAGTCACCAAGTGGCTAACACTTTACAAGTCTCTTCACCTCATCTAGTACTGACTGTGACATTGAAATTTCGGGATACAATTTTGACTGGAGTTAATGTCATGGTGGATTCTGGAGCAACGGGTAATTTCTGTGACCACAAATTTGCTGTTTGGAAAGGATTGTTAGCACTCAACAAAGAAAAAAGTGAGAAGGTCCGAGCCGTGGATGGTACAGAACTGACCTCTGGACCCATAACAAGTCACACGGAGATGGTACACATGACTACCATGGATGGACATCAAGAGACCTTGCAGTTTGACTTAATAGACACCCCTCAATTTCAGTTAATTTTAGGCTTACCATGGCTGACAGAACACAATCCACTGATAGATTGGGGAGCCCGAACTATTCAATTAAATTCAGAATATTGCACAAAACATTGTTTTGGAGATTTGACAAATACTACTGAGGCTTGTGCGGTCACCCAGCTATGCACCAACGGAGGAACAATATGTGTTATTCACACATCTGAAATACCAGCACCTTACCAGGAGTTCGTGGATGTCTTCGATGAAATCAAAGCCGAAGCCTTACCTCCTCATAGGTCTTATGACTGCAAGATCGACCTCGAACCTGGAGCCAACTTATCATGTAGTAGGGTATATGCCTTGACTGAAAAGGAAAATCTCCACTTGAAAGAATATCTAACCAAGAATGTGGCAAATGGTTTTATTCGACCATCCCAGTCACCTGTCTCTTCCCCCCTTTTCTTTGTACCAAAGAAGGGGGGGGATCTCAGGACTTGCATAAACTTTAGGGCAATCAACAGAATTACCATCAAAAATCGATACCCATTACCCCTTATCTCAGTATTGATCGATCAGGTACAGGAAGCAAAGATTTACACTCGCCTAGATTTACGTGGAGCGTATCATCTAAATAGGCTTCGAGAAGGTGACGAGTGGAAAACTGCGTTCCGAACCAAATTCGGACTCTATGAATACCTGGTAATGCCGTATGGTCTGTGCAATGCGCCTGCTGCCTTTCAATACTTTATCAACGATGTTCGAAGCGATTTCATTGATCGCTGCGCTATAGTCTTCATCGATGATATTCTAATTTATTCAAACACAACGGAAGAACATTATGACCAGGTCAGAGCTGTTTTACAACACTTACGAGAAAACTCCTTATATGTCAAATTGGAGAAGTGTCTTTTTAATACAGATACGGTGGAGTTTCTTGGTTTTGTATTGTCGCCTAATGGAGTTCAAATGGATGACCAGAAGGTGAAAGCAATAAAAGATTGGAAGTCTCCTGCTAGTGTCAAAGAACTCCAGAGCTTTATTGGATTCTCCAATTTTTATAGACGATTCATTCACGGATTCTCTTCCAAGATACTCCCTCTGACTCGTCTTCTGAAGAAAGGTGTTACTTTTCATTTGTCAGATGAGGCGGAAGAGGCATTTCGATTGATGAAAACCAGTTTCACTACGGCACCTGTTCTACTTCATGCAGACCCCTCTGAACCCTTCTATTTGGAGACGGATGCTTCAGATCTCGCTATTGGAGGAATACTTTCTCAACGACACAAAGACACCGGGCAGTTGCATCCAGTAGCCTATCGTTCACGCAAACTCAATCCTGCGGAGTGTAATTATACTATTACGGAGAAAGAACTTCTGGCCATTAAGGACGCTTTCAAGGACTGGAGGCATTACCTAATGGGGGCTAAGCATACTGTAACGGTGTTTACAGCTCATCGCAATCTGAAATTTTTGCGCTTCGCCCGTACACTCACACCACGTCAGTTGCGGTGGTCCCTGTACTTCGCGGACTTTGACTTTGTTATCACCTTCCGTCCTGGCTCCAAGAATGGAAAGGCCGATGTTCTCTCAAGACTGGATACAGAAAATCAAACCTCTGTCATTGCAAATCAACCAATCATACCGGATGACAAATTTATTGGAGCGATATCTTTGGAACCCTTTGAACACCATGTCCGCAACTTGATGTCAGATCCGGATCTGCAGACTTGGGTCTCGGAAGGTCCGTTACGTTCCATTCACAATGGTCTACCCTATCATGGCTCTGCTCTGTATCTACCCACCAAGGACCTCCAGTTAAAAGCAATGCAAGAAAGTCATGACAATCCACTGGCTGGTCATAAGGGCATCTTAAAAACTGAAGACTTACTTAGACGAAATTTTTGGTGGCCCTGTATGTGCCATGATATTCGTCAATATGTTTTGAGCTGTGATCCATGTGCACGGGGAAAACCAGACAGGCAGGCCCCAAAAGGACTTTTGCAACCCATGCCAACCCCCCCATATCCTTGGCACATGGTCTCGTTAGACTTGATTGTTGATCTACCTTCTTCCCATGGGTATGACACTATCCTTGTTGTTGTGGACACCTTTAGTAAAATGGCACACGTTGTACCCTTTAAGGGTGTTCCCACTTCTAAACAACTAGCACAACTTTTCAATCAACACATTATTGGCCTTCATGGGATACCTAAAATACTCATTTCAGACAGGGGCTCCCAGTTCCTATCACGATTTTGGAAAGCCTACATCAAAGGCCTTAACATCGGCCATCGTTACTCTACTAGTTTCCATCCTGAAACTGATGGTCAGACTGAACGCATTAATCAAGAACTAGAACAACACCTTAGGGTATACTTGTTAGATGAGGAGGGTGATTGGCCTGATCATTTATGGACTGCAGAGTATGCCCATAATAATGCCCTTAATGTCTCTACTGGTTGCTCGCCCTTCTTTATAAACTCAGGCAGACATCCCAATTCCCATGCTAATTTTTACACTGTGCATGTTCCTGCTATTCAAGACATCGCTCAACAGCTAACTAACATCCATCACTCAGTAACTCACAATTTGACTACAGCAAAAGCTCGCTACAAACATTTTGCTGACCTGAAACGTAAGAAGGCACCTGAACTTCATGTAGGAGATTTAGTCTGGCTGTGTACAAAGAATCTTAGACTTAAGGGTCCTCGTAAATTCCAGCCTCGTTTTATGGGTCCTTATCCAATTGAGAAGGTGATAAATCCTGTTACCTATCGATTATCTCTTTCTGGTTCCACTAAGATTCACCCGGTCTTTCATGTCTCCCTCCTAAAACCAGTTCATCCCAGGTTACGTAGGTCTTCCCCTCCTGATCCTCTAATTCTGCATGGAGAGACTGAATATGAAGTTAAACGGATTGTAGACTCAAAGTTTATCCGTGATTAACTTTTTTATCTCATTGACTGGAAGGGATTTGGACCTGATGAACGTTCCTGGGAAAGAAGTACTGATGTTCATGCTCCCCGATTAATTAAAGCCTTCCACGCTCAATTTCCTACTAAACCCAGACTGGAGGAAACCCCGTTGGGAGTGGGTACTGTCAGGAATCACGGAAGGTTTCCTCCTCCTTCTGCTTCCGTGCCCTGTATGTTCTCATTACAAACTGAGAAAGCTGTTAATCCTTTGAGTTGGAGTGCTTGTTGGCATCGAAGAAATTCCAACATGGCTGCCTATTTGCTGCAACAGCATATTGCTGTTTAGCAGTCTAGTCTTGTTGTGAATGACAGTTGGTGAGGTGTACTCTAACATTCCATGGTGCACTTCACCGAAGATTCTTCAGGAGCAGCACCTGTTCATCGCGTCGGGAAAGCTAGTCAGGGTAGAGGCGTCATTCTCGGGGTTAGTTCCGTCGGTAAAATAATCCAAGGTTAGTATTAAATGTGAAGCATAATTTAGCATTCTGAAAAAACGCTTTGAAATTCAAAACTTGAAAAAGAGAAAGATCAGAAATTAGATGACCATTCATCTATAGAAAATAATCTGTGTGGAACAACAATTATAAATGAAAACCTTCAGCAGAAGTGTAATTGTATAAAAAGAGAACTGTGTTAGAAGCCTTAGGGAAAACGCAGGAGAGAAAACGCAGGCGACTCCTTTCATTTCGCCGCGTTGTACAATAAAACAACCACCATTGTGTTAACGCAGTTAAAATCATAGAATACTGAGGCACAGAGTCTTGTGCCTTTGTTCAGAGGAAGTAAATTGAGACGCGAGGGTTAATTTATTCATGAGTGCCTCGCGTGTGTTGACAGGAATTCTTGTCGGCATATTTGGAGGCGCGCGAGCAGTTAAATTTCAGACGCACTTCGCGCACAGACTAAAACACCAGCTGGCAACTATTTAAAAAGTGTCTATTCTTTGGTAAACACATTTTGAGGCAAACACTAGCGAAGGCGAGCAAACATTTCTCGCTTCGCTAAGGTAATCGAAGAAAATATAATAAAAGACAGCGGACACTTGCTAGTCCGTTTAAAATCTAAATTGCCTTCTCAAATTGGTTAAACTCGTAACAACGTTGGGAGTCTCATCTAGCCACCTGTAAATTAAGCCAAATATAGAAAAGTTCCCAAAAGACAGTAAGGGCAATACTCAGGAAACTGTCAAACCTATGGACTCCAATTATAAAAAACAACTCTATAACAATCCAGTGAGTATTCATAGAGAAGGGAAAACGCACAGTTCAGAACATAGAAAATAATGATGTACACTTACCTTGTCTTCTCACTCTCCGCAGAACAGTGAATACGTAGCGTTCCTGTGAGGATAGAACAAGCATAGAGTTAAGACTTCTCTACAGACACTTTCAACACAATAGAGAAGTAGAAGAGGGGCATATCCAAAAACACTTCCTGGTAAGATAAGTTATCTTAGATTCTAATGCAAGTAAGTTATGAATGTTTCGCCATTTAATCTATGTTATGTTTGCAGCTGACCCTACAAGTGAGGAAGGAGGTTCGTGCTGAACTGCAGTGTTTTGGAGCTGTCTCTTCTCTGTCCCATCCCCTTTCCCCCCTCGGTACTTACTTACTAAGGTGGAATTAACAAAAACCAAGTGGTGAAGGTTCCGAGAAGGGCATTGGGAACTTGCGTCATTCTACTCCTGTGTGGTTCGCAATTTAAGGTAGCCTCTGACAGAAATGGAAGTGTGATATCACACCATGCATAGTCCATTCTACACCACTCCACTCTACTATGCACCACTCCAGACCTCTGCACTCTACTCTGCACCACTTCACTTTACACCATGCCATGGAACTCTGCACCACTGCACTCTTCTCCACTCTGCACTACACCATCATACACCACTATGCCACTTCAATCTATGCCTCTCTACTTTGCACCACTCTACTCTATGCCAATGCCCTTTAATGCCACTCCACTCTACTGCACTCTTCACCACTGCATTCTTTGTCACTGCACTCTACACCACTCCAGTCTGGTCCACTCCACTTTACTCTGCACAACTCCACTC
This sequence comes from Triturus cristatus, assembly GCF_964204655.1. Classification (NCBI taxonomy): domain Eukaryota; kingdom Metazoa; phylum Chordata; class Amphibia; order Caudata; family Salamandridae; genus Triturus; species Triturus cristatus. The sequence continues at coordinate 109,634,482 of NC_140582.1, read as the reverse complement.
TGTCACTCCACTCTATGCCACTTTGCAACACTTCACTCTACGCCACTGCACTCTAGACGAATACACTCTATGCCAATGCACTCTAATCTTTACCACTCCACTCTATGCCGCTGCACTGTATGCCCCTGCAGTCTATGCAAATCAACTGTACACCACTCTAATCTACTCTGTACAAATGCACTCTATGCCACTGCACTCTACACCACTGTACACCATTACTCTATGCCACTCTCCTCTATGCCACTACACTCTACCCTGCACCACTCCATTCTTTGCCACCTCACTCTACCCTTGAATCCAGCGGCTAAGTGAGCAGGGGACCCACCTGGGCATACCCTGCCAACTTAGGGCGAACAAAGCAAACACAAGCTCTCCATGCCACTGGAGTCAAGCTAGCCTGACTGATGAGGGATGATGCCCTGAAACCAGTCCAAGAATGCTTGTTTCCAGTCCGGGGAGGATTTGGCCTGGCAGTTCGGGCTGGACTGTTCCCATGGGGGACAGGATCAAGACTGATTTGCATATGGCTGGGTCTGAACTGAATGGCATGGGGAGCAACAAAACGATGGATATAGGCCCAGATCTCTGAACTGGGGTGAATGTTTGACATTGTGCAGCATTCTGTCCTCCAATTGTTCTTTTTGCTCTATGCCACTCTGCGCCGCTCCACTCCCTTTCACTACATCTGTGCCACTCCTATCTACGCCACTGCACTCTATGCCAATGCATTCTATGTCACTGCATTCTACATCACTGCACTCTGCTCTGCACTACTGTAGTCTACACCGCTATTCTCTATGCCACTCTACACCACTGCACTGTATGCCACTCTCCACTACTGCACTTTATGACACTTTTCTCTGCAACGCCATACTCTCCTCCACTTAACTTTACGGCACTCTACTCTGCACTACTGCACTCTACTCTGCACCATTTTACACCACTGCACTAAATGCCACTATACTCTGCATCACTCTATGCCACTGCACTCTATGACATTCTACTCTATGCCACTCTACTGTGCACCACTGCACTCTAAGCCACTGTATTCTGTTCCCCTTCACACTATGCCACTCTACTCTACATCACTCCAATCTGCACCATTGCACTCCACGCCACTGCACTCTACTATGCGCCTCTCTAATTTATCTATGCCACTGTCTTCTATGACACAACATTGTATGCTGCTGAATTCTATGCCGCTGCACTCTACATTGCTATACTCTGCAAAACTCAACGCCAACGCACTCTACACCTGTCCACTAAACTCTACTCTATGCCAATGCACTGCACTGTAACATACTCCATGCAATTGCACTCTACTCTTCTCTGAACCACTCTAATCTATGCCACTCTACTCTACTCCACTCTAATCTATGCCACTCTACTCTACTCTACGCCACTGCACTCTACTCTGCACTACTGTACACTATGCCACTTGAATCTACGTTACTCTACTGCATGGCACTGCACTATATGCCACTCTACACCAATGCACTCTACGACACTCTCTGCACTACTGCATTCTTTGCAATTGCACTCGACACAACTCTACCCTGCATCACTCCACTCTATGCCACTTCACTCTGCAGCACTCCACTGCACTCTATGGCACTATATTCTACTCTTCACCATCTTGTGCTACTCTACTCTGCACCACTCTATGCCACTCTACTCCACACCACTCTATGTCGCTGCACTCTAAGCCCCTCTGCTCTGCACCAGTGGACTATATGCCACTGTACTCAATGCCACTTTTCTCTATTCTAGACCACCTTTCTCTACGCCACTATACATTACTACACTCTACTCTAGACCACTGCACTCTATGATACTGCGCTCTAATATGCAACACTCTAATCTATGCCACTACCTTCTATGATGTTGCATTCTACACCATTGAATGGAATTCTATGCCACTGCTCTTTACGCCACTGCACTCTGCAACACTCTACACCAAAGCAGTCTACATCAGTCCACTCTACTCTACTCCACCCCACTGCACGCCATGCAGCTCCATTCTATTCCACCCCAATACATAACACTCTATGCCACTCCATTCTTTGGCAATCTACTCCACTCTTTGCCATTCCACTCCGCGACACTCCACATCACTCTCCTCTACGTCACTAACATTTGGCCATGCTGAACAGCAATCATGCTGGTGTACAACATGGCTATAACACATTGGCAAAGCCAATAGCTTTTGCATAGATGAGGCAGATTGGCTTTGCTAATGTTTCTTCTTTTTTAGAACTGCATCCTCCATCTTTCCTTGAAAATGTTGTTGTTTAGTGCCTGCTTCTTGGGTGAGCTGCCCTCTTCTACTATCAACTTCCTGTCCCTTTGTTTCCGCTTCACCATACAACTGTTTTACTGTCCTGCTCCCTTTTTCTGCTGCCCTTATTATGGGTGACCGCTTAATCCTCATGGAGCAGGTAACAGAAGTTACCAGGCCCATCAAAATTACAAGATCCTCTGGAACACTATTCCAAGTGGAATATTTGTTGGCTACAAAAAGTTGAAATCTTCATGTGAAAGTAATGGGGAAACAAAGTAATTGCCAGGGTCTCAGACCCAAATTCCTTCTGTAATGCCTCATTTCTTAGAGGACCCTCAGGATCTATCTTGGTATTGGTAACTCCAATGATTGGGAAAACGGGCCCATTTTAACGGGCCATTCACAATAAAGGCCTAAGTTTCTAGCACTCTTCCTTTCCATTTGCCTTTGAAGTTCTTCATCTCCTTCCTCCATCGAGTCTCTTCTTCCCCTGGGCTTTTTGTTTTCCTGTTGCTCCTTGAAGCCACTGAAATCCTTTTGATTTATCCTTGAGCATCATTTTTTTCCTGGTTCTGCTGCTTTACAGAATGATAATTTTTTTCAATTAAAGTCTTTAGATGTATGGTTGATCTTGCTTGTGTTTTTCATTTATAGTCAGATATTCTTGAGTCTCCTTCCACAGTGTGCTGCAGCCCCGAACAAACTTTTTTAATAAGTATATAATCCTATACCTTAAAGTTTTTTTGTCTCTGGTCAGTTTTATTTATTCCACGACAGTGCTTAATTTGTGAAAAAAGGTTACCTGTGCCCAAAACTCTGCCCTGAAGCTGGCGGTCAGTGCAATTAATCATCGGTGCACCACATATCATGGCTGATAGTCTTAAATCCACTACCAGAGACTCCCTTTTTCTCGCTCTTCCAGGGTCCTGATTTCTCCCATTGTGACGGTTTTGCTGTCTTACTCTTCCTCCGCCTTTCCAATCAGTGTGGTTTTCCCTCTCTTGCTCACTGGAAATATTTGTAGCTGATCGGCTAGAGTGGCCGACCTTGAAGCTGGAGAGCCAGGTTTAATCTGGTTCAAATATCCTGTGATTCTGTGCGAATCTGGTTCAAATATCCTGTGATTCTGGGCAAATCACTTAATCTCCCCATGTCTAAAAAACAATGTGTCCATCTGTAATGCTACTGGTGCTCATGTAAAGTGCTCTGATACCTTCTGGTCAAGTTCCCGCTATATAAAACTGCAAAAAAAAAACAAATTAGCACTGGTCCCCACCAATAAGTGAAAATGCCGCCCCCCACCAGGGGGCGGCATCTCAGTTATTTAACACATCTCAGTTATTTACCACAAAGCTCAATTATTTACCACACGGGTCAAAGGCAAAAATGAGAATGGATGCCTAGACCATCACCTGCTCTTAGGGTGACCACATCCTTCCAGGTAATTATGGACACTGTTTCCAATCTTGAAGTTTTGTGTGATCTCCTAATGCATTCTGGTTGTGTTTTCGTGTATCATTGAAAAATAAGATTAACATGGCTGAACATAATCCTTGGTCATTTAAGCGTCCAGGATTGGAGCCAGTGTCCTCAATGACCTAGAGTGATGTGGTTAACCTTCCAGCTTTAATGTGGCAGCTGCTGTCAACCAGAGACCTGGAAAGCTGCCTAGTTCACTGGGGGTTCCTGCTCTAGGCTGTCCGCCTCCGGTGAAGTTCAGCATTTTATTTGTTTTGATAAAATAAAGTCAACTCAAAAACTCACTGTCAAGAGAACTTAGGTTTCCAATGAACTTTTGATAAGCTTACGGGGCTTGGGGAAAAGATGCATCGGACTAGCTATACAACAATCACTTATTGTTTGAAATCAATTGAATGTGAAAAGGTATGCACCCGAATAAAATGTTTCCAGAAATACCCCAACAGGAATTTAAAAAAGGAATAATTGTCCAGACCTGATTGTCTTCATGGTGCAGTGGTTGCCTTGCTGCGAAAAGTGAAAGCATTTTTCGATTTGAAGATAAATATATATATATATATAAATATATATACATATTTCTTTAAAACATAGTGTACGATGTAACACCTGCATCCTTATCTTATGGAATGGACATTTTCTGAGGCATCTGACCCTTGTCACTTTAACAGCACCTCTGTATGAGCTGCTAGCCAATTTGTGATTTTACTACTTTTATAAGGTCCTTGCACCAAAGTTGTATTACTATTGCTTAAATGGGAACTCTTTAGGAGCTACATAAAAGCTTTTGTTTTCTGACAATTACTCCTTTTGTTTGTTATACCGTAAGCCACAGTTAAAATGTTCATATAAATAACAGATGTTTACATTAACAGTGTTTAATTCTAGATAGTTTGGATGATTTGTTCGATACACTACTTGCACGTTTTATTTGTATTTTTATAGGAATATTTTTACGCCCCCGAAAAAAATTGCATGATTGACTGAAAATGGTACACCTAGTATCATGAAGTGTGAAATAGTGCTTGTTTTTTGTTTGTGCTTTAAGTGGCATTCTAAATCCCCATTCCTCTTTTTTTGGTCAAAAGCTGTTTGGTTTGCTAACATCTTCTTGGGGACATTAAGAGAGCATCACTTCCATTGCATTCCACCCATTCTTTACCATTGGCTTTGTAACTCACTTTTGCATGCTTTCTATTTGCGGGATCTATTCATTTTAAGCTGTCCAGCTCGAGTTCCTCCCATCCCCTGCCCAACCCCTATTACTGTATTCATCCAACAGTGCTCAATTTCTTTAAACAGGCCTTAAAATCTTGTTTTTATCTTGTCACATTTGCTCTGCATTCAAAGACAGAGGTAAAACGTCAGGCCCTTTCTTCCAGGGAGCTTGGTGTTTACTTTTCTTTTTCTAAATTCAAAGTGAGGGGATTTATGAGACAACTGCTTTGGCTCCTGGGAGTGCTTGAGGAAGGTTGTAGGAAGTTATTTTTTTGTAGCACACAGTAAAATTTGAATATCTCTAAATGAATTGTGCAGATATTTTAGAATTAGAAAAGCCCATTTGTTTGTTATTCTGAAGTGTGGTGAAAACAAATATTTTAAGAAGATCTGAAACAACTCAATACACTAGGTGATGACATTTCTACACATTATCGTTTTTGCTGTATACATTTATCAGTGAAATCAGAAAAACTACATGTTGGTGCAAATGTAATGGTGATTTCAATTGAATATGTGTTGTCTGTCATGGAAGTGTGATATTACACCATGCATAGTCCATTTTACACCACTCCACTCTACTATGCACCACTCCAGACCTCTGCACTCTACTCTGAACCACTTCACTTTACACCATGCCATGGAACTCTGCACCACTGCACTCTTCTCCACTCTGCACTATACCATCATACACCACTGCATTCTATGCTACTTCAATCTATGCCTCTCTACTTTGCACCACTCTACTCTATGCCAATGGACTTTAATGCCACTCCACTCTACTGCACTCTTCACCACTGCATTCTTTGTCACTGCACTCTACACCACTCCAGTCTGGTCCACTCCACTTTACTCTGCACAACTCAACTCTGTCACCACTCTATGCCACTTTGCAACACTTCACTCTACGCCACTGCACTCTAGACTAATACACTCTAAGCCAATGCACTCTACTCTTTACCACTCCACTCTATGCCGCTGCACTGTATGCCACTGCAGTCTATGCAAATCCACTGTACACCACTCTAATCTACTCTGTACAACTGCACTCTATGCCACTGCACTCTACACCACTGTACGCCATTACTCTATGCCCCTCTCCTCTATGCCACTACACTCCACTCTGCACCACTCCACTCTATGCCACTTCACTCTACCCTTGAATCCAGCGGCTAAGTGAGCAGGGGACCCACCTGGGCATACCCTGCCAACTTAGGGCGAACAAAGCAAACACAAGCTCTCCATGCCACTGGAGTCAAGCTAGCCTGACTGATGAGGGATGATGCCCTGAAACCAGTCTAAGAATGCTTGTTTCCAGTCCGGGGAGGATCTGGCCTGGCAGTTCGGGCTGGACTGTTCCCATGGGGGACAGGATCAAGACTGATATGCATATGGCTGGGTCTGAACTGAATGGCATGGGGAGCAACAAAACGATGGATAAAGGCCCAGATCTCTGAACTGGGGTGAATGTTTGACATTGTACAGCATTCTGTCCTCCAATTGTTCTTTTTGCTCTATGCCACTCTGCGCCACTCCACTCTCTTTCACTACATCTGTGCCACTCCTATCTACGCCACTGCACTCTATGCCAATGCATTCTATGTCACTGCATTCTACATCACTGCACTCTGCTCTGCACTACTGTAGTCTACACCGCTAATCTCTATGCCACTCTACTCTACACCACTGCACTGTATGCCACTCTCCACTACTGCACTTTATGACACTTTTCTCTGCAACGCCATACTCTCCTCCACTTAACTTTACGGCACTCTACTCTGCACTACTGCACTCTACTCTGCACCATTTTACACCACTGCACTAAATGCCACTATACTCTGCATCACTCTATGCCACTGCACACTATGACATTCTACTCTATGCCACTCTACTGTGCACCACTGCACTCTAAGCCACTGTATTCTGTTCCCCTTCACACTATGCCACTCTACTCTACATCACTCCAATCTGCACCATTGCACTCCACGCCACTGCACTCTACTATGCGCCTCTCTAATCTATCTATGCCACTGTCTTCTATGACACAACATTGTATGCTGCTGAATTATATGCCGCTGCACTCTACATTGCTATACTCTGCAAAACTCAACGCCAACGCACTCTACACCTGTCCACTAAACTCTACTCTATGCCAATGCACTGCACTGTAACATACTCCATGCAATTGCACTCTACTCTTCTCTGAACCACTCTAATCTATGCCACTCTACTCTACTCCACTCTAATCTATGCCACTCTACTCTACTCTACGCCACTGCACTCTACTCTGCACTACTTTACACTATGCCACTTGAATCTACGTTACTCTACTGCATGGCACTGCACTATATGCCACTCTACACCAATGCACTCTACGACACTCTAATCTGCACTACTGCATTCTTTGCAATTGCACTCGACACAACTCTACCCTGCATCACTCCACTCTATGCCACTTCACTCTGCAGCACTCCACTGCACTCTATGGCACTATATTCTACTCTTCACCATCTTGTGCTACTCTACTCTGCACCACTCTATGCCACTCTACTCCACACCACTCTATGTCGCTACACTCTAAGCCCCTCTGCTCTGCACCAGTGGACTATATGCCACTGTACTCAATGCCACTTTTCTCTATTCTAGACCACTTTTCTCTACGCCACTATACATTACTACACTCTACTCTAGACCACTGCACTCTATGATACTGCGCTCTAATATGCAACACTCTAATCTATGCCACTACATTCTATGATGTTGCATTCTACACCATTGAATGGAATTCTATGCCACTGCTCTTTACGCCACTGCACTCTGCAACACTCTACACCAAAGAAACCTACATCAGTCCACTCTACTCTACACCACCCCACTGCACGCCATGCAGCTCCATTCTATTCCACCCCAATACATAACACTCCATTATTTGGCAATCTACTCCACTCTTTGCCATTCCACTCCGAGACACTCCACATCACTCTCCTCTACGCCACTAACATTTGGCCATGCTGAACAGCAATCACGCTGGTGTACAACATGGCTATAACACATTGGCAAAGCCAATAGCTTTTGCATAGACGAGGCAGATTGGCTTTGCTAATGCTTCTGCTTTTTTAGAACTGCATCCTCCATCTTTCCTTGAAAATGTTGTTGTTTAGTGCCTGCTTCTTGGGTGAGCTGCCCTCTTCTACTAGCGACTTCCTGTCCCTTGGTTTCCGCTTCACCGTACAACTGTTTTACTGTCCTGCTCCCTTTTTCTGCTGCCCTTATTATGGGTGACCGCTTAATCCTCATGGAGCAGGTAACAGAAGTTACCAGGCCCATCAAAATTACAAGATCCTCTGGAACACTATTCCAAGTGGAACATTTGTTGGCTACAAAAAGATGAAATCTTCATGTGAAAGTAATGGGGAAACAAAGCAATTGCCATGGTCTCAGACCCAAATTCCTTCTGTAATGCCTCATTTCTTGGAGGACCCTCAGGATCTCTCTTGGTATTGGTAACTCCAATGATTGGGAAAACGGGCCCATTTTAACGGGCCATTCACAATAAAGGCCTAAGTTTCTAGCACTCTTCCTATCCATTTGCCTTTGAAGTTCTTCATCTCCTTCCTCCATCGAGTCTCTTCTTCCCCTGGGCTTTTTGTTTTCCTGTTGCTCCTTGAAGCCACTGAAATCCTTTTGATTTATCCTTGAGCATCATTTTTTTCCTGGTTCTGCTGCTTTACAGAATGATAATTTTTTTCAATTAAAGTCTTTAGATGTATGGTTGATCTTGCTTGTGTTTTTCATTTATAGTCAGATATTCTTGAGTCTCCTTCCACAGTGTGCTGCAGCCCCCGAACAAACTTTTTTAATAAGTATATAATCCTATACCTTAAAGTTTATTGTCTCTGGTCAGTCTTATTTATTCCACGACAGTGCTTAATTTGTGAAAAAAGGTTACCTGTGCCCAAAACTCTGCCCTGAGGCTGGCGGCCAGTGCAATTAATCATCGGTGCACAACATATCATGGCTGATAGTCTTAAATCCACTACCAGAGACTCCCTTTTTCTCGCTCTTGCAGGGTCCTGATTTCTCCCATTGTGACGGTTTTGCTGTCTTACTCTTCCTCCGCCTTTCCAATCAGTGTGTTTTTCCCTCTCTTGCTCACTGGAAATATTTGTAGCTGATCGACTAGAGTGGCCGACCTTGAAGCTGGAGAGCCAGGTTTAATCTTGTTCAAATATCCTGGGATTCTGTGCAAATATCCTGTGATTCTGGGCAAATCACTTAATCTCCCCATGTCTAAAAAACAATGTGTCCATCTGTAATGCTACGGGTGCTCATGTAAAGTGCTCTGATACCTTCTGGTCAAGTTCCCGCTATATAAAACTGCAAAAAACAAACAAATTAGCACTGGTCCCCACCAATAAGTGAAAATGCCGCCCCCCACCAGGGGGCGGCATCTCAGTTATTTACCACATCTTAGTTATTTACCACAAAGCTCAATTATTTACCACACTGGTCAAAGGCAAAAATGAGAATGGATGCGTAGACCATCACCTGCCGTTAGGGTGACCACATCCTTCCAGGTAATTATGGACACTGTTTCCAATCTTGAAGTGTTGTGTGATCTCCTAATGCATTCTGGTTGTGTTTTCGTGTATCATTGAAAAATAAGATTAACATGGCTGAACATAATCCTTGGTCATTTAAGCGTCCAGGATTGGAGCCAGTGTCCTCAATGACCAAGAGTGATGTGGTTAACCTTCCAGCTTTAATGTGGCAGCTGCCGTCAACCAGAGACCTGGAAAGCTGCCTAGTTTACTGGGGGTTCCTGCTCTAGGCTGTCCGTCTCCGGTGAAGTTCAGCATTTTATTTGTTTTGATAAAATAAAGTCAACTCAAAAACTCACTGTCAAGAGAATTTAGGTTTCCAATGAACTTTTGATAAGCTTTCGGGGCTTGGGGAAAAGATGCATCGGACTAGCTATACAACAATCACTTATTGTTTGAAATCAATTGAATATGAAAAGTTATGCACACAAATAAAATGTTTCCCACCCCAACAGGAATTTAAAAAAGACGGGATATGATGATAATAAATCTCATTTTTCATGATCCTTGGAAGGGCTATCAGCACCAGTGCCTTATGAATGTCTAATTCTGTGTTTCAGAAAAACAACTCAATCCATTTGCTAATAGGTATGTGAATTGTGTTGAATCGGACAATTTTGAAACACAAATCAACTTCTTAAGAGTTTCTTAACTAAATAAATATGGCATTTTTTATTGTATGAAATCTGGGTTCGCTAAATCAGCAATCATTTTGCTTTATCAGAGGTGACTGTATTTGAATAATGTGTCTCACTGAATAATAAATCAAAGGAGTGAAGCATTCAAATTTAAAATAAATGTATTCAAAGAAATTATAATGTTTTTATTTTGGTGTTTAAAAAAAATCCAGAAACTTTAGTTCAAAGTTAATGCGAAGGCATATGCAAAATAAAACGTGTTGAGAAAAGCCAAAGGCAAATTTAAAAGACAAAGGGACAAAAAGCTCTCTGCTATACAATCTAATGACTTTGCAAGTTATCCTGACATTCTTTGACCTTGTAGAGGAGCGAGGACAAAGGCTGCGTTTCTAAATATGTTCATGAAATGGCGACCGGAGGATATTTCATTATTTAAAATCACTGCCCTTCCATCAAAAAGCCTAAATCCTTGTCTCTTGTTCTTTCATATGAAAGATATACTATATAGAGCTAAAATCAATGTGCAACTATTAAATTGTTTAAAAAAACAATAGTATGCAGTTTAATGTATTTCAATTGAAAAGCAGTTGTAGTTCTGAACAGTGTAATAAAAAGCAGATAGATTATTACTTTCATTGGGGAATTCTAACAGTGCAATAAATTAACAAACTGAGATAAATGCTTCCTCTCTGCTAATGACTGTTCATTTTCTTCGACAGAAAATTCAGAATAGCTAAAAAGCCTGATCTCCTCTGCTTAGTGACTTTCCATTCAAACTAGAGCTGGGTCTAGCAGATGCTCTGTAATGTCAATATTGAACTGTAATAACTTAATACAGGATAGTAGCTCTGTCATTTTTGTTTTACTGGTGACTAATGATGTACAGAAGAACTATAGAAAAACAATAGAGACAGGGATTTATTCCTATGTGGCAGGCTCCCAATATTATACGAAATTTTAAATCAGACTGTACACTACTAAAATGCTCTATTTTGATTGGCTCCTACGCAGTGATCACCGAAAGCAAGCCTCATTACATTTCAACCCAGATATCGCTCTGCCTTCTACCCATAACAGATGCTTATGAACATCAAAGACTTCTCATAAAGAATTAGAAGGTTTACTGAGCGCACAGAATGTGCCTGCACTAGGATACATGCTGCTGGAAAAGACAGCTTTAAAATTCCTTTTCCTGTCCAAAAGGCACTACATGTATATTAATGGTTTTCCTATCTCTGCTGCTACCGTTCCTGGAATAAATGAGTCACTGAAAGTTTTGCTTTCCATTTGTCCATACTAAATATTTTAAGTGTTCTGTTAGTGTGAAAATTGTGTAGTCCATGACAATTTTGATTGTGTTTTAAAAAAAAGCTTATTTTTTTCTGTCTAATTTCCAATGTGGCTTATTTTAAAATGTTTTAATTTATTTAGCTATGAATGCAGTTATTTTAAAATTATAAAGAAATATACGTTTTATAGACAGTGGGTATAGGTTTGTAATTGCGCTTTGTTTATTTCCTACATTGAACTCATAGTGAAACATATTTTGAAGCTGGTTCACTTTCATTCAGGTAGATACAGGTACTGTAAAGAGAAGTAGATAACACTAAAAATGTAAAAGGAAATGTTCAAGCTGCAACTCATACTGAGTGTTTCAATACACATTGTATCATTAATTTATTAAGTTTAAATAGCTTCCTGCACCTCTAGAAATGTACTTCCATACATTTAAATGGCAGATTAAAAAATACCAATATATAGATAGATATTAAGTGACCGAGAAGATGGGCAGCATAAGTAAACAATGTAAAAAGAGGATGCTGAATTTAGGTAACCATTTTAAAAATATATTATGCCATAAATGACTAAAACCCCATAATTTCTGTCATATTTTTAAAACCAACTGGTTTCATATCTGCACTAAAACCTCAATATTCATAAAGCTTGCTCCATAGGAAAACCTTCAAATTCTATAACTCCTACTTCAGCAAAATTTTATTCAGTTGTGCCTCACATTTTTGTCTTGAATATAGAATGTTTGCACTCTAGTTGTTTCTCCAAATCTGTGGTGAAGTCAGTATAGGCACATCCATAGTGGGCACCAGGGCACTGGCCCATATTCTCTCTCTGCCACTAATTGCTTGGCATGGTACAGATTTGACATGAAAACACATGATCTCTTGGAACGTTTGCATGTACAAGCTGTAACAGCACCTTGGCAGCAGAAGAGGGCTCCACTTCCTGTATTGCACATGTGAGGAGGTGGCTATCCCAGCCCAGCCTCACATAGTCACAATACATATCTGACATGTTGCACTAGCTTCAGGCTTTACAGAATGTCAGACAGTGGAGTTTCAGGGCTTGTTAGTCATGTACTGCCTTTCTCCCTCTTCCCCTATCAGAAGTTGAGGCAGAAACAAGTTCTACCTCAGTACTTACAACCCATTCTGGCTTTTGACTGGGTAGAAGCTCACTGACCACACTTTGTTGTGCTGCTCCCCAGACTTCGGAGGGGGGGAAATCAGATATTATGGGCCTCTCCTGCAGGCAAAGAGAGTGCAAGCTCATGTCAAACAACACTGCCCTAGGTAAATTTTGAGTTCTTCAGCTGTCTCCAACTTTGAATGGGTGTGTGTTTGGCTGTGCACATTAGAGTTTGTGTGTTTGCCTGTTTGGTTTGTCTGAGTGTCCATCTTTGTATGTGTGTTCGGGGCCACATTAGAATGCCTGTTTGACTGTATTTGTATATGTGCCTGTGTCTGTGTGTGTATGTATATTTGTGAGCATGTGTTTTTATGTGCATGTGTGTGTGTGTGTGTGTGTGTGTGTGTGTAATTTGAAAGTCTGTGAAGTGGGCTGTATTGGGCAAAGGTGTTCAGCAAAGATGGGTGCCAGAATGGTCAACAGTAAGTAACATAATCCAAGAAGCAGAGATGTCTAATGTACTCCCTATAAAATTGATGGTACTGTAAATAAACACTGCTTTTGTGATTCAAGGCACTTGCTGCTTGTAATAAATTGGGTTATTGGATGAGGGGAGTAGAAGTCCAACCCAGGCAACAGCCACAATTCTTGTCAGGATGAATCAGAAAAGTCACTAAATTAACCTGTCCTTAACCCTCTGGTAGTCTGGCACAAAGTAGGCAGGCTTAACTTGGAGGCAACATGTAAAGTATGCATTATTCAGCACACAAGCAGTGATAAAGTGAAAACACAACACAAGAAAAACCCCAAACCAACTTAGATAGAGTAACTTTTAATAAATACAATGTTACCAGAATGACAAAGCAGTCACCAGTGCAGCAGATCAGCAAGGCAGTTGCAGGGAGGCCTATGCAGCTTGCAATGTGTCCCTGTAGCTCAGAGCAGGCAGTCAGCCAACTGACCCTTGGAGTCACTCAGTTTAGAATGGGAGGGAAGGGAACAGGTCCAGTCTCCCTTCCCAGAGAGTATGGTAAGCCTCAAGCAGCAGGACATTCCACTGCATACAAGGCAGGCAGCAAGGCAGTCCTCTTTTAACAGCAGAGCAGTCATCTGGGGAACAAGGCAGACCTCAAACAGCAGAGCAGTGCTCTGGGGAAAAAGGACGTCCTCTTCTGCAGTGGCCACAAGTCCAGGAGTGTACTGAAGAGTGGCTCTGGAGGTCAAATATTTAAACCTGGAGCCAGCCTTTGAAGTGGGGAGTTTCTCTATACTACCTCCTGCATCTGGTTTTGGGAAATCTTCCTCTTCCCATGTCAAGGCTCCAAGAAGCCTAGGGTTTCAAAAGACAGGACAAGCCTGGTGTCAGAATATTTTGTGTGACTACGTAAGGAAGAATCTTTTGAAATGAAAGTGTGGCTTGCCTCCCAACCATACTGGCAGGATGGCTGCATCCTGTCCACATCTAATCACCTTTGTGTCACTGTCTGGTAAAAATACACAAACCACAACAGCAGAGCCATTCACAGTCATGTGATCCAGGACACTGGCAGCAGATACAAATGGTTAGGACAGAAAATGCCACCTTTCTGAAACTAATCATATAAAAAATATATTCCTTGAGAAATTATTTTTATCACAATAATATCTGGACTCAATGTCGGTCCACTAAGTGAATCTGAATGTTAAATCATACAAAATATAACTAACAGTCACAGGCATATTAAGAAAAAAAACATTCTTTTACTTCTTTAATGTACAGTTTTGTATTATACATGTTATTGCCAACACTCTATCCAAGCACTATTTACATTCAAATTACAACAACACTGGCACTTCCAGATAATTCCAGCATCTGTTCCAGTTACTTCTATCATGAGATAAGTGGAAGTGCAGTCACTCCTTTTAACGCAAATAATGTTAACATCAATTGCAATCTAAGATTTATAATCCTTAAATTATTAACATCAGTGGAATATAACAAAAAATTAAATTAATAATATTTGGGGTGATAAAGGAAGTGGTGTTGACGTTATGGTCTTCAGTGGCCAGTTAGGTCCGTGAGACCATCTTCGAAACTCAGCATTTTTGAACACTTCACTCCCGTGAATACTGACGTAAACAATACTCAGTGACATAAAATATCACCTGCTTACAATAAGACGACCATCGGTGTCACACTCCAGTGCCAAGTTACCAAAACACAAAAAACAAATATATTCCTCAAAACGTGCCACCAAAAGGTGCTCTGAAGAAACCCAGGTGTAATGGCCTCAAGTGTAAAAAACTTAGTGAATAAAATCCTTGCACCCAGTCAAAATCAATCGATAAAAATACCTTGCTTCCTTAAACTTCAATTCCAAACAGGCAGCTTAAGTCTGAGTATTACTGTGGAAAAAGAATCCACGTTTAAGCTTATTGCCAGTAGCGGTCCGTGGTGGGAGTGCTGCCGGGCGCTGACGTGAGCTGGGGGAAGGGGCAGGGTGGGGGGGGGTAGTAAACTACGGGATACCGGTGATTAGAGGTAAGTAAACATATAAATAAATAAAACGAATTTCGTTGCGCTTGCTGCATCGCATTTGGCAATGTAGCGCGCGCAACGAAATTCGTTTTATTTATTTAAATGTTTACTTACCTCTAATCGGCCATAATCCATAGTTTACTACCCCCCACCCTGCCCCTAAACAAAGACAAGACAGGTAATTCACCAAGTCTATTTACTCGCATTTTGTAAGAAAACGGCCAAATGCAATGTCTGATCCGAGTGGGAGATCCAGTTCACACACGCCAACTCAAGAGTCTTGGTGGTGCAACTAACGTGGAAGGGTGCCACAACTTGATACAATCATCCAAGCTAAATGTAGGTCATGTGCGAAATGGAGCACACAGTGGCGCCCATCTTGGAATCACTACTCCAGTATGACAATATCTCTACAAAGCCATTTCTCATGAGTACCAAAAATGTAATACTGTACTCCTTGATAGCAGTGTCCCACCGAAATGGCTTCAAGCGGATACCAAAAACATTGATGCAATTAATGGCCATAATATATTGACTTGACTAACGCGGTCATGTATCAAGTCACCATAATTTCACCAAGGTCCAAAGAGCCTGGGAAAACAGTGCCCATCTTGGTAATTCATCATACAGTATAAATAATCAATCTGAATAATCACATTATAAAGGAGTAACCCTCTCATCTGCTGACAGCATTCAAAAAGTCAAACAATCAAGAAATCAATAAATGGGTATCAATCCGAAAGATCAAAACACATTTACCCTGCCTGATGTATGGTATGTATTGTACAAAGCTGTACATTAATGAAGTAAATGAATATTTTTATTCCCAATATGCCCGTGACTGTTAGTCTATTTTGTATGATTTAACATTCGGATTCTCTTTATGGACCGACATTGAGTATGGAAATAATTGCGATCAAAATAATTCCTCAAGGAATATGTTTTTTGTATGATTAGTTTTTGACCCAGTTCCTTGGGTAAAATTGAGTTGCCCTGTGTGTTAATAAACTTTCCAAAACTGGCATTTTCAGAATTATGGCTCAAAATCCAACTTCGCCATTAAAGAGGATTTAAATAACAATTCATTAGAGTGTAAACATCATATTTATATCTGCTCGCATTAAAAAAATTATCAGTTATTAAATGTAATAAGGTTACCCAGTGTTAGTCCATAGGATAGATAGGCTTTACAACAGTGAAAAACAACTTTAGAAGTTTTTCACTGCTACGACATGTAAAACTTAAGCACACATGTCCTACTTTAAATACACTATACCCTACCCTATGCTCCTTTAGGGCCTACGTTAGCTTGAATTATAAGTATTAAAAAGGACGGCTTAGGCCTGTCAAAATATTTATTTTGCCAGGTCGAAATAGTGTTTAAAACTGTACTACAGGCTGCAGTGAGAGGCCTGAGACATGTATTCAGTGCAGGCCCACTAGTAGCATTTTATTTACAGGCCCTGGATACATGTAGTACTTATAAATTGTGACTAACAAGTGAGTTAAAGGTGCCAATTGGATGTAAGATAATTTCACCATGATTTAGGGAGAAATCAAGAGCACGTTAGCATTAGTTATTAGTCCTATAACCCTGAAAATGGGCTCAGCAACAGAAGGTGACAATCTGGGGCAGATCCAGCAAAGAAAAGGGTCAAGTGCAATACTGCTATGCTGTCTTTTTGCTCCAAAAACAGGTATTGACGCTAGACAAATAAAAGCATGAGGCTACTAGTGGCAGTCGAAATAGTCAGCACGGTTTCTGCTGCAGCGTGGAAGGAATCTTAGAAATCATCAGTGGCTTTCTGGGCTCAAACAGATGAAGAGCCAAATTAAGCCACATGCTTGGTGTTTGTACTATAACTAACACTTCTTGGCTTCAGGTCATTTCTGACCAAGATAGCTTGCAAACTGACTGCTGTGGCCCTTTGAACTGCCAGTCATGATTTGTGGGAGCTACCTCAAAGGCTCAGCACACTCACCCAGCCTCAGTACTTGCATTCAATTTAATACCATTTGTGACAATTTGTCACATAGCATTTTCAAGCTCACTGTTTGACTGCCTGCGTCTCTGCAGTCTGCAGTAAGTGTGAGATGGCTATTCTAATGGTGCAGTGTAAAGACATTACTAAAGTAATCTAAGACTTTCAGAGTCCTGTTACTGATCTGATTTCTCTGTTATCAGTTCTCATCACATAGAATTTGAGGGTCAGAATTGATGTCATTTCTCACAGTTTTGATGATTTTAAATTGATCTTAAGTAAGTGTTCATTCCAAACTTCACATCTGCATCGCTACACAAGGCAGCTCTGTCAGTCTGCAGGATCTTTTTGCACAAGAGATTATCTAATTGTTAGCTGTTTGATAGTTAATAAGTTCATGCTAAATGTGCAAATTTGATAGATTGCAGCCAAAGCAAACTAAAGCGTATAGTAGTTATGCTAATCATTGGCCGAGTAACAACAAGCTAGCTCAGTGGATTTGTTGAAAGATGTGAGCAGGGCACAGGTTCAAGTGCCAGGGGACAACACTCAAACTTGTAGAGGTGTGGTGCAGCGGTCAGGGCAGCTGACTTCGGAGCACAGGGGTCACGGTTCGATCTCCGGCGCTAGATCAGCTCAGCACCATGTGACTCTGGGCAATAGCTCACTTAATTTCCACAATGGCCCCCAGTGCCTTGAGACCCGTAATAGTGAGTAGTTTGCACTTTGCAAATACCAGATTTATATTTCTTTTAACTCCTTCAGTGCCCATGACGAGATGGTCTCGTCATGGAGCGCGGTTGCGCTGTGCCCATGACGAGACTATCTCGTCATGAACCCCGCCCGCTAATGAAAGGCCCGGCACAGGGCGGGGAAAGGGCGGGGCACTGAAGGGGTTAAGAAAACTGCTTTGGAGTGGACTAATATCAATATCTGTTCTAGGGGCCAACTTATTGCTGTTTCTGCTTACATGATGTTATTCTACCCAATATCAGGGCAGTGCGAGTATATGTGTTAAAGCGTGGATGTGACTATATATGTACATTCATGAATGTGTTTGGTCACCAGTGACAAGGTTTACTCCTGCTTAATTTGGCCTCTATCTGGCATGTTGTAGGCATTTGTGATACATGTGAGCTAACCCTAGCATAATATGTCATACTAATAACACATTATTCAAATTTTTTAGGGACAAGCTGGTGAACCTGACATGATAATGGCCCACTAGTAACAAAATGTTGTCATCCCAGGAGATGTGTTAACTAACCCTACTATAATAAAATAATGGCCTTTTAATCAGAGACCCCAGGATTTTGCGGCTTTTGATGGCAAATTTCACAGCAAAAAACCCAAACTTTGCAGCTCAAAATTTGCTGTAATTTTGCGGTGGGCAAAAAAATATGCCCTGCGCAAAAATATTGAAGGGCTGTGCTCTGTCGTTTATGGATTGATACAATCTATTACGTTGCAGAGTTTCCAGCAGTACAGCGCCTGGAACCGTAGGGTTTCTGATGCCATAGAGAGTAGATTACATGATGAACCCTACTCTTTTTGGCATCAGGCAACCTATGCATGTAGGGCAGCAGTGGTCTGCAGAGTCCGAAGGGGGCACACAAATGTGTGAGGTGGGCTGCAGGCTAATCGCACAGAAGGGTGCGATTAGCATTTGAAAGGCAGACGACAGAGGATTTTAACACCTCTGATGCCTGCTGGCCTGTTGCTCACCTTCCCTTTACTGGCTCAGTGGCAGTGCAGGACCAGTAAAGAGAGGTGAACTGTATTTTTTTTTACCATATATTGCGGCCACTATTGTAAAAAATCACTGGAATTTTACAAAAGTGCTGAATTTGTGATTTTTTTGCAAAACACGAAATCCTGGAGGTTTTGTTTAATGACACATGTGGGCATCCTTGGAGACTTACTGACTAAACCTAACGTAACAATGGATCACTAATGACATTTTGCTTGCATTTTTTGGGGTATGCTAGTTAACCCTGATTCATTGCCTCATGAGTGACATTTGGGCATTCCTGCCAATATTTGGACTATCTCTAGGCTAGCAGCAGTCCATGCCTGTTATATCATCCCTATTTCCAAAACATTTCAGGTATCCCTCGCATAGAAGTGGTCCAACCATGCTTTATTAAGTTCATTATTGAAATGATTGCGACTCTTCCTGTCATACAACAGCAATAATTTTTGCCATATGATGGACAGTCTTGAACCTAATGATGATGAATGGGCATGAAAGGCAGCATCTGTCCCTGTATTACAATGTTACGTGTGAGTACTTGTGAAAATTACAGCATGATCTTTGAGAATCATTTGATTTGTTCTCACTTCCCCTTGTAGAGTCTCAACCATTGTATGGTTGAATCTTATTGGGGAGAATCTTCTTGAAAGTAGCTGGATGGAAAAATGAAAAAAATGATGCTAAATGCATTTTTAAAAATTGATAGGCCATGTGCCCTTGCATAGCCAGATTTTCTTTACTTACTGTAACATATGTAGCTCTATAACCTTCAGATGACTTAACAGTATAACATATGATGTTTTGCTACCAATCTTTGAATGTTTACTTTTTGGAGGGTGAGTTCTTCTCATAAAGGTAAGGCTACTTTGCAAGGCAGAATAGCTGTCTCTTCGTAGTCTCTGGATTTTTACCCACTTTATGTGATCATTGTGCTGTAAAATGCACTTATTACCCTGTTTTTCCTTTTTTACATCTGGGGAAAAAACACCACCAAATATTCAACAAGGAGTTTGACTCCATCAAATTCAAGCTTCACCGGCCACCACTGAAGGAATATGACTTACGCTGCTGGCGTTACAAGTACATTTCACTCATCATGTCAGACTTTTATCCAATGTGGGTCAGGAAGAAATTTGAGAATGTATAGAGAATGTGCATATATTTTAGCTTTCTAGAGCAATAATCATAATTTCTATGATGAAATTAAACCCCACATTTTGGTGATTTCCAACAGATTCTGTAGGAAATTATTTCAACCCTACAGCTCTTCTTCCAACAACATGACTTTCTGAAGTGTCTTACTTTGCCATAAGTATATAATGTTAATGTTCTAGTTGTTCATTAGAACTATGTGTTGAGGCAGCAGTAGTACACTGAGAAACTGCTGCTACTTTTTGTAGCACATATTTTACTTAGAATGGCACCTATTTATCTCACATGGATGAGATAGATATTTGTGAATGTGGCTCCTTTTAGTCTCAGAGAACCATCCATAATTTCAATAAGAAAATCATTAAATAAATCATTGTCTCTCAAACATGGTCCATCTAATCCAAGGATTAGCAATTTGCAGATTAAAGTCACCTTAGAAAGTGATACATCCCTAAAATCAGTATAGGACCACCAACAAATGATTGAAAGTATGACCATAATCTACTACCATCCATTATGTAGGCTCCTTTTTCGCCCTCAAAGCCAAGGTTTCATTGCAATAAATTTCAATAGGACAAAATGGCGGTCTTGTCATCAATAAAAATCCAATAGGTATACTTCTCATATCTATCCAGCTAAATAGTCCTGTGTAAAAAGCAAACATCTAATGACCTGTTTCGTTAATTTCCCACCAATTATTAAGTGTTTGATTTACAAACAGGTCAGTACCTACCTAGAAGTTTCCCCGCAAATAAACAGTTTTGTTTAAATAATGCAATAACACATAATCCTCAGTTTGGTACACCAATGAGTGGAAACAATTCTTTCCATTAAAATATAAACTGCAAAAAGCAGCCAGTCCAGAAAGAAAACCACAACCAGGCTTTCGGATAAAACTTAAATGTACTGAATAAAAAGAAATCCACATGATTCAGGGCCAAATGTACAACCCTTTGTTGCAGCTGCAAACG
Organism: Triturus cristatus; assembly: GCF_964204655.1. Classification (NCBI taxonomy): domain Eukaryota; kingdom Metazoa; phylum Chordata; class Amphibia; order Caudata; family Salamandridae; genus Triturus; species Triturus cristatus. The sequence continues at coordinate 109,613,468 of NC_140582.1, read as the reverse complement.
TGAGATCCTCCCATTAGCGACCGCAAAAAAATGGTAATAGTATTTACAAATGCTATTTTGCGAATCACAGACTCTCAAAACAGCATTTTCTACTCCAGCTATTAGGAAGGGGCGTACCTTCCTAATAGCTAGTCGCCATATACAATTGTTTTGCGACCGCATTTGCGGCAGCAAAACACTCGCAGTTTACTACCTACTTCAAGTAGGTGGTAAACCACTCGTAAACAGTTAGGGGTCCCCAGGGGACCCCTTTCTCTTTGTGAGTATGTGAGTCAATATTTTTTAAGAGCAGGTAGTGGTACCAGAGACGTCTACCTGCACTTAAAAAATGAAACTGAAAAGTTTCATTTTTCTTTTTTAAATGCATCCCATTTTCCTTTAAGGAAAACAGGCTGCATTTTTTTTTTTTTAAACTGCTTTATTTAAAAAGCAGTCCCAGACAAGGTTGTCTGCTGACCCCAGAAGGCCAGCATCCCTGGAAGTGCTAGCTGTTCCCAATGCGGTCACAAAGTGCGACAGCCTCGTTAATATTAACAATGAGGCATGCAATTTGTGACCCCATTGGAAATCGCAAACAGTGTCTGAGAAACTGTTGTACATCCCAATTTGCGAGTCGCAAATTGCGAGTTTCAAATGCAACGCAATTTGCGAGTTGCAAATTGGTGGTCGTACATCTGGCCCTAAAGGCCTAACAGGTTACACAGTTTTATATTTTTGCAAGCCAATGATGTCATTAAGGATGACATGTTTTGAGTGCTGAAATATGTGAGTGCAAGCATGCAAGCAGTGCGGGACAGGGTCACAATGAATTTCTAAGGTTTTTTTAAATGCTAATTCCTAACTATAACGTCTTAGCTATTAACTATTACTGTCTTAACTATTCACGTTTTCAGTGAATTTCAAAGGTATTCTTATTTTTATTTCCTAACAGTAACCTGTAAACTTTGAAAGTGGATGTGTGAGTGGCTGTATGGGTTTGTGAGTGTGTAATGTCTGGGTAATTACGTATGTGCATGAGCAGTGCTTGGGTGATTGTATGATTGCATAGGTAGTGCAGGTGTGATTCTATCAGTTCAATTACCAAGGACACACTGTGAATACTAGGGGCCCGATTCACATAACTAACTTAAGACAAAATCCTAAACTTACTACCATTTTCGTATTCACAGAAGGCACTTACTCATTTTGGTATTCACAGAAGACACTTACTCATTTCGGTATTCACAGAAGTTAGGAGTCCTAACTTTAGGACTCCTAAATGCCTTCTGTGAATACCGAAAGTCTTAAAGTTAGGATTTTTCTCAGTTTAGGAGACCTAAAGTTAGGACTCCTAACTTTACTACTACTAAACTGAGAAAAATCCTAATTCTAAGGCTTTCGGTATTCACAGAAGGCATTTAGGAGTCCTAAAGTTAGGAGTCCTAACTTTACTACTACTAAATTGAGAAAAATCCAAATTTTAAGACTTTCGGTATTCACAGAAGGCATTTAGGAGTCCTAAAGTTAGGAGTCCTAACTATACTACTTCTAAACTGAGAAAAATCCTAATTTTAAGGCTTTCGGTATTCACAGAAGGCATTTAGGAGTCCTAAAGTTAGGAGTCCTAACTTTACTACTACTAAATTGAGGAAAATCAAACATTTTAAGACTTTCAGTATTCACAGAAGGCATTTAGGAGTCCTAAAGTTAGGAGTCCTAACTATACTACTACTAAATTGAGAAAAATCCTAACTTTAAGACTTTTGGTATTCACAGAAGGAATTTAGGAGTCCTAAAGTTAGGACTCCTAACTTCTGTGAATACCGAAATGAGTAAGTGCCTTCTGTGAATACCAAAATGAGTAAGTGCCTTCTGTGAATACCAAAATGGTAGTAAGTTTAGGATTTTGTCTTAAGTTAGATCTGTGAATCGGGCCCTGGGTGTTTTTGACAAAGTGTAAAACACATATAGAGACATATATTACATAAAGTTTCATTGTAGGTATTTAGTAAGATCCTAATTTAACTTTCCCCTTTGTATTCATTTGTCGAAATAACAACATCAAAAAAGCATTTTCCTTCTTCACGGCAACACCGTAGGTTGCAATGACGTCAGTATTCGTAAATACAAATGAAAAAGTGTATAACAGATATATAGACATATTTTACTGAAAGTTTGATTATAGCTGTTTAGTAACAAATGGCTTAACTTTATATTAACCACACATTTACAAAAAACAACAGTTTCAAAAAGTATATAAATACTAACAAAGAAAACAAAGAAAATTCATTGGTTTTCACTTTTTTCAGCAAATTTGTGAAGTGTAGCATAAGTGACAAGACATTATCTTGGGGCACATCAAACAAATATTCATGTGGTACAAAAAGTATGTTTCTAGTGAAGTGTATAACACATTTATACATATACATTGTATGATCCATGTTTGGGTTCTAATATAAGCACGTGCAGTCCTACCACAACGTATGTATGATGTAGGGGTTTGCAGAGACCACAGCAAGGAGGAGAAGGGCAGCCCGGAGCGGAGACACCATGTATAAGGTAAGTGCATTTATTTATATCTTATTTATTTCAAAAAAGATATATTTAATTAGAGGGGATGGAGGCGCGGAGCGGAGTTCCACTGAGTTTTTGTCCATCTCTGTGGAACTCCGCGTAGAGCAACTCCGCCAGCACCGCCCAGGGTTACTTATGTTTGAGTACTTATTTCAAATAAAATATCATTCGGTTCAATTTCCGGTCTTCTTGAAGACACTAATCGTTGCAAAGATCATGTGACCGCGAAATAAAGGAATATGATTGGATGATACACTTTTCAACAACAAGAACAGGAAGAACATGCCCATTTATCTATCTTGAACATTCTTTAAGTGGAGTTCATTGTGAGCAGCTCACTAGCATTTGTTGGAGTGTTTTTTTGTGTGCATGTTTTGGCAACCCAGCCAGAAGAGGTAGATCAGGTGGAACAGCAGGTGAAACAGGAAGTGCAACACTGGGAAATTGGTGAATATGGAGCCTCACCAGAAGAAATCCAGCATTGCCTGGAGTTTCTTCAGGATTCCGTCGGGAGAATCCAAAACAGTTGCAAAATGTGTGCAATGCACAATATGTGACAAGACATTGTCAAGGGGTACAAATAAAAAATATTCTTGCGGGACCACGTCCATGCTTTACCATCTAAAAACATACTATGGCAATCGTCTAAAAGTAGCAAGAAGGCAACATGAGGCTGAAGGACCCTCAACTTCAATATAGCATCATACTGCATGGATTGCAGAGTTGTAGTTAGTGCTGGAGAGCAGTCCATAATAGCCCTTCAAAATGCTGCAAAGAATCATAAATATTGTTTTTTTTATTTTTTTGGGTCCTTCTTAGTTTTTCTACATTAACAGGAATTGTTTTATCTTCAAATTTATCATAACAGTACTTACATATAACTTGCTGTATGGACAAGTCAAAGAGTCCCTCTACAAATAAATACACAGCTAACTTTTGCCAGGGAATAATATTATCTTTTTCACTTTTTAAATACAAATCAACAGTCCGAGTTTGAATCTTGTAGTGAGTGTGTCGACAACATATACAAGCATACTCTTGTTTTTCAGACCAAACTTTGTAACATTTTGTAATCTCTTCTTCAAAGTGATCAACTGTAGTATCTGTGACCTGTTCTTCAATTCCTCTTAATAACTCTTCATTTTCCCTATAATCCTGCTCAGGACCAAAGAAATCAAACTGCACATTATCACAAACCTATTCTACGTCTGCCACAGTACCATGCAAAAGTGCTCTATTAATTTCTCATAAACTTAAAACAGAGGTTTTCACATAGTACAGCCTCCTAACTAAAGATCGATTTGGTGAGTGATGTAGAGCTAACATCCTGAAATGATGAAAGGTGCTTTGGCACACTTTCTTTGATAAACAAGCTAGTGAGTGTCCCTGCAAATTTGTTTGCTTTTTAATCTTGCAAGGATCCAATTCTTGTAAAGTACTTATTTGTGTTTTAAACTTTGCCTTGGAAAGATACATAGAAATGTCCTTAATATATCAATGGATTGCTGTCAAATACTACCAACACTACTACACTACCATGTGTCCACAGGCGCCTGACTCCGCCTTCCTCATACGTCTTCTCCAATACCTTGTTCTACATTTCTAGGTATTGTCACCTCTTTCATATAGGAGTGCCATTCTTAATTTCATAACATTGTCCTCTGTATTCAATAACATGAACCAATCTATTATCCTGGAGATAGCTTTCTTCATTAAAGAAAGGCTCTGTATTAGAAGTATGTATCCATTCCCCATTAAAAATTGTACAAATGTAACTTCGATTCACTAATCTTTTCTCTGGTTTTGTCTCCCCATGCACAACAACATCTTGGAAAGAGTCTTCATTCTATTTCTAATCAAATTGAAAAGCTTCCTCTTCAAAGCAAAGGTCGTATTAACTGCTCTCTCAACTTGTTCTTTCTGTTTCAGTGCCTCTCTCCTTCTTCAATACTTTTTCATAGTTCTCATTGGATATATAGCTATCTACTACGAAACATCCTGGCTCAGATTTCCATAACTGCTTCTGTCTTCCGGTTAAGGTGTGTCCATCTTAATACATTTGTTCTTTTTCTTGTTCTTGTTATATAGAATTTGTCCACTATTATTCTTTCTCATTGTTTGAATTTTATTTTCATTATTTTGTAATCTTTGGACATGTCCATCATATCATTTTAAGAAATGCCTTTGTCCTCTTACCAGTAGCTCTTTTTTCTTTCCCCACTTTTTCTTCATGTTGCCCCTTTTGTGTCTCAGTTCTGCATAGATACTGTAGTTGCTTTGGTTCCTTTTTCCTCGAGCTTTTGTAGGCATTCTGTCTGTAGTTATGCACATAATGTTCTGTAAAACGAAGAAGTGTATTTGAATTTTTATTCTAGCCAATGTACCAACTACATTACCACTAGCTTATACATAATACAAAAACACTGTTTATGTATGCAGTTTTAAATCTACAGATTGACGTAGCTCCACAACTACAAACACTTACATCAATGAACCGAACCCAAACCAAAACACAAAACCTAATTTATTAGTTATCTTTTAATATTATAGCACCCTCTCTTTACAACACAGGTGCACCATATCTCATTTCTCACTTATGCATGCTAAAAAACACTTTGTCCCTTTTGTAGTAAATTTTTAAATAAACATCAACCAAAGTGTAAAAGTACATACAGTGTCTCAATACTGTAAATCCGAAAACACAACATAAGAGCAACTTTAGTGCTTCTCTACCACTGTGTCACTGGTAGATTTAGTGTTTCAGTACTTTTCTACTTAGATGTGTCAGATTTAAATTTTGAGAAACACAGCGTATACAAATCTGTACATTACTCTGTATCACAGCATATAGCTCACTAATTCTTCTGAGTACATGCAAACAGTGTGTGACAGGTTACATATATAACTCACCAGATGGTTCTAAAAGAGTACTTATTACTCATTAAAACTTGTAAATACATGTGTTTGCGTTTGAGTACAACATCACTCTCTGGATGATTGGATGAGTGCATAGATAGTACCCAGGTGACTCCCTCAGAATATAGTTAGTGCCTTGTTGATTCCCTGAGTATGTAGGAACTACATCGGTGGTTCCATATCTGCATAGTTACTTCCTGTGTATTTGCATGACTAAATTGTTACTATCTGGTTGTTTGGATGAGTGCATGAGTACTGCCTGAATGATTAGATAAGTGCATAACTAATGCTTCAATACATGCATAGATAGTGGCTGGATGATTAAATGAGTGCTACTCTAGACCCTGGGTGATAACAGGACTACATGCGTAGTATATACATGATTAATTGATTGCATGCATAGTGCGTACATCATTATTTCAGTGCATACATAGCACCTGGTAGATTGCATGAGTTGTGTTCAGTGTTTGAATCAGTACATGACTGATGCCCATCTGTTTTTGGTTAATTAAACAGGTAGTACCTGGGTGATTACAAAACGACATGCTTATTGCCTGGATAATTGAAAGACTTCATCAGTAGTGCCTGGCTGATTACATGAGTGCACGACTAATGTCTGAGTAATTGTATAAGTCCATTGTTAAAGCTTGAGTGATTGGAATAAAGCATGTGTGCTGTTGTGGTGATTAATTATATTAGTGCAAGAGTATTGCCTCAGTAATTGGATGAGTGCATAGATACTGGGTTGGTGATAGGTTCACTGCAATGATCCTTCCTGGGTAATTGAATGAGTACATGACTAGCACCTGAGTGTTTCTATGAGTGCATGGGTTGTGTCTCACTATTTGGATGAGTACATGGGTTATAAGTGGCTGTTTGGATGAGTGCATGGGTTGTGCATGGGTGTTTGTATTACTACAAAGGTACAGCTTTGGTGACTGTTTATGTGAATGGTTAGTGCCCAGGTGATGGTACATACCAGTGAATTGAGTTTGTAGATTATATTGTTATTTTAGCTCTTTTTAAATCGTTTTGACACAGTTAGGATTTGTAAATACTAAGCACAAGAATGGTATACCAATCTCATACAAAGTAACCATAAAATTGCAACCTCTTCATCTTTCCACTCTATGACCACGAGAAAGACAGCAAATGAAATCATGTCTTTCATTTTAGACTACTGCATTTCCACTTGTGAATGGTTAGCATCTGTTAACCCTTTCCCTCTCTTTCAAAATGAGGTTCCTGTCTCTGCGTGTTCGCAATTTTTTCACAAAACTATTCACAGAGAGCTAAAACAACAAATGTATGAACTCAATTTACTGGTATGTACATAACTTTTTAATCCTTTAAAAAAAACTACATTAGAAATGAAGATGTAAATGGGAGTGTCATATTAGATGGTATGTGTTTAAGAGGTTAGTGTGAATGTTTTGGAAAGTAAGACAAAAATGAATTAGTGCCTCTTTATTACATTGTGTATTTTATTGAAAAATAATAGTATCCTGCACATAAACTATCTTTAAATGACGTTTTGCAATGTTTTGCCTCGATGTAGCAGTTTATTTTCACGGCTGTTTGCTAGGGGAGTGAGAGGTTTCATTGCTTGTTGTTGGTATTTGGGTACAAAACATTGATTTGCGCAATAGCTTTGTCTCCTTCAGTATCCTCCCTATGTTGTTTTGGTCTCCACATACCAGAACATCTCTCCTATGTCAGAAGAGGATGGATTTTGACTGTGTTGTGTGGGAGGTGTACTTGTTATTCTAGTGTCACTTGGCCGTTTTCATGTGTGCTACGCATCGTTTCAGATTTTGGCCTCTTTTTATTTGGGTTAATTGTTTGTCCAAGTGACCTTTGTCCCAGATACTCTTCCCATTTTCTTCTTGGCTGGTTAGGGTAATTTGAATATACGATTTTCAATGCCTTCCCTCAAAGAGTGTCTCTTTTTCTGACTTTTGGTTGTTGATGATTATGCCACATCCCTATAAAGATTATGATTTGTAACACTGCTTTTAAGCTTTTCAATAAAGGTTTTTCCTACCACAGTAGGCACTTTCCATCACCACATTTTGCAATTAAGGATAAAGAAAGATGTGACATTTGGATATGTTTTATTTACTTTAAGACCAGTTGTGAAACATAATGACTACTCCAACGGTTCTATGGCAATTTAACAAAGCTGCCAATTTTTCAGGTTGCTTATGCGTGACATTACCATCATTTTTGTTTGTACCTGTATGGCATCTCAATAGGTATTGTGTGACACTGTTAGTGACACTTTATCCTAATTCTGTTGATGTAATGTAACATATTTCGAGAGAAGAAGGAATAGCCAATTTTCACTGTGTAGCTTGGAGATGGTCCTCGCTATAAATAAAGATATAGACAGGGATTTCCATACACACAATCTCACAACTACACACAATTTAACTAAATAGCTACACACAACAAACATTCATGTCCTCCACAAGCTTTTCAATAAAATTGGGCTTGTCCTATTTGACTTCTCAGCAGTGCTCTCTGCTCCTCCCACCCCAGGCTTCCGTTTCTGAAAATTACAAGATTCCAATACATAGAAAAAGGAGGAAACCCGATTAAATGGATCAAGAATGAGTGCTTGGGTTTGAGGTTGCCAGCACTAGCAAGCTATGATTATTTTCCATGTGTTTTCGCCACAGCAGTCATGGATATGCTATGAATAGTGTTCGATCCCTTAAAATCTGGGGGAAGCATTGTATGTTACACATCTTTTTTCCCCCGAGTAAGATTAGAGAAAAACCAAACTCAGATTGAAAGTGAAACCTATTATCTTATTAGAGTAGAGGGACTTGGTGACGTAGTACCTTACAACCGTGGTTGATAACTTTGATTTTTTTTTTTTGAACATTTCAATTTTACATATGTAATGAAATGCACAAAACCGCTTCACGCTTTGGTACCTTTTTTAACAGCACACATGTTCTTACCTGTAGCTGTGTGTGTTTCCAGTATGATATTCAAATCCAGGCCAAGGCTGTCCTTGCCGACCCTTTAAGGCAGAGGTCTTCAAACTCTTTTACTCTGAGCCTCCCCTAAGCAAAATGTTTTGAGGTCGGGCCCCCCTCCCAAACTTTATGACAAGAATTGGGGGAGCGAGAGGGACATGGCTGCGTGTAGGGAGCGGGACTTATGAGATGATTTCAGGAATACTTTTTCTATAGCTTATGAATTGCACCAAATATGAGACTGATAAAATAGCAAATGCATCAAACAAAAACAGATATCCCAAACAAACTGCTCCCCATAATTGGGGTGTTGTGAGCCCCTCACACTCTTTGACCCAAATGCAACTATACCTGCTGCACTAATAATAACTGCAGTCCTGAGTCCCAGGCTATCTCCTTTGCCTTTTTGACCTCTTCCCCTCCAAGATGGATCATCACCTCTTTCCTAATGCTTGAAAGGACAATAAGCTCTGATGCCCCATTGTTTTAAAGGTAGACAGTCATAATTGTGATGCAGTGGGCCCCCCAAATCCCTGGGCCCTAGTCCTGCTACACCTGCTCCTTTATGATAACTTACACACTTGGCAGCAGTACCAGCCTCACTAATGAATGTCCCTTTTAAAAAAACAAAAACACTTATATTGTCCCCTTCTTTGGGGTAGCTCTCTTAAGAAGCAGTCTCTGGCCATGTAAACATCAAAATGAGTCCGCATACAGTGCTCCCTATTCTGGGCCTTCTCTTTCACAATATCTATGAATCTCGCATCTTTCTTCTGTCTCCTAGACCATTACTGTGAGGCCCCAGGGATTGAGAAGATTAGGGCTCTACATACGAATGCAACCCTGCTGGCCTTCTACCTGCAACCCCATGGACTCAGCTTTCACAAAAAAAACTGTCCCTGAATGGTTAATACTGACTTTGAGATGCCTCTGCCTGAAATCGAATTGTGGATGGTAGTGAAGGAAGTTAAAAAAGAAACCATGGAATTATGAGTTTCTGCAAAAGCAGCAGCGTTTTCCACATAATTATCAGTGTACTGCATTTGCTACATAATCTGCAGATTTCAACAAATAAATCTTGATTTTAGCTCAAACGGAACAAGAGTTACTTAAAGTGTGACAAAGTGTTCCGGAGCAGTGGAAGGCCCTTTGCAAAGATTGACTGGTAATCTTGTAGTTACTTACTGCTGTATTTGGGTGCTACACTGGTACTAATGAGTTGAAATATTTCCCCAAACAGCATTACCGTGAGTTAAAATGACAAAATAATAAAGTAATGCTAACCACAAAATGTGGCGCATTGTGCCGCATAATTGACGTTTTCTTGCTGCATAATTTAGTCAAACCTGCTGCATAATGTTGTCCTCTTCTGCTGAATAATTCCAGTGGATCTGCTTAAAGCTTTATGGTGGCATAGATCTATTCTTTTTAAGATGTAATGTAAACGATTTATCAGCTGGGATCTGGAATAGTGGAGACACTTACAAAAATGTCTGCATTAGATACAGTTTGATTACTTATTACTAAAAAGTATGTTTTGTAAGAACTTGTTTTATCTCAATCACTCCATCGTTTTGCAGAAACCTAGCTTAGAGTATGTAAATACTGTTTTAAAATAATGACTTACATATTTACAGTGCTTTCTGCCACAGGCTGGGACCTCACAGCACTATAAACAGGGCCATTGGAATTATGCGGCAGGAGAAGGCCAAATTATGTAGAATGGTTGACAAAATTCTGCAGCAAGTAAAAGCGAATTATGCTGCATATTTTGTAATAGCATTACTGCAGTATTTTGCTATTTTTACATTTGTTAACATTGTGGTGGCCTTTACTGCCCCTCATAAGTACCACATTAACACTCACATATAGCAATAAGCAACAGAACGGCGACCAGTCAACCTTTAGAAAAGGCCTTCCACTGTGCGATAACATGTGTTACTGCATTTTTTAATCTGCAAATTATGCAGCAGACGATGGATTAAGTGGTAAATGCGGGAAAACCATAACTATGCACTGTGAGTGCAGGGTGAGCGTGAAAGTGAAGGGTGAGAATGAGGATTGAGTTGTCTGAATGCAGGGTGAAATCCCAGACACTTGAAGTTAATCAGCATGTTATTGACGGGCGTAGGGATTCAGATATAAGTTAAACTATTGCTATTATGGAATTAATCAGGGAATTGAGGGTGAAGGAAATAAATAATGTGCTGATCCTGCAACAAACTTACAGTCTTATGATTAGGGTTGCCAGCTCATTATTTTGATCTTGCAGACGGTACAAAAATAAACAGTCACCTAAAGCCCTATTTTAAGCACTTATCTGTGCGTACTTCGAAAAGGTAATATAAAGCACATTTAAATGTTTTCTAGGGCTGCCTGAATGTTTCATGACTGAAAATAAAAGGAACAGACAGAAAATCAAATTACAAATGAATACATACTTTTTTTATTTAAGACACTATTTAGTGTCAAAGCAAGGTCTTTGCAGGCTCTTTAAACATACATGGCTGGCAGTTTTTTCTATTGGCAACCCTTTTTTCTATTCCTTTTCATGAAATGCATTTTCACACTACAGCAGTAAATTTACAATACAAATGTAAGGGATAGGCCCCGTAACCAGTTTTCAAAGGTATGCAAATGATATTTAAAGACCTGTGAAAAACTTGGCTGTGCTGGAGTCTTAATAAGACTCCAGACACTACCCAGCCGAGCCCCCAGCAGCACACCCACTGACCTCTGACCCCACGGCACTCTGAGGTCTTCAGAGTAAATGAAGACAGCCTGGAAATGCAGCAAATAAACATCGCTGCACTTCCAGGCGTCTTCATTTACATGTGCTTGCAGAGGCCTTTGCGCCCCCCTGGGAATCCATCCACACCCCCCCTCAGTAGGCGCGCCCCACAGTTTGAAGACCTGTGCTTTAAGGTATAAATGGCACTTCATCCCTGCACACCAGTGTTTAAGGCCGCCATCTGGGCCAATACATTTCCTGCGTGGGTTTACAGGGGTGGCGACAGTAGCCGGGAAAAACATCAGGACAAGGCAGATCTAAGTGTGCCTCGGTCTATCTGGCGCAGGTGGTTATTTTATGTTGCGTTTAGCATCATGTGACCTTGCTGAGAGCATAGACCACTAGTCCAACTACAGTCATAGAGACAGGGCTCTGGATTGCCCAGGGAAGCTGACCTGGCAACATAGGTTGACAGCAGCGCTCTGTTGAAATGTGACAGTCTAGAAACGGTGAGTCATTCAATTTTTAATTCATGCACAGAGTGCCCATAGAAAGCTTTGATTATCAATTATGCAGCTTAGCTCTCTAGTGCGCCTTATTCCAGGGGGTCTCTGAGCAGCTATAATTGCGTGACTAACGCATTTTAGTGTGGTGATGTGGACACCAGCACTAACATGTGTTAGTCTAACCCTTGAAGCTTTGTACTTGGCAGGGCTGATTTAATTCTAATGAGGTTATCAAAAGCTTTTTCATATGGGTATTATTAGTACAAGTATATCTCATTATATTGAAACCAATGCTTCAAAATAAGACAGGTATACCTCCCTAATACTGTATTCGTTGGTGGGGTTTTCTGTAATGAAGAATATCTGTGCTTACTGACATGAGACATTTGCATTTGAAATAAAAGAAAAAGTGGGGACAGATTTATGAGGGACTTGCGCCCCTTTTACGCCGCCATTGCGTCACTTTTGTGACGCAGCGGCGACGTAAACCCTGCGCCATGTTGCGCCCCATTTACATCGTGACGCATCTATGGAGATGCGTCACGGTGTAAAGCCCTGCGCCACATGAAACCTGCGTCAGGTTTCATGTGGGCGTGTCTACTCACGGGGGGCGTTCCGTCGCAGGAACGCCCCTGAAAAGTGACTAAGTGAAATCTATAAGATTTCACTGAGTCACTTTCCCAACGCTGATGCGTCAAAACCCTGTGCCTGCTTGAAGCAGGCGTAAGGCTTGACGCACCATGTTAGGGATAGGGTAGGTTGGAACAGTGCTGGAGTTGCGTCGCGCTTGCGTCGCAACTTCAGCACTGCGCCAACCTTACGCCGGCAGATGCGTCACGTATCTGCTTGTCCTTGCGCCACAATGCACCACATTGTTAATGCGGCGCATATGCGGTGGCGCAAGGGCAAACTTGCGTGACGCATCTTCCCTGGCGCATCCATGCTGATTTGCAGGGATGCGCCAGGGAACATAAATCTGCCCCCTGATGTGTAAAACTGTTTTATGGTCTAATGCTAACTAGACCACGACTCCATTTATAAAACATGGCTGCAGTTTTCATAATATTTATCATGTGTTTAGATTTACTCATTGACACTGGAGGGAGCAAATGATACACTGTTTGTTTTGTATGACAAGTTGTTCTCCAAGGTTCAGTAGGAAACATTTTAATATTTTTCAAGGTACTGTATTTCATTCAGTCAAGAGATCTTATATTGTTTATGTAACTACTTGGTTCTGACAACTCTAGATGACATTAGGTCAGAAGGGGTGAATCAATATTCATGAAGTCGGATAGTGATAGAATGGTAGGGTTATGTGAAGTTTTATATTGCTGAAATGTGATTTGTTAAAATGTAAATACTTTTGATCGTACCATGCTGACATTGCAGTTTAAAGCATTTTCTAGGGGGAAATTGTCTAAATAAACCCTTGAATTTTAGGGTGAGACAGAATTCTTTTGGGTTTCTGCTAGGGATGAGGTCCGATTCTCTATTGATTTGTTGCACTTTTGGGACTTAGTCTATCATCCGGATTTTGCTTAATTCTCTATCTACTTAAGATTTCTATGTCTTTTGATTGATTAATTAAGACTACTGCACTGTAATGCACTTTAATATTTAATGCATTTGTGTGGTTTGTCTAAATTAATGATGTCAAATTCACTTTTTGAAACAAGTTTAGAAAAAAATCTTAGGCAACTTTTCCTTTACATCATATATGATATATCATAGCAAGGCAGAAAGCACATACATAAAAATCAACAAAAACATGAGTATTCATACAAAAAGGTGTATCACATCAGAATAATCCATTCTGATTATTTGTACAATTTTGTATTTGTTATATGTTGTGGACAGGTATGCATGAGTAGAGTAGAAGAATGCAATGAAGATGACATGTGCTGTCTTCATGTAATTTTCTTAGAGGTATCTATCTATTCATGAAATATATTTTGAATACAATAATCTTTAAATAATAAATATTGCCATTTTTGCATGAATGCTCGTGTTTTTTCGTATTTTTTATGTATGTGCTCTCAGCCTTGCTGTGAGATATCATATAAGATGTAAAGGAAAAGTTGCCTAAGATTTCTTTCTAAACTTGTCACATTAGCCCTGCCTTAGGACCTCTAGTTGTTAGCAGGGGCACCCTCCTTTTTTGATGTGTTAAATTCACTTTTTGAGTCATTCTTTATTATTGACTGCATGCCTGGGAGAAAGTTGCTATTGAGATCCTTAGGCCTCTAGGAAATGGGCAACATCTCATGGTGGTCCTTGATGAATATTCACGTTTGAAATGATAATAATCCCTTTATGGCTTTATATCATGCATATACCATCTAAATATTATTATATATGTATACGTGTTGAATGTTTTTTTTTCTTTTTCTCGCCCAAAAATTGTTTATATTTAAAGGGCACTAGTATATAAGAAGCATCATAGTAGTGTCTGCCCATAGAGTGGACGTCGCATAATGATTTATATAAATGGCTACAGCTACATTTTACATGTGTTCACCTAATAAGTCTTTCCCACTCTTCTCTACTTATTTATTATGCCCATAGATAGCCCATAGATAGCTTTATAATACATACCTTGCGTTTGGCTATAATAAATGACTGAACTAAATGGGTTGAGTTATATTAGACTTACCTTGATATAATTATATTCTAGACAGGGGGTCTGATTATTCGTATCCTCCGCAAAATTATTGGCAATACAAATTATACTGAACCAAAGAAGATTTTTTTTTTCCTTTAGCACACGCTGTATGCCTAATTGTATGTATCTTTTATCTTTAGATCTATTAATTTGATGTAGTGAGCAGTCTATGTTTTTATGGTGTGGGTCCTGAAGAAGCTGTTATTAACTACAAATTACACCGAAACACGTCGACAAGAGGACAAAGTCAATTTGTTTTTCAATCAATTATGTTTTATTATTGTTATTGTGCTATGTTTTGAGTTGCTGCTAAATTCTTTGATCATTAACGACAATTGTCCATAGAATTACTGCAAAATATATTATTGATATTATTAATAAAGGTCTGTTTTTTATATAAATGGAAATTAGGATGTGCAATGTTTAGTGTTTTTAATGACTACAATGTTGTCGAAATTTTGATACAGGCATAATAAGTTAAAATAACAGTATATCTTGACTTTGTGTTGCTATAATAGGAAGATAGCTATTATCTTTCTTTGGTTCATTATCTTTCTTTGGTTCATTGTATAATGTATACAATCTCACTGTAGGAGCTTTGATTAATACAAAAGGGAAATCTCTATTTGCAATACTACTTATACCCGGTCACTTTTGGTATAGCCTGGGAAACTCTCTTCTTTTTTGTCTAAACAACTAAAACACAATAAAGGGTTGTCTGGATTGGTGCAGGGTGCTGCACTTGAATAAGTGGGCACCATATACCAAGCCAGCCTTCTACAATATGGTAAAACTAGAACAAAGAAATCTCAATTTCCTCTTGCTTGCCACTGTGAATAGATGCAGTATTCAGTCTCTGGGCCAGTCAGCAACTATGGAACGTTACCATCTCAGGACATTTCTGCAACCTAGAGACCCATGGGAATCCAGGGTTGTGTGGTTTGGATTGACCCCACTGAATTTTTCTACCCAGAATTCTCTGTGAGTGGCAAAGTATGGGTCACAAGGGCTATTTTTACAATATTTATGTGACAGGAAAAGGTATTTTCACTCTGTGCTCTTACAGTTCTCCCAAATGAAATAATGTCTTTCATGTGAGGGTAGACCTAGCAAGTCATTGAAATGAACCAAAACTATAATCATATAAAGACCTCATTGACACCACATTCATTTCACATGGTCCAAGTTTTGCCCAGCTCCTGTTGTGAGTGATAGGCCAAGTCACGCAAGCGTGGTACCATTCTTTTGGGAGAAGTGTGGGAATGATGGGTGGTAAAACGTTTGTGGATCCTTGTGGATTCCAGAACTTTCCCTCATAGAAATGTGAGGAATACCCGTATTTTGTAGTCAAAGTTTGCAGTGCATTCTTTGTACCAATATGTAGTGTGAGCCATTTAAAGTCACACAACTCGGAACTTCCCTGGGTGCTAGTTTTCATAAATGTCTGGTTTCATAGGTTTCCCAGGGTAGTGTCTAAGTCCTGTCTCAATATCACAGCTACCCACATTACCAGAATGGGTAAATTTGCTCAGATGAAATCAAGAAGTTTCTTGACTTTGTTTTGGGGATTTTGTTCTCAGGCCAAGGCACAGTCACACAAGTGGGCTATTGTTTTTATCAGGAGAAGGGTGGAACACGGAATGGTAGAGCATTTGTTGTTATTAAATACATTTTGTTCCATTTTAGGCTTACATGCGTAAGCCAGTATGCCCTTTGCAAAATGGCCCCTGAATGACATGGTAGTATAGGTAACTCCAAATTTAGGGGCTTATTATCAAGCCAGGCGATAAAATTATCGTCGCTTTAGCGGCAGAAAACTGCCGCTAAAACGGCGATAACTGGCTTGATAAAATGCTCTATGGAATTCCAATTGAAGCCCATGTTAGATGTGAAGGACATCTAACATGGGCTTCAATTGGAATTCCATAGAGCATATTATCAAGCCCATTATCGCCGTTTTAGCGGCAGTTTTCTGCCGCTAAAGCGGTGATAATTTTATCGCCTGGCTTGATAATATGCTCCTTGGATTTGTACAAGTAACCACGGGGCATATTATCAAGGGCCTTATCTCTGCTTTTTTGGCTTTTAAAGCCAAAAAAGGCAGAGATAATCTTTTCGCCCTCTTTGCAAGCCGTTCTCTAACATGCATCAGCGCATGTTATCAGCCGTTTTGCCGACGCCTCGCTTTGCATCTCTAATGAGATGCAAAGTGGGCGTCACTGGGTATACCCATGATGGACTACCTTGTAAATTATCGCTAAATACACATCACGCTATTTATAAAGTGGCCCTCAGGATTTTAGCAGATGTTACTTTTTGGTGAAAACCGCGGTTATCGCCGAAAACTAACGTCTGCTAAAATCCTGACTATTGTATGTTGACAATGGGAGGTGGATTGATGTGTTATGACCACAGGGTCGTATCATCAAGCATATCGCCATTTTGCAGGGAACATCGCTGGAAAACTAGCGATGTTCCCTGCAAAACTGGTGATTTCCCCGCTATCGCTGGATTATATATCGCCCTTGAGTTATGCGTTGATGATAACGCGCTAATTCGGCGATTTAATTCCACGGTAGCCGGCGTTAGGGAAATCAGTGCTAGGTGTGCTGGGCGATAATTATCACCCCTCGTTGTTGATATGCCCCCACCATTTCTAATTTCATTATCTTGGACACATTTAAAAAATGCATAGCTTACCTTCATACCAGTTTTACAGTCATAAGATTTTACAATATGAACTGATGTGAGGTCAGTACACAATAGAAAAGCATTATAAGCTACAGTTCATTGCTGGTTCTGGGTACTGCATGCTTTTATTAGAAAATCAAAAATCACTATATATCCCTGCGACCAGAACAGATGAACGGATGTAATTATATATTACTTTTGTGAATCAGGTCTTGGGTACAAAATTACAGATGAAAATGCTGTCACCTACCTTTATTTGTTCCCACTTATTTTCATTATTTTTAGATTTCCATAATTAGTTTACTTGGGAAAACTATATAAAAAACTCCTTGATAATTTGTACCTACTTTTCAGAAACGTAGCTTTAGGGGTTCTCTCCTATTTAAACCCCAACAAATAGGGATACATTACTACCATTTGGAAAAATAAATAAACTATATTAGAAAAATGTTTTTTTACAACTCTGTTAATTCCTGAAATCTTTTTGTTGCTGCAATTTTTAGAATAAAAACAACATTCATGTTCTTGCACAGCCCTTTCTCCCTCTTACAAAAATATTGCTATATTTTACCTATTTTCTTTAGTTCCCTCAAGGGGAATCTATAAAGGGAAACAGTCTTTACATCGTGGCTCAAACCACGCTGTTTCTTAAAAACAGGGTCCGAACCACGACTGGGCCCTTACAACGCATTCCTTTACCATGCAAGTAGTTCCAATGAATTGCCTTAAGGAAACCATTGTTGGACTCATGTTGGACTTCAAGTCCAACATTTTCCCAACTTTTGCGCAGACTGGAGTTGGAATAGTAAATTATACTATTCCAAAGTCCAGCACTTTCCCAAATTCAAATCACTGTTAACAACTTGCATGGTAAAGAAATGCACCATAAAGATGCAATTGTGGTTCGGACAGCGATGTTAAGGCAGGCATGGCAAATGCCTGATTGGTTCCAACATACAACCATGTACAAACCATGGGAATCTTTCAAGTTACTATTACGTGGGTAGAAAGTGATGCAAATTTGATCTGGATACCTTTTGTGGAAAAAAAGGTTATGACGCCCTAACAGTGAAGTGCAACAAGCATGAAAAAGGCCAGCCCTGCAGGAAAGGGGTTAATGGTCTTCTAAATAAAAGCTAGACTCCAGCACCTTTTTCAGAAGTCAAAAAGCAGCATTAGTAGATGTAATATTGTTGTAAGTGACTCATATTTCTATTTGGAGAACTGAAAACGTCCCATTAAATATCAAATAGGGTCACTGGTAGTGCCATCACAGTGACAACCACTGGTCAAGAGAACATCAATATTAAAGAGAAAAACAACAAAGATACAACTTCCATAGATGCTTATTAACAACACATGATGCCGGAATGACAGAGTTTTAGAAACTGGCCATGTGAAATGTAGGGTAAATATGGGGCCAAAGGTACAACGGCCTTTTGCATTCCTCAACGGGCTGAATCGCAATGTCGGGCCATTAAAAAATGCAAAACTGCCTATTCCTATGTAAAAAGACATTTAGGGAATAGCAAACCCAGTTGCAACCGCATTTTGCAATTCACTAAATAGGAAATTCCAAATAGAGATTTCCTATTTGCAATTTCTCAGCACATGTTCAAAGCATGTCCTATATGCAAAGTGAGCATTTAGGAAATGCAATTGCTATCGACTTAAAGTCAATGGTAACCATGTGCATTTTAAAAAAGCATCCCAAGATGCTTATTGAAAAGTGCAATAAAGCGCACACATGCCCCTATGAGAATATATGACGTTACAATACGAACAAATACAACGCATGCTTTTACAATGCAACTTTTACAACGCGACTACCATTACACCGCAAATTTTTGCAACGCATACCATTACAACGCAAATATGGCATAATAAATTGATCCATCAATGCATACTACAACAACGCACACATTTACAACGCAATACATATATTTTTTTGCATGATAAACCCCTGGAGCGGGATGCAGGGAAAACAGGGGTTTTGGGTGGGGAAGTGTATGAAAACATAAATAACGAAAATTAATACACAAGCATTACAGTTAATACTCGAGTATAAAAATTAATACTCAGTGGTAATATAAAAATGTAGATAATAAAATGTATATACATTTATTAAAATAATTGCTACAACCCATACTATTTTATTACACAATATTTAATTAAATGACCCAATGGGTAGGGAAAATACTCCGGTAACAAAAATAATACCAGAGTACTTTCTCCAGGCTTTTTGTTTTCCTTTATAATTTTAAGAAACATTTCTAAAATACATAATACACATATAAATTAAGCATAAAACTTAGATTAATATCAACTAATTTATTTACGACATTTTAACATAACATACATTTAACCAACATTTTGAAAATGTTATAATGTAAACACAAAAAAATACACAAACATGAAAACATTACTTAATAACACAAATTAAAACCTACTAAAATAAAAAGATACGAAAAGTAACATAACAAAATAATTATTTATATTCTCACACACCATTAAAAACACAAAGAAAAATTAAATGCAAAACATATTTTACTTTCAATTAACATTTAAGACAACAAAACGTATAAAAGGAGCCTCCACCATTTTTCTAAATTGTAGTTACCTGATTACCAGAGACTGCACACTGGATTACACTTTACAAATCTTACTCGTCGAAGAAAGCCAGCTAAAACTCGAAGTAAGTACAAACTATAGAAATGTTTAGCTACTTAACAAGTTTTTAGAGACACAAATAAACTAAATTCAAACATGTTCTTTTTTTCAGTTTATTACAAAATTTTACAACTTCCTAACAACTTTACTAAATACTCTATTTAGGACAATAACTATTCCAACTCCAAAAGTTGCTTGATTCTGAAAATGTGCATGATAATAATGTATTAAATTACTATTCTTACTCCAAAGAGTTCTTGCCTGTGAGAAAATGCTGTGTAGTGTTTAGGTTAAAATAACTATACCTACTCCAAACTATGCTTCCAGCTGAGAAAATGCTGGATAGTGTTTAGGTTAAAATAACTATTCCAACTCCAAAAATACTTACCTAAGAGAAAATGCTGGATAGTGTTTAAGTCAAAATTACTATTCCAACTCCAAAAGATGCTTGCCTAAGAGAAAATGCTGGATAGTGTTTAGGTTAAAATAACTGTTCCTACTCCACAGGATGCTTGCCTAAGAGAAAATGCTGGATAGTGTTTAGGTTAACATAACTATTCCAACTCCAAAAGGTGCTTGATTAAGAAAATTTGCAGGATAGTAGTATGTTAAAATAACTATTCCTACTCCAAAGGGTGCTTGCCTCACAGAAAATGCTGGCTAGTGTTTATGTTAAAATTACTATTCCAACTCCAAAAGATGCTTACCTAAGAGAAAATGCTGGATAGTGTTTAGGTTAAAATAACTATTCCAACTCCAAAAGGTACTTGATTCAGAAAATGTGCAGGATAATAGTATGTTAAAATTACTATTCCTACTCCAAAGGGTGCTTGCCTCACAGAAAATGCTGTATAGTGTTTAGTTTAAAATAACTATTCCAACTCCAAAAGGTACTTGATTCAGAAAAAGTGCAGGATAGTAGTATGTTAAAATTACTATTCCTACTCCAAAGAGTGCTTGCCTCACAGAATCTTCTGGATAGTGTTTAGGTTAAAATAACTATTCCAACTCCAAAAGGTGCTTGATTCAGAAAATGTGCAGGATAGTAGTATGTTAAAATTCCTATTCCTACTCCAAAGGGTGCTTGCCTAATGGAAAATGCTGAATAGTGTTTAGGTTAAAATAACTATTCCTACTCCACAGGATGCTTGCCTAAGAGAGAATGCTGGAAAGTGTTTAGGTTAAAATAACTATTCCAACTCCAAAAGGTGCTTGATTCAGAAAATGTGCAGGATAGTAGTATGTTAAAATTACTATTCCTACTCCAAAGGATGCTTGCCTTACAAAAAATGCTGGATAGTGTTTAGGTTAAAATACTATTCCAACGCCAAAAGATGCTTGTCTAAGAGAAAATGCTGGATAGTGTTTAGGTTAAAATAGCTATTCCAACTCCAAAAGGTGCCCAATTCAGAAAATGTGCAGGATGGTAGTATGTTAAAATTACTATTCCTACTCAAAAGAGTGCTTGCCTCACAGAATATGCTGGCTGGTGTTTAGGTTAAAATAACTATTCCAACTCCAAAAGGTGCGTGATTCATAAAATGTGCAGGATTGTAGTATGTTAAAATGACTATTCCTACTCAAAAGGGTGCTTGCCTCACAGAAAATGCTGAATAGTGTTTAGGTTAAAATAACTATTCCTACTCCAAATGATGCTTGCCTAAGAGAAAGTGCTGGATAGTGTTTAGGTTAAAATTACTATTCCAACTCCAACAGATGCTTGCCTAAGAGAGAATGCTGGAAAGTGTTTAGGTTAAAATAACTATTCCAACTCCAAAAGGTGCTTGATTCAGACAATGTGCAGGATAATAGTATGTTAAAATTACTATTCCTACTCCAAAGGGTGCTTGCCTCACAGAAGATGCTGTATAGTGTTTAGTTTAAAATAACTATTCCAACTCCAAAAGGTGCTTGATTCAGAAAATGTGCAGGATAGTAGTATGTTAAAATTACTATTCCTACTCCAAAGAGTGCTTGCCTCACAGAATATTCTGGATAGTGTTTAGGTTAACATAACTATTCCAACTCCAAAAGGTGCTTGATTCAGAAAATGTGCAGGATAGTAGTATGTTAAAATTGCTATTCCTACTCCAAAGGGTGCTTGCCTAATGGAAAATGCTGGATAGTGTTTAGATTAAAATAACTATTCCAACTCCAAAAGGTGCTTGAATCAGAAAATGTGCATGATACTAGTATATTTATATTACTATACCTACTCTAAAGTATGCTTGACTCAAAGAAAATGCTGGATAGTGATGAGATTAACCTCTTGCATGTGTCGGACGGCCCCCGGCCGTCCGACGTCACGTCACGGTGGGCCTCGCGGTGGGCGTGTGCGGAGTACGGCCGGGGGCCGTCCAAATCACGCACACATGGAATTTTCTCGCACAGCGGGGGAATTCCAGCCACGTTGAAGCGGTTAAAAGAAATATTCTTACTCCAAAAGCTACTTCTTTCAATAAACATGCATAATATTAAAACGTTAAAATTACTATTCCTACTCAATACAACATCAAAAATAAACAACATCTCAACAAAGAAATCTCAAAATCCACTGGACAGCAGCAAAATCTTATATCAAGGAAATTCTTCCAAATATAACCAACTAAGAAGAAGCAAATAAATGAGAAAACATACAAACACAAAATACATCATCAACATAAAATATTAACAATGTTAATTTTTTTTCTAGCTTTCAAACCTTCAAAAAATAAAAAAAAGCAAATTAATTTCCACATCAATAAATATTCACATTTTAAACTACTGAAATTATTTTCGAGAAAATATTATTTTATCACCCACACAAAAAGACATATACCAGATAAATAAATTGATTATACTTGAATAAGAAATGTTGACGGATAAACACAAATTTAAGTCTTGGCATCAAAAAAAGTTCATTGTATTAATTATAAAACATGATTGTATTGTTTCTTAACCAAAAATATGCTATTATATTTCAGAGAAATTATGTAACACATTTTTAATACACTAACATTAATTTTCTGTAATCGTTTTCAGACCACAAAACAACTGAAAATATTAAATAAAAGAAAGAAACAACCTAAACAATTTTATAAAGGTAAGATTACAAAAACAAATGGCAACAAATATAAAGAACTATTGTATTCTTACTAGGAAACTTCACCAGTAAACTACATATACCTAAAAAAACTCAAAATATATTTTTATTTTCAGAAACACAGAAAACCACAACTAATTTTCCAACACAAAAGAACATTGCAACATCTAATTCAAAGGTAAGATACATTGATTTGTTTCCTATCAATTAATTAAATGTCCTTCCTCCCAATAAAGCAGAATTGTTTATGTTGAAATACAGAGATACATCTAAATAAAAACAATAACCAGAAATTGAAAAGGCATACATTGTAAACTGTGAAAAAACTAATATAAAAATACTGTCATTTTCCCTCTAAACAGGTATATATCACTACACTTTAAATAAATAACATTGTTTAGTTATTTCTTCTCTTTACAGGAAAAAAATGGCAACACCATCCAAAGAAGCAAAATACATCCAAAGCAAAAGAGGGAACAGGCTTCTGAACCATGGTGGATATGTTTATTGTAAGGAGAGACTATCTGATTCCAGATGTCAATGGAGGTGTGTGCAATAATACTCAACCCATTGCACAGGCAGAGCAGTTACTCTTAAAGACACTGTTTTAAGGACCATATACCATGACCACTCTGCCTCTGCAATGGAGATTGAAGTTCGTGAAAGAATAAATGAAATGAAAGATATTGCATCCACCTCCAATGAACCCTGTGTTCACTTTTAAGGGAGGTATCGCAACAAATTCTCCCACACGTTGACAGTAGTATGCCCACAATTCCTAATTTGAGAAGAATGTTTCAACGTCAAAAACAGACAAGTAACCCACAAAGAGTAACAGACCAAATATACTCTGACATTAAAATTCCACCTGAACTCTCTGTTACTGCTTCTAATGAACCTTTCCTATTGCATGATTATAAAAAACCCTCAAAAGAGAATCCTAGTATTCAGCACACCACAAAATTGAGTACGGTTAGAAAACAATGATATTTGAATGATGGATGGAACGTTTAAAAGCACGCCCCATCCATTCAATCAAATATACACTATTCACGCATACATTAACAATACAGTAAACCCTTAGTATACAGTTTACTGCCTGATAAACAATCCTCAACATACACTGAATTTTTATCAGTGATAAAATCCAAAATATCTAACAAAGCCCTAGAAAAGTAACAATTGACTTTGAAATATGTATAATTAATACAATTACAAAAACCTATCCAGAAACCCAAATTCAAGGATGTTTCTTTCACTTTTCTCCGGCATATTGGCGCAAACTTCAAAAAACATCCTTAATTGAAGATTATATACCAGACAGTAAACTACAGTTTGAACTCAAAAAACTAAATGCACTTTACTTTGTTCCTCCTGACAGTGTAGACGAATACTACACTTCAATTACTGAATCTGAATATTTTACAGCAAATGAAGATAAATTGGCACTTATACTAAATTATTTTGAGGACACATGGATTGGCCATCTAAGCAGGTCAGGTCACAGAAGGAGACCATGTTTCCATGTGGACTGGTGGAACTGTTACTCGACCTGCTTAGAAGGAGGAGCAAAAAAAAACAATGCCATCGAGGGATGGCACAACTCCTTCAACAAAACAATTGGCAAACCTCACCCTAATTTCTATCATTTTTTGGAAATTCTGAAGGAGCAAAGTTTCCAAGAAATAAGAATGGCACAATCATTAACAGGTAGCTTGAACCCACGTATTTCTACCAGAACTAAGGAAACGTCAGAAAGACTATTGAGTGTAATTCAACAATTTTCATTGACAGTGGCTTCAGATTACTTTGATACTCTTACACACATCCTACACTTTTAAAGCACATTTATTTTACTTGTCTGTTTTACCCTAAAACAACTCCTACTAATTCAATTGATCATATTTAAAAAATATTAAAATTAAAAATAAAAGTCGGGTCTTCTTACCTTCAGAGGTTTTCTATCTTCAACTCTTGGACTTACATTCCACCCATTACTTCACCAAAAGTCCTTCATTTCTTTAATCCATAGTAAATAACAGCAAATCCATTTAAAAATCCATCACCCGCTGAAAAATATATTAATATGCACACTAAAATTAGTGCATATGTGAAAATACGTACCCAATAAAAAAATTCTGAAAAAAAATATTTTTTTTCTGAAAAAACGCAACAAATTCCTATGTTGCAATCCACTTCTAATCAAAATCCAATAACATTTCGATCTCGCTAGAAATCCAAAATAAGGAAACCCAAGAAAAAAATCCCCAAAATATTTGTTTTTACATAGAAAAAATGCAACAAATTCTAAAAAATAAATCTATCTAGAGCCAAAATCCTGTAGTAAAAAATGTATTATCACATCCAAAGTGTATTACAGTTTAACCAAAGTTTAAATACATCTAACTGCGAAACTGATAAAAATATGTTTTTGATTAAACAACGTACCGCTAAACCAAAAAGGTACACATTTCAAAACACTTTTGTTTCATTAAGGGGCCGATTCCGAAGTCGGACGACTCAGGTCCGTCCAACACCGGTCAGGAGCCGTAACCGACCGACCTGCTGTCGTTTGTTATGGCCCTGCACTCGTATACTTCACAATGCAAGCATACATTCCGAGCGGAATGCATGCTTGCATTGTGAAAAGCAGGGGTGCAGTTCATCCCTGCACCCTGTGGCCGGACCCAAGGTGCCTGCCACCGGGTGCAGGGATCCACAGAGGGGCACCATAGGTGCCCCCAGGCCGCCATTCGGCAGCCTCGCACCCATGGGGGCCCTACTGGGGGCCCCCAAAGACAGTTACTGACTGCCTTTTCATGCCGGAAAGACCGTCATGAAAAGGCAGTGAAAAACTGCCATCGTACTTCCTCAGTCGTAAAGAGGCGGCCTGGGAAGTTCTAAGGGATTTCCGGACGGCAGACGGGCTCTCCGCGCCTGTCGTCAGCCATCCAGAAATCCGAGCTGGATTCCTTTCCGACTGAGCCCATCGGAATGGCTCGGTTGGAAAGGAATCCGGCCGACACGTTCACCGAAATCAGAATCGGCCCATATGTGTTTAATATATATACCATTAACCACTTAACAAACAAATGTAGTTTTAGAAATAAAAGACCCAACGTGGAACTACTACTGCAACATGTAATGGCGGAAATTAGTTTGTGAAAACACATGAAACCTACGTAAAACACATTAAGGAAATAGACATACCTCCCTCTTCTCTCCTTACAATAAACATTACCACTACACAATGCATTTTAAGAATGTAAATGTATCTTACCTTAACGCAGCTCTCCCTTGCTTCTGTTCTCTCCAGCGACGATCTCCATAATGATGAAATTTAAGTCTACGCGTCGACGTCATATGTTTTAGTAAAAATTAAAAAAGGACCTTTTCTCTCATTGAAAACAATGGAAAAGCGTGAGAAACTTATGAAAAAATGTATTATAAAATGTTACTCAACATAATAAAATACAAAACTATTTTAATAAAATGTGTTAATATATGCTCTATTTTTCTATATTTTTTTAAATTTATTGCGATTCTAAAAAATTTAAATTAACAATACATAATTCGAAAAAAGAGATTACCTGTTTCCTGTTTCTTTGTACATGTTTATTTACCTTTAGAGATTCAAATAAGGAAGGTTTACAAGGTGTCATCACCAAGTACACAATAAGGATTCATCATAAACTGCGGAGAAAAAAGTTTTTTAGAAACTCTTCCAGAAATAGAAGACAACATAGTTAATTATCTAGTACAGGACAAAGCAAAAGATGCTGAGAACAAAGGGGCATATTAGCAAGACCGTCGATAAAATTATCGCCGTTTTAGCGGCAGGAAACTGCAGCTAAAACGGCGATAGTGGGCTTGCTAATATGCATTATGGAATTCCAATAGAAGCCCAGGTTAGATGCCCTGCACATCTAACCTGGGCTTCTATGAGAATTTACAAGGGCATATTATCAAGCCCATTATCGCCGTTTTAGCGGCAGTTTCCTGCCGCTAAAACGGCGATAATTTTATCGCCGGTCTTGCTAATATGCCCCAAAGTGCTTACATGCTAAAATGAGTATGAGGTTAGCTGTCTGAGTGTATCAGTTATATGAGTTTACTTAACAGTGTGGCCTGGCAGATGAGGAGCTGGGAAAATAGGATCAGATTGGTGGATGAGATCATCTGGAGAAGAAAAACATTAACAGCAAGTTTGTAAGCGCTGTAACCAACATTCCTAGCTCTGTAGGGATTTTCAGAATTAATCAGCTGGGAACCCCTACCAATCTGATTTGATTATCTCCTCAATGATAGCTATGGAATAAAACGGCCTTCAATGTGACATTAGGGGGCCGATTCCGGACACAAAATGAACCGACCGACACGGACCCGGAGCAAATACCGACAGACACGGACCAGCGCCATACGAACCGTGCAGTACGAAGCAACGCGTGTGAATTACAACCGACACATACGGCATACAAGCCATACGACTGAGCCGTAGGGAAAATAGTGATTCGGCCGGAAAACCGACGTGATTATCACCGACCGACACGAACCCGAAATGAACCCGACCAGCCCGTATCCGTGATGTACAATTCGCGCAGTACGATGCACTGCGGGGAAAACCAGACCGACTTGCACGGAGACCAAGCCGCACGACTGACACGCACAGACAACCCTGCACATAAGCAATAGAGACCACCACGACCGACGTGTACCAAACACAGAAGATAGACAGCGTGAACGAGGCGGAGAAGCCCGCACGAGACAACAGCAGTGTCCGTTTCCGTCACATGATCGTCTCCTTCATGCCAAAAAACCCAAAGGAAAAAAGACAAAAAAAGGACCAAACAAGCAATGACAAAGCCAATAAATACCAAAGAAAAAAATATGGGACAAAGACACACCCGCAACTCCAACTATATAAAGGACTACAATCACTACCATCATCCCTTGCAAACAGGAGACACAGCCAGCAGCAAACACCAGTACACAGCAACCACAGACACACTCACAACTCCCCATCACACAACTCACACACCATCAGCACCTCATACAAAAGCACACACACATGCACCCAGCAAAACCAACACCAAACCACCCTCACACACACATCCCTCACCACCACCACCCATCACCATGCCCCCAAAGAAGAATCCAAAGTTCACAGATAGTGAGTTAGAGGTGCTGGTAGACGAGATCATCAGAGTAGAGCCACATTTGTTTGGTACATTGGTCCAAAGGTCCCCCATGTCACAGAAAACCAAGATGTGGGCGAGGATTGTGGACAAGGTGAACGCCCAAGCACCAGCAAGGCGCACAAAGGGCGATATCCAGAACAGGTGGTATGACGTGCGTAGGAGGGTCAAGAAACTCATTGAAAAAGATCATGCCCGAGTCAGTGCACCGGTGGTGGCCTTCCTGCCAAACCATTCTACTTTAGGACCTGGGAGGAGAAGGTGCGGGACATCCTACCACCAGAGAGCGTCCATGGCCTAACAGACATCCCAGAGCCTGGTGAGTACACAAACAACATACCCAAGATTGTGTGGCAAGGGGACAGTGAAACCATGCACCGCAAGCAAAGCTACACTAACCAATAGATAATCAGCCCAAGATGTGTATGCCAGTCAGACAAACACAATACCTGCCATCTCATAGTGACTGGGAACTGTGTCATGACATACACCAACCTACAAAAAAATAGAGCAAGCCAGTGGCACAAAGCAAAATAGACCCTGCAAGACAGTTTGCCACCACAAACACACCACCTCACAGTGCAGCTGACTGTCAGGAAGGAATAGTGGGGATGCAGGTGAAGTGAGTGTATCCAAAAGCATGATGGGGCCTGTAGTCACAGATAATCCTCCCCCTCCTGATTGGCCCATCAAGGCCTCTCTGAAACATGCCCACATCACAGGGAGTGGAAAATGACTGACAAGATGGCTGGCACTGGGTCCTGCTGTGGGGATGTTATGGCTGTCTTTTTGCCAGCTCTCTGGAGAAGGAGAATGATGGAGAGTGACTCCAGCCTATCACCCCCATAGCATAGGGATTAGGCCGATAAACAGGGACCTTGTCTTACAGATATAAGGGCATTTTCGTGCCATTTCTCTTAGAGTAAGGCTTATGAATTTAAGTGAGGGGTTAGATATATAAGTATTAGTCATGATTTACTCATTTGCTAACATGCCGATCTGTTTCTCATGGAGCTATGCATATTATGGGCTCCGTAGGCCTTAAGCGAGACAGACTCCATTTTGCTTTCTGCCTGGTAGCTCGAGAAGGCTTTCTAGGTTAAAAGTGATGTTTTAGTTTTAAGCTGTTGTTCGCTTGGAGAGAACCGGTTCAGGCTGACCCTTATCGAAGGAATGTATTTTTCTCCACTCCGAAGACACAACTTCAGGCTGGCCAGCTGGGAAAGTGTCCTTGGTACGGGGAGGTACAAGAATTTGGTGGGCGGCAGGTTACTGGCCGTGAATTTCCATGAAGGAACGGGCTTTTGATATTAGCAAAGGTGTTAGTCTTTCAGTCAGTCAGTCCGTAGGCGGCATCTAGCCGTTAGCATCTCTGCCATTATTCATTTTCATGGTGGACAAGTCGCCATCTTTGAAGTCGGAGAAAGATTTAAGACCGAAACTCTCTGAAGATAGACTGAACGAGAAGTGGCGCGGAGCGCACTAACCCAGAGAGAGAGAGAGACGGTAGCTAATTAACAGCAAGGTTCCGAGGTCCTGAGGGAGAGCAGACGAGTTTGAGCCTATCAGTGCAGACGTGTACTTGTGACGGCTGAGGGTGACTGCAAGGCGAGCCAGGACCCAGAGACGAGACAGGAGCCTAGATGACTGCCGAGTCCCGATTTCCCATTAACCAGGTGAAGTCCGACCGATTCTTATAGTGCGTGCACCCTAATCTTTCTCTTTTATTTCTTGTGCAAATGTAATGCTGCATAGTAATGTGATTTATGTTTATGGTTAATAAATGCCCTAATTCATATAGAATTATCGTGTACCTGGTTCTTGTGTCCAATCTTGGTAAATGATGCTCCTAGTTGAGCACTGTTTAGACGAACGGATGAGAAATCCCGATCAGACGAATAGTTATCAAATAAAGAGGGAGTGAGTGGACCTTTGATGTCGTAAGCACGG
Organism: Triturus cristatus; assembly: GCF_964204655.1. Taxonomy (NCBI): domain Eukaryota; kingdom Metazoa; phylum Chordata; class Amphibia; order Caudata; family Salamandridae; genus Triturus; species Triturus cristatus. The sequence continues at coordinate 109,583,522 of NC_140582.1, read as the reverse complement.
AGTACACTATATAATCTGAATCCATATCCAAAGTTATTATTTTAGTTTTATCCTAAGTAGATTGCTAAGATATCATCCTAATAATGTTTCATAGGAATGTGGTCGTCGTTGATATGCGGCGTTAATGAGAGCGCTGGGGAGGATTACCAGCGTGTAGGGCTGCCGGATTGCAGCCCGTGTGTAAATGAGAGCGGCGGGAGGGATACCGCCGTGTAAGTTTCGCAGGATCGCGAACGATTTGGAAAAGGGAGCATTGGGTTCTGCAGGCCCGTGTGTAGACACGCCGGATTGCGTGTCAGATCTGCCCTAGGGTAGAACGGTCTGGGTCAGGGCGACCGCGAGGCCAACTGATGTGAATAAGATATTGTAGAAAATCCATATATGTATATTGTCATTCCCCATTCTTAGGTGCGACCTGTATATTCATCTTTATATCTACCCATTGTAAATACGATCTAAGAAGGGAAGGTGAGTACGTTTTGGCTGGGTCACAGGGGCCCCTGGGGGCTGATCCCATCTAAACAGAAAATCCAGCCATTACATCTGGCGTCACGAACTGTTTACGAAGCCTGTGTGCATTGTTTTGTTTTGATCTCGTTGGTTTGCGCTCGGCTTGTACGTATAAAATTTTGTTTATAATTGTGTATATAATTTTTTGCGTGTTAATATGTTTCCGAAAAAATCTCCGTCGGTTTTCAAATTACCGATTCAGATTCCCGGCTGGGAGTCTACGCCTTATGAGGCTTTAGCCCGTGAGTGGGCTGATTCTACTGGTTTGAGTGAAAATTGGTCTTCATGCTTGGAGCAGGCGGAGCCTGCCGATGTGATTTCATGCCTACAGAAAGCGCCAATAGTGAAAGGCGATGAGCTTCCTATTTTAGGACGCAGAGGATGGATTATTCTTAATGCATACAGAATTTTGCATGAGAAGTTTGTTCAACTACAGAAACAATTTAAAGATACGGAAGGACGGTGTGTTGAGTTGCAAAATGCGCATACTCTTTTACGTTGTCAAAATAAACTGCTTGCCGACAAACTTGAAACATATCAGACCATTGCCGAAAGAGCTGCGGTCCGTATTGCACGATATAAATACAAACATCGTCGTGGGCGCGTGTCGTCCCGCAAAGTGCGTATGCTTGTAGCGAAAGCTGGAATGGATTGGAACCCCGATGAGTGGGACGGTAATATCTGGGATTCTCATACTTCTGACTCCTCGGCAGAGGAGGGTGACAAGCGCGAGTCTTCTCGCTCCGGACGTGATTGTAAATCTGCTTCATGCATTGATTTGACTCCCGATTCTGACCGTGCTCGTTCTTCCCGTGCGGATGACGTAGCTTGCCCTGATTGTTCTGTTAAATCTAAGATGCGGGCTTCCTCGGAAGCTCTTCCCGCAGTTTCTGCTCATCCGATCTTTCGACGGAAATTACAACAAGCCCCTGGTAATCCGGGTGGTATCCCTCTTGACTGTATTGAAGATTTTACTCAGCAGGAGATTAGTGACATCCTGCAACGATTTAAACAACGGCCTGGTGAGGCCTTGCTTACCTGGATGGTGCGTCTTTATGAGCTTGGCGCTTCCGGTATTCTGCTCGATGCTGTTGATTGCTTACGATTTTGCTCTTTGAGTTCTGATTCTACTATTCAGGACCATTTTCGGAATTTTAATGGTAATGTCCAAACTTCTTTGCTCCAGCTTGCGTCTGATGGCTGTAATCATAAATATCCAACAGAGTCTGATTGGCCCTCTGACGACAAGCCGTGGTACACTCTGCGCGATGCGTCGCAACGTTTAAAGGAAGAAGTCATGAAAACTTGTATCTTCCTTAGTACTGCTGACAGGTTATTGGATGGTTTGTTAACATCTTCCGTGCGTAACCGCATTATACGTACTTCTCCTGTTGCTTACAAGCAGGTCATGATGACATTGTTGATTAATCAAACTGGCAATCCTTTGTCTGCTGTGCTTGAGTCTGTTCGTCAGCTTGGTGAGCTGGGTGAATGGTTTAAACCTGAAAGACAATCCCGACCTGAGGGTCGTACTGGAGGGGACTATAAGTTCTCTAGACGTGACATGTTTCTTGCTCTCATTGCTGATGGTGTCAAAAGGGAAGAGATCGATGGTGAACCTAATAATATCCTATGGGATATGTTTCGTAAGCGTGGTTTGGATCGGAAGGAAGGTGCCCGTCGTGTGCGAAAGAATGATTATGATCGTGGTTCGGATGACAGTGGTGATGAGAGACGACGTGTGGATTCTGATCGCCGTGATGACCGGCGCCAAGAACGTGGTGGTTCCCCCCGTCGTAGTGATGGGAGGGGGAGAGAGGATGATCGTGGAAGGGGAAGGGATGATCGTGGTTCTAGCAGACATAGAGATGCAAGGCGTTATTGCCCTGATATACGAAGGAGGGAGGATCGTAATAGACTCTCTGACCGTAATTTACAACTTTTTGAACATGATACTAATCCGTTTCGTACTGGAGACGGATATGAACAACAAATCCTGATACCGAAGAAAACTGAAAACATCTACCCTGATCTGTCTTGGTTGACGGAACGCAGGAAAAATGACTAGGAAATAGGTCAAGCTCCGGTACGCAGGTGGGCCCATAGAGATTACAGACCATATGTAGATATTGAGATTTTTTGGAAACATCGTAATATCCAAAGGGCCCGAGCGTTAGTTGATACTGGGGCGGAGGCCACTTTAATTCATAGTAAGTCAAGGAAATTTCATGGACAGTCTTTCACAATTACCGGCCTGGGTGGCAAAGAAACACCCGCAGTTCAAACTGCACTTGAGATTACAATTGGTAGGATTCCTCGTAGAGAATACTCTGTGTTGGTTGTGCCACGTTTGGAATATATTATTGGAATTGACATTTTGAAAGGTATGACTTTGCATTTGGATGATGGTTACTATCAGTTTGGTACTAGACAGTACATTTCGACCAGACCCGTACGGGTTGGCCGTTTACGCATGCCACCTATTAAGATCCCTTTAGCGACGAAAGTGATTTCTCAAAAACAATATCGCATCCCAGGTGGTCATGAAGAAATTACAGCTACGATTCAGGATTTGGTTGACGCAGGAGTCATTACTCCGGTCACATCTGCTTGGAATAATCCTGTTTGGCCCGTGCGCAAAAGTGACAACTCTTGGCGCATGACTGTTGATTATCGAGAATTGAACAAACATACTCCTAAATTGACTGTGGCAGTGCCTGACATTGTTACATTGATTGAGAGAATTCAAAAGCATCCAGGTACATGGTATGCTTCTATCGATATTGCTAATGCATTCTTTTCGATTCCAATTGCCCCCGAATGCCAGGAACAATTCAGTTTTACATGGAATGGACGTCAAATGACGTTCCGGAGTCTTCCTCAAGGCTATGTACATAGTCCTACGATCTGTCACCGGCTGGTGGCGGAACATTTGTCTGAAGTGCCCACGAATACACAAGTTCAAATTTGTCATTATATTGACGACATTTTGATTCAAGGTGATACGCAAGACCAGGTACAGTCTCATTTGGATCAGATTATTGACTGTTTGCGAGCAAAGGGTTGGGAAATAAATCCTGACAAATTACAAACTCCATCTCAAGCTGTAAAATTTTTAGGAATCAATTGGCATGAGGGTCACAGAGAGGTGATCCCACAAGTTAAACGTAAAATCCTTGATTTTGCTGTTCCCAGAAATAGGAAAGAGGCGCAGTCCTTCATTGGGTTGTTTGGATTCTGGCGCCAACATATTCCCCATTTGAGTCAAATCTTGGCTCCACTGTACCGAGTCACTCGTAAAAAGAATGCGTTTGAGTGGGGTGAACCTCAACAGACTGCTTTTAATTTGGCTAAAGAAGCTATTCAGTATGCTTTGGATTTGTGGCCTGTGAGTGACGGTGCTGTTGATTTGAATGTGTCCGTGGAAGGTCTGTATGCCAATTGGAGTTTATGGCAAAAGCAGGGCAGACAAAAAGTGCCATTAGGTTTTTGGACCAAAAAATTGCCAGAGGCTGGTGAGCGTTACTCACCTTTTGAAAAACAGTTGCTTGCTTGTTACTGGGCTCTGGTGGATACCGAGCAATTGACTTTAGGCCATGCTGTGATTTTGAGGCCTGAAATTCCCATCATGCAATGGGTTTTGAGTTCACCGAAGTCCCATCGAATTGGACATGCTCAGGAGGCTAGTGTGATTAAATGGAAATGGTACATTCAGGACAGGGCACGTGTGGGTCCGAAAGGTGTGGCGGTTTTACATGAGCGAGTGGCGCAGGCGCCCTCCAATGAGGCTGAAAGTGAGTGTTCGGTTCCCGTAGTGCAGGAGTCTCCCGTGAAGTGGGGTAAATCATTTGATGATCTGTCCGTGGAGGATAGAAAACATGTGTGGTTTACGGATGGTTCTGCGAAATTCATTGGTGACAAGAGACATTGGAAAGCAGTGTCCTACAATCCGATTACACAGAAATTATTGAGCACAACTGGAGACGGTAAGAGTAGTCAATATGCTGAACTCTATGCGGTTTACCAAGTTTTGAAACAGGAGTTACCAGGTACATGTCATATTTTCACTGATTCTTGGTCCACTGCAAATGGACTAGCGGTGTGGTTGCCTACATGGCACTCGCACAATTGGGAATTGCACTCCAAGGAATTATGGGGTAAAGAATTGTGGCAAGAAATTTGGGAACTGCTTCCGCACAGTACTGTAACAATCTTTCACGTGGATGCTCATACTCCAATCGATTCCCTTGACAAATTTTTCCATAACATTGCAGATGGACAGTCTAAAATTTCTGAGGCAGTGGTTGACATGCAAGATTCTGATTTGGCGGGATTGGCGAAATGGGCCCATCAGAAGGCAGGACATTTTGGAGAGAAAGCCACTAACAGGTGGGCTGTTGATAGAGGAATTCATATTCCCTTTTCTTTAATTAAAGATGCCATTCTACATTGTCCCATTTGCCAACACTCTAGAAAGAAGGAGGTGCCTCAAATTGTTCGAGGTCACTTATATCGAGGTAAATTGCCCGCCCAAATTTGGCAGATTGATTATATTGGTCCGCTCCCCATGAGCAGAAATTGTCAATACATTTGTACAGTAGTTGATACCTATAGTGGCCTTTTGGTCGCTTTTCCTTGCAAGAATGCTACCCAAGTGAATACGATTAAAACCCTGGAGCTGATTATTCTATATTATGGTGTCCCATTCCAAATTCAATCAGACAATGCATCCCACTTTCGTGGAAGATTGGTGCAGGAATTCTGTATGGAAAACAATATCGACTGGGTATTTCACATTCCATATTATCCACAAGCTTCAGGACTGATTGAGAGAATGAATGGCTTGTTGAAAGAACAGTTGCGCAAGTTGACTGATGACCGTTACAGCCAGTGGAGAGATGTCCTACTTCAAGCTTTATTAATTCTGAATAACCGTCCTTTGTTGCATGCTGAATCTCCTTTGATGCGTTTGTTTCCTCCACATGTTGATGCGAAACCTAATTCTGTTGCTACCACTGTCACATATTGGGAAATTACCCCCGGTGCTTTGGCTCCATGTAGAGCAACCTCAGGTTCCGCAGGCCTCGACCTGCATGCTTTAAATGATGTACACTTCCCAGGAAAAGATCGAATAATTGTTGAAGCTGGCATAGGTGTCTCTATACCTGCCGGTAGTTTTGGATTAATTGCCCCTAGATCTGGCCTGGCCCTGAAAGGTGTTCAAGTCCTTGGTGGTGTGATCGACAGTGATTATCAGGGAGAGATTAAGGTTCTCTTGCTTAATAGCAGTGAGATGGATTTGTTTATCAAAAAGTCTGACCGTGTTGCTCAACTATTGATTATGCCTGTCTTCAGTGGTGAGATCAAAAAAGGCTCTGCCCCAACGTTGCTAACTGTGCGTGGACAAAAAGGCTTCGGATCGTCTGATCTTCCTGGAGCTAAAATATGGGTGCAATCGCCTAAAAATCCTCCTGAACAGGCTGATATTATTGCGACCGGTCATGACAACACCGTTCTGGTGATGAAGCCAGGGAAAGATGGCTGGGAAGCTGTCCCAGCTGACAAATGTTATTTACGAGAATGATTAAGGCCTGTGTTTGTATTCTTTTAGATCATTCTTTGGACTGCTGCTGCAGGATGTGTCGTCGTTGGACTCCTTTTGGCTTGCTACGCCGGGAGAGGAGAGCATCTACCGACGCCGAGTGATGGGATAACAAGAGCCACGCGATCCGCGTGGCAGAAGTCCTCCAATTTTTGGATCACACTCGCGAAGCGAGTGACGAACTCTCCGCATTTTTGCCTTACCCCCATGAAATCGGTTACTGACATCTTATCGACCTGTTTGGTTGCTGTCCCTGCATCTACTGAAACCCTTCATCATGTATTTAATGTGTCCTATGCCCGACCTAATGTCATTTTGGGCGACTTCTTGGCCCATGAATTTTGTCCCTCATGTACTCTTCTTCCAGACCAGGATGTCCTTATTAATTCCAGAATTACTACTTTTAATATTACCCCTGGTGACCTTTGCTTTATGATGACCTGCAATCCTAAGGCCATCTCTGAATGTCTGCGGTTGAAACTCCAAGCCGCTACTACTTTTTCATTTCATCAACGTTTGCTTTGTACAAAAATACTTCCTAATTCATGTTTTTCAGTGAAGAACAATATGACTTGCAACAGTTTAGTTGTAGCCACTAGCCATTATCGTTCAATGTTGTTACCAGCTGGATGGCTCTTTTCATGCGGGAATTCATCTTGGCCCTATATTCCTGCGAATATTTCTGGTGGCCCGTGTGCCATCACTAGATTAAGTTTGCTAATGTTTTCTTCACATCCTCCTTCACATTCCCGTATTGTTCGTGACTCAATGTCCTTACATGACGACTGTGATTCCTCTGTTCATCTTTTTTCCATATCAGAATATCTTGGTTTGTCTTTTTCTATTATTGGTGTTCCTGCATTAGCCGTTTATAATGCTAAAACAATAGGCAAGATGGCCTGCTGGATGGTCAAGTCGATCAACCAAACTTCTACTGTTTTGTCAGATTTATTGTTAGATTCCCAAGGTGAACGTAGAGCTATTTTGCAAAATCGTGCGGCCATCGATTATTTGCTGTTAAAATACGGGCATGAATGCTCTGAATTTGAAGGTCTATGCTGTTTTAATTTGTCTGACCATTCTAAAGATATCCAGTCCCATATTAATAAACTCCACGACTTGACTGCAGAAATTAGAGAACACATAGATCAGGGTTTCTTTGACTGGCTTTTTAACTGGCTCCCTGACATGCATTTTTTACGACAAATTTTGGGAGGGGTTATTATTATTGTCTGCATCCTTATAGCGATTTGCTGCTTTATCCAGTGTGTCCCTTCCCTGCTACAATTTTTTAAACTTACGAAGAGTCGTAGATCAGTTAGTTTTGTTTCATATTATTCATCTACTGACGTTAGCTCCATTTAGTTATTGGTTAATAGACTGGAGTCAAGGGGTGTAATGTTATGGCTGTCTTTTTGCCAGCTCTCTGGAGAAGGAGAATGATGGAGAGTGACTCCAGCCTATCACCCCCATAGCATAGGGATTAGGCCGATAAACAGGGACCTTGTCTTACAGATATAAGGGCATTTTCGTGCCATTTCTCTTAGAGTAAGGCTTATGAATTTAAGTGAGGGGTTAGATATATAAGTATTAGTCATGATTTACTCATTTGCTAACATGCCGATCTGTTTCTCATGGAGCTATGCATATTATGGGCTCCGTAGGCCTTAAGCGAGACAGACTCCATTTTGCTTTCTGCCTGGTAGCTCGAGAAGGCTTTCTAGGTTAAAAGTGATGTTTTAGTTTTAAGCTGTTGTTCGCTTGGAGAGAACCGGTTCAGGCTGACCCTTATCGAAGGAATGTATTTTTCTCCACTCCGAAGACACAACTTCAGGCTGGCCAGCTGGGAAAGTGTCCTTGGTACGGGGAGGTACAAGAATTTGGTGGGCGGCAGGTTACTGGCCGTGAATTTCCATGAAGGAACGGGCTTTTGATATTAGCAAAGGTGTTAGTCTTTCAGTCAGTCAGTCCGTAGGCGGCATCTAGCCGTTAGCATCTCTGCCATTATTCATTTTCATGGTGGACAAGTCGCCATCTTTGAAGTCGGAGAAAGATTTAAGACCGAAACTCTCTGAAGATAGACTGAACGAGAAGTGGCGCGGAGCGCACTAACCCAGAGAGAGAGAGAGACGGTAGCTAATTAACAGCAAGGTTCCGAGGTCCTGAGGGAGAGCAGACGAGTTTGAGCCTATCAGTGCAGACGTGTACTTGTGACGGCTGAGGGTGACTGCAAGGCGAGCCAGGACCCAGAGACGAGACAGGAGCCTAGATGACTGCCGAGTCCCGATTTCCCATTAACCAGGTGAAGTCCGACCGATTCTTATAGTGCGTGCACCCTAATCTTTCTCTTTTATTTCTTGTGCAAATGTAATGCTGCATAGTAATGTGATTTATGTTTATGGTTAATAAATGCCCTAATTCATATAGAATTATCGTGTACCTGGTTCTTGTGTCCAATCTTGGTAAATGATGCTCCTAGTTGAGCACTGTTTAGACGAACGGATGAGAAATCCCGATCAGACGAATAGTTATCAAATAAAGAGGGAGTGAGTGGACCTTTGATGTCGTAAGCACGGAGTACACTATATAATCTGAATCCATATCCAAAGTTATTATTTTAGTTTTATCCTAAGTAGATTGCTAAGATATCATCCTAATAATGTTTCATAGGAATGTGGTCGTCGTTGATATGCGGCGTTAATGAGAGCGCTGGGGAGGATTACCAGCGTGTAGGGCTGCCGGATTGCAGCCCGTGTGTAAATGAGAGCGGCGGGAGGGATACCGCCGTGTAAGTTTCGCAGGATCGCGAACGATTTGGAAAAGGGAGCATTGGGTTCTGCAGGCCCGTGTGTAGACACGCCGGATTGCGTGTCAGATCTGCCCTAGGGTAGAACGGTCTGGGTCAGGGCGACCGCGAGGCCAACTGATGTGAATAAGATATTGTAGAAAATCCATATATGTATATTGTCATTCCCCATTCTTAGGTGCGACCTGTATATTCATCTTTATATCTACCCATTGTAAATACGATCTAAGAAGGGAAGGTGAGTACGTTTTGGCTGGGTCACAGGGGCCCCTGGGGGCTGATCCCATCTAAACAGAAAATCCAGCCATTACAGGGGAGCACAAGGCCCTGCTCGGGGATGTGTGCAAATCAGAAGCAGGACACCACTGAGTGGCATTCTGAAAGACAACTTGCACGCCCTACAATGGAAGCACGTTTCATGATGGGAAGGAGGACTGGCAGCCCTGACCATACTTACCAGCATGGGGAGACACCCCCCCAACACAAACTCCACACATCTCACCGGGTACAATGCATTGACACACACCTCATTGAAATATCAGCAAAAGTCACCGCATACTGGGTGCTGCTGTGTGAAGCACAGGGGCTCACTTTGGACTTGTAGCCAAATAAACACCAGGATTTCACAGTCAGCCATCTTGCCACTGCTGTCACAACCCCTCACAGGGAAGCAGAGTCAAGAGGGAGGAAGTATGGGCATGCTGGGAAGGGGGTGTAGCCAAGAGTATGATGGGACTCGCAATCACAGACAATCTACACCCACCCACATGGCCTAGCAAGATCAAACTGAACCATACTCGCCTCACAGAGAGTGGGAAGGGACTGACAAGGTGTATGACACTGGGCTCTGTTGTGGGAAGCACAAGGCCATGCTGGGAAATGGCCAACAACACACATCAGGACTTCACATTCAGCCATCCTGCCATTGCTGTCACACCCCCTCACAGGGAAGCAGATTCAAGAGGGAGGAAGTATGTGCATGCTGGGAAGGGGGTGTAGTCAAGAGTATGATGGGACTCGGAGACAATCTACACCCACTCACATGGCCAGCAAGATCAAACTGAACCATACTTGCCTCACAGGGAGTGGGAAGGGACTGACAAGATGTCTGACACTGGGCTCTGTTGTGGGGAGCACAAGGCCATGCTGGGAAATGGCCAACAACAAACATCAGGACTTCACAGTCAGCCATCTTGCCATTGCTGTCACACCCCCTCACAGGTAAGCAGAGTCAAGAGGTAGGAAGTATGTGTATGGTGGGAAGGAGGGTGTAGCCAAGAGTATGATGGGACTCGCAGTCACACACAATCTACACCCACCCACATGGCCCAGCAAAATCAAACTGAACCATACTCGCCTCACAGGGAGTGGGGAGGGACTGACAAGATGTCTGACACTGGGCTCTGTTGTGGGGAGCACAAGGCTATGCTGGGAAATGGCCAACAACAATATCAAACTCTGTCCGTGACAAGCTGGGAAAAGCAGTGTACAGGCAGGCATCTGTTCAAAAAGTAGAAAAAGTCATGTTTGTTAACCATCGATGCATGTAGAAACATAACTCACATTGTGTGTCTCTTCCAAACACAGGTGGTGCTGGGCACCCAGCACCAAATAATTAGGATACCCAGTCCCAGACTCTGGCGGACACTGAGCTCTCTGGTCTGGCTCTCTCACTGTCCTCTTCGGATGATGACAACCAACCTGGCCCCTCCGGTGTGAGCCATCATGCAACACCAGCAGCATCAACATCTGCACCCCCTGTACACAAGCCTCCAGCATCTTGACACCGACAGGGCACCCCCGCCAACACAGACAGACCAAGGTCAATCAACTCCCACAGCACAGGGACACAGGACCCCCTGGAAGCTACAGCAAACACCACCAGCTACACCACCCAAGGGGTCACAGTGTCACCTGTGCATCCCGCCGCTGGTCCTGCTCGTGTGGATAGGGGTGCTGGGAGGGGTGGGAGGCAGAGGGCACGCCTTGCAGAGGGGTCTGGACTGCATGATGACCCCCACCTGGCACGCATCTTAGTTGCGTACCAGGATAGCACCGGAGGATTTGACCAGGTAGTGGGGATCCTCAAGGACATGTAACATGAGCAGGTCACCCACCATGCCCGCATGGAGGCCAAGTGGGAAGCCATTACTGCGGTGCATCGGGACATACTCCAATGCCTCCGCCAGATCAACACCAACCTGTCCACACCTCCCTGTGTGGCCACAACATCTGTCGCAACACCATCTGCCAGCGCCAAAGGGAGGGAGGAGGACTCTGGCGGAGAGTCCCCTGCACTGCAGAGGCCTGCACCTGAGGATCCCCCCCCCCCCGGAAGAAGAGGGGTCGTCCAACGAAGGACATGTGAGAGCCAGATGTCCCAGCACATCCCCCAGGGCCTCTAAACCTGTTCTGGACAATGTATGATGGGACTTGCAGACAATCTACACCCACCCACATGGCCCAGCAAGATCAAACTGAACCATACTCACCTCACAGGGAGTGGGAAGGGACTGACAAGATGTCTGACACTGGGCTCTGTTGTGGGGAGCACAAGGCCATGTTGGGAAATGGCCAACAATAGAAATCAGGACTTCACAGTCAGCCATCTTGCCATTGCTGTCACACCCCCTCACACGTAAGCAGAGTCAAGAGGGAGGAAGTATGTGCATGCTGGGAAGGGGGGTGTAGCCAAGAATATGATGGGACTCGCATTCACAGATAATCTACACCCACCCATATGGCCCAGCAAGATCAAACTGAACCATACTCACCTCACAGGGAGTGGGAAGGGACTGACAAGATGTCTGACACTGGGCTCTGTTGTGGGGAGCACAAGGCCATGCTGGGAAATGACCAACAACAGACATCAGTACTTCACAGTCAGCCATCTTGCCATTGCTGTCACACCCCCTCACAGGGAAGCAGAGTCAAGAGGGAGGAAGTATGTGCATTCTGGGAAGGGGGGTGCAGCCAAGAGTATTATGGGACTCGCAGTCACAGACAATCTACACCCACCCACATGTCCCAGCAAGATCAAACTGAACCATACTCACCTCACAGGGAGTGGGAAGGGACTGACAAGATGTCTGACACTGGGCTCTGTTGTGGGGAGCACAAGGCCATGCTGGGAAATGGCCAACAAAAATATCAAACTCTGTCCGTGACAAGCTGGGAAAAACAGTGTACAGACAGGCATCTGTTCAAAAAGTAGAAAAAGTAATGTTTGTTAACCATCGATGCATGTAGAAACATAACTCATATTGTGTGTCTCTTCCAAACACAGGTGGTGCTGGGCACCCAGCACCAAATGATGAGGATAGCCAGTCCCAGACTCTGGCTGACACTGAGCTCTCTGGTCTGACTCTCTCACTGTCCTCTTCTGATGACGACGACCAACCTGGCCCCTCCGGTGTAAGCCATCATGCAGCACCAGCAGCATCAACATCTGCACCCCCTGTACCCATGCCTCCAGCATCTGGACACCGACAGGGCACCCCCGCCAACACGGACAGACCAAGGTCAATCAACACCCACAGCACAGGGACACAGGACCCCCTGGAAGCTACAGCAAACACCACCAGTAACACCACCCAAGGGGTCAGAGTGTCACCTGTGTATCCCGCCGCTGGTCATGCCCGTGTGGATAGGGGTGCTGGGAGGGGTGGAAGGCAGAGGGCGCACCTTGCAGAGGGGTCTGGACTGCATGATGACCCCCACCTGGCACGCATCTTAGATGCGTACCAGGATAGCACCAGAGGATTTCTCCAGGTAGTGGGGATCCTCAAGGACATGTAACACGAGCAGGTCGCCCATCATGCCTGCATGGAGGCCAAGTGGGATGCCATTACTGCGGTGCATCAGGACATTCTCCAATGTCTCCGCCAGATCAACACCAACCTGTCCACACCTCCCTGTGTGGCCACAACATCTGTCGCAACACCATCTGCCAGCGCCACAGGGAGGGAGGAGGACTCTGGTGGATAGTCCCCTGCACCGCAGAGGCCTGCACCTGAGGATCCCCCCCCCGGAAGAAGAGGGGTCGTCCGAAGAAGGACATGTGAGAGGCAGATGTCCCAGCACATCCCCCAGGGCCTCTAAACCTGTTCTGGACAATGTTCTTTGTGCGCAACCCGTTCACCTTGTCCAATGGCACAAAACTCGCCCACATGACATGTAGGGTTCATGTTGGGCCAATGTAGCAGATGACTGTGGACTTTACTCTGGACATTTCATCTACCAGCACTTGCAACTCCAATATGAACTTTGGGTTCCCAAACCAATGTACAGCACTCACCATCCTGTGCACTTCCCACACACATGTTTGTAAATAAACTCACCAGTACACCATACTTGCCTCTGTTGTGATTCCAACTTGTCATGTTCAGAGAGATGTTGATCTGCTACACAACACAGTGCATGCCAAATACTGCAACAATGTGACCAAAGTATAGTGAGTCATAGTGATGTGACACATGTGCGGGAGACACACCACTATGGCAACACAAAACATACTCACCATGGCCATGTTACTCATCACACACAATGATGTTGACCTGAAACACATTGGCATGCACAGACACAACACCAACCCCAGTCAGTGGTAAAAAGTCCACAGGTGAGGTAAGCAGATGTCACTCCGATGTGGGAAGACAGACAACGCACATAACACATCAGCAACATGTTTATTCCACAATAGTTGCACGGTAATTCTATGTAACAGTGGACACACGCTCTCAATGTGTTAGAGAATGGAAGTCCAGGAATGTGTGGTACATCAGTTGATGGGAATTGTCAACTTCCACACTGGTGTTGGCTCTGGGTGTTGGGGGTCAGTGTTCACCACACAACAGGCAAATTACCCTGGGAAGGACAGACAAGATACAGTCAAAAGCACAGAAGAACAGGAGAGAAATGCAATACACATGCACAAAAAATGTTGCAAAACACCTACACAAACACTAGTTCGCAGTACTACCCTATTGTGGAGTACACACCACCTGAATGGACAAATCACAGCACGCATCCAGTCAAGTGGCACACAGACACACTCAGACAGCAACAGAGCTGGCACAACACATTCCAGGCTACCTCCATACATTCACATAACAACCCTGGAAACTCACATTCAGGTGAAGAAGTTGTTGATGAGCTGTGAGCGGACGTCACCATCATCTTCATCATCACTGGCATCTTGGCCCAGGTCGGGATCCTCCACAGGTGCCGGAGGTTGGTCATCATCATCGTCATCCTAGATGAGAGGCACCTCCTTCCACACCGCCATGTTGTGTAGCATGCAGCAGACAAGGATTATTTTGCACAGCTTTGCAGGCTCATATGGGAGGGCCCCTCCGGTCTTGTCCAGGCAGTGAAAGCGGCTTCTCAGGAGGCCGAATGTCCGCTCAATCACCCTCCTGCTCCGACCATGTGCCTCATTGTAGCACAGCTCGGCTGGTGTCACAGGGTTCCTGAGGGGTGTCAGCAACCACGGCATGTTGGGGTATCCGGAGTCACCTACACACACAAAAATGAACAAGTAGCTGAGTATTGTAGGAGTGCGGAATACAACATTGACAAACACACACAATGAGATATAGTCAGTACACACCGACAACCCAGGCATGTTGAGCTGGCATCTGTGACATCAGCGTTGCAATGCGACTACTCCTCATAATGTAGGCATCGTGCGCAGAACCAGGGAACGTGCACACACATGTGTGATCGACATGTCAGCAAGACAGACCACCAGAGCATTGATTGAATGGTAGTGCTTCCTGTTACGGTATGCCTGCTCATGTGCCTGTGGTGGTATCAGGGCAACATGTGTCCCATCAATAGATCCGATGACGTTTGGCATCCTCCCCAGTGTATAAAAGGCATCCTTTATTTCAGAGAGTTCAGCTGGGCTCGGAAACTTGATATACAGGTCTAGGAATTGCAACATCCCTTTCAAGACATCGCGTAGCACCCGACTAAACTTCGTTTGTGACATCCCACCAGCAGTAGCCACAGTGTACTGGAAGGTACCAGTAGCAAAGAAGTGCAGGGCTGCCATCACCTTCACCTCTGGAGTCAGTGCTGTATGGTATGTCCGGCCAGGCAGCAGATGTGGCGCCAACTGCTCCGCCAACTCCGCAATCAGTGGCCTGGTGAAGCGGTACTGTCTGATGCAGCCGCGTTCCTGCATGGTTGCAAGGTCTGGGAACGGCCGATGGAAAGCTGGTGCCCTGAAGTACAGAGAGGCACAAAGGAAGATTGTCAGATCATCCGCCCATGTGGCCATGACCACGATCAATATCACATGCTAGATCATGACATTACACAATGTACTGAGGTGTGTGCTGTTGGGCATGGACACATATGTCACCTACAAGACCACCACCTCACATCTCAATTCCACATGTCCACATGAGTCCCATGTAGTGCAATGGCCAATCATCTGACTGTGTCACCCAACCTATGTGCTGCTGCAATGTTCCAAACACACACCACAGTGAAAAGTGATGCCTCATGTCTTCCAGGCATCACAGATCTTTGCCATGCAGAAAGCCAGGGTCCCTGTATTGCCACATCAACACAGCAATGGACATGGCGTAGCACGTACACATCACAAGGCAAGCGTAAGTCCCACAGGTAGTGGCCACTGTTGTTCCTGCCGGCCCTACATGTACGTCTCTTATACACACACCCCATCAAGGGTGATGCATATACCACATGGATGTGGAGACTGTCACCCATTGTGCACATTTGATCAGACACATCTGAGACACAACATGCACACAGACTGTGGGTGCACATCAGTATTGTGACTCCAGGTCTCACTGTGACGTACATGCCATCTCCCCTAGGACTCAGGGTGTATGTGACCTGTCCTAAACATATCCAACCTGACACTGTGTCCATGACTCATGCCCATTACTGTACAATTGCATATCACAGTCAGTCAGTGATAACTTTATTTCGGTCATAAGACCATAAAAGTACACATAAGTACATCAACAATTACAATAAGACAATAAATAAACATAAAAGATTAAGAAGTTTAAAAAAGAATTAAACCCCAAGTTATCAGTGAGTGAGAAATAAGTACATAAAATTATTTTAAAAATGTTCGTCTCCTACGCCACATGCTGTGTAGATAACGAGATACTGCGAAGACAATAGGGGGATGGGTGTCATAGATTAGAGACCTACAAGCCTGCATGAAATAACGAAATCCCAAGTTCCTGCAAATGGGAGTCAACCAACATTTTCTGATTACATGATAGGCAGGACAGAAGAACAACACATGTACAACAGTCTATGTTTTATAATTACATGCAGGACAAATTTCCTGGTTCTGCATCTGCCACTTAGATGAGAAGGACCTAACCGGTAGGGTACCATGTCTTAACTGAATGTATAATTGTCGGGCAAGTGGAGGTTCAATTTGGTCCATAAATTCCTCTAGTTTTGGGTCTGGTTTAACTATCACAGTGGTAATGTGCACAACACACAAAGGATTCGGCCCCCATGTACACGTCCACAGCCTGGGAGTGGCTGCACAAAGTGCCAGCCAAAAAAACAGATGTGGCCCCCCCAAACACCAAGGGAATGCAGCCTTACATGCCATGGTACACTGTGTGGCCAATGCTGTAGTGTGGTAGGTGTGTGTTGCATCCGTATAATAGTCACACTAATAAGGTCCGACGCGGGTGACACTGCGTACACATTGCACAGGTCATGTCCGAGCCATGCGTACGCTTTGTCAGTGAATGCAATGAGGTCCGACGCGGGTGACAATGCGTACGCATTGTACGGGTCATGTCCGAGCCGTGCGTACCCTTTGTCATTGAATGGAATGAGGTCGGACGCGGGTGACAATGCGTAGGCATTGCACTGGTCATGTCCGAGCCGTGTGTACGCTTTGTCATTGAATGCAATGAGGTCCGACGTGGGTGACAATGCGTACACATGACACGGGTCATGTCTGAGCCGCGCGTACGCTTTGTCATTGAATGGAATGAGGTCCGACGCGGGTGACAATGCGTACGCATTGCACGGGTCATGTCCGAGCCATGCGTACGCTTTGTCATTGAATGCAATGAGGTCCGACGCGGGTGACTATCATGCATACGCGTCGGGCAGGCATGGTCCAAGACAGGCATACGCCTTGGCCATTGAATCGTATGGAGACGGGTGCATTTGTATATTCGAAATATGCATTGTGCAGTCAGTTGAACGAGCCGGGCGCACCCATTGGCTCCGGACTGTCATGGAGACGGATGCGGATTCAAAACTTGTACGAGTTGTGCACTGGAAATTCAGTTGGATGCCTACAACAATGTTGAAATTTCAAGTGTTCCATGAAGGTGAAGTATTGAACGATGCGGAAGGCACGTATGAGTTGTACTTTTAAATGGATTGGCCAGATTCATAGAATGCAACCGTGTTGGACCTATCACTTGGGACACATGGCACAGATTCTGCCTCTGCAGCACAGATATAAGGCTGGCTGGCCCCCAGGGAGCTCACTTGCCTGCACTACATGCTACTGGACCACATCCCTTCTACCACTGCTGCTGTCTCTGGATCCTATGGCTCCTGTTATGGCACATACTCTGGAGAGGGCCCCAGCCTTCATTGAGGAGGAGAACCAGACCCTGCTGGACGGGCTTCTTCCACAGTACAGCAAGCTCTATGGGAAACCAGGGGAGCAGGTGAATGTGCAGTCCACTGCCTTCCTAATTATGCATGTTGTCTGACTAGCAGTACCAGCAGTGTGTACACCAGTGGCAAGCATTCTCACTGACTACTTTCATCCCCCAAAGTGTGTAGGTACATGTAATGAATAATTTTCCTGCTGCTAAAGTGCATTATTGCAAGCTTAAACTATCCAGGTATTGTTAACATGTCAGACATGCAGGTGACTTTTCCTTCCCGATGGTTGCACTACCTGAGTAATTCATTTCCCTTTGTGATGATGACATGTACATCTAAATGTGTGCTGCACAAATCTGGGGCATGTGTGTTAATGTACTTTTCACTTTGTCATCCTCACAGGTTGATGCCCGCCAGAAGCAGGAGATCTGGCTGACCATCGCCCGGGCTGTTCGTTCTGTGGGGGTCTACAAGCGCCGGATCTGCAACTGCCAGAAGAGGTGGCAGGACCTTTGGGGCTGGACCCGGAGGATAGCTAGAGTCCAGCTGAAGCTCTCACCTCCACGCAGGAGGGGTAGACACCGGACCCTGACTCCCCACATGCTCCGTATCCTGGCGGTGGTCTTCCCGGACCTGGCTAGGCAGCTGAAGGCCACACAGCAGCAGGAAGGGGGTAAGTCCATGCCTGATTTGTATACTATGTCTGACATGCTAATAGCAGTCTTTTGGCCTGGCCACACTTCCACATTACGTAGGTCTTGTACTCCAATACTCAGGTCCCTCAATTGTGTGATGCACCCTCCTCATCTGTTCCACAGGTGTGGCCCCTACAGTCTGTTGCTTGTGTCACTAGGGTACTGTGTCCCTGCAGTCAGCTATGCTTCAGCTACCGGTCAGCATCTGTTTCCGTGACTCTGTTGTGTGTTTCATGGGTGGTTCAATTGTTTACACAATGCCTGAGATCTGACATGTGATCTGTGTGTGCCCTTGAGATGTGTACCAATTGCTGGTCTGACTCGCAACATGTTGCTGGGGTATTCCAAACAAACCCATGCAGGAGGGGACTCCACTTTTTGGGCCTCAGGAGTATGTATATCAAGTACGTCACACTTGCTTAGCCACCTGACTACTGTCCAGGGCGAAACACTGTTTCACGTAGACCTGGCCAGTAATGCCTCCTCAAGGGCATTTAGAAACACTCTGTAATCCCACTCCTGTGTATGAAATTGCAGGTTGTGCTTAGTGACATGTGCCCTTAGGTGTCTGCCTCTGTGTCATTAGGGTGTGGCTTGTTGTTACGTACAACTGGGGTGTCCATGATTCAGAGGGTCAGCATGACATCTGAGATGTGACTGTGAGAGACAAGACCTGTGTGACATATAGGTGTGTTATCATCTGACAGCGCACAATGGTGTATGCAACTGTGTCCTTTATGCAGCTGGGATACATGCATGGCAGACTGTGATGTGTTAATGTACAGGGATTTGTGTTTGCAGAGACTCATATGTATGATTTGCATGATGTGGGTTCTTCTGGGTCCTGGATATGTTGTTTGCATGGGATGGGCAAGTGCGACGATCATCTGCAGAGTTAGCTTCACCCCTGAGCTAGAATTGTGAGTCAGTGCATATTGTTGTTGTCTGGATGCCCTGCCCCTGTGACAGGAGACAGTGTTGACTGACTTTCCCTGCGTGCCAGTGCCATCTCTGTAAAGTGGGGCGTCATGTCCCCCGACCAAACGCACTGCGAAATATGCCGCGTTGGCAATTATTAGTTCCTCATAAACCACTCTTTTCTTGTTCCATTCATCCTTTTGCTCCTCTTATTTATGTTTCTATCTTAACTTTAGGTCCCCACACAAAGTGAAACGCCATTTTCCAAATTTCTTAATGTTCAGGCTGTGCCCCTCCGGACCTCTTGTAAGAACATGACAAAAGCGAAGTTCATCCAAAGGCAGTGTTTACTGAATAAAACCCAATGCATTTCGGGCAAAGAAGTGCCCTTTGTCAGGGGTCACTGTAAATAACAATAAACAATCACTAATTAATATTAATCATACTTTAACTCATTAATATTAATCATACTTTCACATCATGTTTGAATGATGTTTTACACGTAGAATGCTCGATATGCCAAAGTACATTTTACATTTCAGCGCGGTCATATTTACCATCAGTTAGCGCCCCTGTCATTATACAATCAACCTCCCATTATTTCAGTAAGGTGATTTCCCAGGTATTATCTCTCCCTCCCCCTCCTCATAAACCACACGTTTTTCTCTCCCTGCGGTCAAGCTACATGTTACACATTTCCAATCCCCTTCCATTATTTCACTGAAGTGATTCCTCAAATGTTATCTCTCCCTCCCTCTCCTCATGGCATTTAACTTGCTATGAGTGATTCTGCATTGTGTTCAAGTGTGCACCATGCACCCCATTATGGCATCGCCCATCAGGACATGAGTACATCATAGTGTGTGTTGCTGGCATGCATCACAAGCATGTGAAATGAGTCTCTGCCCATTCCTTCATCCGGACACCTGTACTGAGTCAGAAGCAAGAGATGTGCTGTGTGTATAGTGACATACTCCTACATGTTCACTTGCATGTACAACTAATGTGTGGGTGGTGCTTGTTGGCACATTGGGGTGTTAGCATCCAACATGCAACAGACATATGTGTGTAAGTCAAGGAGGGATATGTGTGCCATGGTTGATGTTGAGAATGACAATTGTCTTATTCTAAACAGTGTTGGCATTTTGAGCTGTGTTCAGCTGATGATGCCAGGGCTTTCCCTGTGATGTGATGTACTCACTGGGGTGTGTGCAGTCGGTGCAGGTGACTGATGTTGTTCTCTTACTTCCTATTCTTATCCAGATACATCCACAGCCACAGGAGGGGACAGCTCCACGGACCAGGAGGAGCCACAGAGTCTTACAGGGACAGAGGGAGAGAAGTCGGGTGGACCCAGTGGCACGGAGGGCGAGTGGAGCCACACAGAGGAGTCGTCAGCACCATCCCCCCATCTGAGGGCCACAGCAGCTCTGAGGATGACTCCCTTGTGAAGGCGGGTGTCAGCAGCCACCAAACCCCAGCTAGTGAGGCTGTCCCCACCACCGCAGCAACCACCACCACCACCAACACCACTCTCCCATCGGCTCCCATCCCAGAGGTCCCTGTGGGCTCCCGTGTTCGTGAGCATGTCTCCTTTGTGCCAGGCACCGCACTCCCTGCCCCTGTGTCCCCTGCTGTGCTGAGTGAGGAGTCTGTGGACTTACTTAGACAGATCCATTTAGGTCAGACGTCAATGCTGAAGGTCCTCCATGCACACACAGGTCTGTTGACACAACTGGTGTCTTTCATGGAGGGCATGTCCTCGGGCATGTCTGCCCTACAGAGGACCAATCAGTCCGTGGCCTCCTCCCTGACGGCAGTAGTGTCCATCCTCCAACAGTCCTGCACCCCTTCTACCCCTGCACCACCCACGATTCCTAGCACCCTACCTGTCCCAAGCACAGGAACACCCAAACCAAGGTCTAGACGTGCACACAAGCAAGTGCAGGGGACTGACACCACACTCACAGGGGCTGGTTTGCAGACACACACACAGTCATCCACAAACACTCCGCAGTCTTCCGAGACCTCTCCCTCCCAGCCCCCTTCCCTTGCATCACCTGCAACCCCATCTCCCCAGAAGCTCTTCCTCTGTGACCTTGGGCTCTTCCCCACTGACCCAGCAGATCCTGATTACAAGGGTAAGAGGAAGTCCCCACACACAGAGGGGAGTGCCCCTCACACCCAGACACCCTCCCCAGGCGCAGTCAGACAGAGACCCCCACCCGCATGTAGTCCCGGTACCAGAAGAGCAAGACCCCCCACCACCCGCAGCTCCAAGGCAAAGTCTCCATCCTCCATCCCCCAGGCCACCACTCCAGAGGTTCCCCCACCACTCCCTGCCCTGGGTTACCCCACCCACAACACCATCCCCAAAATGCTAAGGCCATCCCCCCTAGAACTTGATCCTCCACACCTGGTCAGACGGTTAGTGCCACTGATGTGGGGACCGTGTCCCCCCCTGCCCTGCCGACCTCACCTCCTCCAATTCCGCTCCCTTGGATGTAGGCACTGCATTGGAGTCCACGGCCACCCCGTCTGCAGTGGTGAGCCAATCCACTCCATCTGACCTGCTCACTGACGTTGTGCCAGCACCCACCCCATCTGACTTGTGCCCCACAGTTGTGACAGCACCCACCACTTCAGTCAGCTCCACTGCAGTTGCAAGTGTCTCACCGGCATCCACCACCTCTTCACTGCCTCCTTCTGCTGCGCTCTGATTCTGTCCCTGCGGTGCCTGGCCTGCCCCCATGTATGCCCCTCAGAGGGGATGACCCCGGTCCGTAGCAGTGCAGGCAAGCAAGGTGTGACAGTTGTCACTCTAGTTCAATCCTTGGCAATTTGACATGGACTGGCCATTGGCCTTTTGGTTGCACAGACGTTTCGAATTTCATATACTGAATTTGTGACTCTAGTTCACTGCTTGCCATTTGGACATGGACTGGCCATTGGTCTTTTGTTGGAACAGACGTTTCACTTTTCATATGCTGAATAAAGCTTTTTACTTTGTCCCTGTGAACTTGATTTAGCTGTACGTCATGTTGAGGTTGTTTTAGATGCCCTTGCACCTGTAATGCTTTGTTTACAATGTTGTATACTGATGTGTTGCTGTGAGGTACTCCCTGTGGTCCATGAGATATGTGTCCTATTCTGGTGGGTATCCATGTCATCCTTTGCAGCTACCTGGGTGTGTCAGGATCAACGATTTGTGGACATCTCTCTGTGAGCATTTCATTTGCATGGTCACATCTCTGGCTTGCACCCCTGCACATATGATGTGCTTCCCATTGTCCAATTTGTCACTTCCATAGACTTTGTGCTCATCAACACTGGACCTACAGGTGTGGGCATCATCGGTATAGGAGCTACTGGGTCCTCTGTGCAACTTGCTAGACATATGTTTTGGGTATGTGCAGATGACTTAGGAGAGACTCACGTACCCAGGCTGTTGTGACCAGAGCCTTCATTGTGTGGTAACTGATGGCTGACTGACCAAGTGTTCTGCAGACATGAGTGAGACTTGCGGTGAATATGTTTGGCACAGCTGGGCATCCACAGGAGTTGAGTCCCCTCAAGAAAGCGTGTTGTCCAGTGACATGGCCTGGGCCCATGGTGTGTGTTGTCTGAGCATGTGTGTGTGTCCACATCCTTGTTCATACGCAGTGTTCCCTTGATATGTTCCTGTTGTTGATGCTTGCTGAGTGGTACTGGGTTCATCCCACTACTTTTCCAATGGGCTACCAGATGTGTGGGTGCATGACACACTACTGTTAACTGGTGTATCATCATTGGGATTTGTCAGTTCTGAGTGGTGATGATGTTGTCAGACGCAGATGAGACAGAGTCAGGGTTCCTCAAGGCACCTGTTTATTTACTAAATCATGTAGTTGTCCCTAGGTGGTACCTTTCAGTGATTGAGACATTTGTATGTGTGTGACTGCTCCCACTTGTCGGGTTCATGGCTGCGATGCTGGCAGGTGTCAGCATGTGTGCCTTGTGGTTCTCCTTGGCTTCAGAATTGTCCTGGGACTGTGGCAGGGATTCTGAAGGTTACGTGAGCTTTGAGGTCATGGCCATGTACCGCATATTGTGCTGTATGTCTGTCATTCCCCAGGGTTGTAAACTGTCCTTGTGTGATGTGTCTGTGCACCTTAGTTCCTCCCAACATTCCTGTGTTTGTCATGGGTGCATGTGCAATGTCACCTGTCCATGTGGGCTTCACAGATACACATTGTTGCAGTTCAGGGTGTGTGGTGTTGAGGGTGGACTGATGTGACTGTTTGCATGGATGGTCCCATAGCTCCCGTTTGTCCATGGATGAGGGGCCATGCTGAGTGATTTGTGTTTGTGTATGTGTGATGTACGTTTGTGGCACAGGACACATGTCTGGGTTTCCCAGTTTGTACGACATCTGCCTTTGTCATCACAGTAGAGGTGTCATGCATGCTTATGTCACCCCAATGTCTGGTCCCTGGGGGTAGTGCTGTTGTGTATCAGTCTCTTGCTGTGTTAGTTGGTTTACATTCCAGCTTGTGTCACATGTGTCTGTTGTGCTCACTCTCATCTCCCAATGCCTGATTGCCCACTGAGGGTGTCACAATGAGGGTTTACTTTTGTGTGGCACTGTGCCCACATCTGTGTCACTGTCGTTCTGCCCCCTCATGTGTTGTGTAGTTGTCTGGGGATACTGTGACACACACACACACACATGCTGTGTCAGATGTGCAGTGTGAGTTTGCCTGTTTGGGTTTGTGCATCTGCACCAGTGCATTGGTATTGATGTTGTGGGCCTTTGTCTGGATGCTGTTTCTGTGATTTTGCCTGCTGTCCCTGTGAGTTATATCACATCATTGTGCACATTCATCCTGGTTGTTAGGTGCCATTGCTGGCATGGAATGTGAGTTTGTGAGCTGACACCTACAGTCCACACATGTTGTTTTGATTGATGTGTCTATTTTCGAGATGTGTGCATGCTTGGTGATGGTCACTTCTGCTCTTGTGTTATTGCACACTGTATGCATTGTCAGCCCCCATGTGTGGTGCTTGTCTGCACATGGCCTAGAGTGTGTTATGTTTTCACAGCACTGTTAGCCTCACCACATCTCTGTGTGTATGGGACACAACCACTAGTTTGCCCAAGAAGTGTTTGTTGTGTTGGGAGCAGGGATCATACATGCTGTTTGTTATTTGCAGCTTTGACCATGATGACACTTACCTTTTGGTCACTGTGATGAGGGGGGGTTTAGTCCCCATCACCACAATGCTCAACATCTGCTGCATCTTGGAAGCCCACACTTAACTTCTGTTCTATACAGTGAGGGGGTGTTCTTTTTACATTGCCACAGTGCTATGTTGATGCTTGCCTTGTGTATGTCATACTCATGTGTTGGTCACACATGTGCTGTTACTTACATTGTATGTTCACAGTCATAATCACTGTTGTGGGCATTTGTCACACACTACACACTGTTGACATGATGTTAAGGGGGAGGAATTTTGCTGGCATACCTGATGTTGGAGTATGCTGGATGTGTTGTGCATCACCCATCCTGTAGCTGGGGGTGACAGTAGTGATGGGCAACATAAGCCCTATGGCTGGGGGTGGCAGTAGTGATGGGCAACAGGTCCCCTATGGGTGTGGGTGGCAGGGGTGATGGGCAACATAAGCCCTATGGCTGGGGGTGGCAGTAGTGATGCGCAACATACCCCCTATGGGACGGGGTGGCAGTAGTGATGGGCAACATAAGCCCTATGGCTGGGGGTGGCAGTAGTGATGGGCAACAGGTCCCCTATGGGTATGGGTGGCAAGGGTGATGGGTAACATAAGCCCTATGGTTGGGGGTGGCAGTAGTGATGGGCAACATACCCCCTATGAGTGGGGGTGGCAGTAGTGATGGACAACATTAGCCCTATGGCTGGGGGTGGCAGTAGTGATGGGCAACAGGTCCCCTATGGGTGTGAGTGGCAGGGGTGATGGGCAACATAAGCCCTATGGCTGGGGGTGGCAGTAGTGATGGGCAACATAAGCCCTATGGCTGGGGGTGACAGTAGTGATGGGCAACAAACGCCCTATGGGTGGGGGTGGCAGTAGTGATGGGCAACATAAGCACTATGGCTGGGGGTGGCAGTAGTGATGGGCAACAGGTACCCTATATGTGTGGGTGGCAGGGGCGATGGGCAACATAAGCCCTATGGCTGGGGTTGGCAGTGGTGATGGGCAACATAAGTCCTATGGCTGGGAGTGGCAGTAGTGATGGGCAACATACCCCCTATGGGAGGGGGTGGCAGTAGTGATGGGCAACATAAGCCCTATGGCTGGGGGTGGCAGTAGTGATGGGCAAGAGGTCCCCTATGGGTGTGGGTGGCAGGGGTGATGGGCAACATAAACCCTATGGCTGGGGTTGGCAGTGGTGATGGGCAACATAAGTCCTATGGGTGGGGGTGTAAGTGGTGCTGGCCATGCAACCCCTATGGTGGGCTGTTGTTAGTAGCCAGGATGTGGATCCCCTGTGTGGGTGTGTGTGCCATTTTGCGGGTACGTGTCATTTGTTTATGTGGTAGGTGTCTGACTTACCGCCTGCGCCGTAGGCGTCGGTTCCTGAGCCGGTCATAGATGTAGAGTACTGGTATGACTTGCGCAATGGGATTCATGATGTGTTTGTGTTGTACACGCTGCTTGTTGCTCCGTCTTGTACCCGCTGCAAGCTGGTCCATCTCGTAGCCGTGGATTGAGTTGTGGCGCGAATCGTAGCCGATATGCTTGTTTTCCGGATGCTGTGACGTCCCGTACGTGGCGAGCCATTCGGCGCGTAGGAAGTACACATCGTACTTGTCATGCCGTAAACTGCTATGGATACTGCTTCCGGGCGACTCGGTTCAGCGTTAGGAGTTACGGCTCGGACGGAGAATGGAGCTTCAATCACAGCCTATGTGTCGGTCGGGTTTTTGGCAGTTATGCGCATCATACTTCCTCTACAGGACGGACCAGCTCGGGGTACGTGTCGGTCGCACGGTAAGGCTATGGACAGCTGTTCGACCGGCTATCAGAATCGGACCCTTAATGTTAGAAAATGGGATTGTCTATGACAGTACCTAATGGCCTTGAAGGAATATAAAAAGACAACCTCCACAGCTAAGGCACACATTTCTCCTCTAGAATCCTAACCTCAAACAACCAAGCTAAAGAAATCTTTGCAATTGTAGACGAAATGTCCAACCCAGAGAGAGTACTAAGCAAACCCACGCCGTTGCAGGCCCTCTGCGACTCTCTGAACAACTTTTTTATTGATAAAATCATCTCCATTAAAGCCAGTATTCCCACCTATATGTCTCCAGAAATCTCCCCTCCTACGTCCAGGAAGTCCCACTCCCTTGATTCTTTTACGCCCATTGACACAGAGACTTTGCGCGACCTACTGTCAAAGGTCAGATCTGCTCCCCTTTGGACCACTGCCCCCCTCATGTCCTAAAAGCGGCCTTCACCGCCTCCCCGGACCCTGTTCTCGCCCTCCTAACAACTTCCAGGGCTGTGTCCCTAATGCCTTCAAGGAGGCTATAGTGGTCCCCCTCTTAAAGAAACCAGGGGCCGATCCCCAGACGCTGGCAAACTACCACCCCATCTCCTTGCTCCGATATCTGGCCGAAGGTCCTGGAAGCCCATGTTGCAAAATGGCTGTCCAATTTCATGGAACAGACTGAGTTCCTTGACCCACGCCAAGCGGGTTTTCGTGCAGCCCACTCCACAGAAACGGTGATACCGGCGGTACTGGACTCCCTACGAGAAAAGGCTGGCAGAGGCACTCCCCAGGCCCTGGTGCTGTTAGATCTCTCAGCCACATTTGACACGGTCGACCATGCTATATTGGCAGACCGTGTCAGTGAGGCAGGCATCCAGGGCCCAGCCCTTAAATGGATCAACTCCTTCCTGAAAGACCACACTCAGGCAGTCCGTATTGGCCAGTTCACAGCCCCCAAACTTAAAACCACATGCAGGGTCCCACAGGGTTCCGCACTCTCCCCGCACCTGTTCAACCTCTACCTTCTCCCACTGATCAGATCTTTGAATGAAAGAAGAGTGGTTGCTTTTAACTATGCCGACGACCTCCAACTAATGTTCACAATTTATAACTCCCCGAAGTCAATATCTGATTTTCAGTCCACCATGAAATTCATTCGTCACTGGATGGACCACAATCACTTAAAACTAAACCCAGGCGAACCAGAACTGGTTCTGACAGGTGGTGGCCACAATCAGTGGTGCCCACATTACTGGCCAAACAAATTAGGTCCCCCCCTGTCCCCTCCCCCTCAGTGAAAAGCGCAGGGGTTACCAAAGGCAACAACCTCTCCCTAAAACCTCATGTAGGCTCGGTGATTTCCACCTGCTTCCTTCAGTTGCGAAAAATCAGAAAGATAAGCAGGCTACTGACTCAAGCAGCTCTAGTATAGGTCGTGATAGCCATGGTCCTATCACGTCTAGACTACGCCAACGCAATATACCTTGGTCTACCACTTGGCCTTACAAAACGGCTGCAGATGGTACAGAACCAAGCGGCTAGATTGATATACAAACAGCTCAGGTGGCAACATGCTTCCCCCCTTCTTAGGAAGCTGCAGTGGCTCCCTATCCACCAACGCTGCACATTCAAAGTTGGCTGTCTGGTGTTTAAATCCCTGAATGGCCGGAGCCCTAAATTCATAGATAGCCTCATTTCTCGCTCCATCCTTCCCGAAACCTCCGCTCGGCCCACCTCCAATTTCTGACTGTCCCTACCTTCAAGCTGAAGCGTCAAAGGGGATGCAGATTTGCAACTCTGGCCCCTGTCTGTGGAACTCCATCCCCCTGGAAATCAGGTCAGGCATTGACCTACAGAGATTCAGAAAAGTTCTTGAAACCTGGCTATACATCCAAGCATACGAATGAACTGCTTCAGGGTCGGCACCCCCCTAGTACTCAGTGCCATGAAACCGGCATACAAGCACTTTATAAATCATTTTTAACATAACATAACATAACAGTTTAAAAAGTCAGAAAATCCCTAATCTAACCAGTATTGAATATAAATTGTGGAATGTTCTAATCTCCAGGTTATAATTTCACTTCATTCAGTTGGGAGGTTTGTTGTACATTAGTTAATACTTCAGCATCATGGCAAGGAACAAATGTTATTCTATTATGCAAACCAGCAATAGGATCCTACATTTTGCTCTCCTTACCACCAATCTCCCTAGTGAATTGTGTGCATTGTAGGTAAGAAATCTTTGAAAATAGATTACTCATAAATCAGCAGGAATTTTTAAAAGCCTGACACTTGAAGCAAACTATCTTATAATCTATCTTTTGTATAGGTTTATTCTTTCCTTCTCTACCTTTGTTAGCATTATTGGTAGATAATGAAAAATCATTTGTCCCTGAGTAGTTGGACTACCTTTGGTATTTGTTTGGAGTTTTTTCATTTAATAAACTCATTGTAACACTGTGCCTGCTTTTTAGAATAATCCCAGGCAGTTGCGGCTCGCCAAGTTGGCGATGCAGCGAGCGCGAGGTAAATAGTAGTATTTATGTATTTACTTACTTTACTCCTTGCTGTCGTATGTCTGACTCCACTAACCCCCACCCGGCCCACCTCCCCACAGCAGTCCCTCTGCGAGCCGCCACTGATCCCAGGGAAGAATTGCTATAAAAGGGAAATTCAGATAACAGTTTCACATTAGGAAAGCAATATACTATGGGTTCCCTATGTCCGTTTTATTTCCCCCCTGTTTATTGAACTTCTTGCAATTAGATTTCACTCTGTTCTCAGGCTGCCACTTATTTGCATGAGTGATATTGCAATTAAAATTCTGCTCTCTGCATACCACTTACAAGTCTTAACCAGCAGAACAATAGCCTATCAATAAATTATGCATGATTTGATAGAGGTCAGACATTACTCTAATCATAAAATAAATGAAAGAAAGACAGAGGCCATAGCCTGGCATACTCCAACCAAGATCGAGACTAGAACCATTATGTACAACTCGAAGTTAGGTGTCAAAGTCCAATTGTAATGAAAAACCTGCTCAAAGTGAATGACCACTCAAAATGGTCAGAGATTAAACATTTTTTGATCTCAGACAAACCTTATTTTTGTCAATTGTAGGTCGGGTTAGCTGTGTGAAGAAAATTATAATACGAAAGTTGCTACTCTTGTATCATCATCAAAAAGAAGCGACACTAATCCTGTATGGTGGATACACATGTTTACTTGAAGTATCACTAGGTTCATACTACAAATATATGGTCTAACCCAAAGTTTATTAGATTACAAAATTTACTTATTTGCCCAATTAAAATCAGATTGTTACATTAAAAGTTTTTTTTGATTGTCAAAATCATTTCACATACTAGCATCCCTAAAACAAAGAAAGATGACTTGTTGTTATTATTATGCTGTGACAGTAAAATTAGGGCTTTGATTTAGGCAGCAAAATCTTTTTGGAGTTGGTAAAACCCCAACATCAATTCAAACCAGCATTCTATCCTAATAAATACTCAGAGAACACAATATCTCAGCCTTATGGAAATATTCTGGAGACAAAGACAGACAGAGATTCTGAATGAAATAAAGCTTTGTAAGACACATAGAACTAACAAAATATATCCCATAAGATAATTAATTGGATTAAACCTTTTCTATAATTAATTATTTTAAATGCAGAAAGCATTTTTTTCCCTACAATTTACTTTTCTTACATCATTCCATTTAAGCTGAATGAAGAATCCAGAGGGAACAACTAGCTCTGAACAAGACATGTATCAGAACAAGTGGGCCATTTGCCTATGTTTGCAACCTGCAGAAATCTAAGCCAACTAGTAAAAGAAGGAGCCAAATGCAAAAGAAAAGTAGGAGATTAATCTTGTCCCCAGTAGTCCTCAACGTCAATTCTTCACTAGGCAGTTTCTCTTTCACAGATGCCTAACCATCACTAATGTAGCTCAAACTGTAGAATGGCATCAAAATGATGTCCTAATTTAGGCAAAGTGAGGTCACGCTGCAGGAGTGGAGGAGACAAGCACAACATATCTATCTTTTTTTTCACTACAAAAACAATAAATATTATGAATACTTAAAATAGAAGCAAGAGATACAGAAGACACTATGTTTTCTAGTGAATAAACAAGAAATTATCAATACATAGGGGCTGATTCCGATGTCGGACGGACTCAGGTCCGTCCGACATCGGTCTGGAGCCGTAACCGACCGATCTGCTGTCGTCGGTTACAGCCCTGCAAGTACGATGCGACCGAACAGGGTTCGGTCGCATTTGTATACTTCACAATGCAAGCATGTATTCCGAGCGGAATGCATGCTTGCAGTGCGAAAAGCAGGGGTGCTGTTCATCCCTGCACCCTGTGGCCGGCACCCAAAGGTGCCTGCCACCGGGTGCAGGGATCTACAGAGGGGCACCTTAGGTGCCCCCAGGCCGCAATTTGGCCACCTCACATCCATGGGATGTGAGGTGGTCAACAGTTTCCGACTGACTGAAAAGGCAGTGAAAAACGGCCATCGTACTCCCTCGGTCGCAAAGAGGCGGCCGGGGGAGTACTGAGGGATTTCCGGATGGCGGACGGGCTCTCCAAGCCTGTCGTCCGCAATCCAGAAATCCAAGTCGGATTAAGACAAAAATCGTCATTTAACATAGACTTTCATCCAGGTTGAGGGATTATGCTTCCTTTGAGGTTTTTCACTCTCAAGCAAATGTGTTCTTTGGATCTTTAGGAGTGTCAAAAGGACGGGTAATATATGAGAAAGAGTATTCAAAGTAAATATTTACAGGAACAGGTGCAGGAGCAATTGTACTTACATGCTACCATACACCATTAGCTTTGACAGCCCATTCACTTACGTCAATCACGTCCCTGGGACTGTATCTAGAGATTAATTTGAGATTATATTTAGGATATCTAGGGGTATATTTATAAAAGATTTGCTTCGCTCTGGCACCATGCAAGGTAGCGCAAATGGGCAGCAAAATAAAGAATGATATTCACCAAGCCGAGAAACATCTTTATTTCTCCTCATTTTTTCCTCCCATGGTGCACGAGTGCCTGTGTTGGAGCTAGGCAGCAGTTTGTGCACCAGCTCAGGCAGAGAGGGGATATGTACCATATCTTGATAGATATGGCACATTCCTGCCCTCTACCTTTCACACAGCGCAGCAAATCAAGGTGTCTTGCTGCATTACGTTGCATTAAATAATGATAAACATGGCCCCTAATTGGGAGCGTGGTCAAGCAACATGGCCGACAGGATGTGAGCCTCTGAATTCCCACACGACTCAAGACAAAATCCTACATAATCCATATACCTCTATCTAATTCAGCGATCATACATTCCTTGAGCACAGTGCTGCTGGCTGGGGGGTTGATCAACACAGATTTTGGTTCCCCGCGATTGCTGGGGTCGGATTTGGCAGCGGAGACCTGCAAAGTCTGCGAGGTAGTGGGCCCATCTCAGAGCCGTCCACTCCTGCCCTGTGGTTCTGGGTTCCCCTAGACTGCAGAGGCCCAGTTGAGCAGTTGATGTGAACCGGCACCCACCTGGCTCCTTGAAGGGAATGAGGTGAGGAAGTGGGGCTTGAGCCCAGGACTCTGGGTATGACGGGGAACCTCATCCCCTGTGATGGAACGAGCTGCTGCTGGAGTCCCTGCTGGAGCTGGAGTATGCCCCATTCTGTGTCCGCCCATGGTGCTGGACCTGGGGCCTGGATGTATGGCTGGATTACACTGCTGCTGGGGTGTTCACTACTGGGACCGGCGGTTCACTGTGGGGCTGTGAGCCAGTGTGAGGGGCTCTCACAGACTTCCCTGCCTGGACATCAGGCAACCAGAGTTTGCTGATTGGGATTCTGCCATCCCGTAGCGATCTATCTCCAACCTGAGTCTCGATCGTGGGACGCCCATACATAAAAAGAGAGGGGCCACAAGTCTGTAATTGAACTGGGCCTCCTGAGCTGGTAAGAATTGCAGCCACACTATAGTTCTCGGCTCCCAGCTTCTTCCATCAGCCCCTGGATACATATTGTGCACTGCAGTGTTCAGGGAGAGCAGAGCGGACGGGGCCGCGTCTCCACAGTGACTGTGCAGTCAGATCTCTCGGCCTCCCCTCCAGTTGTCATTGAAGCTCAGCGTCGCTGGGGCACCCCCTTGATCTGTCCTCACTGTAGAGCGGCAAACAGGACACTAATGAGGCCACCAACTGTCACACGCCTGGGAGCCTGAATGCTTGCCCCTATACTGCTGTAGGTGGGTGCAGGACACCATACTGAATATTTAGGTTATAAGGGGACCACTTGCAGCCCACATTGTGCAGTGGATTTGCCCCCAGACAGCTCATGATATGTAGGGGATACAGTGAGGTCTGGTATAGGGCCTGAGGCAGTCGGCTCACTGGGGGCTCACTGATGAGAGTAACTGAGGACTTTCTGCCTGTTGTCGGTATGTTGAGCAACCTGCTGTTCGCAGACTGGTTATGAAGACTGTGAGTGTGTGCAGAGGGGACCATTTGCACTGAACTGAGTCAGAGGGCAAGGGACTGCTCTTTCCAGTGGGTATCATGGGCAAAGACAGGCTGGTGTGTTCCCACCGGCCAAAACCATTACGTAGTATACTACCCCACAACAGATGCCCCAGAGACTCAGGAGACACAGTGGTGCTGACACTGAGGAGGAGTCCCCTTGGAGGGAACAGGAGCCCAACAGGTTGGAACAGCTTGCTGCAATACATGGGATGTCAGTAGTTCCTGGAAAGCAAAACCGAAATTGTCTTAATCAACATCAACCTTCGGACGGTAGTTTACAAGGTCACTACAGCAGAAGGTAACATAGAATCACTACAGGGGAAGCTGGCAGCACTTAAGTGGCAGATGCCACAGATATCAATGGTCTCCGGGGAGCATGAGTGTCATGTCAAGGATGCCAAGTGCCACTCCTGACCCTGCAATATCCATGTACTGGGGTTCCCGGAGAGGGCAAAAAGGCACCTCAGCAGAAAACTTCCTCGAGAACTGGGTGAGGAGGGATCTCTGGCCACAGGGACTGTTGGATTTCTTTGCTGTAGAGGGGGGCCCATATAGCATTTGCACCCCACAGCTAGCCAGTGCCCTGCCAACGGCGTTCATTGCAAAGATTCTCAAGTACTGCAACAGGGACTCCATTCTCTGTGCCTCACAAGAGCATCCAGTGCACCTCTTCGAAAACTGTGAGACTGACATTTGTCCGGATTATACCAAAAAAGTGCAGGTGCAATGCATATCCTTCTTGGGTATGAAACAAAAGTGGGGAGCACTATAGCTACAGTACATGCTCCTCAATGTTGAAGGTCATCTCACATGGGAGATCACACTTTTTACCACCCTGCTGATGTTTGGGACTGGCTGGAGATTCAGGATTGAATCAAAAATGGAGCTATAGAGGCAAAACGTGCCAGAACACCCTCCACTCAATAATCATTTAAACAAACAAGAACTGGCACCCAATAGCACATAATATTTTAATCTGGAATGGGAGGAGGAAAGACAAATTAATCAAAAACCTCCGTCACCCATCTAATGACTTGCTGTAACCCCATCCAATGTGCCACATATTCTA
Organism: Triturus cristatus; assembly: GCF_964204655.1. Taxonomy (NCBI): domain Eukaryota; kingdom Metazoa; phylum Chordata; class Amphibia; order Caudata; family Salamandridae; genus Triturus; species Triturus cristatus. Next base: position 109,549,720 of record NC_140582.1, on the reverse strand, counting down.
AAAATTCTAAAAGATAGAAAATAAAGAGTGAACAGTCATTCCTCCAAACAATTTTATGGCTTATCTCACATTACACACACCCCCTCTTTTTTCCTTAGAAATAGGTGACAACATTGTGTAAAGAAAGAGAAAGTATCTCACGTGCGCACCACCAGAGGAGCTACTGGTAGGTTCTCACCAGCTTGCCCACGTTCGTTTCATCATCGATAACTTTCTCAAAGAAAAAGTGATATGTCCAGTGAAGAGAAAGGAATAAACACAAAAAATTGGTGTCCCCAGTGAAAAACAGAGACAAGGAAGTCTCAAAATCAAAACATATAGAGAAAAGGGATAGACTCACAGTTATTATCTTTCTTATTCCAATTAAGGAGTCTATCCAGCGATTAAAAACACAGCATGTTGTATACCATATTAATGACGGCCAACATGTTTCATGCCAATTTATTTGTGGCAAATTCATCAGGGCTAACGAGGTCAGCAATCACCTCCCTGGACACACAACAATAAAAAGAGACTGACGGACACAAAGAAAAACAAACAAGTTTAGTTAAAAGAAGGGATGTCCACACATATATCCTCTTTGGTACACTTAAAAGCGATCGTAATCAATCCCATGATTATCGCATATGGTATTTACCTAGTGGGAGCCATGGGCCCACGTACAGCTCCCAACAGGTCAATAGGACGTGTACAATGTATAATATCCCGTCTCTTTCAGAAAAGCACAGTCGTTGCTAGTGCTTGCGTCTGTAGAAAGACAATACAGTTTGATCAGCAATGAGCTAAATTGCTCCCTGGTTTCCAAAACATCATAGTTCTTACTCTATGTAATGAGCTCCCTCATCACCCCGTCAATGTTATCCTGGCTATAACACTCACGAAAATATATGTAATATCTCAAGGGGTACACCCCAGGTGGGGAAACATTAAAAACCAGACCCGTTTACTCGGACCAGCCATTCCAGGGACAAGGTGATCATCCCACCCCATCGTGTGTCATGCTGAGGCGTCCCACACATATATACAGTACCCGTACCGGCATGTCTACCTCCTGTGTTAAACACTGCCACAGATATTAAATCATCGCACAACTCTGTACAGGTGGACTTACTTCATAAATGGATAGTCTGGAACTTCATCATGCAGTCCCGACAACTACACACAATAAATGCTTACCGCATATCTTCACGCACGGGCGGTAACTCAACCCAGCATCAGGTTGCCGCCTCGCCGCGTCCCTCTTACACACACTGGCGCTCGCGTCTCGCGAGATTACGTCATCGCTGGATCCCATCTAAACCATTATGGGAAACGCGGCGGCCATCTTAGCAAGGTGTACGATTCCATCACCACCTCTCCATACCCCAGCTATTCTGCACTGCAGAATGTAGATTAGTCACATCCTCTAGCTCATCTACATTAACTCATGACCACAGGCCACGCACCATCTGTTCAGTGTGTTAGATAACATGTTCCTACCACCTGCGTTCAGCAACATAAATACAACGCCGCAGGGAATCAACCTTTCTACCCCTCCTTAGAGGCCCTCGACTTGCATCATGTATTCAAGATGAACTGGCTCACATGTTTAACCTTAGGCGGTCACTAGTAGGCACATTGAAGTCAAAACACTTGCCCATCATCTACTGACCTTATTCCACTCAATTTGACCGTTAAGGCCAAGAGAGTCCGCCTTCTCTGAATATATCCAACGTGCTTCCTTCACCGCCAGTCTTTTCTCCATATCACCTGAATCACCAAATGCCTTCTCCATGACCACCCACTTTAGTGATTTAAAATTATGTGGATGGTCTCTGTAGTGTTGTACCAAACATGTTGTAAGTTTACCTGCCCTGATTGTGCTAAGATGTTCTTGTATACGCACTTTCACCTTTCTGGACGTAAGGCCAATGTAATGTAGCCCACAGGGACAAGTCAGTCTATAAATCACGTTGGATGTATTACAATTGCTGAATTGATGGAGAAACCAAGTTCTCCCACTGCGCAATTTGATTTCAGTTGTCTTCTCCGTTAGTTCACGGACCGAGCACCCACCACACGGGTAATGCCCCGGGTGGATAGTTGTGTTCTTCTTATTATGCACCGGTCTCGTGTGGACTAGTCTGTCCTTCAAATTCTGCGTTCGTTTAAACGCAAATCTAGGTTGCGGCATCTGAAAAGTCACTTGTGGATAACAGTGACCAGTGCTTTCTTATTATCTGCCTGATCTTAGTGGACAAAGGATCAAACGTGAGGACAACAGGCAAACTTTCCCTCGATTCCTTGTTATTTCTCTCAAGGAGATCTTCCCCGGGGGTGTTATGAGCCCTCTTACGTGCTCTGGTAACAATTTTCTTAGATAAGCTCGTAGAGCCAGTTTCTCACTCAAAACCTCAGATTGTCGCAAATATTCAGATGTAGAGGAACAATTCCTGCGATACCTCAAAAATTGGCCCACCGGGAGATTATCCCTCAATGCCCTGGGATGAAATGACTGATAATGCAACAAAGAGTTCTTATCAGTAGGTTTTTGGTGCACAGTGGTGCTGAGTTTATCATTCACCACACCAATATCAAGATCAAGGTATGTGGCAGTCTCCCTGCTTATCTGCCACGTAAACTTCAAACAGTCATCCAACGAATTCTACCAGTCTAAGAATTCACTGAGCAACTGGTAAGAACCAGACCAGATACACAGGACGTCATCTATATATCTCTTCCAGAGGCAAATGTGCCTCTGGAAGGGATTAGAGAGCTGGTATAGATGGTGTTCCTCAAATTGGCCTACCTAATTGCAGGCCAGACTCGGCGCAAAAGTTGCACCCATAGATGTACCCAAGATTTGTAAGAATAAGTCATCTTTGTAGCAAAAATAGTTGTGGGTTAAAGCTAACTCAACACATTGCATCACAAAGGACTGTGGGGTGTCATAAAACCATTCTTGAGCCCCAAGAGCGCGAGCTGCTGCCACCCGCGTCGCGTCTTGGGGTATGCTAGTGTACAATGACTCAATGTCAATTGTCACAAGAAACTGCTGGGAAGAGTCAAAATCCATGACTGCCACTAGCAGTTTCTTTTGACAATTGACATTGAATCATTGTACACTAGCATACCCCAAGAAGCGATGCTGGTGGCAGCAGCTCGCGCTCTTGGGGTTCAAGAATGGTTTTATGACACCCCACAGTCCTTTGTGATGCAATGTGTTGAGTTAGCTTTAACCCGCAACTATTTTTGCTACAAAGATGACTTATTCTTACAAATCTCGGGTACATCTATGGGTGCTACTTTTGCGCCGAGTCTGGCCTGTATTTATGTAGGCCAATTTGAGAAACACCATCTATACCAGCTCTCTAATCCCTTCCAGAGGCACATTTGCCTCTGGAAGAGATATATAGATGACGTCCTGTGTATCTGGTCTGGTTCTTACCAGTTGCTCTGTGAATTCTTAGACTGGTTGAACTCGTTGGATGCCTGTTTGAAGTTTACGTGGTAGATAAGCAGGGAGACTGCCACATACCTTGATCTTGACATTGGTGTGGTGAATGATAAACTCAGCACCACTGTGCACCAAAAACCTACTGATAAGAACTCTTTGTTGCATTATCAGTCATTTCATCCCAGGGCGTTGAGGGATAATCTCCCGGTGGGCCAATTTTTGAGGTATCGCAGAAATTGTTCCTCTACATCTGAATATTTGCGACAATCTGAGGTTTTGAGTGAGAAACTGGCTCTACGAGCTTATCCTAAGAAAATTGTTACCAGAGCACGTAAGAGGGCTCATAACACACCCAGGGAAGCACTCCTTGAGAGAAATAACAAGGAATCGAGGGAAAGTTTGCCTGTGGTCCTTACGTTTGATCCTTTGTCCACTAAGATCAGGCAGATAATAAGAAAGCACTGGTCACTGTTATCCAGGAGTGACTTTCAGAAGCCGCAACCTGGATTTGCGTTTAAACGAACGCAGAATTTGAAGGACAGACTAGTCCACACGAGACTGGTGCATAATAAGAAGAACACAACTATCCCCCCGGGGCATTACCCGTGTGGTGGGTGCTCCGTCTGTGAACTAACGGAGAAGACAACTGAAATCAAATTGCGCAGTGGGAGAACTTGGTTTCTCCATCATTTCAGCAATTTTAATACATCCAACGTGATTTATATGTATACAAGAACATCTTAGCACAATCAGGGCAGGTAAACTTACAACACGTTTGGTACAACACTACAGAGACCATCCACATAATTTTAAATCACTAAAGTGGGTGGTCATGGAGAAGGCATTTGGTGATTCAGGTGATATGGAGAAAAGACTGGCGGTGAAGGAAGCACGTTGGATATATTCAGAGAAGGCGGACTCTCTTGGGCTTAACGGTCAAATTGAGTGGAATAAGGTCAGTAGATGATGGGCAAGTGTTTTGACTTCAATGTGCCTACTAGTGCCTGCCTAAGGTTAAACATGTGAGCCAGTTCATCTTGAATACATGATGCAAGTCGAGGGCCTCTAAGGAGGGATAGAAAGGTTGATTCCCTACGGCGTTGTATTTATGTTGCTGAGCTCAGGTGGTAGGAACATGTTATCTAACACACTGAACATATGGTGCGTGGCCTGTGGTCATGAGTTAATGTAGATGAGCTAGAGGATGTGTCTAATCTACATTCTGCAGTGCAGAATAGCTGGGGTATGGAGAGGTGGTGATGGAATCGTACACCTTGCTAAGATGGCCGCCGCGTTTCCCATAATGGTTTAGATGGGATCCGGCGATGACGTAATCTCGCGAGACGCGAGCGCCGGTGTGTGTAAGAGGGACGCGGCGAGGCGGCAACCTGAGGCTGGGTTGAGTTACCGCCCGTGCGTGAAGATATGCGGTAAGTGTTCATTGTGTGTAGTTGTCGGGACTGCATGACGAAGTTCCAGACTATCCATTTATGAAGTAAGTCCATCTGTACAGAGTTGTGCGATGATTTAATATCTGTGGCAGTTTTTAACACAGGAGGTAGACATGCCGGTACGGATACTGTATATATATGTGTGGGACGCCTCAGCATGACACACGATGGGGTGGGATGATCACCTTGTCCCTGGAATGGCTGGTCCGAGTAAACGGGTCTGGTTTTTAATGTTTCCCCACCTGGGGTGTACCCCTTGAGATATTACATATATTTTAGTGAGGGTTATAGCCAGGATAACATTGACGGGGTGATGAGGCAGCTCATTACATAGAGTAAGAACTATGATGTTTTGGAAACCAGGGAGCAATTTGGCTCATTGCTGATCAAACTATATTGTCTTTCGACAGATGCAAGCACTAGCAACGACTGTGCTTTTCTGAAAGGGATGGGATATTATACATTGTACACGTCCTATTGACCTGTTGGGAGCTGGTATGTGGGCCCATGGCTCCCACTAGGTAAATACCATATGCGATAATCATGGGATTGATTACGATCGCTTTTAAGTGTACCAAAGAGGATATATGGGTGGACATCCCTTGAATTAACTAAACTTGTTTGTTTTTCTTTGTGTCTGTCAGCCTCTTTTTATTGTTGTTTGTCCAGGCAGGTGGTTGCTGACCTCGTTAGCCCTGATGAATTTACCACAAATAAATTGGCAATGAAACATGTTGGCCGTCATTAATATGGTATACAACATGCTGTGTTTTTAATCGCTGGATAGACTCCTTAATTGGAATAAAAAAGATAATAACTGTGAGTCTATCCCTTTTCTCTATATGTTTTGATTTTGAGACTTCCTTGTCTCTGTTTTTCACGGGGGACACCAATTTTTTGTGTTTATTCCTTTCTCTTTACTGGACATATCACTTTTTCTATGAGAAAGTTATCGATGATTAAACGAACGTGGGCAAGCTGGTGAGAACCTACCAGTAGCTCCTCTGGTGGTGCGCACGTGAGATACTTTCTCTTTCTTTATACAATTGTGTCACCTATTTCTAAGGAAAAAAGAGGGTGTGTGTGTAAAGTGAGATAAGCCATAAAATTGTTTGGAGGACTGACTGTTCACTCTTTATTTTCTATCTTTTTGAATTTTTAGAATATGTGGCACATTGGATGGGGTTACACCAAGTCATTAGATGGGTGACGGAGGTTTTTGATTAATTTGTCTTTCCTCCTCCCATTCCAGATTAAAATAATATGTGCTATTGGGTGCCAGTTCTTGTTTGTTTAAATGGAGATTCAGGATCACAGTACGATTAATTGACCTGACTGTTGTGACCAGAGGAGCCCAGGGTCTTGGCCCCAGCGGGGTCCTCGACATCAGTGCCCTAGGGGCGCTGGCCCCCAACTGGTGACAAAATGTGAGGATGGCACCATGCAAGTAAAAGGCACCAGAGATACTAAAGAGGAGCCAGGCAGGGGGGGGGCCCACCTTCTGAAACTGATACAGAAGCTGGCTGTTGCATCGAACCCTGCATTGAACATTTTGGCTGACATGATGTGATGACCATGTATGCACACAGGGGTGTCTGTTGGATGTGCTGTATGCTCCTTGCCCCTGAGAGCCAATGGCGATTGGTGCTGTAGATAGTTGAGCGATTGCTTCTGCTGATACGGTGTTTGTCTCTGGGGATAACAGTGCATAGGGGTCCACCGTGTGCACTTTGTCATTGAGTAATTAGTCTGGGACAATTTCCTGTGCAAGCTGGGTTTGGAATTGACCATTGCGCACAATGGCATGGGGTTGGCTGGGCAGCTGTTTGTATTTTCTTATCCCAGTTGGATGGGCCAGGATGTTGTGTGGGTCCTGGCACATGCAGTAGGTTGGCATTTGTAGTTGTACTATGCTTGTCCGAAGGTGTGGTGTTGTTAATTAGTTTCATTAGTTTCATTATGCTTTCATTATTTTGCAATGTTTGTGAATGTGCTTAGTGAGGCGGGTGGCTTCCCTTGGGTCCTCTGTCAAGTCCATGGGGGGGATTTTAGATTGCTGCCACGGAATGTCAGGGGCTTAGGTTCATACACAAAGGGATACCACATACTCACCTTCCTAAAATGACACAACATTGGTACTGCTTACAGGAAACCAACCTGGATGATTTTGGTGCCACATGACTGGCCAAGAAATGGCGTGGTCAGGTTTTTCATTCTACATACGTCACTGGGGCCCTGATCTGGGTGGCACCCAGGATTCCTTTTGCATTGACTTAATGCCGAGGCGGACATAGAGGGCCGGTTTGTGTTGTTGCATGGGACCCTAGATGGTAAGTCACTGACTATATTGAACACATATGCCCCTAACACAGAGGACCCTTGCTTTTATCTGGCAGTGCAGGACCAGGTTGTGTAGGAGGCAGATACACCCATCATTTAGTTGGGAGACTTTAACTGAGTTTTGGATGGTTGCTTGGAATAAATGCCGTCTATAGATGGTACTAAGCCCCACATGACTGCCGCTCTCACTGCCGTGATGAGTAACTTAGGGCTGATCGATGTCTGCCGTGCTTGCCATCCAATGCATTGAGTGGACATGTGCCACTCACTGACTCACAATACGTAAAGCAGACTGGACAGGGTCCTAGTGGGAGGGGTTCTATGACCCGAGGACACGGAGGTTAATCACCTGGCACGATTTATATCCAATCCCTTTCCTGTCTGCTGCATGCTGAAGTGAGGGCACCTGTGTGGAGTGAGATGATATGGAGAATGCCAGAGGACATACTCACTGAACTAGTTGGGAAGAAGGCCCACTCCCTGTTGGATTATCTTACCCAGAATTGAAGCTCAACCTCATATAGAGCAACAGAATGGGAAGTGCTCAAGGCTGTGCAGCGGGGCATTAGGCCTGACCTGTATGGAGAGGCATCAACTTCAAAATACTTAAAAACATGTTATTCAAATAGTTAAAATACCCACAATTAAGACTAGCAGCATATAGGGGAAACATCACCACAATTGCTTGGATGCAAAAGAAAATTTCATCCAACAAAACCTATACTTGTTATCTTCTGTTACATGTGCTATAAGAAATCATAAATATCAGCAAAATGCAAACACAAGAACCTTAAGTGCTAAATACTAGACGACAACAGAGCAGTCTTTTTCTGTCTGTGTCTCCATATATGTACAAGAAACCGGGAGACTGCAAAGACAATTAGATGAGCTGTGCCTGCCCTGAATACCCTAGTTGCAATTTTGTGGTCCCTAATGCCCAGATTTCGGCACAATGGCAGGATAAATTTTCTCCTATGTTCATGATACTGAGGACAACAGTACAGGACATGATCTACAGCTTCTGTGACCTCTTAGCAAAACAGACAACTAAGTTCAGGTTCAGCATCAGCGAGGGTGCGCCGCCACTTCACAGTAAACGATCAAAGTGGCAAGGTTCCAATTCAGAACTTAATGTAAAGTGTCTTAGCAGCCTGAGGCTCAATTGGGTCCATATTAATTTCCAAAGGATAAGTGTCTTTAAATTCCAGAAAGTGAGAGGTTAGAGTGCCTGCCCCCCAGACCGGTGCAATCTACCATCTACGTATCTCCAATACTGCTCCTTGAGCATAGACTTTGAAATGCCACTAGAAGTTTCCAGGTGAACCCACATGTTGCCGCACTCAATCTCCTCAAGTTAATTCTTTATATATTGCAACCATGGAATCCTGGTGGACCCAGGAAGTTTCATACTTTCTTCCAAGGCCAGCCAATAAGATAATAGATCTACTGAGGACTAGATCCTGCTCCAGTACATCAAGGGTCTGAGTTTTACTCTGTGGGTAAGTGAACCAAAGCCAAGATCTAAACAAAGTGGCACTAATGGAGTGCTAGGGGGAAGATTGGTGAGGCGTCTGAGGAAACGGTTTTCCACCAGCTTCAAGTCATTGACATTAACATGCCCTTAAAACTCACCACCATATAGGGATCTCCCCAATGTTTGCTTCCATTCCTTTTGAAAAAAAAAAATCTACCAACTCTAAGGCATAACTGTGTTGGTTGACTGATTTTCTTGAAGTTACCAAAAATTCTATGGCTATAATGCACCAAGATTTATTTGGTACTTCAACTAGCAGTAAAAAATCTACAAACTCTAAAGGCATAACTATATTGCATGAGTAATTTTCCAAAAAGCCACAGAAAGTTAATGGCAAATTTACACCAAGGTTTGCGCCAACTAACATTAAAGGAGGAGTATTCATTTTATAATGCTTTTCGCTTGTCAAGCATCAGTACATTGCTCAATTCTGATATCAAAATCCCTATCCATGAGGGGCCAATAATACAGATTTAATCTACTTGTGGTAAAGTGGCTCCCAAGAAAGCATCATGAACTCCTTGCCGCAAGCATTAAACACACATTAAAAGTCCATCTCATCAGCATGCTTGCATCTATAATATATCAATGTTTAAACCAGGTACATTGTATTACTTTACTGTAATGTCTTTATTGTTATTGTTTTGTGTATTCAACACTAATGCCAGGAAGGGGCTTCACTCTGTGACTCATTTGTTTGTGCTGACTCTGATGGCTCATTTGTTGTTTCCTTTCGGCAGCATATGTCATGCTCAAATAACCTGCTGACCCCGATAACTCATCTGGTTGTGATGACTCTCATGAATTCAATGTTGTTTCCATTTGGCAGCAGGTGCAAGTTCTGGAACATGCTTGAGGGCACTGCCTTCTGAGACAAAACCTCTATTTAAAAAGGTTGTGTCATTTCAGCTGTGCTTGCTATTCATGGTTGGTGTTGAAAGGAGCTGCCACATCGAGGAGTCAAACCCCTAAGAGGTTATCTCAGTTTTGGAGAACTGATCTGGTCCTTCTACAGATCAAGGCAGCATGTGCTTTCAGACACCACACTCTCTAACTGTGTGCTTTCAGTCCCGGTTCAGCTTTTTCAGATGGTCAGATGAGGTACCTCTATCTGGCGCAAATTCTGCTGGCGAATTGGGAAAAAATAGCACTTCGGTAAGGTGGTGAGTTTGGAGGCACTAGTGGTTGGTGAAGGGAGATCAAACAACCAAAGTATGAGAGACTCATTGAAAACAAACTGCTAGTTTCCCCTCAGTAGAGATTTATATTTGTACATATAGGCTTGTTTTTAGAACTCACAATAAACCTGCAAAAGAACTGTTACAACTTTTGATTTAAGAATATAAAGAACATTGTGTTATTCAACATAAGGAACTGTCATTTTTGACTTTGCTCTTTTAGTGGAAACAACCAGCATTTTCTTGTGTGAAATGTATAAGCACTTCTTTTTGAAAGTAGAACTACGAATTTTTGACTAACCTTTTCCCCTTCCTGGTCTCATTCCCTAAAGTACCTCCCCTATCTTCCCTTCTTTCCATTTGGCCACATTGTTATTTTAGTGAAATATAAAACTTAGAGTCAGTGCTGCAACAACGAGGGCATCAGGAAAGGACTGCATCAGAGGAACCGGGCCTGACAAGAAGAAATACCCTTACCTTTGATGCGATTTCCTAAGTAGTCAATACTTCCTTTCCAGAACTCACACTTTTCTCTGGTCAGCGTTTTTCTTATAGCTGTAAGAATGTAGAGAACCATCTCAAGGAACTGATCAATAGTGTTACCCAGAATGAAAATTAAAAGATCATCTTGAAACGCAATAATACCAGGCATACCCTTGAATATTATGGACACCTAGCTCTGAAATATTTAAGCGGCTGAGGCTAAGCTAAATGCATCTGATAAAACTGAAGTAAACAGACAGGACTAATTATGACTATGAGATGATGGCATTCATCTGAGAGTACAATTTGCTGATCGGCAGATCTCGTCAAATTTGAAGAATACCGTAACATTCAATAATTTCTTTAGTTATTTTTCAATATGTGGTAAGGGAAAGTTATCAACCTAGAATTCCTGATTAACATCCCTCAAGTCAATGCAGTCTTAATGAACAATTTGTTTTGCCAATGGTGATAACCAAGGTGAGGAATCAATGGATATAATTACCTCTTCTTGTACTATAAACTTCAATTACGCAGATAATTCTTTCCTCACTCTAAGAGGAACATTGCTCATGTGATATTTCACAGGAATGGAAGTTTTGTTTCTGTTTAATTGAATGTACCACACCTTTGAATTCAGAGATTTGTGGAAAAGACCTGAGAGAATATTTTAAAAATGTTACAGATTTTGATAATGGTTCACTGTGCTAAACTTTTTTGAGAATTTTCATTGATGGATATTTCTTCACCAAAGCTTCCTTACTCACAAGAAAATCTTTAAATTGCTGATGTGTTCTAGATTTTAAGACATTTGATTTTTTCTGATGCAACCATCCTCAAATATGAATGCCCTTTTTTAGAAACAAACGTTTCCTTCAATCTTCCAAATTTTAAATATTATTTCAGAAACAAAATATCCTAACATATTTAATGTTTTGCCCCATATGCACTAAGATGTACATCACTTGCAGCAGATCAATACCCACAGCCCAGCAGTGAAAGAAAGTTTTGTCAGATAATGTGGACATGTTTGGCGCAGAATCAAAGAGTAACTTCAAATTTATTTCAATCTCTACATTAGCATAAGGATCATCTTAAACACTTTGTTCATGGTTCACCTTGGCTGTATTAATGTTATCAAATGTACTATCATGATAATAATGATATTCTTTTATATCAGTGGCAGATAAAGCAAGAGTTTCAACATGCTCAGGTAAATCCTCACACTTATCATCTTTCAGTGTGGCATTTCAATACATTTTTCCATGAAGACTTGCAAACCTGGAAGAAGTATCCACTTTGCTTTTAATTCAAGCAATCCGCTTTCAATGCACAATTTTTTTAAGGTTTGCCAGATGTGAAATGTTTCCCGATATAAAGCAAGTAGGTTCTTTAGTTTTCAACAATTTATTTTTCTTCCTGATTCTTGTTAGTATTGCTGCTATTTGTCATGTTAATCACAGAATGAAATTCTGTAGCTAAGGATGTGGTGAGCTCATCTATTTTAGCCAAATCAATGGTTCCAGTCAAAGTGGGTAGTAGCAATGGGATTTCTGGTTGGCTGAGGTAGACACACAGGCCTGGCAGGTATCACTACTCCAGTCAAGGTAAGATAGATACACAATAAAATATAACCTGTGCTTAACCTCAAGTAGCTTGGCACAGAGCAGTCAGATTTATCAAAAGAGGCAATGTGTAAAGTATTTGTGCACATGAATACATCTCACAAAGACTCCACACATGTCTAGAGAAATAGATTATTACATTTTGAACAAAACAAGACCAAAATGACAAAAAACCTAATGTGTGGAATTTGAGATATTGAATTTTAAAGGAATAAGGGCCAGATGTACGACCCTATTTTGCATGCGCAAACGGGTTTGCGACCTATTTGCGCATGCAAAATACTAAAGGGCCATGTACTAACTCTATTTAGCGAGTCGCAATTCATTTGGATTATTAGGAAGGGGAGTTCCGAGGGTGTCCCTTCCTAATAGCGAGTCTGAGCCCTATGTATGATAGTTTTGCAACCGCAATTGCGGTCGCAAAACAGTCGCAGTTTACCACCCTTCTCACCTTCTCAGAAGGGTGGTAAAGCACTCACAAAAGGGAAGGGGCCCTCAGGGGACACCATCCCCTTTGTTAATGCAGGGGAAATATTTTTTAGGTGCAGGCAGTGGTCCCAGGGACCACTACCTGCCTTTAAAAATGAAATGAAAACGTTCCTTCTTTTTTTTAATGCATTCCGTTTTCCTTTAAGGAAAACGGCCTGCATTTTTTTTTTAATTACTTTATTTAAAAGCAGTCCCAGACATGGAGCTGTGCTGAGCCCAGCATGTCACCACACCTGGGAGGGCCAGCCATTCCCGATGGGGTCGCAAATTGTGAGATCCTCATTAAATATTCATGAGGCATGCAATTTGCGACCCCATTGGAAATCACAAACAGTGTCTGAGAAACTGTTGTACATTGTAATTTGCGACTCGCAAATTGCGACTCGCAATTTGTTGCAATTTGCGAGTCGCAAATCACAATTCTCGTACATCTGGCCCTAAGTGCTGTGAAGTGCTTAGAAGCAAGTAGTGCTAAATAGTTTACTTTAGGTCACGCTGGATCAAGGAAAAAGGAAAAGTTTGGGCCGACAACGATGGAGCACCAGCCTACTACAGGACCCACACAGGCCCCTGTGAACAATGTACCTTTCCTGGTCGCATACAATACGATCTACTCCATGCATTGAAGGCAATGAGTCAGTTTCTTGGATGGGTGCTGGAGTTGAGAGGCATTGAGTGATGCGCCATATTCTGCCATGCAATTAAAGAGATTCATCAATCTCAACAAGCTGCTGCAGCGCCGACACACTGTCTGCTGCGTCAATTATGGAGGCAAAGTACAGGTTCCAAAGCAATGCGCTGATTTTACTCCTGCAATCAGGTTGATGCACCAGTTCGGCAATTCACACAAACAGGAGATGCGTTGGAATCTCTATTGCAGGTTTCTGGGTCTCTTTCAGTGTGCCAGGCACTGGAGCAGGGGGAGACACTTTGATTTCTCTAAGACTCAATCAACAGGAGGCAAGCCAACACGCCCTTGGAGATCACTTGGAGTGAAGGTAGAGTCCAGTTCTCCTTCAGCAGAGTCAGAGAGCAGGAGGCAGCACAGCAACAAACAGAAAAGGAGACCTTCCAGTTCAGCTGTTCAATTGAGTCCTTTAAGCAGCACAACAGTTCTTCTGGCAGAGCTTCAGTTACAAGTGCAGTAGTGTCTGATTTTAGGGGGTCAGAGACCCTGTACTTATACCCAAAAGTGCCCTTGATGTGGGGTGTGCCTTCAAAGCAGCTCTCTGAAGTGCACAAGTATCCCTTTCAACCCAGTCCTGTCTTCACAAAGAGTAGCTGTCACCCACCCCAGATGTGTATTGGAGACAAGCTGTCAGATACACCGAGCAGTAAGAGCAGAGAAATGTCCACTTTCTTAAAGTGGCAATTCAAAAACAGTAAAGCTATGTCCAACTTCACCAGAACGGAGGATTTATCATTACCATTTCAAACATATGAAACATGAAAAGGCTGCTCCTCTTGATCAGAAATAATTACAGTTTAAAAGTCTGTTAAGGAGTTTTAAATCTTAGGCTTGGAGAGGAGTAGGTTTCACAGTAGTGAAAACAAAATAGGCTGTTTGTCACTACCAGGACATGTAAACCATACACACATATGCCATACCTTTTACTTACATGGCACCCGCCCTTAGGGTTACATAGGGCCTACCTTAGGGGTGACTTAAATGTAATAAAAAGTGAGTTTAATGCTTGGCAAGTAGTTTTAAATGCCAACTCAAAGTGTCAGTAAACTACACACACAGGCACTACAATTGCAGGCATGAGACAGGTTAGAAAGGCTACTTATGTGGGTCGCACCATTAGTTCTGCAGGCTCACTAGTAGCATTTGAAGTACAGGCCCTGAGTATATGGTATACCACTTTACAAGGGACTTACCAGAATATAACATATGCTAATCAGGTATACACCAATGTCACCATGTTTAGATGCACATACACTTTAGCACTGGTTAACAGTGGTAAAGTGCTCAGAGTCCTAAGGCCAACAAAAAGAATCAGCATAACGTGGAGGCAAAAAGCTGGGGAAAGACCACCCAGGTCTAACAGTGGGATTGTTAGATCCTTGCACTCTTTTCTCATGGAACATGGTAGTTCATTTCAATTCAATTCAATAATCTTTATTCGGTTTAAAAAAATCATAAAAGATACCAGGGAAAAACAGTTCATGCATATGAATAAACACAATTTAAAACACAATTAAAGTCATTCCTTGATTACTTATTTGGACAATTGCAAAAATATTAAACATTTTCATTTATATTAAATTGATAAAAGTACCAACCAATCAATGAATCAAATAAGGTACAATAAAATGCTAAGCTTATTGTTCAATACAATTAGAACATAGAGGGAAATATAGATGTTTTAGAGCTTTCTTCATAGATTCTGGTCAACAGATAAAGTGCAAATGCTATGATTGTGCATATAAGTACTTTAGGCAGCACGTAGCTTGTACAAAAGATTGCATTTAAGTATCAGGGGCTTTCTACTTGAATACTAGGTAAGTATAAAGTGCAAGTGCAAGAAGGTGCATGTATATATTCAAAACAACATATATAAAGAAAACTTGTGATTTTAAAATGTCATGCCTTTTTTTCTCAATAAATTGACAGCAAACAGGTACCTACTAACACTAAAAACAATTTTCTGTAAAGTGTCAGTTTTTAGCATTCTTGTCGCATCAGAACAAGTCCTGATTCCTAGATTGCGACAAATGGGTTTAATCCATTTTCGCCTTGGGATAGCATATGCTGGGGAGAAGAATATTATAAGGTTATCGTTTTATTGTACATCGGGTTGGCATAAAAGGCAGTGAGCATCATTGTTGTCACCGTTTCTCCAACCCCATTTTACTGTATTGGATTCGACTTGCTGGACAACATAGCGAAACTTCATGTACAGTAATTTTGCCAACTGAGGTTGGATTTCATCCAGAAATTGCTCAAAGAACGGGAGAGATTTTGTGAAAAGGAACTGGGACGTCAATCTACCAATATCTGCATTGTGGGAGACACAGTTTTGCATATATGCCCAAAATGTTGTCTTCAATATTTTTCCAGAGGGTGGTGTCAGTAAAGCAGGCGTTTCCCAATAATGGTTCAACCTAAGTTTATAGAACCATGTACGCACATGTTTGACCCACTGAAGGTTAACACATTGGTCAAACCCTAATATTTCTTCTAGTCCTTCTTTATAGCTTGCAATTTCTGCAGTGGTCCACAATTACACCCAAAACGACAGCGGTCTCAATATAGCCTGATGGTCAATACGGTTTATATTCAGGTCCATGACAATGGTGTGCGTGCAGGAAGATGTAGCAGCATCTAAAAAAACATATTTTCTTCTCCCGCAAAGTATTCCTGCAGATGGCCCCCCAGAGTTCTGCTCCATAGAGGGTTGCTGATTGCACCCTATATTTATACACTTCTAGTACAGGTAACACTGCCTTGGTTATACTATTCTGACGTTTTCTTGATATAGGCGCTGAATTTTGGAGCAGAATGGCCTTGCTTTTTTGCAGATGCGGATACCAGGTTAATTTGGTGTCAAGTGTGATACCTAGGTAGCAAAAAATTGACACATATTCTAACTTCTGTTTTTGAACAGTGATGCTCTTCTTCAATGATTTGTGTGGTTTGACCGCCATGTATTTTGTTTTGCTAGAGTTTATTTCAAGTCCTTTAAGATCACAATATTCACTAAGGGGCATATTTACAAGCTGGCGATAAAAAATTATCGCCGCTTTTGCAGCCGTTTTTGGCCGAAAAGTGGTGATAATTTTATCGCCTAATTAGCAAGGCCACGCTAACGTGTGAAACCTTGCTTTAGCGTCAGGATTCCTAACGCCCAGCTTTGCATCTCTAATGAGATGCAAAGTGGGCGATCCTGACCTAACATGACAGGAGAAATGTCGCTAAGGGACATTTCTCCTATCATCAAACCCCACGCTATGAAGCATAGCGTCAGGAAAAGTAGCGATAGCCCCTGTTATCGCTACTTTCCTTACGCCTGCTTCAGGACTGACTTAGCCATGATATCCTATGGAAGGTGGATATCATGGCTAAGTTTGTGAGTCCCTATCAGCAAGCTAACGCCACATTACGTGAGATTATCGCTGGGTTTCCAGCGATAATCTCACGTTAGGCAGTTAGCGTGCAGATTTTTATCGCTGAGGAGATAAGCGTTGCTAGTAGCACGCTATGTCAGCGATAAAAATCCACGCTACCCAGCGATAATTATCCTCACGCTAAGAGCGCTGAGCGATAATTATCGCTGGTTGTTGCTGATTAGCCCCTAAATAAGTCTAATAGATTGTGGAGTCCCTCCAGGGTTTGTGATATTAAAATAGTGTTATCTGCAGAAAGAAGGACTGGTACTAGCACCCCGCCTTGCTTCGGTGAATCATATCTACACCCCAGAAGATGTTTTGGGGCATCATTTACATACAATGAAAAAAAGGCGGGTGCCAGTACACATCCCTGTCGTGCACCACTCCTTATGGGGATTGCCTCTGTAAATCCCCCCCTGGGCCCCCATGTAACTTTCACGTAATTATCATCGTGTAGTCTCACTATCTGTGTAAGGAGTTCCTCTGGTACAACTTCGTTTTTCAGGGAGCACCGGAGCAAATCTCTGGGTATTAGGTCGAAAACGGCCTTCAAATCTATGAACGCTATATACAAGTGGCCTTTCTTTAAGATTGTATATTTCCACCCCATACCAAGAAGTCTAAAGGCCTGATCAATTGTACTGGTTCTTGCTCTAAGCCCAGCTCTAAGCCCAGCCTGGTACTGTGATAAAATATTGTTTCCCTCTGCCCAATCGTTTAATTTTGATAAAATCTGCTTAGCATAGATATTTTGTAGGGTATCAATTAGACTTATTGGCTGGTAATTTGCAGGGTTTTGACGGTCTCCTTTTTAAAAAAAATTGTAATGATTTCTGCCCCATTCCAAAGTTCTGGTACTGGGGCACCTGCCGCCACAGCATTACAGAGAAGATTAATACTCAGCCCCCAGACAGCTTTATAATGCTTCATCAGGTCACCTGGTATTTATTCAGGGCCTGGAACTTTCCCCGGTTTGACTGCATCAATAGCTGCCAGGGTTTCTTATATACTAAAATATGGGATGTAAGTTTGTTCCATATTGATAATTGCTACAGGGTTTATTGCATTTCTTTGCTTGTTGTTTGTTGGTTTAGTAATGATCTCTGGGGACAATTTTGAAAAAAGATCGACCCAAGTGCCTGAGTACAAAAAGAGATCCATACTGCTTCTCCCCATTTTATTACCCTTGGCTATCAATCTCCAAATACCCACATGATCCCTGATTTTAGCTGCAGTTATCAGTCTATCCAGATACTATCATACCATTCTCTCTTTGTTTGTGTTAATAAACTTTTATACTTGGCCCTTTTGTCTCCTAGTGCTATGGCATCATTTGATTTTGCTGCCATTATAAGCTCGCTCTTTGCTGTGCGACACTCGCTGTTATACCACTGATTAACTGAGGTAAGTGTAGCTGCATTCACCACCCCTTTCCTCTAGGGATCCTGCTCAAGATCAATTTTAGTTTTTGTATCATTTTGTGATGGATCTGTACTATGGGAATCTCTGATGTAGGCAGTTCAATATAAGGGGAGATGACATCTGAAAAGGTGTTATAAATCCTAGTCATAATCTCATCTCTACCCACTATTGATAGCCATTTCTGGGCTCTATGGTTCTTACTAACTATGGGATGGATTTGAATTGGATAGCTATCATCATTCCTCCTGTTTGTGGGTTGTAAGAGGGAACCAACTAGTATTAAGCATAAGGGGTAGTGATCGCTATCGCCTCTGGTTTCAACTTTTAGATCATATATGTTTGGCCAGAAGTTAGCCGAAACCAATTTATAGTCAAAGCTACTCTTAGTGATTCTCCTGCTAAATGTACGGGCACACGGTCTGTCTGAGGGCAAACGGCCATTGCAGGCCCTGACTCTCTGCCCTGAGAATAGTCGAATAAGTTTTGAGGCTGCAACTGTGCAGGGCACTGCAGGACCAGCTTCCAGATGGGGTACGTTATTTGCCATGTCCTCCTCTTCAAAGATGTTTTCTAATCCAACTGTAGGTTCAAATTTACAGTTAAAATCCCCCCCTAAAATTGCCATTGCCCTAGGATCAATTGTGCTAAAAAATGTATCCAACAGCTCTATAACAGGAGATTTTGTCAAGTGTTATTATCTTTATTCCCATCATATCTTGTGATGGGAATTCCATCTGACTAATATCAACACTTAGGGTAATTTTTACCCAGAGAACAAGACCAACCGACAGTCTACCTCTTAATGAGGGGGTGGCGCTAACGCTAAATATTTTATACCCAAGCTTGTAAGGGGTTTCTAATGCCCAAGTTTCCTAAAGCAGGCAGATTTCACTGTGATTAATATATTCCTGCCAGTCTTCATCTTTGAATTTGTCTTTCAGCCCTGCTATGTTCCATGATATCAAACGCAATTCTGGTTGTTGAATTGGTACACTCCTTGAGTATGGATTATCAGGGACATATTCAGCTCCTATTTCTCCCGTATTTACTAGGTTAGCGTGGTACTTAACAGTGGGGTCAGATGGAACTGGCTCCTCACTTCGAGAGGTAAAAGGCCCACCATTTTTGTCAAGTTTTGAGGACGGCATTAACTGTCAATCAACTGCCTCCAAGTTATTTTCCAAGGGATCAGCGTTTGGTTGTGATCTAAAGTTAAAAGATTCCTGATGGTTTCTATCTGTAATATCATGGGGATTGTATAGTCTAAATCTCAACGGGCTGATGCAGAGTGGACCAATTCTCAAGTCAAGGATACTAATCCATTAGCTATATTTTTTGTTTTTAATGTTAGGAGTATGGTGTCAAGGACTGAATTTTTGGTAGTTAAGCGTTCCACCTCAAGTAGATCTGAACATATTATAGATCTACAGTCATGCTTGTGTCCAATCCAGTGTATTGCTTTATTTTTTCAGGGACTCCTTGTCCTCCCTATATGAAGAAAGACTAAGTTTAGGAATGTCTGTCATAGCCACTTTCCAACCCATTTATTTGGGGGTACCAATATCCCTATAGGTGTTGAAAATCTGCCCATCTTTTGTAGAGCTAGTTGGTTGGAGTCTCATATACTGTGTGACAAGTTGGTCCTGCTCACGTACTATGTTTTCCATACCCATTCTACGCCAGTTGGTCTAACCCCCCCATTTGTACTGGGTTGTATATTTTTGTGGGTGTTATTCCTCTGCACTCCCCCTGTCCACTCATTTCCAATCTCAGATCGAGATCCTCTCGGACTACAAATCATTCTGGATTCCCTGTCATGCCTATTCTCGAAGTCTTCATATAGTGGGTCAGGTCTTAAGCCCTTGGGTTGTGTAACAGCTGTTTGGTCCTCCAATTCTTTATCTCCTTTCACTAGGTCTTGTGTTCTTGAGTTGTTTTTTAACTGGAGCTCAGAGGTCAATCCGGCTCCTCTTGCCGCATACACAGTTTTAGTTTGGAACAGGTTCCGTAACTGACCCATTTTAGCTAGTTAGGTTACCTATTAATATCTTTAGGTCAGCGACCTCTTTTGCTAGTGTCTATTTTCTGAACAAGGTTGACTATCAGTTGCATGCGTACACTGATTTGTAGAAAACTAGCCTGTGCTACTGGTGTCTTTGGTGGCTCATGGGTATCACTAGCTTTCCCTTGTGTATTATCATATTGTTTTTGTGCCTGCGTATTTGAATTGGATGACTGTGTGGGTATTTCCGTGCTGTCAGTATCTGGCCCTGTTTCTGGCTCTAGAAGGGAGTACCTATTAGAGCAAACAATCGATGCAAGTCTCTCCCTGCCTCTCTCAGCTCTATTTAGCATAGCTGGTGTACAGCGCTTCAACTCCTGATGAACAACATGGTCATTGTGAGAACTTGGCCTGGTATATGCCGTTCACTATTTAAAGTGGACACCTTGAACCAGTACAATTCGACTCTTATGGTAGTAGGTTTAAAACAACCTTTCAAGAAAGCTATCCTAGTGGTAGCTGTGGAGAGCAGCCTTCAGGTTAAGTCTTTAGAGGATGTAAAGCAGCTTGTTTTACCTTAAAATCGCTTGAATTACCAAATGAAAGGACACCACACATGTATATATATCAAATATATATGTATTTATTACTAAACAACTCTCTACTAATCTCTTTATGAGATTAGAAGGCAGGAACATATGCACAATCAATGTTTCACAATAAGTTAAGCACAAATATGGCTGGGGCCCTAGGGGCGTACCAGACAATATACCAAAAAATAGACTTAAGAACAACGACTTGCAAAGGGACAAGGCCTAGGGCCTTCAGAAGCGCTGGGGCCTCACAAAACCACCCAAGGCTGGTAAGTAAAGGACCCACGGGAGACGCATGCAGTGTGAGAACACAGCAGCGAATCCCTTTTGACTTCAATCGAGCAAGAAATTAAGAGTATAAGGATACTTCGGGAGAGTCTACAAGTAAGTCACTTACAGGGTAAGTAGTTCTAGAGCCAACACCCACAGGAGCACCGTAGTGCTGGAGTTAACTCACCCAGGGAAGCCGGGTGCATAGGTGTCTTTTGGTATCGGTTTGTGGCGTCGTTTTCAATGGGAGCCAATGGAGACTTGCTGCTTATGAAGACAGGAGAAGTGCCCGGTGGAATCCAAGGCTAGATTCAGAAGAAGGAAGACCTGAAAGCAGAAGGGACAGTGTTCAAAGTCACTTGGCAGTGCCCCGGGGCAAGGAAGATGGATGCCCACAGTCGTCGGGTGATTTCAGGTGATCCATGGGTGTCTTGACTCTTCAATGCAGAAAATACTGGGACCCCCTTTATACGAGATAATTTTCCAATAGGTCAGGGAGAAAAGGGGAAAATTAAGCCAATCTACCTAATAATACTCCCTCTTGACCTAAACAACAGTTATTTATATATAAACTAGCACACAAAGCACAAAAGTGTATTCTTAATATTTTTTTTATTTTTCGTATTTTTATATTTTCATTTTTTCTATATAAAAATATAATCAATTTTGAACAGATAAATCAATTTTTCATAAATGAACGTTTTCACTTATACTTTACACATTGTTCATGTCAATTCGATAAGACAAAGATATTCTTTTGATTCATGACAAAAAAAGGAAAACAAAACCCAGGGAGAAAGAACACTGCACATACAAACTCTTCATTCATGCAGACACATATCAGACATTCCGTACACATATATCTCAGTAGCTTTACCACTTAACACATAATGAGTGGTAAGGTAGTCCTAATAGCCCCCAAAGAAAGGAGCTGCTACAAAAAATGTTTTGGGAGGATCTGCAAGAAGATTTGGTCAACGCGTTTCGGTGGTATAAGCAAACGTGGAAACCACCTTCTTCAGGACCAGCTACTTCTCTTAGCGCAAGTTCTCAAAACCTGGGGTATTATTTAGGGGGACAATATCACCCTACACAGCCTGCTGTTTGTACTGTAAGACGTAATCACAGTGGAAATTCTTCCTCTTATTTGTCTGTTTATCTGTAGATGTCCGATAGTGGTTAGACTCTAAATCCCACTAAATGCAGTATGCGGCTAGGAGACATCCAACAATGATTCCGTAGTACTCCATGTATCAGCGCTCAAAACATCTAAGTCCTTCAGTCACACGTAAGCATCCTCAGATCGTCCTGCTGTCAGGAAGTGAGCCTGCACCCAAATGCGTGTATCTACTTCTACTCCTCCCTCCGTAGTCAAGATTGTCAAAGCCGTTACATCAGCGTTCAAAACATCTAAGTCCTTCAGCCACACGTAGGCGTCCTCAGATCGTCCTGCCGTCAAGAAGTAGGACTACCTTAACACTCAATAAAAAAAATATTAAGAATACACTTTTGTGCTTTGTGTGCTAGTTTCTATATAAATAACTGTTGTTTAGGTCAAGAGGGAGTATTATTAGGTAGATTGTCTTGACTCTTCAGCCACGAGGTCCAGGAGGTGTTGACAATGAGCAGGAGCTGGAGTCGCCGTGTCCCACAAAGTCTGCAGCTTACTGCGGTGTCGGTGACCAGATTGGAGCCAACAAGCCTTGGTAACAGCAAGTCTTGTGGAAAGGATAAAAAGTCAGCGGTGCAGACCAGCAAAGTCTGAGGGACTCACCCAGCAAGGGTAAGTCAGGGCAGGCCGGGAGCAACCAGGGGAGCCCTTTGGAACTGTAGAAAAGTCTTCAGGGGACCCACAAGCCAACTGGCAAGGGATCGTGAAGACGCCTCAGGAGGATCCACTCAACAGGAGCCCACGGTCACTCGGGATGGGGTAGGCCTCTGATCTTCGGAGGGATTCCTGCTAGAGGCTTGGACCACACGTGGCCCAAAGCACAAGTTCGTAGAATGTCGTGAAGGGGTTGCACTCGAAAATAGTGCACGGTACCCAGGAATTGTGGTTCCTCGTCACTCGTGGGGTCCACTTGCCTCAGGACTCACGATGGCCTTGGAGAAGTTAGGAAATCCTCTTCCTGGGCTGCAGGGACTTCGAGCTCTGGCGGGAGCGATGGAGTTTGAGACCATTGATTGCAGTTTTGGGTGCCTGCCAAGCAGGGAAGTCACTCCTTGACTCCAAGGGAGATTCTTCCGTCTTCCAGAGGTAGTGGAACGTCAAAGGTCCGGGATTCGTCTTCAGAGCGTCGTCCAGGGGTATCTAGTTTGCAAGGACAAGGGTTCCCTAACTTATACTGAAAGGAAGGGAGGGACTAGCTCTATGACCCCACCTATGGGAGGGTCAGGGGAGTGGGTGGCTACACCCTCTTCCCTTTGTCTAGTTTTGCGCCAGAGCAGGGGCAGGTAGCCCCTGAGCCGGTTTGAACTGGTGTATGCACAGAGGAGCCTACTGCTCCCCCAGTGCAGGACTTCAAAGCACTATAGGCCCAATACACTAAACTCTGTCTGGGAGGTGGTCACACCTCCCTGTGACAGGATGCCTATTGTTGGGCCTCCTCCACTGCGAGTTTTGGTCATCAGCAGGGGGGCAGCCCAGTGTCTGTGACTGCTGGAATCCATTTTGTGATGCCAGGGCTCTTCTGAATTCTACCGCGTTTCCACAGTAGGTACACGTCTATCCCTCTAGAAGGGTGAGATCATACTCCCACACCAGTTACTTGAGTGGGGGTATGATTCCAAAGCTTTGACACCAAATACGACATGTTTTGATGCAGCCATTCCAAAGTTAGCATTTACCGCGAAGTTATAATGCACTTAAGAGTATATGGTTTGACCGCATTCACAAACAACCCCAGAGAATGGACTCTGAGAGCTGCAGAGGGGCCCTGCTCAGGCAGAGGCACCCCCTCACATGGAAACCAAGCACCCTGCCCTCAGGATTGATAGGGCCGGCCTTAGGGGTGACTGATAGGTTTAAATGTGTGTGCACCACTAGAGTTATAGGGAACCTATATCTCAGTGAGGAGTGCTAGCACCACCTCTCCCAGGCTGCAGTAGCAGGCCTGTGGTGTCAGATTTAGTCTGCTTCCCAGGGGTGGCATAATACATGCTTCAGCCCCTGGTAGGCCTGTGAAGTACCTATGCTCTTGGTACCTAAGGTACCATATACTAGGGACTCATAAAGCACCACAGTATCAAATCACTAGTGCACCTAACATGCTCTCCAGGTTGTTTAGAGAGAACAGAGAGGCTGGGGCCCTGATTAGCAGGGTCCCAGCCAGACTATAGCCAGAAACCAGTGTAAACATCAGAACAAAGTGGGGGCAACATAAGAGGCAGATGTACTCTTCTATACAACCCCCCCCCCAAACGCAGGGACACTAAACTAACCTTGACCAGTCGAGTCTTCGTGTTCTAAGTGTGTTAGACCTGGCACCTTGGCGTGAGTCTCCCTTCCACTTTTGTCGCTGTGCCTCATGTGTTTTTATGGTGTTGGCCGCTCAGAACACTGTGCCACTGCCAACCAGTGCCACAGTGCAAGTGCTCCCTATTTAAAATGTATATGTTGGTTGGATTCCATGATTGGCTTATTTGGTTTACTCTTAGACCCCAGTAAAGTGCACCAGGAGTGCCCAGGGCTTGTAAATACAAATGCTGCTGGTGGGCTTGCAGCACTGGTTGTGCCACCCACAGAAGCTGCCTAGCAAAATGTGTCTAAGGTCTGCCATTGCAGAACCTGAGTGCAGTCTGGTACTGTCATGCTGACTGGGTAAGTGCACCCACTTCCCAGTCCCTAAACCTTCCCTTAACTTCATATTAGTCACCCCTATGGTAGGCCCAAGGGCAGGGCGCATTGTAAGCATAAGGTAGGACAAGCCCTGATGTGTGTGGCATGTCCTAATAGTCAATTACAGCCATTTTCGTTTTTCACTATTGTAAGGCTACCTGTTCTCCAAAGGCCAGAATGGGCTGTTAGAATTGTTACAACCTATGATCCTAACAGACCCAGGAAACATGGTAGAAAATCGAGTTTAGTATGCCTGAATTCAGAATAATAAAATACAGTTTATTTTAATATTCTGTGTTTGCAAATACCACTTTTAGAAAGTTGGTATTTGCTTGCCTAACCATTTCAGCCCGCCTCTGCTATGATGTGTATCTGCCTGTCTGGTTTGTGTGAGTGACAGGGCTGGGGAAAGCCAGAGGGGCAGGGCTAGGCAGCCTGGTGGTGAATAGAGAGATTGACATCCAGATGGGTGGGAGGAGTGCACCTGGACTCTGAATAGGGCTGTGCTCTGCCACCACAATGCTGGCTCCACCTCCTGTGGAGTGGCTGATGTCTCTGCCCTGCACCCTGAATAGAAAGGCAGAGTCATGTCAACAAGGTGCTCAACAACTGGTTTGGACTGGGCAAAGGCCCCTCTACCCCAGAGGAACAAAGGAATTAGGGGTATAAGTATTGGGACCCTGCTCCCAAGAAATTAGATCCTGCTTGACAAGAAGAACCTCTGCCTGAGGCGAAGGAACTGGGAAAGCTGTAAGGAGGAGTACTGTCCCTGACCTGGGGGATTGGCCTGCAGTGGTTGCCTTGCTGCTGGAAGGAGAGGAGAAAGACTACAAAGACCTTATTTCAACTTGTGCTTAAAAGATCTCCAAGGACTTGTGCTGAGCTTTCCCCCTGAACGAAGTCCCAGGACCAGTGGACTTCACCCCCCAGCTCCCCAGAGTCTTTTGGAAGTGCCTGCTGCTGTTGTTGGGCCTTCTGAGGGACTGCGTGTCGCAAGGAACTGGAAGCGCGACTCAAGAAGGAGAAGCGTGCCGCCGTCGAAGCTGTTGTCGTCGCATCTCGCAAAGGGTGTCGCCGCTGCAGCATCGCATCGAGCGGAAGCATCTCGCATCATTCCGGAAGTATCTCGCAATGCCGAAGAAGCGTGTCGCCATCGCAGCCATCGTAGCTGACGCATTGCACCGCATCAAGAGAAGAGTCTCGCATCGAGGAAGAAGCGTGTCGCCATCGCATCCATCGTAGTTGTCGCATTGCACCGCATCAACAAAAGCGCCTCGCATCCACGGAGAAGCGTGCCGCCGTCAGAGCTGAAGCATCTCGCAAACATTGGAGAAGAGTGCCTCTGCCAAGGCCGCTATCGTCGCATCGCGTAAAGGGGTGACGCCGCTGTAGCTGACGCATCGAGATGAGTCTTCTCGCAACATCGGAGAAGCGTAACGCATCTGGAAGATCTTCACGTCTTTATTTCTTTGCACCAAAAACTTCATCGCATCAACATCGTTGCAACACTTTCGTTGCCCTGCGTGTCGCATCTAAGGTACATTGACTTAAAGTGTCGCATTTAAGAACTTAAGAGAACTAAGCAAACTTCTACCATCTAAAGTAACAGTATTGTGTATTTTTGTCGTTTAATGGTCTTGTGGTAACTCTATATAAAGAATCCCTATTTTTAATATAAAAACCTGTGTGGTGTCCATTTGTAGTGTTGTCACTTGGTTACTGTATGTGTTCACAAATGCTTAACCTATAACGCTCTGAGATAAGCCTTGTCTGCTCGCGCCAAACTACCTAGAGGGTGAGCAGGGGTTATTTTAGGAGTGTAACCCCTTACCCTGACTAGAGGAAAGGTTCCCTGCTTGTCACAAGTACCTACCTGTGCCAACCAGAGAACCCGGATTCTAACAAAGTGGAAATACCTTGAGAGTCCATCTGCATTGGCATGTTGGGTCCCAGGTCTATGTTCCACTGTATAGTCCATCCTCTGTAAGGAAATGGACCACCTTAAAAGTTTTGGGTTTTCCCCTTTCATCTGCTTAAGCCATAGGAGGGGCTTGTGGTCAGTCTAAACTTTGAAGTGAGTGCCAAACAAGTATGGCCTCAACTTCTTCAGGGCCCACACCACAGCAAAGGCCTCCCTCTCTATAGCTGACCAACGTTTCTCTCTAGGGGTCAGCCTTCTGATAATGAAAGCTACTGGCTGGTCTTGACCTTCATCATTCAGTTGAGACAGTACAGCTTCCACACCCAGCTCAGAAGCATCTGTTTGGACAATGAACGTTTTGGTGTAGTCTGGACTCTGTAAGATGGGAGCAGTGCACATGGCCTGCTTTAGTTCTTCAAATGCCTTCTAACAGCTAGCTGTCCACTGAACCTTTTTGGCATTTTCTTTGAGGTACGATCATTCAAGGGGGTCACTATAGATCCATATCCCTTTACAAACCTCCTGTAATACCCCGTCAGGCCTAAAAAGGCTCTCACCTGTGTCTGGGTGGATGGAGCAACCCATTCCATCAAGGTTTGGATTTTGCTCTGCAAAGGCTGAACCTGGCCCCCACCTACAAGGTGGCCCAGGTACACAAACTGACTATGCCGTATCTGGCACTTGGTGGCCTTGATAGTGAGGCCTGCTTTCTGCAGGGCCTCCAAAACATTTCTGAGGTGGACTAGGTGATCCTGCCAGGAGGAATTAAAGACAGCAATATCATCTAGATAAGCTGAGCAATAGGTTTCCATCCCTGACAGAACTTTGTTCACCAACCTCTGAAAAGTGGCCGGTGTATTTTTCAATCCAAATGGCATCACCACACAGTGGTAGTGTCCACTGGGGGTCGAAAACGCTGTTTTGGCTTTTGCATCATCAGCTAACCTGATCTGCCAGTAGCCAGCTGTTAGGTCAAATGTACTCAGATACTTGGCTGAGGCCAAAGTATCAATCAGCTCATCTCCCTTGGTATGGGATAGGCAACAGTCCTGGTGACTGCATTGAGGCCTCTGTAGTCTACACAAAACCTCATTTCTTTCTTACCACCCTGGGTATGAGGTTTACTAGGACTACTGGGCTAGCCCAAGGGCTATCTGAAGTTTCAATCACACCTAATTCCAACATTTTCTGGACTTCAGTCCCGATACAGTCCCTGACATGGTCTGGTTGCCTGTAGATTTTACTCTTGACAGGCAGACTGTCCCCAGTGTCAACCTCATGGGTGCACCAGGTAGTCTGACTAGGGGTCATGCTAAACATATGTCCGTACTGTTGCAGAACTTGTCTGCATTCAGTTTGCTGATGGTCAGTCAGGCTGCTTGCCAAAGCAACACCATCTACTGACCCATCAACAGGGTTCTGTGAGAGCAGGTCAGGGAGAGGGTCAGTCTCCTCCTACTGCTACTCATCAGTTGCCATGAGCAAGCCCTTGTCAGCCCTGTCAACATATGGTTTCAATCTGTTGACATGGAGCACCCTCAGGGGGCTCCTGGGAGTTCCAAGATTCACCAGATTGGTGACTTCTCCCTTTTGCTCAACAATGGTATGGGGCCACTCCATTTGTCTTGGAGGGCTGCTGGGGCCACAGGCTCCAACACCCACACTTTCTGTCCTGGCTGGTACAGTCAGCACAGCCTTTTTGTCATGCCAAGTTTTTTGTAATTCTTGGCTGGCCTCCAGGTTTTTGGTTGCCTTCTTCATGTGTTCGGCCATCCTGGAGCGGAGACCAAGTACATAGTCCATCACATCCTGTGTGGGGGTTTGAGAGGTAACTCCCAGCCCTCTTTTACCAAACATAATGGACCTTTTACAGGGTGTCCAAACAGAAGCTCAAATGGGCTGTAGCCAATCCCCTTCTGTGGAACCTCTCTGTATGCAAACAAAAGGCAGGGAAGAAGAGGGTCCCATTTCCGCCTAAGCTTCTCTGGGAGTCCATTAATCATTCCCTTAAGGGTTTTGTTGAAACGTTCAACCAACCCATTGCATTGTGGGTGATGGGGTGGTGAATTTATAAGTTACACCACGCACCTTCCACATTGTTTTCAAATATCCTGACATGAAGTTTGTACCACTGTCAGAGATGACCTCCTTTGGGAAACCCACTCTGGAGAAAACTCCAATGAGGGCTCTTGCCACCACAGGGGCTGTGGTGGTCCTCAGGGGAATTGCCTCTGGGTACCTGGTGGCATGATCCACTACCACCAGGATAAATCTGTGCCCAGATGCAGTTTGAGGGTCAAGGGGGCCAACAATGTCAATCCCTACCCTTTCAAAGGGTACCCCAACCACAGGTAGTGGTATCAGGGGGGCCTTTGTTGTGCCACCTGACTTGCCACTGGCTTGACAAGTGACACAGGAGCGACAAAACTCATTGGTGTCTTCTGACATATGTGGCCAATGAAAATGTGGAACAAGCCTGTCTCAGGTCTTGTTTTGGCCCAAGTGACCTGCCAAAGGGATATCATGTGCTAGGGTCAAGAGGAACCCCCTAAACTTCTGAGGTATTACCAACCTCCTGGTGGCTCCAGGGGTTGGATCACTACCCTCTGAATATAGGAGTCCCTCATCCCAATAAACTTTATGGGACCCACTAGCACTCCCAGCAGCCTCAGCAGCAGCCTGCTGTCTGAGGGGTTCAAGAGAGGGGCAGCACTGTTGCTCCTTACTCAGATCTTCCCTAGAAGGGCCCCCTGCCCCCAAGAACTCAACCTGATCAGGCTCAAGTCCCTCTGGGGCAGTTCCTTCTCAGGATTTGCTTCTCCTCCCTTAAGAGGTGAATCTGTGATCTGAGACAGAGGGGAAGGCACTGCCTTAACCGTACTGCTCCTCTTCTTGGGAAGCACCTGGTCCATGGTTTCAGGATCCAGAGCTGGTTCAGTGTTATTCATTTTGGCCTGTGACCTGGTCACAGCAAATACCTATGCAGGGATGCCCAGCATCTCAGCATGAGTCCATAACTCTACTTCAGACCAGGCTGAAGTCTCTAGATCATTGCCCAATAGACATTCCACAGGGAGGTCTGCACTGACTACATCCTTCTTAAGGCCAGTTACCCCTCCCCAGGAGAAATTCACAACTGCCAGACTATGGTTGGTCCTGACATTGCTTTCATTGGTCACCTGGTACATTCCGCCCAGGATGATCTGTCCAGGGTCCACAAGATCCTCTGCCACCATGGTGCCACTAGCACCTGTGTCCCTGAATGCCAAAGCCTGTTTGCTATTTATTACAGGCTGCTGTTTGTATTTGCCCAGATTGCTGGGGCTCACTAGGAAGGACATATCAATGTCTCCATCACAAATCAGCAAGGCCTGAGTGGGTACTCTGACTAGGCCAGAGTCCACTTCAGAACCCAGGGTCAACCCTATTACACCCTTATTCTGTGTACCACCTCCACCAGTAGCTGAACTAGGGGGAACAGTTGCCTTAGGGGCAGGAGTGGTGGTGGTTTGGTCTTTGGACTTGTTACAATCTGAAGTCCAGTGCCCTTTCTGTTTACAGAATTTGCACCAGGGCTTCTTTTGGCCTTTTCCCTTGTTGGATTGTGAATCCCCACCAGATGCAGATTTTTGGGGCCCTTGTGAAGACTTCTAGTCTTTTGACTTATCCCCACCTTTCTCGGAGCCCTTAGAATCCTGCTTCTTGGTGTCACCCCCTTGGTTCTGGGTTTTCTGCCTCACCCTGGCTCCGACCCATTTGTCTGGCTTTTTTCCCAATTCTTGGGGAGAGGTCAGATCAGAGTCCACCAGGTATTGATGCAACAACTGGTTCTGGCAATTATTAAGGATCTGTTCTCTCATCATTAGGATATACAATCCCTTGAAATCAGTAACTCTCCTGCCAACCAGCCAACCCTCCAGAGCCTTGGTTGCTCAATCTACAAAGTCAGTCCAGTCCTGAGTCTGTGCCTTTTGGGTGTCTCTGAACTTCAACCTGTACTGCTCAAGGGTTAAGCCAAACCCATCTATCAGTGCACTCTTCATGACTTCATAGTCATCAGCATCCTCTTCTCTTACAGCTTGTCTCTACCTTTATCTGAAAAGGAGAGTCACACGATTGCTGCCCACTGCTTTTGGGGGACCTGTTGTACTCTACAGGCCCTCTCCATAGCAGTAATTCACTTATGGATATCATCCCCACTCTGGTAAGGAGGAACAACCTTGCTCAGGTTCCTATGGTCTAGAAAATATTCTCTGCCTCTAGGGACACTGTTGCTGCCACCAGGGGGTTCTAACCCCTTTCTTCTAGAAGCTCTCTGGAGCTCAAAGGCTTCTCTATCTAATGCCAACTGCTTGGTTTTGAGGGTAAATCTTGTTTCCTCATACTGCAGCAGTTTGTACATTCTGTCAGAGGAGGTCTCCCTTCTAGGAAAGTAGGAGCTCCTCTGCTGGACAGATTCTCTGCCAGAGTGATAGGAGTGGACAGACTCCCTAGAAAGGGACCTAGGCCTTTCCTCCACTCTGTCAGTTCTCTTAGTTATAATTCCTCTGTCCTTTTCAGTGCCTTGTGGATCTGGCCCTTCAACCACAGAGTCCTGGTCATCCTGATTTTCATCATCTGACCCAGACACAGTAATTGATCCACCTCCTGATTCAGACCCATTAGCTCCTAGAGCTAATCTAAGATCATCTGCTGTCAGCAGATCTATCAGGTGTAGTGTGGAGGGACTCTGTCCTAGCTTCAGTTGCCTTGCAGCACACATGGCTTTCAAGTCAAAGAAAGTCATGTCCTTATACTGAGGCTGGGTGGACCCACTGGTTCCAACCCTTAAGGACATTCCTGTGTTGTGCAGTGTTGTACTACCTACACTAGTTTGTAGCCTACTGATCCTAGCTTGAACTATAGAAAGGGTGTGCTATCCCTTGGCACACAGCTCTAAGTTCAGTAGAACTTAGTGATACTAAGCTTGACTTTATATGTACCTTGAGTACCTATAGTGGTTTTCAGTTAGTAATTCAAATAGAGATTTTCTGGTAAAACAATGGCAAGCTGGAATCCCACACGCTGCCCACCAATGTGAGAAGTTGGCCTGGTATCTGCCGTTCACTATTTAAAGTGGACACCTTGCACCAGTACAATTGGACTCTTATGGTAGTAGGTTTAAGACAACCTTTCTAGAAAGCTATCCTAGTGGTAGCTGTGGAGAGCAGCCTTCAGGCAAAGTCTTTAGAGGAATGTAAAGCAGCTTGTTTTACCTTATAATCTCTTGAATTACCAAATGAAAGGACACCACACAGGTATATATATCAAATATATATGTATTTATTACTGAACAACTCTCTACTAATCTCTTTATGAGATTAGAAGGCAGGAACATATGCACAATCAATGTTTCACAATAAGTTAAGCACAAATATGGCTGGGACCCTAGGGGCGTACCAGACCATATACTAAAAAAGAGACTTAAGAACAACGACTTGCAAAGGGACAAGGCCTAGGGCCTTCAGAAGCGCTGGGGCCTCACGAAACCACCCAAGGCAGGTATGTAAAGGACCCACGGGAGACGCATGCAGTGTGAGGACACAGCCGCGCATCCCTATTGACTTCAATAGAGCAAGTCACGATTGGAAATTAAGAGTTTAAGGATACTTCAGAAGAGTCTACAAGCAAGTCACTTACAGGGTAAGTAGTTCTAGAGCCAACACCCACAGGAGCACTGTAGTGCTGGAGTTAACTCACCCAGGGAAGCCGGGTGCATAGGTGTCTTTTGGTGTCGGGTCGCGGCGCCGTTTTCAATGGGAGCCAATGAAGATTGCTGCTTGTGAAGACAGGAGAAGTGTCCGGTGGAATCCAAGGCTGGATTCAGAAGAAGGAAGACCTGAAAGCAGAGGAGACAGTGTTCAAAGTCACTTGGCAGTGACCCGGGGCAAGGAAGATGGATGCCCACAGTCGTCGGGTGATTTCAGGTGATCCCTGGGTGTCTTGACTCTTCAGCCACGAGGTCCAGGAGGTGTCAACGATGACCAGGAGCTGGATTCGGTGTGCCCACGAAGTCTGCAGCTTACTGCGGTGTCGGTGACCAGATTGGAGCAAACAAGCCTTGGTAACAGCAAGTCTCGTGGAAAGGATAAAAAGTCAGCGGTGCAGACCAGCAAGGTCTGAGGGACTCAACCAGCAAGGGTTAGTCAGGACAGGCCTGGAGCAACCAGGGGAGCCCTTTGGGACTGTAGGAAAGTCTTCAGGGGACCCACAAGCCAACCGGCACGGGATCACGAAGATGCCTCTGGAGGATCCACTCAACAGGGCCCCACGGTCACTCGGGACGGGGTAGGCTTCTGATCTTCGGAGGGATTCTTGCTAGAGGCTTGGACCACACGTGGCCCAAGGCACAGGTTCGTAGATCATTGTGAAGGGGTTGCACTCAAAAATAGTGCATGTACCCAGGGATTGCGGTTCCTCGTCACTTGAGGGGTCCACTTGCCTCAGCGTCACTGGGGACTCACGATGGCCTTGGAGAAATCAAGAAATCCTCTTTCTGGACTGCAGGGACTTTGGGCTCCGGCGGGAGCGATGGAGTTTTCGACTGTTGATTGCAGTTTTGGGTGCCTGCCAAGCAGGGGAGTCACTCCTTGACTCCAAGGGAGATTCTTCCGTCTTCCAGAGGTAGTGTAACATCGAAGGTCCAGGATTCATCTTCAGAGCTTCGTCCAGGGGTATCTAGTTTGCAAGGGCAAGGAGTTTCTAACTTATACTGAAAGGAAGGGAGGGACTAGCTCAATGACCCCACCTATGGGAGGGTCAGGGGAGTGGGTGGCTACACCCACTTCCCTTTGTCCAGTTTTGCGCCAGAGCAGGGGCAGGTAGTCCCTGAGCCGGTTTGAACTGGTGTATTCACAGA
The DNA here is from genome assembly GCF_964204655.1 of Triturus cristatus. Taxonomy (NCBI): domain Eukaryota; kingdom Metazoa; phylum Chordata; class Amphibia; order Caudata; family Salamandridae; genus Triturus; species Triturus cristatus. The sequence continues at coordinate 109,516,127 of NC_140582.1, read as the reverse complement.
GGAGCCTACTGCTCCTCCAGTGCAGGACTTCAAAATACTCTAGGAGTGCACCCACCCAGCCCCAATACACTAAACCCTGTCTGGGAGGGGGTCACACCTCCCTGTGACAGGATGCCTATTGTTGGGCCTCCTCCACTGCGAGTTTCGGTCATCAGCAGGAGGGCAGCCAGGTGTTTGTGACTGGTGGCCTCCATTTTGTGATGCCAGGGCTCTTCAGGATTCTACTGCGTTTCCACTGTAAATGCATGTCTATCCCTCTAGAAGGGTGGGATCATACTCCCACACCAGCAACTGGTGTGGGGGTATGATTTCAAAGCATTTGACACCAAACACGATATGTTTTGATGCAGCCATTCCAAAGTTAGCATTTACCGCAAGGTTATAATGCACTTAAGAGTATATGGTTTGACCGCATTCACAAACAGCCCCAAAGAATGGACTCTGAGAGCTGCAGAGGGGCCCTGCTCAGGCAAAGGCACCCCCTCACATGGAAACCAAGCACCCTGCCCTCGGGATTGATAGGGCCTGCCTTAGGGGTGGCTGATAAGTTTAAATGTGTGTGCACAAGATATATAGGGAACCTATATCTCAGTGAGGAGTGCTAGCACCACCTCACCAAGGCTGCAGCAGCAGGCCTGTGGTGTAAGATTTAGTCTGCTTCCCAGGGGTGGCATAATGCATGCTTCAGCCCCTGGTAGGCCTGTGAAGTACCTATGCCCTTGGTACCTTAGGTACCACATACTAGAGACTCATAAGGCACCACAGTATCCAATCACTAGTGCACCTAATATGCACTCCAGGTTGTTTAGAGAGAACAGAGAGGCTGGGGCCCTGATTAGCAGGGTCCCAGCCAGACTATAGCCAGAAACCAGTGTAAACATCAGAAATAAGTGGGGGCAACATAAGAGGCAGATCTACTCTCCTACAGTCATTTTGACTATTAAGAGTATGTTGGAAAGAAATAATATCTGGGGTCCTTCACGGGGTCTCAATTGTTACTGTTGTCAAATCCTTTGTTGCAAGGCTCTCTGATTGAGAGCTGGGATGACATTTAGTATAGAAAGCAGTGATCTTTGATTTATTTACTCTTACTAATAGATTTGCATTTAGTATTTAACATTGTCTCCACCTCTTCAATCAAGTTATCTATTTCCTCAATAGAGCAATTTTCACCTGTGTTCTTTATTATTTTTGAGGATTTACCCTTTGTCTGGCCATCAAGGGCCTTGCGTTTTCCCATTTTGTGAACTATATTTACGTGTTTTAGTTGAGGAAAAGTAGGTCGCACACCGCTCGTCACACCAGCAAGTTGCCCCAAAGGACTGTGGGAAATGTAGTGGCGACGGCGGGTACGCCTATGCCACAAAATGTAAATAGAACAGTATGTGTATGCGTTAGCCATCCCTGGACACGTGTTTCGAGGTAGTTGCCTCTCGTCAGCAGGGAGCAGGTCAATGTAAAGGGGTGCCGCGTGGACTGCCAAATGTAATTAAAAGCAGGTCAAGTACCTCTCCTGGCGCGCAGGTGCAGACTCAAGGCTCGTCAGCCCGTTAGCTTAAGGAAGCCGTTTAAATTGAGGAAAAGTAGGTCGCACACCGCTCGTCACACCAGCAAGTTGCCCCAAAGGACTGTGGGAAATGTAGTGGCGACGGCGGGTACGCCTATGCCACAAAATGTAAATAGAACAGTATGTGTATGCGTTAGCCATCCCTGGACACGTGTTTCGAGGTAGTTGCCTCTCGTCAGCAGGGAGCAGGTCAATGTAAAGGGGTGCCGCGTGGACTGCCAAATGTAATTAAAAGCAGGTCAAGTACCTCTCCTGGCGCGCAGGTGCAGACTCAAGGCTCGTCAGCCCGTTAGCTTAAGGAAGCCGTTTAAATTGAGGAAAAGTAGGTCGCACACCGCTCGTCACACCAGCAAGTTGCCCCAAAGGACTGTGGGAAATGTAGTGGCGACGGCGGGTACGCCTATGCCACAAAATGTAAATAGAACAGTATGTGTATGTGTTAGCCATCCCTGGACACGTGTTTCGAGGTAGTTGCCTCTCGTCAGCAGGGAGCAGGTCAATGTAAAGGGGTGCCGCGTGGACTGCCAAATGTAATTAAAAGCAGGTCAAGTACCTCTCCTGGCGCGCAGGTGCAGACTCAAGGCTCGTCAGCCCGTTAGCTTAAGGAAGCCGTTTAAATTGAGGAAAAGTAGGTCGCACACCGCTCGTCACACCAGCAAGTTGCCCCAAAGGACTGTGGGAAATGTAGTGGCGACGGCGGGTACGCCTATGCCACAAAATGTAAATAGAACAGTATGTGTATGCGTTAGCCATCCCTGGACACGTGTTTCGAGGTAGTTGCCTCTCGTCAGCAGGGAGCAGGTCAATGTAAAGGGGTGCCGCGTGGACTGCCAAATGTAATTAAAAGCAGGTCAAGTACCTCTCCTGGCGCGCAGGTGCAGACTCAAGGCTCGTCAGCCCGTTAGCTTAAGGAAGCCGTTTAAATTGAGGAAAAGTAGGTCGCACACCGCTCGTCACACCAGCAAGTTGCCCCAAAGGACTGTGGGAAATGTAGTGGCGACGGCGGGTACGCCTATGCCACAAAATGTAAATAGAACAGTATGTGTATGCGTTAGCCATCCCTGGACACGTGTTTCGAGGTAGTTGCCTCTCGTCAGCAGGGAGCAGGTCAATGTAAAGGGGTGCCGCGTGGACTGCCAAATGTAATTAAAAGCAGGTCAAGTACCTCTCCTGGCGCGCAGGTGCAGACTCAAGGCTCGTCAGCCCGTTAGCTTAAGGAAGCCGTTTAAATTGAGGAAAAGTAGGTCGCACACCGCTCGTCACACCAGCAAGTTGCCCCAAAGGACTGTGGGAAATGTAGTGGCGACGGCGGGTATGTTTTTAGCAGCTTACACAGCAACCCCACTCTCATTTTCCTACTCCCTGCTGACGAGAGGCAACTACCTCGAAACACGTGTCCAGGGATGGCACACGCCACGCATACTTGCACGCACTCTTGAGCATAGGTGTATCCGCCGACGCTGACCTTCAGGGACCATTTTCATTGGGGGAACACGACTGGTAGGTGTAGCAGTGTGCGACCAATCTGATGTAACTTTATATTCAGGCTCCCTTGAGCCGGTGGAGTCGACGGACTCATGGTTACGCACCTGCGCGCTAAGAGAGGTACTAGACCTGATTATGTTTTTAGCAGCTTACACAGCAACCCCACTCTCATTTTCCTACTCCCTGCTGACGAGAGGCAACTACCTCGAAACACGTGTCCAGGGATGGCACACGCCACGCATACTTGCACGCACTCTTGAGCATAGGTGTATCCGCCGACGCTGACCTTCAGGGACCATTTTCATTGGGGGAACACGACTGGTAGGTGTAGCAGTGTGCGACCAATCTGATGTAACTTTATATTCAGGCTCCCTTGAGCCGGTGGAGTCGACGGACTCATGGTTACGCACCTGCGCGCTAAGAGAGGTACTAGACCTGATTATGTTTTTAGCAGCTTACACAGCAACCCCACTCTCATTTTCCTACTCCCTGCTGACGAGAGGCAACTACCTCGAAACACGTGTCCAGGGATGGCACACGCCACGCATACTTGCACGCACTCTTGAGCATAGGTGTATCCGCCGACGCTGACCTTCAGGGACCATTTTCATTGGGGGAACACGACTGGTAGGTGTAGCAGTGTGCGACCAATCTGATGTAACTTTATATTCAGGCTCCCTTGAGCCGGTGGAGTCGACGGACTCATGGTTACGCACCTGCGCGCTAAGAGAGGTACTAGACCTGATTATGTTTTTAGCAGCTTACACAGCAACCCCACTCTCATTTTCCTACTCCCTGCTGACGAGAGGCAACTACCTCGAAACACGTGTCCAGGGATGGCACACGCCACGCATACTTGCACGCACTCTTGAGCATAGGTGTATCCGCCGACGCTGACCTTCAGGGACCATTTTCATTGGGGGAACACGACTGGTAGGTGTAGCAGTGTGCGACCAATCTGATGTAACTTTATATTTACGTGTTTTAGGGCTGGGGGAATGTCCTTTGCCAAAAGTACACCAACACCAGGTACCCTTATGGATCCCCCTTTCCTTGTTGCTGATACTAAACTGATACAGAACTCCACTGGGTAAGTAAAGAACAATTAACAACAAGATGCCAAAAGAAATGTGAAAGATTTGATCCAAAAGTCCGCGGTACACAAATTGTTCATAATTCACCCCTCCAACATAGTATCTAGATGACAAGTCTTTGTGTTTTGTATTTTATTTAAGAGGTTTTTTATAGCGCTAGCCAGACCAGAAGGTATCGGAGCGGTTCACAGCATATAGGAGAAAAATCACACAAAAGAGACTAAAGTAAACAAAAGTATTCAAAAGTTCCAGTGTGCTGAGTATCCGAGGGGCGCATTGAGGGAGAGAAGTTCCAAGGTAGTCTCGATGCGTGGACAAAATCTTGGGGTAGGTCTTCGTCCGAGAGTTGAAGGACGAGGAGGGGGTTAGGGGACGGGGAAGAGGTAGGGAGTGATGGACCATTTGCCTGGTGGCTGCAGAGTGCAGGCTTTTGTGTTTCGGATTTCAGTTCTGGAAGGCACGGTTTAGGTATAGACCTTTTAGGAGTCTTTTGAATTTTATGAAGGAGGGAATAGTCCTTATATCAACCGGGATGGAATTCCAGATTTTGGGTGCGTTTCCTGCGAAGGAACGTGCCGCCGTTTTTTGCTTGCGTGTTTTCAAAGGGATAAGTAAGAGGGTGTTGGAGCTCCGGACGGCTTTCTTGAGCTTTCTTGAGCTTGGAGGCCAGGTATTCCGGTTTCCCTGTGTGCAAGGCTTTGTGTGTAAGGCAGGCAGTTCTAAAGCTGGCACGCATTTCCACTGGGAGCCATTTTAGTTCTCTGAGTGCGGGAGATAAGTGGTCATATTTTTTTACTCCGGTGACCATTCTGGCAGCAGCATTGAGAGTTGTTTTGAGTGGCGCTAGGTGGGAGAGAGCTGTACCGGAGAGAACTGCGCTCCCATAGTCCAGTCTAGATAACACCATTAATTGGGGGGCTTGTTTGAGGTCCATGGGCGGGATGAAGGGTTTAATTTTGTTGAGAAGCTTCAGATTGAGGAAGGCACTCTTCGCGGAGGTCTTGAAGTGTTTGGTCATGGTTAGTTTCTGGTCGAGGGTGATTCCTAGTGATTTTACCGAGTTAGCCATGGTGAGATTACCGTTGAGAGCATCGATTGCTTTCAGCCACTCTACGATTTGCGGGTTTTCATCTTTGTTGGAGATGAGGAGGATTTCGTTTTTTTCTTGATTGAGTTTGAGGTGGTTTGTTGATAGCCATTGTTGAACTTCTTTAAGAGTGTTGTTGAGTCTTAGAATGTCGTTAATGAAGGAGGTTTCCAAGTAGATCTGGGTGTCGTCTGCATATAGGTGGAAGGGGATGTTGGCTTTTTTCAGAATGGTTGTGAGGGGTTCCATGTATATGTTGAACAGTTGAGGGGAGAGTACTGAACCTTGGGGGACACCTCTGTTGACGGGGAGTAGGTCGGACGTAAAGGATTTGATTTTTATCCTTTGGGAGCGACTGTGAAAGAAGGAGGAGAACCATTGAAGGACCACCTCATCTGCACCCCTTCGCTCTTTGAGAGCCTTGATGAGAAGATCGTGATCCACCATGTCAAAGGCTGCCAAAAGGTCTAGGAGGATGAGTAGGCAGCATTGGTCAGTGTCAAGGGACTTGAGGATGTTATCGACGATGTTAAGGATCAGTGCTACAGCCTTTTCTGAAGCCTGATTGGTGGTGGTCTAGCAGGTTTATATTGTCGATGTGCTGATTCAGTTGACGGAGAACGCATTTTTCGAGGATTTTTGCTAGGAAGGGGAGATTGGAGACCGGTCTGAAGTTGTTCAGGTCGTTGGTGTCCAGGCCTGGCTTTTTGAGTAGTGGTGTGACTTGGCCGACTTTGAGACAGTCTGGTATGATGCCGGTTTTTAAGGAGCTGTTTATGATTTCACACCATAGTGGTGCGAGGGAGAGTTTCAGCTTTTTTGTCATTTTGGAGAGTACAGGGTCGAGGATGTGCGATGAGAGCTTGGAGGAGGAGATTAATTTGAGAATCTCAGTTTCAGGAACGGGGTCAAAGGATCTCCAGGATTTTGTGGGGCGCGAGCTAGCGGTGGTTTCGATTGCTGGGGCTGAGATTTTGGAGGTGGGATAGAGGATGATGTCGAGTGATAGCTCGATCTTGTTGATTTTTTTGTTGAAGAAGTTTGTGAAGTTGTCACATAGGTCTTTGGAGGCCTGGGCTGGGGTTGTATGAGGATTTGGAAGTTTGTTGCTTGATGAAGTTAAAGAGTTCTTTTGGTCTGTTTTTCGCATTGTCAAGAGCGGTGCAGAAAAAGTTGGGTTTGTCAGCATTTATATGTTTTTTGTAACCGTTCCTCTATATTATAAATTTTTGGAACCAAGTATACACCCATTTTTTTTTAAATAGGAAAGAGTTCAATAGTTTTTCTTGAAGTGTTACAGTTGCCAATTAGGCTGATAAAAGTTTAAAAGTCTTACCTAAGAATGAAGATTGTGAAGCACCAAAGCCAAGGGTTTTAGCCCTGCCCTGCCTCTTCCTGCGGGGCCCAGCCACTGCCTTAATGCATCTCCGGGCCCTGGAAGAATGCGGCGACGGCCGCAAGGGCTGCTGGGGCTTGTGGTCCTGGCATGGCTGGTTCGCTGCTGCCCCCTCCTCCACTCTCGAAAACGGGCTCCCACGGTAGTTAATAGTGCTGTAAATATTTGATCACAAGGGTTTCAAATTCTAAGGCTCCAGATAAAGTACATAATGCCGCAATATAAAACTTTGAAGATTTATTAGGATGCTGTTCTCATGACAAAAACGTATGTGTATGTAAACTAAACTTGATTGTTGTCAAAATGAAATTGCAGAAGTTTGATGGTATCTTCAAAATTGTTGACAACTTCATCTCCTGCCTCTCCTTTGGCTCTCTTCTGTGCAGAAAAAAAGAGGAGGCAAGTGTTCAGAAACTGCTTATCTTTCAAATCCCAGGTGATGGACTAACAAGAACTTTATTCCTCCCCAACGGATTTTTAATCCATCAAATGCATCTAAGTAGCTATTCAAGGCATAAAGGCAAACACCGCATTTTATTGGTGGTGCCGCATGTTCTGCTAGGATAGGTGTTGGTGGGTTGACATTACATTGCATGTTGTAATCATAGAGAATTGTTCACACTAAAGAAAGGTATAAGAATCCTGCAAAGTAATATATGTAAGTACAAAATGTCTAAGCAACTTTCCCAATGCCTTGCGATGAGGATGAGGGAATTATGAAAATTGAGAAAGAAGCTCTTCTGAATTAAATTATGGTAATGCTCTCACAAAAGAATTAAACTGTGCTCATTGATCAAAAGACAAATGAGTACAAGTAATTCCGCTTCAGTTAAATGTTTCTTGATGGGAAAGTTAATCTGCTACCCTTCATTTCTAAGAATGCTAGGTTTATCAGTGAAGAAAACAGAAGAAAAGATATAAATAGTAGCTGAAAATCGCAGAGCCTGACACATAAGGCATCCCCTTAACAAGAACATGAGGGGATTACCAAGCTTTGAAGATGCATGGATAAAGAAAAAAGGGCAGTACCCGCTCCCCATTTCCTGTTGGGAAGCCTTGCTTGGCCCACCTATAACCAGGCATCAATAGTGGAGAGGAAGAGATGTGAGTCAGGCAGAAAGGAGGAGGCACCCTCTCCTCATCAATCCAATACATTGTAATTGTATTGATTTAGAACTTACTGCCCATGAAAAGACTTTTCAGTGACTAGCACACTACTCTGGAACACAAACGGATTAGTGGTGGATTAGTATAGAGAAATATGAGCAATGTATTATTATACAGAGGTACAAGTTAATTTGAGCAGAGGACATGTGAGTCTGTTAGTTGGATTGAATGGAGTAATGGAAGGAGAGAAGAGGGAAGAACACAAGAAGTGTTAATATGGAGATCATAGTAGTAAGTGGAGGTCTGGGATGAGTAATGGAGATATGGAGGAGGCAAGAGCCTATAGAAAGGGATTAGGAAGAAAGAGAATCAGTAGAAAAATTAGGTTTGGGTTGAGTCAAAGGAGAGATAACATGAGGGAGAATTTCGTAGAGTTGTTTGGGAGATCATAGTAGATAACTGATGTTTGGGGTGAGCCAGGAGATGTAGACAAGGGAGGAGTCTATGAACGGTTATTTTGGAGATCATAGTAGTCTAAAGGGTTTGGGATAAGAGAGATTGAAGATAGGGGATAAATTGATAGAGGTGTAGGGTGATGGTACGACATGGTAAAGCTTTTGAGAGAGTAATTCATTTCTTGTATAAAAGGACTAAAATAATAAATATATATATACATTATTACATAGTGAGGGAATACATGTGTAAGAAATATACAATAATGAGATTTGTGTGTTTTGTTTTTGTGGAGTAGTGAGAGGAGATATTGGGGAGAGGAGTTGGCCTAATGGCTAGGGTGGTCGACCTCGAAGCTGGGGAACCGTGTTCGAGTCTCGGCAAGGATGCTCAATGTCCTGTGATTCTGGGCAAATCACTTAATCTCCCCGTGCCTAACAAAAATGAATGTGTCCTCATGTAAAGTAACTGGTGCTCGTGTAAAGCGTTCTGATACCTGATACCCTCGGGTCAAGTTCGCTCTATATAAAACTCTGTAAAAAGTTTTTTGTTTTTTTAAATTGATGCAGTGCTTTTCTGTGAATGATGTGTATGTGCAGTACTGCTTGTGAGTGGTATTGGAATAGTGCAGGCTCGGTGATGTGTTTTGGAGAAGAGTACGTGGTGAGTAAGAGGGCATAGACAAGAGTTATGAGTGTGTTAGATTTGATCACTGGAATAGGCAATGTGTGTGGTGGATTGGCGTGTAATGATTAAATGGCTATGTGTAATTGGTAAAAAGAGGAGGTGGGTGTTGGTGGATGTTGTGATGGAAGGCTGAGTATAGGTTTTTTCATGATAAAGGGGGATCTGTTAGGAGCAATTAGAGGACAGATCTGTTGTTTTGTTTGAACAGGGAGTGTGTGTCTGGATGCATTAAAGTTATATATAATGTATGCCTGTGCGGAGATTGTGGCGTTTCCAAAGTGCAAAAAAAAGTCATTCGTACTTACAAGGAGCTCCGCAAGCAGCGAAGTGCGTTGGAAAAAGGCAGTTTGCGGTAATTTTCATTGCCGGGTGTTTGTCCGCACTGTGAATTTATCATGAACGGCACCATGCACAATGCAAGCGGGCACTGCTTCCTTTCTGATGCTTGAGTAGATTTTATACTCGAGCAGCAGCTTTCCCAACACGAATAGAGGGTTTCTCAATGCAAGCGGTGACGAGCATATGCCACCTTCATTTAGAAATCCGACTGCCCGCATTGAGAAATCTCACCTGGAAGTTGATTTTCCTCGCTCCTGCTCGCCAACTTGATGTAGACTAGCACGAGTGATGAAAAAAATTCTGCTATGCTATGCAGAGCGGAGTTTTTCAGAACTCCGTCAGCTACGCATAACGAGGAGTGAGGAAAACTCAACAGACTCCATGAGCGGGGCGGATTTCATCACCCAGACTTAGTATAATGGGGCTTTGTGTTGCTGATGTGTTGGTGATATAGGACACAGTTGTGTTTTGTGTGATAATGCAGGATCCACAGTGTTGTAGTTGGGGTAGAATTGTGTATATGTGTGGTTTGTGGGGTTTTGTAGTGGTTCAATACACATTAAAATCTGTATGAGGTTTGTTTGTGGTGCATGAGTAGAATGCCTTTGCTGATATTGTGTTTCGATATTGCTGACTTTAGAGGCCTGAAGTTGGTAGCTCATAAGTAAAAATTGGGCAACGTCTCGGGCCCTAGGCCAATCCAAACAGGCAACTGCCCTTGTCTTCTCTGCCCAGCACAAACAAGTACTTGCCCTGGTCCTCTTAGCCCTTAGCCTCGACGCCTATTGTTCTATTGACCAATGGAACCCTAGCCCTAACCAATAAAATCCCTAACCCTAAACCCTAGAGCCAATGGAAGACCTGGCCCAATACCAATTACAGCCCTAGCCCTAACAGCCAATCAAAGCCAAACTCCTAATCTCCAAGGCCAATAGGAAACCCAATTTGCCAATCAGAAGCCCAAACAGCCTATGTCGCCTATGCTGCACCGCTTTGACAGCAAGAACCATATGCAACAGCAGTCTGCTCTTGTAGACCTCACAGCACCAAGATTTTAGTTGACATATACAAAATTATTACATGACATCCATGCCATCTGGAGCACACTCATAAGTATGAAATACATCAGACAGGAAGTTGAACAGTAGTAAAGTAATTACACTACTAGGAATGTGCAGGTGGCACTAAAACTGTGGTATGGCAAAAGGAAGGGAGGAAGGTCAGACAGAAACAAATAGGAGCATGCTTTCCTTCACAGAGATCTGACGAGTCTCCATAGATGAGAGGCCCAGAGTCATGCACCACAGACGGGCAGTATCAGTTCACTTTCTACAAAATCCGACAATTCTCCTTCAGAAGACCCGAAGAGTCTCACAGAAGGCAGGCAAAATATTACATTGTGTCAGAGGGAAATGCCAGAACCCCATACATGTCAATAGTTGGGTAAAGGAAATTAGGCAAGTGTCCCACACAGGGCCAGACTTGAAACCAAACCAGCCCTGGCAAACTGCTTGGCCAGCCACGGAGGGGGCAGCCGAGCTGTTGGCTAGGGACGGTTTCAGCCGATTTTGATACAGGGGGCCGATACTGCCGACCCTCTGTAACAATAACGGACCCCAGGGGCCAAAACCTGCCCCCACCCTGGCGGTCCACCGGGGAAACGCCCGGTGCCTACTACGGCCAGTCCTGCCCTAGTCCCAGATGAAACTGACATTGGCCGAGTCAAAAGCAAATGTTGGAACACTCTTTTTTGAAGGAGGAGATTTAGGATAAAATGAGCATTGATCACTAGCAGCCAGTATAAGGGACAAGGCTTTAGAGACTGGCAGGTTACTCTCAGATTAGGCACGATTTGTAAGGAGTTTGGAGCCATAATATCACGTCACCAATATTGTACTATCAACACTGACAATCGAATATACTTAACAGTAAGGTGAAGGTCATTTTGGTTGTGAAAGCTGTGACACATCATAGAATGGAATAATTTATCATAGAGGGGCCCCAGTGGTACAGATTAATTTTTTTCACATTTGGACCCATGATCACAAGATCGGACATGGCTTGAGCTACATAGGTGGCCCTAAATATGTCTTCTGGAAAGGGATAGAGGCTTCTTTAAGTTTTGTATAAAAGACATTTGAGATACATTGTAATCCCTTGACTGCTATCTGTATTCTGTTGACTATATTGTGGGGAATAAAACCTGAGGTATTAGTAGCAAAAGAAACTATACAGAAAGGTAATCCGCTGATCTCTGGGCAATCTCCCATCATAGAATGACATTAACAGTAAACTCAAAATTTAAATGGACTTTTGTACCTAACCTAGTATAACTTGCTTTACATACAGTTCGTGGCTGACTAATCAAAGGAGCTTAAACTTGGGAAGAAGCATTCATGAGTCCAGCTAATTACCAAGGCTTGGTAGGTGAGTGGTGGAATGATAAGCAGGCTTCCTGATTTCTTCATTTTTACATGTTAAAGAACACAATAATGTTAAAGAATGTATGTCATAACGAAAGGTGGAATACCCTACATTGAATCAATGCTACATTTTCAAAACTGCACTCATAATGCATCTCTTCAAAAGGCAACATATAGCTAGAAATGTGCGAAACTGCAGTTACACCAATTTATGAAAATTCTGTGAAATTCATTTTGCAGCATCTTACATGAAAACTGGACAAGTGAGGACACTTCGCATTCAACAGTCATCCAAGATACCCTCGAGGGGATGGGTGTATTTAGCAAATGTCACCTACACTAACTGTGTTGCTCTAGCCATTCCAAAGCTGTAAATAATTGCCTCATATTTCACACCGCATAATTCGCATAAATTTCACCCGAATGACGTAACAAGATACTAATGTAGATTAGATGTCTCTTTACTTACTATTGGGGCATATCAGCAAGTGGCCGCGATAGAATTATCACCGCTTTAGCGTCCGTTTTCGGGCGAAAAGCGGCGATAGTTCTATAGCACTATCAGCAAAGAAACGCTAGCGCGTGTTCTCATGCCTCAGCATCCTTTCCCTTAACGCCCAGCTTTGCATCTCTAATGAGATGCAAAGTGGGCGTTCCTTAAGAGAATAACGTGGGAAATGCCGCTAACCGACATTTCTCCTATTATTAATCAGCACGCTAACCTGCACAGCAATAAGATAAGTAGCGCTAACCGCGCTTATCGCTGCTTTCCCTACGCCTCGTTTCAATCTGACTTGCCATTATATCCAATGGAAGGTGGATATTATGGCTAAGTCTGCCCTGCCCTATCATCAAGCTATCGCCTTTTGCTGTGCGATTATCACTGGATTTCCAGCGATAATCACACGTCTAGCACTTGTATTTTTATCACTTTGGAGATAAGCGTCGCTGATAGCGTGCTATCTCAGCGATAAAATCCAGCGATAGCCGGCGATAATTATCCTGGCGCTAATCGCGCTCAGCGATAATTACCGCCGGCTGTTGCTGATATGCCCCTATTGTTCCTTAAACAAAGCTTATTTTGTTAACTGATGTCAGTGTGTTTGTTACCATTACTGCTGCAGCGGTCTGAACACAATGAAACCTTTTCCTAATAACACCTTAGAAAAGTTTCCTTTTGTACTGCATGTCATTTTCATAAAACTTTAACAAAATGAATTGTTCCTCAATTACCCATCTTTCTTCCATTCAGGAATCATATTGTAAGAACTATATTTAAATGGCGCATTGATAAATGTCTTACTATAATAGAGAACAGCATCACCTCAGATGGACTCCAGCATTGGTAGAGAGCAGTATCATTTATCATTTAAAATCTTATTTAGTTTGGAAATACCTCAGAGGTTCACGGAAAAGGAGACAAATGACTGTGCCTGGACCAGGACTTTTAAATATAAAACAAGGATTCAGGGCTACTTGGCCAATTCCATTTTCCTAAATGATTAATTGTCTTTGATTCTCAATTTGTAAGATAAAGCTTCAGGTTCTCCAAAGCACTCTCGCGTTTAATTTGAGGGAAAAAGAGCTCTGGGTGAAGTGTTAAAAACACATCCTGCCTGAGCTACCCAGCTAGAACTTTGTCTCACGTCAATTGGTAGTACTTGAAAAAAGAAGCCCACCCCTATGGAATGTCTGCTGGAGACTTAGCATACCCCACTAATAGTTCAGCAGATCATGACTACGAAAAAAAGGCACAGACAGTCCAGTATTCCTAAAGGCCATTATTGGAACAACATTTTCCTGCTTTATACACTTTTTCACTGGGATTTAGTTTAATGGACACACACCTTCTTCACCTCAAAGTTCTTGACTGAATTTCTTTGAAATAAGATTGATGTCCTAGACTCTTTCCATGCACTCTCATTTGTTATCCTTGGCTGTGGATGTATCCCTGCCAGGCCCCTCTTAATTTCTGTATTGCTCAAACTAGTGATCAGGTTTCTTCTAACCAGTGGTTTGCCGCTTGCTGTGTCCTACACACAGAAAAACCTGGTTCAAAAAACACAGATGTCACATGTATTATTGCTGCGTGGTCCAATTATATTTTTTAATGGAGACTAATGAATACCTGCGCCCATTCCAACAGAACTAATGTGGGATATTGTCAAAGCATATTCATGTCAGGGAGATGCAAACCCGAATATGTGGACTGCCCTACAGAAATTCTGGGGCAGATTTATGAGCCCCTTGCGCCACTTTTGCGTCACTTTTCCCATGTTAAAAGTGACGCAAAAATGGTGCAAGGGGCTCATAAATCTGCCTCTCTGTAAGCATGCTTAAATTGACCAAGAGATTGAACAAACAAGTTTGCCTAATTACATTTTTGGTTTCCTGGTGCTTTTCTCCACTCCATTTGCCCCCAAAGTCAGGATCTACCCTCTCTCTTCCATTTCCTCTGTTCTCCTTCCCAAAAGAACATGTTAGATCGGTTTCCTAGTATGTTCATGTGCAGGGGCGGCTGGTGACATTTGAAAGTGGTGAGGCGTAAAATCATTGGTATACTCCACTGTTGCGAGCGAGCGTCGCGAGCAAGTCCGAACCACCATTAAGGGGAGGTCCGTTGCGATTCTCTTCCCGTGAACATTTTGAAAAAAGAGAAGAAAAATGGTGCATTTTCAAGCAAATTTGAGAAAGCAGGAAGGTTAATAAAGCAATTGTGAAAGTGCCTCTGTGAACTGTCACTTTTCTCTTTACCTATCTCTCTCCCAGAAATCACCACCTTCACCTGTATGTGGCTGCAAGCTGCTCTATCAGCGTCACTCTCTTCCAGTGACACTCTCACTTGCCCATCATCTAAGTATCCCTTCCTACCTTATCTCTTTCACTATCTCAGAATCTCCCCTCCCCTATCACTGGCTGGGTGCTGCTGACACTGCCCGGTGACTGTCTCTTGCTGCCCCTTCCATTGTCTCGCAACGCCCCACGCTCTCCTCTCTCCCTATCTTGCTTCCTCTTTCTATCTTGCTATCTCTTCCTATCTTGTTGCTGTCACATCCATCTTGCTTGCTATCCCTCCCTACATCTCAGTATCCCTTCCTCCCTCGTCTCTTTCTCTGTCTCCGCACCTCCATTCCCCCGTCATAGCAAATGACAAGTAGTTACGACAGAGCACATCACACACAAGAATCGGATGAACTATCTCTAGACCAACTATAGCGCCTAATATGTACCAGTGATTGCAGGTGGTGGGCATTTAGCGCTGCCACTTTTTTAAGGTCCGACATCCGGTACGGGCATATTTCTCAGCATCGGCCTTTACCCTCAGAGCAAGAGAGAAAACTCAGTTAACTGGGGAATAGAAAGAGAAGGAA
This sequence comes from Triturus cristatus, assembly GCF_964204655.1. Taxonomy (NCBI): domain Eukaryota; kingdom Metazoa; phylum Chordata; class Amphibia; order Caudata; family Salamandridae; genus Triturus; species Triturus cristatus. The sequence goes on along the minus strand of NC_140582.1, from coordinate 109,501,118 downwards.
ACAGTGACATAAGGAATCAAGGGTGCAGAAAGGAACATGTGAGAGTAACGGAGCTGACCTAATGCCCATTGCTTTTATCATTACAAAACGAAAGCAGAATGGTTTAAAAAGACCAAGTTTGTGAATACAGAGCGGCAGTATGCATTTTGTTTTCCAATGCACGCACCCAACAAGCAGGTATTTCAGTACCTCCAGGAATAGTGTGCTTTCCCACCCAGGGAAAACATGGTTGTTCAAAGAGCGAGGAGGCAACAAAAGTAGGGCTTCACTGGCAACAGTGGCGTCACTATGGGGGTGCGGGGGGTGCGGACCGCACCGGGTGACACCCTCACATGGGGTCACACCAACAGGGCCGGTGTGCACAGAGCAACCTACCCTTTCAGGAGGAGGAGGTGCCTGTGCTCAGTGCGCACTGTCTCCTCTCCTTTCTTTTATTTGCTTCCCTGTGAAATGGATCCAAAAAAGAAAATCACTTTTACTGCAGGGGCGTAACACATGCCCCCCGCAGCCCCCGCGTTGCGCGGGGGGGGGCACGCTCCAGGGGCCCCCTCACTCACCAGCAGAGCCAGCAAGGGCAAGCCTCTCCATCATGATGGTGCGCACGCCCTTAATAAATTAAATGGTGCGCACGCCCAGGCCCCGGCCGGGCCTCAGAGGCTCTTCTTCATTGATTAAATGGTGCGCAAGTTCAACTGCGCACGCGCGGGCCCTCGCCGGGCCTCTGAGGCTCTCATTAATTAAATGGTTAGTGCGCAGCGCGTAGTTTACTGTCTTAGCGGCTGCGCAGTCTTCAGAGTGGTCCATTGTCATGCGCATTGCAGAGCACAATTAAAAGTGCGCGTGACTTGAGGTGAGGCATCCCAGGGCCCAGCCACACCAGAGAGTGAGAAGGACCGTCCGTCACCGGCCACGCTATAATTTAAATTATTACGAGCTCCAAGCCCCTGCCTGGCTAGCCTTGCCCTAGGCTTGCCCTACCCTGTCTTCTGCTGCCCACCCCCCTCGCGCCTGCCTCTGAAGCTGCAGGCAGCAGGCCAGGCCTCAGCCCTCAGGTGAGTCAGTCCGAGGCAGGGGTTGTCTGTGGGTGGTGGCGATAATTTGATGAGATCATAATTTGGAATCAGGGAGGGGAGGGCTGTTGAGGTCACACTCATATAGAGTAGTTATTTTAAATCGTGAGGTCGCAGGCTGATGCTTTTGAAGAGGCTGATTGATATCACTGCACAGTGAGACTGAAAGGCGCTAGATGATAAGACTAGGGTGAGAATTCATTATGAGTGTTACACCACTAGTAGGTGTGAATATGACCAAGGAGCGTGTATGAGATTTCTAAAACGCCATAAGCGAGTCCAGAATACCCAGGCGGAGGCGGCTAGGCCTTGTCCCCTATTTCGCCATACCCCGGCACCCTCTCAAGGTTGAGAGGGCATTTATTAACACGGACGCTCACGCTCCGAGGCTATGCAGCGACAAGGCCATAAGGGTAAGGCTACAATATTGGTGTCAACATAATGCCCGAAAACATGCCCAGGGGGTCAGGCAGAGGTTACCGGCAAAGATTGAGGATATAAAAGGAGAGATTAAAAATTGGACCCCTCTAACGGCCTGCTGACAGCGCAACTGGTCTCCGTCCGCTTTAAGGAGCGTTTTATTTGGCAGCTGCATGGTTGAGTGACAGGCTGAGGTTAGGTAGCAGAGCCGGGGCCTAGAGTCAGAGGGCACGGGAGGGTCGTTGCACAGTGAGGCCAGTTCTGGGCGAGAAAAGGGGTGGGACTGGGCGATGCCAGGTTTTGGGATGTGGTGGAGAGCAGTTCAGAGAGGAGGGTGCTTAAAAATAAGGCTGGGCTGTGGGATAGCGGTGGCTAGGTGTACTTGAAGAGGAGGGACGGGCATTATGGAAACATTAGGTCGTGGGGCTTGTGTAATTTGAGGCCCGGAGGAGCAGTTAGCGAGAGAAAAATCGAGAGCCTGTAATAATAATGTCGGATGTAGGATAAGTGGATTGAAGAAGGGTGCAACAAAAATTAAAGGAAGTGTGGAGCAACGAGTCTCCATTTGCGATGACGCAGGTTACTTGTTGTGAAAAATGCCCCATATCATATGTGGCAGGATGGGTGTCCAAACCAACATTCCTTTAACCTGCAAAAGTGAAAGGAAGCAAGTGCATCAAGCCAAGATGATCAAAAGTAACGAGAACAACTCCCAGCAAACCTGCCTGTACTCATCGTAAGAGTATTCATAAATGCAATGTCAAACTTTGTGAATAATTTTTGTGCACATGCGATTTTTATGCATCACAATAGTGCACAGTTTTATCTCCCGTGCACAAATGGCATGCAAAACCATCAGTGTGAATTTACGGTCGCTAAACCTATCCAATTACAAAAAAAACAATCTCATGCAAGAGAAGGAACAGGAACTCCTCGGTTGACCCCTCTAAATAAAAGCACGCACTAACCAAAAACCCCAAAACATTGGCCAAAGTTAATAGGTCTTACCATTGTCAATGCGTTTTGCAGATGCTGTGAAGCATGGCCAAAAGGGAAAAGGTGTGATGACTAGCCACGTTATTTTGTAGAAGTACGTGTAGGTGAGGAGATGTGCACCAATACATAAACAGGTCGTTACGAAATGAAGGAGTACCTTTTTTTTTATAGGAATCGCTAAACAAAAAATAAATGAAAAGGAAGTAGTGCAAAGTGATTTTTTTTTTAAAAGTGGAAAAGCTGGCAGGAATTTGCTGCTTGCCCCCTCCCCCCCACGCACCAAAAAATAGAATCGGTTTAAAAAAGATCAAAAAAATAGGATCCCCGGGGTGCAGGAGAGCAATGGGGTGGGTCGGGTGGTGGTAGTGCGAGATGAAGTAAACATAACGGGTGGGGGATACGGGGCAAGGCAGCACAAGAGTGAGGGCATCAGGGTCGGGGCCGGCCGGGAATAAAAGTAAAACATAATATAGTAGGCCCAGTGAGTAACACAGGCCCCCGCGTTGAGGGTGGACGAGGAAGCCTCTCTTCATTAATTAATGGTGTGCACGCCAGGGCCCCGGCCCTGCCGGGCCTCTGAGGCTTTTCATGTATTAAATGGTGCGCACCCTGGGTGGAAATACTGTCATATGCCATACTTCACCTCTGCACGTGCCCAGCGGGCTCTGCTTGAAGTTCAGAGGCACCACTTAAGACAATCTGTATCTTCAGCTGGCTTCATACAATAGCATTAGAATTTTTAGCATCGCTATATTACCTTTATGCAAAAATATCACATAATGGGGCATATCAACAAGGGCTTTATCTCTGCTTTTTTGGCTTTAAAAGCCAAAAAAGCAGAGATAAAACTAGCGCCCTATCAACAACAGGGTGTTAACACGCAAATTTGCATGTTAGCACCCTTTTACTCTACGCTTCCCCTTGCATCTCTAATGAGATGCAAAGGAGGCGTTCCAGAGTAAAATAATAGGAGAAATGTCGCTAAGCGACTTTTCTCCTATTATCAAGAATGTCGCTAACCCTGTTAGAGACAAAAAAAGCAGCGCTAACCGCGGTTAACGCTGCTTTTTTACGTCTGCTAATTTTCAGACTTAGCCATGATATCCTATGGAAGGAGGATATCATGGCTAAGTTTGCCTGTCCCTATCAACAAGGTAACGTGAGATTATCGCTGGGTTTCCAGCGATAATCTCACGTTAGCCTGTTAGCGTGAGGATTTTTATCGCTATTGAGATAAGCGTTACTAATAGCACGCTATCTCAGCGATATAAATTCACGCTAGCCGGCGATAATTATCCTCACGCTAAGAGCGCTGAGCGATAATTATCGCCGGTTGTTGTTGATATGCCCCAATGTTTTTTATGCCTCCTCACATTTTTCTGCAAACAGTTGTTGGCATTTTATTCTTGCCGATTTCATTGAATGAAGATACAGTAAATTAAAACATTGAATTAACAATCTACACGTCCAGATTCATACAATAAGATTTGGGTTTATCGCAGCATCAACTCCTGCTTTTCCACGTTATTAAAAGGTGCACATGTTTTACTGCATTTCAGAAAAGAACGTTTTGCTGTGTAGAAATCAAACACTTTTACAAGAACTTAACTCTTTTGTCCATAATTTTGATCATTAGAAGGGACATGCAAGTTCTTTATTTCTAAAATTCTCCAATGGCAATTCTGCTACACATATGCAAATGATACGTGTAATGTGTCGCATTTGACAAGACACGATTCTCTCCGTGTTGTTCAGTGTTTACCCGGCTTCCGGGTAAAGAACCGCCACCGTCAGTAAATGTGATGGCATTGTGTAGAGTAGTTAATTAAGCGTCTTCTGCTTCCAGCAAACTAAGAATAAGCTTTTTTGGGATTGTCAGCAAACGGGGGTGGGGTGGCCAGGATACAGGGACTGAGAACTAAACCTGCACAGTGGGGCTTTTGAGAAATGTACTTAATGTTCTTAAAATGACCAAAAAAACTAAGAACACAGACTATTTGCATACTCTGTCTAACCAATAACAGAGTAGGCCTCTGAGGCCCGGGCGTGCGTATTACTTAATAAATGAAGAGCCTCGGAGGCCCGGCCGTGGCCCTGATGTGCGCACCATTTAATGAATGAAGGGGCATATCAACAACACCCGGCGATAATTATCGCTCTGCGCTCTTAGCGTGAGGATAATTATCGCCGGCTAGCGTGAATTTTTATCGCTGAGATAGCGTGCTATTAGCAACGCTTATCTCAATAGCGATAAAAATCCTCACGCTAACAGGCTAACGTGAGATTATCGCTGGAAACCCAGCGATAATCACACGTTACCTTGTTGATAGGGACAGGCAAACTTAGCCATGATATCCTCCTTCCATAGGATATCATGGCTAAGTCTGAAAATTAGCAGACGTAAAAAAGCAGCGTTAACCGCGGTTAGCGCTGCTTTTTTTGTCTCTAACAGGGTTAGCGACATTCTTGATAATAGGAGAAATGTCGCTTAGCGAAATTTCTCCTATTATTTTACTCTGGAACGCCCCCTTTGCATCTCATTAGAGATGCAAGGGGAAGCGTAGAGTAAAAGGGTGCTAACATGCAAATTTGCGTGTTAGCACCCTGTTGTTGATAGGGTGCTAGTTTTATCTCTGCTTTTTTGGCTTTTAAAGCCAAAAAAGCAGAGATAAAGCTCTTGTTGATATGCCCCGAAGACCCTCCAAGGCTCTTTATTAATTCAATGGTGGGTGCGCGGCACGCAGTTGTCTTGTTAACAACCATCAACCACGCTATCCTAGATGTTAAAGTTTGAAAACAGGAATATTGTCACAAAGTAGGACACTGTCCACCTTAAACAGTAACAGAGCGGATCATTGGCAGGGGAGGCTGCAAATCTGCAGATAACAAGCACGTGAAAGGACCCGGTTTGCACTTGAGGGGCTAGGCTCGTGACACTTTACAAGGGATGTTTGAAGACATTTCATTTGTCTTTTTATTTGCATTGAGTATCAATCAGGATACAGGACTTGTATGTACATAAAATCTGTGGGTGACACCAGCTCCGGTGCAACAAATCTTGAGTTCCGGTCAAAATGGAAGTTAGTGGTAGCACGTCCTGCTCGGAGAGCCAGAGAGGGAAAGCCTTCAGCTGAGATCTGGTGCCTTTTTGCTGGTACGTGCCTAAATGCTACCGACAGTCGCCTCAGTGTAGCACCGGCCCTTGGTCACACGCTGTGTAGTCTAATCATTCTTATAACATGTAAAAACATAATGCCAGCTGAGGGCAGTGCTGCTCCACCAAACATATATGGTAATACAATTTTGTTATATGGTCTTAGCACATTTCTACAATGCTTTGAAACCATATACACAGGGCTCAAAGCGCACTGTAAACCGGTTCATATTAGTTGTGTGTGTGCTTGCTAGAAGTGTGTTAGTGTTGGTGTCGTCAACGGATGCAGAGTTTGTGACTGTGGCACCCTCACACCCAGTAGTTAGGGCAGGTTTGTGGGTCCGGTTGTTAACAGTCCCTGTCATTGCTACATTTAGGCGCTACATCTGTGAATGTTATTGATTACACGAGGAGTGCTTGTATATCACCCTTACAGACGTGTGAGGCTAAATCGACGTCTGTAGGACGTGTTAGTGTCCCATGTGCTGTGTCCATGCACTCCTGTGTGCTCCTTTCCTTAAACACAGAGCCTCCACTGAAACACGCCGTGTTTGCATCTATGTGTTCATTCAGTGTTAGACACACGGGGACACAGTTGCTGAACATTACAGAGCCACTTGTCTGACATGTCAGTGATAGACAAATGACCGCATGATGGGATCCAACATACATCAACAACAGTCACACATGGCAATCTGAAACCTTGGCAGCTATGTGTTAAAACGAAGAATGATGCGCAGGATGCCCCCAGCAGCTCCTGTTTTCCAGCCTCCAGGGGCCCCATCAGGGCTGTAGCTCACACAGGCAGCACTACACTCTCTCGCCGGTGTTGGTTGAACCAGTGAGTTGCCTCATAACAGTCCTACCTCATAAATTAAATGGTGCGTGCGGTGGGTGCAGGTGACCTCAGCTTCCAGGCAAGGGGGTTGAAGGCAACTGACTCGAGGCCAGAGACCATTTTTATTTACATACCTTTGTAAACTGGTTACAGAGACCAAGTTTTTTCTGGTTACAGTACCCCCTGGGCCTATTCCTTACATTTGAAATTTACATTTACTGCTGTAGTGTGAGAAATCATTTCATGAAAAGGAATATAAAGTAGGATTGGCAAAAGAAAAATGCCAGCCATGTGTTGTTTAGACACTGAAAGACCTTGTCTTGACACTAAATAGGGTTATAAATAAACATTATTGTATTAATTTGTAATGTGACTTTTCTGTCTTTGTTCCCTTTCATTATCAGTCATGGATCATTCATGCAGCCTTAAAACACAATTAAAAGTGTTTACTATTTATATTTGCTGTTCGAAGTATGCACAGATAAGTGCTGAAAATACGGCTTTAGGTGACTGCTTATTTTTGTCCTGCATGGGGCATCAAAAGAATGAGCTGGCAACCCTAATCATAAGACTGGAAGTTTGTTGCAGTATCAGCACATTATTTCCTACGCCCTTGATCCCTATTAAGGCTAGAATAACAATAGTTTAACTTATACCTGAAACTCTATGCCGCCGTCAATAACATGCTGAGTTACTTCAAGTGTATTCTGCACTTTGAAAGTTTTTGCTTTACCAACTACAGTTTGCATAGATTCTGTCATTAGGTACTTGCTGATATTGTTGATATTTATTCTACATGCAGTGTTATTTATGGTGTTGCTTGCACTTGTCTGTACTACGTGTGCCTTCAATCTTGCATTAAGCATTGTTTACACTACAGAAATGATAAATTCAGACAAACATCTGCATCAATGTTCTGAAGCATCCAAACAGTTTTCTTCCTCAAACTTGTTTGCCTGCCTGTTTTGCAATTCGTACTAATTAAGACCTGATGGTAGAAATTGAAATTGCTTCCTTAGTTCACTTATCATGCACAACCCTTGACAGTCACTTGTGTGTGGCATGCAGATAATTCACCAAACTATTTCTCTTGACTTTCGCAGGCTACTGAGTTATATCTTGTGTACTTCTCATGTAAATTGTCAGTCGAGTATTTATGGATTGCAGGTTTGGGTTTGTCTTTCAAAGTTTCAAGTTATTGTCCTTTAATGTCAATTCTATTTCAGACCCTTCATAGTTGTTCTTTGTTCTTCTCCCATAGGCAGTTCCTGAGACAATAGGACCCCTCCTTGGCATTGTTCTGATTGCTGCTCCAGTTAATCTGCTTTTGACATTATTGTTACAGATGGCATAGCTTGTATTCTAAGAGCATTTCCCATTTTCTCAGTAGAACTTAGACAAAGACAATATAGAGGCATTTCATTTAAATGTTGGAGGTTTCAAATCAAAATATAGTAGATTTCTGGGTGGTAGGGCAAAGTGGTGGGCATGGCCGTCGGGGGGCCCCCTCCATGTGCTTTGCAGGGGGGCCCCGGCCCCCTCAAGTTTCGTTACGCCACTGTTTTGCTGGAAATCAATGTCGTATTTTTCTGACATTTTATTCCAAAGTGCAGCATCTGGAATAAAAGTTTAAAAATATGAAAAATAAATAACTAAATAAAGTAAGACAGAGTGGTAGCACACTGGCCAGATTGATTTTATTCACACCCAAACACATTAGCGCCACTTTTACAGAGTTTGCCAATGAAGCGCTATTTTTGTTGTCTTGGCTTTGTTTTCCCTGGGCTTGGAACTAGCGCACCAATCCTGGAGGTACTGCAATGTGAGGATTGAAAAACAAAATTTGTACTGCTGCTCTGCATCTAGGGATGTTGTATTTTTTTTACCATACTGCTTACGTTCTGTAAGGATATAAGCAATGGCCATTGAAATGGGTCCATTCAGGGCCCTGTTGTCATGTCCTTAACTTTTCAGGCAAAAGCACTCACTGATTTCTGAACAGTGAGTGTAAAAGCGTTAAGGTAACCATGTTGTTCCTGCTTACATTTCACATGGTTTGCAAAATTTTGCATTCCCTATGATTGTTTACATTTTTCAGGATGCTGTCACTTTTTTTTGTAGGCCACATATTGCTCTTGCCCAGTGCGTAATTTAAATTGTGCCGCATCCAGGTGTTTATAGCTGGCAACAATTGGATTGTAGTTGAAGGCAGTCTGAGTTTTTCTCAGTGGGGCAGTATGGTGTTCAGTGGGGGAGAGGATGTGGCACTATGGCCAGAGCTGCTGAATTTGGAACTGGGGAACCAGGTTCAGCCTTAATAACCAGTCCGCCAGACCACTCTCCTGAGAGAGCACTATCTCATGCTAGACCTTAGAAGGCTTCGCAAGACATTAGAAGCCCCGGTGTCGTTGCACCAGCAGGTGGACCCTAGCATGACAAGTGTAGGTTAACCTTCAAGGCTTGTCCACCACTATACATACTGAAGTTCACCTCCAGTCTTGCGGGCAGGCCTATGAAGCAGTACACAGTAGAACAACAGTGACCCTGTCACTGAGATCACAGAGCCCTTGAGAAGGGCCAGCTCTAGGGCGGTGCAACCGGTGTGACCGCACCAGGTGCTGACTTTAGGTGGAGGCATCATTTTTTGCAAGTATATTATGGTTTTAAAAGCGCTTGCTGCCTCCTTCCTGGCCTCCAGTAATTTTCGGTAACAATAAAAATGTAATGATAACTCTGGTGATTAATGTTCTTCCAAGAGAGAGATCGGAATTTTGTCTAATGGAAGATTTGACTCATGGAAAGGTAGCTCAGAGGGTTAATGTACCTTCTGCAAAGAACATGTACCATGCAGATCACAAAGTGCACATAATGTAAATAGGCCAGTGGGCTACTGCTTTTGTCAGAGAGATCCTTTTGTTATTTGCAGTTTATAAGTTAAAATCCTAACATAGAACAGTAAGCTATTAACTGTCATCTACTCCGCAGCAACACAAGTCACATTTTTTATTAACTTTTAATACGTTTGAGCTACAAACAATTTATTAGTTTAAATGGTCAGATCATGCTGCAGATCTTGCATTATGAGGCAAATATGGCAGAGCCATTATTATTTAGAAAACATGTGCAAACTAGGATTTTTAGCCATTCATGTTTGAACTGCTGTTTTGGAAAAGGGAGAAGTGCTGATGACAGAAACTCCATGGCTCGGAGACAAATGGCTTGTGCTTCCACATTTTATCGTATTTGGGGACATTCTGTGATTAGAAGCATATCCCACTTTGTGAACACATTTTACTGTCAATAACTCATTATAACCTTAAATAATCATGTGTATCCATTGGTTGATAAAACTGGGCAGTGAAACCAAACAAATACAAAAAATTGGGATGTTTGCGCATTCTGGCCATACTTCTGGCTCCGCCCACTGATCCAATCCTTGGGTTATTCCCGCCCTCTGATTCTCCGCCCACAGTTCCCCTACTTTTTTTCCAACCCCACTTCGACCATTGATATATCGTGTTGCTGGATAGTGGGAACACCACACCAGTAAAAAGTACCATACCTATGATATTATAAATTCCAATAAACTGTTGACTAGCAGGTAGCCCACTGTACAACCTGATTAATGAGTCATTATCACACTGTTGTTAACAGGCACATTTTGTAAATATAGGACCTATATTTACAAACGTTACTAAGGATTCTGTATGGTCCCGTTATTTGCCAACTGTGTCCACTGGCGGACCCGGAGCGGAGGAGGTCCATGCGGCAAGTCGTGAGGGGGTGACACCATGAGTTACCCGCACCGGGTGACACCAACCCTAGTGACGCCACTGACTGGCAAACACTGTAATGTGGCGCTAATGTGTTTAGGTGTGAATAAATCAATTAGTTAGTTAGTTATTTTTCATATTTTGAATGTTTTATTTCTCTCTACCCTGAGGCTGCACTTAGAAATTGAAAAATTTCAGCAAAAGACTATGTTTCCAGCAAGTGTTTTTCTTTTTTGGATCCATTTCACAAGGAAGCAAATAAACGAAAGGAGGAAAGAGAAGGTAATACCTGTTTCTTGAAGTCTCCGAGCAGTTTTTACTACATGAGGAGGAGCGAGACAGAGAGGGAAGAGGGGGAACAAAGAAGGGGGAGGCAGCTGCCAGCAGCGGGAGAACTGGACTCAAGCAGTGACTTACGACAGAGCACATCTCACAATCGGTTGAACATGATGAACTATCTATCTATAGCGCCTAGTGAGACCTTATGCCCATTGCTTATATCATTAAAAAACGAAAGCAGGATGGTTTAAAAAGACCACGTTTGTGAATACAGAGCCGCGCGCGCAGTATGCATTTTATTTTCCAATGCAGCAAAAACATTCTTCAAAGAGCGAGGATGCAGTCGCAAGGGGGGGGGGGGGTTGCGAGGGAGGGATCGCGCGGGGGGGTCGCACGGGAGAATAAAATTTAAAAATTAAAACGAAAACTTATTGGCTGAGGGCACAGCTTACTCTTCGCCTGCCGCCTGCCCATTAGGAGACCGAGGGGCTCCTAATAGGTATGTGCAGGTCCGTGAAAACACAAGTGCGCATGACTGGGCACGGGCTAAAAATTAGCTCACCTCGCCCACTCATGCGCACTTGTGCTGCAGTGCTGGCTGTCTGGTCTGACAATGCATGTCAGTCAACATGATGCCGGACCGCCCGCGGTCCGATGTCATGCTGACTAACATGCATTGTCAGTTCTCCCTCGGCGTCTCTGAACTTAAGTAAACTAAGTTCAGAGACGCCGAGGGAGCTGCGGGCGTGGGAGGCAACACCCCAACGCTCCCAATGGACGAACCGCCACTGCTCATGTGCACAACTTGGCACCAAAGCCATATGCCGTGCCCCGTATTGCAACATCAACAGTGCATCCATAGTTTCTCAAAAACTTTCACACAGAAACCAAGAATATTTACACTTCCTCTTGTGCCAGGATAACACTTAAGACAAAACACTCTGTCATCATCATATACACAGCAAAACACCAAAGTTGTACAATGAGCTATTTTTTACAACCTCAACCTCACAGTCCTATACCAAATTCATGCTGCTGCAATCAACAGTCAAAGAGCACATTAGAAACAAGCCCCTGGTACCATCATGCACACGGTGGCACACACATTATGCAGTTGGCTAAGCTTTGCCATATCAACAATGCATCAACTATCATTTATATTTAGACTCCGTCGGCGCCTGGATCGCGCCAAGCGCTGGAAATTCTGCCTGCATGAACACAGAAAAGAGCAACAGAATCACATTCTTAGGCAATAGACTACGCCCCCTTAGCTGGGCAACAAAAGGCTGTACTATCATCTCTCCTAGTCAACCACATATAGAGCCCAACAACTCATGCAACAATTGTAGTTATTGTATTCCCCTCACTAAACCAGTTGTCCATAGCGGCCAAGCTAGGACCTCTTTTAGAGTCCTCTGTGCACTCGTTGATGCCTGCTCACTTGTAAAATATGCCCAAGAGCAGAGCTGATAGAGACGCATCAGTCAGATATTATTTTTGTAACTGAAACTTGGGCTAATGGCTCTTCAAGCCCAGATCTTATTATTGCAATACCCCAGGGTACATAATTTCCAGACTCGACAGGCCCTAAAAAAGGGGTGGAGGCCTAGGGATAATTAATAAAAAATATTTTAAAACTACATTTAACCCTATGTCTAACCTGGAGTGCTTCTTTGCCTAGAAATAGCGGACAATCAATCCTTGAGAGGACTACTCACATACCGCCCTCCAGGACAGAATAGCTAATTTCTCCAATCTTAAACACTATTCTCGAGGTCGGATCTTATAATAGCAACTTCACCATTCTAGGTGACTTCAATTTTCATCCGGATCGATCTGAAAACAAAGATACCATGGCAATCTTAGAGCTCATGAACGCCATGAGCCTCTTCCAACGTCTGTGCCAGCCATCCCACTTAGCGGGTCATATTCTAGATGCCATTTTTTCAAACAATCAATATATTGTCTGACCATACTGCTGTTACCTCTGATCTTAACATTCCCCCTTTTCTACAAAACAGAAAAGTTGAGACTAATTCCTTATGCTATCAGGCCTGGAATAAAGTAGACCTCAACATATTACTAAAACAACTCTTTCAGACAAGGCCGGCTTCAGGGCAGTGCGACTGGTGCAGTCGCACTGGGCGCTGACCTGTGGAGGGGGCGCTATGACCTCAGGGTGGCACTGTGTTTAGCAATATCTTATGATTGGAGAGAAGAGGGGAACTTTTGCAGGTGGTAGGGAAAGAATCCGAGTAGGCGGTCATGGGATGTGGGGGCGCCAAATGTGATTGTTGTACTGGGCGCCACCAGCGCTAAAGCCGGCCCTGCTCTCAGACGGAGCCCACTCTTTCCCTTGACTCAGATCAGGCCAAATCAAAATATTCTGAGGGGATTTGTTCTGCCAATTCTGGAGCAGTCCCCATCAAAACGTCTAACTCCAGCAGAAAAAAAGCCTTCTGCGCCTATTTACCGATGCCCTCCGTATAGAGAACCAGAATTGCAGAAGGCAAGAGAGAAAAAAGGAGAGCCACTTATGACTCCCACGAGAAAGAAACATATAAACTTTCCCTCACAAAATATAAGGGCCTACTTACCAAAGAAAAAACTATGGGCCAGATGCATCAACAAACTAATTTGGGATTTCCTAATTGCGAATCCTTGCGATTCACAATTAGAAAATCACAAAACGGAATGCATGAAAGTGTGTTTAACACTTTCTGTGATTCCTAGGGGATCGCAAATGACCTACCTCATTAATATTAATGAGGTAGGTCGCAATTTGCGACCCCCTAGGACTCACAAAAATCATGGGGATGGTGGCCTGCTGGGATCAGCAGACCACCATTTCCGTGATTGCTTTTTAATAAGGCAATCTTTTTTTTGTAAAGTAGCCCATTTTCCTTAAAGGAAAATGAGATGCTTTACAAAAGAAAACATGAAATCTTTTCCTTTCATTTTCTAAGAGCAGGCAGTGGTCCGTGGGACCACTGCCTGCTCTTAGAAAACGCATTTACAGACATTCACAAAGGGAAAGGGGTCCCCTGGGGACCCCTTCCCATTTGTGAATTGGTTACCACCTACTTGAAGTAGGTTGTAAAATGTGAATGTTTAGCGACCGCATTTCCGTTGCAAAACATTCATGCATACCGATGCGATTCGGTATTAGGAAGGGACGCCCTAAGCACGCCCCTTCTTAATAGCAAATCGCAAAACCATTTTGCGATTCGGTAACAGGTTACCGAATCGCAAAATAGGGCTTCCTTCATCAGAAGAGCATTTTTTGCGTTCGCAAACGGCCGATTCTGCAAATTGGCCGTTTGCAAAAGCAAAAACTACTTGAAGCATCTGGCCCTATGTTCTTCGCTCACCAAATTGAATCCTCAAAAAACTCCACAATGGAGCTATTTCATGCAATAAGTAAACTCACTAAACTACCTGAAAATAGAGGACTTAGTAAGAGTCAAATCTTTTGTGATGGGATAGCACAGCATTTCTGCAGCAAAGTCGGTCAAATCTACAACTTGTTCACAACATCAAATCCGAATCACTTTAATGTTGCTCTTCAGACTATTAACACAAATCACAATGACTTAAATATCCGTAGCAATAAGACCCTATCTAATCTCAATGAATTCACTCCCACTCTGTCCATGAACTCCTTACATTTATCGAAGTAACTAAATCTTGATCTCCTTACAATCCTTGTCCCACTTCTATCTCAATCAGATCTCTGAACCTATAGCCAGTATCTTCAACCAGATGTTTGCTCAGGAATTTACCTCTCTCTGTGGAAGAATGCATCTATCCTTCCATTTCTAAAAAACCCTAACCTGGTTCCATACAAACCAGCCAACTACCACGCTAGCTCAAGACTGCCTTATCAGGCAAAGCTAGTCAAAAAAATCAAAACCACTGAACTGATGCAATTTATCCAACATAACAAATGCTGGACAATACTCAGTTAGGCTTCAGGGCTGACCACCGCACAGAGACCGCTTTGATCAAGGTCACCAATGAGTTAAGATTAGCCTTAGATGATGGGGGACAGCTGCCCTCATCTTTCTTGATTTATCGGTGTCTTTTGACACCGCCGACCACTCCACTCTGGTTCTACACCTCAAACGGCTCAGTATTAATAACAAATCACTCGCCTTACTAGGATCTTTCCTAACAGACAGAGAACAGTCAGTGATGCTGGACAACTTCACGTGTAAACCTTTTCCCTTCCCTGTGGGGTCCCCGAAGTATCCTCAATTAGTCCCTTACTTGTTAGTATATATGTCTCAGAACTAGCCTCCCTTGTTAGATCCTTTGGTTTCTCACCAAAGTCCTACTCAGATGACACACAGACTGTGCTGCCGGCATCTAATAATGAAAAACACCCCAATTCCATAACTGTATGAGAGCCAGTGGCAGTTGGATGGGCAAACACTGCTTCAATCTGAACTCGGAGAAAACCAAGGTTATCCTTTTTGGCAGTAACCCACTATTCTGGAATCCTACTTATTGGCCCACAGAATTAGGGGCACTCCCATCCTCAGTCCAAAAAGCAAAGAACTTGGGAGTTCTGATTGATGATAAATTAAACTTTAGCAAACACGTCAATGCAGTCATTTTAAGGAAAACAATGGCTACCCTACTAATACCAGCCAAACTTGATTACTGCAATGGACTTTACCTTAATCTCCAAATACAATACCTTAACAGACTGCAATGTGCACAGAATGCCGCCGTCTGATTCCTACTGGACATCTCAAAGTTTCAGCCAATTTCTCAAGCCATGAAAGGGATTTACTGGCTACCAGTAGGGAAGTGCATCAAATTCAAAGCTTTCTGTCTTACCTGTAAAGCTCTTCACAGCTCATGTCCCGATCACCTCAAACACTCTTTAACCTGGTATGCACCCACAAGGAACTTACGCTCAAAGGGATCTTTTCTGGTCACAGTCCCCAGAGGTAGAAATGGGGCAGCAGCTGTTTTGCCTCAGGAGCCTCCAAACTCTGAAATACCTTACCACTCTCTATCAAAGTTGCTACTTCTTTACTAGTTTTCAGAAAGTTGTTGAAAACTTGGCTTTTTAACAATTAATACATTTCTTCACTTCCACGTGTGCTATGCTGAGCCAGCGAGTGCTTTATAACTTTGGTAACATAACCAAGTAACACTTCCCAAGTGCAATAGAATAGAACACATTAGACGTAACCCCTGGCATTATCAAACACACATCATCAAAGCCTTAGAGCTGGTTATGTGATACCAACGGATGTATGTCGTTACAACGCACACTTTTACAACGCATGCACTTACAACGCATTTTTTACAACGCACAATCCATTACAACGCATGACATTACAACGCAGGACACTACAACGCATTTTTAAAAACTACCTTTACAACGCATTCCCATTACAACGCATACTACCTTTACAACGCATACCATTACAACGCATAATATTAAATTGCATTTAAGGTAAGTATTAGATAGTATAGGGGTAACAATTACTATTCTAACTCCAGGGGGTGCAACAGTAGGGTAAGTGTTGGATAGTATAGGGTTACAAATTACTATTGGATAGTATAGGGGTAAAAATTACTATTCTAACTCCAAGGGGTGCAACAGTAGGGAAAGTGTTGGATAGTATAGGGGTAAAAATTACTATTCTAACTCCAGCGGGTGCAACAGTAGGGTAAGTGTTGGATAGTATAGGGGTAAAAATTACTATTCTAACTCCAGGGGGTGCAACAGTAGGGTAAGTGTTGGATAGTATAGGGGTAAAAATTACTATTCTAACTCCAGGGGGTGCAACAGTAGGGTAAGTGTTGGATAGTATAGGGGTAAAAATTACTATTCTAACTCCAGGGGGTGCAACAGTAGGGTAAATGTTGGATAGTATAGGGGTAAAAATTACTATTCTAACTCCAGGGGGTGCATCAGTAGGGTAAGTGTTGGATAGTATAGGGGTAAAAATTACTATTCTAACTCCAGGGGGTGCAACAGTAGAGTAAGTGTTGGATAGTATAGGGGTAAAAATTACTATTCTAACTCCAGGGGGTGCAACAGTAGGGTAAGTGTTGGATAGTATAGGGGTAAAAATTACTATATTATGCGTTGTAATGGTATGCGTTGTAATGGTAGTATGCGTTGTAATGGAATGCGTTGTAAAGGTAGTTTTTAAAAATGCGTTGTAGTGTCATGCGTTGTAATGTCATGCGTTGTAATGGATTGTGTGTTGTAAAAAATGCGTTGTAAGTGTAGTGCGTTGTAAAAGTTGCGTTGTAAAGGTTGTTCCCCGATACCAACAGCACATCCACATTCTTCTCCCTGAGTGACCTTGCTTAAAAACACCAAGTCTACGTGTGCAAAAATTTGTGTTGAAGGCATATAGTCTATAACAATATTCTTAAAAGAACATCAATCTTAGGCCAAGCAATAGACAATTGTTCACCAAAGAGTAATGCTAAAGTCCTTCAGTAGACATATCTATGCATATGCACTGCAACCTCTCTCAATATGGACATGCTTTACAGGGGCCTATCAGTGACAAACTAGTCTGAACCTTTCAAGAACTCTTGCACAGATAACTAGATATTGGAACAAGTCTGAACACTGAGAAGAAAAGAGGGTGTTTTACTGTCAAGTAGAAATTCATCTTTGCAAACTCAAGCAGGCTAGGAGAGTTCTCTCAACCTCCAGCTTGTATCATCACCTTCAAAGGATGTGTCCTAAGAATGTTTGAAGACAGTACACAACAACACTATAGGAACCCTGAGACCTAGCACTGTTGCTGTAGGAAAGTGCCCTTTTGTATGATTAAACCCCACGTATTTGTCCCAATTCTGATGGCTATGACTCTGAAAGTGCACTCTGCAGTTTAAAATTGCAATGATTTATGTTTTTTCTATAATCCATTACTTTGGTTATATGTATCTGTTCTCATTCATGCTGGTGTCTAAATTAAAATAAAATATCTGCTTTATTTTCATAAATTGGTGTAAAATTTATTTTGAGTTGTGTCAATTACTTATCATCCATGTTGGTCCTCTGAAATGTTTAACATGTGTCCCTCCAATAAATTCTGAAGGTTCTTTGCCACTCAAACAGGACTGAGCTAAGAATGTATTATTGTGAATTCAAGGACCATCTTTGGGGTATTGTGACAGTATAGCAGGGTGAAGTCTTCCAGCATCACCACATAATACTCCACCTTCCTACATCTGCTCACCATGCCTGCTTGAAAGCATATCTCTTTTGGGCCAATGTGCCTAAAAGCTGAGGTAGTTTGCTATTTATGGAGGCAGCTCATCGGTTAGTGAATTCTCAGGTGACTGGTTTAGGAATGGAAAGACTTGGAGAATCTGTATCAGTTGATGAGTATTCATGCAAGCCATTGGATTTTCACCATAATGGTTAAGGTTGAAGTAGGCTACAGAAGTCTGTAACTGTTGGAAATTATTGCCAGAAATAAAATAGCACCACTGCTTGTTACAGATGTGGGTGCACTACGTGTTGATGTAGTCAGGGTAAAGGTAGTAGGATGGACATTTAAGTTCTCTTATTGTTGTGCCATGGCAGATTTGGAAAGTTTTTGTTTGAGAGTTGGAACTTTATAATGGTGACAATTAATCCATACCAGGCTCAATGAACTTAAGCCTCTAAGCATAAAACATTGTGTAGGTTGTCAATTGTTGTAAGCAGAGGGAAGGCAAGGAGGTGGATAAATAGTTTGCTTAGTGAACAAAACTATCCCTTTTAGAATATATGTAGTATTAATTTTATTTTGGGAGTTTTCCTGATCAAGAAGGTTATTGTTATGTCATGTTGAATTAATTTGTGTAGCACCCTACTCCCATTTGTTTGCGCACTACAATTTTGAAGTCAGGTTGGCCTTGACAGTTCATCTACTCCCCTTTGATTGGAGTAAATGGCGTCTCGTGATGTTGTGTTTGGTTAGAGAAGTTCTGTCTTTCCAATGTATTCATTAGTAATAGTTTGCTTTGAATGACTGGGCTAAAGTATTTATTTCCAAGTGGGATGAATTTATTGAGACCAGTTCCAGAGCCCTAGTAAGAAATTGACATTTGGTAAAACCTCCATCACCCAACTGGAGCATTACAATTGCAAGATATCAATTAGTCAACTGAGGGAAAAGTTGATTATCTGGATCTTTAGAAGTGTCCTTTAGCTGACAGCCTAGAGGTATCTTTTATAGGAAGAAGATTTCCAGGAGCCAGTTGCACCACTTATCTCAGATGGTGTTTCCTCTGACATGCATACACTTCACTTTTCTTCAAGACATTCCTTTTGAAAAGCAGCACACAGTCCCAGGTGTAGCCATTTGTAAAGGATATTGGGGCATATCTACAAGGCGGCGATAGTAAATTATCGCCGCTTTTGCAGCCATTTTCGGCCGAAAAGCGGCGGTAATTTTATCACCTAATTTGCAAGGTAACGCTAACGCGTGAAACCTTGCTTTAGCGCACAAATTCTTAACGCCCAGCTTTGCATCTCTAATGAGATTCAAAGTGGGCGTTCCTGACCTAACATGACAGGAGAAATGTTGCTTAGCGACATTTCTCCTATCAGCAAGCCCCACGCTATGAGGCATAGCGGCAAGAAAAGTAGCGATAACCCCTGTTATCGATACTTTCCTTACGCCTGCTTCATGACTGACTTAGCCATGATATCCTATGGAAGGTGGATATCATGGCTAAGTTTGTGAGGCCCTATCAACAAGCTAACGCCACATTTCGTGAGAATATCGCTGGGTTTCCAGCGATAATCTCACGTTAGGCAGTTAGCGCTAGGATTTTTATCGCTTTTGAGCTAAGCGTTGCTAATAGCACGCTATCTCAGCGATAAAAATCCACGCTAGCCGGTGATAATTATCCTAGCGCTAAGAGCGCTGAGTGATAATTATCGCCGGTTGTTGCTGATATGCCCCATTGATTGGCTTTCAGTTGAAGACGTTAAAACCATCCTGGTTCCACTTAGGCAGTGGTGTACCTTAGAGTACAGAGGTGGGGGTTTGATATAAAGTGGCTATCCTAATCGTATGCTATTGAGTTAGAGTGACCCCAAAATATCAGGTGATGAAGAGCCTCAACTATGGGCATTGAGGTCCTTAAAACCTTTTTGTACTAGACCCTCTGTGGAGTCAATGAGTAAAGAAGGTGGTAGTTTAGGTTTTTTATTTGTATCTTTGAATGTTGACATTGTGTTGGCGGCTTTGACCGATGGTTACAATTATTTTAGGGGGTTCCTGAAAAGATGAATTAATTTGTCGACAGGGAATAATCTCTCTGAAGTTGTGTTTCATTGGCACAGAAGAGTTTACTAAGTGTTTAGGTTTTGTAGCTGATATATGCATCAAAGTTAACCCATTGGCAAGGCCCGTGCTGCTCTAGACGGGTTATCCAAGTTTACCCACTTACACGAGGCATTTGTCAATGTGCTTGGTTAGAATTTTGACAATTTTGAGGTTGGGGGAGACAGAGTTGTACGAAATTCCAAGGTATGATTTAGGATGTCTCTCCTATTGTTAATCTCAAGAATAATTAAATTAATCTAATTTTTCATGAATAGACAGCAGTGGCTTAAGCATCAATATGCACAATTGAAACTGAATGGAGAGTAGTGGTTTTAGTATTGACATGTGCAACAAGAACCACCTGTGAGTGTGGTGCATGTTGATGCCATGGGAATGTGGGAATATAGGGCAGAGAAGAAGTGATCACCTCCTCTTGAAATGCATAGTTTAAAGGACGGTGTGGGCGGTAGTCATGTTTTTCTGTATTACTTTTTAAGAATTAAGAAGTGCAGACCCTCCTCTCATGATATATGGCATTAAACAGAGGATATAAATGATTAGATTTGGAAAACCTTAAGATAGGAGAGTTCTTAGTACAGTTTTTTCACATTATTTCCAACAGAGACATGTGCAACAGACCCTACAAAATAGAAATAAATAATCAAATCAACTGAGAAGCCTAGGTTAATTGGACAGGGTGTATAGATATTGAAAATGTGACATTCAAGGATTATTGAAATTTCACAAAAGAGTCTTTTTTAGTTTACTAAGGAAAAATGAAGAAACACCAGACTTGGAAAGTGCTAATAATTTCACATATTTATCATGTTCTATACACATAGGAAGTGAACTGTGAAGAGCAATAAAGACAGTGGCTGAAATGTAGGACTGACATCAGTTGAAAATTCAGAGACTAAGTTAGTAATTATATAATTGAGCTTATAAAAAGAATGGTGAAATAGATATAGTAGTAAGTGAATGTTTATGGTGTGATGGGGATGGTATAGAAACCAAAACCTTTAAGAAGGCAAAATTAAGCTTTACACATCAAGTGAATTACAAAGATTTTTTCATGCTGTGCAAATGTTAGAATTGAACGATAGGACTGATGAGTCCTCACTAAACCTTTTGCCTTCACCATTTTTGTTGGCTTTTAGGGCTCTGTGTACGTTACCACTGCTATTCAGTGGTCAAGTGCTTGAGCTTACACCCAATTGGCACATTTAATTTACTTGAATGTCGCTAGTAAAGTGGTCCTTTATATAACAAGGGCCAATGACCTAAATGCTAGTGGGCCTGCAGTATTGATTGTGCCATCCACTTAAGTAGCCTTTTAAAAATGTCTCAGGCCTGCCATTGCAGGCTGCGTCAGCAGTTTTAAACTGCCATTTCGACTGGGCAAAATAAACCTTTTGCCAGGCCTAACCCTTTGTGTTTTTAAATACAGATGGATCACCCATAGGGGAGTCCCTAAATAGCCCACAGGGCATAGTGCAGTGTTTTAAAAAGTTGGACATTGCTCATTGTTTGCAGACATATGCGTGTGAATATTTGAAATTCTAAGCAATGCTACTTGTTACATTTCCCCTTTTAAATGGTATATTCCACATGGAAATTTGCACAACTACTATCAAGGGATGTTCTGGAATGAATGCATGCATTGATTCTTGTGTTAAATCACTCAATAAAAGCGAGGTGAATGTTGTGTAGATTACCACAATTACAGGGGACATTGCCCAATTGTTGCAGTTGTCATTGTGAATCCCCACTACACGGCGGTGTGCAAATATGGGTGAATTTGCTTTACTAAGCTGTGTGATTTCATTTCAAAACAAAATTAGCAAATTTTATGAAAATGTGAGAATAAGCCCTGTTCCGAAGGTGGTAAAAGATAAGTTGATACAGCACAATTATCTGGGAGTCTGGCTCTCACTGTGGTCAAGGACATTGTGTCTTTGAACTACTAACCTGTTTTGGCTAAATCTAGGCACATGTTTGAGCAATGGAAAAGGCTACCAGTAGGTCTTATGGGATTTTGTAACCTGATCCAAATGGTTATCCTCCCAAAATTTATATACATATTCAGAGCTATTCCTATATATTTAACAATTGCTTTCTTGAAAGGTCTTAGTTTATTTGCAATATAAACGCTCTCGTTGCTCAATACAGATCCTACAATTACCGAAAGATAAAGGTGAGTGGCCGCTTCCTAGCTTGAAGCACTATTATTGGTCTGTTATCTCAGAGCGCATATCTAAAGTAATGATCTGCCATGAATCCTGGCACTTGCGGTGTCTTTATTTCAAAGTTGGCCCAAGGGTATGGTTCCATGAACCCTCTTATTTTAAGTGTCCTCCAGGTGGTTTACGAGGTGTGGCAAAGTTTAAGGGCTACAGTTTTTAATACCTCCTCTTACTTGCTATAAGTCTCTATGGTGTAACCCGGGTTTTCTTTCTTTTTCTGATACCTTGCTCTAGGTTGAGTCTTCAATCTGTTGGTCAGTTGTTTCCGGGGCATCAGATCTTATCCTTTCGTATTTAGTTACACGATTTGCGGTTACGAGCATTGGTTAAGCATTTTTTAAGTACATGCAGACTAGGAGTTTTCTACACAAAGAAGTTAAAGATTCAGGACAACGTACTATGTATTGAATTGCTGCACAGAACCCAAGGAAGAGGGAGGATTAGTCAATTTTATACATTACTAAATTTGGATATTTCCGACAATATATCCTCCTTAGCCTCCAAATGGGTTTGTAAATTATCACTACCAGTGCCATCGGATGATTTTAGTGAATCAATCCAGTTGAGCAGTCGGTTCGTACATGTGTCCAGTCTGAAAATACAATATTTCAAGGTTCTACGGGATACATATCACACTCCGAGCCGCCTGTTCCTCTGGGGTTGCCAGTTTACCTCAGAATGCTTTAGGTGTGGTCCTGTGGTGTCAGAAAATGTGCCTATCTTCTACTTGTGTGTGTAATGCAACAATATTGGCAGGGGGTCTGTGAATAAATCTTCAGGGTTACTCTCAGTCGCATTTACCCGTCCTTTTGGGTGATTATCTTTGATACATCTTATGAAGTACCATTAAAGTTGAAGAGTATTGTTTTCTTCATGATTCTGATGGCTAGGATTTAGGTTGCACGTTTTTGGCTTGACTCTAACCCTCTATTGTCTATTATCTGGTTTAAGCAGTTCTTGGAGGATATTTACAGCTTAGCGCTGTGCCTTGTCAAGAGGGATCTGGCAAAGAAACATTTAAGGCAAATGTGGGTGGGGTGGATTTAGATGCTGTGGCTTGTAGGGTTGGCTGTCCATAGATCATCCATAAGCTGGTACCCCTTTCTTTTTTTATTATTTAATTGTAGGTCGCTCACATCTCTTTTGCTATGCTGTTATTTTGATATCGCGATTTTCGTTTTCTAATTTGTATAATGTGGTGTTACCACTCTGTTGCATCAATGTTGTGAAAAGTGGGAAAAAATCAATAAAACCATTAAAAAAAATTGTGACTAATGTATTAAAATTATGTCTTGTGCATTGCATGTGGTTGCAGACTATTTTAGGGAAAACATTATCCAATTGAGTGGATTTCACCATGTTTGCAACTCGAAGAAATGCAAACTGTGCTCAATTCTGCTTTGGAATTTGAAATCCGCCACCACCCTTGCTGCTACGACTTGAAACGTTTTAAATGGTGGCAATATCAGTATTACTAATGTTCAGGAAACAATCGCTTCTACCAAGAATTTGTGAAAATATTCAAATTGTATTATTGCTTTGGAAGTAGATTAGATCCATGAAAAAATAGATTCGATCTAACCATGAGAAATGATGACTGTGTCCCATCATGGCATCACACCAGTAATGCACTAAGCTTTGCCTTGTTCATCTGCACACTCATTACCTGTGTTTTGACAGTAGCCAATTCATCACAAGCGCTGCTCGCCGTTAAGGTGATAAATGCTCCAGTGTCCTCTGAAGCAAGCAGTTTTCTCAGTTTAGATGTAAGCAGCTGTGTGGGATAAAACAGGGCATCAGCTCAAGCCACAGCTTATCAAACCCTGCATCTAAAAACGCTGCGTACTGTATTTCTATAGCCAGCTGTGAAGCAGTGTTTTCCACTTTCCTTTTCAAAGAGTGTGTAGACAAGATTATGGGGCATATTCACAAGGAGCTATCGCTGATTTAACGGCACTTTATCGCAGCCGAAGTCGTGGTAAATTTGCCTCCCCATTCACAAGCCGGTGCTAACAGCCCACAGCAACAGTTTGTCCCCGCGATAGCAGCCGCAAAAAACATCGCCACAGAGGATCCCCGCAACTATCGCAAATGAGATGCAGAGTGGGCGTACCCGTGCCAAAAGCTGCAACCACACCACTCCTCACCATTCTCAACAACCAGACAGATCAGCGCTAAAAACACTAAACAGGCGATAAGGCGCGTTAGCACCAGGAAATCTACACCTGCCCTGACCTGGTGTTAAGTCGGACAGCAGCCAGCACCATAAAAGGGCGACCAGCCCATGGCCACATCGGAAGAGCAACAGATGTCAAGGAGCCACTCATGATGTGGCCCAGACACCCAAGAGGGCCACAACACCCACCGATACCACCCCAGGACCCCACCGGACACCCGGAACAACCACAGAGGCAGTGCAGACAAAGACAGCAGACCCCCAGGAAACGCAGCAGCCTCACAGACCCAACATCTGATAATGTCACCGTCCACCACAGGTTGAAAGGGACAACCATCCTACGCATCCTGACCATCAAGGCCTAACAGGCCTACGGCACCAACATAGTGAACAAACAACATCCCACCCCACACCAAGCTGCTGGATTGGCTGCACCTGTTGGCCCCTGGCACCCCCAACATACACCTGCCAGAGTCGGAGGAGTCTCACAACCAGCCACATCCATGTCCCCCACACCTGTCCTGGACATCACCATCACCCTGGTACCTCAGTCCCCATACGTCCAACACAATGCACAGGATCCGCTGGAGACCAAGCAAGGACCATACGCCATAGCAGGATGCATGCACGTGTTGGGGAGAATCCACAGCACATATGTCCCACCAGTGCCCCCTGGTGACAACAGCACACAATCACCGCAACAGGAAGCGCATGTCTCACATCGATGTGCAGGCAACAGCAGAACACCGTGGAACCTCCAACAGTGTCGCCTGCAAATACACAGCCAGTTTGCATGAGTCCTCCATCCTCCAACAGTCCATCAGCAACCAGCGTCCCCAGGATGGCACCAAGAGAAATGCACAGCCCTATGGCAAGTTCCAAATGACAACCCTACTCACGTCATGTCCACAACCATGAAACTCACAACTCTGGCAATGCACACGTCACGAAATCACTACCAACATGCACAACAACATGCCCACCCACCAGACATGACATAACAACTCACAATCGTTACCTGGCCAAGCCGTGAACATGAGCCATCAACGGCATGGCACCTCAGCCACACAACATCCACATGTGGGGAGAGGTGGCAACCAGGCATGTGTGAAGGATGCAGTAGAACCATGATTGGGAAAGTACACAATGCCAAGAGTGGCGGAGATGTGCTGGACAGACAGCAGTATGCAGAACACACCCATATCCATGGCGGCACACACCTCTGGGGTATGGAGTTCAGTGGACAGTGGACGCAACCATTTTACCCCTGCCAGTGGGGGACATTGTAAAAATGTTGCCTGTTACGCCCCCACAAGTGTGACCAGAGTGAGTTGGCCTGGCGTATGCCACACTGGGGTAGGGGTGTGAATAAAAGCATGTAGACCTGGGCGTGGTCCTCTTCCAGAAAGCACAATGTCTCCACCAGGGTGGCGCCTCTCACCCTGCCACGAGGCCGATCTCGTGAACGGAGTTGCCTGCACGCTGGACCATGAACCCGTCAGGCCCGCAGCAAATGGAGGAGTGGAATGCGACAGCCTCGTTGCCACCACCCATTTGGTATCATCTACAAGAGGATGAAAACTGCCTCCTGATCCATAGACTCAGACGCCACCAAAGTTAGACCAGAGAGTGTTCATGATTGTCAAGGAACAGACTTAGTGGCACCTGGGCTGAGAGGGGATGCAGTGTGGGGGCCCTGAGACGTTGATGGGGAAGATGATGCAGGTATGACACCCCCCACTGAATCTGCCTCAGGTGTCTGTCACATGGGCGCGCTCATCTCTAGTGTCCCATCCCAGTGCACTGCAACTCATGGATGCTTCTGTTTGCAAGTTGGCTGTCCTCTGAACTTTCCCCGGTCATCCATGTTGCTCAGCAGTTGACTCTTTAATGCATGTGTTTTCTTTTTCCATTGCACTGTTGTCTAATGTTCAAGTGGTTGCTGGCACCAGGCATTCCGTGCGGAATGGCTGACACCCACCCCACACACATCCAGCACAGGCGTCACTGTACATGTGGCCCTGCCAATAAAGGGGCCGGGCACACGTGCCCGTAGCCAGTTCAACATGGCATCTGCGTGTGTCCATGTGGTCTTGTTGTATGCAGAGGGCTTACTGTTGGCAGCTGGTTTGTGCCTGGTTTAGGTAGTCAAGTCATGCCGGTGCCTATTGGCCTCCTGGATTGGCCTCATGGGCACTCCGACTGCAATCCAGGTGGTCAGTTACTGGTAGTGTTCTGTCACCTCTGTGGCATTGGTCTAGTTTTCCTGCAATCTGCACCCCATATTCCTCTCCCGCTTCTCCTTGGCCTTCCCCGACCCCGTTGTTCCTTGCTGGTAGTCTGTGGGGGTTATGGGGTTCGGGTTGGCCCCTGTGCTGTATCAGGGTGCATCAATTTTGCTACGCACTTTGGATTGTTTTTGGTGTATTTTTTTTGTGGTTTTTTTAGGGCATAGTTCCGCCAGACGTGTGCGATTTGCAGGCATGTTACTGGTTTTTGCTACTTTTTGTACCGCGGTTGGCATCATCGCATGTCGTTTTGCGTTCGAGTATCCTATGTATGCGGCGTGGCGTTGATTTTGACGCGGACATTTGGCGCGTTTTCTGGTGACTATCGCATGCTACCGCCTTGTTGTGAATTCCACGTTGGCACAGGGTTATTTTCCCGCGACAGGCTGTGATATTGAAAGTTTTGTTACGCTACTCTTGGGGTAGTTATCACACGTTCTTGTGAATATACCCCTGAGTCTTTTCAGAGACACCTGAACAGACAAATACCTTTACAGAGAAACCAAGAAGGGGAAACGTCTTGTAAAATGGTAGAATGAAACATAAAATCCGTTTGAATATTTTTTGAGCTAAGCTAAAAGACATTTAAATGTGTCTGTGTATAAGATGCTACCAAGGTATGATGTAATTATTATAAGAGACAATGATAGAGTTACGGTTAAAACCGAGTGGGTAAAGAGGGTGGTGGCATCGCCATAATCTTTAACAGATTATATTCTTGTAAATGGGAGGACTTTGACATACCGAATAGTGAGGCAGGATATTTTAAACTTCTGCTATCCCCTAATTTTACTTTCTCTGGGATGCTCGTCTATCGTTCACCTGGCTCCGCCAGTTCGTGGGCAACTGCCCTTCCCGAGCTCATTGCTCCCCTATTACAGGACTCCACGAATTTTACGATTATTGGTGATTTAAACTTGCACTTTAATGATGTATCCTGCTCAATTACATCCAACCTTCTTCAGGACCTAGCAGCTCTTAATATCACCCTACATAATTCTGGCGCCACCCATAAAGCTGGGAATCTTCTTGACCCCATTCTTTCTAATCTTGAATCTATTGTATGCAGCCCATCTCTACCTCTCTTATGGTCAGACCATTACTTGGTGACTTTTTCTGTCACCATTAACTGTTCATCCAGCTTTCCCCTGGTCCTTACCGAATCTTGACCTTTCAGAAAATGGACTAATCTGGACCCCACAAAATTCAACACTTATCACAAGAATACTATACCTTGTACTGAAGTAAATATCACTGAAGCAAACTCCCTAGTTAACACCTGGCTAACTGAAGCTGTTAATATATGTCTACCTCTGCAAAATAAAAAGCATAACCAGCACCGCCCTCCTGCGCCCTGGTTCACAGATGCATTGAAAAAAGAAAAAACACTATGCAAAAATCTTGAGCGCAAATGGCGCATTTACTATGACACAAGCTCTAAACAGCGATACAAGACTGACTTAAATAATTATCATACACTCTGCAGAACTGCAAAAAAAGACTACATTAACATCACAATACTTGAGGCTCAGAATCGCCCCAAGGCCCTTTTCAAGGCTGTACAAGGATTATCGGGAGCAGCATGTCAACCTAAATTGCCCTGCTTAGATGTTTCTCGATGCAATTCCCTAGCTGAATTTTTTATTTCTAAAATTGACTCCATTTATGCTGATTTTGACAAACCTTTTTCCCCTTCTCCTTCTCCAAAATTACCCGATGCAGTCACCTTATGTATCCCAGAGGCCCCTATAGATAAACTCACTACTCTTTTGCAACTGAGTAACTCCAACAACAGGTCGGTATCTACAATCTCTTCTGAACCTGAATATTTAGAGGAAATGTATACTCCACCAGCCCAGCAAATTAGTACTTGGACCCCTCTCAACAGCTTCTCACTCACCAATATCTTAAATAATATTAAGTCTGGTTCTCCACTCGACCCTCTTCCCCCTCTAAAAACTTTGGACACTCCTGCTCTTAATATTATTCTGGACTTACTTAATGTCTCTCTTAGAGAAGCCAAGGTCCCCTCCACATGGAAACATGCTATGATCAAGCCACTACTAAAAAAGGCTAATGCTGACATCAACAATCTATCCAATTTTCGGCCCATTTCTCTCCTCCCTGTTTACTCAAAAATACTAGAAAAGCATATTATCACACAACTTACTCAACATGTTGAATCCAATAAGATCCTCCATCCATCTCAGTCTGGTTTTAGATCCGGTTTTTCAACTGAATCTACCTTGCTGGGGGTTTCAGAAACCATTCGCTGTCGGGTGGATGAGGGGGAGACCGTGGCACTCATTCTACTCGATCTGAGTGCCGCTTTTGACACGGTCTCCCACCCCATCCTCATTGACACTCTTATATCATCTGGCATTACCGGCTTAGCCCTCAATTGGCTCATTAGCTTTCTCTCAGACCGCACTTTTCAAGTTTTCTCCCCTTCCTCCGCCTCGCAAATCTATAAATCAGCGCATGGTGTTCCCCAGGGTTCCATCTTAAGTCCCCTACTTTTCAATTTGTACGTCAGTTCTCTGGCCTACATTGCAGAACAGGCAGGGTTAACCATCTACTCATACGCTGATGATACACAGATCATCTACTCTCTCTCAACTAGTTCCCATTCCACCCCTTCCTCTCTTTGTACAGGTCTTAATAACATCGCCAAGTGGATGCACAAAAACAAACTTAAGCTGAATGGGGGGAAAACAGAGCTTCTTCTATTTGGCAAAAACAATACCCTGTGGGGCCCCCAACATTGGCCTGCACAAATGGGTAAGCTCCCCACACCATCTAAAACAGCTCGTAATCTGGGCATCACTTTCGATGATCAACTTTCCATGAAACATCATGTGGTAAAAATCTCCTCCACCTGCATTACCATCATCAAGTGGCTTCGCAAAATCATTGGGATGCTCCCTCAGGAGACCCAAAAAAACGTAGTCCAGGCCTTAATCACCTCTAGACTGGACTACGGTAACATTCTTCTCCTGGGGGCGTGCAAAGAGGTAACCAGAAAATTGCAGATAGTTCAAAACATGGGGGCTCGGCTGCTCTGTAAATTGCCTCACTTATCTCCCACCTCTAATTCACTTCGTAAACTGCATTGGTTACGTATTGAAAACCGTACTAAATTTAAGGCCCTGTGCTATATGCACAGAATAAACACAGGCCATGCCCCCTCATATCTCAGTACCTTGGTGCATCGATACAGCCCTGCCCGGACCCTTCGATCTTCTAACCAGCATAGGTTCCAAGTCCCTAGAGTCAAGAGAGCCAGGATGGGAGGGCGTTCCTTCTCCGTCCTGGCTCCATCCCTCTGGAACTCTCTTCCTTTATCTTTCCGCATTTAACCAATAATGCTTTTGTCTCTAGCGCCGGGAAACCTCCGGGTAGCTGCGCGCTTTATAAGCTTAAATATAATAATAATAATAATAATAATGGTTTAAGGAAAGGTTTTACGAGCGACCCAGAGGAAGTAAATTTTTGTTACGAAGCAATTTGACGTGCTGGTCTTGTTTTCCTTCTTTCAATGCTGAGTTAATAGCAAACTTTGGAGCTTGGTAAATGGGATGCTCCGTCACAAGCGTGGCAGATATCCAGTTGCGTTATTATAAGAGCATTATAGCTTTTGGCACATGTAATACGGCAGACGGAATATCCACCACATTTGTGACAGAATATGCCATCCACCAAGATCTAAATAATGGCCTTCTTAGAGGGGTTTTGAAATTTTGAGAAATCATTCTTTATATTTCACCATGGGCCATCTGCTGGCTAGAGACCAACCCTGTCTAAAAAATCTGTTCTATCGATTTATGATTTTTGAGAGTAGACAGTGGATAGTGGGTTATATCAATAAAAAGACAGAAGGGTTTAAATACTACTTATAGAAACATTTGAGGATTTCCCATGAAAACATTCTCGATAATATTAGTGCCAAATGGGGAATTTGAAAGGAGAATTTAAAAACCTCTTTGTTGGTGCACTGGGAGGCTCTCACTTAAGGGTATTCTGGACTATCAAAGCCAATTTTACCTAACCATAGCTCCTCCATACTTCCGATCTTGACCATGATGCCTCATTGACTGTAGAACCAGACGCACAACCAAGAATGTCAACCTGAAACGTAAAATCTACAAAGGACAAATACTCCTATTGAAGTCAAAGGGAAAGTGAGGTAAAACTTTTTTTAAAGTTCTATTATATTTTATAAATTTCTAATTTATTGCAGTAAATATATATATTTTGTATGAATAAAGAAAAATGTAATAGTTTGTTTAGTGATTCTAATGTTATTAACATTATTGTACTTACCTAAATATTGATTCCAATTTTATTGCAGTTTAAATATTCTGTGAATTTTATATTTAATAGTATTGAGTATTTTCATCATTTACATCTGAATATGAATACACTTCTCCACCTTATTTCCCCATATCCCTTGCATCCCATTCCTAAAACATTTGATGCGTATATTTAAATTGCTTATTTGTATTTATTATAAAAAGTTTAACAAGTAAAACCCAATTATTAATTGTAAGTATCTGAATATTAATATACTTTTCCACCTAGTACCACTATATCACTTGCATACTATCCCTAAAACATATTATACATGTTTTATAATTTATTTGATCATGACTTTAATTTATAAATTGTATTTAAAATTCACTCCCAAGTATTATGTGTTAGTACCTGAGCATTAACACACGTATCTACCCACTATCTCTCTATCCCTAACATCTCATCACTCAAACATATATTCTGCATATTTAAAAAAATATTAAATGTATCTCATTGTATATATTAAATAATTATAAATGAAACCCCATTAATTATTCCTTAAGTTACAAAAAATAACTTATATATACTTACCAAAAGCCAATGCCCTGGATAGGCATGAATGGTAAAGAGACATGTGTGGTAAAGGCATGCATGGTAAACACATGCATGGCAAAGTGGGTGTTAAAGGCATCCAGTAGTAAAGGTGGCATGGTAAAGGCTGTTTCCCAGGTTAAAACTTTACATACTAAGGGACAGGTAATTCCAGACTTCTCGTGCCCACCAATAGGTATAGGCAGGGAATTCGTACATGCCCAGTAAAAAAACGGGGATCTTCCACATGTCAAGCAACATGTAACCCCTACTGTCAATGCCTAGCAACATTCATACCCCACCTTTGCATGACCAATATAAGATAACAAATATGACTAGCTTATGTTGTTTATCTATTTAATTAAAATCAATCTAGTTCCTTCTAGGTACTAGTGAGAACAGAGTTGCATGTGAGCTGAGTTTTATTTATTGCCAGATGCTGCACCAAATTATTTGGATTGGATGGGGTTCATGGAGGATTAAAAGGTATTTCGAATTTTTTTACTGATTTCTAAGAGGTTGATTCAGAGACAATAGAATTCATTGAACACTTATTGTTTCTTCTTTTTCAATTAGGTTACGAGTAATTAGAATATTTTTCTGTTCTCAGCATAGATGTTTGTTGGGTTGGTAGCATTTTATTTTTTTCTTCAGTTTGAAGGGTGCAGAGGCCTCTACATTACCATACAAGAGGGTGTGTAAGTTTGAACAATATATGTCAGAAGTCAGCATTTTGGTATGCTAAGATTTCTTGACCTGCCTGGAGGAAAGGTTGACATATAGGCCCAGATTTACCTATGCTTTACTTTTGTGAAGCAAACCCAAAGCAAAGTCCTATCTTGGGATTTACTATCCAATTTATATCAGGATTTATGTAGTATAGTTTCCAAAAGTAACGCAAAGTTGCACTATCCACTGCTTTAAATTACTTTGTGTCATGGATGTTTCATAGGTGGTAAATGAGCATTCCCATGCATCAACCCATGGGCTTTCATGCAAATCCCTATCTACAAACATTCATAGACAGGATTTGCACCAAAACTGCATGCCTCCTTGAGGCAGGAGTAATAAGAAGAAATGTTTTCATTGCTCCTTGTTTCTCCTACATTGCGTGCATGCTGCATTGTACAACCCATGTTCAAAGCAGAGAAAGTGTTAAAGAATAGTTTTTGCACTGGAAGGGTACACTTCCAACACAAAAAGGTATTCCTCACAGAATGCCACACCCTTGCACTATTGTGCAAGGGTGTATGCTTTGGCACAGACCGCCTAAAGTGTACCAGTGCAGGGAGAGAAGAAAACAGCACCACATTTTACCACATTTTACCAAATACCACACTGTTCTCCTCTTTCCCTTTCACACTACACAGCGCAGCAACTTTTTTTTTAGTTTTTTTTTATCTATGCCATAGTGCATTGCTGTAGTCAAGACGTAAGTTACTCATGCTCCAAGTCATTGCTGGATGATGTACAGGGGGAATGAATGGTATGGTATTTTTAAATAGCCTCATTTGGTGAGAAACACATTTATCCAGAATAGAAAAAAGGTGAAAAACAAAAACATTTCTCAAACTTCCAATTGTGTTTTTAAACAGAATATAGATTAATCCAGATGTAAAACGTTCTCCGTATGCTACTTGAAAGTATTTATGTACGTTTATCAGCCATTTTACTTACATTCTGTCTTGTACGGGGACATGGCACAGCCATAAGAGCAGCAGAAGATGTAGGGACAGATTAAATTATAATTAAGGCTCCCTGTTTTCCGTTTTTAATGATTTTTACAGATAAATACAGACAGAAAACCATTTATTTTCTTGTCTGTATTTATTTTTAAATGTGGATAAAAACGGAAATTGGGTGCTTTTTTGAGTGATTCTAAATATACTTTGTCATGACTGCCAAGCCAATGACTGTGTGGATTGATAGGCAAGGGCGTTAAAAAAAGAAAAACATTTTAGTAAAGAGGCTCAACAGCAGTAGATTTGCATAAGGGTGATGCTGAAATGTGCATATTTTCATACGAGTCAATTGATTTATCTTCTGCAGGTGTTCATATCACTGAAACCTGGCAGGCATTCAAGCATGACTGCATATTTATTGGTTAAATAAATGCGGGTATATACCAGTTTCACCTTTATTTTTTTCACAAAACCCATAATAAATATGGATAAATACTAATAAAGTTTACAAAAAATAAATATGGATAAATACAGACGGAAATGTCAAAAAAATAAATACCATAAAACCGGGAGCCCTAGTTATAATTCATGCAACGCTTTGCAGCATGGTAAGTTTCCGAGCTGCTTTGCATGAGTTGGAGAGATCTGAAAAGTCCCTTATATACTAAGATATAGTGCTCTTCAGCTCTCTGTCTGCGCTGGAGCACTTGAGCCTGGCTAGCGCCAACTCAGGCACCCTTGCATCATGGTGAAAGGGTGCCGGCATTACGGTCAGGATTGTTTTTGTGCAGAAAGGTATAACTTCCTACACAAAAACAATGCGTTGAAGAATGTAGCACACATAAAAATAGAAAGTAACAAGGAGAAATAAAGCAATCTCTCCTTGTCACGCTTCACCGGGGAAGGTGTAACATTATCACACATTTCCAGGTTTACCAGCTTTAGTAAATATGGTAATGCATAGAAATGCCAATGCTCTACCTTTAGAACGCCTTCCTAATGCAAGGTAATGCAAGAGTGCTACCTTGCATTACTTTGTATTTACTGAACCACCCTAAACCATACAATGTGGATTTTCATGGCTCAGTAAAGATTAAAAATGAATTTGCCCAGCGGTATTCTGTCCTATTACAAGAAGACACGGCCATGTATTGGAGACTGCAGCTACATCAAAATAAAATAGCTGAAGGCAGTTCTTGGATGCAGTCACATGCACAGTGCATATTAGCAATGCCCTACCTCCTCTGCATGGTAGGCAAGGAAATAGGGAATTAAAGGAAAATACACCGTTCTGAAAAAGACATATCATAGACAACTATTTTTCATACATGCTCCTAGAATTCTCTCCATACATCACATTGATTTTGCTGCCAAGGGGCCCATACATTTATTGTAGTGCTCTCAAGGGCCTTAATTACAAGTGCCTGATTTAGGTGCAACATTTAACCCACCATTGACATGCTGATACCCCAGGATTTGGAATTTGAAGGATACAATAAATAGAACATATTATGAATTATCCCCAAAGAAATTGGCAATAACATGCAGCTGTTGGTGTTTATACGTTTTCACTCGGTAAATATCGGCAGGCTTGACCTGCTGATAGTTAAGCAAACAAGGGTTTGTACAGGTGTTTACACAGCATTTCTACGATTAGAGTCTAGACCTTTGTAGGAAATATAGGAAAAAGGCAAAAACTATTGGAGAAACAAGAGGCTTTTACGGAGCTGATAGAGAGTAGGTTGAGGGCCAAGTAGCAGGAAAGTGAGCTGGCATGCTACTAATATGAAAAAAAAGGAGTGGCTGAATGGTGGATAAGAAAATAAGAACAGACAGAGCGAGGAACTATGGGGCATATTTACAAGGCGGCGATAGAAAATTATCGCCGCTTTTGCGGCCGTTTTCTTCCGAAAAGCGGCGATATCTCCTAATTAGCAAGGTCACGCTAACGCGTGAAACCTTGCATTAGCGCATGTATTCTTAACGCCCAGCTTTGCATCTCTAATGAGGTGCAAAGTGGCCGTTCCTGACATGACAGGAGAAATGTCGATAAGCGACATTTCTCCTATCATCAAGCCCCACGCTATGAAGCATAGCGGCAAGAAAAGTAGCGATAACCCCTGTTATCGCTACTTTTCTTACGCCTGCTTCAGGACTGACTTAGCCATGATGTCCTATGGAAGGTGGATATCATGGGTAAGTTTGTGAGGCCCTATCAACAAGCTAACGCCACATTTCGTGAGATTATCGCTGGGTTTCCAGCGATAATATCACGTTAGTCAGTTAGCGCTAGGATTTTTATCGCTTTTGAGATAAGCGTTGCTAACAGCACGCTATATCAGCGATAAAAATCCACGTTAGCCGGCGATAATTATCCTTGAGTTTTAGTGCTCTTAGCGATAATTATCGCCGGTTGTTGCTGATATGCCCCTGTGTTCTTAAATTTGATCTACATCTAGGCTTGATATACATTTCTGAATTTTAGAAGATTCATAAATGATCTCACGAGGACGTGAAGAGTTTAAAACAGTAACATTTGTTTCAACACGCCAATAGGTAGCATTGACAAATGCAATATTTTATTTTCCATTTCATGATCTTTTCTCCATGAAAAAATGTAAGGCAAAAGTATAATTTTCTCTTCACTAGGGGAATGTATCCACTTTGATGCCTGCCTTTGGCCCTATCTATCATAGTATAAACAGCAGTTACTCAGTTGACATGATTGCCACTTCCCTTTCTGCCTAAAGTCCCACTTCTGAGACTTCAGGCAGTGTAGAATCAAGTAGCAAGCCTGTACAGAAACAGCAGTCTAATCACTGCTGACATTGATGGTGAGCAGTAGCAAAGAAAAACTTTTCTCCTACTAGAAATAACTCTAAAGT
Organism: Triturus cristatus; assembly: GCF_964204655.1. Lineage (NCBI taxonomy): Eukaryota > Metazoa > Chordata > Amphibia > Caudata > Salamandridae > Triturus > Triturus cristatus. The sequence goes on along the minus strand of NC_140582.1, from coordinate 109,465,119 downwards.
TGTTCCTTTATTTTGAAGCTTCATGTTTTGCAAAGTTGAAAAGAAAACATGTTAAGTTGCAAACTAGCTGACTTTTTAAATTTGTACATCTAAATCTGCATTTGTTCACACTAAAACGTTTGTGGCCATTTATTTACGTATCTCTGAAGTCCAACCAAAATTAGCTCAAAAACTTCCTAACTCTAATTTTGAGGTTGCTGAGATATCATTAAGCTACAACAATTACTGCATTGTGCAAATGTGAGGCTAACATTTAGCCAGTCCGCCTTATGGAAAATAGGATAGGAAATGTACTTAAGCAGAAGTCATTATATTAAACTTAGGTGCACAAAGTAATTTGTGAATCGGTCCCTAAATCCCTACATTATAATTCCGAAAATGCATCACAAAATTGGAAACGTGCTTGCAAATTATTAAGAAGAAATATTTCAGGTGCCTGTATGGAGGAGCTTAGTGGCATACAAATTACCAGCCATACATACAAATTAAAACGATTAATAAATAGTCTTCCTGCCCCTCCCTGAGGCTTGGCTCCTGGTCAACTGTGCAATTTGTCTGAACTTGGAACATCAGATACAGTATTGAGGTCTACTAGTAATATTTCACACAGGTGATGCTAATCGGGGAGCTTTGTTGGTTCCAAGCTCAAAAGTATCTGGCGTCAATGACAGAAGAATAAACTTCCTCAGCTATAGTGAGGGAGTCTGCACGCCCTCACATTTTCAGAGAACACTGGTGGGCATATTCACAAGCCAATATCAACGCGTTAGCGGCACTTTTTTGCTGATAAAGCGGCAATATTACTGCAATATTCAGAAGCTGTCTCTAACAGCCGTTAGCGATAGCTTTTAGGCAAAGTGGACCATTCACAACATCGCAAATTCTGTCAGCGATAATAAACCCCTTAGTTGCTTCTGTCGATCAACGGCCGTCGCGAGCACTACCTCCATAGTGCTGCGCACATCCGTTGGCCGACGCGGCCCCGCCCACTTGATCAAAGTACCGCACCGCGGTGGGATTTTCGCCGCGGTTAAGCGGTTAAAGCTAATGATATGCAAGGGAGGCGTTCCCTTGCAAAATCTGACATTAACCCATGATTTCCCTATTCACAAGGGGATTCCTTAATTTAAGATGACCAAAAAAACTGGCTATAACTGCAACTAGTGGCAGTTTTTTAAGACCAGAAAATAGCTGGTCTTAAAATGGAGATAACCATTGGGGCCTCATTTCTGCAGGTTTTGTTGCTGGACCGCGCTGCAAGCGATGTTGCTGCGCTGCCCTGTCACAAAATTACAGGGCAGGACTGCGCCCCATCAATAAGACAGTGCGTATTCCTGTACCCTAGACATGAAAAGTGTTGCAGCGTCCGACAAGACAGCATTGCAACACTTCTCACTACGCCCTTCTTGCGATAGCATGGATGCACTGTACTCACTGGACAGCGCTCCATGACGCAAGTAATGACAGTTACATCAGGAATCCTGACGTTTCTGTCTGCACTAAAGTCACGCATTGCTGCAGTTGTGTCAAAATCATGAGGCATCTCCAGCAAAGCATGTGGCCAGCCTATCCCTGTGGCACTGCGTCACCCTCACGCCTGCCATCAGGCAGGCAGAAAGTACTGATGCAGTGCAGTTCATGAGGGGTGCTCGAATGTCGACGCTGTTGGAGATCCATCAGTGGCGGTTGTGTGCTGCAGTGTCATCGTTTGGAAGCAGTGGCGTAGTGTTGGTGCTGAGAGAGTTAACAAGACATTCAATGGTGGCCTTGATCCAGCTGCAAGGGGTTGCGATGATGGCGATGGTGTCCGGTGGGCAAGGTGAAGACGTGATGTATCCAATGATTGTTGGTTCAGGAGAGTCCAGTGTTGTTGCTGAAGTTGAAGCTCCCGCTTGTGACGGTGACGTGCTTGACCGTGTGTCCTGCTATGTAGCCTGTTGATGTGAGTTGCTGCTTGCGGTGGTGTCCTGGTCACTGAAGTTGTCCAGGTGAAACTTCATATCACATAGTAGGATGTCGTCGGTGGATGGGAGATCCTGGGGTACAATGAGGTCATCAATGGTATTTGAGAATGGGGTCAAATGTCCGAGGGGCCTGCACATGAGTGTGCCACAGTGGATGTGCTTGGCTTTGTACGGATCTAGGAGTTGAGGTGGTCCATGGTCACCAATGGGTCATTAGAGTGTGTGGTCAGTCGGAGTGTGCTCCTGTAGATGATTGCAATGCCTCCTCCTTCACGGTCAGGGGGCTCCTTGCTGGTGAAACTGCAGCCGTCAGTGATCGCGATGTCCGGTCTGGAGCAGAGGTTGGTCCTTGCAGGCGAGGTTGCGTCCAGGGTTGATGGCAAGGATGGTACTGCCGTCGTAGCAGTGGAGTGTCCAAGAGGAATGCTCCTTGGTGCTGAGCGCGATCCAGGGGCAGACGGACGTAAACGGCGTAGCCTATGGGTTGCCTTTGTCACGTGAGACGACCATTCCAATGCAGGCAGTACATCATTAACAATGCAACTTCGACAATGCAGGTGCCATCACATTGCATTTGATTACAACGCATTGTGATGTCAGTAATGGTGTAATTTTAATCATTATGGGTGGGTATGTGTTCCAGATGTAAAATATGAAATTAATGGGGTGTTTTTTGGGGGTAAATTTTGCAAATCGGGGTCTAATTTGTGTTAAAATCTGAAATTTGGGGTGTTTTAGGGGTAAAATCTGAAATTTGGGGTGTTTTTGGGGGTAAAATATGAAATTTGGGTGTGTATTGGGGGCTCAAAAAAGAATTCTTGTGTTCATGGTTGGATTGAGGTGCAAAGGTTAGTTTAGGGTTGCCATGGTATAGCCCCCCACCTCCAACAAACCAGTTTACTCCCTCAGCTCTCTGCTCTGGGGGATGGGGGGCAGGAGGGAGAGAGGAGTTGCTCACATAGGGTCAGAGACACTCACAGTCCGTCCAATAACCAAAGTAATGTTTTAATACGGAACATAGTTAGCACGATCTCTCCATATAGAATATTTAATATATATATATTTATTTTTTTTCCAGAAAAGCTCCGGGTGCCCCGACCCTGCAGGGAGGGCTCTTTGCGCAGGAATGGAGAAGCCTGTATGTGGAATTATCCAAGAAAAATAAGAGCCCAACTCCGACTTATTTCCAAGTTCAGACATTTATTTCGTCAGTGCAGCAGCATTTTAACCACTCTCACTCCTTACTTGTTCCAGCATTTTGCCGCCTTGATCACAGGTGAGCGGTTATGTATCCTCCCAGTGGTCATGTGGCTCGTAAAAAGAACTACAGGCCCAGGGTGCACCCCATACATATTCCTCATAACGTGATTTACTGCATGATTCCCTTTTGCTTAATAGCGTTTTTTTCTTGCCATGGTCACGAAAGTAAATGTCATTCACTGTTAAAATTTGTTATTTACAATGCAAAGTGCCTTTCATATGCTGCAGTGCTATATTATTTCCTTGAAATGCGGGGTTGTGTGAGAGAGAATTTGTCTTCCTCACCCCCCTTTCTCGTTATATATATATAAATATAAGAGACTCAAAACAGGTAGAAAAGGGTGGAGCCAGCAACCATCTGGCACGGGAGTGACAAAAAAGAAACACAACGGAAATGTAATCTGTATACTTTAAATATAATCATCGCGGCGCGGATTCCGGGCGGGTAATACAGAGTGCAATAAATACTGGGGCGCTACCGGGCTGTGCCTCTCGGGTTTGGTTTACATCTCAGGATCCTGAGATGAGGATGGAAACGGGAGGGAGGGAAACAAGTGAACCGGGAGGGGATCCAGCCACAACTGGGGCGCTGGCCACTTCGGGATTCATACGGCTCTAGGGGTGCTGGACGCACAGCTCCTCATCCCTACAGGGTGGGATGGGTGCCCCACACCCATCGCCTGTTCATTGTCTCAAGCTGGGCTCGGGTCTGCGCCTCCAGTCGGGATGAACCACTCATGAGGAGAGCGGGGCGGCTGGGGCACCCGCCCGTCTTTGTGGGACAGTTTGTAGTTGCTGTTGCTGCCCTGAGCTGTTTTTCCCGCCTTTCGCAGGTCTGGATCGGAGGACGTTGGTAGGGTGAGTTAGGGGGACACCCAGTAGTGGGGGCAGCAGGTCTTCTGAAGGCCCTAGTCTGTAGTTGCAGTGGGTGGTGCTCAGGGCGGCGCCCCCTCCATGTATTGAGAGAGGAGCGGCTGGGGTTGAGCTCCTGACCTCAGGGGCCTGGGCTGGGGCTGCGACGGGTGGGGTGCAGCAGGTCTCCAGGGCCCCTAGCTGCCTCCCTGGGGCCCGCCTTCGTGCAGCTTACACACGTGCTTCTTGAGGTCAAAGTTCCGACAGAACCACTTGCTGCAGGCGGGGCAGGTGACGGGCTTCTTTTCGTTGTGAATGGGCATGTGGAAGGTGAGGTTGTACACCTGGTGAAAGGCCTTGCTGCAGATGCTGCACTTGAACTACTTCTCCCCCGCTGTGCGTCAGCTTGTGGTTCTTGTAATTCCCTAAGAAAAGGAGGAGCAGAGGGCAGAGGTTAGCAACGGGGCCAAGCATCTTTTCCTTTTGTACAAGCAGTGTCCACTGTCAACCCCATCCACACACACACAAGCATGACTACTACGCATTTCAGCAGCTTCCATTAATGACTCCTCTTTTCATCATTTTTCTTCCTGTGTTCGCACCCACAAGAGAGCATCCATTGCTTCTTCATTAAAACATGCACCATTGCAATATTTCAGCCGTGACTGCTGTCCTTGTCAGACAGTCAGGAGATAGCATCCACTCGCCTTTCAGACATTTGTACGCAGCATCAAACTAAAGCTAAAAATCCTGGTTTCGCTTTTGAGAAAGCACCCCGTGAAATAGCGGATGGAAATATTGCCTGAGAAGAGGCTTGGTTCCACGCTTGCAGCTGCATTTCTCTGATTTGTGGCCATAATCACCACTTTGCGCATACAACTTTGGGGCATTTTCTCATGGCAATATCGCCAGGAGGGAAGATGGGTCTTTTCTTGCGCTAATAGGCCGATCGAAAGGTATCGCCGGCTAATGCCAGAATCACTATCGCGATGATGTTATCGGCTGATTTCTCTGCCTTTCCCTGTTATTATCGCCATGTAGCGTGGCCTTGATATTACCCCGATAACATGGTGATAATATACAGTCTTAGGCTGCGCTAACTTTTCTGACGATAACTGACGTTAGCGATAGTTATCGCACATCGGGGCATACTATCAAGGACGGCGTTAAAAATTATCGCCGGTTTAGCAGCAGAAAACTGCAGCTAAAGCGGCGATAATGGGCTTGATAATATGCCCTGGAGAATTCCAAGGGAAGCCCATGTTCACACCAGAACATGGACTTCTATTGGAATTTTCAATAATATGCCCCAACATTGTGAATATCCCCCTGCATGTTATCGGCCTGTTGTCTATCCTTCCATTGCCAAAAAATCTCAGGAGACGGTACAGGCTAGAAGAAAGTTTGAACTGCAACAGTGCCTGATAAGTGTAATATCCAGCTCTCTCACAGCAAACAAAGGGCCCGATTTGACAGTAATTGTTGTCAACTAAAACATTTTTGTAACTGTTTTTTGCAAGGTCTGTGTACCATTGCCTCATTTATGGGCATATCAGCAACAACCGGCGATAATTATCGCTAAGCGCACTTAGCACTAGGATAATTATCGCCGGCTAACGTGGATTTTTATCGCTGAGACAGCGTGCTATTAGCAACGCTTATCTCAAAAGCGATAAAAATCTTAGCGCTAACTGCCTAACGTGAGATTATCGCTGGAAACCAAGCGATAATCTCATGAAATGTGGAGTTAGCTTGTTGATAGGGTCTCACAAACTCAGTCATGATATCCACCTTCCATAGGATATCATGGCTAAGTCAGTCCTGAAGCAGGCGTAAGGAAAGTAGCGATAACAGGGATTATCGCTACTTTTCTTGCCGCTATGCTTCATAGCGTGGGGCTTGATGATAGGTGAAATGTCGCTCTACGACATTTCTCCTGTCAGGTCAGGTCAGGAACGCCCACTTTGCATCTCATTAGAGATGCAAAGCTGGGCGTTAAGAATTTGTGCGCTAATGCAAGGTTTCAAGCGTTAGCGTGACCTTGCTAACTAGGCGATAAAATTATCGCCAAACGGCCGCAAAAGCGGAGATAATTTTCTATCTCCGCCTTGTAGATATGCCGCTTAGAGGTTTGGAATAGGCTAACTTCCCCAAGGTGATCCCACTGGCAGCGTCACCACCAGAAAAGGCATATCGTGGAGGGACGGCTGCCCCCTGTTATTGCAAGGATGCCCTGTGGACAAATGCTACAATAAGTTTGCCCAATCCATAGAAAATCAGAGAATCTAAAAACCCTGGCGTGGTTTAGAGACAAAACACCTCCAGAACACCACGTCCTGTCTTCCTTGTACCCTTGGCTTTTTATCTGACTACTTGCTGGAAGACGTTTGCCTTACCCTCAGCAACACAGTAAATCCGCATTGGACTGGAGTACCCGGGTGAGTACCTTATTGGTCTCTCCTCATCCAGGCAGGACCCCGTGTTTTATGATAGTCCTCTGTTGCTGACTGGGACCCCGTGTTTTATGATAGTCCTCTGTTGCTGACTCTTGAGTTGTCCTAATAGCACACACTGCAATACAGCATAAGCTCCCCTTTGGGCTGCCATTTCCCACCCCGAGGCTTGTTTTTTAAAATCTTTTTGCGCCCTGAAGAAGGTGGTGACCGTATTTTGGGTCCTTCACCAAAACGCTCTTTAGTGGTCACTGAGATTTGAACCCAAAGACCCCAGGATTCTTTTGAAGTAGTGAACAGAACCCGTTGAAGACTCCATTTGTAACATGCGAAATTATTAATTAATGTGAAACTATATATTTAATTGCCTTTCAGTTTCAGGGATTTCATTTCTATAAATATATCAGTAATGTGTCTATGATTACATTATTATTGAAAATATGTTTGAATTGATTATAATTTCTGCGCAGATATTCTCGTTGCTGGTCTTGGGCCTCTAAATTGTTTGGGTTTAATGTGTTTTTTCTGTATGATACATTACTGTGGAGATATGAAGTATGAATGAGGTGAGTTGGTATGCATGGTAAGGTGTGAGAGCGCATGGGGTGAGAGCTGGAGGTTTCCTAAGAGAGATTATGTACAGACATTATTGCATTTTTGTTATCTAAAAAAACTGTGTAGTTTAAATATATATATATAGGTAAACATATGTGTTATTTGGTGTGTATAAAAAATATTTTTGACAGTAAAAGAAAAATATCAAATAAATAATTTTTCTTTTACAAAAATACTTTTGGAATTGTATTAGTTAATGAATCACAGGGCTTTGTTGCAGCAATGAGTCAGCAGTGGAGGAGATGTGCCGGACCCGGTACTTGCCTCAAGGGCGATGCCTGGATTCTGCTGGAGCAGCACTTTAAACCAATTTGCAAGGGTCCAGAACTGGATTGGAACCACTTGTCAGGGCAGACTCTCAGTTGGCCGGAGAGAATGATTGGACCCACATCATTTGCTGTCTTGCCTCCTGATTGAAGTTTTAGGGGCATAAAAGACTTGCAACTCACCTGCCTCAACACTGGAACTCTGCTATCTGTGAGTCTGCCCTGCCACATGGTGCCAATCCAGTCCTGGACACTTGAAAGTGTTTTTTTTCTTTGCACAAAATCTGTTTGTTGAGTTTAACAGAATAAATTAGGTGCCATTACATCATTTAATCTTCAGACCCATTGATGTAACTGTGCATGGATGCAAAAGTGACATATCCACTGGTGTGGTGGACAGAGGTGGGAGAAACTTAGCAGGTGCAAGTCAGGCCCCCCAGAGAGCTGTGTCAGGGCTTGGGGGGGTCTTTCAAGCACAATAGAAACCAAACAAAGGGAGAGTGAACATGGAGAGGGGGAAAAACCTGGGAGAGGTGAGGGGGCAAGGGGGGCTAAGGGGAAGAGGGCGGGAGAGGGAACTACCGGTCCTCAGTGAGGACTTCTGGGAATGAAGTTGTGCATGGTGTCAGGGGGAGGTTGCAGCTTGTGATGCAGAGGGTTGCTGGAGCTGATCCGTCATGGAGCATAAAGGGAATGCTTTGTGTCTAGCCATCAAAGAGGTGGAGGGCTCGTAACCTAGGGGTTGAAAGCAGAAGTTTTCCAAACGAGACTGATTGTGGAGAAAGGGCAACCAAAGTCGCTGAAATTTCATGTCAGTGTGTACGAGCTTGTGCATCATCTGCTCCAGTGCAATGGAAACAGGATGCTGTGGGGGGGCAGCAAAGAGCGGCAGGAGTGTGCTATGAGCTGTTTAGCTGCATCCATCATGTGCCACGCTAGGTACCAATCTGTGTGGGATATTGCAGTCAATGATACAGGGCAGGCGCCTAATATGATTGTGTGGTATTCATCTGGTATTGGATATCCCCGAGTGCCCTTCATGTGGCTCAGGGTTTCCTTCCAGAAGGTCTTCAGGGTAGGGCATGCCTACCATATGTGGTGCTAGTCACCTCACGGGGCACTGCAGCACCAGCAGGAGGCGGGAACCGCGGGACGCATGGCAAGTAAACAGGTGGGAGTATAATAACATTGGAACATGACCTTGTAGGCCGCCTCCTGCTGATGAATGCTTCTGTGTATGCACAAAATGTCATGCCAAAGTTGCTCCCACTGTTTCTGTGTGATGTCAGGAGCATCATCCGGGAACCACTTCCATTTGTATAGGTGGTGGGGACGGATACACGGTTGTTGCAGAACTGCACATGATTTAGAAACCAATCCCAGGGAGCCCAAGTAGTTGCGGACAAGGTGTTCAAAGAGTGTGATGGGGCAAGTGGCAGCCTTGGCATTTGCAGGGTGGAGATCCCAGTTGTAAAGCTGGAAATATTGGTGATGAGCAGTTTCAGACAGGTGGAAGTCCCGTTTGCATTGTTCAAAGGACTTAACACTCAGGCCTTGTCTGTCCTTTATAAACCCCACATGGTCCAACTCTATTAATCCGGGGAGAAGGTTCTCCAGGCAATTAGGCAGTATCTTGGTATAGAGCTTCGCGTCAGTGTTTAGGAAGGCTATCGGGTGAGAAGAGGATCATAAGGTAGGGTCCATGCCCACCTTGGGATCAGATCAATTTCGGAATTGGACATGGTGGGAGTCAGGGGCAGGAGGGATTGAGGGAGTTAAAAAGCGTGAGCAGGGGGCCTTGAAGCTGCAGTAGGAAAGTTGCATAAAAGGATGGTGGAAGGCCCTCAGGACCAAGAGATTTTCCTTTAGGGAGCTCCTGGAGTGCCCTGTGGAGTTTGGTGACCGAAAAGGGCTCCCACAGGTCACGGGTTTGGGAGTGGTGCAAAGGGGGCCAGGGACAGTTCTGGAGATAGTTATCAATCTCAGTGGGATCTTCTTCCCCAGGGGGATAGAGAGCTCGCTAATAGTCCTGGAAGGCTTCCTGCTTGTCCACATCTCGGATCGCCCAGGGTGAGTCCGGGTTATGGAACTTAGCACTGTGTGAGCGTATGCGCTGGTGAGGCAGTCTGCACTTCAGAAGGGAGCCTACCTTGTCACCCCACTCGTAGTGTTTTTGTTTATGGGCAAGGAATTAGCACTCAGCCTTGTTGACCCTTAGGGCCTGAAGCTGCCCTCCTCAGAATAGCCAGTTGGCACTTAGCTCTTAGCGTGGTGTGTTGTTTGTTGATGTGCTCGAGGGTCACAATGTCTGCTGTGAGTGTGGTTTTTAGAAGGCAAGCCTCTCGACCCCTTGTTATAGAGATGGAGGTCAGCATGCCGTGTATGGTGGCTTTGAAGTCATCCTGTAGAGCATGGGAAACTTCGGGTGTTGTATTAAGCTGGAAATATTTCATGATGGCGTCCTGCACCACAGCCCTATCAACGGGGTCTCGCAGGAGTTGCGGGGAGAGACGACAGTGAGGGGGCGTGCAGTGTTGGGCCGTGCTGGGAGTTCCTGTGAGCTCAATGTGGGCATGGTCCGAGATGGAGATGTCCGCTATGTGCACAGAGGTGAGAGCAGGCAGTAGGGAAATGGAAACAAATAAGTGGTCAATGCGGGAGCAGTATAGGTCCACATGTGCGTAGAAGGAAAAGTCGTTAGAGCCAGGGTGAAGGTAGTGCCGGGTGTCTACCAGGCCTATAAATATATAAATTGCCTAGTCAAACGTACTGAAGGTGAGATTTATACTTACCTCATTTAATCGCCTTCATGAAGAGGGATTACTTTAGTTTACACTTATTGAAAAAAAATTTACTTATAGGTTTCCTAAGGTCGATGAGCTCTTGCCATCCTGGGTACAACAGTAATTGATTTTGAGTAACACCCACAACCTTTTGAAGATCAGGTCTGAGTAGGTAGTGTCGATGTATTTCTACGGTTTTCTACTTAGAATTAGCCCTATCAGGCGTAGTGTAACCATGTACAGGTTCCTTGTAGAATCCCTACCTGTGACTCCCATTGTTGAAGAAAGATATTGGGATACTCTGATTTGTGTAGCGCCACCCTACGCATTAGGTGATGCATCAACTGCCCTATATGCGCCCATTACAGATAGGTATGTTATTCTCTATATTTGATATGGTCTCAGTTGGTTACCTACCTTATGAGCATTTAGCTATAGGATATTTATATATAACCGGCAAAATCAGGAGTGTAATGAAGTTTGTGAATGATGTTTAGAGTGAACTTATTATTTTTTAATACAATAAACACTAGGTTGCTGTAAAATGTATTTCTGCACAATGTAACATATCTTTTAGATATTAAAACAATTATATTTTTTCTCATAGGGATGTCTAGATAATGTGCAATACTCGTCCTGAAGAAGGTGACGAATCATTGAATATTCACCGAAACGCCTCGTCATTGTTTTTAACTATATGAGTGATACATACAAGGATTATGGTACTCATGTACATGTGATAATGTTTACATGATTTGTTAATCTATGCATTTGCACTTTCTCACATATTTGAAATACTATGAATGTTTTTTAATAAAGCACAATATATTTCTATATATGGTCTATATTTAGTTGTGTTTTAAATATTGTCTTTGAATTTTTTCATTATCGTTATCTTAGAATTAAGTAACCCTGATGTTTTTTTTTCTTTTTTGTATTTTTAATAATACATACTTTGTGAAGTTTTGTATATATCATATCACAAAAGTCCTTCCATTTGGTTTGCCGAGTTATATGCACTAGTGTTGTCCCTCTATCTATGGCAAGGGAATTTCTGTTTTTGTTCATCACAGTCCCTGCAAAATCACATGTCACAGCACACTTATAAACCATAAACATACAGGTGGGTGGCCCCCCTCCCCTGTATGTGATATCTTGGTACACTTCCATAATCCCTGGTGGTAGTGGAGAAAAATGTGCTGATATGTTTGTTATTAATGAGCCTACTTGTTTAATACAGATTGTTTAATACAGATTGTATTACCTTTTTTATGTTTGTGCATTATCTACACATTACGTCTGTTTTTGTTCAAAAACTCTCAAACTACTCCATTCCCTGGTGGCAGCAGTAGGAGGTGTGAAAAATTACATTTTGAGGGGTGAAAATAAAATCAAAGTGACCAGAGAGATTTAAAGTCAGTGAATCCCACGTGGCCACCTCTTATCAGCCTGCAGATGTTTAGAAAATGGTAAAAAGGGCAGAACATTTAATGTGCATCCTGCAAAAAGAAACGGTCCATGAAAAGCATGGGACTGCATGCATTGCAGCAATATCTGGTGTGCAATCACCTCTAGAGAAAAGCTAGCAGTTCACAAGTGGGGGAAGGAAGAGTGCTGTAGAAGAGGTGCCGAAAGGACTAACACAGATCAGCAAAAGTAAATTGAGGGCTAAGAGAAAAAAAGTAAACATAGGGTAATACAGTGTGGTATTTAAGGAGCATGCTGAATCTGCTTCAAGTGGTGACCATGGCAGTATTGGTTACCGGGAAGCTTTTTCAGCAGTCAGGTTCATCTGGGATCCACAAGTTGAGCTTACATATTTTATTAAAATAGACCAAAGAGAGACTCTACCTGTATCAATTCAAAGGGTGCTTTAAGTCACCTATTTTCATTGACCGCTCTTCCTAAGCCACCGCAATCAATAACAGTATTCAGAGAAGCATAGTCATTGACTAATTTATTATTTTTTTACTTTTCTATACATAAACATTAATACATTCATGAGGACAAATCGTGACTATACAGTTTCAGTGAAATTCATCGGATCCCATTGGCAAACAGTTCATTCATCAGCTTACAATCACTTTCATACCCACAGCATATTCACGCGAAACCACCAATACGTACATCACATATATACAAAAGCAGCATCATAGGCACTGAGTCCCCTCTCACTGCGTGTCCGTGGACAAAAACAATTATTTCAAATAGGGGGATACCAGAATAGTACACAATAAAGGGATACCAGAATACACAATGTTTTTTTCTGATTTTAGCCAGAAGTTTGGTATCATAACACAAAAATGTTTTATAAGTTGATTATATTCAAACAAAACACAATTTCCAAATCAATAGAGAATATTTTTTTTAAAACATAATAAATCAAAATGAAGAATAAATGGACGGAGGGGACTGATTCAGAGCGCCGACGCACATTTCGGTGGAACCCTTTATCCTTTTGGGGTATCACCTTCCTCAGGGCGCATGTAGGGAATTTTCAATTAAAAAAAGGCAATGGGACCTGTGGAACTCAGGTGGGAGAATGCTGATATAGCTGGAATTCACCTCCCAAACGGCTCAGATTCCACATCGAGGTACCGACGGAGAGGGCGGGGCCTCCTTCTAACCTGAGTCATTACCGGGTGAGGTGAGGCTCACTTCTCGTGCTGATCAGATGTTCATATACACACTGACAATACGAAGAAGTTATACACCATAACAAGGTTGTATTTTTTAACATTGTCTCACAATTTATAATTTTCTCACTCACTTTTGCTGCAGTAGCGATAATCAAATGCAGGTCCTGACGAAAGCCATTTGACCCTCCAGGCAAGCAGGCTGAAACATGTCGACCCTATTATCAAACAGCCTATTTGTTAGAAGCTGTTTCTGCACCATTTTTAGATAAGGATTGGTAGGAATATTTCTCAATAAACTTTCTTTTTTCCTCCTTATCCTTTTTTAACATTTCACCTTACTGCACTGCACCACTTATATATCATTTTTGGTATATATCTCATATCTTGCCCTTACTAGCGGCTTGGCTGTCCTTCTCTCCTTCACCTTCCATGGGCCTCGAAAACGTGCTCCGGTTATTAACTAACCACGAATGAAACTCCAAGATGGAGTGAATCACAGTGGTGGGAAGGAGTGGATATCCAGATGATGATATTCACCAATCACTGGTTTTTGATGGAAATCCTAATGAATCCTACAGCACTCTGAGGCTCCCTTTTCAAACTCTTCGCTTATTCTAACTTTCTCAGCGACTGTGCCCCTGTTTTCAGACTGACAGATTCCTTGTTGTATTGTTATATTGGATGGGGGATTGAGTCTGTCTTGGTCTTTAAATTTTCCCTCGGACCCTCCCCTTTTTGGTATTATAGCTGGAATTCTCCCAGTCTTAGAAACAATTGAAAGTGTTGAAAAAAGCAGACTGTGCCCAAAGTCTGAAGGACGAGGTTCTACGGTCGGTGTTTAAATCCAATAGAAAAGAACCCCAAGGGGGATAGGGCAAAAAGCTTGGCCTGTAGTATTTGCAGAGGTCGTCCTAGTAGAATCTCACTAATATCACACGATTAATGGGACTGATGCCCGGATTCAACTTGGAGGATTTAGCGGAAATCATGCTCGTACAAGCAGCTTCAAGAGGCAGACTCGCGCTCCATCCCGTGGGTGTTAAACTAACAAGCAGCTTAAAATAATTCCCTGAATATGCGAATTAAAGTAACCCACGTCTGCCAAGAGGTAGAGCGTCCCGCTGATAACGTGAAACCGTCCAGATGGAAGGCTGGCTCTATAATTTATTAAACAAGTTTTGGAAGACCATATAAATCAAACAAAAGCTAAGATGCACCACACATTCAAAAAGAGCAGTGAAGTAATAACAATATATATAGTTCAAGTCCAATTCAAAAGTCAGATAGAATTTCCTTGTTTTTAGTCTTTTTATTCCAAGTTCATTGGATAGTAGACATTACAATGTGACACAGCCGACGCGTTTCGTCCTAAGACAGGACTTCTTCAGGGCAAAAGATCAAATATAAATATTGTTTAAGGTCACTGTTGATAAGATGAAGGTTGAAGGAAGTCAATATAGGTTCATTTCTTCCATAAGTAAAAATCTTCTCTACGATTAGTATGTCTGTCACCAAGGGTTCTTTCTTCTGTTTCAGCGGCAGAAATTTCTATATATATATATCTCTTTCCAGTTAAATGTACCAGAGAAGGCTATCCCCGGTCGCAATATGTTAGTTGCAACTCGGAACAATCGCCGTGTGCTCGAAAATCGGGTCCTCCAAATCGGTAACTTAACTTAATATTGTTATTACTTCACTGCTCTTTTTGAATGTGTGGTGCATCTTAGCTTTTGTTTGATTTATATGTTGAAGTTCCGCATGGGACTAGCATTGTAACAGTGGGTGCTACTCAGAATGCACACACTTCCTCAATCTATGTATTATAATACTCCATTGGGGTGAATACTTTGAAGGGTGACATTTGATCAGGTGCTGATAGGTAGAAGGTTCCACTGTTAGTTCTGTTAATACCTTTGTAAGTTTTGGAAGACATCACCTTCAGCAGAGCTGCAGGATCAGAGAAGGCGCGCCTTACTTCATACCAACTTGTTTTGATAGCCTTTGCGTGGTCGGCGGTTTATCTCAACAAACCTGCCATGGATAAGTCAACTCAGAGGCACATGTTTTCCTACCTTAAACTACAACTACAAGGATTGAAGACAAGGGCCAGAAATCTATCCATCTCAGTCTTGAAATTACTGCAGTCTGCTGAAGGGTTGCTTTTAGTTCCGAAACTATGATGGTGGAATAGCAATTCCTGGAATAGCGAACAAAGTGGGCACCAACTTGAAATCGTAATGTATTTCCTTGAGGACACAATGAGCTATAAGTTTAAATAAATGTTATGACAATTCGAGTACAAATATCTTAATAGAATTAAACATTTCGTCCGACAAGAGCCATAGAAGCACATGTTAATGTTAATAAATAATAGTAGATGCCATACTTTGCCATTCTAAGACAGCTTCCATCTACTATAAAGAATTGTAAAGATGAAGCACTGCAATAAACAGACTAACATATTTTGTTACCTTAGCAGAAGCAGTGCAGTACTGCGTAGATGTCAAACAAAATAAAAATTCTACTCCAATATGGTAGCCACATTTTCACATTAGGTGAACTCACAGAGGGGTGTGGCCCGCCAACCAAAGATCAAATCTGACTGACGACTAACTTGTTTGGCGATCTATGATCTATATAGTAAATACCTGCCACACTTTGGATGGCCGGTTTCTTTACAAAAATAATCGTTATATGGTTTATCTCCATGCCATCAAACCAAGCGTAGGGATTGTTTCATCCCAATGATGGGTTGGCGGAAGCTGTGATGCTCTGCCCCCAAGCAGTTTGTCCCTGTCAGTAACTGCATAAGCAGATCTGTGGCCTGGAGACAGCGAGCGAGAAGTGAGCAGAATGGGGGCCGAACTGCTACTCAGTGAGCTAGACAGCTGCTTATTTGCCAATAACCTGCAAGCAGCAAGGACTGGGGTGAATGACCACAGAGTCCCATAAAGCAGGGAGGAGGCCGGGCAGACAGATCTGAGCAGCACATGGTGGGTCATGTAGGGATTATCATCGTCACCATCCCTCTGTAGTAGTTCCCTAGCCAAGGGTGCTGAAGGAGAAAGAGCTTCCTGGACACCATAAAACAGAGAAGGGGTCCAGAACAAGCACAGCACAAGGGCTGTGCAGGCAACGGAAAGGAGTACTTTGGCAAAGGGGAAGTACACAGTTGTTGGTTGACAGGAAACTGATAAGAGAAGCCGCCGAGAAACAACAGGAAACAGTATGGTACAGACAATAGAAATTGAGGAAAAGTAAGTAGCAAGCAAAGGAACCAATGACAACCAAGATAAGCAAGGGGGTGAGATGTAAGCCCTTTTAAGATTCATATAATAGATTTCACGCAGGCGAAACATAAGAAGGAAAAGAGATTAAAGATTAAAAAGGTATTTTCGACTCCGAGGTTTGTGGTACCCATGCCAGACATCAACAAGGAACCTGATATACGGTTCCGTTGTTATATCTACTTTTAATGACCACAATTCTCTTGAGGTTGCTCTCCTGATAGCCACGAGGAAAAGTTTATAAGAGCGAGATAGGGGCCAGAAACCTCCAACCTTCCATGGAGAACTTAAAATTGATGTGGAGAATGCGCGACCCAGTTTGAACCCAAGAAGTCATTTTAAAAGAGAACATGAGATTAATGGGGGCCTGTGTATCTGAAAAGGATAGTGCAACATGCATTGTGGGTGATTTTAATGATCTCTGCATGTTAAAAACGTCCTCCTCAGCCCGATACTCCCACCTAACAAGCTGCACGGTTGGTTTGACCAGTAGCTAACAGAGAAGTAGGAATAGTATTACGGAAAAAACCCAGGGATCAAGAATGAGTTGCCATTCTGAGGAAACAACATAAGTGTGGCATTCTACACTGAGATGTTGCTAAGTAACATGTAACATGACCATGTCATATTGGAATCCCTGAGGTCATAGATTGTTGTAAATAGGAATGTTCTGTAAAGTCAGTTGTTTTAAGTTATGCTGGCTGATGGATGGGATCTTCTTTCATGGAATAAACTCACTACAACTTCATACCTGTGTAACTGATTCCTTGGATATGGAGAATACTTCACTGGCGTAGTCGGCTCAGGAGTAATGGAAAGAGAAAAGAAGATCTCAACAACAACTTTGCTGCATTCAATGCCTAAAGGAGGAACTTAACTTCTAAACTCCTATTAAAAACAACATATTATTTAAAACTGCTCTCGCATTTGAAGAAAGATTCTGCTACGTATTAAAATCTCATTCATCACAACGGAAGGTCATTCATCACAACGGAGAACTCAGAGGAACTCAAAAGAAATTCTCAAGTGGTGTTTGGATTATCGTTACATCGCTAAAGGCTGCGAGCAACGTGGGAACATCAATACTCGTTCAAACGGAATCTCTTCATCGCGTATTTGCACCTAGGACATACGCGAAGAATCGGTATTTAAGTGATGCGGTAACGTATGTGTATTTATGCATGCGTAGACTGTTCCTGTTCTTCATATGGTTGCATCGGAGAGTGTGAGGAAAATTAAAAATATATTTCAATGTTGTGCTGGTTCCACGGCATGCAAGGATATTTGAAACTACGTTATTGTCGTTCCCCGGCGTGTGAGGACATTTGAAATTTCAAAGGTAAACATCGGTACCCAAGGTGAGATGGCATCTTCCTACCTGGAACTTGGATTTTATTCTGTTCGTTCCATGTTCTGCTTCTTCGTCGTCAGGGGATAGATTCAGCGTAGTGGGACGTGAAGCTTCTGTCATCGTCTACAATCTGAATCTTTAGCCTCTCGCAGTGTCAGCGTCAGCAGTTCCTCGAACGCACTGGAGGGTGTCATCACGCACCACGCTGTTGTTTGCGCGTGCGTGGTAACCATCTTGATTACCGTATCCTGGCAACGGCACAGACTTTATCGGCAAGCTACGAACAGTACGCATGGAGTGTCATTTTCGTTTTAAAGCTAGCGAAGGAAGTTTCATCAGGGGAGGCATATAAATGAGTCCAGTAAAACGTTGTTTTATTTCTAAATAGCATGTGATAAAATTCTAGGGTACTTATTAAAAAAAAAAAAAAAAAAAAAAAATTCTATAGTTTTGTTAGAATTGCTTACCTAGTATATAATATTTGGAAAACAGTATCTTATTTTTAAAAAAGTATAAGAGAATAATAGAAAGAGATTAATACAAACGGTTGTATACTGTATCACACACTTGATAGCGTACATAAGCTTTTTGATAGTATGACTTTGGAGCAAAGTAGTTAATTGCATGTAACTCTCTTATTTATAATGCTGAGGTTCATATCGGTTGAAGTTGCAATACGCAAACATGCAGAATGTTACTGCTGCTCCATTCTTTTTGTCGTGTACTGGGTCACCTCCCATTAAGTGGAAAAAATGGAAGGTAGTTTTTGAGAGGTATGCCAGAGTGTGTGGACCATCTTTGAGCGCAGAAAGAAAGTCATCTCTGCTTCTGCATTGTTTAGGTTCTGAAGGTCAGGATGTATTTGACCATTTGCCAGAACTTCCAGATTCAGAGGCGGGGAGATTGAATGATTATGAAGTATGCATTAAGAAACTTGATAAACATTATCTTCCTAAAGTTAGCACAATTCTAGAAAGATATCAATTTGCAAAGAGGATGCAATCAGCTGAGGAAACTATTGAGGATTACATAACCCAACTAAGAAAATTAGCGTCATCATGCAAATTTGACAATTTAGCTGATGAACGCATTAGGGATCAATTTATGTTTGGGTGCACTATTGAGAAAATTAGGGAGGAATTGTGGTTAAAGGATGAACCGACGCTGGATGAGGTGTTAACAATTGCCAAACGAATTGAGCATTCGTTAAGGTGTGTTGCCGTTATTAAGAAGGACTCAGAAAAAGGGTCTAAAGTTGAATCTGTTAAAGTAGAGCCAAAAAATTGCAATAACGAAGTGAAAAGTAATCCTGAAAAGGTGTGGTCTGAAAGAAAATGCTACAGATGTGGTAAAGCGGGACACCTAGCCAATGAAAAGAAATGTCCTGCGCTCAATCAAACATGTTCCAAATGTAAATTAAAGGGGCATTTCACGCCGTTATGTAAAACAAAATATAAACCTAAGGTAAAAGAAGTTGAGATATACCAAAGGGAGTTAGAACAGTCGGAGGATCATGTGTGTGGGCAGATAGTAATACAGGTTGACAGTAAAGGCAATACTAAATCTTGTCCTTATGATGAAATTGTAGTAGATGGAGAAAAAACGAGAGTACTATTTGATTCTGGAGCAAAGATTACCATCGTCTCTAATGAATTCTACAACTCAAAGCTCAAAGGAAAGATCAGTTTAATGAAACCCGATATCATTCCTTTGGCATATGGAGGAGAGCCAATAAAACTTCATGGATATTTTGTGGGATTGATTGAATATAAAGACAGGATGGCATCGGGAAAAATGTATGTGTCAAAGCGGGGTGATAGTATTATTAGCTGGATTCACCAGGGCAATTTAGGAGTGTATTTAGATCCCAACGCTAATCCGTGTATACAGCTAAAGGATACGATCCAATCAGTGGATAGGAACGCCAATGAGGAATATGTTTAGAATTTAAAGATGGAGTTTCCAAATGTTTTTAAGGAGACTTTAGGCTGTTTAAAGGGGTATCAACATAAAATTCAGTTAAAAGGTGATGCAATTCCTGTGTGTTGTAAAGTGAGAAGTGTGCCATTATCAGTTAAGGAAGACATGAAGAAGGAAATACAAAAGTTAAGCAGTTGTGGAATAATTGAGGAAGTAGAGGGATCAGAATGGGTGGCCCCGGTTGTGGCAGCACGCAAACCCAATGGCAATCTGCGTTTATGCATTGATTTAAGACAACTTAACAAAGCTATAGTAGTGGATAGGTATCCATTGCCAAACATAACTGAATTGTTGACCTTACTCGATGGAGCTAAAGTTTTTAGCACCATAGATCTCACTTCGGCATATCACCAAATAGAGCTAGATGAATCATCACGGGACTACACATCTTTTGTCACGCCCTTTGGAACGGATAGGTTTAGAAGAATGCCTTTTGATTGGTGTCTGCCTCTTCAGTGTTTCAGAGGGTGATGGAGAGGGTGTTAAAAGACCTACCAGGGGTATGTGTATACCAGGACGATATCTTGGTGTTTGCAAAAGATGAAGTGGAACATGACATTAGGTTGAAATCCGTTTTGAGGAATTTGTGCAAATATAACCTTACGGTTAAGGTGGAAAAGTGCAAGTTTAGATCCAACAACATCAATTATCTGGGACATAGTATTTCTGGGGAAGGAGTGAAACCTAAATCTGATTTAATTGAGACCATTACGAGGATGTGTTCTCCCCCTGACAAAACTGAATTGATGAAATTTCTAGGCATGATAGAATATTATGCAAAATTTGTTATGGACTTTGCTGTGGCAACAGTGAACATGAGGCGATTATTGAGGAAAGGTGAAGAATTTGTATGGTCTGAGATGTGTGAGAATGAGTTTATAGCCATTAAAAAGAAGCTTAGCCAAGCTCCTTCTTTAAAAAGTTTTAACCCTGCAAGTAAATCCATCTTGGTGACTGATGCGAGTGAAAAAGGTCTTGGAGCAGTTCTGAAACAACATGGGACCGATGGCATGCGCACAATAATGCTTTTGTCAAGGAGTCTCAGAGATCCTGAGACACGATATTCAGTGGTGGAAAGGGAAGCTCTAGCGGTATCTTGGGCTGTCAAGAAGTTAAAGAAATTTTTGTGGGGTGTTGATTTTGAAGTCCATACAGATCATAAACCCTTGATTGAAATATTCAGTAAAAAGGGGTTAGACCTTATTTCTGGAAGGATAACTAAATGGATTATTGGCTTACAGGAATATAATTTTAATATAAAATATATTCCTGGTATTGAGAATGGAATTGCGGATGTTCTCTCACGCTTAGTTCCAAAGAGTAGTGTGCGTGAAGACTGTTCTGATGATGATGAGGAGGATGAAATAGTGTGTGTAGTAGATCATAATATTATTTCAGAGGAAAGGTGGTTGAAGAAATTGAAAGGTGATGTGACATTGAGTGAAGTGACATCTTTGTTAAAGAAAGGGTGGATGTCTAGTAGAGAGGGGTCTGAAGGCAGAAGATCCTTTTGGACAATACGTAATGAATTATCGGTTGATAATAACTTGCTGTTTAGGGGAACAAGATTGGTTCCTCCTGCTAGCCTTAGAAAATAATTAATTGATCCAGTGCATGTGGCACATTCAGGTTTGTCGAAAAGTAAAGAGAGACTTCGCATGTCATATTGGTGGCCTGGAATGGACAACATGATAGAGAGAATTATTAGGGACTGTGTTACTTGTGCAGTAAGTGATAAAAATAAATGTGTTCATGTGCAACCTATGGTCTTGAGGAAACACCCTAATGGTCCATGGCAGGAAATTGCTTTGGATATTGTTGGTCCTATTCATGAGAAAGGATCGCAGATTTACATTTTGGTTGTTATTGATATGTTCTCTAGGTGGCCTGAGATTTTCTTTCTATCAATGATTAATACTTCTAAGGTGATTGAATGCTTGAAACTCTTATTTGCTAGAGAAGGTTTCCCAAAATCAATATTGTCGGACAATGGTGTCCAACTGGTTTCGAAGGAAATGGAACAATTTTTAAATGCTAGAGGTATTACTCACAAGACCTCTGCTCTCTATCATCCTGAAGCCAATGGGATGGTGGAGAGATTTAATAAGGTTATTAAGGAAACCATTGCATTGGCTAAAGGTGTGGAGTTGGATTGGAAAAAACAGGTTTTGGAGAAAGTTGAAGAGTACAGATTGGCTCCCCATGCAACAACAGGGAAGTCTCCTTTTTTGTTGTTTCGTGGTAGAGTACCCAATACTAGTGTTGAACCTTATTGGGTTAACAAGTATGAACTTGCTAAAGGCAAAGAGAGTGAGTGTGATGGGGAATGCATGCTAAAGCTAGAAGATGAGAAGGCTAAATCAAGAAAGGCATACTTTGATGTGAAACATGCAGTAAAGAAAACTAAAGTAAATGTTGGTGATTGGGTCAGGATTAGATGCCCTGGGTTGTTGGGGAGTTCTGTGTCAAAATTCATGAAGCCCATCAAAGTAATTAAAACATTTAATAATGCTATCCAAACGCAAGACCATAGAATTTGGAATTTGAATAGAGTTATTGTGTGTAATAATATGCAGAACTTAAATAAAGAGTTAGTTTCTGTTAAGGATGTGGAGGACAAGGAGTTAAACTCTCAAAGAAAATCTTCAAGGATGGTTAAAAAACCAAGTTATCTTGCTGATTTTGTTTGAGGTAATTTTGCAACTTTTATTTTAGGAAGGGTGATGATGGGTTAGGTATAAAGGTTGAGTTGTGTTAAAATAATCTAGAGGTTAGCATTATGTTAAGTTCTTTTGGAGTTTGTATTAATTTAATGTGCTTGTATGTTCTCTTATGAGGAAGGGAGATGTGTGGCATTCTACACTGAGATGTTGCTAAGTAACATGTAACATGACCATGTCATATTGGAATCCCTGAGGTCATAGATTGTTGTAAATAGGAATGTTCTGTAAAGTCAGTTGTTTTAAGTTATGCTGGCTGATGGATGGGATCTTCTTTCATGGAATAAACTCACTACAACTTCATACCTGTGTAACTGATTCCTTGGATATGGAGAATACTTCATAAGGCAGTCACGACCAATCGTGTAACAGACCAATAGGATGCAATAGCACAAAAAGCCTGTAAGAAAGATAGTAGGCATTTTTGGGCTACTGTCTCAGATATAAGATGAAAGAATTTGACAGTCTCCCAGATCTTCTGCCATATTACAAGCAAATCCTGGGAAGACCATTTTAGAAAAGTTTATGCTGCTTCCCCAACAGAGGACATTTTTATCATTAATAATGAAAAAGTTAGAGAGGTCATTATAACAGCAGATGAGGTGGAAGAGGCCCTCACATAAAGTATAGGAGAAAAAGCCCAGTGCCTGACTGCGTATCGATTGATTTATTTAAACTTGACATCGAACTCTGGTCCCCCTTGCTAACTAATGTGTTCAGTAATTTGGCACACACAGATTCCCCGGCTATCATTGTCCCCATATTCTAGAAGGGTAACCATGATGACCCCAGTTGTTATAGACCAATCTCGCTGATTGATACAACTGTTAAAACTTTGGGATGTTTCATCTATAATAGAATCCAGGAGTGGGGCCAAGATTAATACATCTTACATCCTTCCCAGCATGGATTCAGAAGCAAGATTGGACATTTGAGCAATGTGCCAACCTCAATCTGATAATGGGTAAATACACTGTTGTAAAGCGTGTGCCTCTATATCTGGCTTTTATGGATTTAAGTGCCACTTTTGACTGTGTTAATCAAACTGAATTATGGCATATGCTGCTGCTCTGAAGTCTGGAATCCTCTCTTGTTCATTTCCTTGCATACTTGCATAGGGAGATGAGAGCGAGGGTCCAAATAAGCGGCAATTGAAATGTGTCCAAGGATATTGAGATTAGCAGGGGCTTCCGGCAAATGTGTGTTCTTGCCCCGCTCATGCTCATTTCATACATTAACGATTTGTACCCGGCTCTAGCATTGACAATGAGTAACGTCCCTTTTGTCAAAGTGAATCTCTTACCCAGACTTTTATATGCGGACAACGCAGTGCTAATGGCCTAGACTCCTAAAGCACTGCCCCTCCTAGTATTTGTATTCACTGATTTTCTGGCTAATCGAGACCTTTGCACTAATTTTAAAAAGTCACATATTATGACATGCGGCCCACACTGTATTCAATTGTCCCACATGCAAGTAGGTGAACATTTCTTAACTACTGTTTAGACTTTCTCATTTTTGGGAGTCATGTTTTCTGCCTCAGGAGCCTAGTCACCTAGTATTGCACATCGTAGAATGCAGTTTTCAAAAGCAACTGGCTCATTACTTTGCCTCCTTCAACCTCGTGGTGGGGGGTAACTGACAGTCATGCTGCAAATCTACAAAGTTCAGTGTGTCTCCATTGCCACCTACGGTTCTTAGATGGAGGATTGCCAATTGCGAAGTCTTACAATACGAAGAAAATAGGATCTGCAGGTGACTCCTTAGTGAACCAATTTCCACTCCTTACTTTATTTGCCAAAAGAGTTAAACCTACAATATATCATTGGTTTTATTAGGGTGAGACCTTTATTGTTTTGGTTATCCATATGGAGTAATGAGAAGGCAGTATTAACTAGGGACATAATATCCGACTGCCTCTTGAATGTTAATGGCCTCCGAATCCCATGGTTGGCATACATCAAATCAGAACTAGGTAAAATTGGCATGCAGAGGGCTTTTAATGAGACAAACTCATGCTCTAGTTTTAACAAAAGAAAAGTAGCATCATTTTTTATGAATCAGTGCAGGACAGACACCTTAAAAGCGCTGAAGAGAAACCCATGATCACTGTATATTTGTCTTTGAGTGCCTTGGTATCTTCCCATTTATATATGGCAGCCTTGCGGTAGATGGGATCTCTCTCTGTTACTTAGATTACGAGTGACACTGTCACACACTTATTGTGCTTCCCGCTTGGGTATCAGCCAAATGTTGCTGCTATCCCTTGTCGTGCGATAAGAAAACAGGCCAAAGTATGCGACACTTTTTCTTGTTTTGTTAATTTTATGGGGCATATTATCAAGAACGGCGCTAAATATTATCGCCAGTTTAGTGGCAGAAAACTGCCGCTAAAGTGGCGATAATGGGCTTGATAATATGCCCTTGATAATTCCAATAGAAGTCCATGTTCTGGTGTGAACCTGGGCTTCTATCGGAATTCTACAGAGCATATTATCAAGCCCATTATCGCCACTTTAGCGGTCGTTTTCTGCCGCTAAACCTGCGATAATTTTAACGCCGTCCTTGATAATATGCCCCTATGAGTTTTATACTAGGTCATTCTTTATCCCTCTTTTGAGAAAGAAGTACCATGACATTAGGCAGTGCAGAGCCATATTTCTATCAGGTATTCAATTGACAGATAGTGATGCATGCTTACATGTAGGCTCATTTTTAAGACATGATGTGAGGGCACACGGAACTTTATTATTTTAACAAATTGCTGCTATGTGTAATTTTCCTTCTGTTAATATTTATTAATGGTTTTAACTGGATGAATTGTTTACCTGTTGTATGCATGTTACTTTTATGGATGGAAATCCTTCCGAATAAAGGGGCAGATTTACAAGCCCCTTGCGTCACTTTTGCCCCGTCGTTGCATCACTTTTGTGACGCAGCGGCAGCGTAAACGTTGCGGCCTATTTACAACGTGACGCATCTAGGGAGATGCGTCACGTTGTGAAGCCATGCACCACATTAAACCTGCGTCAGCTTTAATGTATGCAGGGAGGGCGTTCTGTCGCAGGAAGCCCCGTAAAAGTGACGCAGTGAAATGTACACTTTTACGTCCATGCTGCGTCAAAACCCTGCGCCAGCATGTTAGGCATAGGGCGGCCATGAACATTGCGGGAGTTGCGTCGTGCTTGCGTGACTTTTCCGTCAACAGATGTGTCAGAATTTCTGACGCATCTGTCAATCCTTGCGCCATGGTGCGCCGTATTGTAAATACGGCGCATCCATAGTGATACAAGGATTTGGCATGTTGGCGCAGGGAAAGTGACGCATCTCTACAGATGCGTCACTTTCTTGTAAATCTTGTAAATCTGTCGCAAAGTGTTTAAACTGAAACTGAACACTAAGGTAAACCTGACCAACTCTATAGTGCATCATACATTTTTAGAACTGGTAAATAATACATTTGGCTTAAAGACATTCCAGGTTATTGAATGGAGATCCCATCAGCAGCAGCTGGTCATGCATTCAAATATTATTGAGAAATTGAAACTTGAAACTGCAAGAACCTCAAAAGCTCTTGTTTCTACTCATGTTATGTACGTGGTATGTACCTGTGGAACCCTTATATATATATATATATGTACAATTGTGCAGTCGTGGTTTCCCTAAAATGTGAAGGTGAAACTACCTACCTCCTGGACTGTTAACTAACACTAATGATATCCTGACCCTGATGTGAGAATACTCCAGTACCTGAACCATTTTGCACCATATGTACAGAACACTGTAGAGAATCTTGGTATGTGAACTGGGTAACAACACATGTGAGAGTTCAAACAACATGATTGAGCAATGTAATGTTTCATGTCTGTGCTAAATGTGCCTGTCATTAACAGATATGAACAGCTGTGAACATGAAACCCTGTTAAAACGTAACCTTCCAGAAAAACCTGCAATCAGAAGACGTGACCATTCCAAAGTGAGTTCTTGTCTTCTCTCACTCCCAACCACCCTTCCTTTTAGGAACTATTGCTGGTGTAGCAATCATCGGCTGCTACTGAGGTTAGTACTCAGCAGGGAAGGCAAACCAGCCCTGGCAATTGAGTCGGACTGGCCGACAGGCCACGATGACGGTTGGGTTGGTGGAAAACACTGCTGCTTCTTTTTGTACAGGGGGCCGATATTGGAGCACTGCTGCAAAACTGGTCCCCTGTACCATAAAAGGCCCTCACTGGTCTAACACCGGCCCTCTGTGAAAAATGCCCTGTGCCCGCTACGGCCAGTCTGGCCCTGGTCCTCAGAGGGAGTGGAGGCCCAGTGTTGCCCCAAATGAACCTCCTGGAACTCTGGTGAGTAGCTAGTGACACCTGCCCCTCTGCTGAATGGTTGAAGCTGAGAGCACATTTCCTGGTAATATGTAGTTTAGTCCCTGTGTATCTGGGAACATCCTTTCTAATCACCTTGTCATATATTCTGCCTTCACAAAGAGTGTATATGTATATCTATTCACATTTCTCCTCGTGTCACAAGATGCAGCACAGTATATGCTGTGAGCGGCCAAAATTATCTTTCACCATGGTCATATGGTTTTGAATCCTCTGTAGTCCACAATTTTCCCTAAAAGGGCCTAAAGATCATAACATCACAACAAACCAGGCAGCATACAATGATGTCTCAACCTATTGTTGCCCTATACTTTTTTCAAGAAGAGTCTTCAGGTTAGACAGGAGCAAACATGATTTCCATTAATGCTGTTTCACTGTTGGTTGTTCTTCCAGGATCAGCACAAAAAACAATGATTTTACTGATTGATGCACCTTCTTTTTAAACCTATCTTGTTCACCACCTTAGGTACAGGCCCAGAGTGATAGGAACTTTCTACTGGAATTTCATCCTCAGAACAAGGCGTAAGGGGAGTGAGTTGGGGTAAGTGATGATCAGGGCTGATATTAATTGGTAAATAACGGTGAGGGGCTTAGAAGAAGATTGGGCAGCAGTCCAGCAAGACATTTCCCTGTGCTGGCCAGCAAGCTGCTCCTGAAGCCCTGCAACGTAGGGGCATATCAACAACAACCGGCGATAATTATCGCTAAGCGCACTTAGTGCTAGGATAATTATCGCCGGCTTGCGTGGATTTTTATCGCTGAGATAGCGTGCTATTAGCAACGCTTATCTCAAAAGCGATAAAAATCCTAGCGCTAACTGCCTAACGTGAAATTATCGCCGTAATCCCAGCGATAATCTCACGAAATGTGGCGTTAGCTTGTTGATAGGGCCTCACAAACTTACCCATGATATCCACCCTCCATAGGATATCATGGCTAAGTCAGTCCTGAAGCCGGCGTAAGGAAAGTAGCGATAACAGGGGTTATCGCTACTTTTCTTGCCGCTATGCTTCATAGCGTGGGGCTTGATGATAGGAGAAATGTCGCTTTGTGACATTTCTCCTGTCATGTTAGGTCAGGAACGCCCACTTTGCATCTCATTAGAGATGCAAAGCTGGGCATTAAGATTTCCTGCGCTAAAGCAAGGTTTCACGCGTTAGCGTGACCTTGCTAATTAGGCGATAAAATAATCGCTGCGTTTCGGCCGAAAACGGCCGCAAAAGCGGCGATAATTTTCTATCGCCTCGTTGCTGATATGCCCCGTAGGGGCATATTATCAAGACAGGCAATAAAATTATAGCCGTTTTAGCGGCAAAGCGGCGATCATTTTATCGCCTGTCTTGATAATACGCCCCCCAGTTCCTTAGATTGCCAAAAGGAGCGGTAAAGGATTAAGTTTAGAAGGATAAAAGGTAAAAGGTGTAAAGAAATTGCTGGTGGTTGTTTTCCTAAACCCAGAGAGAAGACAGAGGCCCTGATTACAAGAAATGAGGAGCGAAATTAACAAAGGCTTTTATGCGTTCATTTTGTTCTGCCTTATTTTGACATATTTGGTTTTTCCTCAACTGGTTTTGCCAGCAGTGGGAGAACCAAACACCACTTTTACAGCCGCTAATTCCTCGTGGAAAAATAGCATATAGGTTTGATTCCAGCTGTATACAATGCTCCCCCACTAGAAAAAACTCTGATTTCCCTCCTGCTCAGAGCAAGTAATTAGTAAACCTACATGGAATAGTTGATTGCATGTGGTTTTACACAATTTACATAATTGCATGGTACTCTGGTGATTTTACAAGGCGGAAACAGAAACATTGCATGTAGTTTTGCTGCATACCCATTACGGTGCAACTCAGAATGCGGGTCAAATAATTAAAATGGAGGTATACAGAACAGGAGATGTGGGAACAGGGTGAGATAATATATATCGGCTTCATTCGATGGAACGCCTTTGCCCAAAGTGTTTTTAGGATCAGGATGCTCATCCTCATCTGTGTCCTCCTATTCTCTGTGGATGGGAGGTACCAAACCTCTCTGTCTTATGTCCCTTCTCTTTTCCCCTTTGGGTGTGTAGATTGTGGCATCTGGGTGAATGAATGCCTCCAATCGATGATTGACACTGCCTGATTCCCTGCCTCGAGTATCCCGCAGTCAAAGGCAAAAATCAATCCATGTATCATCATGGCTTATACATCTTTGTAAGGAAATGTGCCTGAGTGCAATGCTCTCCCTTAAGATCTATTTTCCCCTTCCCTCCCTTCTTCTCCCTAACCTCTCGCCCTGATCCATCCCAAACAAAAGCCCCCGCAAATATTTACTACCTGCTCAGGACAGTTAGTAATTGTGTGTGTCAAATCCCTCAGAATAGGGAATGTCATGTAGAATTCTGAATGGTAATTCCATATTGCTCAATTTATTTCCAATTCTGAATGGTTGAACTCATAGTAGGCGTAATTCCATTTAGAGAAACTGGCTGATATTGGCAATCCCCGCCGCTGGGAATCTTCAAATGGTATTGTGTCTAACTCACAATCAAAACCTAATTAATTGTATCTGGAGATTTGCATTGTCCTTTTTGGTCCGTATATAATAGTCTTCCTATATACAAAAACAGACAAAGTGGATATGCTATATTGACCTGCATATCATCCTACGTTCTAAAACATGATTCATCACAAATAGTATGAAAGATATAATATATAGGGTGCTACACAGTGTTTGATACCTATCCACCTCAAGTATCCCAAGTATTGAGATCACAATTATCTCTCAATAATCAATACCAAAACTAGGAACACTGTAGTACACCACACAAGGTTATTGATCTACTATCATCAAGTTCATTTGATTCACGTCGAGTTGTTTTTGATTGACTTTTATTTCAAATTCATATAAGAACAGCCATTTTCAATTCACAGCCAGCCGACGAGCGTTTCGCCCAACGTGCTTCCTCAAGGCTGCAAAGATCATATAAAACAATCAACACCTAGTTCTTCACTAATAATAAATATCAATAGAGAATCATTGATTAATTCACAACTTTTTCTATACATGTGTGTATAAGACACATTATTACAGAAGATTGAAGAAGGACACAACTGTGTCAGGAATCACTATCGCAGAATATAAGATCAATATATAGTATACAAAGGATAAAAACAAAGAATAAACAAGATCTCATTGTCTCATTGCACAGAGATTAGACCTTCACCAGAAGAAAATGGAATAGACCAATCATGTGAACACAAATTGTGCAAACTGTTTAAATATTTACAAATCACCCGTGAGAGGTGAGTGAAAGTTGAGTGCTTCACTATGTGTATCACCCATTCCGTTAATCCTGCCATGTAAGTATGTATAAAAAATACACTGTGAATGTGAGATAAAATGCATCTCACCTCCAACACCCGATATTTCTACATCTATTGTCTCTCATCAAATATCCAATTTCTGGTTAGTTTGTCGTGATAATTCTGCAAGAAGATCCAAAGTATATTTGGATGAGAATTACTAATATACCCCTCCATATGGGAAAGTTTAAAACACAGGCGCAAGTCTAGAAAGATCAAATACAGTCATTACCTTATCAATTCTGGATATTTAGTTCTATATGTTGTCAAGCTTAAGATATGCATGTGAAATTGAAAAATCTCCTGTCATGATTAATGTATAGACATCATTCTTGGGACCATAATACGTCCAAACTGTTGAGAGAAACAAATATATCTCTATTCTCAAAACCATTATGTGACCTCCTCGAAATTAATGATTATATGTCATTAGATGGTAAAGAACAAAATTGTCACTCCACACTAGTATCACCATTCTTATAACATTTGAGGCAAAACTGTCCTGACCATATTATTCAAAATACGTCTACACTTGTTGAGAGAAACAAATATATCTCTATTTTCAAAAATATTGCTTGACCGCCTTGAAATTGATGACTATATGTAATTAAATAGTAAAAAACAAACGTTGCCACTGCACACTAGTATCGTCATTCTTATAACATTGAAGAAAAACTGCCTAACCATTTTATTCATCAAGTAATTTCCCAATGATAGGGCATCTAATACTAACTCAACTCATCCTCTTGGGACATTGAGTAAACAAGTGCAGCGTATTATATATCAAAGTTTCGCTTAGTTTGTATAAGAAATCCATATCATATGCTAAAGCCATGTGTCCCCGACCCTGTCATAGTACCCGTGCTTAACATAAAAATCTCACTTGATCAAATAGTTGGGCAATGATTCTCTTACCTGTTGTCCAGAGTAGCGACCGTATATCGTTCGAGCTTGCAAAAGTTGGCGTTCTCACCTCGCGTCATTTGCAAGATTAAAACCACTCCCAGAGTACATAAAAATAAAGAAGGGACTTAAGAAGTGGTTTCGATACAATGTTCATATTTGGCGGCCATCTTGTCAGGTGCAATAGCGTCGGTCCCATTGTGTATACCCATAGTACACATTGGAAATCCGAGCTCATACGACCAATTGTATTTAAAAGACAAGAAGTCCCAGAAAATCAGGAGGGATGAGAGAGACTATCAAAGTGGCAGAGTGTATACATTTGCCCAAAGATATGATAACATCAGGGCTGGCAATAATACAGAAATTCTAGAACGTATTTCCCATACAACAGACATGACCAGCACCTCAGATTTATCAAGCACCAGTAGTTTAGCTAGTGTAGAATCAAATAACGTGCAAGGACAAACTACAGGTCCATCCTCTGACCCATTTTTTTTAGAATTACAACGATTCAGAAAAGGGAACAAACAAGCATTCAAGAGAAATATGGATTCAAGAAGACAAGGCGGGGCAAATGCAGATCCAGTTGAAAAGGAAAAAATAGGTGTAATGACCAGATCAGTCGCACACAATCAGAAGAATTGATTCGTATAAATGATACTGCACTACCAGATAATATCAATGTTGTCAATCTATCAAGTCGTGGTTTGAACAAATGTGAAATAAATGTGCTAAGCAAGGGATTAAGTTTCTGTCCTAGTGTCATTCCTAATTTTACATCTTTGCACATAAGCTGTTTTAAATTTGTCAGAAAAATCAAAATGTTTAAATTCTTTAGTGACAAACAAAAGGTCCAACCCTGTGGTGAATGGGATAAGAATATGGAAACTATTTTCTCAATTAGAGATATAAAAGATATTCATTTGTTACTATCATTGGAGGATCTAGAGGATGTTTCCACATACAAACCACAGCGGTGGATCTCAATTTAGAGACATCTATGAGTATTGATAGTGGCCTTAGACCAAAGTCAAGATTTACTCCTCAGATCACAGGTTTCAATCTCATTGACAAATTTCAGCGTAATGTCTGTCGTGATTTATACGAATTAGAGGACAAAAATTGTATTAAAAATAATTTCCGCTGGAGACAAAACATTTCCGTAGAAGAAAGAAAGGCACTGACAGGTCTCAAAAATGATGACTCCCTTGTCATCCGTGAGGCTGACGAGGGAGGAAATGTAGTAGTGATGGACGAGGTAGACTACATGGCTGAGATAGATAGACAACTAGCTGACACAACTACCTATATTCACCTAGATCAGTTTCCATTAGATGCAACAAAGCTAACAATATATATCAAATTAAAATTCTAGAGGGACAGATGTTTAATCTCAGATTTGGAATTCAAATATCTGTATAATGATACCCCAACCATTCCTTGCATATATTGTTTACCAAAAATACACAAAGAGGTCAAATTCCCCCCTGGGAGACCGATTATTTCCGGTATCGGATCTCCTACTGAAAGGATTTCCGAATACATTGACACCTTTTTACAACCATTGGTGATCAATTTACCTTCTTTGATCAAAGACGCCTCGGAGGTATTAAACATCATCTCAGATGTAGAATGGATAGAGGGTCACTACTTGGTAACTCTTGATGTATGTTCCCTCTATCGAGCATACCAGGAGATCAGGGGCTTAAAGCTGTACAACACTTTCTAGAGACTCGACCGATTCAACTGTATGAACATACCACAATGCTTTTGGAACTTATTGAGATGGTCTTAAGCAACAACATCTTTGTACAAAATGGAAATTGGTACCGTCAAACAAAAGGTGTGGCAATGGAGGCAACATTTTCGCCTTCATTTGCCAACCTCTATATGGGTCTTTTTGAACTTACACACCTTTGGAGAAAGGGTCCCAGTGCCCTTATGGAAAATGTACTCTATCTAGGACGTTATATTGATGACATCCTAATGTTCTGGGCTGGAACGAGGGAAGCATTGGAAGAGTTCTTTTGTTACATCAGTGATAACCCATTTAATTTAACTTTTACAAAAGAACAGAGTACCTCTTGGATTAATTTCTTGGACATTACAATAGTAGTGGATAAGGACAAACTACAGTCGGTACCGTTTAAAAAAAAGACGGCATGTAATGAAACACTTCATGCGACTAGTGCACATCCTCCCTCACAAATTAAATCTATTCCAATGGGGGAAATGATAAGAATCAAAAGAAACTGCAGTGACACAAAAAAACTGTCTGAAGAATTGAATGCTGTAGAAAAGAGATTTATGAGGAGAGGTTACAGCAATACAGACATTAAAAGGGCAGGCAACAAAATCAATAAAATAGAAAGAAAATACCTTTTAAAAGGAAATTCAACCAAAAGAAACAAAACACGTACCAGTAGAAAAATTTGATTCATTACACCATACTCGACAGTTAATACGGATCTTTTCAAAATACTAAACAAACATTGGCAGTTGCTTACTGATGACAAAGACATATTAGAAGTATTTGGACGTAAACCAAATATTACTTTTGAAAGAGGAAGAACTTTAAGACAAACACTATGCCCTAGCTTAATTCCAGCAAAGACAAATAATACCTGGATATCTACCAAACCGAAAGGTTTCTACAAGTGTGGCTCCTGTAGTGTGTGCTGTTTTGCAATAAATAAAACCACAACCTTCAAATACAACACAGGGAGAACATATACAGTGAATTAATTCGTAAACTGCAACACAAAATATGTGATTTACTCTATTAAATGCATCTGTGATAAGATCTATATAGGCAGTACTATAAGAACACTAAAAGAAAGAGTACAAGAACATATCAGGGCGTTACGCAATAACAACATTCAGTATCCTCTGGCATCACATTTTAATACAATGCATAACCAGACAGAAATGATGAAGCTAGGCTTTCATGGTTTGGAATCATTAGCTGCCAATAAAAGAGGGGGAAACAGAATCAACAGATTACGCCAAATGGAAAGTAAATGGATTATCAATTTGAGGGCGGTAGAACAGGGAATTAATATCGATAAGGAAATGTTTGAATTTCTATGATGTAAATCTGTGATTATTTTGTGATCAACATATCTTCATGTTCTAAAAGTTGATTTTTCATGTTTCGACAATTTACACATACTAACTTTGCTTCTTGCATGCTGTAGCATTACTCACAACATATATATATGAGGCATATTCTAACCATATTAATAGATATTTTTGCAATACTAACCAGCATATGGACTTTTCAATTCCATCTAGAATACTATTCGCATATGACATATAAAAAAAACTCTTTTTTCAATATTAGGCAATTGGAGCATGTTTCTGTATATACCAGAACATGGCCACGAGGTTTGCGCATATTTGATAAAATAAGCGAATACAATTGCATTTTGCATTTACATTTCCCCTCTGCTCAACAAAGATATTGAGCAAGGGTTACCCAAACATTTTATATGGGCATAGTAACATCATGGTGTCTTATTGTTAAACATTTGAATTTAGTTCCATCGTTATATATTTGCGATCTTCTTATGTTCCAGATTGTATGGAGCCTGAGCCTTCGAATTATGTCCAATTTATATGACACTTAACGGTCGTATGAGCTCGCATTTCCAATGTGTACTATGGGTATACACAATGGGACCGACGCACCTGACAAGATGGCCGCCAAATACGAACATTGTGTCGAAACCAATTCTTAAGTCCCTTCTTTATTTTTATGTACTCTGGGAGTGGTTTTAATCTTGCAAATGGCGCGAGGTGAGAACGCCAACTTTTGCAAGCTCAAACGATATGCGGTCGCTACTCTGGACAACCTGTAAAAGAATCATTGCCCAACTA
The DNA here is from genome assembly GCF_964204655.1 of Triturus cristatus. NCBI lineage: Eukaryota > Metazoa > Chordata > Amphibia > Caudata > Salamandridae > Triturus > Triturus cristatus. The sequence continues at coordinate 109,430,435 of NC_140582.1, read as the reverse complement.
TTTGATCAAGTGAGATTTTTATGTTAAGCACGGGTACTATGACAAGGTCGGGGACGCATGGCTTTAGCATATATGATATGGATTTCTTATTCAAACTAAGCGAAACTTTGAGATATAATACGCTGCACTCGTTTACTCAATGTCCCAAGAGGATGAGTTGAGTTAGTATTAGATGCCCTATCATTGGGAAATTACTTGATGAATAAAATGGTTAGGACAGTTTTTCTCCAATGTTATAAGAATGACGATACTAGTGTGCAGTGGCAACGTTTGTTTTTTACTTTTTAATGACGTATAGTCATCAATTTCGAGGCGGTCACGCAATAGTTTTGAAAATAGAGATATATTTGTTTCTCTCAACAAGTGTGGACGTATTTTGAATAAAATGGTCAGGACAGTTTTGCCTCAAATGTTATAAGAATGGTGATACTAGTGTGGAGTGACAATTTTGTTCTTTACCGTCTAATGACATATAATCATTAATTTCGAGGAGGTCACATAATGGTTTTGAGAATAGAGATATATTTGTTTCTCTCAACAGTTTGGACGTATTATGGTCCCAAGAATGATGTCTATACATTAATCATGACAGGTGATTTTTCAATTTCACATGCATATCTTAAGCTGGACAACAGATGGAACTAAATATCCAGAATTGATAAGGTACTGACTGCATTTGATCTTTCTAGACTTGCGCCTGTGTTTTAAACTTTCCCATATGAAGGGTTATATTGGTAATTCTCATCCAAATATTCTTTGGATCTTCTTGCAGAATTATCACGACAAACTAACCAGAAATTGGATATTTGAAGAGAGACAATAGATGTAGAAATATCCGGTGTTGGAGGTGAGATGCATTTTATCTCACATTCACAGTGTATTTTTTATACATACTTACATGGCAGGATTAACGAAATGGGTGATACACATAGTGGAGCACTCAACTTTCACTCACCTCTCACGGGTGATTTGTAAATATTTAAACAGTTTGCACAATTTGGGTTCACGTGATTGGTCTATTCCATTTTCTTCTGGTGAAGGTCTAATCTCTGTGCAATGAGACAATGAGAACTTGTTTATTCCTTGTTTTTATCCTTTGTATACTATACATTGATGTTATATTCTGCGATAGCGATAACTGGCACAGTTGTGTCCTTCTTCAATCTTCTGTAATCATTAATCAATGATTCTCTATTGATATTTATTATTAGTGAAGAACGAAGTGTTGATTGTTTTATATGAACTTTACAGCCTTGAGGAAGCCCGTTGGGTGAAACGCGCGTCGGCTGGCTGTGAATTGAAAATGGCTGTTCTTATATGAATTTGGAATAAAAGTCAATCAAAAACAACTCGACGTGAATCAAATGAACTTGATGATACTAGATCAATAACCTTGTGTGGTGTATCAATAACCTTGTGTGGTGTGCTACAGTGTTCTTAGTTATAATAGTTTTCCTGACCACTGCCTTTTTTGTACAGTGATGGACATTTCTGAACATCAGTCCTTGGAAATGAGGACATTTCAGGTTGGGCAGCCATTTTTTACTTGTATATTTTTGTATATCTTCAGTCTTTACTCACTCTCACATAATCATCCTTCCACTTGGCGATGATATACCACCATCATTATCGCTTCCATCTCTAAACCTGGTTGAAAAGACTAATCGTAAAAAGGAAACAAAGATGTGATCTGAGTCCAGTTTTATGCTGAAAAAGTGGCATACAAAGGTTAGGTGAAAGTATAAACTGGTTGTAAATTGTCATGGTATGTGTATCATTCACAACACAGATTTCAATTCAAATATTGTCTGCAAACTCAAAGCCATGCGTGTGTCTTAATATGTTCATATCCTGCACTCTACTACAGAGAATTCCTGATCACGTACAATATCAATTATTTCTTAAGGAAATATCAAATAAAATAAAATCGAATTCTTTAGCAAATAATTAAATTCAATTTCATGTATTTAGGCTTGTAGAAGGTACCCTAACGGGCCTTGTGGTACTGTCTAGTTGAAATTATGTAGGCCAGTAGAAATGACATAGTTGAAAGATTGATGACATTGCCAATACCTACTAACACCTATGTTGTTCAGACTTTTTTTTTGTTTTGTGTATTTTATTTAAGATTTGCAATCCATAACAAATATCAATATAAATTCCTTATAAACACTAAACATAAGATATCAAAATAAACAAGAAACCATACAGACAGCGGTGGCTGCCAGTTCATAGTATGCCACTGCAACATGAGAATATCACAAGAGAAGGTAGAGGAGATGAGCCCCACAACAACAAAAAAGAAAAACAGAGAAACAGAGAAAAGAAAAACCGACATAACACATAATCCATCCGAGATATGGTGCATCTTACTGGACACATATAATTTCATATGCTCTATCATGGGACCCCATATCTTTGTGCCCAGTTTTTGTCTTTAAGTTGTTTTGAGAGAGTAAAGACTGACCTCCAGATTGAAAATATTGTAAAATTTAGCCCTCCACTTCTCAAAGGAAGGGGCTTCCAACTGCAACCGGGCTGATGCAACACATAACTGAGCCACTGCTGCGGCTATGAATATTAAATAGCAGAATGGATACTCCGGTTGTCCCTACCTGAGACTGTCCCCAACCCCTAATAATATTATATCCATTGTTATGTAGATATTTATGCCTGTAATTTCCACCATCCACCAAAAACCCTTCAATATGTCTCCTCAATTGTGTTAGATAGGTACATCCATAAATAATATGCACAATATCAGCATTCTCCATCCTGCACTTAAAACACTTCCCATCATTCAAGCCACCCCATTTCAGCATCCTCGCAGGTGTATGGTACAGACTGAATATTGACTTGAAATGGTAGGCTTTCAATTTGGCAGATACCAGAATTTTTTCGGTCATGTCTTTTGAATGTTCCATATACAGCCCTTCACGCCCTAGCTGTATACCCCATTTGCGGTCTTGGGCTTCCGAGTCGTCCTGCTGTGTCTCCATTAGGATACTATATACTACACCTATTTTAGCTGCCCGTTTTACTGCCTCAACCAGAGGGCTGATTTTTATCCCACTCTGCTTCTGGTGTTTACATAGAGACTCACACATTTGCAAATATTTTAAAAAATCAGTTTTTTGCAAACTAAATCTATCCAACAAACTTGAGAAACAGGAGAGTACTTCATCATTGAATACATCTCCTATTTGCGTCATACCCTTAGCCCTCCATTTATCCATTCTCAGGTCTCAGAAGACAGGGGGCAACATTGTCGTAGAGTTCGTAGGGTGTAGAAACATGTCCACCTAATATGCAACATACTCCGTACTGTCTGCCACACCTTATATGCTCCCACCACCACTTTGGAACAAGTTTTTTTTAAATAGCTTGGCTTGAAAAACCTGAATAAACAATTTTTAGCTGCTGGACATATCAGCATCTGATATATTGATGCTGTTTCTGCCAAGTTGCCCACTTCCTCCCTTGTTAATAAAATCCTCATGTTTTGGAGGAGACAGGCATAGTAATAAAATGTAAAGTTAGGGACTGCCCAGCCCCTGTGCTTACGTTGTATCATCATATATTTAAAAGCTCTCCGGGGTTTGCCTTGCCCCCATAAGAACCTATCAGACACAGATTGCCAGTCAGTCAGTCAAAGTTGGCTTTATTTCGATAGAAAACATATCTTTAAAAGCAATACATTACATCATTCTTTAAAAACACTAAAAAGCCAATTCATAAGAAGACAGTTATACAGAATCAAGATACGAATGGCATGAATAAATTACATAAAAATCCAATTTTAAAACCATAATTAAACAACACACAAAAGCCTTTTTGTTCTGATCAACCATGCCCAGTTTAAAAACTTCGCCATACCACAGACGAATAAAGGGCGAGTGTCAGATTTTAAAATACGGTAGGCCTCACTACATTGTCTTGTGCCTAGCTCTTTGCATAGGGGTTTCAGCCACCTGAGGCGAGGGGCTTTATATGCAGGGCATTCAAATAAAAGGTGGGGGACCGACTCAATCCTAGTCTCGCAGAAAGGGCAAAAAGGAGTAGTCTGAGCTGGTACCTTCCATCCAGCAGTCAGCTCACACACGGGCAGTATACCTATCCTGAATTTAAAATATAAAGCCCTATCTCTAGATTTTGAAATAATATCGAGATAAGGCTCAAGTAGTGCCACCTCCTTTACTAATAAGAAATCAGCAGTACATCTGCATAGATTAGGATTAGAGTTTCTGGAGTCCATTACCCATTTCCAGTACAGTTTTTTAAGGACAGACTTGGGCGGTGCGGTCCTGGCCTGCCAGGCCTCTCCAAGACCCAACTCGCCCAGCAGTCGCTTAACATCCCTCAACCATCCTATTTTGTACCAGCCAGGCATTGATAAAACCTCGTTTAGCCCCTCCGCACAACTAACAAGCTCCGGAACTCTCCATATACGACCCCAGAGAAGTAAAGGGCGCAACCTTGCCTGGTCTTTAATAGGGCAACAGCCCATGTCGAGGAATAGGGGAAGGGTGGGGGTACTATAGGGGAGGCCCATTAAGTCTTTCAAAAACTTATTTTCTGAACGGGTCAACTGATCCACATTCTGCGCCCCCCCAAAGCTCTGCTCCATAAAGCGCCGCACTCACCCCTCTTGCCTTGTAGATGTCAAGTACTGGGGCAATTGGTTTGAGGGTGGAGGACCGTTGTTCTTTTAGCAGTGCCCCCACCACCCATTTGTGGTTTAGCAGCATTTTATGGAGATGACAATTCCACCTCATGGTGTCAGAGAGGCGGATTCCTAAGTAGTCAAACTCCTTGACCCTTTCTAGGGCCACTTAGTTCAGTACAGGTGGCCGCCCCTTTTCTTCGGGGGATTCAGGACCAAATATTTGGTCTTTCCCTTATTAATTTCTAATCCCCTCAGATTGCAAAAAATTTGGAACCTATCAAGGAGGCTCTGCAACCCAACTGGGGTCTTGGAGATCAAGAGAGTGTCGTCTGCAAATAATAGAGTAGGTATTCTCCTGCCCGCCAGGGATGGAGCATCAGAAGGATTTTGTAAGAGATGCTCCACCACTCCATTGACGTACAATGAGAACAGAGTGGGGGCTAGAACACAGCCCTGGCGTACACCTCTATTTACAGTTATTCGGGCAGTCTTTTGGCCCTGATTACCCCACCGAACCTGTGCAAAATTATCTGCATGAAACTTAATTATCAAAGATAATAGGTACGGTGGGATACCCAAATCTGACAACACCCTCCATAGGCGGCTGCGGGGCACTAGGTCAAAGGCAGTCCGTAAATCTATGAAAGCAAGGTACAGACAACCTTTGCCCAGCACAACCGCCTTCCAGTATAACAGCAGCAGACAAAATGACTGCTCAATGGTCCCAGTACCTGACCGAAAGCCCGCCTGAAAGTCAGAGAGTATCCTATTCTCCTCTACCCACTGGAGCATCCTCCCTAAAACCACCTTACCTGCCACCTTTTGCGATGAATCCAATAGGCTTATAGGGCGATAGTTAGCTGGGTCGTCCCGACTCCCTTTTTGGAAAATTGGGACGACCTCAGCACCCATCCAGGAATCTGGGAGAGGTGCATCATAAAAACTTGCATTGAGTAATGCTGCAATGAGCTTTCCCCATTCTAATGTATTAAAGCGGATCAAATCCCCGGGTAGCCCATCCGGCCCGCAGCTTTATTTGGGATAAGGCACAAAATCGCATCCTCTACTTCCTTCCCTGTAAACAGGAGATCCTCACTCAACCCTAAAGAATCAACCAAAAAAGTTTCAACTGGATCTACCCCAACCCCCGTTGTCACGGTATAAAGGTTGGAAAAATGGTCAAACCATGACGCCTCAGGGATATTACATGTTATAAGGGAATCCATGGGTTTGTCCCTAGTTCTTATTAAATCCCAAAAACCCTTCAAGTCCCTCCCAGCAATTACCAATTTTAGGTCACTCCAGAACTGATTCTCCCACTCTTTCTTCGCCTTGCCAATAGCACCCCTGTACAACTTCCATGCTATACTAATCAATACGATATCCTTGAGTTTAACTGCGTTAATTAAGTCCCTTTTCGCACTTCTACAGGGAGCAGAATACCAGCAAGGGTTACCCTTAGGGCGCCCTGTCTTGTTGGCCCTATGCCCTGGGTTTCGCATAGTGAAGAGATCACCTAGTGCATCGGTAGTATGGTTAAAAAGAGTGGAGATCTCATGGTCATTTGGGATAAGGGAATCTAGTCTGGACAAGGCATTGGCCATGATTGATCTTATTTCCACGAACTTGCCTTCGTCGAGAGCTACATTTTTCCATTTAAGGCGCCTCCCGCAATTCGAGGGGCAAACGTCACTTGTTGACTTCCACACATGAGGGGCTTGCAGTTTCTCCACAACCGTCCACATTGGGGACAGTGTCAAAGACAGCGGATTGTGATCGCTGTCAGATGAAGGGAGGACTGCCATATCCAACAGATGTCCCCAGAGCTTAAAATTCAACAGGATATAGTCAATTCGAGATGAATGTCCTACCTTGTTGAAAGTGTGGGCCCCACAAGAGTCTGACTTTGGCCGTCCATTTACTGCCCTCATAGCATATTCCAGGGTTAGGGCATTTAAATGGATAGCACTTTGGGACCAGCTCTTAATAGGTGGAATTGACAGGGGTGGAATCCCTCTCCTAACATCTTCTTCTTGGGTGCCTAGTATGTCATCCTCAGCCAGGGGTTCAAAGGTGCAGTTGAAGTCCCCTGCTAGCATAATATATGAATCAGTCCTACAGGATCTGAGTGCATCCTCTAAGTCCAGAAGGGTCAATGAGGGCGTGCCCGCTTTCGGGGATCTAGCATAAATATTAAGGATCTCTAAAGTCCGCCCCCCAGGAGACCCTCTAACTACTAGTCTCTGCAAATCTGGGGACTTAATATCTATACACCTTACATGATACCCCAATAAGGTGCTTACCCAGATTAATAGACTGCCTGAAGGTCGACCTCTCCCGGACGAAGTGGTTGCAGGTACAAAGTAGGTAATGTAGCCAACCTTGTAACGGGGTTCCAGACACCAGGTTTCCTGGAATAAGCATATCCCGAATGACTCAATAAAAGAGTTCCATTCCGGTATGTCCAGATTGCGAGAAATGCCCGCTATATTCCAGCTGACAATCTTCAGGACCTCGTCATCAGCTGCAGCCTGTGCAGGGAATAGCCTCTGCACAGGTAGCCTATCCCGAAATGCAGAGATAGTTAGTACATCACTCGCTAATTTCAGCTGGTTTGGGGCATCAGGGGCAAACTCATCAGGATTTAAATAACCTGTTGACTCCACGATAAGGGACGAAGCACTACCCTCAGAAGGAAATGAGTTATAACAGGGTGGGCCCAAAACTACCCCTTTACAATCTATAACACAGCTCTCTTTCTCGACAAGTGCGGCAGGTAACTCCGTGGGAGGTCGGTCACTCTTTTGTCAACAATCCTGCCAGGGTCAAGTGAGGTATGGGCATGGATTTTGACGAAGCAGGCTGGAATGGGGGGAATAATAAGAAGTATGCCTGCCATTCCATCCCTCCCTGCTAGCCGCTCTAGCGGACCGGACGGGAGCTGCATAGGGATTAAAAAAACTAATGTCACGCGTACCAATTCCTGTATTGGGGCCCATACTTCCCTCACTATTATTAAAGCTACAAACATAGGTGGCTACCCTAGGGTCTTCAAAGTTGACTATAATGCAGTCCCCCATTATATCTTTGGGCCGGGTGCCTAACCAGCTAACCCTCCTCACATGGATAACCCGACCACCCAGTGAACTAGGGAGAGGTCTGTTTTCCTTCAGCCAAAATAAGGTTTTATTCAGTGCGGCATAAGACTCCTGTTTGCCTGGTTTTAGCACAGGGACCCCAGTAAGTACTGCCACAAAAGGTTGACAGTCTGGGGGTAGGTTGGGAATGGAGACAGGCACAATGCTTGGGGCATTTCTTAGTTGTAAGATGGGAGTTGAAGTTGTTTTGCCTGATTTAGTATTACTTGTACCAGTACAGTTATTATCGCTAGATTTATTTGTCATAGTGGTACCGCTTGTACTTGGGCCCACAAACCCCGCAGTCATCACTGGATGGACAATGTTACCCAGTGCTGCATTAGATTTCGCCGAGACCCCCACTGTGGCCGCCCCAAACTTTGGGAGAGCCCCAGAGGAGGCCACAGTTTGTACAACAGGACTATTTTCCTCAACCACCCCCTGGACTGCCCCACAGGTATTAGATAGACTTATTGGGGCAGTAGGTAGCTCTCGCGGAGCAGGATTCCCTGTTGAACCATCCTCCCTAAATCTAGAATGGAGTTTAATGAGAGATTTTAGGGAGAAGAAATTATCAAGGGTGACTTGCTCAAATCTGTCCAGTCGTTCTGTTAGCCCCTTCACTCTCTCTAATACCGGGATCAACAATGATTTCATGATTTTTTCAAGCTGAGTGATTAATGGGATCTCGGTAGTGGGGCCGTCAGTGGGTTCAGGAGGGTCGGACGTCAAATCCACACATGTCTTCTCTACAATGACACCAGTAGCTGCTCCCCCTTTTGGCCCCTGGGGATGACCAGGACCCACCCCTGCACCCTTATGAGACCAACCCACCCTACTTCCAACTCTCCTAGGTTTCTTAATAGGTTTTAAATAACTGCCCTTACGTGGACTAGCCGGTCGTTTCCTTTTACTAGAAGCTAGGCCATTTGCTGCCAATGGTAAGGGCACAGAAGGGGCGGAGGAATCCTGGCGAGGTAAGGTAGCAACAGGAAGCAAAAGTGCAGAGGTCTCAATCGGCCGTGGCTCTAGCGGGGCGCTCTCACCTCCCAGCGGAACCGCAGCAGACAAGCTCTCTAGCCGATCCAGGCTGGCCCTGATCGCAACAACCCATGGATGGTTAGGGTCTAATAAGACGTTAACTAAGGGATCAGGTGCATGAGCAGGGGAAACATTAACTAGAGGGTCAGTTGGGCGTACTGGGGAGGGGTCTAGTGCCAGAGAGCCCAACGATGAGCGTTTACCAATCAGGGGTTCCCGAGAAAGACGCCGTTCTGTCATGGCAATTTCTTTTTCAATTACCGTAACAACCCGGGTAATAAATTGGTCCATAGTCCCAGAAACACAACCAGCACCAGCCCCGACTACCCCCCTCGAGCCCCTACCAGATCGGGTAAACATTGGCATAGACACCTCAGCAAAGATGATTAAACCTCTAACTGCGCCTAGAGAAGGAGTCCTTCAGTTAACAGTCACATGAAATACGATACTTGCTGCCCGTGCACCTCCTAGGACACTTTTCAGAGGGGAGGCCCAGCCCAGCCTTGTCCAGCCCCGGACGGCCACAGACGGCCACAGACGGCCCGGCTCGTCCCGCGCGCGTCCCGCGATGCGCGGTGCAGGGTTTGAATTTATCCCACCTGTAGAGGGCGGGACGGGGAGGCGGCTTCAGGCCCAGATGAATTGTGGGCGATGTAGTGAGCCTTCCTCTGGTCCGCGGTCCCCCCAGCTGCGAGCGTTTCCCGCGAAGCGGGAAACGCGAGTGGTAGCAGCAACAACAAGATGTTCACAGGACAGCAGCAAAAGGGAAATACAGGAGCGTGGTTCTCCTCTCCTCGTGGCCCCCAAAGCTCAAACAAACAATCCTCTCAGGAACAGTGGACAGAGTCTCCCGCGATGCGTGGTGCAGGGGTTGGATTTATCCCACCTGTAGAGGGCGGGACGGGGAGGCGGCTTCAGGCCCAGATGAATTGTGGGCGAAGTAGTGAGCCTTCCTCTGGTCCGCGGTCCCCCCAGCTGCGAGCGTTTCCCGCGAAGCGGGAAACGCGAGTGGTAGCAGCAACAACAAGATGTTCACAGGACAGCAGCAAAAGGGAAATACAGGAGCGTGGTTCTCCTCTCCTCGTGGCCCCCAAAGCTCAAACAAACAATCCTCTCAGGAACAGTGGACAGAGTCTCCCGCGATGCGCGGTGCAGGGGTTGGATTTATCCCACCTGTAGAGGGCGGGATGGGGAGGCGACTTCAGGCCCAGATGAATTGTGGGCGATGTAGTGAGCCTTCCTCTGGTCCGCGGTCCCCCCAGCTGCGAGCATTTCCCGCGAAGCGGGAAACGCGAGTGGTAGCAGCAACAACAAAATGTTCACAGGACAGCAGCAAAAGGGTAATAAAATGTAAAGTTAGGGACTACCCAGCCCCTGTGCTTACGTTGTATCATCATATATTTAAAAGCTCTCCGGGGTTTGCCTTGCCCCCATAAGAACCTATCAGACACAGATTGCAATTTTTGCAGCTGTGGTCGCGTTATTTCAAGTGGTACTGCTCTAAAATAATACATAACTTTGGGAAAGATATTCATTTTAAGAACATTACACCTCCCCACCAGTGAGAGATGCAGACATTCCAGGCGGTCCAATTGCCTTTTAATCCCAGCCAAAGTACGTCCCCAGTTAACCTCTACTAATCTGTAAAGGCTCATCTGATTTTAATGCCTAGATACGTAGCATCCTCAGTTACACGAGCATCTCCTGGAGAGGCCGCCTTTGTGCAAATAATTAGTGTTTTTGTTGAATTTAACTTATACCCTGATACCACCCCAAATATATGGGGCAGTCACTCTATCTCCGAAACAGCTGCCACAATATCGTCCGCGTAAGCTAGAACCAGAGTCTGGTATTGCCCAAAGACCGTAAAACTAATATTGTTGCTTTTTTCCAGCATTGTTAAGAAGGGATTACTGTACAGGGCAAATAACAGCGGGGAACATGGGCAACCCTGCCTTGTCCCCCTGGTTATATGAACTAGATTGGATTATTTTCTCATTATACAAATCCTAGCAGTAGGGGATTTATACATGGATTGAATAGCCTTGATAACACCTAGGCTGAACTCCATCTTACGCAAAACTGCTCATAAAAAGGTCCAGGAGACACGGTCAAACACTTTTTTGGCATCAAGAAGTATCAACCCCAACCTACTATGTTGTACATTGGCTAGATCTATCAGAGTCACAACTCTATTCATGTGGTTGACCGTGCCTCTGCCAGGTATAAATCCATGTTGGTGAATAGATACCAGGGATGTAACTACTCGTGCCAGTCTAGTTGCTAAGATTTTAGCATAGATTTTGCCCTTGCAATTTAAGAGAGATATTGGTCTAAGGGACCCTGGCAAGGCTGGAGGATTGTCTTTTTTTTAAAACACTACAATGTTGGCCTCTTCCCAGGATGGTGGAGGCTTCCCAACCTGTGCATCTTGAAATGTAACAAGCATATCCTCCTAAACAGAGCTCTATAAACCTCAAGCGGTAGTTTATCTGGTCCCGCTGCCTTTCCCCTGGCTAACAAACCTATTGACTCCTCGATCTCCTCCATAGATATCGGGCCATCAAGTGTTTCCTGCTCTTCCTGCTATAGGCCTACTACCTCTAAGTGTTGAAAAAAGCATTAATAATGTTCAGAATTTTTTTTTAAGAGTTCTATTTATTCAGATAGAACAATCGATTTTTACAAACACTAATTTGAGAGTTCATATTAATTAAGTAGTGGACTAGGCATTTGTGGGACTTTCATGAAAGTTGTATTTAATTGTATCTTTCAACTTATTTTGCATGCTAACTGCAGCATTTGGGTCACATTTCTGTGAGGCCTTGTAAATCAGTGAGGGGTGGAGTCAGACACAAATTGGGAGGAAAGAGAAAGAGCAAGAGACGGAGAGACAGAGAGAGCGAGAGACAGAGACAGTGGGATTTCTGTCAAAATAGACTGTATTACAGCCATCCCTTATAAGACGGCTGGATTGAAATTGGAAAACATTGAGATCACTATTTGCATGTATGGACTATATAAGAGTCATCCAATGTGACAGCTATATACATCAGATCACTTCCATCACAGAATGGTTGTGTAACTGAAATCCAGTACTGATTGTTAATTTAAGTATTAAAGTCTGCAAAGAATACAGTGGGCTGCGTACCCTAAAGTGCAATGATTCATTTACAGTTTGTGTACTTCACATTTCCAGCCTGCATGCAGCCTTTTCTGTCTTAGGATTCAATCAATCAATCAATCAATCAGGGGAATTTTAAGCATACTACTCACCTCTGAGGGTCTCGAGGCGCTTGGGGCGGGGGGGGGGGGGGGTAATGCATCTCCGTTCAGCCGAAAAGCCATGTCTTGAGTGTCTCCCTGAAGATGTTCACGGGGGCGGCGTGTCTGATGTTGTTCGAGAGCTTGGTCCAGGTATTGGCCGCAGTGGTAGAGAAGGCTCTCCAACCTGTTCTAGCTCTGTCGATGCGAGAGATTTCAGCTAGGGCGAGGTCGGCGGATCTGAGGTTTCTTTTGAGCATGTGGAAGGAGATTATTTCATTGAGGTATTTGGGTCTGGTGTTGTGAAGGCATTTGTAGGTGTGGGTGAGTTTCCTGAAAGAAACTCTCTTCTCAACGGGGAGGCAGTGGAGGTTCCACAGGTGTTGGGTGATGTGATTGTGTCGAGGGATGCCGTGTACGAGTCTGGCTGCGGTGTTCTGTATGGTTTGGAGTTTGCGGAGTAAAGACTTCTTAATCCCTGCATATAGGGCGTTTCCGTAGTCGAGTCTGCTGTTTATGAGTGCGTGGGTGATGGTTTTCTTGAATCAGGAGGATCCATTTGCAGGTCTTTTGGAGGATGCGGAGGGTGTTGAAACAGCTGGAGGCGATGGTGTTGATCTGTCTGGTCATGGAGACTGAGGAGTCGAGTATGATGCCAAGATTCCGGGTGTGGTGGGTGGGGGTGGGAGGGAGAGCTGCCGAGGGTGGTGGGCCACCAGGTGTTGTCCCATGTGGAGGGGGAGGGTCCGAGGATGAGAACCTCTGTCATCTGCAAGTTGAGCTTCAGACAGCTGTTGCTCATCCAGGATGCGACTTTCTTCATCCTTCTTGGAAGGTGATTCAGGTGGTGGTTGGGTCATTGGTGAGTGAGAGACTGAGCTGGGTGTCGTTGGCATAGGATACTATGCTGAGTCCGTACTGTCTGATGATGGTGGCGAAGTGTCCATGTAGATGCTGCATAGCGTTGGGCGTTGAGTGATGATTCTGGGGTACTCCCCAGTTGCTTTCCGTGGGTTCGGATAGGAAGGAAAGTAGTCTGATTCTGTGGGTTCTGCCAGTGAGGAATAAGTGGATCCATGTGAGGGCCATTCCTTGTATGCCAGCGTCGTGGAGTCTGGCGGTGAGTTTGTGGTGGGAGACGGTGTTGAAAGGTGCAGAGAGGTCGAGTAGGATCAGGGCTGCGGTGTGTCCTTGGTCGAGGAGAGTGCGGAAGCTGTCTGTGGCAGCGGGTAGAGCGGTCTCGGTGCGGTGGTTGCTGCAGAATCCCGATTGGGAGGGGTCCAGGATGGAGTTTTCTTCGACAAATTTTATTAGCTGAGCATTGACGTTCTTCTCAGTGACTTTGGCTGCATAAGGGTTAGCTTCTGGAAGATCTGTTTCCACTCAATAGGGTCAGTTTCTGGGTCAAGTAGAAGGGCTATTGTGGTGCAGCACTTTGTGGGTCATACAAGCAATTTTGAGATGAATCCTGGCCTCACAGGGTAGCCACTTCAGTGATTGAGAGTAGGGTTGATATGATCACTTATTTTTAATCAAGTTGTGAGCCCAAAGGCTGCATTCAGTGTAGCCTTCAACGATGCAAGTGAGGTTTTCAGAGTACTACCAGGGTATTGGTGTTGTAGTCTAGTTTTGATAACACAAGTTCATGGATCGTAGTTGGGAGGTCTTCCGCGGGGAGTAAAGGTTTTATTTTCCTTAGAATATGCAACTTATGATTAGCGCCTATTGTGATAGCACTGATGTGTGTTTTGCACATAAAGGTCTTTGCCCATGGTTATACCTTGGGGTTTTGGAAGAGTCAATGATGTGTGGGGTACAATTCCGGGCAGTGAGAAGAGGGAGACAGTCTTTGATGTTAGAGGTGTTGGTGAGCGGTGCGATTAGTAAGAATTCAGTTTTAAGGGCATTGATTTTGAGGTTGTTATGGGTCAGCCAGTTTGCGTTTAGATAAAGATGTGCTCAGGGGAGGAGATTTTCAGGTTTGGTGTCATCATCATACATGTGGTAGGGGAACGGGGAGTATTTGAGGATTTCAGTAGGGGGTCCATATTTATGTTAAACAATGTCAGGGAGAGAATGGAGCACTGGGGTACAACCAGCAACAGTGGAGACTGATCGGAAAGAGTGTGATTGATTAGGATGCTCTGAGATATGCTGTGTAGAAATGAGGAGAACCATTTCAGCATTGTGCCAGAGAGGCCCATCCTGTGTTTAGAAGGTTTAGAAGGGTAGCTTGGTTGATAGTGTCAAATGCTGCTGACAGGCCCAGTTAGGAGGCAATATTCATTCTGGGCGAGTGAGCGTATCGCATCGTCGACAATGTGAACCATGGCAGTTTCAGCGCTATGACCCAATCGTGCCAGTGGATTCAAGCTAGCCTGGCTAATGAGGGATGATGCCCCAAAACAGGTCTCAGGATGTTTGTTTCCGGTCCAGGGAGGACCTGGCTTGGCAGTTTGGTCTGGACTGTTCCCATGAAGCACAGGGCCAAGACTGATGTGCATATGGCTGGGATTGAACTGAAGTGGCATGGTGAGCAAAAGAACGATGGATTTAACCGAGATCTATTGACTAGGGGTGAATGTTTGATTTGGTCTACATTCCGTCCATCATCTGTGTGTCTTTTGCTTTCTCTCCATAAGTGTGCCGGGTATGCCCAGACGTGGGTCCCGGGCTCACTGTGCCAGTGGATTCAAGCTAGCTTGTCTGATGGTCCAAGGATGATTTTGTCCGGGCCAGGGAGAACCTGGCTTGGCAAATCGGTCTGGACTGTTCCCATGAGGCACAGGGTCAAGACTGATTTGCATATGCCTGGGTCTAAACTGGGGTGGCATGGTGAGCAGAAGAATGATGGATTTAACACAGATCTATTGACTGGGGGTGAGTGTTTGATTTGCTCTGCATTCATCCATCATCTGTGTATCTTTTGAGGACCCAATCATAAGCCTCTATTTGTGGAAAGTACCACACCATGAGCTCTTAGGACAAAGTCTTCACCACCTCAAGTGCTTGTCAAGGGTGATCTTACTCCCATCTTAGGTAATCTTTTAGGATTTATTGATATCAGTACATACAAAACATATTGCATTTCCAGTAGGGCCTGTCTCCATTCTTTTCCTTAATTTAAAGCCCTGCTTTATTTTTCCACTATTCCAATATATCTCGGTCCCCTATACTAAAGATATGATTTATACATGTTTAGTTTGCTTAGATATTAGCCTTTGTTATTGGTTATAAAAAAAACTCATCAAAAAATAAAGTTGTATCCGTTTTTTTGAATGAGGCCAAAATAAGTTCTTGCTTGCAAATACTTAAAAACAACCTTACAGTGGGACTAGGACTCACACTTGGACCCTATATAACTCCAAGTGATATCAAAAGCCAGACATACACCTGTCTCCTGCAACAGATTTAAAACAAGAATGCTTTTGTTGTCTCAAAGCTTGATACCCACTCTCGAGATCTCCCTATGATGGTCCAGATAACTACATAGTGGGAATCGTTCCTTTATGCTTCTTACGCTTTTTTTTTTTTTTGTCGAGGCAGGAAAATATACAGCAGTAATTCTGTGGTTGAAATGAAGGACAATTTAATAATTCTTCATGCTCTTCTGCTAATTCATAATGGGTTATGCTAGCTTCTCAACTGTTTCATTTTTTTTTAAAAACAGATAATTTAAATGCTTCCCTTGGATTTGAAAAAATTAAAAAAAAACATTGCAACAAGATTGTAATTTTTAATTAATGAATCTGTTCTTCTAAGTAGATGAGGAGTTATACAACAGGTTGTTCTTTTGAAATCCTACTGAATATATTTTAAAAATTCAATTTATGTAGGTCTTGAAGTTGATTATTAACCAAATCCCCACATATCTGATGGGCTTTCAATAATATCTGCTCCAGGGATCAAACCAACAATTCTTCATCACTTGGGTTTAAAAGGATTACTTTTTAAATGTAGATCCCATAACCAGAAAGCTCTTCAAGCACTCAACAGAGATTTACTTGATGTGGAGGGAGAAAAACAGTGCTGCCATTCATTATGTATAGAGGAATCTTTGGACCCCTGCCACTTTATTTGGCTAAAAGCTCAATATACAGAATGAATTGTGAAGGAGAGAAACACACCACTTCTCTAGTTCCTGTCTCATTCTTTTAAATTGTTTTAGATTAACTATAGGAAGTCTTACAATTAAGAGAATGGATGCATGGTCAGAACAGTTAACCGGGATATTCATAACCACTTTAATGTAATTTAATAATGATATATCTGCTAAAAAGTCCTACTGGAACTCCAATATTTAATACTGAAGAATGTATACTCTCTTTCGGCCCCATCTTTTTTATGCCAGAAATCAAATAAATAAAAATCAAGCATAAAGTTCTTCAAAGAAATCTTACTTTGGTGCACAACACTACCCGCCTATTTGATGATCTATTTAATGCTACATTAAGGCAAACTATGAAATCACATCCGATTGCTATGGGAGGGGTGAAATCCCTAAGTTACACAAGGGAGAAATAGTATCACAATTAGGGGCAGCAAAACTAGAGCATGTTAACTTAAGCTTCTCTAAAATCAGCTTGCCTATACACCCACCTATCAGAGCAATCAGTTTTTAAATTCCACAATATTTATATCTGTGTTTTTTCTGATGATGAGTGTTACTCCCTTAGTGGACAGGGTTTGATTATAACTTACTACCTGAGGAATTCACCCTTGACCACAAAAAAAGGTCTTTACAATACGATGCTGAAGACTATGATCTGGGCCTGACTATCTATCAAGTACAGGCTGATCAACCTTTGCTTCCCTTTACACGGGAGGCTATTAACATTCCATGACAGTATTGTTAGCTCCTTTATACCAAACCTGGTTTAAAATGTCTCTACCCACTCATCCTCTGCATTGCAACAATTTGCACTCCTAAAAATCAACCAGATGTTGATTTAAAGAACAAGACTAACTCTAAAGCAGCTACGATGGCTATGAGGAAAAAAAAATCCTTTCCCCTTTTTTTGTCTTTTTCTCAGTTTTCTACTCCATGTGCTCCCTACCCAATGCCTCCCCCCGGCAAACCCACATCCCAACTACTGGTTGTGGCATATTTCTCCATGCCAGTTCAGGTCCACCCTAGGAGGACATTTTTCTGCTACAAATTAGAATGTCTAGCACACACCTTTACCATAAACAAAACTAAAGAAAATGAAAAAAAAAGCGGGAAAAAAACACCTGAAACATATCAGGGAGGAGAAACATGGAGTGGGTTTTGCATCAGCCATGTGATTAGCTCTGCATTTCTTTAATGAGGTAATCCTCTTGCTCTTTTCACCTGATATTATTAAGCTCACTGGCCACATAATTCTGAGCACGTCCGGAAATCTCAACTGAACCTTAGCTCCTAGCTTCTGCAACTCCCCCATCCTCTGGCCCAATTCCCACTGCCTGTGTTTGGTGGCCCTTCATGTGTCTGATCTAAAGGTATATGATAAACCCTCCCCTTCTAAATCCCCTTGTACCAGGGCTAGACTCAGAATCATTTCCTTGGTAATATATGACAAAATATTCATCAAAATCTATGTGAGTCTTCTACGGCCCTCTGACCACTTAAAAGGGTCCGTATCGATCCTTTGTGTTTCCTTTTCAGAGCCTCCCATGGCCTACCCTTTAGGAACCACCCCTCCATTAGGAGGTTAATCACAAAACCCTTCATGTCCCTCCCCTCAGCCTCCTTGGGAACATTAAGAATCCTTAAATTGTTCCTCGGAGTGTGATTTTCCCATGGTTCAACGTTGTCATGCAAGTTTTGATTCTACAACTCAAGTGCTTTCAAGTCAGTGGAGTTTCTTTTTAGCTCCTCATCCAACCTCTTCACATTCACCTCAAGCACCTTAGTCCCCTCATAGACGTCGACCAGCTTTGCCTCCATGGCATGAGAAACACCTGAATTCCCTTTTGATTGGATTCTGATGTAGTAAACCCCCTCTGCATCTCCTGGTAAAGATCTAAAAGGATCTGTTCAAGTGTGCTTGAAATCACTACAGCTTCTGCCAGAGCAGGGATTGGGGGGAGCATTCAAGCTTGCTTGGGCAATGATCCAGGCTGGACTAAAGGATCATCCACCCTTGGAGGCAGAGGGGCTTGACCACTTGACTGCATTTATCTCTTCTCACCTGGGATTCCAAATGCCTCTGAGTTATAATTCTCTCCCAATATGACACCTGAGGCGAAATAAGAGAAATCTTCTTCTTGTACCATCACTGGTGGAGTGTGCGCAGTCTGCATCTTGTCTGGATCGGTCCATGGGGGAGTGGATATCAGTGGCCACACCCTGGTCAGAAGGTGGCTGCTTTGACTTCACTCTCTGCCCTTTATCTGGCTTCTTGAGCCCCCCTCATTGCAGGCTGTGATTTTAAAAAAGTAATTGAGGGAGGGGGTAACTTTAGGTTTTATTGGATATAATAGAGTTGACTGGAGTTGTTTCCTTTCAATAGATCACCCAGACCCTGTACTGACTCATCCTCTACAGGCGTCTTCAAAAACCGTACACTTCAAAGGAGCCTATGGTCACTTCCAGAGGAGGACTCCGCTAACCCCTTAGGACCAAGAGCTCCTTGAAACTGACTAGTCTGGACTTTTTTCTCCATGCCCCGTTGATGTGCTGAGGATAACCCCCCACTGCTTGGCACCTCAACTGATACTACATTAAGCCTCTGTGTGTGCCTGCACATAGAATACCTGATGAAGTGCCCACTGTCTTCATACACTTGGAGGCCCCCCTTACTGGCACCTGTTCTTCCGATCCAGCCACGGCCTCCTCACTACCTTTCTTCCACCAAGGGGGGCCACCTGGGGCACTGAGAAGAGCACTAGCCGCCACATCCTCTTAGCAGGCCACTGTCAGTATCCTCCATTTGAATGTACTGTACTCGCTCTGCTGATGTTAGTACCAGGGGTTGCAGGCGCTAGGGCTTTCTTCTGTCAACGGGGCTCCTCAGCAGTGCAGCTCCAGTGTGACACTGACTTGCTGCACATGGCAAGCAGTCCTGGTGGGATAAATCACTCTCTTTCGGGGGCTCACTAAACCCAGATGCGCCGTCCTCTCCTCCCTCCTCCTCTCCAGAGATACTCGCTCAACTCAGCACCATCCACCACCATGAAAATGGTAAGGCATGGCCTTGTCACCACCAAGCCCACTTGGCATTATCCTGCGACCATCATTAGCTGGTTTCGATGTTCCCCTGCAGCCTTCTGACCATGCAGCCTTTTCCCTACATGCAGATTAGCTCTAAGTGGACAGTGGATAGGGTGTTATTGTCAGATCTGGATGTATTGCATGCATTAAGGGAGTAAATAAGATGCAAAATCAGTGTTAATCTGGTGTCAGCTTCTGATAGGACAGTAGGGGATACATAAAAGGCAGTAGCCCATGGGATCTTACGCAATTGGGAAGTAAGTTGCATGTGGAGGACAGAAGATTTGGAGAAGAAATCAGTGCAATGGAAAAGAGCTTTTAGTGCCCACTTTAGAAAAGGGGTTGGAAGCAGTTCAAAGGAGGCTGTTTGAGAAACTTGCAATTTTTATTCAGGGTATTGAAAACAGGATTAGAGCAAAGTGGTATGCCAGTAAGCTAGTCCATTTTGAGTAGGGGGAGAGAGGCTGCAAGTTGTTATCTTGGAAGGCGAGAGTGGATAAAGGGCAGAATTACATAAAGAGCCTGATAGTGGATTAGGAAGGTAATGTGTCAGAAGATACAGATAGGATTGCGGAGTGTCTCTGTAAACTGTGTGAGGATTTATATGCAGAGGTAAGCACTGTTAGGTTATCAGAAGTCAGAGAGTGATTAGCTAGGATTTATCTCCCATGTTTTTCTGGTGCCGAGCAACAAGACCGTTTGAAAGACATCACTGAGGAGGAAACTATCTCACAAATTAACCCGCTATGAAGTGGGAAGGCAGCAGGCCTTGAGGCTCTTCCAAGTTAATTTTATGTGGTCATGAAAGAGATAATATTTTGGGTATAGAAGGAACTATACTGCATTGTCGGTAGGTGGTTCAGAAATTCTTCCATGCTGGAATGATGCTGTGATAGCCTTACTTCTGAAACCAAATAAAGACCCCATGAAGGCGGATTCATGTAGGCATATCTCTTTGTTAAAATTGTATAAGGTTTTTGCTGGTATTTTAGCCAGGAGACTCTTCTTGGTGATTGGTAATGTAGAACACCGAGATCAGAAGGTTTTTGTGCCCATCAGAAAGTTGCATGATTTGACTCATCAATTGATTCAGCAATTGATAAGGCAATGGCATATTTATACTCACTGGCCACTGCAATTATTGACACTACTAAAGCAGTCTATAGGGTATGCTTGGCATACTTTGGGTGGTTTTAGAGGTCGTTGACCTCCCTTGAGAGTTTATCGCTGCAGTCAAGGCCCTATACACAGAACCATTAGCTCAAATTTTGGTTAATAGGAGCTTGACAAGGAAAGTTAATATCGTGAGGGGGACACATCAGGGTTGCCCACTTTTTCCTGTTAGTTTTTGATCTGTTGGTTTTTTATCTGTATATATAGCCTTTGGCGGATGCCTTTAGGGCAAATGTGGAGATAGTGCCCTTTGAATCTCAGAACCACACAATTAAGGTGGGCCTTTATGCAGATAACATCATATTGTATACAAAGGACCCGCATAAAACAATGAGACATATAGAGAATATTACAGATGCATTTGGGGCCTTTTCAGGTTTTTTTATAAATAAGGAGGAGACAGAGATGTTGGCATGGAATTTAGCTAGCACAGAGGCATGCTATGAAAATATTATAAAGTATTTTTGTATCACAGTCATGCATGAGTTCGAAGAATTGCCGCAGTATAATCTGAGTTTGGTGAGAAAGGGGATCAAGGCATTATTAACTAGGTGGTGGCCCATTCCATTGACTCTTTATGGCAGGGAAAAGTTAGTCAAGATGGAAATCCTCTCCAAGCTGACTTACTTATTTGATGACATCCCACTTTCATTCCCCAAGGGCTGCGTAGATAAGATACAAGAGAGGTTAGGAAATTTCATTTGGGTTTCTAAGAATCCTAGACTTAATTGGTAGAAAATAAGAAGAATGCTGGAAAAAGTTATGGTGACACTGCCAGATGTTTTTTCTATTACCTCTTTTTTCAATTAATCAATTGTAGAGTGCTATTAGCAAACCTAGATCACTCCAGTAAGGGTAGAACTTATGCAGGGTTGTTGAACGTAATTGGGCAAGATGGTTTCTTGTATATGTTTGGGGGATCCAGAGTTTTTTAAGAAAGTCGGGCTGAAAGTGCTGCAGGACCTCTTGGAGGTCTGGTATTACTTTAGGAAAATCCTAGGAATAGAATATTTTTCTGAGTTTTCCCCTATCCGGAACTCTCACACACTTATTTCTGGTGGATCAGTTGAACATTTCATTGATTGAATCTGGCATTAATCACTGGGGGCAGTTACATGCTGGTTGTGAGGTAATCTCATGGGAGGCTCTAAGGGAGAAAACTAAGGGCACGATTTCTTGGTGCACATATTTGCAATTGACTTCCTGGGGGTCAGGGCCAAAATGGGGCAGCAGAGAGAAATGGGAATTTGAAAATAGACTGTAAGATCCTAACCTAATAAAGAAGGAAATATATATTCGGTACTGGAAGCTAGTGAAGGCATATGATGAGAAATGTAAGATCTATATTAATTCTTGGGTCGGATATCAGGCGGTAGAGAAACAACCTAATATTTGTCAGATCACCCATATTCCACATTGAAATCAGCACCTCTTAGGGAAAAAACATCTTTACATGTGGCACAAAATATATTTGACTCAGAGGAAAGAAGCAAAATGTGCCGAAGCCCCCCGTTGTAATAGATGTGGAGAGGAAAAGGTGACGACATACATATGTTTGTATCATACATATTTTGAATTTAGTTCTAGGCTGCACAGTTTTTGGGATGGTGTGAGTAGAGGGACTTCTTGGATTTATGGTTGAAAAATCACAGTATTGCCTTCCTTGATTCTGTTTGGGACGGATGCTCAGTTTGATCTATGCATATCCTATTGACAGAAATATCTACTTTTATACTTGATTTTGTTATCAAGGAGGGAATTCTGCATAAACTGGTTCAAGTCCACCCTGCCCGCCTTAAGATGTTGGATGAAGTCTGTAATCTGGTCAAAGTCTGTAATACAGAACTTGACTGTAAGAGAAGTAGGAAGTTGGAAGGGCTTTGGTCAGCTTATACTGCACGGAGAGATTGCAATCCCTATTTCTTCTGTTCCTGTTATGAAGCCAAATTTGCTGACCTGAAAAGGTGTATGGGTTTCCCTCACTTTCACTTCCTCAGTTAGGTGCGGCACATTGTTTCTGATGGCATGAGGGGAAAAATAGATCAGACTAGAGGAGGAAACACCATCCCGAGCTCACAAAAGACTGATAAACTGGAAGGGAACCTCATGTGATGTAGTGTGTAATTCAAAGACTCCCATTTCAACAGGCTGAATGCCCCCTCTACATCCATCAGTACTTATCCCAAATCTGTTCTACTGATCTCCATGTATTCAATTGCCTTTATGAATTTTATTGTGAGATATTGACCAACCCAAGATAAATGCTGTTTGATTCTCTTATATTACATCAGGAATAATTTTAGCTAAACAAGTTGTCAAACGTTTGATAAGGATTTTATAATCTATATTTATCAGACTAATTGGGTGACAAAATGCCTATATTAAACGGTCCTTAAGTACTTTTGAGAATACCATTATGTTATCTTTTTTGAATGAGAGAAGTATATCAAGTTCTGTGAAAATATAACTATATTATATACCCAGTTTTATAACTAAGCTCTTGTCAAAAACCATGTATAGCTCAATGGGTTGACCTTCAAGGCCTGCCATCTTCCCATCTGACTCAGATCCAAATGCCACTTTCAACTTCTCTTCTGTATCTCCCACAATTTTCCACATACCTAGTTTATACACTTGAGAAACTATTTTTTGCAGGTCTGACAGGGAATGAACAAGAGTCATGATGTAGTTTAATATAAAGCAAACACAAGGAGATGATGGATGGAGCGCTGAATCTTTTCAGATACTCACCCTCACTTACAGATCTGGGTTGAATCCATCATCATTCTTTAACTCACTTCGCCACCTGAGTTCAGACCCAGCTATATGCAAATCAGTTTTGACCCTGAGCCTCATGGGAACATTCCAGCCCGAACTGCCAAGCTAGATCTCCCCCCAACCAGAAACACGCATTCTAGGACAGGTTTCTGGTTAACACCCTTCCTCAGACAGGCTATCTTGAATGCAGTGGCAAAGTGACCAAGGGACCCATGTCTGTGCATATCCTGCCAACTTAGGGCCAACAAAGCAAACACAAGGCGATGATGGACGGAGCGCTGAAACTTTTCCGGCACTCACCCCTAGTCACCGATCTGGGTTGAATCCATCATCATTCTTTAGCTCACTACGCCACCTCAGTTCAGACCCAGCTAGATACAAATCAGTCTTAACGCTGCACCTCATGAGAACAGTTCAGCCCAAACTAACAAGCCAGGTCTTCCCTGAACCAGAAACAAGCATCCTGGGATGGGCTTCTGGGTAATACACTTCATCAGCCAGGCTAGCTTGAATCCAGTGGCAAAGTGAGCAAGAGACCCACGTCTGGGCATATCCTGCCAACTAAGGGAGAACAAAGCAAACACAAGGAAATGATGGACGGAGCGCTGAAACTTTTCAGACACTCACCTCCAGTCACTGATATAGGTTGAATTATCATCAATCTTTAGCTCACTTCGCCACCTCAGTTCAATAGTTTAATATAAAATGTAAAAATCGTTCTCATAGCATTCAGTCGCATCAGTCCTGTATTACGATCCAACTGCTCACTCAATTAAGAGTGGATCTACTTATATTAACTTGCCACACTAGCATATTAAACAACCTATTGTTTACCTGAAGTCTGTTTTAAGGAGTTCAATTATATCAAAGATCTCTGCTTCTAAAATATTCTGGTTAATCTCATAAACTTCCGAATTAAGCTTTACTGTATTATACTTCAATGGGCACTTATTCCAGGGTAGCCTTGACCTCAATCTTATGGCCTCATCTAATTTGTCTCCACACTTTTATTGTAGCCACTGATTGTATGGCCATTCCAATGAAGAAGCCTTTAAATATATCCCAAACAATGCATGGGGATGAAGAGCCGTAATTGATATGCCAAAAAACATGCTGTCTCGTCCATCATTCTATAAACAAACTCATGCCCATCAGCTAACCCTGAGCGGACAACTATGCTACGCTCGCATACTTTGCGTAGTTTGTGCTACTTCGCGCTATGTGAATTGCACGTAGCACAGTGCAAAAACGCGTAGTGTAGTGTAGTTGGCATTGTTTGCTCACTCCCGGTCCTCCATTACAAAAATGGGGTAACCCAATAGTCAAAGGACCTGGGTGAGTTACGATACAAAAAACAATGGTCCTAGACTTTCATTACAAAAACGTTATTGATCCATACTCGGTAATAACAAATCCTTACTTATGAGCTTTAGGAAAAACAGCTTTGGTGGCTCATGGTATTTAATACATTAATCATCATAAAACAAGAAAGGTGCAACAAACCATAATCTTAATCACCATGCATTTATTTTCATAGGTGAAGCAACTTAATCTTTCATTTGGTAGTTTTTGGTAGTTTTTGTTAAAGGTTGCTAGAGGTTGCTCCAGAGGGAACGTGCATGTGGAAAGTGTGCTCAGAAATCAGTGAGTGGGTCGGTCCTCAACGTCAAGTTGGCGACTGCGAACGAGCAAAATGACATCCCGGCGAGACTTTTTCCTCGTTCGCGATCAGCAACCTCAAGTTGCCGATAGTGAGCGCGGAAAATAAACCTCCCGGCGAGATTCTCAACGCGGGGAGGTCAAGATTCTCATTGCGAGTGGTCGCGTATGCTCGCAATGAGAAACTGCCAGTCCGCATTGAGAAAGCTGCAGCTCGAGTAAAAATCTATTTGAGCGGCAGAAATCGACAAGCATCCGGCACCGCACAATCATCGCGAACAGCGCACTATGCAGTTCGCATAGTGCTTCGCGTATCTCACGTAGTGCGAAGTGCACTTTGCGTAGCTACGCGAAGCGCTACTACGCGAACTACGCACAGGGTTATCATCAGCGAGTCACTTTTCAAACAGTAGGGAGAAATATCAGTCCTTCCCTGAAACGCTAGCACCCACTGGGAAGTGCAACAGGCAAAACCTTTGATTCTAGTCAATTATGAATCTAATTCACAAAGGTAACTTACACTTTTGAGTACGTTTAGGTTTACTGCTTTTCAGTATTCGCAAACAGACAAAACTATTCAAAAGTGTAAATTACTCAAAAGTGTAAGTTACTTTTGTAGATCAGGTCCATAGTCTGGCGCTGGCTATGCAAAATTAGGTTTCAGACTCTATCTGGGCCACAGGATCCTGTATTCCAGAAAAACTGTCGTCCATGTCAATATTGGTTTTATTTCCACATTTTCTCCACTTACATGAATTTTTGAAAATTGCAAATGCTGGCAAGCCTCACGTATTATGATTCTACCAACATTTTCTAAGCAAAATTATTGGCAGTGTACCTCCTGCATTCTGTTTTCATGAGGTGACTAATCCATCTATTTGAAAAGGACTGCATTTTAAGCATTTAGTTTCAGAGCTGGGACACAAATAACAAAGCATTACCTTAGAAAACCTCTTGTTGAAAAATATACCATTTCTTTTAATCTGCACACCAACATGTTCTCAAGGAATGACGCACTTTTTGCAAACATCATTGTTCGTTTATCTGCAATATACCCTGTACGCTTGCCACAATCCTTTATTTCAGTTTCATAAGCCTTGTAGGTGTGTGTCTGTTGAACGTGGTACTATGGAAATTCAAAGAAGCATGCTAAGGAAACTGCTAACTGAATATATGTGGGATAAAGTACCCACTGCCATATATGATGAGGATATTTTACGTGACTGGGGAGTTCCATAATCATATATCGGAAAGAGGCTGAAGGCAGAGTTCTTTTATGATGGTCTTGGAATATCTAGGGGGCATATCTACAAGGCGGTGATATAAAATTATCGCCGCTTTTGCGGCCGTTTTCGGCTGAAAAGCGGCGATAATTTTATCGCTATATTAGCAAGGTCACCTATCGCGTGAAACCTTGCCTTAGCGCCTGAATTCCTAACGCCCATCTTTGTATCTCTAATGAGATGCAAAGTGGCCGTTCCTCCCCAGGATAACGGGAGAAATGTCGCTAAGTGACATTTCTCCTATTATCAAGCCTTACGCAAAGCAGCATAGCCACAAGAAAAGTAGCGATAACCTCTGTTATCGCTACTTTCCTTACGCCTGCTTTGAAACTGACTTAGCAATGATATCCTATGTAAGGTGGACATCATGGCTAAGTATGTGAGGCCCTATCAGCAAGCTATCGCCAAACTTCATGGGATTATCGCTGGGTTTCCAGGGATAATCTCACATTTGGCAGTTAGCGCTAGGATTTTTATCGCTTTTGAGATAAGCGTTGCTAATAGCACGCTATCTCAGGGATAAAATCCACGCTAGCCAGCGATAATTATCTGAGCGCTAAGTGCGCTTAGCGATAATTATCGCCGGATATGCCCCAAGGTGACTTGCAACACCCTTTTATCGTATGGAACAAGTTATTGTATTGACATCATCACCCTCCCCACAAAACTGCATCAATCATTTCTGTCTTCCTCTTCCATATGAAAGAGAATAAGGTTTCAGAAAAAAATAAAAAGCGAAATTTGTAGTTCAAAAATAAACACACCAAAATCATTTAGTAATTTCTTGTAAAAACATATTACAATCAGGTTAATGTAAATTAGATTTAAAAATGGAAGTATTTCAGAATGCATAGTACCATGCAGAGAGAACTTTTCTTTCCTGTAATGAAAAATGTGGGAAAAATAAAAATGTTGCCAGAAATCTCTCCAATTTGCTGATTTGACGATAAGCAGTTTTGTTCAAAGTTCAGCTGCAATAATGCCCTTTGACCTGACTTTCACTTTGGCTACTGACTTTAGCAAAAGTATTATAAGGTCATAGTTCAACTGAAATGTATTTGAGCAGCTAGTCATATTCTAAACTTAAATGTAACAAGGAAATTAAAGGCATGTTTATTTACTGGGTTTGCAGGCTTCCATGTATTTTTTATATGTTAATGTTTATTACAAGGGCTGCATAAATCCTTTGGAGCTGAATCTTACATTTTAAATGTAAACTGAGAAAACACACCTTCCAGCTTTGGAATATTACTTGAGTTTCAATATAAGAGATTTCCTTGTGGCATAGTTATTCTTTAGTGCAGCATTAATAATGTGACACGTAATTAAAGTGGCAACTTACTTTCATAGCCTCCTACAGAATAAATGAAATCAATGTAAAATGCACATGCATGACCAATTGTAAAAATCTGCTTTCAGAGCATAGTTGGGTAGACCCTGTGTTAGCATCCACATTTTATAAGGCGTGGGGAAGTCTGGACATACAGTCCTAATTACAAGTCTGGTGGTCTGAAGAATGCCAGACTCGCGGGGTGCGGCAGTGGCGGTCCAGCCACAGCCACTCTGGCAGTCCGACCGCCCTATTATAAGTTGGGCTGTTGGGCCGCCATTGTAATTCAGCAGCAAGATCTTTGAAGAACCGCTCCTGTACCACTCGGCAGGAAAGCGGTACGGGTGGCCTGGAGGCTGAATTGGGAAAACGGCTATCAGCGGTGTTCATTGGTTCCTTCCTCCCTTTTTAAAGACTCTTTTTTGCAAAATTACAGACCTGCAGGCATCCCACTTGGGAGTTGATCAAATATGGACTACTTGTCCCAGGATGCCTTATGGCTCACTTGAGCAGGACTTCCTGGTTAATGAAATAAAAGATGGACTGCTTGTAGCCTTACTGTTTGCCGCTCAGTTCTTTTTGGGATCCATGACTAAGGGAGTGTTTCCTGAAACGCGTCGGATCAGCATGGAGGAGGGGGCGATTATGCGGATCACTGCTAGCTTGACAAGGGGCCTTTATCCTTTCTGCCTGTGAGTGCCAGCCACATGGGTAACTCTTTTTTGTTATGTATATATATATATATTACCTACTGGCGGTCGCCAGTAGGTAGTTATAGTTAGGACCACGTTTCCATAGGAAATCCGCAACATTCTATTTTGAATAACTTTGGCGCCGGTCGACGAATCCTCGCGAATTCATCAAAATAGGTGGGGCGCTACGCTCCGCTCCTTCCCTGAAAGTCTCGGGGGGATTCGTCAAGCGGGGGCTGAGATAAAAGGGGGGTCCCAAAACGCGTTTTTCCCATGCATTTTTCCATAGGACCTTTAGACAGGGCTACAGCCCGAACGGCTGAACAGAATTACTAGAAATTTGGCAGAGAGGTAGTCCTCAGGTCAAGGAAGTGCCTTTTGTAGGTTTGGTGTAAATCTGTTCAGTAGATTCTGAGAAAATAGCCTTTAAATCAATATATATATCTGAGCCAGCTTACGGTGCGCTTACGGTACGCTTACCGTACGCGTACGGTGGCGTGCGCGAGCGCGATTCTGATTGGCTCTTAGATCTTAGTAAACATTCGAATCGGTCGAAACCAGGAAGCGGCGGCCGCCATTTCGTGTGTTTCACTCAGAAAAAAAAGAGTGATAACAAGAAAAGGGTGCAAGGAGGAGAGTTACAGACCCCCTAACATTTGTAAGGGGGTCAAAGAAGGACAGAAAAGTACAAAGAAAACATTTATTGATTTTAAAAAAAATCACGGGGTACGCGTACGGTAAGCGTACGGTAAAAAAAAAAAAAAAAAAGAAATGAAAATCAGATTTAAATGTTTAGATATTAGGGGGCTCTAAAAAGAGCCGTTGTGTTTATGAAGTGATTTTTTTGTGGTACCTACAAGTAAGTACCGATGCAGAGTCTAAGGTTCAAGAGGAAGACTCTGTTCCCTTCATCATTGAAGTGTACACCATCTCCTCTATAAATGTCTTGCATGTCATAACGCAAGTTGTTGTGGTAAATGGAACCCATACCATAGTCACGGAGGAAAGCAGAAACAGATTTGTTGACGTGCTTTCTTGCTTTGTCAATCTGCGGACAGAAATGATTGGACCAGTTCCATTTTTGCCTTTGGCATATGTTAGAAAACACAAAGGCAGTTTTAGGGAAAAGTGAAAACAGTTGTGCAAAGGTCTCCTTCATAAGCATTTCCAGACCTACCCCAGTCAAAGTGCCTAGGTCATTGCCACCACAGTGCACTATTATGAGGTCAGGGTGTTGGATGTGCATGAAGGATTTCACCAATGGCATCAATTGGTGCCACTTTAACCCTCTCTGACCAATCCATTTAATGTCTACATTTGGCAAAGCAAGGTCTCTCACCATATCTGTTTTCTCTGCATACTTTTCACTCCAGAAGACATAGCTGTGCCCTACAATCCACACTGTGAACATCTTCAAAGGAGAACTGGATGCACTCAGGAGGTGTCTTTCAGTAGAATGGCAATATGAAAAGAAAGACAGTTTGGAAATGGAGGCATACATATTTTTTTTTTTTTTAAAAGAACTGATTGGCTGTTTCATACCATTCTAGAATAAAAACTAGGCTGTATGTGTAAATTACTAGAAGCATGTTTTGTATTGGTACAGAAAAATGTGTTACCAAAGAACAGTACTATGGATTTGCTGTTAGGTTTGAAAAGTCAAGCACTCTTGCTCTGTGGAATTGAAACATTGTTTGGCGAACTTCTGACCTGACTCCACACAGCAGTGTTCCATGAGCTGTTGCTATGGTAGCAGGCAGAAGTCAAGTTGGGGGAAGGGTACTAGGCAGAAGTCAAGTTGGGGGAAGGGTACTTTTGGAAAAGGGTTGGTTTTCAACCAATAGAAATGTGTGATTACATTTGAGAAAAAGGGGCAAGCACTGAGATTTGAAACTAACATGTATATGTGTGGAAAAAGAGAGGGAAAGTTTGCCATTATCTGGTTCTGCTGAGAGGAGAGAGGTGTAGAGAACAGAGATCCTGGCTCTGATAATCTGCTGTTTGAGTGCCACATTTCTTTCACAACTAACTCATTTTAAAGGTGAGTTTAGAGTTTGAGAGGGGATGTATATGGTAAATTAAGAAATGAATAATAGAAATGCAATTCTTTTTGTTGAAGTTGTGTTTATTATTTTCTGTTTTGGGAGAAATTTAAATGTGAGGAACATGTAAAATAATATGGACTATGTTTTCACAGTAAATTAAGGTGTACTGGTATAATAAAAGAATAGTTTAAGGGTTTGAGGTTGGACTCAGTAATGCAAATACATTCAGCATCACTAAGGCTGGTTGCCCTTGCTGGAGTGTAGGCAGACACCCAGGTTACAAATGATGCTGGTCTGAAAAAGCAGTTTGGACATGTGCTTTTTAAAAAATCTGAAAAGTGGATTCATAATGTGTCAGTCTGTAAAAGTGTTTATCACTTGCCAAAAAAAAGAGCAGTAAGTGTGCTTTCAAATTGGCAAAGAAATTTCGTTTTGTGACTAATGTGAAAACATGACTCTGTGTGCAAATAGGAATTACAGGCAGAGATTTATTGCGTATTGCTCTGGTGATTTCACAGTTGCATTAGATGGAAAGGGGGAGCCATTTTTTGGTGCAGAAGCAGACTCTTAGCACACAGGTAGCTGCTTACCATGTGGAATCATGCACAGTATTCACAAGCGAGTGGGGTTTGAGGTTTCAGTCAGTAATGCAAATACATTCAGCATCACTAAGGCTGGTTGCCCTTGCTGGAGTGTAGGCAGACACCCAGGTTACAAATGATGCTGGTCTGAAAAAGCAGTTTGGACATGTGCTTTTTAAAAAATCTGAAAAGTGGATTCATAATGTGTCAGTCTGTAAAAGTGTTTATTACTTGCCAAAAAAAAGAGCAGTAAGTGTGCTTTCAAATTGGCAAAGAAATTTCGTTTTGTGACTAATGTGAAAACATGACTCTGTGTGCAAATAGGAATTACAGGCAGAGATTTATTGCGTATTGCTCTGGTGATTTCACAGTTGCATTAGATGGAAAGGGGGAGCCATTTTTTGGTGCAGAAGCAGACTCTTAGCACACAGCCAGCTACTTACCATGTGGAATCATGCACAGTATTCACAAGCGAGTGGGGTTTGAGGTTTCAGTCAGTAATGCAAATACATTCAGCATCACTAAGGCTGGTTGCCCTTGCTGGAGTGTAGGCAGACACCCAGGTTACAAATGGTGCTGGTCTGAAAAAGCAGTTTGGACATGTGCTTTTTAAAAAATCTGAAAAGTGGATTCATAGTGTGTCAGTCTGTAAAAGTGTTTATCACTTGCCAAAAAAAAGAGCAGTAAGTGTGCTTTCAAATTGGCAAAGAAATTTCGTTTTGTGACTAATGTGAAAACATGACTCTGTGTGCAAATAGGAATTACAGGCAGAGATTTATTGCGTATTGCTCTGGTGATTTCACAGTTGCATTAGATGGAAAGGGGGAGCCATTTTTTGGTGCAGAAGCAGACTCTTAGCACACAGCCAGCTACTTACCATGTGGAATCATGCACAGTATTCACAAGCGAGTGGGGTTTGAGGTTTCAGTCAGTAATGCAAATACATTCAGCATCACTAAGGCTGGTTGCCCTTGCTGGAGTGTAGGCAGACACCCAGGTTACACATGTTGCTGGTCTCAAAAAGCTGTTTGGACATGTGCTGTTTTCAGAATCTGAAAAGTGGATTCATAATGTGTCAGTCTGTAAAAGTGTTTATCACTTGCCAAAAAAAAGAGCAGTAAGTGTGCTTTCAAATTGGCAAAGAAATTTCGATTTGTGACTAATGTGAAAACATGACTCTGTGTGTAAATAGGAATTATAGGCATAGATTTATTGCGTATTGCTCTGGTGATTTCACAGTTGGATTAGAAGGAAAGGGGGAGCCTTTTTTTGGTGCAGAAGCAGACTCTTAGCACACAGCCAGCTACTTACCATGTGGAATCATGCACAGTATTCACAAGCGAGTGGGGTTTGAGGTTTCAGTCAGTAATGCAAATACATTCAGCATCACTAAGGCTGGTTGCCCTTGCTGGAGTGTAGGCAGACACCCAGGTTACACATGTTGTTGGTCTCAAAAAGCTGTTTGGACATGTGCTGTTTTCAGAATCTGAAAAGTGGATTCATAATGTGTCAGTCTGTAAAAGTATTTATCACTTGCCAAAAAAAAGAGTAGTAAGTGTGCTTTCAAATTGGCAAAGAAATTTCGTTTTGTGACTAATGTGAAAACATGACTCTGTGTGTAAATAGGAATTACAGGCATAGATTTATTGCGTATTGCTCTGGTGATTTCACAGTTGGATTAGAAGGAAAGGGGGAGCCTTTTTTTGGTGCAGAAGCAGACTCTTAGCACACAGCCAGCTACTTACCATGTGGAATCATGCACAGTATTCACAAGCGAGTGGGGTTTGAGTTTTCAGTCAGTAATGCAAACACATTCAGCATCACTAAGGCTGGTTGCCCTTGCTGGAGTGTAGGCAGACACCCAGGTTACAATTGGTGCTGGTCTGAAAAAGCAGTTTGGACATGTGCTTTTTAAAAAATCTGAAAAGTGGATTCATAATGTGTCAGTCTGTAAAAGTGTTTATCACTTGCCAAAAAAAAGAGCAGTAAGTGTGCTTTCAAATTGGCAAAGAAATTTCGTTTTGTGACTAATGTGAAAACAAATGTAGTAATATATTTAAATAAAATAAAGGAATTTTTTTATAGTTTTTTTCAGGTATTGCTGAAGAGCAGTGAACAAAATTTAAGATGCCTACAAAATCCAGAGTAAAAAAAGAGCAAAAAAAAACCTATATTTGAAGACAACTGGAGGACCTAAGTTAGTTGAAGATGCTCATGTTGGGAAGAAGAAAAAATCTTCTGGTAAGCAAACAAAAGATTTTCTAAGGAACATATTCAAAAAAAGGAAAAATGTACAAAATGTCTGTACTGGAAAGAATGATTTCAATCGAAAAGGACAGGAAAAAATTGAGAATTTAGTTAATGCAAATATACCTTCTGCAACTAAAA
Organism: Triturus cristatus; assembly: GCF_964204655.1. Taxonomy (NCBI): domain Eukaryota; kingdom Metazoa; phylum Chordata; class Amphibia; order Caudata; family Salamandridae; genus Triturus; species Triturus cristatus. The sequence goes on along the minus strand of NC_140582.1, from coordinate 109,397,203 downwards.
AGATAAACTTAAACAGAAAAACAGCGTTTAAAGAGATACGTAGAAAAATGTTTCAGAGGAGAGTTATGTCCAATTTGATAAAGGATGTGAAGAAATATAAGCAAAAGGCAAAGTTTTATAAGAGAAAAAAAGAAATTGAAGCCATTGCAGCAAAGGCATTAGAATTAAAAAGGAAACTATTCATTTTAATTTTGAATAGGATGCGTACATTAGACAAAATGGTTAATGTACTGAAATCACATAGCAAAAGGAAAAGAGTAGTGAACAGAACAAACTTTTGTAAAGTGTTTTTAGGAAAATGGATGCATAGTTCAAGGAGTGAACCTTTTTTTAATGAAGAGAGCTATTTTCAAAGTAATAGTTTGCTGCATGCAGTTGACACCAGAGGTCGTGCTTACGAAGTGAAAAATGGTTGTATAATGGAGAAGGAGATAATGGTTCCAAGAGATGAGGTACAAGTGATGGCGGATGAGGCTATGGGGAGACGTCCTAAAGCCCCAGTGTACACTTGGAATTGTAGTAGTATTTGCACTGTGCGTCAGGAATCTATTGATAAATTTTGTGAGTTTCTAAGAGAATATAGCAAAAAAAGTGTGAAACAGAAGATTAAGGTGCTTCAAAGTCTAGATCCATGCAGAGTGAGAGAGAATACTGGTTTGCAGGGTCATTCTCTGGCTTGTCTATCTAGAAAAGTGTGTAATAGTGTTTTCCATCATTTTAGGATGCTGGCTGTTCATCATACTGAAATGAGAAAGTTTGTGAGACGGTTGTATTTTGCTAAAAGTACAGCAATAAAGTTAGATGAATTGAATAGGGCTCTGTTCCGTGGAACGGTATCAGATGTAGAGAAGGTTGTTGATGAAATTCAGTTTTGTTACTTTGGTCCTGAACAAAACAGTGCAGAGAAGGACACAGTAAATGAGGAAGAAGTGGAAGAAAATGTAGAACCCTCTGTAAGTAAGACATTTAATGATCACATAACAAAATTTGCAATAATCTCTAATGAAAGACCAAATATTACTTGTATTTGTTGCCGCAGAACTCATTATAGAAAACAAACCAGGTATGTTGATCTCTATAGAAAAAGTGAAAATGAAGATAATTATAAGTGGAAGGATTTTGCCACCTATATATTTCTTGAAAATTGTTTTGAATTGGGTGAAGTTCAGCGTATTTGTAAATACTGTTACAACAAGTTAGAAGAAAATAGAATGCCGACCAGAGCTGTACATAATAATTTAGAATTGGATGCTATTCCTGCTGAACTTTCTGAATTAAATACATATGAGTCTATACTCATTCAATGTGTTCATCCGTTCCAGACCATAGTACGTATGGAGCCCAAAACTGGTAAATTACCTCCTTCAGATTTACTGAGAGGTTTAAAAGGTAGAGTGGTGTATTTGCCCTTGGATTTGAAAAAAAATATGGAAACTATTGATGTGGATACTTTGGAAACTGAACCATTAATTATTCTGGTTAATGGTGTACCTACAAAGAATAAGAAGATTTGGCAGGAGCTGGTAGATGTACGGAAAGTACAAAGAGCAATTTGTATTTGAAAAGGAATAACAAATGGTATGAATCAATTTATATAGAAGAAGAAGAAGAAGAAGATTTACAAGAAGACACAGAAACACCAACTGGGCAAATTGAAAAAGTGGACAAGTCAAAGGAAGAAGAAATTTATGAACATTTTAGCATACATCCTCTTCATTCAAAAGAAGTTATGGGAAACAATATTGATCTATTTCAGATGAAGAAAGCAAAAGGAACTCCCGTGAGTGTATGGGAGGAGAGCTTGGAAGCTCGATGTTTTCCCCAGCTGTTTCCTAAAGGAAAAGGAGGACGATACGATGAACGTCCGGAACAGATTCCAGCTTCTGAGTATCGGACTACAAGACTATATGCTGAAGATCCCAGATTTCGACAAAGTATTCCTTATTTGTTCCATCTTTTATTTGAAAGCGACTTGTCTGCACTGTCTTATGCAGTAAATCACATTTTAAAAAGTGGAGTACATTTACAAAATGTGTCTGCTAAGGATTTTATGGAGAAAGTGCAGCACCGAGATGATCATTTGGAAACACAACTGATCAATCTGATGGCTTGTCAGCGTGGGACAAATGAATATTGGTACCGACGCCATGGTGAATTAAAATGCATGTTACGGAATTTAGGAACTCCAACATGGTTCCTTACCCTAAGCTGTGCCGAGTACGCTTGGGATGATTTACTGGATTTTCTACGAGAGGCAAATTCAAACATTAAAAACATTGAATACAAGACAGCAGGAGAACTGTGCTCATTGGATCCGGTTAATGTTTGCAGATATTTCAATCATAGATTTGAGGCTATGATGTCCTTCATCTGCAATAAAAAAAATCCACCTCTAGGAGAAGTAGTGGATTTCTTTTGGAGAAAAGAGTACCAGGCAAGAGGTGCTCCTCATATTCATATGCTGTTGTGGATCAAGGATGCCCCAAAGTTTGGAACAGATACTGATGAAGCAGTGTTATCTTACATTGAAGAATATGCAACATGTGCTATACCAAAAAGCACAGAAGAGAAAAAGTTAAAGGAGCAAGTTTTACGTTTCCAAAGTCATCGGTGTGGAAAATACTGTCGACGGAAATACAAGAGCAAAGATAAATACTACACTAAATGTCGATTTGGATTTCCTAGACCTGTTCTTTCAAATGGAAGAGTTAACAGTTTTATGTCATCTGTGAGACATACTATCACAAGAAAATCACCTAAGAATACCTACAACCTTAAAAGAAAAGAAGAATCAAAAAATATAAATGACTACAACCCAGTGATTTTATCCATGTGGAACGCTAACATGGATATACAGTATGTAGCTGACAATTCCATTGCTGTTGCTCGATATGTAACGTCTTACATTACGAAATCAGAAAAAACAGAATTGAAGGAAATGTGGGAAGAGATTTCTCACGAGAAAACTGTCAGTAAGAAGCTGTACAGTTTCAGTTTGAAGATGTTATCGCATCGAGAAATTGGATCCTACGAATGTTCAGATAGGTTATCTTCTGCAAGTCTCTACTCGAAATCAAGAAGAATAATTTGGGCAAGTTTAGGCCTTGCAGCAATGAGAAATCGGGTACTGAAATCTGTTGGAGAAATTGAATATTTGGCCGAGAATGACCCAGAAAGTACAGATATTTTGAAATCAAACATGTTGGATACATATTACCCAAAGAGAAGTCATCATCTGGAGAACATGTGTCTCTATGAAGTGCTGCAGAACTACATTTATTCACGGAAAGCCGCAGAAGACATCAACAATGGAAAATATAAAGTCATTGGTGAGGAAGGATGTTTGGTGAAGCAAACAAAAGGAAGTTTGATAAATCACCGGAAGCTGAGTTGCGACACTACTGACAAAAAGGAATTTTACTACTTGGCTCTTTTACAGCTGTTTAAACCATGGCGTACAGAGGATGAACTACTGGGAGAATTTCAAAGCTATGAAGATTCATTTAATGCTTGCAAAGACAGCATACAATGCAGTACATTCTCAACTTATCTGCAAATGTTAAATGAAGAAATTGAACAGGAAACTACAATTGCAGCAGAAATAGCTCGAGACAGTTCTCAGGACAGCCAAAGTTCAGGAACACTCAGTCAAGATCCCCTAGGACAACCAATAGTTGAAAATGAAGCATCAATAGCCATGAATGAAGTGGAAACGGCTATGAATCAAGCGCAAGGAGAATTTATAGACTTACAAAATTTGGAAAGACAACTGAACGAAGAGCAGCAACAAATTTATGAAGAGATCAGAAACAAAATTGATCACGGATTTCTACATGAAAAAAAAGATTGCTCATGCACATCATTTCATCCAATCAGGATGTATGTAAGCGGACAAGCTGGAACTGGAAAAAGTTTCCTAATAAAAGTCATCAGAAGCTACCTACAGCAAAAAACGGATTCTACTTTGTCTTGTGTGGTTACTGCTCCAACTGGGTTAGCAGCATATAACATAAAAGGAATCACTTTACATCGTTTGCTAATGTTACCAGTGGAGCATGAGAACAAAATACAATACAACAAGCTAACTGGAGAAGCATGCTTGGAAGTTTCAAGAGTATTGAAGAAGATGCAAGTTCTCATTATTGATGAGGTGAGCATGGTATCGAACTTAATGCTTGCCTTTGTGCATTTAAGAATGCAGCAAATTCTGAAGTCAGACTATGACGTGTTATTTGGAGGAAAACACGTCATAGTTTTTGGAGATCTTTTGCAACTTACTCCAGTTAAAGGACAACCAGTGTTTAATACTGTGACACATGAAGACACGAAGAAGTCATTGGGAAGCCTCGGTAATACAAATATTTGGTCCTTCTTTGAGTACAAGGAACTTACAACTAATATGAGGCAAGCAAACGATGAAGAATATGGAAGTATTCTGAAAGATATCAGGATTGGACTAGTCACAGAAGCTGGCAAAAAAGCATTACAGACTCGGCTGCTACATAATTTATTTCCAAAGGAAGAAATAGTTGCAGAGAAGATATACAAGAACATTGCAGAAAACAAAAGTGTCATCTGCTTAATGCCAACTCTACGTGAATGCTCAATATTCAATGAGGAGCTTTTGAAATTGGAAAAGGAAGATATCAGGAAATTGGAAGCAGTGGACAAAATTGAGGATGGAAGAATTACTATCACATTAACAGGCACACTGAAAAATAAATTGGATTCACTAGAGAAGAACATTTCCAAAACAGCTGGATTAGAAAAAAATCTATATGTTTGCATGAACTGTAGAGTATTTTTAAGGAGAAATTTGGATGTTGAAAAAGGTTTAGTTAATGGAGCTATGGGAAGAGTTGTGGGTTTTATTAATTATCAGAAAAAAGATGGAATTGAATGTTTGAAAATAAAATTTGATCAGATAGAAGAAGTTAAAGATATTTGTCGTTGTACAGTTCGTTTCATGCTTGTGAAAGACTTATATGTACGTAGGAAACAGTTTCCGTTTTCTCTAGCATATGCTGTAACTATTCACAAGTCTCAAGGATTGACTGTAGATTGTGCATTTGTGAACATTGGTTCAACTGTGTTCAAAGAAGGTATGGCATATGTTGCTTTGTCACGAGTGAAAACATTATCAGGTTTATTCATGATAGACTTTGATGATTCAAAAGTTAGTGCTGATACAAATTGTGTAAAGGAGTATAATAGATTAAGAAGAAGCTATGCTCCTCATTTAGGTCAGTATCCTGTGTTGGAGAAACGTGTAGTTTCTCGTAAAAGGAGAAATGAGAATATCTGTAATGAAGATGTAGAGAGGAGGAAAAAAAAGAGGAGTGATGTAATTGCAAGCAAAAAGAATAAGGAAAATGAAGAACAGGTTGTAGGATGTTATTTTGAAAATAGCTCTGGTGTCAACTGCTACGCTAATGTAGTGCTGAATGTTGCATTTTATCTGGAAAGTTTGCAAGAGCAGATAATAGTAAATCAGGGAAAAAGATTCTGTACTGTGCTGAGTCTCCTTTTTGAAAAGCTGAGTAATGATAAAACTCAAATAGAAAGTGCTACTGAAATTAGAAAAGTTTTAGATGTATGTTCAGGACGAACACAGTTTTCTCAAAATGTACAGCAAGACGCACAGGAATTCTTGATTTATTTTCTTCAGGTACTGGAAGAAGAAGGGGTTAACATTGAAAATTTATTTGGTCTCTCTTATAAATGGGAACATAGTTGTGAAAACTGTTATAATATATGTGGCTCTAATGTTGATTCTGAAAGGTTTATTTATTTAACATTGCCAGAGAGTAAAACAGTCACTTTTGCTAAATTAGTTAAAGATGCTAATCATAGCATGCAATGCAGTGAGTGTAAATCTGACATGTTTTCAACATTAATTTTAAAGGAATACAGACAGTATGTAATTTTAATGATGCAACGATGTAGAGCTGATGGTTCAAAATTGGATACTTTAATAAAGAAGTTTACAGGACAGCAATTATCAATTTCAGGAAAAACTTTTGTAACAGTTGCAATAATTTTCCATGATGGACCTACTGTAACTTCTGGTCATTACACAGTTTATCTTAAATGTGAAAAAGGCTGGACACTGTGTAATGATTCCCAATTGATTTTTAAGCAACGTTTGCCTTTTGATTTAGCAAATTCCTATCTAATCTTCCTGAAACCTAAATTTTAGAGAGATTTGACAACATCTGGAGAAAACAATTTTACCATTTTATTGGATTACCATTTGGAATTTACAAATAAAAAGATTTAACAAATTATCATTTGGCCTAATGGAAAGGTAACCAATTGTAATGTGGAATTTTTCCATTTTTTAAGGAAACTTTGGAAAACCAAAAATTTAGAAAAAATCGGTAACATCTGCACAATTTAAATTTTGGAATGTTATTGGATTGCCATTGGAAATTTTTTCAAAAAAGATTTTTAAAATTACTATTTGGCCATGCGGAAAAGTAAACAATTCTCTTGTGGACTTATTTAATTATTAATTAATCTTTCGGAAACCAAAATGTTACAGAGAATCGGTGACATCTGTACAATTTAAACTTTTGTTTTTTATTGGATTACCATTGGAAATTAAACAAAAAAAGAATTTTAAAATTACTATTTGGCATAAAGGAAATGGAACCAGATGTATTGTGGAGTTATTTGACATATATTATTGTGATTATACTTCTGAAACAAAAATATCAGACGGTATTTTAAAGAAATAAGTATTGATATTAGATGATATTTTTTTAGAATATTATGCATTTCTTTAAAGTTATGTTTATGGAAAAAGAGATTGTGGGCTTTTTTAAAAACAATCTTTGAGATTGTTAATTTTTTTTTGCCTGCTGTTAAATGATGAATGCAATTGCTTTCACAATTTATAGTGAAATGCAATATTTTCTGAAAACAGCAAAAAAAAGGCAAAAATATTTTTGGAAAAATATGTAAATATGTGTACTGTATTATTAAATGTTTTATTAAATATTAATACTTTTTTCTTTTTTTTCAGATTGAGATAGAAAATTTTCGAAAACTAGAACCATTTTAAAAGCAATTAAAAATAAATTAAATGAATAAATCTTTTTTTGAGTGGGTATGGTAAGTCAATAATGTCATGGTCCCTTTTTTCCACTTCTCTGCAATCACATTTGCAGTTTTTAATTGTAGTCTCTCAAGGACCTTGTAATGTGATAATTGATTTTTAGTGTTTTTAAAAATAAATAAATAAAATTACGCGTACCGTACGCGTACGGTAAAAAAAAAAAAAAAAAAAGTTTTAAAAAAAATATATAAAAAATAGATGAAAGGTAAGGTTGGCTCTTAAAAGAGCCGTTGTGTTCATGCATGGACAGAGGAAAGAAAGATTGGGAATATTCGACGGTACGACAAGTGTGCTGATCTATTTTATTGTTCACTAGGGACATACTGGTCTGCCTATAAGTAATTAGATCGTGACAATTGGCGCACCGTACTTCAACCCTCGCAAACCGAGGGTTAATTTCCAGAGGACCAGAAAAAGGAGATGCTCCCCCCACAGATGAAGAGCTCACCTGACCTGCAGAAGAAGGATTCGGCTCTGCAGATGATGGTCCAGGCTGAGCTGCTGTGGATGTGCTTGGTTGACTTACTGAAGGGTTACCTTCAGTAAGTCGAGTATGTGTCCTTCTGTGTACATCCTTAAGGTGTCTCATCATGGTGTGATTCCCAAAGGAATACTTCCTGTCAGGATTACCTCTTGAAAGTACACGCTTACACAGCTTGCAAGTCACTAAGGGTGCATTTACCTTTTGCTGGCCTTCTGGAAAAGTAAAATACTCCCATATGTAAGAGGTCTTTTGTTTCCTCGCTCTCTGCCTCAAGGTAGTGCTGCTAGCCTCACTCTCAGAAGAGCTCTGCTGTTCTGCCATCGTATCACAAAGACAACCCAGCTCCTTCTCCTAAGGGATCACAAGCAGAAATGAGGGGAATGGGTGTGGTGTAGGAGAGTTCTAGAACTGAAAGTAGTTTCAACCAATCAAAAGTTGTGTTTCATGATCACATGACCTACCGTACGCTTACGGTACGCTTACGGCAAAAGTACGCATGCGCGTAAAAAAGACACGCGCTTGCGCGCATTCGCATAACAGTCACTCCCCGACACTTCCGCGTAACGTGCGCGTGTAGCGTACACGCGTACGCGCCCCACACGGAGTACGCGCGGCTACGCAAATTGCGTAACTATACGCAAACAGCGTAGATAAATTACGGACATTGCGTAAACCGTACGCTTACCGTAAGCTTACGGTACGCGTACTAAAAAAAAAATTAAAAAAAAAGGAAAAAATGTATTGCTAATAAATTTTACCTGTTTATTTTATAAAATATGTTAAAAAAAACATATTGTAGAATTTTAAAAATTTAACCATAGTCTTTAAAAAAGGATACAAAATTAAAATAAAAATATGTAAAAAAAAAAAGAAGAAAAAAAAAAAAAATAGCATTTAAAAACCTTGCAAATTCACTGAAAAAACCATGGGTTTCACACACGTTATAGTTAGGAATTAGCATTTAAAAAACCTTTGAAATTCACTGAAAAAACCATGGGTTTCACACACGTTATAGTTAGGAATTAGCATTTAAAAAACCTTTGAAATTCACTGAAAAAACCATGGGTTTCACACACGTTATAGTTAGGAATTAGCATTTAAAAAACCTTAGAAATTCAATGAAAAAACCAAAGGTTTCACACATGTTATAGTTAGCTGGACATTTCACTCGTAAAAAACCATTGAAATTCCCCCGTTATAGTTAGTTCAGCTAACTATAACTCGCGCGCCCGCAATGCACTACTGATGACGCCACATATTACATCACTCATGACATGGTCAGTGACATCACTCATGACATCACTGATGACATCTCAAATGACATCACTGATGACATTATCCTTGTGACAGAGTGGTAGACCTCCTCTCACCCTAATATAACCTTTGATACAAACATTCAAAAATAGAGACTAAAATTTTCAAAACAATGGACATACCAATAACAGTTACAACAACCTATTCAGTAATTCTAAGATCCACATACACATCCACTCATCCACCAACAATCCTATACAGTCACTCATACATGTACTCACACATCATATGTACTCATACACCTAAACATCCTGTAACACAATCCCACTCATCCATAGAGTTACTCACACACATAGTCACTCATGCTAATAAAGAATCAAACATCCATTTACTTGCATATACAGTTATACACACACCAGCACACTTACTTTTACAGAAACTTACACATACTTAGTCTTTTTAACAATCACTTATAGAAACACATACTTATTCATACAGGAACTCTTCCAATCTCTCACTCTCACATATACTCACTTATAAACACCAATAGTCACATAAACCAACTATTAACCTATATAGACACTCATGTAGCTACTCACAAACCCATGCAGCCACTTATATACAAAGTGAGAGACTGATACAGGTATTTACACATTTAAACATTACTCACTAAGCCATGTATTCAAAAAGATACACTTAATCAGTCAGTTGTACAATCAATTTTTCAGAAACAAATCATCAATTTAGACACTTATATACTCATTTATTCTTCCATCGACCTTGAGATATACATATATAAAACATATTTAATTTTCAGAAAAACACACATTCACTGGATGATGTCATCAGTGATGTCATTTGAGATGTCATCAGTGATGTCATGAGTGATGTCACTGACCATGTCATGAGTGATGTAACATGTGACGTCATCAGTAGTGCATTGCGGGCGCGCGAGTTATAGTTAGCTGAACTAACTATAACGGGGGAATTTCATTGGTTTTTTACGAGTGAAATGTCCAGCTAACTATAACATGTGTGAAACCTTTGGTTTTTTCATTGAATTTCTAAGGTTTTTTAAATGCTAATTCCTAACTATAACGTGTGTGAAACCCATGGTTTTTTCAGTGAATATATATATACAAATTCACTGAAAAAACCATAGGTTTCACACATGTTATAGTTAGCGGAAATTTTACTGATAAAAAACCAATGAAATTGCCCCGTTATAGTTAGTGCTGGCAACTATAACTCACGCGACCGCAATCCTCTGCTGATGCTAATACTGTATTTAGACACTTATTTGCCCATGTCTTCTTCCATACATTTTTAGCTATACATATATTACAAATATTTTTTTTTCATAAAGACACATATGTCATCAGCAGAAGATTGCGGTCGCGTGAGTTATAGTTGCCAGCACTAACTATAACGGGGCAATTTCATTGGTTTTTTATCAGTAAAATTTCCGCTAACTATAACATGTGTGAAACCTATGGTTTTTTCAGTGAATTTGCAAAGTTTTTTAAATGCTAATTCCTAACTATAACGTGTGTGAAACCTATGGTTTTTTCAGTGAATTTGTACGGTTTTTTAAATGCTAAGTGACTTTACGCCATTCGTGGCGTGCGCGCCCACTTAACGCAGTTCGTTCCGTGCACGCACGGTGCGCTTCGCGCACCGTGCGCGCACAGTGAGCACGCGGTGCGCTTCGCGCACCGCGCACCCACTTTACGCAGTTAGTGCCGTGCCCACGTTACGCTAGATGGGCCATGTACGCACGATGCGCTTCGCGCACCGTGCGCACATGGAGGACATATTATGCGCTTCCTTGTGATAGGTAATCTGTTGAAATTTTTGGGGAAATTTCTGGGCTCTGATAAGCCATGCACAAATGGTGGCCTTCGGCCCCCATTTGCACAAGGGGTGGAGAAAGTGTGGATAGTGTTTTTTTTTTTTTTTTTTTTTACCGTACGCTTACGGTAAGCGTACGGTAAGCGTACCCCGCGAAATTGCCGAAAAAAAAATAATGTCGTTTTTGCTCTTGGGGGATGTTTGGGGACTCCCTCAACATGACTATGTGAGAGGGAGTTGTCAAAACATCCCCGTAACATGTTTTTGGCCATCATGTTTGATACATAACACTCAGTGCGGTAGACAAAATGGCGGACGCCGCTTCCTGGTTTCTGCCGATTCGAATGTTTACTAAGATCTAAGAGCCAATCAGAATCGCGCTCGCGCACGCCACCGTACGCTTACCGTAAGCGTACGGTAAGCGTACCGTAAGCGGGCTCAGATATATATATTGATTTAAAGGCTATTTTCTCAGAATCTACTGAACAGATTTACACCAAACCTACAAAAGGCACTTCCTTGACCTAGGGACTACCTCTCTGCCAAATTTCTAGTAATTCTGTTCAGCCGTTCGGGCTGTAGCTCGTTCTAAAGGTCCTATGGAAAAATGCATGGGAAAAACGCGTTTTGGGACCCCCCTTTTATCTCAGCCCCCGCTTGACGAATCCCCCCGAGACTTTCAGGGTAGGAGCGGAGCGTAGCGCCCCACCTATTTTGAGAAATTCGCGAGGATTCGTCGACCGGCGCCAAAGTTATTCAAAATAGAATGTTGAGGTTTTCCTATGGAAACGTGGTCCTAACTATAACTACCTACTGGCGACCGCCAGTAGGTAATATATATATACATACATATATATGTGTGTGTGTGTGTGTGTGTATATATCTGCAATAAAAGCAGAGCACTCTAGATAGTTCTCAAGTTTAGGTGGAAAGAAGCTCCAATTAGAGCACTCTCAAGACCAGCAACACTCAATTTGCTCACCTCAATGTCTGCTTTTCTACCAAGTCTTTAAGCATAGGATTAGCACAGTGCCATCCACGCCGAGATAGAAAGGGACAAAGCCTTTTGCCATTCCTACAGCAAAGTCTTTAAGCATAGGATTAGCGCAGTGCTATCCATGCCGTGATGTATAATGGCCATAGCCTTTTACCACTCCAGGCACAGTGTTACAGCTTTGGATTAGTAAAATACCATTCAAGCCAACCTGAAATTAAAGAAAGCTAATCCTGATACATTGTTTTGCTCTAATTAGAGCTCTTCAGAGAGGTATAGCTTTGCCCAGACACAAAGGAGCACCCAGTAAAAGCCAAAACAATACCCTTTCAGGCATCAAGTGACACATAAATTATGAAAAAAAAGAAGCAGAGAACTCTGGGTAGTTCTCAACTTTAGGTGGAAAGCATGGATATCATTGTGCATTGAGAATGGTCTCAGTGGTCGAAACACGTGAGCTGAATTATTCATCTGTGCTGAAATACCCTTGTAGTGCGGGCATTCTTTGCTGGCACGGCCGCATCTGCATTCTTTGCATATATGTGGGCAGATATGTGGGCATTCACACTGAACCGAAAATTTTCAGCCCTATATAAAATGTAATTCTTCGAGGCTGGCACTCCAATGTTACGATTTCGGTGACGGAAATGTGGAGCATCTGTTAAATAAAATCGAACTAACAATTTGCCAACACAAAGCATTAAAGTGACTGGAGTCCGTGAGTCCTCAAAGTGAACTACCAAGTAAAGGTGTACTTGAGAATTACCATAACCATTATGGGGACATTTCTGGCTCATTTGAATCAGAGGGTGCGGTAACATTTTCCATGGATTCCTTTATGTACTTTTTCCAAGAATGAGAAGATCTGAGTATGGATGTCTGTTTCCCATCATCATGCATTTCAGTTTTGTTAGAAAGGCACGCAACTAATTACATCTTGTTTGCATATGATTAAGGCCGTGAAGTAGGTCAAAATGCATTATGCTGAGCTCCTTTGGAATAAAAGATATTCTGCAATGAACCGGTCTGAGCAGAGGGGAAGAGGTATGGGAAACAAGCTAAACATATTGGACAGACAAAAGAGACAGTTGCAGCTTAACAGACCATAAAGGGCAGGAGGGAGGGACCAGGGGTATGACACCAGCCCAGACAAAGCAAGAGGGAGGGGAGAGGGGTTTGTACATGGAAAATGGAGGACAAGGGCCCAGGGGGCATGAGCAGCATCTGACCATGGAGGGCAGGCTGGATGAGCACTGGAAGCACAACACACCATGGAGTGCAACCTTGAGACCATAACGGCATACACACAGACAACAGAGGGAAGGTGGAAGGGGTCCAGGGACAGCAAGCTGTCTACACAGGGGAAGTGTGTGGGGCAATGGCAGGACAGAAGACCATGCGCGGCAAGAGGGAGGGAGCAGGGACATGCACAAAGTACCATAGAGAACAGAAGGGAGGGGTAGATGCTGGTTTCAGACAAAAGAGCGCAGGGAAGGTGCTTCACAACAGGCCGCACAGGGCAGACAGGAGGAGCAGTAAAACAGAGAAAGAATGGCAGAAGGGAGTGGCAGCAAAATGGGCCATGGAGGATATGAGTATGGGGATAAGGGCATGGAACTCGGATAGGCAGGGTGGAGGTGGCAGGGACAGGCTGCAGCCATTTGACCATGCTAAGCAGGTGGGAGGGGCAGTGACAGGTCAACAGAACACTCTGAGTAGATAGGAGGGGTCCATGGGAAATGGTGGGCAGAAAAGAGAGAGCAGGGCCATGAACACAGATATTGGATGGCATCAGGAAGGAGTGTGGTGGCAGCAAGCTAAGCACAGAGGCAGAGCAGGAGGGCAATGATGGGGCATATAATTGGGGAACAGAAGGCAGGAGGAGTGGACAGGGACATCAAGCCAAAAGGGGGCAGTGGCAGCACATCAGACCATGCAAGGCAGGAGGGAGGGGCCTGGTGCATGCACTCAGACAACAGAGGGTGAGGAAAAGGTGGATGGGGCAGCAAACCTACTGTTTAGGACAGGCAGGAAGGGCAGTGGCAGAACAACCACCGCACACAGCTGTGATGAGGTAGCAGGTCATTGACTTGGACAATGGATGACAAGGAAGAGGGGGGCAAGAGCAGCAAGCTTGGGGGGAGCAGCACAATAACAGGCCAGGGCCTGAGTTCAACCCACCCCCATTGTGCATTTCAAAGGACATCTTACTTAACATTTAACCCCTTCGCTGCTAGGCCTTTTCCCCTCCTGTGCTAAGCCTTTTTTGGGCTATTTGGGGTAGTGCGCGCTTAGGCCCCTGTAACTTTTTGACCACATTAGGTATCCATGCCAAATTTGCGTCCTTTTCTTCCAACATCTTGGGGATTCTAAAGGTACCCAGGGTTTGTGGATTCTCCTACAGGGTTCCTAGAAATTAGTCAAAATACAGCAAAATTTTGTTTTTTTTGTGAAAAATTGGAAAAACGGACTGCAAAAGAAAGCTTCTGGGTTTTTCTCTGCAAATGGTATCAAAAAAGGGTTTGTGGGGCTGAAATCACCATTTCTCCAGCTTTTAGGGAATGACAGAATTTTGTTAGAAAACCAACATTTTGTACACAGTTTTGGCATTTTTCTGGGACATACCCTATTTTTGCTATTTTTTGTGCTTTCAACCTCATTCCAGTTAACGGTAGAAATGGGTACAAAAACAATAATGGATCCTGGAAAGCTATACATTTTTGAAAAGTAGACAAAATTCTGAATTCAGCAAGGGGTCATTTGTGTAGATCCATCAAGGTTTCTTTATAGAAACTTACAGGTAAATATAGGAAAAATTAAAAATTTGTTGAAAAAAGCAGCATTTTGAGTCAAAGTTTTCACCTGTAACTTCTTCGAATTATGACATCTCTTTGAAAGCAATGCACCGTTACATCCGGTGGACCTTCCTGGTTGTGGGTACATATAGGACTTGTAGGTTCACCAAGAGCCCAACGAACCCAGAGTAGAAAACTGCGCAGCATTTTGTAATGTTTTTTTTTTTGTTCCGGGTATATAGCAATTTTTGTGGGAAAATGTATACATGGAAAAATCGGTATGAAAGACACCTATGTATTTCTGAAATGGGAACAAATTACAGAGTTTAGAAACAGTGCATATTTGTACATTTTCGAAATTGGGAATACTCATATTTGCATGACAATTATTGGTCATTTTTCAAAATGATTTTTTTTTTACACAATGTCTTTCATTTGGAAGGGAGAAATGCATCAAAAATCAATAGGTAATAACAGTTGCTTTACAAATCTGAACTACCCTAAGTCTCCCGATAAAAATGGTACCTCACTTGTGTGTGTAGGCATAGTGCCCACGACAGGAAGTGGCTCAAAACCTAGGGTGAACGCACCACATTTTCACACTGAAAATTTACACTTTCTTTGCGAAGAGTCTAGCTGTAGTTTTTGAACCTTAGCCCTGCCGGCACCTAGGGAAACCTAGCAAACCTATACATTTTTGAAAACTAGACACCCAGGGGAATCCAGGATGGGGTGACTTGACTGCCTCCCACCATGGTCTGTTACCCAGAATCCCTTGCAAACGGAAAAAATTGACAAAAAAAACACATTTTCCCCTCATTTCTGTGATGGAAAGTTCTGGAATCTGCGTGGATCCACAAATTTCCACGCACCCCGCGTTCCCCAAAGTCCTACGAGAAAAATGGTACCTCACTTGTGCGGGTCGGCCTAGTGCCCGCGACAGGAAACGGCGCAAAACGCAACGTGGTTTTGCAGTGAAAAATGACCCTTTTTTTGGCAAAGTGACTAGCTGTAGATTTTGAACCCTAGCCCTGCCGGCACCTAGGGAAACCTACCAAACCCATGCATTTCTGAAAACTAGACACCCAGGGGAATCCAGGATGGGGTGACTTGACTGCCTCCCACCATGGTCTGTTACCCAGAATCCATTGCAAACGGAAAAAATTGACAAAAAAAACACATTTTCCCCACATTTCTGTGATGGAAAGTTCTGGAATCTGCGTGGATCCACAAATTTCCACCCACCCCGCGTTCCCCTAAGTCCTACGAGAAAAATGGTACCTCACTTGTGCGGGTCGGCATAGTGCCCGCGACAGGAAACGGCGCAAAACGCAACGTGGTTTTGCAGTGAAAAATGACCCTT
Organism: Triturus cristatus; assembly: GCF_964204655.1. Taxonomy (NCBI): domain Eukaryota; kingdom Metazoa; phylum Chordata; class Amphibia; order Caudata; family Salamandridae; genus Triturus; species Triturus cristatus. Next base: position 109,381,342 of record NC_140582.1, on the reverse strand, counting down.
TTTTTGGCAAAGTGACTAGCTGTAGATTTTGAACCCTAGCACTGCCGGCACCTAGGGAAACCTTGCAAACCTATACATTTTTGAAAACTAGACACCCAGGGGAATCCAGGATGGGGTGACTTGACTGCCTCCCACCATGGTCTGTTACCCAGAATCCCTTGCAAACGTAAACAATTGACAAAAAAAACACATTTTCCCCACATTTCTGTGATGGAAAGTTCTGGAATCTGCGTGGATCCACAAATTTCCACCCACCCCGCGTTCCCCAAAGTCCTACGAGAAAAATGGTACCTCACTTGTGCGGGTCGGCCTAGTGCCCGCGACAGGAAACGGCGCAAAACGCAACGTGGTTTTGCAGTGAAAAATGACCTTTTTTTTGGCAAAGTGACTAGCTGTAGATTTTGAACCTTAGCCCTGCCAGCACCTAGGGAAACCTAGCAAACCTATACATTTTTGAAAACTAGACACCCAGGGGAATCCAGGATGGGGTGACTTGACTGCCTCCCACCATGGTCTGTTACCCAGAATCCCTTGCAAACGTAAAAAATTGACAAAAAAAACACATTTTCCCCACATTTCTGTGATGGAAAGTTCTGGAATCTGCGTGGATCCACAAATTTCCACCCACCCCGCGTTCCCCAAAGTCCTACGAGAAAAATGGTACCTCACTTGTGCGGGTCGGCCTAGTGCCCGCGACAGGAAACGGCGCAAAACGTAACGTGGTTTTGCAGTGAAAAATGACCCTTTTTTTGGCAAAGTGACTAGCTGTAGATTTTGAACCCTAGCCCTGCCGGCACCTAGGGAAACCTAGCAAACCTATACATTTTTGAAAACTAGACACCCAGGGGAGTCCGGGATGGGGTGACTTGACTTCCTCCCACCATGGTCTGTTACCCAGAATCCCTTGCAAACGTAAAAAATTGACAAATAAAACACATTTTCCCCACATTTCTGTGATGGAAAGTTCTGGAATCTGCGTGGATCCACAAATTTCCACCCACCCCGCGTTCCCCAAAGTCCTACAAGAAAAATGGTACCTCACTTGTGCAGGTCGGCCTAGTGCCCGCGACAGGAAACGTCGCAAAACGCAACGTGGTTTTGCAGTGAAAAATGACCCTTTTTTTGGCAAAGTGACTAGCTGTAGATTTTGAACCCTAGCCCTGCCGGCACCTAGGGAAACCTAGCAAACCTATACATTTTTGAAAACTAGACACCCAGGGGAATCCAGGATGGGGTGACTTGACTGCCTCCCACCATGGTCTGTTACCCAGAATCCCTTGCAAACATAAAAAATTGACAAAAAAAACACATTTTCCCCACATTTCTGTGATGGAAAGTTCTGGAATCTGTGTGGGTCCACGAATTTCCACCCACCCCGCGTTCCCCAAAGTCCTACGAGAAAAATGGTACCTCACTTGTGCGGGTCGGCATTGTGCCCGCGACAGGAAACGGCGCAAAACGCAACGTGGTTTTGCAGTGAAAAATGACCCTTTTTTTGGCAAAGTGACTAGCTGTAGATTTTGAACCCTAGCCCTGCCGGCACCTAGGGAAACCTAGCAAACCTATACATTTTTGAAAACTAGACACCCAGGGGAATCCAGGATGGGGTGACTTGACTGCCTCCCACCATGGTCTGTTACCCAGAATCCCTTGCAAACGTAAAAAATTGACAAAAGAAACACATTTTCCCCACATTCCTGTGATGGAAAGTTCTGGAATCTGCGTGGATCCACAAATTTCCACCCACCCCGCGTTCCCCAAAGTCCTACGAGAAAAATGGTACCTCACTTGTGCGGGTCGGCCTAGTGCCCGCGACAGGAAACGGCGCAAAACGCAACGTGGTTTTGTAGTGAAAAATGACCCTTTTTTTGGCAAAGTGACTAGCTGTAGATTTTGAACCCTAGCCCTGCCGGCACCTAGGGAAACCTACCAAACCCACGCATTTCTGAAAACTAGACACCCGGCGGCTTCCAGGGAGGTATGGCTTGCGTGGATCCCCCAACGTTTCCTTACCCAGAATCCCCTGCAAACCTCAGTTTTTGCTAAAAAAATCACTTTTTTCACACATTTTGGGGTGGGAAAGTAGTGGCATCACCGGGCTCACACAAATTTACCACCACCCAGCGTTCCCCCAGGTCTCCCGGTAAAAATGGTGCCTCACTTGTGTGGGAGGCCCAAGTACCCGCGGCAGGCAAGGGCCCAAAACGTAGTGAGGCGACATCAAAATGCCCTATCGCCAAACCACCTGGTTTTGCAAGGGGGGTCACTTTGGTTTTTGGCCCGGTGCGCGGCGGCCATCTAGGGAAACCTAGCAAACCCACGCATTTCTGAAAACTAGACACCCGGCGGCTTCCAGGGAGGTATGGCTTGCATGGATCCCCCAACGTTTCCTTACCCAGAATCCCCTGCAAACCTCAATTTTTGCTCAAAAAATCACTTTTTTCACACATTTTGGGGTGGGAAAGTAGTGGCATCACCGGGCTCACACAAATTTACCACCACCCAGCGTTCCCCCAGGTCTCCCGGTAAAAATGGTGCCTCACTTGTGTGGGAGGCGCAAGTACCCGCGGCAGGCAAGGACAACAAACGTAGTGAGGCGACATCAAAATGGCCTATCGCCAAACCACCTGGTTTTGCAAGGGGGGTCACTTTGGTTTTTGGCCCGGTGCGCGGCGGCCATCTAGGGAAACCTAGCAAACCCACGCATTTCTGAAAACTAGACACCCGGCGGCTTCCAGGGAGGTATGGATTGCATGGATCCCCCAACGTTTCCTTACCCAAAATCCCCTGCAAACCTCAATTTTTGCTCAAAAAATCACCTTTTTCACACATTTTGGGGTGGGAAAGTAGTGGCATCACCGGGCTCACACAAATTTACCACCACCCAGCGTTCCCCCAGGTCTCCCGGTAAAAATGGTGCCTCACTTGTGTGGGAGGCCCAAGTACCCGCGGCAGGCAAGGACAACAAACGTAGTGAGGCGACATCAAAATGGCCTATCGCCAAACCACCTGGTTTTGCAAGGGGGGTCACTTTGGTTTTTGGCCCGGTGCGCGGCGGCCATCTAGGGAAACCTGGCAAACCCACGCATTTCTGAAAACTAGACACCCGGCGGCTTCCAGGGAGGTATGGCTCGCGTGGATCCCCCAACGTTTCCTTACCCAGAATCCTCTGCAAACCTCAATTTTTGCTCAAAAAATCACTTTTTTCACACATTTTGGGGTGGGAAAGTAGTGGCATCACCGGGCTCACACAAATTTACCACCACCCAGCGTTCCCCCAGGTCTCCCGGTAAAAATGGTGCCTCACTTGTGTGGGAGGCCCAAGTACCTGCGGCAGGCAAGGACAACAAACGTAGTGAGGCGACATCAAAATGGCCTATCGCCAAACCACCTGGTTTTGCAAGGGGGGTCACTTTGGTTTTCGGCCCGGTGCGCGGCGGCCATCTAGGGAAACCTAGCAAACCCACGCATTTCTGAAAACTAGACACCCGGCGGCTTCCAGGGAGGTATGGCTTGCGTGGATCCCCCAACGTTTCCTTACCCAGAATCCCCTGCAAACCTCAATTTTTGCTCAAAAAATCACTTTTTTCACACATTTTGGGGTGGGAAAGTAGTGGCATCACCGGGCTCACACAAATTTACCACCACCCAGCGTTCCCCCAGGTCTCCCGGTAAAAATGGTGCCTCACTTGTGTGGGAGGCCCAAGTACCCGCGGCAGGCAAGGACAACAAACGTAGTGAGGCGACAACAAAATGGCCTATCGCCAGACCACCTGGTTTTGCAAGGGGGGTCACTTTGGTTTTTGGCCCGGTGCGCGGCGGCCATCTAGGGAAACCTAGCAAACCCACGCATTTCTGAAAACTAGACACCCGGCGGCTTCCAGGGAGGTATGGCTCGCGTGGATCCCCCAACGTTTCCTTACCCAGAATCCCCTGCAAACCTCAATTTTTGCTCAGAAAATCTATTTTTTCACACATTTTGGGGTGGGAAAGTAGTGGCATCACCGGGCTCACACAGATTTACCACCACCCAGCGTTCCCCCAGGTCTCCCGGTAAAAATGGTGCCTCACTTGTGTGGGAGGCCCAAGTACCCGCGGCAGGCAAGGACAACAAACGTAGTGAGGCGACATCAAAATGGCCTATCGCCAAACCACCTGGTTTTGCAAGGGGGGTCACTTTGGTTTTTGGCCCGGTGCGCGGCGGCCATCTAGGGAAACCTAGCAAACCCACGCATTTCTGAAAACTAGACACCCGGCGGCTTCCAGGGAGGTATGGCTTGTGTGGATCCCCCAACGTTTCCTTACCCAGAATCCCCTGCAAACCTCAATTTTTGCCCAAAAAATCACTTTTTTCACACATTTTGGGGTGGGAAAGTAGTGGCATCACTGGGCTCACACAAATTTACCACCACCCAGCGTTCCCCCAGGTCTCCCGGTAAAAATGGTGCCTCACTTGTGTGGGAGGCCCAAGTACCCGCGGCAGGCAAGGACAACAAACATAGTGAGGCGACTTCAAAATGGCCTATCGCCAAACCACCTGGTTTTGCAAGGGGGGTCACTTTGGTTTTTGGCCCGGTGCGCGGCGGCCATCTAGGGAAACCTACCAAACCCATGCATTTCTGAAAAATAGACACCCGGCGGCTTCCAGGGAGATATGGCTTGCGTGGATCCCCCAACGTTTCCTTACCCAGAATCCCCTGCAAACCTCAATGTTTGCTCAAAAAATCACTTTTTTCACACATTTTGGGGTGGGAAAGTAGTGGCATCACCGGGCTCACACAAATTTACCACCACCCAGCGTTCCCCCAGGTCTCCTGGTAAAAACGGGGCCTCACTTGTGTGGGAGGCCCAAGTACCCGCTGCAGGCAGCTGTCCTTGCCTGCAGCGGGTACTTGGGCCTCCCACACAAGTGAGGCACCATTTTTACCGGGAGACCTGGGGGAACGCTGGGTGGTGGTAAATTTGTGTGAGCCCGGTGATGCCACTACTTTCCCACCCCAAAATGTGTGAAAAAAGTGATTTTTTGAGCAAACATTGAGGTTTGCAGGGGATTCTGGGTAAGGAAACGTTGGGGGATCCATGCCAGCCATACCTCCCTGGAAGCCGCCGGGTGTCTAGTTTTCAGAAATGCATGAGTTTGGTAGGTTTCCCTAGATGGCCGCCGCGCACCGGGCCAAAAACCAAAGTGACCCCCCTTGCAAAACCAGGTGGTTTGGCGATAGGCCATTTTGATGTCGCCTCACTACGTTTGTTGTCCTTGCCTGCCGCGGGTACTTGGGCCTCCCACACAAGTGAGGCACCATTTTTACCGGGAGACCTGGGGGAACGCTGGGTGGTGGTAAATTTGTGTGAGCCCGGTGATGCCACTACTTTCCCACCCCAAAATGTGTGAAAAAAGTGATTTTTTGAGCAAAAATTGAGGTTTGCAGGGAATTCTGGGTAAGGAAACGTTGGGGGATCCACGCAAGCCATACCTCCCTGGAAGCCTAGGGTGTCTAGTTTTCAGAAATGCGTGGGTTTGGTAGGTTTCCCTAGATGGCCGCCGCGCACCGGGCCAAAAACCAAAGTGACCCCCCTTGCAAAACCAGGTGGTTTGGCGATAGGCCATTTTGATGTCGCCTCACTACGTTTGTTGTCCTTGCCTGCCGCGGGTACTTGAGCCTCCCACACAAGTGAGGCACCATTTTTACCGGGAGACCTGGGGGAACGCTGGGTGGTGGTAAATTTGTGTGAGCCAGGTGATGCCACTACTTTCCCACCCCAAAATGTGTGAAAAAAGTGATTTTTTGAGCAAAAATTGAGGTTTGCAGGGGATTCTGGGTAAGGAAACGTTGGGGGATCCACGCAAGCCATACCTCCCTGGAAGCCGCCGGGTGTCTAGTTTTCAGAAATGCGTGGGTTTGGTAGGGTTCCCTAGATGGCCGCCGCGCACCGGGCCAAAAACCAAAGTGACCCCCCTTGCAAAACCAGGTGGTTTGGCGATAGGCCATTTTGATGTCGCCTCACTACGTTTTGGGCCCTTGCCTGCCGCGGGTACTTGGGCCTCCCACACAAGTGAGGCACCATTTTTACCGGGAGACCTGGGGGAACGCTGGGTGGTGGTAAATTTGTGTGAGCCCGGTGATGCCACTACTTTCCCACCCCAAAATGTGTGAAAAAAGTGATTTTTTGAGCAAAAATTGAGGTTTGCAGGGGATTCTGGGTAAGGAAACATTGGGGGATCCATGCAAGCCATACCTCCCTGGAAGCCGCCGGGTGTCTAGTTTTCAGAAATGCGTGAGTTTGGTAGGTTTCCCTAGATGGCCGCCGCGCACCGGGCCAAAAACCAAAGTGACCCCCCTTGCAAAACCAGGTGGTTTGGCGATAGGCCATTTTGATGTCGCCTCACTACGTTTGTTGTCCTTGCCTGCCGCGGGTACTTGGGCCTCCCACACAAGTGAGGCACCATTTTTACCGGGATTCCTGGGGGAACGCTGGGTGGTGGTAAATTTGTGTGAGCCCGGTGATGCCACTACTTTCCCACCCCAAAATGTGTGAAAAAGTGATTTTTTGAGCAAAAATTGAGGTTTGCAGGGGATTCTGTGTAAGGAAACGTTGGGGGATCCACGCAAGCCATACCTCCCTGGAAGCCGCCGGGTGTCTGGTTTTCAGAAATGCGTGGGTTTGGTAGGGTTCCTGTTCTGCTTGGGTTTTCGGATCAGATAGAACCCGCTCATCAGGGCCTCACTAACCCAGCCCGAACGTTACCCCCCCTAGAACCTATTTACAATCCTGCAACCATATATATATATCTATCACCTAAGGACAGGGGATTCCTACTATGCATACCAAGACCTCTTACAATCGGCGGCCTCGCGATCCCATACGGATCCAGACCTCTCTGCCCCTACGACAGTATCACAAGTGGCGGCCTCGCGGTCCCATACGAACCCTGACCTCTCTGCCCATACGACAGTATCACGGATCACAAGTGGCGGCCTTGCGATCCCATCCGAATCCAGACCTCTCTGCCCATACGACAGTATCACAAATCACATGTGGCGGCCTCGCGATCCCATCCGAATCCAGACCTCTCTGCCCATACGACAGTATCACAAGTGGCGGCCTCGCGGTCCCATACGAACCCAGACCTCTCTGCCCATACGACAGTATCACGGATCACAAGTGGCGGCCTCGCGATCCCATCCGAATCCAGACCTCTCTGCCCATACGACAGTATCACAAATCACAAGTGACGGCCTCGCGATCCCATCCGAATCCAGACCTCTCTGCCCATACGACAGTATCACAAGTGGCGGCCTCGCGGTCCCATACGAACCCAGACCTCTCTGCCCATACGACAGTATCACGGATCACAAGTGGCGGCCTCGCGATCCCATCCGAATCCAGACCTCTCTGCCCATACGACAGTATCACAAATCACAAGTGGTGGCCTCGCGATCCCATCCGAATCCAGACCTCTCTGCCCATACGACAGTATCACAAGTGGCGGCCTCGCGGTCCCATGCGAACCCAGACCTCTCTACCCAGACGGCAGTCTCATACGACAGTTCATCCTATGATCACCATAACATACAAAAAGGGAATCAGTCTCACTATTCATCAGATCACACAAGGATTGCCAGTTCGGGCATAGCCTGTTCTCAGGTTCGAGGGGCTCCTCTTTCCCTTATTCAGTTACCACTTACCTGATCAGGGTTAACATCTGTTCATGTAGCCGCAGCTGACTAGAAGAATAGGCTACCCTCTTATACAAGAACACGCAGCACATGTTGGTTCACTACAAACTGGATACTTTATTACTCATTACATACACAATCACATAACATTACGATATAACACATAACCTGCAAAGAAAAGTGAAAGATTAAGTTGTACACTCTAATAAGAAAGGGTCGACATCACCTTAGTAGTATGTAGCCTGCACTCAGTGGTCATCTAGGCTCCCTTCTCGTCTGTGCCTCGGCTCGCCTGGAATCACCCTTCTCCGAGTCACTGGGACCTCTTCCTTATCGGCTACTCTCTCCTCTCTGGCTATTCTGTTAGGAAAGCATCTTTCTCTCGGTTCTTCTCCGCCTTCAAGATGGCGTCTGTCTTCCCTGGAATAAGTAGTAGCTTTACTGCTAACGGCTAGATGCCGCCTACGGACTGAACATGTAACTGCCTCAGACTTTCACTAATATAGAGGTGCATTTCCTCATGGAAAATTCCGGCCCGTAACCTGCCGCCCACCAAATTCTTGTACCTCCCCGTACCAAGGACACACGTTCCCAGCCGGCCGGCCTGATGTAGTGTCTTCGGCATGAAGAAAAATACAATCCTTCGATAAGGGCCGGCCTGAACCGGTTCTCTCCAAGCGAATAACACCTCATAACTAAAACATTACTTTTGACCTAGAAGCATCCCAAGCTGCCGGAGCAGAAAGAAAGATGGAGTCTCTCCCGTTTGAGGCCTACCAGGCCTGAATTCAGCACAGCTCCATGAAATACCCTCACTACAGGACAGGTTATCCCTAATACTACCGAATCTATCCCCTAGGCTATGTGTGCAAGCCCTGATCTATGGGGAAGAGCACAGAATCATGTCGAAGTGCCTAGTAAATAGGCTCCATTCACTACTCTAACCCTTAGACTTGAATGGTAAGAGACTGAAGTCACATTCAATCATTGTGCCTCACAAGAAGGCCGGGAAAATCGAGCAGAACATTTCACCCTTGACTTCAGTCTATTATACATTCATTAAACAGAACTAATATCTGTGGAAGAATAATATGAAACAAGACTAACTGATCTATGTCTAGTACCAGGTGTGCAGAATTGAAGTAGTGAAGGAATACACTGAATAAAGCAACAGATAGAAATCAAAATGCCGATCTGACGTAACATATGCAAATCAGGTAACCAATTAAAGAGCCAGTCAAACCAGCCCTGGTCAATGTGTTTTCTAACTTCTTCTGTCAAGTCATGTAATTTATCAATGTGAACCTGAATGGATTTTGTATGATCCGACAAGTTAAAACAACAAAGACCCTCAAAATCAGAACAATCGTGTCCATGTTTAAGCAAAAGATAATCAATGGGCGCTCGATTTTGCAAGATAACCCTTCGTTCACCCTGGGCGTATAATAGCATGTCAGACAGGATTGTAGAAGTATGATTGATGGATTTTACCATCCAGCAGGCCATTTTCCCAATAGATTTGGCATTATAAACTGTCAAAGCAGGAACACCAACAATTGAAACAGCCAGGCTAAGGTATTCAGACTTGGAATATAAATGCAAAGATGAGTCACAATCCTCCTGTAACCTCACTGTATCTCGAATCACACGAGAGTTGGCATTCGGATGTGATGAGAACATTAATAAGCTCAGTCTAGTAATGGCACAAGGGCCTCCAGAAATATTTGCGGGGATATATGGCCAGGAAGTATTACCACATGAGAAAAGCCATCCGGCAGGTAGTAACATCGTGCAATAGTGACTGGGGGTAACTACCATACTCTTGCAAGTCATGTTATTCTGAACAGAAGTACATGTTTTCGGTGTCCTTTGAAGGCACAAAGTTCGTTCATGAACGGTGAATGAAGTGGCACCTTTCAATTTTAAACGCATACATTCAGAAATCGCACTAGGATCACAAGTAAGGAAAAAACATAAATCACCTTGTGTGATATTATAGGTTACTATTTGGGACTGGACGGGCGGTATCGGGTCTGACAGTACAGTACACAAGGGGCAATACTCATGGGCAGCGAAATCGCCCAGAAGAACATTGGGGCGAGCATTTGAAATATTAAAAATATGAGTCAAAGTTTCCAATGAAGCAGGGACAGCAACCAAACAAGTTGCCAGTATATCCGTCACCGATCTCATCGGTGTCAAGCAGAAATGAGGGGCCTTATTCACTTGCTTGGCCAATGTAACCCAAAAGTTCGGCGACGAATCCCACGCAGCGAAGGAACGCGACACTCGGGTTCTCAACTCAGCCCGGGTTGATGGGATCCCTCCTCTCTCGTCGTACCAGCCCAAAAGGAGTCCAACGCCGACACATCCTGCAGCAACAGTCCAAAGAATGATCTGAAAAAGAATCAAATACAGGCATTATTCATTCTCGTAAGTAACATTTGTCAGCCGGGACTGCTTCCCAGCTATCTTTCCCTGGTCTCATAACTAAAATGGTGTTGTCTTGACCGGTTGCAATCACTTCTGCTTGTTCAGGGGGATTCTTAGGCGACTGCACCAAAACTCTGGCCCCAGGATTATCTGTGGAGCCAAAACCTTTCTGGCCTCGTACAGTTAGCAACGTTGGGGCAGTGCCTTTTGTCATCTCACCACTGAAGACAGGCATTATTAGCAATTGAGCCACTCGGTCAGTTTTATGTATCAGTAAGTCAACCTCACTGCTATTCAGCAGGAGCACCTTAATCTCTCCCTGATAATCACTATCAATGATTCCTCCAAGCACCTGAATGCCTTTTACAGCCAGCCCCGATCTAGGGGCAATTAATCCGAAATTTCCAGGTGGTATATGAACACCAACACCGGTTTCAATGATGACTCGATCTTTACTTTTTATAATGGTGTCATCCATGGCATGCAAGTCTAAACCTGCCGACCCTGGGGTCGCTCTACATGGAGCCAAAGCTCCGGGAGTAATCTCCCAGTACATCACAGTCTCTCTGATCTCATTGGGCTTAGCATCAACATTCGGAGGAAACAAACGCATAAGTGGGGATTCAGCATTTAGAAAAGGACGGTTATTCAAAATCAATAGCGCTTGAGGCAAAAAATCTCGCCAATTCTTATACTTGTCATCCGTTAATTTGCGCAATTGGTTTTTCAGCAGGCCATTCAACCTCTCCACAAGACCCGAGGCCTGTGGATAATATGGTATATGAAACACCCATTTAATATTGTTTTCCACACAGAATTCCTGTACCAATCTTCCACGAAAATGGTATGCATTATCAGATTGAATTTGGAATGGCACACCATAATACATCATAATCAATTCCAATGTTTTAATAGTATTCAATTGGGTAGCTTGCTTACAGGGAAGGGCCACCAACAGGCCACTGTATGTATCAACAATGGTGCAAACATATTGACAATTCCTACTCATAGGGAGTGGACCAATGTAATCAATCTGCCAAATTTGAGCGGGCAATTTCCCGCGATGTAAATGACCTTTAACAATTTGGGGCACTTTGCGCTGCCTGATATGCTGACAAATGGGACAATGTAGAATAAAATTTTTGATTAAATCTAGGGGAATATAAATTCCTCGATCAGCAGCCCACCTGCTAGTGGCTTTCTCTCCAAAGTGTCCTGCTTTCTGGTGGGCCCATTTCGCCAATCCCGCAATATCAGAATCTTGCGTGTCCACCACTGCCTCAGCAATTGTAGATTTCTCATCTGCAATATTATGAAAGAATTTGTCAAGAGAGTCTATCGGGGTATGAGCATCCACATGGAAGATTGTAACAGTACTCTGTGGGAGCATTTCCCAAATCTCCTGCCATAATTCTTTTCCCCACAGTTCTTTTGAATGGATTTTCCAACTATGGGAATGCCAAGTCGGTAACCAAACTGCCAGTCCATTGGCAGTAGACCAAGAATCGGTAAAAATATGACATGTGCCAGGTAACTCTTGTTTCAGAACTTGATAAACAGCATAGAGTTCAGCAAATTGACTGCTCTTACCCTCACCAGTTGTACTCAGCAATTTTTGTGTGATCGGATTATAGGACACTGCCTTCCAATGCCGTTTCGTCCCTATGAACCTTGCTGAACCATCCGTAAACCAGACATGGTTTCTGTCCTCTGTGGACAAATCATCAAAAGGTTTACCCCACTTAACAGGAGACTCCTGTACTAAAGGTACGGAACATTCACTCTCAGTTTCAGTTGATGGCGCCCGTGCCACCTGCTCATGCAAAGATGCAACTCCTTTTTGTCCCACACGTGCCCTGTCTTGTATATACCATTTCCATTTAATCACACTCGCCTCTTGAGCGTATCCAATTCGGTGAGTTTTCGGCGAACTCATAACCCACTGCATGATAGGAATTTCAGGTCGCAAAACTATATCATGTCCCAAAGTCAATTGCTCGGTATCCACCAGAGCCCAATAACATGCAAGTAACTGTTTCTCAAAAGGTGTATAACGCTCACCAGCATCAGGTAACTTTTTGGTCCAGAAACCTAACGGTACTCTACTCTTGCCTTGTTTCTGCCACAAACTCCAATTCGCATAAAGGCCTTGTACAGACACATTCAAATCCACATCACCATCACATACAGGCCATAAATCCAGAGCATGCTGAATTGCTTCTTTTGCCAGACTGAACGCATCTTGCTGTGGTTTATCCCATTCAAATGCATTCTTTTTACGAGTGACACGGTACAAAGGGGCCAATATTTGACTCAAATGAGGAATATGCTGGCGCCAAAATCCAAACAAACCAATGAAGCTTTGGGCTTCTTTCCTATTTCTCGGAACTGCAAAATCAAGAATTTTCTGTTTAACATGAGGGATCACTTCTCGGTGCCCTTCATGCCAATTAATACCCAAAAATTTCACAGCCTGGGACGGACCTTGTAATTTATCCGGGTTGATTTCCCAACCTTTCTCACGCAGGCACTCAATGACTCTATCCAATTGGGTCTGAACTTCCTCTTGTGATTCGCCTTGGATCAAAATATCATCAATATAGTGACATATCTGAATTTGTGGATGAACCGGTACCTCAGCCAGATGCTCTGCCACCAGCCGGTGACATATCGAAGGACTATGCACATAGCCCTGAGGAAGACTTCTAAACGCATCTGACACCCGTTCCACGTAAAACTGAATTGTTCCTGACACTCAGGGGCAATCGGAATCGAAAAGAAAGCATTAGCAATATCAATGGACGCATACCATGTACCTGGATGTTTTTGGATTCTTTCAATTAGGGTAATAACATCCGGTACTGCAACAGTCAAAGAGGGTGTGTGTCTATTCAATTCTCGATAATCAACAGTCATGCGCCAAGAATTATCATTCTTACGTACAGGCCAAACAGGATTATTCCAAGCAGAAGTAACTGGGGTTATAACTCCGGCATCCACCAACTCCTGAATAGTGGTACTAATCTCTTCATGACCACCTGGAATACGATACTGCTTCTGACGAACCACTTTTGTCGCCTGGGGAACTTTTATGGGGGGCATTCTTAAACGACCAACCCGTACAGGCCTGGACGATATATAATGTTTAGTTCCAAATTGGTAACATCCATCATCTAAGTGCAAAGTCATTCCTTTCAAAATATCAATTCCAATTATGAATTCTAAGAGTGGCACCACTAATACAGAGTATTCTTTTCTAGGAATTCTACCTATTCTCATTTCAAGTAAGGTTTGAACTGCGGGAGTTTCATTTCCACCTAATCCGGTAATTGTAAAAGGCTGACCTTTAAACTTCTTTGATTTTTCATGAATAAGAGTGGCCTCCGCTCCTGTATCTACCAATGCTCGGGCCCTTTGGATATTACGATGTCTCCAATAAATATCAATATCTACATAGGGTCTATTATCTCTGTGAGCCCATCTGTGTACTGGAGCTTGACCTATTTCCTAGTCCTTTTTACTGTGTTCTGTGTACCAGGATAAATCAGGATAAAGACTCTCACGTTTCCTAGGTATCGATACCTCCTGTTCATATCCATCTCCATTACGAAATGGATTACTGTTCCCTGCATTGTACTGCGGGTTTCGATCGGCCAATATGTGTCGATCCTCTCTCCTTCTCAACTCAGGGGATTGATCCCTATCATCTCTACGTCTGCTGTTAACATAATCATCTCTCCCCCTCTCTCTTTCCACCTCTCTCTCCCTGTCTCTCTCACGACGGGGGGACAAATCACGCACATAACGTCGATCATCACGACGATCAGAGCGCCCACGGCGGTCGTCATCACCGCTACCGTCAGAAAAACCACGATCACACTCAGTCGTCCGAACACGCCGGGCACCCTCCTTTCGATCCAAGCCACGTTTGCGAAACATTTCCCACAAACGAGAAGTGGTCTCACCATCAATGTCCTCCTTCCGCACACCATCGGCCATAAGACCAAAAAACATATCACGTCTAGTAAGTTTATTGTCACCAGGAGTACGAGTGTCAGGCCGGGACTGCCGTTCAGGTTTAAACCACTCACCCAACTCACCGAGTTGGCGTACCGATTCCAGCACCACAGATAACATGTTACCAGTCTGATTAATCAATAAAGTCATCATGACCTGCTTATAAGCAACAGGGGAAGAACGAATAATACGATTCCTCACAGAAGATGTCAAGAAACCATCAAGCAACCTGTCGGCAGTATTTAGAAAAATTGCCGTTTTCATCACCTCCTCTTTGAGACGTTGCGCAGCATCGCGCAAAGTATACCACGGTTTGTCATTCATAGGCCAGTCAGACTCAGTAGGATATTTTTGATTACAACCCTCAGTCGCCAATTGAAGCAAAGAAATTTGACCACCACCATTAAAGTTACGAAAATGATCCTGTACAGTAGAATCCGAACTCAAGGAACAAAACTTCAAACAATCGCCAGCATCCAACATAATGCCAGCAGCGCCCAGTTCATAAAGGCGCACCATCCATGTGAGTAAGGGCTCACCAACTCGCTGCCGAAATCGCTGCAAAATATCACTAATTTCTTGTTGAGTAAAATCCTCCAAAGAGTCTAAAGCAATACCATTCGGAGCACCGGGAGCCTGCTGCACCTTCCGCCGAAAAACTGGATGCACCGAGACCGCGGGACGAGCATCACAAGGAGCTCGACCAGTACACGTAGAGGAACAATCAGTGGAAGAAGCATCGACCCCGCTCGAAGGACGAGCGCAATCACGGGGTGTACCATCAGAGGCGCAAGAAGCAGATTTACAAGCACGGCCGGAGCGAGAGGACTCGCGCTTGGCAGACTCCTCACCTGAGGAAGGAGAATCACTCGAGTTCCAGATATTACCATCCCATTCATCAGGATTCCAATCCAGTCCGGTTTTCGCCACGACCAGACGCACCTTTCGCGTCGAAACCCGACCATGCCGATTCTTGTATTTATAACGAGCAATTCGCACAGCCGCCCTCTCGGCAATAGTTTGGTACGTCTCAAGTTTATCAGCAAGCAACTTATTTTGACACCGCAACAAAGTATGAGCATTCTGAATCTCAACAAAGTTCGCTTCCAAATCCTTATGCAAGTTCTGTAACTTCAACAACTTCTCATTCAGAATTCTGTACGCAGACAGAACAATCCAACCTCTGCGTCCCAAAACGGGAAGCTCATCACCCTTAGATACCGGCGCCTTCTGTAAGCAAGTAATCACATTAGACGGCTCCGCCAGCTCCAAAAAAGAATTCCAATTCTCACTCAAACCAGTAGAATCAGCCCACTCACGGGCTAAGGCTTCATAAGGCGTTGAATCCCAGCCGGGAATATCAAAGGGTAACTTAAAAGTAGATTTCGACTTTGTAGAAAACATGTTTGAAAAGAAAGAAAAAGAGAAAAAGAAAAAGAAGAAAGAGAAAAGAAAACTACACTCACAATTATATAGAAATAATATACAAACGAAACCACGCACGCACCGAAAGCAAACACGATACGACCACAACGCACACAGGTTTCGTAAACGGTTCGTGACGCCAAATGTTCTGCTTGGGTTTTCGGATCAGATAGAACCCGCTCATCAGGGCCTCACTAACCCAGCCCGAACGTTACCCCCCCCCCTAGAACCTATTTACAATCCTGCAACCATATATATATATCTATCACCTAAGGACAGGGGATTCCTACTATGCATACCAAGACCTCTTACAATCGGCGGCCTCGCGATCCCATACGGATCCAGACCTCTCTGCCCCTACGACAGTATCACAAGTGGCGGCCTCGCAGTCCCATACGAACCCAGACCTCTCTGCCCATACGACAGTATCACGGATCACAAGTGGCGGCCTCGCGATCCCATCCGAATCCAGACCTCTCTGCCCATACGACAGTATCACAAATCACAAGTGGCGGCCTCGCGATCCCATCCGAATCCAGACCTCTCTGCCCATACGACAGTATCACAAGTGGCGGCCTCGCGGTCCCATACAAACCCAGACCTCTCTGCCCATACGACAGTATCACGGATCACAAGTGGCGGCCTCGCGATCCCATCCGAATCCAGACCTCTCTGCCCATACGACAGTATCACAAATCACAAGTGGCGGCCTCGCGATCCCATCCGAATCCAGACCTCTCTGCCCATACGACAGTATCACAAGTGGCGGCCTCGCGGTCCCATACGAACCCAGACCTCTCTGCCCATACGACAGTATCACGGATCACAAGTGGCGGCCTCGCGATCCCATCCGAATCCAGACCTCTCTGCCCATATGACAGTATCACAAATCACAAGTGGCGGCCTCGCGATCCCATCCGAATCCAGACCTCTCTGCCCATATGACAGTATCACAAGTGGCGGCCTCGCTGTCCCATGCGAACCCAGACCTCTCTACCCAGACGGCAGTCTCATATGACAGTTCATCCTATGATCACCATAACATACAAAAAGGGAATCAGTCTCACTATTCATCAGATCACACAAGGATTGCCAGTTCGGGCATAGCCTGTTCTCAGGTTCGAGGGGCTCCTCTTTCCCTTATTCAGTTACCACTTACCTGATCAGGGTTAACATCTGTTCATGTAGCCGCAGCTGACTAGAAGAATAGGCTACCCTCTTATACAAGAACACGCAGCACATGTTGGTTCACTACAAACTGGATACTTTATTACTCATTACATACACAATCACATAACATTACGATATAACACATAACCTGCAAAGAAAAGTGAAAGATTAAGTTGTACACTCTAATAAGAAAGGGTTGACATCACCTTAGTAGTATGTAGCCTGCACTCAGTGGTCATCTAGGCTCCCTTCTCATCTGTGCCTCGGCTTGCCTGGAATCACCCTTCTCCGAGTCACTGGGACCTCTTCCTTATCGGCTACTCTCTCCTCTCTGGCTATTCTGTTAGGAAAGCATCTGTCTCTCGGTTCTTCTCCGCCTTCAAGATGGCGTCTGTCTTCCCTGGAATAAGTAGTAGCTTTACTGCTAACGGCTAGATGCCGCCTACGGACTGAACATGTAACTGCCTCAGACTTTCACTAATATAGAGGTGCATTTCCTCATGGAAAATTCCGGCCCGTAACCTGCCGCCCACCAAATTCTTGTACCTCCCCGTACCAAGGACACGTTCCCAGCCGGCCGGCCTGATGTAGTGTCTTCGGCATGAAGAAAAATACAATCCTTCGATAAGGGCCGGCCTGAACCGGTTCTCTCCAAGCGAATAACACCTCATAACTAAAACATTACTTTTGACCTAGAAGCATCCCAAGCTGCCGGAGCAGAAAGAAAGATGGAGTCTCTCCCGTTTGAGACCTACCAGGCCTGAATTCAGCACATCTCCATGAAATACCCTCACTACAGGACAGGTTATCCCTAATACTAACGAATCTATCCCCTAGGCTATGTGTGCAAGCCCTGATCTATGGGGAAGAGCACAGAATCATGTCGAAGTTCCTAGTAAATAGGCTCCATTCACTACTCTAACCCTTAGACTTGAATGGTAAGAGACTGAAGTCACATTCAATCATTGTGCCTCACAGAAAGGCCGGGAAAATCGAGCAGAACAGTTCCCTAGATGGCCGCCGCGCACCGGGCCAAAAACCAAAGTGACCCCCCTTGCAAAACCAGGTGGTTTGGCGATAGGCCATTTTGATGTCGCCTCACTACGTTTTGGGCCCTTGCCTGCCGCGGGTACTTGGGCCTCCCACACAAGTGAGGCACCATTTTTACCGGGAGACCTGGGGGAACGCTGGGTGGTGGTAAATTTGTGTGAGCCCGGTGATGCCACTACTTTCCCACCCCAAAATGTGTGAAAAAAGTGATTTTTTGAGCAAAAATTTAGGTTTGCAGGGGATTCTGGGTAAGGAAACGTTGGGGGATCCACGCAAGCCATACCTCCCTGGAAGCCGTCGGGTGTCTAGTTTTCAGAAATGCATGGGTTTGGTAGGTTTCCCTAGATGGCCGCCGCGCACCGGGCCAAAAACCAAAGTGACCCCCTTGCAAAACCAGGTGGTTTGGCGATAGGCCATTTTGATGTCGCCTCACTACGTTTTGGGCCCTTGCCTGCCGCGGGTACTTGGGCCTCCCACACAAGTGAGGCACCATTTTTACCGGGAGACCTGGGGGAACGCTGGGTGGTGGTAAATTTGTGTGAGCCCGGTGATGCCACTACTTTCCCACCCCAAAATGTGTGAAAAAAGTGATTTTTTGAGCAAAAATTGAGGTTTGCAGGGGATTCTGGGTAAGGAAACGTTGGGGGATCCACGCAAGCCATACCTCCCTGGAAGCCGCCGGGTGTCTAGTTTTTAGAAATGCATGGGTTTGGTAGGGTTCCCTAGATGGCCGCCGCGCACTGGGCCAAAAACCAAAGGGACCCCCCTTGCAAAACCAGGTGGTTTGGCGATAGGCCATTTTGATGTCGCCTCACTACGTTTTGGGCCCTTGCCTGCCGCGGGTACTTGGGCCTCCCACACAAGTGAGGCACCATTTTTACCGGGAGACCTGGGGGAACGCTGGGTGGTGGTAAATTTGTGTGAGCCCGGTGATGCCACTACTTTCCCACCCCAAACTGTGTGAAAAAAGTGATTTTTTGAGCAAAAATTGAGGTTTGCAGGGGATTCTGGGTAAGGAAACGTTGGGGGATCCACGCAAGCCATACCTCCCTGGAAGCCGCCGGGTGTCTAGTTTTCAGAAATGCATGGGTTTGGTAGGTTTCCCTAGATGGCCGCCGCGCACCGGGCCAAAAACCAAAGTGACCCCCCTTGCAAAACCAGGTGGTTTGGCGATAGGCCATTTTGATGTCGCCTCACTACGTTTTGGGCCCTTGCCTGCCGCGGGTACTTGGGCCTCCCACACAAGTGAGGCACCATTTTTACCGGGAGACCTGGGGGAACGCTAGGTGGTGGTAAATTTGTGTGAGCCCGGTGATGCCACTACTTTCCCACCCCAAACTGTGTGAAAAAAGTGATTTTTTGAGCAAAAATTGAGGTTTGCAGGGGATTCTGGGTAAGGAAACGTTGGGGGATCCACGCAAGCCATACCTCCCTGGAAGCCGCCGGGTGTCTAGTTTTCAGAAATGTGTGGGTTTGGAAGGTTTCCCTAGATGCCCGCCGAGCCCTGGGCAAAAAACCAAAGTAACCCCCCTTGCAAAACCAGATTAACTATTGTTACTACAGCGTGAGAATTTAGGAATAATACTGCAAAGAAAATGTGGCAGACAGTTTGAGGTTTACAGGACAATGGGGATAAAAAATATTTTTCAATTCACTAGAGAGACATCACCATGAACTCCCAAGGGTTTTCGACAATATCTACAGTTGGTGGGTTATTCTTACATGGAAAGTGTACCTTGGCAGAAAAACTAAAGACAAAGATTCCTGCACAACCAGCTATTCCTCAAACACACACACATACTGGTTGGATTTGGCACGAGGGCGAGTCATGGTTCAGTGTATTAAATTTTATTAACAAGAGATTTCACAAAAATGAAATGCACTGTCAATAATTAAATTCACAAAAAACCAAACCAATGACTCGCAGCTCGTGAGCTGTAAAGCCACGTCAAGGCACCAACCACTTTACAGGCCATTCACACACCTTTCATACGTGATACAAACAAGACCATTCGCACTACCAGGTACAAAAGCAACACAGTACAAAAATCACCAAAAAGGGACAAGGTACACCCTGCTTCAGAAAGACAAATATTACTGCACAGCCATCTAACCCGCAAGCACACACACATACTGGTTGGATTTGGCACGAGGGTGAGTGATGGTTCAGTAGATAAAATTGTATTAGCAAGTGATTTCACAAAACATGAAATGCACTGGTAATAATTGAAAGGGCGAGAAACTGAACCATTGACTCACAGCTCGTGAGCTGTAAAGCCACGACAAGGCACCAACCTCTTTACAGGCCATTCATACACCTTTCATACGTGTGAGACATACAAAACCATTCACACCGCCAGCCGCGGGCCCATCACATAACAAAAGTCACACCAGCACACAGCGCCATTCAAGGGCCCATCACTTTCACACGCCCACAATCCAGACACAGCAACTACACAGACTGAAGGATTGCGTGGAGTGGCACTCAGCTAGCAGTGTGTGTAGTGACCAGCAGAAAGTCACTACTCACACACAGCCAGCCAAGCACCAGTTGACACACACCGCTAGCCAAACACCAGTCCACGCACACCGCTAGCCAAGCGCCAGTCCAGGCACACCGCCATCCAATCGCCAGTCCAGGCACACCGGCAGCCAATCGCCAATCCACCTACACCGCCAGCCAAGCTCCAGTCCACGGACACCACCAGCCAAGCACCAGTCCGCACACACCACCAGTCCACGCACACCGCCAGCCAAGTACCAGTCCACGCACACCGCCAGCCAAGCACCATTCCATGCACACCGCCAGCCAAGCTACAGTCCACGCACACCACCAGACAAGCTCCAGTCCACGGACACCACCAGCCAAGCTCCAGTCCACGGACACCACCAGCCAAACACCAGCCCGCACACACCACCAGTCCACACACACCGCCAGCCAAGTACCAGTCCACGCACACCGCCAGCCAAGCACCATTCCACGCACACCGCCAGCCAAGCACCATTCCACGCACACCGCCAGCCAAGCACCATTCCACGCACACCACCAGCCACGCACCAGTCCACGCACACCGCCAGTCCATGCACACCGCCAGTCCACGCACACCGTCAGCCAAGCACCATTCCACGCACACCACCAACCAAGTGCCAGTCCACACACACCAACAGCCAAGCGCAAGCCTACACACACCGCCATCACATTTTGGATTTTTTTAGAAAAAAATAAAAACACAAACAAATTGCAAATAGATACAAATCTTCTAACAGAAAATCAGCAACTAAATACATTGCACTAACACCAACCTTGAAACAGAATCATATTTTCCAAAGAATACAGACCAGGCAGTTCACTTTACCACTCATGAATGTTCCCAGAAATTTTTACGCGTGTGGTACGCTCTGAAACAAGCAGAGAGACACAGTGCAGGATGAGAGGGACAATCGGGGCAGTACATACGACTCTCCTTCCGCAAACCTCTTCGCCAACAGACTCTACATCTCCTACTGGGAAAATCTTTTGCGGGTGTGGGAGGAATGTGATCTGGAAAGTGGCGTTCTTTCAATCTAGCAACATCCTCCACCAGTCCAACTCTAGGAACACTTGCCTGTTCCACTACAACAAGGCTGCCTATTACAGACTCCTGAAACTTAGCAAAAGTCATCTTTGACTCAGGGCAAGAATCCTGGAACACAACAAAAGCATTAAACATTGCCAAGTGGAAAAGATGGATAGCCAACTTCTTGTACCAAATGTAAGCCATACGAAGAGCAGTGTAAGGTTCCAACCTCTGATCTACTCTGTCAACACCACCCATGTGCCTATTATAGTCTAAAATGCACACAGGTTTGCGCGCTTCAGCGACCTGACCCCAAACAGTCACAGGTGCAGTGCTTTCATCATGGATGGAAGTCAGCATGTAGACATCTCTCCTGTCTGTAAACTTCACAGCAAGAAGCTCCTGGCAACGCAACGCACTGCACTGTCCCCGCACAAGCTTTTGACAAACAAGTTCTTTCGGAAAACCTTTACGGTTACAGTGGATTGTGCCACAAGCAAAAGTGTCCACTTTGGCCAATTCCATGAACAACCGCACACCAGTGTAGAAGTTATCTACATATAAATGGTGGCCTTTGTTAAAAAATCCTCTACCAAGTTCCCAAACAATTTTCTCAGTCACTCCAAAAGTGGACGGACAACCAGGGAGGTTAAACCTAGATTCCTTACCGGTGTACACCCTGAAATTAGAGACATATCCAGTCCTACTGTCACACAGCATATACAGCTTTATTCCATAGCGTGCCCTCTTACTAGGAATGTATTGCCTAAAAACCAAGCGGCCCTTGAATAACACCAAAAACTCATCCACTGCAATTTCTCTACCAGGGGCATAAATCTCAGAAAATCGATCAACAAAGTGATCAAGGACAGACCTAATCTAAAAAACGACGGTCACAATCAGGGTGATCTCGTGGCAACGCTAAACCATTATCAACAAATTGCATCATCCGAAGCAGAAGCAAATACCTGTCACGAGTCATGACTGCCGGAAAAATAGACGTTGCCATCAAGGGACTGCTAGACCAATATGAAGCCAATGATGGCTTCCTTAGCAAGCCCATCAAATAAGTTAAACCCAAGAACTTCTTCATCTCTTCAACATTTGTGGGAGTCCACCGGGTAGCTCTAGAGTGTGGCTTAAGACTGGCACTGTTGTCCCTCAAAAACTGTTCGGCATACAAATTAGTCTGCTCAACAATCTCTGCCAAAAACACATCGTCCATAAACAACTGAAAAAAATTTACAGGCAAAAAGTTCTCAGTATTCACTCTAGACCCTGGAACACCAGTAAACTCTGGAAATTCCGGCTGCACCATGCCAGGGGCAACCCAGAGGTCATCACTTTCAACGGGAAGACTTGCAGCCCCAGCCTGCAGCCCAGATGCCTCTTGCCGCGATACACCAACGGGAAGCCTTGCAGCCCCAGCCTGCAGCCCAGATGCCTCTTGCCGCACTACACCAACGGGAAGCCTTGCAGCCCCAGCCTGCAGCCCAGATGTCTCTTGCCGCACTACACCAACGGGAAGCCTTGCAGCCGCAGGCTGCAGCCCAGATGCCTCTTGCCGCACTATCGGCACATCAGTCTCCTCCTCTAACACAGGCACTTCATCCGCACTAAGAGTATCTTCATCATCCGATGATTCCATACGGAGAGAAAACTCACTGCCAGAATCGTCCCCAGCCTCCTCTCCCTCAGAAGCAGAGTCAGTCTCTGACCCAATATCAGAGGAAGACTCAAACAGCAAACCAACAACCTGCTGAGCAGTCATCCTGCGGCTAGCCATTATACTTACTAAGATAGAAGACTGCACAAACAAGTCAACAACAACCAACAATGTGCAAACCAAGTAAGTAAAGAAATGTGTACCTTTTATCACAAAGATCAATGTACTCAAAAACTATACAATCCAATTACAAGAGACAGCTGCACTCACCAGAAACAAACTCTGCAGTGACACAGCAAAGACCAACGATATCAAACTAGAAAGAAGAAAAAAAAACAAATTACTCACAAGACAACAAAATACACATCGAGCACCAATGCAAAAAGTTTTTGACACTCAAAAACCAAACATACTGCTATTATTACACCATTTGCAAAAAAAAAAAACAGGCAGAGAAATCAAACACATTTACATTGTACAAAAAAACAGTCTCTTACCAAACTACACAAACAGCAGAACCACCAGTACCAAAACGTCAACGTGAAAAGAAGAAAAGCCTTCACCTAGAACAAAAAAGTAAACAAAAAAAAACATTACAATTGGAAATCACAAAAAATATAACAATAAACATTATAACATGCCATGTCACTACCCAAATGGTCAATCGGGTTGTGTGCCAGGTGGGGCAGAAAACAGCAGGAAAAAAAAGGCTAATCAGTCCCGGGGCGGGTGAGCCAAATACATATAACAAATTGCACCCTGGAAGCGAGGGGTCACTTCTATTTCTAATTGAACTAATTCCCTGGTGTCTAGTGGGCTTTTCTGCCCCCAATGGGAGCAGAAATGGCAAAAAAATAAAACCGATCTGCCCCCAGAGGGGGCAGAAAAGTCTTCAAAAAATTTAGGGGCCCAAGGAAGCGACCCTTGCCCAAGGGGTCGCTTCCTACAATAATATTTATATCCCTGGTGTCTAGTGGGCTTTTCTGCCCCCCCCCCTAGGAGCAGAAACGGACAGAAAGACGACCAATCTGCCCCCAGGGGGGGCAGAAAAGTCTTCTAAATAATTAGGCCGCAAAGGAAGCGACCCTTGCCCAAGGGGTCGCTTCCTACATAAAGAAAAAGACATCCCTGGTCTCTAGTGGGCTTTTCTGCCCCCCTGGGGGCAGAAACGGGCAGAAAGACGACCGATCTGCCCCCAGGGGGGGCAGAAAAGTCTTCTAATTATTTTGCCACCCTAGGAAGTGACCCTTGCCCAAGGGGTCACTTCCTACATAACATAAAAGACATCCCTGGTGTCTAGTGGGCTTTTTTGCCCCCCCTGGGGGCATAAACGGGCAGAAAGAAGACCGATATGCCCCCAGGGGGGGCAGAAAAGTCTTCGAATTATTTTGCCCCCCAAGGAAGCGACCCTTGCCCAAGGGGTCGCTTCCTACATAACGAAATAGACATCCCTGGTGTCTAGTGGGCTTTTCTGCCCCCCCTGGGGGCAGAAACGGGCAGAAAGAAGACCGATCTGCCCCCAGGGGGGGCAGAAAAGTCTTCGAATTATTTGGCCCCCCAAGGAAGCGACCCTTGCCTAAGGGGTCGCTTCCTACATAACATAAACGACATCCCTGGTGTCTAGTGGGCTTTTCTGCCCCCCCTGGGGGCAGAAACGCGCAGAAAGCGGACCGATCTGCCCCCAGGGGGGGCAGAAAAGACTTCGAAAAATTTTGCACCCCAAGGAAGCGACCCTTGCCTAAGGGGTCGCTTCCCAAATTCAAAGAAACAAATCCCTGGTGTCTAGTGGGGCATCCCTACTCCACGATCGCGACGCTGTGCACGATCGTGGAGCAGGAATGCCCTGTATTGAGACATCGGGGGAGAGGAAATACTCTTTCCTCTCCCCCGATGCCTCAATACAAAAGAAATCACCCCCGCGGCCCCCACCGGACAAGGGAACCTACCTGTTGCTGCCTTGGACGCGCTGGAAGAAATGGATTCCAGCGCGTCCAACGCTTCCTGATGACGCCGGCACGCGCTGTGCGCGCTGACGTCATCAGAAAGCGTGGGGGGGCTCGGGGGTGGCAGCGGAAGCTCTTCCGCTGCCACCCCCGTAAAGGGGGGCAAGATCGATGCACAAGGGGGGGAGCGCCAGCGCTTCCCCCAGGGGCTGTCCTCATGACGGAACGGTTCCGTCATGAGCACAGCCCAACCGATGCTCATGACGGAACCGTTCCGTCATGAGCATCGAAGGGGTTAAAAACACCAAAGGGGACAAGGATGACATAGGAAAAAGAATTTTAAAAAAGTAGAAATTCAGTGAAAAAAACAAAGGTTAAAGGGATTGTTAGACTTGGCTTCTTTTGGCGTGTTTCCCCTGACATTTTGCTTTCTGATCTCTTGGTTTTGACTCTGTTTTTTCTGGGCTGGTGTCCCTGTGCACTTTCTCATTGCTGTTCAGTGTTATAGTGCAAGTGCTCCTGTTGTAAATTGTGTTATGGAATGGTGGTTCTATGATTGGCATATTTGGTTTACTTGTCTGTCCCTAGTAAAGTGCACTGAGTGTGCCAGGGCCTGTAAATCAAATGCTGCTAGTGGGTTGCAGCACTGGTTTGTACCACCCACACAAGCAGCCTGTAAATGGAACTCTGGCCTGTCATTGCAAAGTCTGTGTGCAGTCTGAGGCTGCCATGTCGACTTGGCAGGTGTACCCACTTGCCAGGCCCTAACCTTCCCTTTTCTTACATGTCATTCACCCCTAAGGTAGGCCCAAGGTACCCCTGTGGGCAGTGCACACTGTATGTGAAAGGTAGGACATGCCCTGGTATGTGTGGCATGTCCTGATAGTGAATTACTGCCAATTTTGTTTTTTCACTATTGCAAGGCTACCTGTTCCCCTAGGACAGAATGGGTAGTTTGTTTATAACATCTGATAAATCTAACTACCCCTGGAAACAAAGTAGAAAAATAATGTTTAGTATGCCGGAACTCAGAATCTAAAGATGCAGCTTTTAGTTAAGGTGATTTTCACATTCTGTGTTCGAAAATACCACTTTTAGAAAGTAGGTATTTCCTTGCTCAGCCATCCAGTAGGCCTCTGCTGGGTTTGTGGTAGGCCTGGGCAAAAATTTCGTTCCGTTCGCGGAAATTGCGATAATTTGACATTTTTGCGTTCCGCGGAGAGCGCGAAAATGTCAAAAATTCCGGTTTCCGCAGCTTGGCGATAATTTGTTTCTTGCTCGCGCTGTAAAATGATACATTCTCGCGCGCGCGCGATCGCCTTACCTGAATCCCTGCGTTCGCTGACAAGTTTTCTTGATCCGGTCGCGTTCTCCATGAGATGTTGTATTGTTTTTAGCCATTTGCGCTGTCTCGCGACAGTTCGCGCCCGCAGTGACGTCATGCGTCGCGCGATCACGTCTTTCTTCTCGCGATCATGCACCGCGAGAACAACTCAAAACAAGATGGCCGCGCCCGCAAGCAACCACATGGGTAAGTTGGCGACCCGCAACCATGCAGAAAATCTCGCGAACGTGCCGGAAAAAAACTTCCGCATCTTCGCGATATTTCTGCTTGTTTGCGATAATTTTAAACATTCTCGCGATAATTTGCGAAGGTTAATTCCGCAAATTCCGCCCACCCCTAGTTTGTGGATTGACTGTCTGGGTTTTGGATGACAGAAGCCGGAGGGCAGCAGTGGCTCCAAAGACTATAGATGGGTCAGGGACTGGCTGAATGGACCTGGGCTGCATTTAGAGTAGGGGGAGGAGATTTCCTTTCACGTGAATGGGCCTGGTCTGCCTCTGACAAAGCTGTCTCCACCTCCTGCCAGGTAGCTTCACCAGAGAGGACAGAACTGGTTCTGGCTGGGCACAGACACTCTCTGCCTGAAAAGACAAATGATTTTGGGCTGTAAAAAGTGGGACCCAAACCTCCAAACTTTAGAACTCGCTGGAATCAAGGAACCTGCCAAGAAGAAGAGCTGGAAGAGCTGCCAGGAGGAGTGCTTCCACCTTTGCTGTGTTGTTGCTTTGTTGGTTTGGCCTGCAGTTGCTGCTTCTGCCTTGGGCAGTGAAAGGACTGGACTGAACTGTCTTTACTTGTGCTAAGTATCTCCAAGGGCCTGACAATGAGCTGACCTCCTGTTCTGATGTCTCAGGGACTGCAATGACTTCAACAACCTCTGGGTACTGCCTCTAGAACAGCTGTTTTAGTTGCCACAGAGAAGGGAACCCAACCGACTCTATCACCGACTCCATCGCTGGCTCTGTGTCCTGACGGCACCGCAGACCGCTCCGCCCTCATCTTGTAAAGCAATCCTGGTTTCACCGACGACCAATGACGCTGCCACTGAGCCTCTGCTTTCACCGTGACCTGGAGGCACCACAGTCCGCATCGCCTCACTTCACTTTGCCATCCTGGTCTCACAGTCGCTGTTGCTTCTGCTGACTCGACCGCATCGTTGTTGGGGGCACTGCTCGTAAAGTTTCACGACGCACCACCTCGTCCCACACAGCCGCCTGGGCCGACCAACACCAGCTCCCGTAAACCGGCTCTGTCGCCTGCACCGCAACCTGCCAGCACCGCATCGAGCACCGTTTAGCCCTGCACCGTAAGCCTTGATCTCACCGACGCCGTCTGGACGATCGTCATTGAGCTGCTGCCTGCACTGCATCGATAGTACATCGTGCCCTGCAGCGCTCCCATTTTGCATGGCAACCGCGACGGTTGCCAAGACCGGCTCGCACCTCCGTGTAAGCCGCAACAAGAAAGGTACTGTTGCCGAGTCTGTTAACGCTGTTGCTGGCCCATTTCGACAAGGTCGGCTGGAGCTGTTAGATTCTATTGTTTTCAGCATTGCAGTAGCCCCGGACAGAGCTACTGAATCGTATGAACTGTGTTTTTGAGGTATTTGTGCAGTTTAGAGGACATCTTGCAAAATATCTATTTTTCAAATACTGTATTGTGGATTCTTCATTGTTTTTGGTCTTGTTTTGAGCACACATTCACTGGATGATGTCATTTCAAAATGTTGTTTTAAAAAGGTTCCAAAACTAAGGTTCATTATTTTGTATTCCAGGAAGACATTTCAATTAAGGGTTTCCTCTCTTTAAGCATTTTCTTTTTTCAAACATATTTTTATTGAAAATATTTTCCAATACAGCTCACAGGAATACCCATCATCTCACTCAACACAGTGAGTTTCTGCTTTAAAATTCTAAAGGAGGGTTGAAGCTCAGACATGTTGCCCTGTCATTATCCCAACCCTTAATGCGTAGTCGATGCACATATATAGGTTACAGTTTGCTAGTAGTATAAGGGATCGATCATAATCTAGCTTCTATAAAGGGCAGGCAAGGTACATTGTTTGCTAATCTTCCCATCTTTCTTTTGTGATGGGCTTCGAATAGACCCTTCCAACGGGAAGAGACGATATATAGTGAACACTTATCCTGTAAAAAGAAAATATAAACTCCCTTGTGAAAAAATTAAAAAAAATAAAAACAGAAGAAAAACAGAAACCCACCCTCCCCTCCCACGATGGCAGCGGCTCAGTCAGTTAATGTATTGATTGATAAGTAAGTTCAGGAAGGTCAGACCTGAAAGAGATGCAGTGCTCTGATAGAAGAAGGACAAACGGCCATGGGCAAGCCCCGGGACTTTAAGCATTTTTATAAGAATATTTTTTGGTTCTAATGTTAAGTTGTGTTGTACTGCATAATGAGGACATTTGTATATGGAATTTCACTTGGCGCAGGCTTAAAAAACCTCATTTTTCTAAAGGATTTGCAAGAGATATGTCTAATGTCCAATATCTGCAATCTGTAAAGAACATTCTGAGGATGATTAATATGTAGCACAATTATAGGATATTTATTTTTAAGTGCCCCAAATATCAAAGTCGAAATTGGGTAAAATAGACTATTTAACAGCATTCTTGCCCTTTACAATAGCTTTAAAGTGCCTTAGGCTTCAGTAAATGCATATATTTAGGTATAATACAAATTTGCAGGTTGTTCCCATTTGGGGTTGCTTTTAATGTCTCAGTGAGCCAATGTGCCCAGTGCAGAGGTTTGGGTTTAATATCAAGATTGAAGGTTCTAACTCTAGCTAGACCTACTGAGACGTTCATCCTTTTAAGGTTGATGAACTAATTACCGTTGCATAGGGTAGTAACAAACATTTGTTCTAAAGCTAGTATGTTATGTTATTATGTTCTGTGAGTTATTCACAGTAAATGTTTTAATAATTTAAGAATAGAAATAAATTGTAGCCCCTAAAAGAAGTAATATATATAACATGTGTTTTTAAAAAGGGTTAATTATTGCCGGTTAGGAAGAGTTAGGAAGATTTTTTTGTCTGTGACAAGCTTCAGGGTGAGGAGAGAGACAGGGCTGAGGAGCGCAGAACGCGAGGCAGATTTTGACCTTGAGGTCAGTAAGGTGGGAGTTAGGAGTGAGTGTAAACAGATGGAGAAACCATTGCTTGGAAAAGCTTCTCTGACAAGAAGACATTAATGCTTGCACACTATAGGAACCTTGAAAAGTGGCGGGGACCAGGAATGCTGGCAGAGGCTGGATAGCAGCCCAGAAAGTTCTGCTGAGGTGTTATTCTTAGCTCTTGGAGGACTGTGCAAGGTCGAGAAGTGCATTCCTGCACGGCCTCGCTCAAAGCAGGGCCTCAAAGGGGGTGATACATTCATATTTTTGCTTTTGAAAATACTGTCCATGCAGTTGCCTTAATTTAAGATGGTTGGTTACAATTGATATTTTGTGTGTTATGTGAAGTATCAGCAGTAGGTTGAAACAAGATGATTTTTTTTGTATGACTCCTTTGAAAACAAAACAAAATGTTTGTGTGTTTTCCATGTTTTTGCATTTTGTCCTTCTATGAATTGTTCCTGCTGGTCCTGTGTGTCAGAAGCGACACAGTAAGTTATATTTGATAGCCGGTCACCACTAACTGGTGACCAGCTGTCAAACGGAGGGTTAGGAAAGTAAAAAAGTGTAATTTTCATTCTAAGCCTGACAAATTAAGCAGGCCCGAATATTGGGTTTTGGGCTGCAGGTTCATAGTGCATAAAGTACATGACATGGTGTTGTGAGGAACTGGAACATTAGCTGAGATTACCGTATATGGTGTAGGGGCCAGCGGTAGAGTTAAAATTTGTGTACTATTTTGACTTTTGTGTATCACCCATACTCTTGGTATTGTGTCACAAACTTTACTATCACCCGAGTAATTTTTCGTTCTTCCTATAGATTTTTCTTTTGCCGCTTCTTTCCTGATTGATGTTGCATTGTGCCTAGTTATTGGGGATTTTAGCTATGTCCTAGTCCCATTTCTCTTTTTCGAATTCTTTTCACCAGTCAGCCCTTTTTTTGGTGTATTGTTCAGGTTCACATTTCCAGCCTGTAGTAATGTACCAGGGACCCCCATATTATGTATAATTACCTTTTTGTATGACCAGACTGGTTTTTAAGAATTTTCTTTAGGCCTACTTCGATGTTTTCCAGTTTGACTGTCAGAGTAGTGATGGACTGGTTAACTGACTCAACACTATAGTAAGACAAGTTTTCCACCTCAATAGGAGATACCTTTTTTTTGAACATGACAAATTTTCAATGACTATTTTAATTTGGTTTTTTACCCTTTTGTTCCTGCTTCTTTAATTTTCGGTGGGATCAGATGTGTTCTAAATCATGGAAATACCAGGACTCTCTAGTTATTGTCTTTTGTTTCCACATTTGATTATTAGCCTGTGTATTGCATAGTGCACCTGATGCACAGTTATTAAAGGGAGGTATCTACATGTCCCTGATAATCTGTATCGTGTAATTTCTCTTTTGAGGTGTTCTAAATAAGGAATTTAGGAACACCTAGACGTAATCATTGAAAAAAAAAAAAATGTTTACCCCATTAGGCAATGCCACCATGTGATAGAATTCCCATGTAATTATCTACCCTCAGCTGGCAGAGGATAATGAAGGGTACCCAAATTGAAGAGACTAGAAGTACTGCCTTTGAGAATGACAGTGTATTCTAGACCAGAGTTGTCCTAAGGCGTATGGTCATTCCCTTGCAGATTGTAGGCCACCTGCTTACAGTCCCATTGTTAAATACAATGAACTGTTTTTATACTAAACTGAGGGAAACTAAAAACTGTGTCACATTTCCTACGTCACTAGATTCTGCAGGAATTAAGTCATAATAACCTGCAGAACACTGATTTAAGCCTAATTCCCATCAGTGACAGCTACAGATGAAAGACGGACGTCTTAGCCCTACAGTCCCAGCACCCAGAAAGTAGCAAGGCTGGACAGCGATCGCCAGCGCGCCATCAATGGTATCTCCAAAGCATCATACTTGCTCTATTAGACGGCGTTGAACATCACAAAACCAGGGTGTCAGTGTAAAAGAGCGAAAGAGAAGGATCCCTGTTGTTGATGGCAGGGCTGGTTTGAGGCTTCAGTTTTCTACCTGTCATGTGCTGGCAACCTCTGACAGTGTGCAGTCCCTTGAGCCCCTTGGCCTGAGTTTTGCCCCCCTCTCTCTTTTCTTTGCTCCAACGGAAAGGCAGTGCACCGGAGGATCTAAGGCACTACAAGAGAGTGTTGGAGCCTGAAAGTGTTGCTGAGCGTGAAAGTCTGTTGCTCTTTCTGATTAATAGTACTTGGGTCTGCACGAGATGATCTGTGCCCATGACCAACGAAGAGCACAATATCTGTAGTGCCTGCCGCAGAGGAAATATATTGGTGTACTGCCTTGAGACATTGAGACTTTCGAGTAAGCTGTGAGTGTTTGCCAGGAGGGCACTCCAACGGATACTGAGAAGCACTATTTACATGGAAGGCCTGAATGAAGAGGCCCAATGTGGAAGAAAACAACAGAAGCAGATTTGATAGACGATAGAAGCCTACCAGAGAGGCTTAGAACGGACTTTGGCATAGTTATGGTTGCACAAGCGGTTCCCGTGCAATTGCATAGAATGGGTGTTAGGAGACTGATTCTTATTGTTTTGCTGGCATTGTTTTAGAGTAGTATTCTGTTTAGTAAAAGCAGAATGAGGTCTATCCTCTGTTGAAGAGTATCCCCATTTCACCTGAGAGCATTGATAAGGATTGCCACTGTTTCACCTGAGTATACAATAGTCACTGAAATGCATAAGAGCCCTGAAAAGGTTCGCTAAATAATTTTAGGATTTGCTTTTGCCTAGGGTTGTGAAAAAATGAGAATCCTGTTTGTAATAATGGTCATTACTTTCTTCTGCTATCTGAATGTTAATTATGACTCAATGCTTTGTTCTCTTTGTATCCCTGTTGATAGCTTACATATACCTGCTTAAATGAAATTGTGTAGAATGGAAAATGCTCACCTAGCAATGAATTAGGATTTGCCTGAGTAATGGCAAAAGGAGGGTCTGAGGTAATTCAGTTTTAACTCCATTCTGTATTCTGTCGCCATTTTGTTGCCCTCACTCAGGCAGCTTGGTAAACCGAGTGTTTTTGCCCTTTGTACTGCCACGTGTCAAATAACTTTCCCTTCCTTGTTGTGAAGCCAATTCCAGGAACTGGCCAGACTGACTAAATCCCTGCCTATACTGACTAATCCTTGTCCCAACTATTTGTTGGCCTTCAGTATTCTTTCTCCGCATTATCCTATTTTGCAAGTTGTCCTTTGAAGCACACAAACATGTCCTGCCGTTACTGATTGACCTATAGGTGCTGTCATTGATTGACTTATGGGGTTGGGCAAAAACACGACTCAAGGGGGACGTTCTGGTTACATGATGCCTTGTTTTGAATGTTTTCCTATTGGCTAATATTTGGCAGATCTTGTATGTCCATATTGGCATTTTGCATGCTTGCATGAGCCAGGACTGCCCCTTTCTTTTATGCTGAGTATGTAACCCTCACATATATAAGGCCCCAATGTTCTGCTCTCTTTGGACTGCCTCATTAAGTTGCTGCGGCTTCTGGGTGACGTAGTCACACTCATTTTTAGTCTAATAAAGATGTTCTTTTATATTTCAGTTTCAATGCCAACTTCTTTTTTTGTTAATTTAACACTGAAAAGGAGTTTTGAATTTCTCCAGTAACAAGCATGTCTGACAGAATATGCCTCTACGCGAAGCTATATCAATACCGTGAAAAAATGGAACAACTTTTCGGCTGCCTGCCTCTATCTATTATCGGAGCCAGCTACAATATGACATTTATTTACACATCTACAATCTGCGTGCAACCATCTTTTTATTGCTAAACTTGCCCAATCGACTGGCGAATGGATCTATGCCTTGCCAACATCCCAGCAAACGCTCCAGATATCCAGCAGTTAATGGAGTATCTTGAAAACCATGAACTTGATTGTTTGGGCAGTGGAGCCATGGCGGATGCAACGCAGAAAGGTATACTGGCGGGATGGGATTTCTGCGCAGCCGTAAAAGAATCTCCTGCAACGTGCAACCTTTGACAACATCGCAGATTGCCTGCCAATTCAAATTGTCGCTTCAACATTCGAGGAATATTACTGTTCCTTCAAAGATATGAATTGGATAGCTTTGCTTTTCTCACACAATGACAACAATCGCCTCTTGGAACATTACGCATCCCAAGCCGCTGAAGAACTACAGAACTGCCAACTCCAAGACTTGTAAGAAATTCACTTTATTCTTGGATTGATTTTTTCCAACTTTTTTTACTTTTTCCTATTACATTTTTTAATACACTTCAATTGAACTATTTTCATATAATAACTTTCTAAGTATGCTTAGGCATTTGAACTCTGTTTTCATTATTGGCCCTTACGTCTCCACACTAACCAGGGATGGATCATGTATGACCTATGCAAATACGCCATTTACTTGTTAAATTAGCCTACACCCGACATCCATTTTGAAACAATATCTATTCTTTGTACACACATCTCTCTGCCTGCCTATTTTCCGCGAAGCCATTTCACACAAATTAGCTCATCCTCAGCCTCTGCTCAGGACCTGGCGATCAAGATCAAAAAACACGGCATTGTTTAGGAACTGGTTGGCACAGTGTGTTAATCGTATCCTATCTTTATTTTCATTCTACAATTTACTGTCATTTATGTCTAATAGGTATTGTTTATGTCACATGGAACTGTAACATGTAATGTGGAATCGACTGATGCAGGAGCTTAGGCTTGAATACAGCAGAAGCGGTTGGAGTTTGCCTCAGCTGGACGCCTTAGCTCTTGCACCAGTGGTTCCATTTATGGCACTTACATAAAGATACTTTTTATATAACTTGCAGACTCCATCGCTTTATCCCACACAGCCACTTTCTTAAACACACCTGATTTCACCATTTGTCTTCTGTGGCATTGCAACATTCTGCATTATGTTCTTCACGATTATTTCTTTTTTCCTGCTTGCTAAAACACTATATACGAGTCTTCAGACCGGTAGGGGTGAGCAGTTTGCTTCCCACTCCCGCTATAGTCTAAACCCATACTAACACCACTTGCACAGCTATGCTACAGCAGCCAGTATGCTACAGCACCCAGAGCATATCAGTTTACAGCAATCAGCTCACGGTTTCATCCCTGAGTGTACCGGCACCTCACCTCAGCACCATCTCACTCTGGGCAAAACAGCACTTTCACACCGCTAGGGGTGAATACTTTGCTTCACACTCCCTGTGTAGCACACCCTAACCACCCCACAGAGCTCACAGCGCTATAGTCTAGACCCATACTAACACCACTTGCACAGCTATGCTACAGCGACCAGTATGCTACAGCGCACAAGGCACATCAGTTTACAGCAATCAGCTCACGGTTTCATCCCAGAGTGTACTGGCCCCTCACCTCAGCACCTTCTCACTCTGGGCAAAACAGCACTTTCCCACCGCTAGGGGTGAATACTTTACTTCACTCTCCCTGTATAGCACACCCTAATCACCCCACAGAGCTCACAGCGCTATCGTCTAGACCCATACTGACACCACTTGCACAGCTATGCTACAGCGACCAGTATGCGCCAGCGCACAAGGCACATCAGTTTACAGCAATCAGCTCACCGTTTCATCCCAGAGTGTACCGGCACCTCACCTCAGCGCCATCTCACTCTGGGCAAAACAGCACTTTCACACTGGTAGGGGTGAATAAACCACTTCACACTCCCTGTGTAGCACACCCTAACCAACTACTCTTTTCGCCCTTTTTTCCCCTTACTCGCTTCAACGGAATCACAAAATGGCTGCCAATTCCTGAGCGTTGGTTGGACGCCCAGCCCCCTTCCTCCACCACTCTGCAAACACAACTACTAGTTAAAGTAGCATATTTCTGCACCTCTGACTTAGAGGTAGTTGTAATCCCCCTGCCCTATAATGTACTAGGGCCTTACAGAGGAGGTCATGCTAATCACAGGGGTACCCCAATGCATAGTGTTCACCAGTGTATGTAGGTGTTTTCACTGTATTTTAAGTGTCTTTTAGCATTGCACTGGCTCTAGGCCTGGTTTGTCAGAGTCAGTTACCACCAATACCCATCTGAACAAGTTGTGGGCACAGGATGATTTTGCAACAAGGCCTCTTTCTGCACCTCTGTTGGTTCTTTCTGCACATCTCTTCTTCCTCCTGCACTTTTCTTCGTCTTTCTGGACTTCTGTTGCCTCTTTCTGCATTTGTCTTGCTTCTTTCGGCGCTTTTCTTCCTCTTTCTTCACATGTCCTTCTTTTGTAGGCATAGTTAGAAATTAGCATTTAAAATATCTTTGAAATTCACAAACATAGAGTTCAGGCACATTATAGTTAGAAATTAGAATTTAAAAAACCTTAGAAATTCACTGAAAAAACCATAGGTTTCAGGGACGTTATAGTTAGTTGGAGATTTAACTCACATAAAACCATAGAAATTCGGATGTTATAGTTAGTAGACCTAACTATAACTCGCGCCCCGCAATGTACTGCTGATGACATCACATATTACATGACTCATGACATGCTCATTGCCACAGACAAAATCTCAGCTACTGCAGTGTATTGCACATTAGAAAAGTAGATAGAAAACAGACTAGGAAAAGCAGAGTTTAGAGCAAACAGGACAATGAAATACAGTTGGCGTGGGCAGTAGACCGCCGGATCAGAGGTTGTGTTAATGACATGGGCGCACTTCTTGGGTGGTCGGACGGCCAAATTCGTAATAAGCCCATTACTTTCCCCCCAAAAAACTGAGCCACATTAGAGAAAGTGTCATAGAACAAGGAATGTCTACTTTACTACTTCAACAACAAATGTAACCACATTGGGGAAAGTGTTGACCTTTGGAGACTGAGTGATGGGGAGTCAGATCTATTATTCCAGTTCATAACTGAAACACATTAGGAAAGTGTTAGACTTTGGGGAGGGGTGTCAAGATTTGCTATTTGAACTTCAAACATTAAGACATTGGTGAACATCTTGGACTTTAGGGGGACAATTCTGCTAATCCCAATCTAAACTTAATCACACCGCAGAAAGTGTTGGACTTTATATGGTTCAAGCTTACTTTTCTCATCCCAAACTTAACAACATTGGGGAAAGTGTTGGAGTTTACAGGGTCAAATCAACTATTCTCATTCCAAATTTTATCACACTGAGGACAGGTTATTTCTTTGTGGGTTCAGGTTTACTATTCTGACTCCAAACGTAACCACATTTGGGAACGTATTGGAGTTTGGGTGCTTCAAATTTTCTATTCACAATCCAAAAGTTAACATATTGGGGAAATTTGATGGGTAACATTTTTTGTTTGTATTTCAAATTTAACAATATAGGGGGAAGGGTTTGAATTTTGTGGGTTTGAATTTACTGTTCCCACTTTAAATGTAGCCAGGAAAATGTTGGATTATGAAGGAGGTGTCATATTTACTATCCCAACTCCAAACCGAAGCAAATTAGGGAAAGTGTTGGACTTTGGGGAGTTGAGGTATAGTGCTAAAACTCTAAACATTATCACATTCAGAAAAATGTTGGCTTTGGGGAGGTCACAGTTTCTATTCCAAACTTAGAGAAATTAAGGAAAATGCAGTACTTTTACATTTCGAAATAAACAAATGTCACAGATGTTTAATGTACACTTCATTAAAAAGAATACATTACAGAAATAGATTGGAATTATTCCAAAAACAAACACAATATAAAAAGAATATGGAGAGAACTACCAAAAAACCTTTAAAAAATAACAATTATTTATTACAATTTTCAAATAATATCTATAAGTAATTATAAAAATATATGTAAAATGTTTAAAATTAGCAGTTCTTTAAAATATTGAATATGTAAAGTGCCCGCTATATATAAAGAAAAAAAATGGTAATCAATAATTATACTACAATTAATTGATCTCAATGTTTTACATTAATAAAATTAAAAATATCTTACATTGTCAAGGAAACAAACCTCATTAATCAAATATATACAAAAAAAGGTTTTAAAAAAATAACAATATACGGAATAGCAAATCAGTTTTTAAAAAAAATTACTTCTATGCATTTGAATTTTACAGAATTAGAAAGCAAAAATGTAAACATTTTTAAAATATACAGTTTCCTAAAACAAATATAAAAAAAATATAAAGGAACAATTGACAACATTTTAAACATAACAAACATATATAATCAAATTTATTAAATTACTCCCCACCCTATTCCCCTATCAAACCAACATCATACTTCTAAAATAATTAAACCCAAAAATCCCAAAGAATTTAAAAACGAAGACAACTGTCTCCAAGTAGGCTTACTCACTCCTGTTTAGATCTGGTCCGGAGTTTTGTAGTTCCTATTTCTGTGACAATGATTTTCCTTCCATGTTTTTTATCTCCTCTGTTTTTTATCTCCTCTATCTAATCTCTGTTGCTTGGTTAACATTAATAGAATCTTCTATTTCTATGTTTTACCTTAGTCATACAGTGTATTGTAATTTTGCAATTCCGTATTTTAATCCTTGCATATTATGGTTTTTTCACAGGAGAGAAGGAAGGTACCTACTCACTTCACAGGCTACCTAACCTTTTCTTCAATGCCACTCTTTCACCACCACAACAGTATTGGGCACTGTATTGCGACTGGATACTTCTAAGATGGGCACCTATCAACAACAGGATAAGTGATTTTGGGCTACATCACGTATTATGAACATTATATACCCCCTCCCCTTTTTGTGGACTACTTTCCGGAGCAATGTTTCTTAAGTTTTATTGATTCATTATGGGCATTATGCCGAGACCTGTATTTGAACATACTCCCAGAATTTTGTCTTTTAGAGGGTATATACCTGCACGAGCACTATGCTCAGATGCTTACTAACTTGACATTCTGTCAGTATTTTAGCCCAGCCTCTGCCTCTTACACATTCACACACAGCTCTGGCTAACGCATTATCTAGGCTGGGTAGCATATAGCGAGGTCTTTGCATCAGCCATGCGCTAGACGAGACATACACATTAGACCACACGGTTAGCTGCAATTAATATAGACACATCAATATAGACACATTGTTATATATATATTTTTTTAGTGGTTTTATTTTACTTCTACATAGCACTATAATATGTCGAGGTTATGACATTCCATGTTACTCTGCTTTTTTACAAGTTACTGATCCCAGAGAGACATTTACTTACTTTATACATCGTAACTTTATTGACAAACTGTTTTATGTCTGTAGCACCTATTTGAAATCAGAGCTACGCAGCCTAGGAATGTTTTCACTTTTTGCACTTGCATTGTAATGATCTTAGCGGTAACAATATGCTGGTCTGAGCGTGTATTTTCTCATGGGTCATATTTATCACTCGATTCTGTTATTTGCAATACGTTTTCATTCTATGACCTTTGCAAAATGGCGGCCACTTTCAGTTACACAGTCCTGTTTCTATTTTGAATTTTCTTGAGTGACGTACCTGTTGTATATAGTCGCAATGTGTGCTTTGATGCACGGTTTTCATGTGAGCAAGGCTGCGGATGCAGTCGAAACGCATCATGAAATAAACCTGGTCACCATCACTTGTTGGATGTGCTGTTTACTTGCCTGAGAGCGCACTGAACTTTTGGTATATTGGATATTATTGCCAGTTGCTTCACTGGCGTGTACGCCACTTTCCATGGGGCGAGCTGTCCAGAAGGAGCAGATGTAACTTGGATATATATATATATATATATATATATATATATATATATATATATATATATATATATATATATATATATTTATATATATAAATTCACTTAAAAAACCATAGGTTTCACACATGTTATAGTTAGGTGGACATTTCACTCGTAAAAAAACAATGAAATTCCCCCGTTATAGTTAGTTCAGATAACTATAACTCGTTTTTTACGAGTGAAATGTCCACCTAAATATAACATGTGTGAAACCTATGGTTTTTTAAGTGAATTTGCAAGGTTTTTTAAATGCTAATTCCTAACTTTAACGTGTGTGAAACCTATGGTTTTTTAAGTGAATCTGTACGGTTTTTTAAATGCTAAGTTATATATGTATTATTATATATTTTTTTAAAGGTTTTTCACCGTGCGCGCACCGTGCGAGCACCCTGCGATTTTTTTTTTTTAATGGTTTTTTCACCCTTTGGGGTCCTTCAGGGACCCCCTGACAAAGGCTAGGGGGTCAGGAACTCTCTACCCTGCCCACTTTTCACGTTCGCCACCTCTCTTTTTTACTGTCGCACCCAAAACAAACAAAATGGCGGACGACACTTCCTGATTTCAACCGATTTGAACGTTGACTGACATGTAACCACCAATCAGAATTACGCGCACCGCGCGCTCACTGTGCGTGCACGGTGCGCGAAGCGCACCGTGCGCGCACGGAACAAACTGCGTTAAGTGGGCGCGCACGCCACTAATGGCGTAAAGTAACTTAGCATTTAAAAAACCGTACAAATTCACTGAAAAAACCATAGGTTTCACACACGTTATAGTTAGGAATTAGCATTTCAAAAACCTTGCAAATTCACTGAAAAAACCATAGGTTTCACACATGTTATAGTTAGCGGAAATTTTACTGATAAAAAACCAATGAAATTCCCCCGTTATAGTTAGTGCAGGCAACTATAACTCACGCGACTGCAATCTTCTGCTGATGACATATGTGTCTTTATGAAAAGAAAATATTTGTAATATATGTATAGCTAAAAATGTATGGAAGAAGACATGGGTAAATAAGTGTCTAAATACAGTATTAGCATCAGCAGAGGATTGCGGTCGCGTGAGTTATAGTTGCCTGCACTAACTATAACGGGGGAATTTCATTGGTTTTTTATCAGTAAAATTTCCGCTAACTATAACATGTGTGAAACCTATGGTTTTTTCAGTGAATATATATATATATATATATCCAAGTTACATCTGCTCCTTCTGGACAGCTCGCCCCATGGAAAGTGGCGTACACGCCAGTGAAGCAACTGGCAATAATATCCAATATACCAAAAGTTCAGTGCGCTCTCAGGCAAGTAAACAGCACATCCAACAAGTGATGGTGACCAGGTTTATTTCATGGTGCGTTTCGACTGCATCCGCAGCCTTGCTCACATGAAAACCGTGCATCAAAGCACACATTGCGACTATATACAACAGGTACGTCACTCAAGAAAATTCAAAATAGAAACAGGACTGTGTAACTGAAAGTGGCCGCCATCTTGCAAAGGTCATAGAATGAAAACGTATTGCAAATAACAGAATCGAGTGATAAATATGACCCATGAGAAAATACACGCTCAGACCAGCATATTGTTACCGCTAAGATCATTACAATGCAAGTGCAAAAAGTGAAAACATTCCTAGGCTGCGTAGCTCTTATTTCAAATAGGTGCTACAGACACAAGACAGTTTGTCAATAAAGTTACGATGTATAAAGTAAGTAAATGTCTCTCTGGGATCAGTAACTTGTAAAAAAGCAGAGTAACATGGAATGTCATAACCTCGACATATTATAGTGCTATGTAGAAGTAAAATAAAACCACTAAAAAAATATATATATAACAATGTGTCTATATTGATGTGTCTATATTAATTGCAGCTAACCGTGTGGTCTAATGTGTATGTCTCGTCTAGCGCATGGCTGATGCAAAGACCTCACTATATGCTACCCAGCCTAGATAATGCATTAGCCAGAGCTGTGTGTGAATGTGTAAGAGGCAGAGGCTGGGCTAAAATACTGACAGAATGTCAAGTTAGTAAGCATCTGAGCATAGTGCTCGTGCAGGTATATACCCTCTAAAAGACAAAATTCTGGGAGTATGTTCAAATACAGGTCTCGGCATAATGCCCATAATGAATCAATAAAACTTAAGAAACATTGCTCCGGAAAGTAGTCCACAAAAAGGGGAGGGGGTATATAATGTTCATAATACGTGATGTAGCCCGAAATCACTTATCCTGTTGTTGATAGGTGCCCATCTTAGAAGTATCCAGTCGCAATACAGTGCCCAATACTGTCGTGGTGGTGAAAGAGTGGCATTGAAGAAAAGGTTAGGTAGCCTGTGAAGTGAGTAGGTACCTTCCTTCTCTCCTGTGAAAAAAACATAATATGCAAGGATTAAAATACGGAATTGCAAAATCACAATACACTGTATGACTAAGGTAAAACATAGAAATAGAAGATTCTATTAATGTTAACCAAGCAACAGAGATTAGATAGAGGAGATAAAAAACAGAGGAGATACAAAATATGGAAGGAAAATCATTGTCACAGAAATAGGAACTACAAAACTCTGGACCAGATCTAAACAGGAGTGAGTAAGCCTACTTGGAGACAGTTGTCTTAGTTTTTAAATTCTTTGGGATTTTTGGGTGTAATTATTTTAGAAGTATGATGTTGGGTTGATAGGGGAATAGGGTGGGGAGTAATTTAATAAATTTGATTATATATGTTTGTTATGTTTAAAATGTTGTCAATTGTTCCTTTATATTTTTTTATATTTGTTTTAGGAAACTGTATATTTTAAAAATGTTTACATTTTTGCTTTCTAATTCTGTAAAATTCAAATGCATAGAAGTAATTTTGTTTTAAAACTGATTTGCTATTCCGTATATTGTTATTTTTTTAAAACCTTTTTTTGTATATATTTGATTAATGAGGTTTGTTTCCTTGACAATGTAAGATATTTTTAATTGTATTAATGTAAAACATTGAGATCAATTAATTGTAGTATAATTATTGATTACCATTTTTTTTCTTTATATATAGCGGGCACTTTACATATTCAATATTTTAAAGAACTGCTAATTTTAAACATTTTACATATATTTTTATAATTACTTATAGATATTATTTGAAAATTGTAATAAATAATTGTTATTTTTTAAAGGTTTTTTGGTAGTTCTCTCCATATTCTTTTTATATTGTGTTTGTTTTTGGAATAATTCCAATCTATTTCTGTAATGTATTCTTTTTAATGAAGTGTATATTAAACATCTGTGACATTTGTTTATTTCGAAATGTAAAAGTACTGCATTTTCCTTAATTTCTCTAAGTTTGGAATAGAAACTGTGACCTCCCAAAAGCCAACATTTTTCTGAATGTGATAATGTTTAGAGTTTTAGCACTATACCTCAACTCCCCAAAGTACAACACTTTCCCTAATTTGCTTCGGTTTGGAGTTGGGATAGTAAATATGACACCTCCTTCATAATCCAACATTTTCCTGGCTACATTTAAAGTGGGAACAGTAAATTCAAACCCACAAAATTCAAACCCTTCCCCCTATATTGTTAAATTTGAAATACAAACAAAAAATGTTACCCATCAAATTTCCCCAATATGTTAACTTTTGGATTGTGAATAGAAAATTTGAAGCACCCAAACTCCAATACGTTCCCAAATGTGGTTACGTTTGGAGTCAGAATAGTAAACCTGAACCCACAAAGAAATAACCTTTCCTCAGTGTGATAAAATTTGGAGTGAGAATAGTTGATTTAACCCTGTAAACTCCAACACTTTCCCCAATGTTGTTAAGTTTGGGATGAGAAAAGTAAGCTTGAACCATATAAAGTCCAACACTTTCTGCGGTGTGATTAAGTTTAGATTGGGATTAGCAGAATTGTCCCCCTAAAGTCCAAGATGTTCACCAATGTCTTAATGTTTGAAGTTCAAATAGCAAATCTTGACATCCCTCCCCAAAGTCTAACACTTTCCTAATGTGTTTCAGTTATGAACTGGAATAATAGATCTGACTCCCCATCACTCAGTCTCCAAAGGTCAACACTTTCCCCAATGTGGTTACATTTGTTGTTGAAGTAGTAAAGTAGACATTCCTTGTTCTATGACACTTTCTCTAATGTGGCTCAGTTTTTTTGGGGGAAAGTAATGGGCTTATTACGAATTTGGCAGTCCGACCACCCAAGAAGTGCGCCCATGTCATTAACACAACCTCTGATCCGGCGGTCTACTGCCCACGCCAACTGTATTTCATTGTCCTGTTTGCTCTAAACTCTGCTTTTCCTAGTCTGTTTTCTATCTACTTTTCTAATGTGCAATACACTGCAGTAGCTGAGATGTTGTCTGTGGCAATGTGTAATGTTGCATAGAAGACCACACGTATCCAACTCCAGGGCATGCTACATGTTGCAATGATGTCTGTAATTGCATTTCCATTACAATATCTATACCGCACCTATGATATGACTTAAAATGTAAATCTATGGACCATCCTAAATGCATGTTGCCTTACAGCTATGGTATACTGATCATTTGTCAAGTGTTGCTAAAGTGATATTGAAGTGACTACAACTACCATGAGGCCTTGTCACTCCAACCCTAACCAAGAGGCTACACTCCTTATGCTCCTTCTCACTTGTTTCCTATGTTAAATCTGATATTAATTGTTCATGCAGCTTACCCTTTCTCGAGTGTTAGTAAGTAGAGATAGAAAAGCTACAACTACTATCATGAGGTGATTATAACTCTGTCCAAGATGTTGCACTCTTTTTCCCCTTCTCACTTGTCTCCTGAATTACAACTGATGTTAACTGTTTATGCAGGTTACTATTTCTCAAGTGTTGCTAAAGTCACATTTAAAGGACTACAACTACCACGAGGCCTTGTCTCTCCAGCTATAACTACGATTCTACACTCCTGTTGCCCCTTCTCACTTGTCTCCCATGTTGCAACTAATTTCAATTGTTCATGCAGGTTACCATTTCTCAAGTGTTGCTAAAGTAAAATTGAAGTGACTACAACTACCATTAGGCCA
Organism: Triturus cristatus; assembly: GCF_964204655.1. NCBI lineage: Eukaryota > Metazoa > Chordata > Amphibia > Caudata > Salamandridae > Triturus > Triturus cristatus. The sequence goes on along the minus strand of NC_140582.1, from coordinate 109,337,136 downwards.
TGTCACTACAACTATAACTAAGATGCTACACTCCTTTTGCCCCTTCTCACTTATCTCCCATGTTACAACTGATGTTAACTGTTTATGCAGGTCACCATTTCTCAGGTATTGATAATTAGAGATAGAAAATGTACCACTGCTACAATGAGGCCTTGTGATTGTAACTCTGACCAAATGGTGCAAGAAGCTACGCTCCTTTTGCCCCTTCTCACTTGTCTCCCGTGTCACAACTGTTCTTCACTGATCATGGACTGTGAAATGTACAGACAATGCTCAACTCTTACATATGTATGTATACTTTGCTTGATGGTATCCCGGCCCAATTTTCTGAAACTATTGATGGCATGGGTGACACCATAACAACGGAATACCGATAATATATGTCAGCCATGAAGGAAACTCGGCTCATCAACAATGTTAGGTGACCCTTGAATCTGCAATTTTCCCATGATTAACTATGCTACATATCCAAACAAGCTAGATGTTTGCATGAATTAGACACAACTAGGCCTTGGAATGGACACAAACACATGGTATGACTACACTGTGTTGGTTGTTGAGTCTTGGAGTTCTCATGTCTATTCCATAGCCAAAATGCCACATAGCTTCACATCTAATGAGCTAATATAATCTAATACTTTGATTGAATGTCTACAAATTTCTAATAACCAAATTCAACTCAATGCTAATAGCTCAGAATACTAATCTCTCACTATATGGTACCCATTAACTTTGTCACAAACAATGTGGATGTACATAGCTCACTTTCAACATTGACTATGTTATCAATTTCTCAACAGGTCCATCACTGCACCGAAACAGCTGTTAGTAACCAAACAGAGTTCCTCTCCTCACTAGCAAGACTCCCCAGGTGATGACAATGCTCCTGAAGAGGTAGGCTTGGTGGACGGTTCTGGCCCATCTGGTCAGCCTGTGCAGACGCCAACAATGGGGCTCAGTGTGCCCACTACAATACCTCCCACCACAGCTACAACAACAACTCCAACCACTGCACCCGACCTGTGCACCTAGCAAAGTGACTACCATCAGTGCACCCCAGTCATGGTTTCTTATACAGCTACCACAACTCCAGTCCTGGAGGAACAAGGACCCAGTGGGAGGAAATATTCTTGACCAAGGGAAGAGGGACAGAGGAGAAGGCTTCATGAGAGGGTAAATGTGGGCCCCCAGAGTGAGCCCGCTGAGAACACCAACACCCAGGCTGCCATCAACCAAGACCTGGGAGTCTACCAAGACTCAAAGTGTCATTGGGTAGGTTTTGACCAAACTCCAGGAAATGAAGGAGCTGCAGCGGGACACATACCGGGGGGTGGCTGATATCTACACTGTGTTGGCTGGCATCCACACTGAGGTGGCCGGCGTACACATGGAGGTGGCCAGAGTCAACACCGAGGTGGCCAGCCTCCGCTCTGAAGTGGCCTCCCTGGTTGGGGTTCTGAGGGACATAAGCACCACCCTCTGTAGGACTTTTCCCCTGCATCTACCCCTTCCTGTGACCCAAGTACATCCGCGCCATCAAAATCTTCTGCAGCCGCAGGAAGGGAGGCCCCAAAATAATTTAATATGCCTGAAAGCGCCCCTGTCTCAGAAGCTCCAGATCCCCCCCTCTGGCAAAATAAGGGGACATCCACAGAAACAACCAGTAGCTCAGGATGGCAAGACACGCCCTACCCTGAGGAAGAAACCTTTCCCCTAATCTCATTTTGTGCGTGCTGCACATTTCACTTTGTTGACTAATCCTGACTACTTTTCCATATCTGCTATGAGAAGTAAGTTGGACTTTGGACTCATGACCATTTGGACTCTAATACAATGGTTTCATTCACCATGCCTGAAGACTTCACTTATTGCTTGCAAGGTATAATGTCATGTACATTATTTGGCCTTGTTGATTTAATTAAAATTACACGTCACTAAAGCATTGTCTACAGCTGTCATTCTCACATATAACAATGGGAATGTAGTAGCTGGTGAACTTTTCAATATCAAAACTAGGGAATTACTAGAAGCATAGATATGTTGTATGTAAGCCATGTTCAATTCAGGATCACTACCATGTCACAACGGCACATACATACAAGTATGTGGGCTGAGAACATCTCTATTCGATTGTTCTAATCATAGGCTGACATGATGTCAGAAACAACAAATAAGACACAACTCTGTTATTCCGTGTCAGCGATTACATCATCACTTGCAGACTTTCACAAGATGGAAGGAGCGGATGCATCTGACAATATCATGTGCAGTAGGCAGCAATCATTTAGGTCTACATCATCAGCTGCAGCCATTTTAACTACCTCGCAAAATAAAGCCTATATGAAATAAACAAATAACAACTCAACAGTATCTGACCAGAGTCATTTAAATCCGGTATTGCTAACATTTAGTGAAAAAACACAAACAAATGTCAGTGATGTGCTACAAGCACTTTGAGTTGCAATGAGGAGACATCAACATCTACATACAGTTCATAGACAATAAGGAATTAGCCATTGTGAAGGCAGGATACCATGAATTGGGCAAAACAAAACATTGTTCTAGATCACATGATGGCACACATATTGCATTAGGAACGACACACAGAAAAGAAAATGTCTAATGAAAGACACATAACTTCCATCCTATCGCTGTGCAAGCTGTCTTGGTACCAGCTTTGTACACCCAAACTCTGTGGCAGACATTCCCAGGAACAATCTATGTCCACATAATATGTCTGAACAGCATCACATACCTGCTAATGTCATAACTCTGAAATTCCACATGGTGATGGCATGGTGAAGGTTCCTAAAACAGACCAATACAGAGCGATTAGCTAAGAAAGCATTCCTATGACACATATCACATTGTCAGCTTTTGGAGAACACAGTCCAAAACAACATTTACAGCTGAACAAACCTACCCCTACAAAATAAACACTTTTGCCAAGATATTGCCAGACCCACATATTCCTTGTAAGTACCATTAATGTCATCCTCACCATATCACTACAAAAATTGCAAGACTTGTCAAAGTCATCAAATCTGACACCAAACTTAAAATCAGGAGAAGTAGTTAAGGATGAGACCCTGATGTAAAGCAGGTCTTTCCCCTTCACCACTATACTCATCTTCATTTAGCATTCCAGAGTCCCCACCCAGTAGGTCCTCATGGCCTGAATCCTCTGCCATGTAAGGGATGTTCTGTCACAGGACAATGTTGTGGAGTATGCAGCAGGCCACAGTGATCTTACACACCTTCCCGGGTGAGTAGAGAAGGGCTCCTACAATCTGGTCCAGACATTTGAATCTGGCTTTCAGGAGCCCAAAAGCTTCCTCCATTGGCTGCTGTATCCTTCTATGGGACTCATTGAAGCAGACTTCCCCTTGGGTTGTAGGATTCCGGAGCGGTGCCAACAACCATGGCTGGTTGGGATACACTGAGTCTCCTAGATGGAAGATAGACTGAAGGGCAACATTTAGTTGCAGACTTTTAGATCATTCTACCTAACATTTCCCATACAATTTCAGACACATCACACTTACCTAGAAGCCAGGCCCTCTACGGTAGTGGCTGTGACATCAACTGAGGTATGCTGCTTTTCCACAGTATGTAGGCATCTGGGATCCAGGCACAGACAACTTGCATGTTTATAAAATGGGAGCAATTCTGGTTCCAGTAGACTTGCTCCCTGTCATGTGGTGGTACTAAACCAATATGGATGCCATCAATAGATCCAATCTCAAGAGGGATGTGTCCAAATCCATATAAATCCACATTCACTGTGGCTACATTCTCACATCTGGGGAACTGGATGTAGCTGCCCATGTGGCTCAACATTGCTGTAAGCACCTCTGTGAGGATCCGACTGAACATTGGTTGTGACATTCCATCAGAATTAGTAACCATGAATTGAAACTAGCCTATTGCCAAAAAATGCAAACCTGACGTGAGTTTCACTAGTGGTGGTATTGATGTACAATAATTTAGGTGAGGTAGGAGGACAGGCTCAAACCGATGATACAGATCGATGATTGTTTGCTTATTTAAACAGAAATTAGTGATGATGTGTTATTCTTACATGGTGTGTAGGTCTGTAAATGGGTGAAAACAGGTGACTGGCATCTCTTCCCTCTCCAAGGGTACCTATGTAAAGAATAGGACAACAATGTATTGTGGTTAAACAACAATGGGGTGTATTCTGATATTTTATATAAACTAAGGCATTTATATATACTCGCAGGTTGTAGACAAGGCTGTCAAGACAAGGTGAAGCCTAAAGTGATGTGTACTAAAGTGACATTTGTGCTCAGTGGTAGAACATAGTGCATACATTATGTACAAGGTGATTACAAATACAGTATATACAAGGGAAGAGAATAACTAAGGCCAAAATATTACGACAAAACAATGGTTGGTGATTGTACAAATTATTCATTCATTTGCAACCAGAGACTTGATAAATCTGGACCATGTGGGATCGTCGAAGTTTCAACCCTGTCAAGGCTTAATTAAGAAGTCATGGCAGGTCTTCATCAGGACAAGGGAGGGGGAGTTATATATACAGTTTCCTCAACCGCTAACATGGCTGCTGCTGATGTCACTAATAGGACATGTTGAACATTTGAGGAACTTCGATTTCTGATCGCGATCGAATCGACCCGCCATTTTGTGCTCCGCCACCATTTTATGTTGCCCTCACTCAGGCAGCACGGTGAGCAAAGTCTATTCTGCTTTTTCTGCAACCTGGTGTCGAAATACGCTTTCTGCCTCTATTTACAAAGCTGGTGCTAGGACTGGCCGAGTACACTAATCCCTGTCTGGCTTTCCTAATCCCTGTCTCAACTATCTATTGATTCACACCATTCTTTTCTGACTTTATCTTGTCCCCTGGCCTTCACTGCCTTCTGCTAGCATTCTCTCGTTTCACAACTGTCCTCCAACACACACAAACGTATCTCGCCACCTGCAAGTTAGTTATGAATCTGTTAATGAATTAGCTTGAGGGAGGGGTGACAAACATGATTGGAGGAGAGGTTTCTTCGGGTCATCTGACACTTCTGTTTTCCAATCTCTCCTATTGGTTCTATCCTGTTTTCCAACTCTCCTTATTGGTTCCTTCTTGTGTGTTCTGGGAGTGCTTTTGGTAAATGTTTCTGAACCTTGTATAGTAGAAAACCCTGTGCGCCACAGAGTGAAGTGGCAGTCTCCTGAGAACCTACTTTGTGTACTTCTAGGATAACTGTACTAGCTGCAGCTAAATAAATCTGATCTTTTAACGCCAACAGAGTGTCCCGTGTCTCTGTGTAGCTGAGCAGGAGAACTCCGGAGACTTGGGCGTACCCTGCGCCGCCAGACCTAAAGAGTTCTGGTTCTTCACATTGTCCACCAGCGGTAGTCATCTGCATGGTAGGTGGTTGCATGCAATGTGGTCACAGTCCTAGGCTATCAATGGAGATAGTGGCAGTCGCTGCCTAATGGCTGTATGCACGATGCCGATGATGGAGTAAGTGGCAACACCATGCCCACATCCAATCCTCTCCTTTTGAGCAAACACCTGGCTGAGGGAAGAGAGCAATCATCTCATGTTCTCAGTAAATCTGGATGACAATTGTACCACACAGGCAATTGCTCATGCTTGTATGAGGAGTCATATACCCTCACTACTGTCTCTCATTTGTTGGTGGCCCTATTGCATGTGACATGATATAGAGTTCTGAGTACATGCAGTGGCTGTACAATGGATATGTAATTGTAATTGTAAAACATTTGTAAAGCGCATGGTTACCAAAGGCATCCCAGCGCTAGAGGCCAAAGTTAATGAAATAGGTATCAGTTTATGGAAACAAAAAAGTTTTTAAACGTTTCCGGAAGACCAGGTGGTTAGTTTCTCACCGAATGTCTAGTTGGAGGGTGTTCCATAGCCTGGCTATATTATATGAAAAAAGGCGACCCCCTGCACGTACTTTCCTAATTCTGGGAACAGCTGCCAACCACTTATTGCCTGATCGCAGGGTTCTCACAGGATGATAAAAAGAAGTGAGGGAACAAATGATGGGTGGAGCAGAACCTGACAATATATTGTGTGAAATGCAGAGAGCCTTAAACTGCACTCTCTGCTGAATAGGCAGCCAATGAAGGGTGGCCAAGGCTGTCCGTGCTGACTGTCGGTTGGGAATGTTCAGGAGTTGACGTGCCGCACAATTCTGTACTATTTGCAATGTCTTGACCGTGGAGCAAGGTGCTCCTAGGTAAAGGGCATTGGCATAGTCGAGCCTGGAAAGAATGAGGGACTGGACCACCACTTTCCTTGCAGCGAAAGGGAGGAGAGGAATAATTTTCCGTGTCATCCTCATCAACCCAATACAGCTGCCAGCAACCTTTCTTGCTTGTTCCCCATAATCAAGGTTACGATCCAGCCACCCCCCCAAACTTTTAATATAATCTTTGGGGAATGGGGGAAGGCCAAAACAATTTGGCCAAGATGATATTAAGTTAGGTACGGAGGAGTTACCCAAAAACATCAACTCCGTTTTAGATCCATTCAACTTCAGGAAAGAGCATTCCATTCAAGCTGAGATCTCTCCCAAACACAAGGCCAACTCAGAGGCAGTGTTGTTCAGCTGATTAAAAGAGACAATTAGCTGCGTATCATCGGCATAAGTAACAATTTGAATGCCGAAAGGTTCCACGACACCTGCCAGGGGGCTCATATACACATTAAAGAGCGTGGGGGACAGGGAAGATCCCTGAGGAACCCCACATCGAAGCGGCTGAGGGTCAGAAATGCAGTCTTCATGATACACTTGAAATGAACGGTCATCCAGAAATTAATGAATCCATTTAAGGGCCAAATCAGTCACTCCTGCATCTTTCAGCCTCTGGATAAGCAACTGATGATTGACTGTATCGAAGGCTGCGCTAAGATCTAAAAGGATAATAGCAGTGCAGCCCCCGTTGTCTAAGATTTTTCTAGTAGCCTCGACCACAGTCAGGAGGGCAATTTCTGTGCCCTGCAGTGGTCTGAAACCAGTTTGGGACGAGTGAAGACAGTTATTGCTTTCCAGGAACCTGGACAGAACACTATTTGCATGTTTTTCAGCAATTTTGCTGATCCCTGGTAACAGAGAAATAGGACGATAATTTCCCAATACCTCAGGGTCCAAGTTTGTTTTTTTCAGCAACGCTTTAACCATTGCTTGCTTCCAGGAGAGGGGAACTATACCTTTCTGAAATGATGCATTAATCATACCTAAGATAACAGTGACAACTGTATCAAAAATTCGATTTAAAATAAGGGGGGAGACTGTATCTTTAGGGGAGCCTGATTTCAGCTATACCTTGCAAGATAGGTTGATCCAGGAGGGGAAAATCAGCTAAAATACAGCTATCAATGCCTCCTTTGTTGTTGATTGAGGGAGCATTGATTAAAACTGTTTGGTGAAAAGAAGTATAAATATCTTGAATTTTATTGGAGAAAAAAGTGGCTAGCTGGTTACAGCAAGATAACATATCATCGCACGAAGTAGGTAAGGTAGGGGGTTTAATAAGAGATTTCACTATGCGAAATATTTTGCAAGAAGAATTGGGGGATGACAATATTTGGTTTTCATAGTAAAGAGACTGAGCATGCTTAATTTCTTCCTTATACTTTTTAATGTCCTCCCTATAGATCACTTTAATAATAATGGAGTAGTCTTTTCTCCATTTTCTTTCAGATCGCTTACAGGCCTTCTTAAGTCTACGCAGTTTGGGGGTATACCAAGCTGTTCGGTTTGTTCCACTTTTATCCTTGATGTATTTCTTTGGGAGCACTATATCTAAAGAGGAAATCAACCAGTTTTCAAAATTGAGACTTGCAATGATCGGATTAGACTCTAGTGCAGGTCTAGTACCATTAAGTATTGATACCCAGCGCTCTAATGGGAGTTGTGACCATGCCCGAAGCATTTTGGTAGATGTTGTTACTGGTCTACTACTGGCTTGTTGAGTCCAGGAAAAAGGGATAAGGCAGTGGTCAGTCCAAGGCAGCGGATTAGAATTTCCAACCTGAAGATCAGTGGCATTAGTAAAAACAGGGTCAAGTAAATGATCCTGAGAATGGGTATGCCCTCTCACCTTTTGAAAGAATTGGAGGGATTCCATACTATCCACAAAATCACGTATAACTGTTAAAGAATACTCATCAAAATGCAGGTTAAAGTCTCCCAACAAAGAAAAATTAGACAAGGACCTAGCTAAGTCGGCTGTAATCTCGGGAAGAAACGACCAATATAACAAGGGGAGCCCCTGCAAATAAATGTAGGTAGGAGCTCAGGGGAAAATAAGAATTTAATGAGAAAAAAGGGGTTTCTCTACCTATATCCTTCAAAATGTACAACGTATCATCTATTTGTGTACTGACACTTAAGCTAAACCAAAAGACAAAACATTCAGTGCATAGTCAAAAAATAATTCATTGCTATATTTTATTTTGCATTTTTGTCAAAATCAAAAAAATAATTAATTCAATACGATAGCTAATTTACAGTTTGTAAGGAATGCATCAAGCATAACAGTATATATACACAAATGTTGGTCAGACTTAAAGAAAGGCCCCAGACATAATCATACACAAACAGACTCACAAACTCATACCAATATCATACCACACCATAAATACATACATCATAAATCTACAAACAAATTATCTAAACAAACCAAAAAGGCCTATAATCACAGCAGTCAATATATAAGGATCATCATACAGGATTTCAATATTGTGCAGAGTGCAGATTACATATCTCCTGAGGCGGAAGCCGGGAGTAGGCGATTTGCTGCTAATTTCTTCTTTTAAAATTGAAAACTTGTTGTGATTTTAACTCTCACCTGTGCACATCTCCCTGCCAGCGCGCAGTGGACCCACGCCGAGGAAAAACAAGCACCACGCCGACATTACCGGCGAGTTTGCTGGCCACGCCCCCTTCTCAGGCCACGCCCCCTGACCGCCCTATTTAAGGAACGCTGATCACCAGCGCCCTTAGATTACATATCTCCTGAGGCGGAAGCCGGGAGTAGGCGATTTGCTGCTAATTTCTTCTTTTAAAATTGAAAACTTGTTGTGATTTTAACTCTCACCTGTGCACATCTCCCTGCCAGCGCGCAGTGGACCCACGCCGAGGAAAAACAAGCACCACGCCAACATTACCGGCGAGTTTGCTGGCCACGCCCCCTTCTCAGGCCACGCCCCTAGCGTCATACCCCAATCATATAAAAATGTGTCACTCTAGGAAGCGCAGCGGACGAGCGCAGCGGGCACGCCGTTTGCGCGCCGAAGGCGCGCCTAAGGCAAGCCCGTCTGCGCCCGTCCGCGACGGGCCGGGACCAGGGGCCATAACCCCTACTTCTCTCGTCACGCAAACTCGGTATTATGCCTCCGAGGAACTCAGAACCATCAGCTCTCAGGGAATCCTGCCCTGCGCTCATAAATATGGCCCGCTAGACCTACCGTCCCAATGCAAGGTTTGCAAAACTCACCTCAAACCTAAACCCTCTACACCAAACCAACAACTTTTTCGACTATTCCTGCTGAACTGCAGGTCTCTTCCTAGACACTGCACAGAGATTTCCCTATTAATCGAAGAGGAAAAACCAGACGCTCTCTTTCTAACGGAGACTTGGCTAACCCCTCACTCTGACCCCGAGTTGGTCCAAATCCTGGGGCAGGAATATCAAATTGTAAGACTGGACCGGGAACTTGACAGAGGGGGCGGACTAGCCATCATTTTTAAAGATTGTTTTACCTGTCGCTGCACTCCCAACCCCTTTCCGGAATGTGAAAGTATGTCCTTTACTTTGGATTTCTCTCCCAATTTGAGCTTTTCCGGGACTCTTATATACCGTCCACCAGGCACTCCCAAACAGTTTTATGAAACTTTGCCACCACTAGTCGCCGATCTGGCCCTATCGCCCTCCAACTACACGTTATTGGGTGATCTCAATATACACTTTGACGACCCCAATAATTCCATCGCCAACAAACTAAGTAGGGACCTCTCTGCTTTGCAGCTGCTCCAGCTGGTCTCATCTCCTAAGCATACGTAAGGCCACTTGCTGGATCCAGTTTTCAGCAACTGCACACATTTGAAGGCTCGTCCCCCCATAGCACTTCCCTGGACAGACCATGCCTTAGTCCCGTTGCTCTGGACAACAGAGAAACTTATACCCCCTACACCCACTGTCCAAGAAACTCGAATTTGGTCTAAAATACCGCTGGCCCAGTGGACCCAAGAATTACAAAAATCCATTCCTTCAATCGGTCAGACTCCCTCACAGGCCAATGAAACATTCAATGAATGGATTCTGAGTTCCCTAAACGCCACGCTCCCCCTGAAGAAAACAGTTTTTAAAAGATCCAGAACTTCAGCTACCTGGTACTCCACCGAACTAAGGGAGAAAAAGCGTTTTTGCAAGAGACTGGAACGTAAATGGCGACTAGGTTACGCGGAAATAGATAAAACTATCTACAGAGACGCCATCAGGTCATACAAAAAAGACATAAAAAGTGCGCAATCCTCATACTACTCCAACCAGATTGCAGAGGCTAGCTCCAGCTCAAAAGAGATATACAAAATAGTAAAAAGCCTCATCACCCTCCCCACACCCCCGTCTATAACGGAGAACCCAGAGCTCCGCTGTGAAGACCTGGCTAATTTCTTCTCTCAGAAAATTAACCTTATATACTCATCCTTTCCTTCTACAGACCAGACTGCTCTGATTAAAGCAGCCCCTTGTCCCCCTCAAATCCACTCACCCAATCACCCTCCGGTGTTGGCGGAATCCCCCCAGTTGCAGGCAGATTACCCACCCAATCACCCCCCGGTGCTGGCGGAATTCCCCCAGTTGCAGGCAGATCACCTCACTTTCCTCATGCGCCAGGTGAAGTCGGGTTCCCCTAGAGACCCAGCACCCCCATATGTTCTAGTCTCGGCGTTTCAAACCATCCTCCCCACACTGCTTGAAGTACTCAACACCTCGATTACCACCAGCATAGTACCAGCAGCATGGAAGCAGGCCATGGTGAGGGCCCTGATTAAAAAACCAAATCTTGACACCAAGAACCTCAACAATTACCGCCCGATCTCCTTGCTGCCTTGGGCAGCCAAGATCCTGGAGAAACATATAAATAGCATAATAACAACTTTTCTCGAACAACACCAACTTCTCGACCCATCCCAGACTGGCTTCCGCCCCAAGCATGGGACCGAGACGGCACTGCTGGCAGTCACAGAGGAGTCCAGGAGAATCTTAGATCGGGGAGGATCGGTGGCAATCATCCTCCTCGATCTGAGCGCCGCATTTGATACCGTTAACCACGGTATCCTTCTGCGGCGTCTCCTGGACACCGGAATATCTGACAGAGCTCTGGAGTGGCTCAAGTCCTACCTGAGTGAAAGATCCTTCCAGGTGTTTGAGGGCAATGTCACTTCCTCCAGCAAGCCTCTGGGATGTGGGGTCCCACAGGGATCTTCATTGAGCCCGACGTTATTTAACGTCTACATGAGGCCACTGGCTGAGATCGTCCGTCCGTTCGGTATCAAGATCATTACCTACGCGGACGATACCCAGCTGGTGGTCTCCCTGGCACAGGCGGGCGGTACGTCGGCAAATGTAGATCTTGCAGGCTGCCTGGATACGGTCAAATGCTGGATGACCAAGTCTTGTCTCAAACTTAATGGAGACAAGACAGAGCTCATGCTCCTGGGTCACATTCTACCATCGACCATAGACAATCTCTGGCCCACCAGCCTAGGTCCGGCCCCAACACCCAAAGACGCCATTAAGAGCCTTGGTGTCTGGCTCGACAGGTCCCTGTCCTTTGACCAACAGGCTACAAAACTTTCTGCCACCTGTTTTGGTATCCTGAGAGTCATTAGGAAGATTTTGCCTCTACTCCCCTTTGAAGCAAGAAAAACCGTAGTCCTGGGCCTGATCCAATCGCGGCTGGACTATGGAAACGCATTATATCTCGGAGCTCCCGACTTCACCTTGCGCAAACTACAATTAATACAGAACTGCGCAGCCAGAACACTCTTACAAATCCCTCGCAGATCCTCAGTAAAGTCCGGACTGAGGAAACTGCACTGGCTCCCTGTAAAGGAAAGAGTAGACTTCAAATCACTCTGCATCGCACACCAGACTTTCTGGTCGCAAGGCCCGACCATCAACCTCCCTCTCATCACACCCTATATACCCACCAGACAGTTGCGCTCCACTTCTGCAAATCTAGCCATTGTACCGCAAACAAAGAAATCAAGATCCGGAGGCCGCTCTTTCTCCTTCAATGTGGCTAAAAAGTGGAACGCCCTACCCCAGCATCTCAGATCAAACCCCGACATTCTCTCTTTTCGCAAACAGCTGAAAACGCTCCTGTTCACCACATAACCATGGTACTGAATCTGCCTTCCTCCTTACTCAAACTTCAGAGATATGCTTAGCGCTTGGACGCCTCAGGGCAGCTACCCGCGCTTTAGAAATCCGAATTCATTCATTCATTCATTGTACATATTTAAATTTAAAGAATGAGATGGGCCTCATGGAGTACTCATCAAAATGCAGGTTAAAGTCTCCCAACAAAGAAAAATTAGACAAGGACCTAGCTAAGTCGGCTGTAATCTCGGGAAGATCAGTGCAAAATTTTCCCAGTGTCCCTGGGGGACAATAAATTAGAATCCCTGAGAAAGTGCAGGTGTGGGAGAAACCAATAGAAAAAAGCAAACTCTCGCAGTCGGGTATAGGTTTCCCCGATATACGACAGATGAATCCAGTTTTAAAAACAATGGCTATGGCACGTCCTCTGTTGTGTTCTCTATCATGTCTTTGAATAGTATACCCGGAGGGGAGAGCTTGCGTAAGAGTTAGGTCAGATTCACTCGTTAGCCAAGTTTCTGTTAGAAACAGAACATCTGGACTCTCATCCTCTAACAATAATCTAATTTCAGTAGCATGTCTAGGCAATGAGTGACAATTAAGCAAGAGCATATTAAAAACCGAAGCCGGAGCCAAGGTTGTGTGCTGGTTAAGAGTAGTACGGAAGTGAAATGGACAATGTATGCATTGAATTGTTTTCCCACCTGGGCACATACAGTGGGTACAGTTACTCCTTACTGTTCTTCAATACTGCTGGAGCTGTTCAGAGGTATAGATAATCAAGGTCCTCGCGCAACCAGCAGGGGTTCTGGCACCTGGGACCTGCGGGGCGCGAACAGGCGCAGATGGGCTTGCCTTCGGCACGACTGCGGCGTGTCCACTGCGTGCGTCTGCTGCGCGGGCGCTTCAACAGCCCCTTTTGTATCTGGGCGTGCGCGTTGGTGTCAGCATCAAACACTCGCCTGCAACCTCAATACTTCGTTTTAAAAATGTGGCCCCAGAGCTTTAACCCAGCTCCTACAGGTTAAAAATACTAAAGTGCAGCGTGCAGTTTTCCTAATAAAAGCCCCCCAGGTTCAGCACATAAAAATTACAATTCAATACGGCTAACAGGCAGTCTTGAAATCCCCAATACTATTCAAACAAACAGCGCCTCAGCGCAGTCGTGTCATCAGCCCTTTTTGTATCTGGGCGTGCGCGTTGGTGTCAGCGTCAAACACTCGCCTGCTGACCTCAATAATTCGTTTTAAAAATGTGGCCCCGGAGCTTTAACCCAGCTCCTACAGGTTAAAAATACTAAAGTGCAACATGCAGTTTTCTTAATAAAAGCCCCCCAGGTTTAGCACATAAAAATTACAATTCAATACGGCTAACAGGCAGTCTTGAAATCACCAATACTATTCAAACAAACAACACATGCCATTACATCGCATGCTGTTGCAACGCAATCTTTTACTTTGATTTTCTGTTGGTGGGGCGCTGGAAGTTACAATATATTAATTTTCTATTCCAACTCCAGTGTGAGCAACAGTAGGGAAGGTGTTGGAGTTAAATCCAACAATTTCTACCCACTGCTGCACACCTTTTGCGTTGCAACAGCATGCGATGTAATGGCATGCGTTGTAATGGTTGCTTTGTTATGGTTGTTTCCCCTGTTCAACAGTTCCCATTGGTAAGTACTGGTCATACAGTGAAATTAGCGTGCAAACATCACTGGTGCCATCATCATTGGTTTTGTTGGCATGGGCGCACTATAGCGAGGGGTAGTATTTGATATGCTACTATAGGGAATTCAACTCCCGTTTGCATGTTAGAAGATGCCCGCCAGAAACGGAGTCCCGTCAATGCACATATAAGATTAGAAAGAATACAAGCCATTATCGACTGAGGCAGGCACACCTATATGGGCACATTTAAGTTGATGATATTATTATTGAAGATCAGTAACAATAGGCGAAAACCAGACGTCACATAGCAACCTTTATGTTGGATCTACCTACTAAAAGATGGCCACCATAGACCTAGCATCATACTTATACAAATTCAAACGGGCTGAAGGAGGGAGCTTGACTTCTTGGTTTACATAGGATTTAAGACGTGTGACCAATTGAGACCGGGTACCTGAACCGGAGTAGACAGTGACGCCCTAATTAAAAGGTGATTCACGAGTACGAGGGACACTCAAATAGGAAGGGAGGCATTAGAAATTCCCCGACTTAGTTTCAAGCTAGGATAGAACTTGTGTAGGATGGGCTTTCTAGCATTCTCAGTTATAGAATGTGGCGGGATTTTAAATAGTGATCCATCCCCCTCGTCGAGTAGACCCATGGCAATACTCAAGATAGGCCTGCCGTAATGTAAAAGCTATAGAAATACGGCAACTTGAGAATTTAAGCATTGTGCAGAGTGGGACAGCATGTGCGCATAGTGGTTTCCACGTGCTTCTAGCATGATGTCTCTGTATATTGGCGAATAACACCACCTGCAGGAGGGTGATGAATGGCACTCAGCGAAGTGCGATATCTAACATATATCAATTTGCCAGGTCCAATTTTACAGCTAAGGTCATTTGAGAGGGTACATAGTAAAATCCTGTGTGAACTACATTTAAGGTCCATGCACGTTTTCATAAAGAAAAGAATAGGTTGTCCTGAGGGATTTTTTACGTTGGCATCTTATGCTTATATTCGATCATAATTGACTGTGACTGGGCCTATTTACTCTTTTTTTGGGACTAGGTCCTTACAACCTGAATGATATTATTTTGGTGTGGGAACTGATCTACGGACCAAGAGGAACCGCAACGCAGCAGTAAGAGGATATATAATAAGAATTGCCCTTCCCTCTCGTTAGCGGTTTCTGAACAAAAACCGATGAACAGTAGAAATATACTCCCTGGATCATGTGGGACAATTTGTCCACATATACATAAGGCCATACTCGTTTTGTTAAACAGGCAATATCACCTGGCTATACCTCTAGGAGAGATAGTTTTAATCATATTGAGGGATGATACATTTTAAATCTAAGAGTACCCCGTTTTTTCCTTTCTCTTGACTCTATAATTGTGGAAAGGAATCTTCCCACTTTGAGGTGAGACTATGGACATATTCTAATTAGCCACAGTTATGAAATCATTATATACATACATTTTTTTTAAAAACATCTGGAAGCATATCACCAACAGAGGTGAGTATCAACTATCCTATACTATATGAGCAGGTATTTGGGTGAGTGGTTTGTGTGAGTGCAGGGGACATATGGACTTTGTTTACAAGGAAGCTTATCATAAATGGTCCTGGCTAATCAGTAGCCACCAAATGAGATTGAATATCAAATGGAGATTGTTAAGGGGATATGTGTTTTTAATGTGTTTTCTACATCTGTTTAATACAGATGAGTTGAGGATATGATAACTTAGGGTGTGATAGAAGACAAAAAAAATTAATAATATATTTTGTATGTTTTCCCTATCTTTAGATTATACACACTGTTTTTACTCCAAGGAGGGAGGAAATAACCCCTTGTCTTTTTGCTGAGGAAGGTGGGTTTTAATTAACTATTTCCACCGAAACATGTCGACACTGAGCATTCCTGAATCTGACCACAAAGAATCACTGAAATTAATGGAATCTTGCATTCACCAGGATATGAATTTGATGTAAAAACTCAGATCAGTTTATGCAAGAGCACTTTTTGAACTGTGCAATACAGTTTTTCCGTTAGGATCTTCTTCTACCCCTTCTTCTGATGAGCAGTTTTTAACATTGTACACATTGTTTTTTATATTATATATTGTATGCTATATATGAATTTCATATTTTTTAATGGTTTGTTTACAAGATGCAAACACTGGTGTTTTTATGACGTGATTTTCTCTCTTTTTAATTAAAAAGCCTTTGATGTTATATCTCTAATTTGGTGGTATGTTAGTTTGTGGGTTGGGTTTCATTCCATATGTAGATTTTATGTAGTGTGAATCACAACCTTAAGTGAGTCTGTGAATGAGTTTGTTTGATATCCTGTATCCGAGGGGAATACTTTCTTTCACTAATTGTGAGAAGTTGGCCTGGTATATGATGCTCACTAGTTAAAGTGATCACCTTGTACCATGCCAAGCAACCCTTATGGTGTGGTTGCAAGTCAACCTTTTCGGACTAGCTGCCCTAGTGGTAGCGTAGGCTAAGCAGTCTTTGAGGCTAAACTCGTGAAGCGTGTTAAGCCAGCTGTTTTACCAAATGCAACCCCCTTTTATACCAATGAAAGGACACCACACAGATATATATTCAAAATATATATGTATTTATTTCTCAAAGTAACCCCTAGTCTCTTTATGAGCACAGGAGCACAAATCGTCAAACAAGATTACAGTAGAATACACAGAAGTTGCACTTTATATGGATAGGCCCTGGTGGCCACTCGAACCATATACTAAAATAGTGGTATAAGTACCACGAACAGAAAAGGGAAAAGGCCTAGGGCCTCTAGAATCGCTGGGCCTACAAGGAGCTAACGTCAGTTAGTGACCAGGAGGTCCACGGGTGGCGTGTGCAGAGCAAATAGTCACACGCGTGCTCCCATAGGTTTCAATGGGTGCGTAAAAAGTACAAAGTTACTGCAAAGAGGATCTTCCGGATGGACTAGGAACTCAAGATTTGGAACACAGGCACTAGAGATGTAATACTACACTTGGGCACAGGTGTGCCAGCTTTACCTCACCCACAGGAAGCGGGTGCATAGGCCTCGAAGTGCGTCGGGTTTCTTCTATCTGTTCCGTGGAGCTTGAAGACAAAGAGGCTGCAGGCGGTCGGTCCGGGAGAGATGCAGTGGATCCAAGAGTGGATCGGAGATGTTGAAGACCTGTAAGCAGAGGGGACAGTGTTCACAGTCACTAGCCAGTGACCAGCGTGGCACCAGGTGGGTACCAGGCAATGTCGGGTGCAAACAGGAAGAAAGGTGTAGCTTGTCTCTGCAGCCACGTGGTCCCTGGAGGTCGACGACGTCCAGGAGTCGGTTCACGAGCTGTCCCACGCAGGCTCTCGCTGTCGGCGGTGTCGGCGACTTGATCGAAGCAAACAAGCCTTGGCAAAAGCAATTGTTGTAGGAGATGAAATAAGCTGATGGTTCTGACCAGCAAGGTCAGAAGGACTGCTCCTTTGGAGGGGAGCAAGGGCCAGTCTGGAGCAACCAGACCAGCGGTGTATTTCTTGAAGTTCGTCGCCAAGATGGCTACTAGCCAGCGGGCCAGCAACCGGTTAGGCGCGTCAAGTGGCAAAATGCAGAAGGGCCCCACGCAGATCGTGGAGATGCTGGAGGGCTCACCTTTGGTGCAGATGCTGCTCGGGTGTTGGGCTTCTGAGATCCCAAAGCACAACTTGGAGGGAGCCTCGGTTGTTGCACTTGTCAGCTTGTCGTGGTCGTTTCAAGATGGCTGGCTCCACGTGTCTCGGTGCCTCCACGGGTCTCCTCTTTTCAGGGACTGTGGATCGGGCGGTGAGAGGTCTGGAGGTCCAGGTCTTGTCAGTCTTTGGGCTCGGGCTCCGGCGGGAGGCGGCGGCAAAGCAGACGTTGATTCGCTGGATGGTGCTTGCGTTAGCAAGATGGTCACTCCCTGACCACAGGGGAGATTGGCTTCAGTCCTCTGTGCAGCAGAGCGTCGAAGTTCCCGTCTTCTTCTTAGTGTTAAGTTGATTCCAGGATGTCTGAAGTCTTAGAACACAGCTCCTACCTTTAAGCGGATTCTAGGGGCCGGACTACCTGCTAGGTCCCTCCCTATGGGTGGGACCAGGAAGGGGGGTGGTTACACCCCCAATCCTTTGTCCAGCTCGCCCCAGGCCCGGGACTGGTGTGCCCCAGGACCGGTTTGAACTGGCATATGCACCGAGGCTCCTTGTGAGCCACAGGCATGTCTGGTTTCTTTCAAGCCCTACCTGACCAATACACAAAATCCTGTCTGGGGTGGTGCACGCACCTCCCCTGGCAGGAAACCCTTTGTCCACACCTCCCAAGCTGGAAGGACTCCCAGCAGCAGGAGGGCAGACTTGTGTCTGTGGTGGCAGCATCCATTTTGTGGAGCTGAGGCTATGTCTGATTTTACCCGGGTTTCAGGTACTGTACATGTCGTGTCCCTCTAGAAGGGTGGAATGCTAACCCCGTCGCCAGAATTGGCGAGGGGTTAGTATTCCAATTCGTATGACACCTTACTCGACATGTTTTGATAAAGCCAAACCAAAGATAGCATTTAACCGCGAGGTTCATAATGCACTTAAGAGTATATGGTATGACGATATCTGGAAACAGTAGAAGGAAGTTGTTCCGACCACTGCAGACAGGCTCAGCTCATGCCAGAGCACCATCTCACATGGAGCCAAGCACTCTGCCTTCAGGATTGTTAAGGCCTGCCATAGGAGTGACTTATAGGTTACCATGTGTCCCATTTAAGGTTAGGTATAGGTATACTACACCTAAGTAAGAGGTGGTTACACCAACTTACCCCAGCCGAGTGATCAGCCAGTTGTGTCAAATTGTTAGGCCAAGCCTGGGGTGGCATAATACATGCTTCAGCCCCTGGCAGGCCTTGGGTACACCAATGCCCTGGGTACCTAGTGTACACTGGTACAGGGGCTGACAGGGTGATCCAACCAATTGGGTATGTACCTAGGGTACATGGAGTCCATTTTAAAGAGAGAACAGCCAGGCTGAGATCCTGAATAGCAGGATCTCAGGCCAACTAAGTCGAAAAACCAGCTAGACACTAGGCAAAAATTTGGGGGTAACCATAGTCAGATATCCACCTTCCTACACAACCCCCCCCCCAAACGAAGGGAGATAAGGCTGACCTTGACCAGGTAAGCCTATATTGCCCAAGTGGCCATATAAGGAGGAACCAGCACTGGCATGGTTACCCCCTGTCTCATGGTCCACTAAGCAATCCCTCACCCTAAGGGTATCAGAGGGTCTCCGCCATAGGGAATCTCTACCTTTGGTGTGTCTTGGCAAAGTAAAAGGCTGGTGTTGAGATGGAGTACTGAAGTGAGTGTCCTCAAAGTGAGGCCTCACCTTCCTCCAATCCCCCTCCACCATGGATGCCTTTCTTTCCTTAACTGAGTTGCACTGTGCTCTCAGGGTCAGCCTCTGGCTACCTAAAGCTGGAGGCTGGGTCCCTTTTGTGGGCTTACTGGAGGGACAGGTCAGGTCTGGGGCCCTAAGGTCCCATGTTTGCCTGTACCCAACAGAATCCCTCTGGGGGAGGTCCCTAACTACCTGTAAAGGAGATCCCTCAGGAATGTTTTTACCCATCACCTGACTAGGGCTACTAGCCAGGCAATCCTCATTCTTTTGATGGGGGGGGTTCTTGTGGACAGGGGCCCTCTTGGGGTCCACTGGCCTCCCTGACCTCTGCAGCCCTGGGCTGACTGAGGCAGGGTAGAGAGAGGCAGGCTACCTGCACCAGACTGGGTCCCACCTTGGAAGGGGCCACTGACATCAGAGGCTCTGCCAGGCCAGGCCTGGCTACCTCTGGGGCAGTTCCTTCACAAGGGGTGAGGTCAGCTCCCTGAGGAGGCTGACTTTTTCCTAATGTCTGGGGAGAGGGAGACTTTTCTCCCTCCCCACTACTCTCTGTTTGTGTGGAGTGATCCATAGTTTCAGGCTTCACTACACCTATGTCAGTCTGAGTATAGGCTGAGACCATTACAGCCTTGCCAACCTTTTCAGGGGGGCACTCAGTTTGTGTTTGAGCTGTGACTGTCACAGCTCTGCCAGTCTCTACAGGGAAGTCTGTCTGTGCCTGGGCTGTGGCTACCACTGCCCTTCCAACCTTTCCAGGGAGGAAATCTATTTGGACAGGGGTTGTGAATGGCACAACCCCACTACCCTTTTGTGAAAGGCCTACCATTTTAGAATGGGTGTCTTGTTCAACTCCAGCCCAAGCTGAGAGTTCTAAGTCATTCCCCAGTAAGCAGTCTACAGGCAAGGTTGGGGACACTGCCACCCTTTTAGGGCCAGTGACACCTCCCCAGCTGAGACATACCTCTGCCATGGGATGACTGTTCTGTTTGCCATCAATGTTGGTCACCTGGTAGGAGAAACCAGGCAAAAGCTGCTCAGAGGGAACTAGCCAATGGGCCACCATTGTGATGCTAGCTCCAGTGTCTCTGTAGGCCTTAGCTTTTGTACCATTGATGTAGGGCTCCTGTCTGTACCTACCCAAAGTGTTGGGACAGGCAGTGAAGTTGGCAAACCCCATGCCACCATCACAGACAAGAGTATCTGCTGCAGGGGAATTGGCTAAGCCAGGGTCCCCCTGTGTTCCCCAAGTAAACCCACCCACATTTTTGGGGGCACTCCCACCACCTGGGGGATTACTGCTGACAGTAATAGGTGGTGTGACAGGAGTAATTGGAGGAACAGTTTTGTTTGTAGCCCTTGGGCAACTGCTGTCAGTTTTCCAATGCCCAGGAGTTTTACACTCATGGCAGTAAGGCTTTTTACCTGTGGTAGAGGAGGGAGCTTGGGACCCACCACCCTGTGTGGAGTTTTGGGGCCCTGAGGAAGATTTCTCTTTTGCCTTATCCCATCCCTTCTCTTGAGGTTTGGTGGTATCTTTCTTTTGGTCACCACCCTGATTCTTAGGCCTGATCCTGGTCCTGACCCATTTATCTGCCCTCTTTCCCAATTCTTGGGGAGAGGTCAAATCTGAGTCTACCAGGTGTTGATGGAGGAGCTGGTTTTGACAGTTACTTAAAATCTGTTCTCTCATCATCAAATTGTACAATCCTGTATAATCAGATACCTTACTTCCCAGCAACCAACCCTCCAAAGCCTTAGTGGCACATTCAACATATTCAGACCAGTCCTGAGTCTGTGTCTTTTGGGTGTCTCTGAACATTAACCTGTACTGTTCAGTGGTTAAGCCTAACCCATCAACCAGAACACTCTTCAGGACTCTGTAGTTTCTGACATCCTCTTCTCTAACAGTGAGGAGTCTGTCTCTGCCTCTTCCTTCAAAGGAGAGCCAGAGGATTGCTGCCCACTGGTCTTCAGGAACCTGCTGTACTTTGCAGGCTCTCTCAAGAGCAGTTATCCATTTGTGGATGTCATCCCCACTTTTGTAGGGGGGCACAACCTTAGACAGGTTCCTATTATCAAAGATCCTATCTTTGTCCTTAGGGACAATGCTGCCACCAGTGGGTATAGACCCACTCTCTCTAGGTTGCCTAGCCTTCCTCAGTTTTTCTTCCATCAGGGCTACTTCTAGCTCCTGCTTCCTGATCCTCAGCTGGGCTTCCTGCATTCTGGCCTCATGTTCCCTCCTCTGAGGGGTGGTCATCCTTTTCCTGGAGTGACCTTGAGAGCCTCTAGAGCCATGAGAAGCATTGGAGTCACCTGAGCGATTCCTTTGCCTCCCAAGCCCTGGGTTAAGTCCACTGGGGAGATCCAAGGGGGTAACCCCATTGTCAGTCCCCAATAGCCTTAGTTTAGCTGGGCCAAGTATAACACTTGGCACTGGGCTAATTCTCCCTTCATCATCACTACTTTCTGTATCAGCCCCTTTATCACTCTCATCCTCTGTGGTATTATTGCCATCTAAGGGGTGACTATTGGAACTGGGTACCTCTGTAGCATCTTCAGAAGGGGGGCCTCCTGTTCCTGTCCCTAAGGGGGCTAACTGGGAAGCTTTCTTGAGCTCTCTCTGATTCTCATCATTTTGCAAGAGTTCTCTGAGCTCAGCAGAGGTAGGGTTCTTGGGCTGTTTAAGGCCTCTAAGAGTTGCCAAATGCCTGAGCTCATTCTGATTAAGGGTAGCAAAGATGGATGGTGCCCTCTGGGGGTCACTCTCAACAGAGATGGGTACAGTGGACCCCTCTGCCCCAGCCATTGCTCTTAAGTGTGGGTGGATGTGTTGCAATCTACATACACTTGGGTTTACCTACTAAACCTATCTAGTAGTTGTAGTCAGGGTGTGCTACTCCCTTTGCTCTACAACAACTACGTTCAGCAGAACTTATGTATATCTAATCTTGTTTTATATGTACCTACAGGTACCTATGTGATCTTTCAATTGGTAACCAAGAGATTACAATGGTAAAACACAGCAAGCTCAAATCCAACCGCTGCTCACCAATGTGAGAAGTTGGCCTGGTATATGATGCTCACTAGTTAAAGTGATCACCTTGTACCATGCCAAGCAACCCTTATGGTGTGGTTGTAAGTCAACCTTTTCGGACTAGCTGCCCTAGTGGTAGCGTAGGCTAAGCAGTCTTTGAGGCTGAACTCGTGAAGCGTGTTAAGCCAGCTGTTTTACCAAATGCAACCCCCTTTTATACCAATGAAAGGACACCACACAGATATATATTCAAAATATATATGTATTTATTTCTCAAAGTAACCCCTAGTCTCTTTATGAGCACAGGAGCACAAATCGTCAAACAAGATTACAGTAGAATACACAGAAGTTGCACTTTATATGGATAGGCCCTGGTGGCCACTCGAACCATATACTAAAATAGTGGTATAAGTACCACGAACAGAAAAGGGAAAAGGCCTAGGGCCTCTAGAATCGGTGGGCCTACAAGGAGCTAACGTCAGTTAGTGACCAGGAGGTCCACGGGTGGCGTGTGCAGAGCAAATAGTCACACGCGTGCTCCCATAGGTTTCAATGGGTGCGTAAAAAGTACAAAGTTACTGCAAAGAGGATCTTCCGGATGGACTAGGAACTCAAGATTTGGAACACAGGCACTAGAGATGTAATACTACACTTGGGCACAGGTGTGCCAGCTTTACCTCACCCACAGGAAGCGGGTGCATAGGCCTCGAAGTACGTCGGGTTTCTTCTATCTGTTCCGTGGAGCTTGAAGACAAAGAGGCTGCAGGCGGTCGGTCAGGGAGAGATGCAGTGGATCCAAGAGTGGATCGGAGATGTTGAAGACCTGTAAGCAGAGGGGACAGTGTTCACAGTCACTAGCCAGTGACCAGCGTGGCACCAGGTGGGTACCAGGCAATGTCGGGTGCAAACAGGAAGAAAGGTGTAGCTTGTCTCTGCAGCCACGTGGTCCCTGGAGGTCGACGACGTCCAGGAGTCGGTTCACGAGCTGTCCCACGCAGGCTCTCGCTGTCGGCGGTGTCGGCGACTTGATCGAAGCAAACAAGCCTTGGCAAAAGCAATTGTTGTAGGAGATGAAATAAGCTGATGGTTCTGACCAGCAAGGTCAGAAGGACTGCTCCTTTGGAGGGGAGCAAGGGCCAGTCTGGAGCAACCAGACCAGCGGTGTATTTCTTGAAGTTCGTCGCCAAGATGGCTACTAGCCAGCGGGCCAGCAACCGGTTAGGCGCGTCGAGTGGCAAAATGCAGAAGGGCCCCACGCAGATCGTGGAGATGCTGGAGGGCTCACCTTTGGTGCAGATGCTGCTCGGGTGTTGGGCTTCTGAGATCCCAAAGCACAACTTGGAGGGAGCCTCGGTTGTTGCACTTGTCAGCTTGTCGTTTCAAGATGGCTGGCTCCACATGTCTCGGTGCCTCCACGGGTCTCCTCTTTTCAGGGACTGTGGATCGGGCGGTGAGAGGTCTGGAGGTCCAGGTCTTGTCAGTCTCTGGGCTCGGGCTCCGGCGGGAGGCGGCGGCAAAGCAGACGTTGATTCGCTGGATGGTGCTTGCGTTAGCAAGGTGGTCACTCCCTGACCACAGGGGAGATTGGCTTCAGTCCTCTGTGCAGCAGAGCGTCGAAGTTCCCGTCTTCTTCTTAGTGTTAAGTTGATTCCAGGATGTCTGAAGTCTTAGGACACAGCTCCTACCTTTAAGCGGATTCTAGGGGCCGGACTACCTGCTAGGTCCCTCCCTATGGGTGGGACCAGGAAGGGGGGTGGTTACACCCCCAATCCTTTGTCCAGCTCGCCCCAGGCCCGGGACTGGTGTGCCCCAGGACCGGTTTGAACTGGCATATGCACCGAGGCTCCTTGTGAGCCACAGGCATGTCTGGTTTCTTTCAAGCCCTACCTGACCAATACACAAAATCCTGTCTGGGGTGGTGCACGCACCTCCCCTGGCAGGAAACCCTTTGTCCACACCTCCCAAGCTGGAAGGACTCCCAGCAGCAGGAGGGCAGACTTGTGTCTGTGGTGGCAGCATCCATTTTGTGGAGCTGAGGCTATGTCTGATTTTACCCGGGTTTCAGGTACTGTACATGTCGTGTCCCTCTAGAAGGGTGGAATGCTAACCCCGTCACCAGAATTGGCGAGGGGTTAGTATTCCAATTCGTATGACACCTTACTCGACATGTTTTGATAAAGCCAAACCAAAGATAGCATTTAACCGCGAGGTTCATAATGCACTTAAGAGTATATGGTATGACGATATCTGGAAACAGTAGAAGGAAGTTGTTCCGACCACTGCAGACAGGCTCAGCTCATGCCAGAGCACCATCTCACATGGAGCCAAGCACTCTGCCTTCAGGATTGTTAAGGCCTGCCATAGGAGTGACTTATAGGTTACCATGTGTCCCATTTAAGGTTAGGTATAGGTATACTACACCTAAGTAAGAGATGGTTACACCAACTTACCCCAGCTGAGTGATCAGCCAGTTGTGTCAAATTGTTAGGCCAAGCCTGGGGTGGCATAATACATGCTTCAGGCCCTGGCAGGCCTTGGGTACACCAATGCCCTGGGTACCTAGTGTACACTGGTACAGGGGCTGACAGGGTGATCCAACCAATTGGGTATGTACCTAGGGTACATGGAGTCCATTTTAAAGAGAGAACAGCCAGGCTGAGATCCTGAATAGCAGGATCTCAGGCCAACTAAGTCGAAAAACCAGCTAGACACTAGGCAAAAATTTGGGGGTAACCATAGTCAGATATCCACCTTCCTACACTAATCATCAGCATTAGTGCCTACATGTTGTCCAGTGTGCATTTGGCAGTTGATGGTTCATCTGCAATAGTGCTCTGTGGGGATCCAATGTGAGTGTCTACACTGATCCTCACAAGGCAATCTGAGTATGCAATACCAAAGAGTGGTGTGATGGGCCTGCCCAATGTGATCCCACATCTTCATGTCATAGATGGCCAGGGATCACACAAACTTTCAAAGGTGTACTGACTAGTGGATATGCAATCTCTGACTGGCATCATCACCTGTACCAATCAGGATTGGGGGTGATCGCATGGCTGTAAAGAGGGTTGTGCTGTGCGAATTTGGAGCATCTATCCCCCAAATGTTAGGACCTCATAGTTTTCTAGGAACTTTATACATTAAATGTGATACGTAGCTAAACTAAATGTGTAAAAATGTTCAATGTTCTTGACCGGTATGGTCAAATTATGTCATTTTGAGTCCAAAGTGTCATCAGTGTGCAATGAGCATTATCATATGACATGCTGTCTGCCACAACAGTAGTTGATGGCACAATGGTGATCAACTTGACCTTTATGACATCATGATGTGTTATGAGGGATAGGTAGATCTGTTGGACTCTGGTCCTTGTGTGAACTTTGTGTAAATCTCAACATTGTATCCATCCTATTTGGTTGCATCTCTTTACAATGGAATACAAGTGCCAAAGTATACAACTTGATTAACTATGCGAATATGGAAATAAGGGTGGAGTGTAGGGAATTCAATTCAAGAATTTGGGCCAGTCTGGGGTTCTTACGTGAGTGGAGCCAACTGTTTGCAGGTTATATGGCATGCATGCATGTACTCATGCTAACTTGGAAGCCTATGGAATGAACCAGGAAAGTGGTGTGAGATGTGGAATTATGTATTGTTTTCTTTGTGATTTGTGATGGTCAAGTGTGGAAAAACATTTGCAATAAACC
Organism: Triturus cristatus; assembly: GCF_964204655.1. NCBI lineage: Eukaryota > Metazoa > Chordata > Amphibia > Caudata > Salamandridae > Triturus > Triturus cristatus. Next base: position 109,310,913 of record NC_140582.1, on the reverse strand, counting down.
CATGCTACTTGTCATTTCAGAAACATCCAGGGCAAGTGGAGGAGATGGGGCAAACGTCAGTGGGGACACAGCTGGTCACAGCAGTTCCGACATGCATTGTCAGGCATGGAGGGACCCAGTGATCAGGAGGGTGTGAAGACCGCCCTGGAGGAGAACATCAACATCCTATTATTGTCTGAGCCATCCTCTGGTGGACACTCATCTATCCCCCATTTCTTTGATTTTGTAGTCTTTCTTCAGGCTGTTCTTTTTGGCTTGTTCTGTAGCTTGTGTTTGCTGGTTCCAGTTACTGGCTTTTGATTCAAGTAATACCATTATAAACATATTTTCTAGTGTCTTATTTTGTACGTAGAAATGTTGTAGTCATTCATACTATAAATTATGTATTTGCTTTTATATGTTGTTTTCATAAAGTATTATTTTTTATATTTTATTGTTATATACATTTTCTAAACATCTCTTTTAATATGTACCATTTTATTGTGAATTATTTTACAGTAAGTTTAACAGCATTTTGGGATATCCTTTTTTTCCTCAAAAATATTTTTTTTTACAGAAGAATAATTGCAACTACACGTATGATGTAGTTATGGTGTACATACATTTTTATTTATAAAAAATGTTAAACAAAATATTTTACATTGTTTTATATTTTTAAAAAACATTGTAATAGTTTAAGTACTGAAAGAAATGATAAAATACTCATACCAGTATTCTACACAATGATTATTTACACATAAAACATTTTTGTTTATGTTCATAAACATAGGAGCATGGTTTACCAATTTTAACATGTTTAATATTTTATTAACATTAATGAATAAAATACTTTCTTAAAATTGATTGCTATTGAATGGAAGACTTTTTTATTATTATTGTTCTGTCTTTTGATTTTGCAGTCTTCCTTTTGGCTATTCTTTTCGGCTTTTCCTTCAGCTTTTGGTTGCGCTTTCTAGTTGCTGGCCTTTGATTCAAGTTACAATCTCTAAACTTATTTTCAAGTGTTTTAGTGATAGGGTGTGGACTAGTCTTTATAATTTATGTTGTTTTAGGGTATTTTTTAGTATAGTATGTGTTAGGTAGTTTACGATATTGTGGTAGGCCTTATTTTGAAATGTAAGATTAGCTGTATTTAATGTGTGTACTTGGGGGCAGATTAATGTTTTACTTGCGCCTCATTTACGCCACCGTTGCGTCACTTTTGTGACGCAGCAGCGGCGCAAATCCTGCGCCATGGTGCGGGGTATTTACAAACGTGACGTATCTCCCAGATGCGTCACGTTGTAAAGCCCTGCGCCACATGTAGGCGTTCCAGGGCAGGTGGGGGCGTTCCGGCGCAGGAACGCCTCCTAAAAGTGGCTGAGTGAAATCTACAAGATTTCACTCAGTCACTTTTAGGCCCATGCTGCGTCAAAACCCTGCGCCTGCTTGAAGCAGGCGTAAGGATTGACGCAGCATTGTAGAGATAGGGCCCCCCCAGATCATTGCTGGAGCTGCGTCGCAACTCCAGCAATGCGCCACTTTTCGGCACAGATGCGTCACGCATCTGTGCCGTTTTTCCCCCATGGTGCGCCGCATTGTAAATGCGGCGCATCCATGGTGGCGCAGCTGTGGCGCATAATAACTGGCGCATCCTTGCTGATATGCAGGGATGCGCCAGTCGTCATAAATCTGCCCCTATGTGTTTTGATTTGTACCGGGGTTGTACATTTTTTATGGGTTGGTTGATATGGTATTTCCTTTACAGGTTTTCATTTTTCAATGTCAGATTTTATTTTGAACTTTGATGTCATACTGAAAGGGATACTGAGAATATCAAGAAAATAATTGCCTAGATGTTGGAAAAATCAGATCTCTGCCATCCCCATTTAATACCCTATTTCTGGGAAACACAGATGCCTTCAATACACTTTTTATTTGAGCCTGAGAGATGTTCATCTTCAACCATTTAATGTCTCAATATCAATGGTTATAAAAATAGTACACTCAAATGTTTAATATGCAGTAACTCACTCCTTACAGGGGATACTTTTTCCCAACATTCATGACCCAGCATAGGTTTACCTTATACAAGGCAGATGGTTTAAGTATTGAGGTCTAACCCAAGTATAATCACAACAGACAACTTATTAAAAATCTGCATTACACATTGCATTCACTCCAACCACAAAACAATAAGAAGCAAGTAGCTTCAAAATAGTCACTAGGGCAATGTAATCTGAGTATGCAAGTATTTTAGGGGCATATTATCAAGACAGGCGATACAATTATCGCCACTTTAGCGGCAGAAAACTGCCGCTAAAACAGCGATAATGGACTTGATAATATGCTCCACGGAATTCCAATTGAAGCCCATTTTAGATGTTCTTCACATCTGACATGGGTTTCAATTGGATATCCATAGAGCATATTATCAAGCCCATTATCGCCATTTTAGCGGCAGTTTTCTTCCGCTACAGTGGCGATAATTGTATCGCCTGTCTTGATAATATGCCCCTAAATGAGCCCACCTGAATACTGAAGGGGAATAATATTGGGTGATGTAACAGTCAGTTTTTCAAAATAATAAATAGTGTTTGAGGTGCTGGGCATCCTTTAACAGTTCCACATTTTGCATGGAAATGACTGGGAAGAGTTTGTTTTGCCACAAAGCACTTACTGGCTTAAGGTTCACTGCCTTATTAACAGACGCGAATAAAGCAAGGAATTTAAATATATCCAGCGCCTTCCCAAAGAAAAGACAGCAAGGTTTTCTAAGCATCACAAAGCATGGTTACTAAGTGGAACTTACAGTCCTGAGTTCTTTCTGAAAGGTTGAGAATGAATTGAGCATTATATAAGGTGTTCGGATCCGAAGAAAATCCATATTTTTCTGATCACATGACATTGAAGAAAGCGGGGTTAGTCCCAATTCACGGAAATATTGCCATGTATCTTTCCATTGATGTTTTTTAAAGAAATATTAAGGGTAACTCTTTTTACTTATTTTCAAACATTACACTACAGCCCTATGCCACATGTCCTGGAGGGTTAAATGTCAGCATTGCATTTTGAATTACTAGCACAATAGCATGATCTTTGATAGCAATTGGTTACATGTCAGCATTGCATTGAAGTGAATATGAATACTGGTGTAAACCATAACACATGTAATTTACTCCCACACTTTTGAGTAATTTACTAATTTTGGCTATTCACAAAATTAGAGTGTAAAATTACTCAAAAGTGAAGAATAAATTACACATGTGAATGTGCAGTGTTGTCGTACAGTTTCTGCTTTTTCAGTAAGACTGTGAGTTTAGGCAACATAAGCTTCAAAACTATGTGGGACTGAGTCCAGTTGCACCATCAATTATGTTGACTTAATTCATTGCTAGTTCACAGTGCACCATCTGGGCCACTAAACTGATAGGAAACAAGATGGTGAATCATATAATGTTTTGAAAGTATTACACAGTTTAATAAGAAAAGCAGAAAGAAAGCCAAACTGCAAATAAAAGACAGTTAAAAAATGCACCATTGAAAACTACATATAAAAAGCAATTTTGTTTCTTCAAAAAACAGTATTAAAGAATGATTTCTTCTCGAAACTGTACATGTGTTTAAATGTTTAGAGAGGCAGGCCAAAGAATTTAGTTTCAAGCTTCTGTAGATGATGATTCCATTGGAAGCCTTTACATAAGTTCCAAAGAACTATGGGGCATATCAGCAACAGACGGCGATAAATATCGCAAAGTGCGCTTAGCGCTTTTATATTTATCGCCGCCTATGGCTGTAATTTATCTCCCGGATAACGCGTTATTAACGACGCGTTACTCCAGAGCAATACATTTTACATTAAAAGCGGCGTTCTGTGGGAATATCGCTGTTAAACCAGCGATAGAAGAAACCTTGATGATAGGGAGATGTGGATTCAGCCACTGAATCCACATCCCATGCCATAGATAGGGTAGTCATGAAAAATAGCAGACTTAAAATACCGGCGATAACAGCGGTTAACGCTGTATTTTACATCGCTATGGGTGTCCTGGGCCGTATTGTAAATACGGAGTAGGGCAGTTAGAGATCATTTTCCCTTAGTTTTTGCAGGGACGCCTACTTTGCATCTCATTAGAGATGCGAAGCGCGGCGTGAATTAAACAGGAGCCGAATCAAGGAAACACTCGATAGCGTGTCCTTGTAAATAATGCAATATAATTATCGCCGCTTTTCGCCCAAAAACAGACGCTAAAGCGGTGATAATTATATCGCCAGCCCTTGTTGATATGCCCAAAGATGGTTGTTTCCAACCCAATCAGCTGCCGCTGAAGGTGTGACAGCCCATAGTATTTCTGAAGAAAACAAGCCAGGATCAGAAAATCCAGAAGCTGAGGCTTCCAGCTCAAAATATGCATTCCGCAGGAATGGCAATCATGAAGGACAACTTTGCAGGTGGATTCTTAATGCACCCATCAGCAGTTCCATATTTGCATACTGTCTATTGGTATCTGAAGGCATATATCCAAAGCACACTTGAAAGTACACTGCAGACAGTAGAACACGGACTGAACACAATGTATCCATATAGGTCAAAAGGACAAAGACCAGTTGTCATTCAGTTCCTGCAGCAGGTGTTCACCAAAATACTGCACCATGCATTCACGACAAAGTAGTACATGTGGCAATGCTATTCCCATTTGGCATCATGACAAAACATCCAATACTGAGCAGCAAAAATTGAACCAAGATCCCGACATATCAGAAACAGGACAAGTGGTATGTCTTTAGAAATGCTGAAGACCAAGTTGCGTATCAAGGAGGGAGTAACTCTAAAGACAGTCTGGAAAGTGGTAACAAATCCACGCCCAATTGCAAAAAAATATATTCTTCTCTTGCTGTGCTTGATGCATTGAAAATACCACGCACAAGTTCTCCAAAGTGTTGTAGGAGGTAAGTGTGTAGAAACAACTTTTCCTTGCTGATGTTAAAGCAACTTCCTTCTGAAAAAAATTGGCTTTCATTCTGCTCAGACTACTAAAATTCACATTTAAGATAGAAATTGAAGGCCAAATCATCACTTCTCTAACTGTGCCGGCAGGTGGTAAAGCAGATTTATACAACAGGTCATGACCCTGGAAACTGTCACCACAAAGGGCGCTCCTGGTTTCATACCACAGAAACCTTGGTCATTCAACAGCAAATAACTTCCAGTCAAAAGCCATCTAAACAGCTGGGGAACCATTCAGATAACAGGCTGAGTTTGCCTTGGACACATTACAGACTCTGTGACATGTACCTTCCATGCAAACTAATGAATGTCCAAAAGTGCTTTCACAGTCTGCACAGCTAAGAAAAACATCAGTCCCTCCATTCCTACACCTGAACTTGAAAGGTAGGACCTATGTCTTGTGTACAAATCTCTCCCCTAATGCTTCATTCCTGCCTACTTGATAGTGTTGTCGGTAGTTCGTAAAGTGGAATATTAAAATTGGTAGGGATGTAAGCCCATGAATTATCCAATCCTAGCCATCATTTTCAGTTCTCTTGTCAAATTATATCGTCATGGGCCCAGGATAGGCCTAATAGGAAACAGTGCCATTCTATATGCACACTGTTCTTTCCTAAAGTTGCCTTCATTTTGTCACATCAACTTTTGACACAAATTTGCATTTGTGACACTTGGGTTAGTTTCTAAGAAACACTGACCTTGTTGGGACGGAGAACTTCATGAAAGCACTATCCCACTGCCTTGGCAATACATGCAAGGCCCTCATGTGTGTGATACAAATGTGTTGTTATTACGTCCATATGGCGACACAGCTACCTATGAAATACAAACAATGACAGCTTGATCACAATCTTGGCCAGAGGCAAGGATGCTTTTTTCTATACATAACGTTTTGTTTGCCAATGCAATCCGAGGAGACAATTTTGCTGACTTTGAGGGGTCCCTGCATGCTGAAGCTTTTGCCTAGCTGCTGACTATCATCTCCTTAAGGGGTGTCCCGTTCGTGGCCACAATGTGGTCTTCCACTCTTACCCACCAGGTAAAGGGGTTTGATCATCCAAAAGAGGCTTTCTTGGCAGCCCATATGCTTGCACCAAAGACACACAGGTTAGTGTTTGCATCATAGGAGTATGCTAGACTGTTATAACATTGTGTATGTATGTCTCAACAACATGGTGGAACTCTTTGTTCTATTTACTGTCTTGACACATAACTTTCTTCTGCTTTTGTCTATTGATCATTGCAGCACAGATGTTCTATACAAGAATCACTATGGTTCAATAAATATTGAAACTGTCCCTTTATGTATTCTTTGTATAATTGTGAAATTGTGAAAGAGAGCACGGTTGACAGAGCAAAACATTCTAGGTCTGTCACCATGGTTCCTGAGAGAACAGAGCCGTCATGTTCAGTAGTTGCCAGAAATGTCTGCTACCTGCCTAGGTTTATGAGGGCTAACAGTGGCACTGTAAACTAGCTCGTCCAAGGGACAACATATCCTGCAGGAGGTGCATGGAATCATTCTGGCACCATTCTAAGTTTATGTCATCCACAAACGTGCTATTCTACTGATTAGGGGAAACTACATGACAAAAATATGTTTGTTACGTTTAAATGCTTCCAGGGCATGTGAACATTGTGCAGAGTCTAAAAAGTCCAGCTCAATAACATAATGGATCTAAGCTGACTCTGTCCAGATTGTTAGAGGGACATGTCATTCCGTATTATGTCAGTTGCTGACTACACAACGTTACTCAGAGAATACATTCTAGTGAATTATGTGGTCATCCCATTATTGATGACTGCTAGAGCCTTTTCTAAATATAATCCGTCAATTTCACATATCAGCTCAGCAGCTTCATGTGGTGAAACTTTCAACAACTCATTGTATGCTGCATACAAAAAGAATTTTTGACGAGGTTTTCTAGGTCCTAACAAAAAATCCTGTAAATCCATGTCACCAGAAAGGAGAGACAAGTGTTGTTTCACTTCTTCTAATGTGGAATGTTTTAGCCATTCCAGGCTATGCTGTATGTTGTTACTACTCCTGAATGTTGTATCTGCAAATAACTTGGGTTTGGCCCGTTTATCATAAACCACTTCATGTTTTTCAATAAAATGTGCATTACAACCATTAGTGTGTAATGGCACACTAGCCATTCCTCTGAATTGAAATGTGAAGAATTGTACGTACCCGTACTAAGCATGTTGTTCAGTTTTTCCTCTTTCTGGTCTGCTCGTATAGACCTGACCACCAGTATTTTTGCTGTAGTAGTGAAGTTGGATCTGCCACACCAGCGTGTGCAGAAGCTAACCCCTCATGTGCCATTATGATTAATTCTGACGTGCGGTCCAAATTTGGTATTACTGTATCCCCCACTCAGTAAGACAACCAAAAATCTTTTGCGCCCTTGGTATGTTATCTGCCCGAGTTAGGCCCCTGTAGCAACGCTGTACATTTTCCTACATTGGGCATTTCCTGCACAATAACATTTTACAATGACCCTTTGCACATATTCGCATGTGTTACAATGTTGTATTAGTTCTCGCAAACTGCTTTGCATACCTATCTCGCTTCAGGCAACATTATCATGATGCCTCAAACACTCAGTACAAGGCCTTTTGCAAACGCTGTACAAACAGCGTTCTATCTTCATCCATGGGGCGTCAGGGATATCTGCGTACCAATAACAATGCCAATCTGCATATAAATCAAAAAGACTACTTTTTATTATAAATAAATAGGCATTTCCGTGGGTTAGGCCGAGGAGACACTTCAGGTGACATTAAGAGGTTCCTGCATGCTGAGGCTTTGCCAAGCAGCTGCCTAACATCTCTCTGAGGGATATCCAGTTTGTGATCAATACAGGGTCCTACATTCTATAACACCAGGTAATGGGGTTAGATCATCCAGTGGGGGGATTCTTGGCTACACACACGCACACATACACCCCCAAGACAGTAATAGTGTAGGGATTGCCTAACAGGAGTACGTCTGTTTACTACCTTGGTTCTTATGCCTGCATATATACACTAATCTTCGCACCATGGTGGAACAATACCTGCTATTTACTATTTTGTTGCTTGTAATCACTTGCATATGCTTTTGTCTACTGATTATCAAAGCACATGTACTATATAGAAGAATAACATTGGTTCAATAAATATATTCAAATACTTCCCCATTGTGTATTCTCTGTATACTTCTCTGAGAATAAGAGTGCACGAGTGACTGAGCGAAAGGGCTCTAGATCTTTTACCACAATCTCTGAAGGCACAGGGTTGTCATGTAACATTTGCTTCCTGTTTTGTTTATGGGGGCTTGGGGTGGCACTGTGAACTAGCTGGTCTCTAGGCCAACATATTCTACAGGGGGTGCATGGAATTAGTCTAAGCACCTCACCCAAAATTGTATGTTGTCCACAAATGCACAGGTGCCACGGATAAGGAAAAACTACACAACATGGCGCCACCAACTTTGGTTGGATTCCTATTTTGCAGTTTACCTGAGTAATTCAATTGTGCCTTCTCAGAAACTCCTGCTCACCTCCAAACCAGAGACAGCTGTGGTGGTAGGGAAATCCACCTCAGCTGAGTAGGTAAACCATATGTGTTGAATGTAGCTTGTACAAGCTTGAAGGATAAGATTTCCCACATTGTGTAAACCCTCTTGGTAATTCATTTATGATATTATGTGTGAGTACTAAGATGACCAGGCACTGAATATTGCAGAAAATTGCACACATGCGGTTACAATGAAACTATTACATTTTTGTCTCCTGGCTATGGGTGGAGATGTTACCTTCTTGGTTGAGGCACATGAAGCATTTAGAATAGTGGTATTCTATTCTTGGGATAAATTCCCTGCTGCAAATGCTCTTACACAATTATTTCATACCTACATTAAGGACGAAACACCAGAGGAATACACTCCACATGAAAACATGGAGATTCCTACATCTTGCCAGTAACATAATAATTGATGTAAAGGGGCCCTCACACACACAGAAAAAAATGTAAGACTCAGTCCCCTCAGTAAAGAGGGAGTGATATGGCCGGTCTTAGCTGCATACACACCACATCCTGACACTGCTAATTTAATTGTAGCAGAAACACTTACACTATATGGAGATTCAGTAAAAATATAAAGAAATCTCACACAGTCCATAATGCAAACACTAACAGTAAACCCCGCGTGGACTGCTCAAGCCTCACAACCAAAATTGGCTACAATGGTATCAGCCCTCAAATACTAAATGCTGTTATGGGAAAGATTGCCACCAGTCGGGATGAAATTCCATTCTGGATAGCACAAAAAATAAGCCAGCTTGAATCAGTGTTTCCCTATATGGACCCGCAGGAAACTTACTATTTGCTTGCTGATGGGCTTGCTCTACTGGTGGAAGACTGCACAACTTGCGGTACAGTCTTTGCTGCCATTTACACTAGAACACATGGTACCCCTTCTTTGGCTGTTTTACCTGATGTATTCAAGCAGTTACACAATGAGTACAGGGCAGCACCTGCCCTGGACTAAGAGATGAAAGTGATGGACAAATTAGCTGCCAGTGCCTGAGGGATTTCAATACTGCACAGTAGTATCAGGAATCACCAAACATTATCAATTAAACCTACGCTACACTAGGCAGAGATAATTTGGGAGCCAGACCTGGGAAACAACAATTTAAGAGAAACCCCGGGCAGAGCTGGCATAGTGCCACTAGGTGTAGGTCCACAGAGTTGGGAAAAAGCTCAGTGGAACTCCGTTCTGCCACCTGCCTCCACCCCTCTAATAAAAAATACTAAAAAGTAATTTAAAAAGAAATAAAGTCACTTACCTGTACTGCGGCATCACCATGCTACCCTCCTCCTCCTCACCATACATCTTGTGAGAGCTGCACAGTTTTCGCATGATGTACGGTGAGGCATTTTGCCCTATACTCCGCATTCTAAGTGGAGCACAGAGTAGGCAAATCGACGTACACTCCGCTGGCGGAGCAGAGTTCTCTGCCCGTCCTTACTTAAGTGTAATTCTGAAAAGGATAACTCTCAGCAAGCACCCAATTCTTAGACAAAGAAGAAATGGGATGATCACCCAAAACAAATAAGACAAGACACTATGACGGGGTGGGTCTCTCAGCAGGAAGCCAGCCTGACAGGTATCAGGGTACTGATACACGTTCCTCTCGTTCCTATCATGAGTCATCCGATAAACATTCAGAGAGAGGTGGATTGTCAGAGCGCAGATTAGAAGAGCACATGAAACTGAAGAAGGAATCACAGTGCTTGGCTTACTATATCATCAATAAAGAAGTAAAATCAAAGACTGCTATACCTCAATTCAAAAATAAAAGGATAGACAGGATAACGTCAGGCATGCCCAGAGTACTGAGGACTTCTGAACCAGGAATAAGCGCTGACTATGTTGGACAGCGTGGCAGAAGTCACAATAGCTCACCAGAAACGAATGGATTATCTGGTGGCAGTAGCGCTAAGTGAGCATATCACGGTGGAAACACTGGATGCCTGGGTAATTGTTCCCTATCTTTTAAACAAAATTACACCTCAGTTGGAGAGGGACATACCCAGGAATGCCCAGGAATTTCAAGGCTCTATTTTGGGAGACCCTGACGTATGGTTACAATATTCTTTTGGCTGAAAAGGACTAGCCACCAGAGTTTGTGATGGAATACCCAAATGGGGAAATAGTAATTTGACTGGCTTTTTCCTACCTTATCCCATAATCAGTGAAAAATTCTTATGCCAAGGAGTGGGTATTAGCGCTGGCTTCTGCATTATACGGCATTCATGTGGGGTGAGTTGATGAGTCACCTCATCATGAGATCCCGTTCAAATCAGCTCCTCAACCCAAAGACAATATCCAATTAAAAATTAAGCTAAAAAACAAGTTAGGGAAATCCTAGAACAACTTCAATAAAAAGGTGTAAAAGAAAATTGCACCTCATCAATGAATAATCCCTTGTTTCCTATAATGAAACCAGACAATTCATACCATCTAGTATTAGGGTACAAACACCGGAACACATCTACTCGCACATTTGCAATGCAAAATGCGCACAGTGCTGCACTTATCAACAACATTGTGTGGAAGAAAACCCAAACAATTCTAGCTATCTCAAATTGATTTTTCTACCAAAATATAGTGCCTGGAAGTAGATATTTGACATCATTTTTAGTGCTAGTGTCAATTTTTTTAATTTATTAAAAAAATATATTATATTTCTAACCTCAATGTCCTATTTTTAGGATTTGAGTTGTCAAGTGAGGGGAAAAGCCTAGAGACCCATATTTTCAGAAAATTGCACGTTGTTCCAACATCCAATGACTCTTAAAAGACTACAATCCATTTTAGGATTTTTAAATTTTGCAGAACATACATTTTGGATTATACAATGAATAAAACAATTTTCCGACTTGATAACACCAACATTTTCTTTCAAGCAGACATTTGACACAGGAACACAAACATTTAATTTTGTTTTCCGGACAAGCTGATATGTGAGCTTCCAAACATATACACACATGAGGAAACACCACAAATCTGGTGATCCGCTTAGTTGCTGGACCATCTGGGTACACTTATAGCACATGCGATTAAGGTGATAAAGTACCTCCAGCATACAAAATCACATTTATAAAATGCTGACATGCGTTTTGCAACAACTAAGAAAATGTTCACTGTGGTACAGACGTCTGTAGTAAGAGAAAGAGTACTAGCTCAAGGATAATGCACAATTGTCATAACCGCGAAGGCGATCTCAGAGGCCATCTCCAGAGCAAGCATTCCAAATGTCAAAGGTTTACATGAACGATGGAAACAGTGTGCCAACTCTTTCTTTGCAACAGATGTAGACTACAGATTTGATCCTATATTACAAACACAAGCGTTTTTGCAGTATGAACAAGAATATCCTCTGCCAAATGAAATAATGCCTCTAGATCGATATGAATACATCATCTATACTGATGGGTCTGCCCAGCCTGCCGTAGGGACAAAACACTAATTATCCACTGCATGTGCAATAGTAAAAGGACACCTGCATGATGGAAAGTTCCATCCTGGAAAAACTTACACGCAGTCCCTTGGGAACTGCACAGCGCAGCTGGCAGAACTCAAGGTCCTAATACTGGCACTAGAAAATATGAATCATGGATTTCCCACACTTATAGTGTGTAATTCATATTATTATGTCCTATAATGAATATCTTTACTACAGGGGCCAACATTGGTTTTGAGATTCAAAGGCTTGCACAATAAAGCACAAGATGCTTTGGGAACAGGTGGCGAAACTGAAAGAATGCTTGCCACGGGCTCATGTCATCCATACATTGAGTCATCAACGTGTTGGCATTCACACTGCAGGAAGTTCATTGGCTCATGAAACCACAAAAGTGACAGTTTGCACTGCCACAGTTGCTGCAATAACTCGTTCTAGTATGAGGATAGACAGAGAATTTATGGTAGCTGTCAGTGCAGTGCGCAATGACACACACCTGCCGAAAGGCTTTCCACTCAAGTACTCCTACAAGTTAGATGGACGGAATTTACCATATTCTCACATTCCTGGCATGGGGGATTGAGTTATACCTAACACTGATCGTGGATTAGGGTTAATATTAGCTGTGCACAAGGGTCTGGGTTCAGAACACACAGGGATTACTGCTACAGTTACATTAGCGAAGAAGCACTATTGGTTGCCTGGTGTTACTAAACAGACAAAGGACTCAAATGTGACATCTGTCGGCAGGATGAAGGGCTCAACTGTAGTACGTCTAAAGCAGACACCGCCATTGATTTTGAAGAAGCCTCTCACTTGTATCTGTTCAGATCAGAGGGCACTTAACAATATGCCAAGAACATCCCTGGGTGGTCGGACTCCATATGAAATCCTGTTTGGGGTAAGAATGTGGGTCCCACACCTTGATAATATCAGCAGAGTGGCAGCAGACACACTGTTTGACATCAATGAACATTTGGCTGTTTTACAGGAACTAAATGAATTTCGGATAGAACAAAGTAACATCCAAGTAAAACGCACCGCCACTGGGGAAGTGAAGGTTGTCCCAGCAAGACCCGGTTGGATCCCGAAGACTGGGGATCTGGTAAGCGAGAAAATTATGGACAAGAAAAGTTTGGGACATCTGTTGAAGGTACCAGAACTGTATTTCTTCTGCCCCTTGCCGGTTGACGAGATAAATGTTTTGTCTGATCAAACCACGTTATGTGGCCAATTCTCAACAGCAGGCCACACAGACTCCAGGGTAGCCACCAACCTCCTCTTGCTACCACTCAGGAGGTTCAGATGAGAGCTTCCTCTCTCCAACGAGAAACAGTAAACAACAATGAAGTATTTATTTTCCTGTTACAACAACAACCACTGTACAATCAACTAGTACAGAAACACAAATCTCAATTTGACAATGAGAAGACAATAGGATCTGCATCAATATGCCACAAATTGAGTCATCTCCCGTTTCTACAAAACCTGCTGATCTGCCAAAAATAGAACAAACGGCATCTGGCTACTTCGTGGATTATGACGATTCCTCATCGGATTCATTTTAACCTGAGACTACACTGCCGCCACCTCTTCCTTTTAAGCTACAAGTGT